>NC_140585.1:1191234510-1192505760 GCF_964204655.1 Triturus cristatus | reverse complement strand
GTAGTGATATGCTGTCTTGTGAAGCCCAGGGTAGTTCTGTGAACAGAGCACTGGTTTAGGCTGCAACAGTTACAGAACAGGGCTGTGGTATTTATACAGGTGGATCTGGCATGGTTGTCTTCTCTAAGCTATGTACGGCCCTCCACTTGGTGAACGTTTTTCTTAGTACTCCGATGCTCTCCTGCAAATGAAGGTTGGTGCAATGAATTTCTTCACTTTCAGGTTGTAGTGGCATTTTCTCTTACATGTGTGCACATATTCTCCTCTTTTGAGCTGGAAAGGTCCATTTGGGAGGAATACTGAAGTCCTACTTTATTTACACCTTTTAGTATTCTCCTACAGGCCTAGTTTTGAGTGAATGTTTCCTCTTAAGCACATTTCCACTTACAGATGTCTTGTCTAGTCTGGTACCTCAGAACTAAAGTCTTTGAGTGCTGACCTGTAGCCACAGGAAGATTACCAGCTCACTGGTCGCATTGAAGAGAATTGTTTAATGCGCAGACATGGACTTGCACAAGCTCTGTTTAGAAATGTGTTTTTAAGTCGCTTAATGTATTGCCTTATGCAGATTTCTAAACTATAGTAAACTAGTAGGAGCTTTTTTTTAAAAAAAATGTAGTCCATCGACCAGTTTACAGTTTACAGTTTTCTTTTTTTTTTTTTTTTCTTCTTTCTAAGTGAATGTTGTGGTTTGTGTCCCTAATGGGTATTGCAGAACTCTACTGTTCCCTTCACTCACCACACTCTGTCACCAGGGTGTAGATCCAGATCACAAGCCTTTCTGTTTGTCTGGAGACAACCCTGCTGCCCCCCTTAGTCAGTGCTATGATTTTTGCTAGCTCCAAGTTCAGCACCAACACCTTTTGGATTTGCTGATCAGGCCACTATTCTAATTTTTCCTGTAGGCTGGAGAGTGGCAAGGACGACTACCGCATTCGGTGTGACGAGCTTGAGCGGGAGGTCCTAGAACTCCAGCGTCGAAACGAGGATCTGACCAGCCTGGCAGAAGAAGCCCAGTCCCTCAAGGACGAAATGGATATCATGCGGTAAGAAAACAGTGTTGAGCTTGAAGAGCTGTGGACATCTAGAGCAGAACATCAGGTGCTTAAAGCTCTGGCATTGGAGTAAGAAGTGGACAAACTTGAAATTGCAGTATAGAGCACTGTGCTACTGCATTGGAGTATGCAGTCCCTTCAAATGAGTAGTGGGAATTACATGATGTAGAAAGATTTTTGAAGTTTTTTGTTACGATAGGAATGTATTTGTCACCAGGTATCCAAACATCTTCTGACTCATCAGGCCTTACGAGCCTGATGAGGAATATCCAGGATAACAAACGTACTTGTGATAAATTGCATGTGTTGGTAGAGCTTGTGGTCAATGCTTTCTCGGGGGGGGGGGCAGTACATCTTATAGGAGACTTTTAATGAACACCAGCTTTTGGGAACGACAGAACCATGAGTGGTGAATTTGCTGTATATTTTAAGTTCAGTAACTGATGGTGGGAAGCCCCTCTGTACACCAGGTGTCATATGGTGACGATCTGCGAGCAGTGTATCTGTCCTGAAAATTTGGTGCAGTGCTTGAGCTAAGGCGCTGTGCATAGCATAAGAAGACCTGAAAGCTCTGCCAAAACTTGTGCTTGATAGAATTAGAAGGACTTGGCACTTTAAAAGGGTGATGGACTTATTTGGGGAAAATGTAAGATGAGTGACTCTAGTACTCCAGGCACAGCAACCCTAATTCTTCAAAGATCTTAGGAAGCACTCCAATTAAGGATAAGATGAACTACTGTCGAGCTCAGTCTGTGTGCTGAAATATCTGGAGAGTAAAATTGTCTCAGCATGTTAAATATTAAGTGTGACCTAACCAAAGTATCTAGTGTGGTACTAATGATAAAAGGTCATTGAGATAAAGTTTGTGCTTTAAGTTTCCCATCTTGCCTTTCCCCTGCAGCCACTCCTCTGATAAGGTGAGCAAGCTAGAGGCCATGGTGGATTCCTACAAGAAGAGGCTAGAGGACCTTGGAGACCTGCGACGGCAAGTGAAGCTGCTGGAGGAGCGCAATACTGTGTACATGCAAAGGACATGCGAACTGGAGGAGGAACTGCGTAAAGCCAATGCTGTGCGAAATCAGCTAGAGACTCATAAAAGACAGGTGAGAAATTGGTCTTGGAGTAAGTGGTGCAGGTGCATGGGGAAGAACTGTGTGGATCCTTGTGTTCTTACAGTACAGTACCATTTAGTGGCATACTCCCTTCACACCAATACAGTTTTGCTTGTTTTGCATCCCTTCCAAAACTCCTGGACTACACTGGCAAATATGGCCACTGTGTGTCAGTTTGACTCAAATACCAAATCAAGTGTTTCCTTATAAAGAATTCTTCCATGTCCTTCTCTCTGAGCAATATCTACCTCAGAGTTATTTTCCTCTTAATCTGACTAAACAATCTAGGTACCACAAATTAATATGGCTTCAATGTTGGCTTTTCAACCATCCGAGGCACTTTGTTGTGTGGGAATCTCTCCTTCTAAGGTTACCACAAAGAATTATACTGCTCTTCACAGACACCACAGTACAAAAGGGGGTGGTGATGGACCGAGCATCAGAAACAATCAAACACTCACACCCAGTCAACAGATCTGGGTTTGATCCATCACCGTTCTTTAGCCCACTCTGCCACCCCAGTTCAGACACCACATCTCGGTTTGATTATTGCTAGGGGAAACTCTATAGCTGGTGGCCTCAAAATACAAGAGACAACTTTCTGCAAATGTATGCTACCTGTCTTGTGGAAAGTCCATGTTGATTTCCTGTTCGTTAACAAATCAAATAAAATATCCACAAAGCTTTATTGTCCTGTGCTCCCTTATACTTTATATGAGTGTTCCTGCTATACCTTTGATCAGACGCAAACATTAGTCTAAAAAAGCCTGCTGACTCCAAATTTAGTCTAGAAAAGCCTGCTGACCATTTGTCAGTCAGAGAACAAACATTTGGGGCAAAGGAGGGGGAGGGCAAACCATACCTTACCTCCCTCACCTGCAATTCCCTTACCATCAGTTTGTCTTGAACCTTACAGTGTGAAGTTCAGAAGTGTGTATAAAATGTACCGCCAGAAATGCACACTCCATGATGTGCTTGCTTTAGTCACTCACCATATTTTGAGTGTATGTGGTTCAGACAAGTGCTGAATAAGCATCTGTGGCATACCGTGTAAAGATGCCGACTACATCGTTTAACCCTAGTTTATTTTTCCGCTCCTTTTGACTCTACTCAATCAATCAATCTGCATTTATAAAGTGCAGCATTGTGACCCCCTGGGGTTATCTGGGCGCTGAGGGATCCAGGTCTCTGTCGAAAATCTGGATCTTGAGTTTCTTTCATGAGTCCGCCAAGGAGGGTGTTCTGAGATGAAGGGGATGGTCATTCTATGTGTTGACGGATGTGTACGACAAGGAGCAGCCTCCGCTGCCGCTTCGACTGGTTCGAGGGGGAGGGGGGGGGGGGTGCGCTAGGGCGAGTGATGTGGAGCGCAGGTGTCTTGATGGCAGATTGAAATTCAGTCAGTGGTTCATGTAGGTTGGTCCTTAGTCGTGAAGAGCTCTGTAGGCGTGTGATAGGATCTTGAACTGGTATCTTTTCTGGATGGGGAGCCAGTAGAGATTTCTGAGGTTAGGAGTGATGTGGTTCCATTTGGGGAGGTCTAGGATTAGTCTGGCAGTAGCGTTCCGTATGGTCTGGAGTCTTCTGAGGAGCTGGATGGAGATTTTGACGTAGACCGTTGCCGTAGTGGAGGTGGATGGTGACTAGGGCCTGTGTGAAGGTCTCTCTATTGTTTATTGGGTTCCATCTGAGGATTCTGCGGAGCATGTGAAGTGTGTGGCAGCAGGAGGAGGTGACTGCTTTGATTTTTGTTGTTTCATGGTCCGTTGGCTGTCGTGGATGATGCCGAGGTTGCATTCATGGACTGTCGGTGTAGGTCCGAATTCTGCTAGCCAGCAACTGTGGTCCCATGCAGAGGTGTTCTTCCCAAAGATTAACACTTCAGTTTTGTCGGAGTTGAGTTTGAGGCAGTTGTCTCTCATCCATTTAGCTACACTGGTAATGGTGTTGCAAAAGTTGGTTATGGCTTTGAAGAGGTCCTCGGTGAGCGAGAGGATTATGTGAGCGTAGTCTGTGATCCAGCGGTCTACCAGCTTGGGGTTACACACACACACACACTATATACTCACCTGGGCCCATAAACATTCATACAATAAGCTAGAAGTTCCGCCGTAGTCAATTTAGTTTTACCTGCAAGATTTTGTTATCTTTACCCAAATCTTACCATTCCAATCTCCTTGACAATAAATTTCCTCTGGTCAATAAATCTAGTAGCTAGTAGTATAGGCAGAAAAATAACATTTAAGTTTCTCAAATGATCAGACTCAATGAGTTTTAAAAGTTTATCTAATTAAGTTTTGTGAGTCAGAGATCAAATACATGTTCACATCGGGTTCATTCAGGAAACAAATCCAATTTAGTTCAATAATAATCTCAATAAAATAATACGATGGCAGTACCTGTAAAGAGAGGGAAAGAAAGAGCGGTTACAAAGACAGATTTCACAGAATTATATGTTCGAGGCATATGAGCTGCAGATTGTACACTTAGCATAGATCGCCATCTGGTGTTGGGCCCGGATGTTTGCAGTTTGTTTTTGTTCTTTGGACAGTCTTTGGAAGTCACGAGTTCGGTGACTCCTCCTTCGGTCCGTACTGCGCATGGGCTTCGGCTCCATCCTCAGATTGTTTTTTTCCGCCATCGGGCTCGGATGTGATACTTCGTGCTCCGGCTTCGAACTTCTACGGTTCCAGCCTCGACGGAAAATCCTCGTTCTTCGAGTTTCTTCATCAATCTTCATCTCTCGAAGCGGCACTTTTCTCCATCCCGTACATCGGCCTTCGGGCCCTCCTCGACTCCGGTCCCGGCCGATGGAAAGGACTCCGTTCAAAAAGTGCCCAAAATGTGGGTCTAAATTTCCCCACACCGACCTCCATCAGGTGTGTAACCTTTGCCTCTCTCCAGAACACGAGGCTAGAGACTGCCCCGCCTGTAAGTCTTTTAGATCAAAAAAGACCATCCGGGATTAAAGAGCTCGACGCACCATGGCGCACTCCTCGACCGCGGCTCCACCGGACATCTTAGGAGACGACGCCGAAGCTTCGGGGCAACTACACACCGAGCAGGAGGACGACGTCAGCGCTTCCGAGGCCGACGACTCAAGACGTGGAGGACATCACACCGGCGCAGCGGGTCGTGAGTACTGTATCCCCTCCCACCCCCGCGCCCAAAACCAAAGAGACTCCGGTTACACCCTCGCCTGCAGGCCTGGGCAAAACCAAGCACACAGCTTCTATCACCCCACCTTCGGGCCCGGTGTCGAAGCCTCAGAAGTCTCACGGCAGCTCGGGCTCGAGCCAGCCGACGCCTGGTGCCGAAAAACACCATCCGGCACCGAAGAAAGCGATCCCCAGCTCGACTCCGAAGCCACCGGTGCCGAAGCCTGGACTCTCGGTGCCGACAAAACACAAACATAAATCTGTCGGCACCGACGCTCCGGCGCCGAAAACTCCTTCGACGCCGAAAAAAACGGAGGTACCAAAAAAGCATGGCGCACAGAAACCATCCAAACCCTCGGCTCCGAAAACATCGGCGCCAGCGGACGATTCGGCGCCACTGGATCTCTTTACACCAGACCCTTTGCAAAAGACTCTATTTAAAGATCCAAAGACTGGGCTATTGACTTTAGTTGTCAAGAAAAGACGTCTTGACACACCGGCTCCTCCTCCACCGCCCAAGCGGAAGGACTCTGCTACTTCTCCTCTCAGAGTGCCCTCCCCACTACCTCCTCCTCCACCCCCTCCCCCTCCCAGGTCTCTGCCACCCTTACCTCATCACTCCCCGACCCCGTCCCCAGATCCGAATTACGGGGATCCAGATTATGACCCGGCGGACGCCCCAATGGACCCCACTCCACCGGGGACCCCAGACCCATGGGAAGACTACCACAACCCTGACATACCTGATATGCCTCAGGACGACCTATACCCATCCAGGCCGTCTCCTCCAGAGGGTTTCACCACTTAGTGCAGAGAGCAGCACACTACCATGGGGTGGACATGCATAGCGAACCAGTGGAAGACGACTTCCTACTGGACACATTTGACATTCAGGACAAGTCCACGTCTATTTTGCCCATGCTTAAAGGTGTCACCAAGCATGCTGCAGAAGTGTTCAAGGACCCTGTCAGGGCCAGGGTACTGAACCCTAGAATAGAAAAAAAGTACAAGGCGGCACCCACAGACCCTGCATACATTAAGGGCCCTGCTCCCTTAGATTCCCTAGTTGTGTCCACAGCTAGAAAGCGGGCTAACTCCCAGTCCTCCGGAGAAGCCCACCGCCAGACAAGGAATCGAAACTTTTAGACGCGTCTGGCAAACGCACCGCCTCCCAAGCTGCAAACATGTGGCGCATTGCAAATACACAAGCGCTACTTGCGCGCTATGACAGAGCACACTACGACAAACTTGAGGCTCTTATGCAGCACCTCCCTGAAAAACACAAGCGCAAGGCTCATGACCTGATACAGGAGGGTAAACTAATTACAAACACCTCCATTAAGTGTGCCCTCGATGCAGCCGACACTGCTTCTTGACGGTGGACGCACATGTATTTGCGTCTTCAAAACTGGAACTGGAGGGAACATACATGTACTTATAGCATGCACATGGAGCCGTTGGGGTCTACGATAGGGGACATAACTGATCACAAAATTCATATTTCCTCAGCCACTGGATCTCTTTACACCAGACCCTTTGCAAAAGACTCTATTTAAAGATCCAAAGACTGGGCTATTGACTCTAGTTGTCAAGAAAAGACGTCTTGACACACCGGCTCCTCCTCCACCGCCCAAGCGGAAGGACTCTGCTACTTCTCCTCTCAGAGTGCCCTCCCCACTACCTCCTCCTCCACCTCCTCCACCCCCTCCCCCTCCCAGGTCTCCGCCACCCTTACCTCATCACTCCCCGACCCCGTCCCCAGATCCGAATTACGGGGATCCAGATTATGACCCGGCGGACGCCCCAATGGACCCCACTCCACCGGGGACCCCAGACCCATGGGAAGACTACCACAACCCTGACATACCTGATATGCCTCAGGACGACCTATACCCATCCAGGCCGTCTCCTCCAGAGGGTTTCACCACTTAGTGCAGAGAGCAGCACACTACCATGGGGTGGACATGCATAGCGAACCAGTGGAAGACGACTTCCTACTGGACACATTTGACATTCAGGACAAGTCCACGTCTATTTTGCCCATGCTTAAAGGTGTCACCAAGCATGCTGCAGAAGTGTTCAAGGACCCTGTCAGGGCCAGGGTACTGAACCCTAGAATAGAAAAAAAGTACAAGGCGGCACCCACAGACCCTGCATACATTAAGGGCCCTGCTCCCTTAGATTCCCTAGTTGTGTCCACAGCTAGAAAGCGGGCTAACTCCCAGTCCTCCGGAGAAGCCCCACCGCGAGACAAGGAATCGAAACTTTTAGACGCGTCTGGCAAACGCACCGCCTCCCAAGCTGCAAACATGTGGCGCATTGCAAATACACAAGCGCTACTTGCGCGCTATGACAGAGCACACTACGACAAACTTGAGGCTCTTATGCAGCACCTCCCCGAAAAACACAAGCGCAAGGCTCATGACCTGATACAGGAGGGTAAACTAATTACAAACACCTCCATTAAGTGTGCCCTCGATGCAGCCGACACTGCTTCTAGAGCCATAAATACCAGTGTCCTGCTTCGTCGTCATGCCTGGCTCAGGATCTCAGGTTTCAAGCCTGAAGTCCAGGCGTCCATACTAAATCACCCTTTTGATCAACAAACTCTCTTTGGGCCAAAGGTGGACGAAGCGTTGGAAAAGATGAAAAAGGACACAGACATAGCAAAGTCTATGGGGGCACTCCAATCACAGGTCCCTAAACGCTCCTTTCGACGCTCATCCTTTCGTGGCACAGGCAGAGGCTTCTCCGCCGATAGCGCCTCTACCTCCTACAAGTCCCCTCCTCAAAATACCTTTTCAAAGGGCAACCAAAGGGGTGGTTACAGAGGCAACAACAATCAGGGCAGGGGCAAAACTAACACCACCCGTTCCGCAACCCCGCCCGCACAATGACTTCCCTTCCCTCCCCCCAGACCATCCCACTCTGGTCGGGGGCAGACTACAACAATTTATCCACGCATGGGAATCCATAACATCGGACAAATGGGTGAACCAAATTATTCGGTCAGGGTACTGTCTCGAGCTAACATCTACCCCACCCAATATCCCTCCAAGACACGGTCCAATGTCTCAAGAACATTCCACACTGCTCAAACAGGAGGTGCTCTCCCTCCTCCAAAAACACGCTATAGAGCAGGTCCCCGTCAATCAGCAAAATCTAGGGGTCTACTCCCTGTATTTCCTTATACCAAAGAAAGACTGGACCCTGAGGCCCATTCTGGACCTCCGGCCTCTAAATGCGTACATACATTCAGACCATTTCCACATGGTCACCCTACAACAAGTCCTCCTGCTCCTCTGTCAGGGAGACTTTCTCACTACCTTGGATCTGAAGGACGCATACTTTCACATTCCAATACACCCTTCTCACAGGAAGTACCTCAGGTTCGTGGTGGACGGTCAGCATTACCGATTCACGGTTCTCCCCTTCGGGGTCACCACCGCACCACGGGTGTTTACCAAATGCCTGGCAGTTGTAGCAGCACACCTCAGGCGTCAACAGATTCATGTCTTCCCTTATCTAGACGACTGGCTAATAAAAGCCGCGTCCTACAATCAATGTGTGCAACATACCAACAGCACCATTCAACTACTCCACCGGCTAGGCTTCACGGTGAACTACCAAAAGTCCCACCTCTTACCATCTCACACAAAGCATATCTCGGGGCAACTATAGACACCTCCAAAGGTATTGCCTATCCAAATTCAGCCAGAATCGCAAGCATACAAGCCTTGCGCAAAACATTCCTTCCCCAACACTCTCTTCCAGCAAGAGTGTTTATGAAGCTCATAGGAATGATGGCGTCCTGCATTTTCATAGTGCCCCATGCAAGACTCCACATGCGTCCACTCCAAGAGTGCCTAGCACAACAGTGGAACCAGGCCCAGGGTCAGCTGACGGATCTGGTGTTGGTGGACGGCCGCACCCATCACTCTCTGCAGTGGTGGAATACCACAAACCTTTCCAAAGGGCGGCCGTTCCTGGACCCGGTTCCTCAGGTGATTCTAACAGCGGACGCATCGCTCTCCGGCTGGGGAGCACACCTCTTACACCTCACAATGCAAGGTCTATGGACGCCACAGCAAAAATCGCTCCACATCAACCATCTGGAGCTCTTGGCGATCTTTCTAGCCCTAAAATCCTTTCAAAAACAGATTTCGGGCAAAGCAGTCCTCATTCGCACGGACAACATGACTGCAATGTATTATATCCAAAAACAGGGGGGACACACTCTCCCCAGCTCTCCCGCCTAGCCCAGAGCATATGGAGATGGGCAATTCCCCAAAACATCTTTCTCCTGGCACAGCACGTTCCAGGCGTACAAAACACCATGGCAGATCTGCTCAGCAGACAAACTCAACAACTACACGAATGGGAACTGCATCCACAAGTTCTTCACCCATTCTTCCAACAGTGGGGGCATCCTCAGATAGACCTCTTCGCCACCCACGAAAACAAAAAATGCCCAAGCTTCGCCGCCAGATACCCACACCCATTGTCCAAAGGCAATGCGATATGGATGAACTGGTCAGGCAGATTTGCATACGCCTTTCCACCTCTCCCGCTAATTCCATTAGTAGTAAGGAAGCTACAGCAGCACTCCCTCACACTCATTCTGGTAGCCCCAACATGGGCCAGGCAGCCGTGGTACACCACACTACTACAGCTATCAGTGGTACCACATCAAAAACTGCACCTGTCCCCATGCCTCCTAACCCAGAACCATGGAGAAATCAGGCACCCGGACCCAGCTCAGCTCAACCTTGCGATCTGGCTCCTGAAATCTTAGAATTTGGCTACCTTAACCTTCCCCCTGATTGCATGAACATCATCATGGAAGCCAGACGTCCTACCACTAGAGCATGCTATGCCGCAAAGTGGAAAAGATTTGTGATTTACTGCCGTAACAACACAATCAACCCTTTAGATGCATCCATACAGCACATCATATGCTATCTGCTCCATCTTCACAGGTGTAACCTGGCATATTCATCCATACGCCTACACCTAGCAGCGATCGCTGCTTATCTACTAAACAGACAGCATTTATCACTGTTCAGAGTGCCCGCTATTAAAGCCTTTATGGAAGGCCTTAAACGAGTAATTCCTCCCAGGGCACCACCTTCCCCTGTATGGAATCTAAATGTAGTTCTTACAAGGCTAATGGGTCCGCCCTTCGAACCAATGCATAAATGTGAGCTACAGTTCCTCACCTGGAAAACAGCTTTCCTCGTAGCTATCACTTCCCTTAGAAGGGTCGGTGAAATACAAGCGTTCACTATACAGGAACCCTTCCTACAAATACATCACAGCAAGGTCATACTTCGTACAAATCCGAAGTTTCTGCCCAAGGTAATTTCCCCCTTCCATCTCAATCAATCGGTGGAATTACCTGTCTTTTTCTCGCAACCACAATCTGTTGCAGAAAGGGCCTTACACACACTTGATGTTAAGAGGGCTTTGCTGTACTACATACAGAGAACGCAACCTTTCAGGAAAACTAAACAATTGTTTGTTTCCTTCTCTCCACCACATAAAGGCAACCCCATCTCTAAATCAGGGATAGCTAGGTGGATTGTAAAGTGCATACAAATTTGCTATCAAAAGGCAAAAAGAACATTATCTGTTCCACCTAAAGCCCACTCTACTAGAAAGTTAGGGGCTTCTATGGCTTTTCTAGGGAACATACCCTTAGATGACATCTGCAAAGCAGCCACATGGTCAACACCGCACACCTTCACAAAACATTACTGTGTAGACGTGCATTCCAAGCAACAAGCTAGTGTGGGCCAGGCTGTACTAAAGACACTTTTTCAAACCGCTGCAACGGATACCGGTGGTCGCCGCTAAGGTTGGGTACTGCTATATAATCTATGCTAAGTGTACAATCTGCAGCTCATATGCCTCGAACGGAATATGCTACTTACCAGTATGCATCTGTTCTTGGCATGTAGAGCTGCAGAGTTGTACACGCCCACCCGCCTCCCCGGCTACCTGTATCCGTTCCAGTCCATCTTATTTAGATACAACACACATGGGTTTCTCACTGTTATTACTACGCTCCATCATTTCCCTGTTGGCGAAAAACAATCTGAGGATGGAGCCGAAGCCCATGCGCAGTACGGACCGAAGGAGGAGTCACCGAACTCGTGACTTCCAAAGACTGTCCAAAGAACAAAAACAAACTGCAAACATCCGGGCCCAACACCAGATGGCGATCTATGCTAAGTGTACAACTCTGCAGCTCTACATGCCAAGAACAGATGCATACTGGTAAGTAGCATATTCCTTACCTAGGGTGGTAGATGAACCCAACTTCTTGAAGAGGGGCCAGATGGAGTCCACCGGGACAGGTGGAAGACAGAGAATCAGGACAGGTTCAGGACCGGGAAGGTGACCTCTTCTAAGTGCAACGCCCGCGTTGCGCCCCTCTCTGGTACTACTCTCCTCTATCTTTCTTCCACAATTCCCCCTTCTAGATGATTGGATTATCGATCAGTATTTCTGTCTCTCGAGCAGGGTCTCTGGCATCTGCAAGGTCTGAGACAGCGTCTCGGACAGCGTCTGTGGCAGCATACGTATCGGATTCAGACAGACAGAACATCTAACTGACTTACCTCAATAATACCATTCTGTGTTCGTGTACCACCCCCAAATGTTTCAATATAGTGTTTTCACCCGTTTCTGATTGGATAGGGCAAGGAGTTGAGTTCATCACACCATGCTAAATGTAATAATTTACTTTAAGCTCTTTGTTCTATGTTTCCGCCCCTTAATTTACTTTCCCAAAGCTTTATTCCCACCCGCATTTCACATTATACTTAATACAATTGATACTATTTGTAACATATGTTGCTCTTGTCCGGGTCGATGGGTTAAGTTCCCATGTTCTTCTCGCCAGCTTGACCTTGGCTGGGTTTCAATGGTGTCATCATAGTTCCGGGCAGGATTTAGTGCGCGTGCGCACAGATCAGGTGGGGTAGGGATTTCAGTCACCCTCCGAGGCCCAAATACAAGCTAATAAAGTCAGAGAAAGACCTGTTAGAATACGAAATAAATGTATTCACTGTATAACACTTATCTCTACTCTATCCCCATTTATTTATATAAATCTTTCGCATTAGTATTTAGTAGAACTTATGAGGTTTAGTTTAAGCAGTAGCATGTGCATGAACATGTGAGTTTCAAGCGGCCATTTTAGAAGCTACTGCGCAGCTGCAAAGGTTTCCCTCCAAGCATAGAAAACGTCATACTATGTAGATGCAGTCGACGCATGCGCAGTGAAATTCCCGCGTTTTGTCGGCCATCTTAAGACACTCGGTTACTGGTTTGTAATGCACATACGAAAGCATCCCCTAGATACGATATATTTTGTATAATGCAATATTAGTATTTACAGGACAAATTGATTACAGTATTATGTTATTTGAGAGGATTGCATCCGAGCAAGTTTCTTCTTTATGAAGCCTTGCTCCATCATCTGCATAGGTGATTATGTTGAGTCCATGGGATCTGACGACGTCTGCGAGGGGAGTCATGTAGATGTTGAACAGGGTCGGGCTGAGGGATGATCCTTTGGGTACGCTGCATGAGATGTCCTTGGGTGCGGAGGTGAAGGGAGGTAGTCTGATGCTCTGTGTGTGTCCTGTTAGGAAGGAGGCAATCCCCTTGTGGGCATTTTGCTGTATGCCGATGTTGTAGAGAAGTGTTTCCCAAACTGTTTAAAAAGTTCCTTGTATAATGAGCAGTTTTCAAACAACAATAAAAGTGTTAAGATAACACCAGTGATTAATGTACCTGCTGGAGAGAGATGAGTTTTGTCCAGTGGCAGTTTGAGATTAATATGCCTACTGCAAAGAACGTGTACCATGCAATTTAAAAAGACAGTATTTTATGTGCATAGGTCAGTGGGTTACTGCTTTTGTCACAGAGATTCTTTTGTTTCTGTGCAGCTCCTAAGTGACAATCGTAATCTAGCACAGTGACCTATAAATGGTCATCAAAGAGCTGCTTGCAAACTGCATGGTATAAGTTAGTAACTTATGTTTTTCCCAGTCTTTCATTATCCTGATGCTGCTAAAAAGGTTTATTTGGGTGGAAATACATTTTTATTGTTAAAGTCAATGCTAAGCTCTGTGTTCTGTTATTAATCCTGAGTTTGTGCTTCTCCAGACCAAGCACTCTTTAAAAATGCCTACCAGTATGAATGACGTGAATCCTACACCTTCTAGTCCCCTAAGCCTTATGTAACATTTTCTATACACTGATTTGCACAAATTATTCATTGTCTGTGTGTGTGATGTGAAGTGTTCTGACATCCTACAATGCTATAAGAGATACTATATAACAAATGAAATGCATGTGACAGAGGGGCTAAGGAGAGATGAGAGGCACTGTTGGAGGGTGATAAGGGAATAATTGAAGAACTTGAAAACAATTAGGGAGGGTCCAAGGGACGATTTAAAGACCAAACAACAGACTCAATCCCCTATTCAATAACTAATAAACCAAGGAAGTCTGGTGGTCTGCACATTCAAGAGAGACAAATAGAAAACATGCAAAAGGCAGAAAAGAAGCTTTAAAGTGCTGTTCGACTATGAAGGATTTCCATCAACAACCAGTGATTGGTCAGTATCTTCATCTGGATATCCATCCTTCCCACCACTATAAACCTCTCCAACAAGAGGTGTTCCATGTGGTGTAGGTGTCAACCAGATCACCTGAATGTAACCCGGGAAGGGGAAAAAAGAAGACAGCAAAGATCACTGGTTTAGTCAAAAATTGTATCAGAAATGATATATGAAAGGTGCAGTGCAGAAACGTGAAAATTTTAAAAAGGATTTAGAGGAAAAAAGGGGAATTTTATTCAAGATATTCCTATTAATCCTTTGAATAAAAATTGGTGCAAAAACAGCTTTTAACAAATAGGCTGTGTCAATACTGTCGACATGTTTCAGCCTTCTTGACCCAATGGTCAAATGGCTTTCTTCAGGACCTTATAACATACTTGTATTGCTACTGCAACAATAAATGTGACAAAAAATAAGTGCATAAAATACAACCTTCGTGGTGTGTAACTCTTCGTGCGATCAGTATATATGAATTACCTGTACACAAAAAGGAAACACAACTGCAAGTTTAATCATTCACTCTCTTTATTTCATAGTATATATTGGACAAGACCAATAACGTATCTCCAAGCGCTTACCTGATTAGCACGAGGAGTAAGCCTCACCTCACCCGGTGCTGACTCAGGTTAAGGGAGGCCCCGCCCTGTAAAATAGAGGGAAGGGTTGCGACAATATGGTTATAGATGAGAGAGATCTCTCGTTAACACTATGCCAAGAATCATAGGTTTTGAAGGATCGCATGCCTTTTGCATGTTTTCTATTTGTCTCTCTTGAATGTGCAGACCACCAGACTTCCTTAATAATTGAACCCCAACAAAGATTGTCGTATCCTGGTGCATAGTAAGGTTTTCCTTTACTATTCTTTCAAAGCTAATACAATTCAAAATATAATGATAAATGTGTTGCAGACTGCACCATTGTTTCCAAAAAGCTTTTGGGGGGGCGGGGGAGAGCGTCCCAAAGTCCCCTTTGTAGTGGTCAGGCTCCCTCACCGCACTTGGTGTGCACCATATGGGGACTGGTCTGAAAATATTTGCCAGGGCTGCTTTGGGTTTCTAGTCTGGCTTTGGCAGGAGCCTCGTAGAGCTAAATAAAACCAACCATTTAAAAGTTAGTCACAGAGATGCAGCACCAACCTTCCCATCAAACTTTTCAGTTTTTTGCAAATTCTTTCAATATAAAATATTGAGGGGGATACTTACAACAGAAGTGGCAGAGCGTGTTGTTAGCCTCCTTGGCTTAACAACACTCTCTGCCACTCCAACAACGCAGGGTTGAATTATATTTACAAGAATATGGTGCAGCCCTGCGTTGCCCGCTGCGCTGGCAATACACTTGGCAGTAAAGGGCCAACGCAGGCACCCGTGAACCATAGTGCAAGGGTGTCTGCATGCAGGGGTAGATTATTTATCTACAGGAAGGTCCCTCTTGAAATCTTGAAAGACACTTTTGTCACTTCTAGATGTGCTTCCTAATGCAGCACACATGGAAATTACAAAATGTCATTTTTTTTACAGATTGTTTATGTGCAGGAAGGGTCACCTTCCTGCACATAAAGAATCCAAGGCGCTTTGCTTTTTCCATGTGTGCTTGACAAGGCAGCACACATAGAAAAAGCAAAAATGAGTAGAGGGAAGCCATTCATCCTTGTTTTGCCAAGTTAAGACCAGGTTTTCGCTGGTCTTAATTTTGGCGCTGCCTCCTATTTACGCTGCCCTTGTAAATAGGGGGTGTCGTCAAAATCAATGGGTGTTTGGGTGGAACGCCCACCGAAACACTTACTGCCCACCACTTTCGTGCTCAGGATTGTGTGAAAGGGAGCTTTATTTACAGGGCAGCGTTCAGCCACATGGCTGAACGCTGCCTTGTAAATAAGGCGAAGTCCTTTTCGCCACGGTAATGTCGCAAAAAGTGACATTCCCATGCCGATAGGGGCTTATAAATATGACCCTAAAGTCCTTAGTAATTTTAGTATTCGTTTTGTTTTCACAGGTGTTTTATCTTTTTCGAATTACTATTTATATGTTTGAAATTTAAATCCTACAAATTGTTTGGGGGTCCCCGGCTTCCAGTGGTGACTCAAATGGGGGTCCTCTGGAGTCAAAAGTTTGGGAACCACTGTTGTAGAGTCTGTGCATAACGGTGTGGTGGGAGACAGTTGAACGCAGCAGAGAGGTCGAGGAGCATCAGGGCCACAGTTTCTTCACGGTTGAGAGTTCTGATGTCATCGGCGGCGCCGTCTTGGTGCTGTGGTCGGCATGGAATCCTGATTGTGAGGCAATGAGGAGGTGGTTGTGTTCCAGGTAATTGGAGAGCTGTTGGTTGATGGCTTTCTCGAGGACTTTGACTGGGTAGGGGAGCAGGGAGATAGTTGGTCGTTTTTGAGGTCGCTGGGGTCAGCCAAGGGTTTGTTTAGGAGGGGTCTGACCTCTGCATGTTTCCATCTTTCTGGGAAGGTTGCTGTGGAGATGGAGGTGTTGAGGATGCTGGTGAGCTCGGTGCTGATTGGGCTGCTACTAGTAGTATTCAGCAATGTGAGCTCCATATAAATACACAAAAAATGCAGAATGTTATGGGGTAGAAATGGGCTGTGTCTGAGTCCCAGTTTGCATTATCGAATGTTGCTGGGTAACTTAAGAATAAAGAAAAAGACAGACTCCTCTTGGCAATGTAAAAAGCAGCTCTTTACTGTTACGAAAGGGAGAGTGACAAGTCCACACAAGTAAACGGCTGGTTCAGTCTGCTGCTTCACAGGCAGCTTCTTTTATGCAAAGTCAGACAATACTCTAGTACAAAATGTCAAACAATGAATCACTACATGTATAACATCATGCCACCTGTGACTATTGACCCTAAACTTTAACCTAATTCACTGCACAACCTTTTTTGCAGGTCTAACAGTGCTTAACAAACTAAGTATTCTTCTATTCTTGAATGTATGCGTATTTTCGGTGAATGCATATTTAGTGGTGTGTGTGCTTTATCATTGTGCTCCTAAGACTTCTTCTCAGATTCATTGTTCTTGGCTAATTCATTGCCTGCTCCTTTTCGTCAGTCAGTCAGTCAAAATCACTTTATTCAGTTATTCAAAACCATAATAAAAAAATAAAAGCATGTTAACATACCCATCACATGGAAACCAAGATTTACACAGAATCCGTCATAGATAAAATACAGTCCCAGATCGAAATACACATCAAAAAAATACATCTCTCAAACTTCAAACGGTAAGATATAAAATACATGTTATAAGGGGGAGAATCAATTACACATTAAAAAAAGAGAAGACCTACACCTAATAAGAGCATTCTAAAAGAAAATTCAAGCGATGCAATATAAAATACATATGGGACGAAGAAAAGACGTTTCACAATTAAGGGATAGATATAAATTTTAAAAAATCAAGTCCTGTGAGACCACTCTTATTGTTTCCTTTTTTTCCTTGCTCTAACTGCTGCTACTAAAAAGCAAGCAATATTAAAAATTTACCAAGGGCTATTCAACATCTGCAGGTATATTAGGGCAGGCCTGACCTGCAGGAAGCCTTTGTCCTTTAACATTGGAAAAATAAAACGCTTGCATATATGCAAATAGTGGTCGCGAAACAGGCCAAAGTGCAAGGTATCTTGCCTCTAAAAATTATCACAGGAGCAAGGTCCCAGAACCTCAGTCTTACTCCAGCACAAAGGTTCAGCCAATTGAGAATGTAAAAAGTTAAACCTCAATCTTGTCGAGAGAAAACTGTGTTGAGGCTTAGTGAATATGTCTAGATAGGGCTCCACAAAATAAGAGGTTTTTAAAATCTGGTGAGCACGGACAGTCTGTTTCAATAGTTCTGTGGCCTCTCTGTGGATGCTAAGCGTAAAAATGAGGTCTTAGCCCACACCAGATCTTTTTTGCTTACTTTTTCTGGGTTATAAAATACCTCTGGGCGGCCTAGCAACTTTGCTGTGCTTTTCACGTGTCTCAGCCATGGGATACTGCTAGCCCTATCTAGTGTAATACAATTCGAATGATCTCTTGATTTAGCGCTAATTCTGGATTACACCAGATCGAGATCCATGTAAGAAAAGGGGACATTTGAATCAAATCATCCACATTGCCGATACCCACTTCTTGGTGGATTATGTACGTATTGATTGGGGGACTGAGAGCAGACTTCTAAAAAAAAAAAAAATCCACAGTTTGGAGCTCTGTACAGTTTTTATGACCCCGGATTGCAGAACTATAGTTCGCAATGGCAATACTCTTAGATTTACATATATATATATTTAGCATTGCCTGCACGGGTTTGGCACCCAACCTCCAGGCAAAAAAAGAGTACCGCACCTGTAGATTTTGCCATAGTGTTTCTCTTCGTCCTCTTTTGCGGAGCCCATGAGCACCTGTCATCAAATAAAACACTTAAATAAGGGAATGTAGTGACCCTAGTTATTTCATTACCGTCACAACCAAACGTTTTGAGTTTACTTGGCTTTGCTCCCATACTCAGTGTGTGATTTGGAAAAATTTACATTTAGATCCAGAGAGCCCATAAAATCGGCAAAGGAGGTCAGCAAGTGCTGGAGGCCCACCGCTGTGCCCGCCAGTAGGGAAGCGTCATCTGCGTAAAGTAATGCGGGGATCAGTCGATTCCACACGCGAGGAATATCCTTGGCGGCTCTGCACAAAAACGAATCTAGATTATTGATGTATAGGGTAAATAGCAAGGGAACCCGAATACAGCCCTGCCTGACTCCTCTTATAATATCTATCTTCTGTGTTAAGTTGCCACTTTGGTCGAACCTTACTGCTGCCGTGAGATCCCTGTGTGATCAGACAAGAAATACACTATTTTTATCCATACCCATTGCTAACAAAAGTTCCCAGAGCTTGGATCAGTTTACTCGGTCAAACTCCGGGGTTAGATCCATGAAAGCGAGGTGAAGTGTCCCTTTTTTGGCTACTGTATATTTTCCTATTAAAAGATGGAGGTTAAGGCACTGATCCAAAGTGCCTCTGCCTTTCCTGAAGCCGTATTGAAGGTTTGACAGGACATCACGCTCATTAATCCATCCGGTTAATTTGCTGAGAACCACTCTCCTCACCACCATAACCGTAGAATCAACCAATGATATTGGCCTGTAACACCTTGGATCCCCTCTCTCTCCTTTTTTTAAAAACTGGGACCATGATTGATGTTGACCAGGACTTTGGCATTCCCTGTTGACACACCATATTTAAAACGTTGGCCAATATCTTTGCCCATAAAAAAATATCTGCCTTAAAAAGGTAGACGAGGACCCCATCTGGGCCCGGAGCTTTATTGCTGGTCATTTGGGCTATAGCCGCAGCCACTTCTTGTTCTGAAAAGTTCAAGCTATATGCAGCAGTTAAACACGTGGGCCCTGTGTTTACCTGATCAGGCTGGTCACCATAGATATGTTTAAAATGATTAAACCAGATCTCTTCTGGAATATTGCACTCAACAATGTTACCCCCAAGACCAGAGAAGAAAGGTCTGTTGATATCCCAAAATTTCGTGCTATGCTTAATCATGTCAAGAGTTTGTCCCAGGCTTCTTATTTGATTTCCAATTTGCGTATATGCCGAACCCGCTTATACTCTAGGCTGGCAGTGGCTATAAAATTTCTATCCTGGGGATTTTGTTTCAGGGCACATAATTTCTGATGTGCAGTTGTGACCAAACCACCTCTTACATGTGAATGTGATCTATGTTCGGCAGGGAGAGAACACTGGCTAACGGCTTACAAATCCTGTCAATATCTGCGGCAATCACCACTACCCCCTGGATACTATCTTGACAGATGGCGATATCATTCCCTAGAATATTTAACCTAGCCTTTTTTTAAAAAAAGGCCTGGTATCACCGTGGCCCATTTCAATCTACAACCTAGATCCCTGGTTTTTATTATGGGGTCTGAGGCCCCAACCTCCACCACATCTGTAGTCTTTAAACACCCTCTTAAACTGATATGAACAGGGTTATTCTCGCTATAATGTGACCATTGTGCAGCATAATCTGAGACAAGGGGAATTAGAGTTGTGTTGACAAATATATAGTCAATAGTGGAAAACATACCCCTGCCCTTAAAGGAAGGGATGCCTACACCAACTTCTGCCGTATTTGGGAGAGCCAACCCAAAGTCAGCTAGAACATCCTCTAAATATCCCCCTTGAGAGGAATGTTCAAAGTGAGTCTCTAGGTTACCACCTGGACCAAGTTCATCATAGACCTGGCACTTTTTATTACGCAAATGATATTAAAATCACCAATTAAAATAATCAAACTGGGTAACTTGCTTCTCCCTATATAGGTTTAAAAAGTGATTTAGGCTGCATAAGTGTTCATTTATAGATGCTTTTTTCAAACGAATTATATAAGTTAAGAACAAGTATCACCTGAGCATGTGCAGGGTTAATCTCAACCGCTAAACAATTTTATTTTTAAAGAAATCAATGTTAATAGGCCACCCCTCGAGCGGCCTGCAACAGACTGTCGCGCAGCCTCCATATAAGTTGTGTACCCGTCCAGCCAAAATTTTTCAGACTCCCAGGTTTCTTGAAATCCCAGTATATCGTGTTCCCTCACCAGGCCAAGCCACACGGGATCATCACGCTTGTTCTTGAGATCGTGTAAATTCCAATTTTAAAATATTCAACATTTCTGTCCCTCATTCTGCTACCCTTATAGGGGTACTCAAGCTAGGAATAGTCTGACTCAGGTGAGTCTGAACCAATGTAGGTGTATGACTTAATAGTCAATCATTAGCATCTAACTGGCTCAAAGGGGAAAATCTATTGGCCAATTCTAATGTATTCCCTGAAGATCTAAGACCTGGGATAGCCCCAAATGTTAACAAACTTGTTGGTTGTGGGTTTGGGTTCTGATTGGGCAAGTTATTCTGTCTTAGCAAGCGCGTGGTGCCCAGCCCTATGTGTCCTTTCTGTGGGATAACCACGCAGAGATATAGAATTCCCAGCTAGGTTTCTCACAGGTGGGTGATAAAAAAAAAATAAAAAAAAAACCCAGGGGAGGCGCTCTAATCTCACCCAAGCCAAAATCACCATACTCTTTAAACAATAAATAAGCTACATTAGCCTTATTAAAGTTGACGACGACACAATCTCCATCAACAGTCTTCACACCTTGTCCGACCCACCCCACTCGCCTAACCGTAAAAATGTGTGATGCTGCTTTAACCCCACAATCCGACAACCTTGAGCACCAAAATGTAACTTGGCATATCAGGGGTCTCGTTTATGTTGTCATTCAGAAAAGGGACCTCCTACTAACACAGCTGCCAGGGGGGTAGCCTCTGGGGGTAAGTGGAGCCTGCAATTATTTCCCTGTCCACATGAAGACTGATAAGTCTGCGCTCGACAGGCAGAAGTTGCTAGCTGTTCGGACTGGGGTTGGGACCCTGTAAGAATAGATTGGGCACCCAGTTCAGGCTTATCATTATTAGTAGCTAAGTTATTGAGATCAGATTTAGGAATCCCAGGATGATGGGCAATGTGTTGAACCCCATTGGACGGTCCTGCCTGTGTATGACCTATACCATGCCACTGGAATCAAGCTATCCTGGCTGATAAGGGCTGCCGAAACCGGTGCTAGGATGCTTGTTTCCAGTCCAGGTAGGACCTGGCCTGGCCGTTTGGGCTGGACTGTTCCCATTGGGCGCAGGGTCAAGACTGATTTGCATATGGCTGAGTCCAAACTGGAATGGCATGATGAGCAAAATAAACAATGGATTTAGGCCCAGATCTCTATACTGGGGGGAATGTATGACATTGTTCTGCATTCTGTCCATCAGTTGTTCTTTTTGCATCTATACCAACTTGGGCATCCAAAGCCACCTTACTCGGTACAGTATCCTTATTCCAACCACATTTATGATCCCTCATTTTGCTTAGATGTGAGTCTATGGAAGACAGATTTTTATGACCTCTAGTGCATTTTTAATACAAGTATTTAAGTCCTCTGAGTGTCTCAAGGGAAGACGCAAGATGCGGTTGAATTAAGTTTTCAACAACAGTAGCGAGATGAGCTTTGACTCAGGCTTCTGTCCCAATGTTCCTCTACTCCCCTCCCCAAGCAAAGAGTCAACAGTATTTGCCCCCCGACTTCAAACCCTTTCTGCGTTTCTTCTTGTTTATGGCCCCTGTCGAGGCAGCGGGTGCAACACCCCCAAACCTTCCACCAGTGTCTGCTGCGGGATTCTGGGCAGTGGACAGTTTGTCTTGTGGGACCTCAATAGGGGCACCATCTTTCACCTCAGAGTCTAAGTTAGTGATAGCACCATGTAAATTGGTCCGTACAGTTTCACTGGGCATCTTGCTAGGGGTATTCTGAAAGTTCTAATGCGGTCTAGGACCTCCCTCTTAATCCCAGCTGCTCCTCCACAAAGTGAATTTCCTCATTTACCACCCCCAACAGCTGTCGTCAAATACGAAATAATGGAGGCACAATTTCTGGGAGTCTTAGCTTTGACTTTACCCCCATCAGATTCAGAGGGTAATTTTTGCTTACCCATGGCGAGTTGCGGAGGAAAGCGAGCTGGCCCAGTCCGCTGCTGGAGCCCTGTGGAGCTTTTCAAGGCTCCTCTGGGTGCGTGGAGTCGGCGTCAGTGGCAGCTGTATGCCGCAAAGGAGCCTGGGACGTGTAGTCCTGTCCGGCTTCCCCTTAGGATCCCGGTAGTGATGGCAGTAAAGGTAAGGGCTTCCCGCGGTCCGGGAGCACTGTGGAGCTTTTCAAGGCTCCTCCAGGCGCGTGGGGTCTGCGTCAGTGGCGGCTGTATGCCGCAAAGGAGCCTGGGACGTGTAGTACGATCCCGGCAGTGATGGTAGCAAAGGTAAGGTGTTTTCTTCAATCATCTACAATCGCGCCTTGTTTAACTCGGACAACAGTATACGTGCCTGTGTGCTAAGGCCAGAAATTCCCTCAAGCTTGTTAAACACGAGTTTTCCTTTAACTACAATGAAGTTTGTGCATTCTGCTTTCAAGTGAGCTCTTCACCGCTCTCACCAGCACAAGAATTTGGCCTGCACTGTTCTTTCACCATGTATAACTGTGATGTGCTCTACTGTTGTCTGCTGTTGCGCCATGATTTCACATTTCTCATAACACAAGCCATACTGCAGGGCACAATGTGCATTGGCAGAGCTGTGTTGGGCTTGTCATACTGCTTGTAGTAAATTGGTGGGGATTTGCATCTCACAAATGAAGTGTATTGATACAGCTGTATGTGGGTTGCAGTTGTAAGTAGGATCTAAATCAGTGCAAATATCCAATGTGATTGTATCCTTCACCTGCAGGTACAGGAGCTACTGTCGCAACGTTCGGACGAGGCCATGAAAGCTGAGAAGTGGCAGTTCGAATTCCGGAACCAGCGAGAGAAGTTCGAGGCTTTACAGAAGGAAAAGGAGGTGAATTTGGTTGTGGGTGAAGGTGAATGGGAGTGGGTGGAAAGAATAGACAGTTGGGGTTGTGGAGAAGTAACAGGGTGAACTCTAGTAAATGTGATGCTTTTTCCTGACCCTCCTACAGTACTAGAAGTAAGCTTCTAATTACAAATTTCTTACCCCCTCCTCTCCTGTTTCAGCGTCTAATCCTAGAACGTGATGCCCTGCGAGAGGCCAATGATGAATTACGATGCGCCCAGGTGCAGCAAACGTGCCTTTCCCAGGCTGGTAAGTGATGGTGCTACGAGGGGAACCTTAATCAATCCTGACTTCTGTTGGGCACACATTCCTGCAAATATCTCATCTTTGAACAAACTTCTGACACCAGAGTGAATCCAGATTTTTTTTTTTCTCATAACTTTCTCTAGTAGCTAGTTGGCCTTGATTGGTTCTAGCTATGACTCCGCTCTTCCACTGATGACCAATTGAAGGTGCCACCCTGTATATTCGGATTCGGAGCTCTCTCCATGTTTGCAAAATTGGCTTTTTTCTTCTTTTAGAGCAGTGCACCAGACATATTAGTCATGAACTTCTTTCATACACTGGTGAAACTTGTCAATGTGTTAGGTGTCTGTGTTTCTCCATTGTCATTGTTAAATTGACATGCCATAGGGACTTTATGTAGTGCTTCACTTTATCACACAATCCTGCCAAGTATGATAAGTTTGCTTTCCTGCACTCTCGAAAATTAGGAAGAGGGTGGCTAAATATCATAAGGTGCTGCTGCCCATATCGGGCAAACCTTTTCAAGAACAATCCAAGGACAGATCTTCACATCGCAAGGTTCTGCACAAGAACAAGAGATCCTCTTCGCAACACTAGCACTTGAGCTGGAGGTGCCATTCCCTGACCCCAGAGTCATTGCCTTTTGAGTCTATCCCACTGCTTGTTAAAATTCCAACTGGAGGTTCCCACATCTTCTTCAGATTGTTGAACTGGATTGCCGTATGTTAAGTAATCCATGCTGAGAACTTTTAAGGCTGCTTCTGCCATGAAGGTGGAGGCAGAAGCTATGACTTTGGATTGAGCAACACTCCTCTCTGAAGGCTTGAGTACCAGTCAACCTCCTGCCCTGTAGTGCCAAACAGCACCAGCTCTGAAAGCCTCAGATCAGGCCTCTCAAACATGAGAAACCTATGTGGCCGACGGTCCTGAATGCAGCATTCTTATTGGCATTGCCTTTGTCTCTTCAAGAGCTGAAATTTTTAGGAGCATCTTCCTCTCCTTGACTGAACAGATACTGGCCACCATCAATAAGGACGTTGGCCTATTCTGAGATCAGAATGTTGCTGATGGATGATGACAAGAAAGCAGACTATCGGCTGCATACCCAATATACTGATGTAGAACTATATAGTTGACCTCCAGAACGAAATGTGAGGAAGAGGTTCTGGAGTTTCCTTTGCCGGAATTGGAGGTAAAATCTCCATTGATTACAGAAATCCTACCATGTATAGTGATCGCTACTGAACTCTTCGTTCCATTTAATGAGGCACTGATGGACCCCATCATAGTGGCCTAGGAAAAAACCCATGTTGTCTGCCTTCAATCGGCAGGTTACAAGGTGTCCTAACACTGCTTCTTTGATTAACATTTTTTTTTCACTCACTCCTCCCTCCCAAAACACCATCCTCGAGTGCCCAAGGATCTTCTGCTAAGGGTAATCATAGCTCATGCCCTACAAATCCTCCTGATAGTCTGAGAACGTAGCTGGATATGGGCTGCAGGGTCTTCTCTTCTGGCAGCTTGCCTCTGCACATAGTAAGCTACATTTGTCTGCAGTCTCATTACACCCATGTCTTGTGGGAAATGGCTGATTTCATCCCAACCAATTTACCCTACCACATGGGGTCTGTTTGCCCAACTACTTAAGACTGGATGCAGCGGTAATGAGGCAGGAGAGGAAGCTACGACTGCAGTCAAACTTTTCTTCTACTGTGGCCACCCGTACAAAACCGCTTTTATTTTATCTTGTAGGCTTTTTCTTTTCTTTTAAAAAAAAAAATCTGTTTATCTGCGTTTTTCGAATCATAACAAACCAACAGTGACCCGGATATAAGACACTTGTTTACTGGAAGGTAATATAAATACTATCTTGCAATAGCGTATATCCTGGCAATTCCCCTTAAACCACTTTTTATTGGTCTCTTTTACATAAAATGAAGTGAGTGACCCAGGGCCTCGAAATCCTTGTGTCAAATAAATTAACTTTCCCATAATGGCACATCTGTTTGTGCTACAAGACTATGGCTGAAGGACGAAGGGGGAAGGGGATCCCCTAATGAGCCGAAAGGGTAGAGAGGTTCTTCCACAGTACTGGAAGAGAAATCGGAGGGATACGTCCTCCCAAATGTATAGTAGCACTCACAAGAAGTATCCCACCTAATTGCACCATATGTTGGGCACTATTCTCTTTTGGAGATGTATCACTATATTTTAATTGCGAGAGTGGGAGCAATTCCATTTTGTTAAGTAACCCTCACACACTCAAATAGTGTCATGCTTCATCATCGGGTTCACCCCGACTCCTAAAGGTCATGGTGGGCTCAACCATATCTCAGGGAGCACTTGGAAGAATAGGCCAGGGGGTTTGAAGTGGACTCTGCATATATTTTACTTGTATGATTCTAAGCTTAGTTGATGTTGGAATCACACGTGCCATCATTTTGAACTCTCGCTCACACGCTCGCTCTCTCGCGCTCGCTCTCCCAAATTACCCTCCAATTCCATCCTTAAGTTGGTTAGCCCATTCAGGCCAACGTTTATCAAACAGCTGTACACTTGCTACATATTCTTCAATTCTAATCGACTTAGTTATACTGTCTTCCAGTGGTTTGAATTTGAGTTTTTCCTCAATAGACCTCCAATGCATGTCTTAGTTATAGGTATTTATAAACGTAGGTTTTTTTCTGAGTTTTTTATATAGCGCAAACTAGACCCGAGACATCTGTTATCAGTGCGCTTTACATGAGCACCAGTATCGTTACAGGTGAACAGACACATTAATTTTTGTTATGCACAGGGAGATTAAGTGATTTGGCCAGAATCACAGGATGTTGAGCATCGTTTCCGAGACTCAAACCTGGTTCCCCAGCTTTGAGGTCGACTGCTCTAGCCGTAAGGCTACATCCTCTCCCCAGAGTTTTACTTAACTCTGAGGTATTGACTATATTCTGAGAGGGTTTATTGTGGCCCAGACATCCCCCAATCCTTAATCTCAATGGTGCCCCATTCCTTAAATCCTTTCAAATTATTAACTTGTTTGTCATGTCTCATGCCACGAGATGTCGCCAACAACAGTAGCCTATCCATTATGGAATTTATTTCCCCTAAAGGTTTGAACTATCTTCGTCTCCCGGGGTAGTATTTATAGAAACAGGCCCCATATAGTGCCCGTAACAACACCGGCTCCCGGAGTTCTGATGGCTCTACCCATGTAGCTTTAGCCTCTCTATTCCCAAAATGACCTGTAATTCAGTACTATCATCTGTGCTACCCATTACTACAATTCTATGTCTGCCATCCTATGGCCCCCATCATCCCAGGATTGTATCCTCTTATTAAAGCCGTTCTGGATGTCTTGTGTCCTCCTTGAAATGCCTACTTCAATATCTCATTTTACATGAAATACAGCAGTTTTGTTCAATTCATGAGTGATGGTAGTCATCAGTTCAAGGCACTTCCATTGGGACTAAAGTCCGTGCTTGTTTTTACCAAATGCATGCTTCCATTAGCTGCCTTTTATTAAGGTGGAGAGGTGGTATGTAGGCTACTGGCTGTTAAGAGCAAACAGTCGTCAGGAAGCTCGGTACATGACCGACTTGAAAGTGAAAGTGCCATCAAACCGAGGACTGGCTATCAACCAGAAGCAATCAAGCCTATTGCAAAGCAAGGATTTAATATTTCTAGCTAAAACAATATATCCAGCCAAAGGAAAAGTGTTTCCATCTCAAGAAAGAGGCAACAAACTGATAAATCAAACATTTCTCATGTCAGGAAAGGAGCTATGATACGAGTACTCCAAGAAATGCTAAATGCAAGTAATCGTGCATTCAGCCAGTACCTATTGGTCATTTTCATATGAGTATAATACTAGAGCAATTCAATGACCAGTGGAAATTAATTTGTGGAGATGGGACAACAGAATCCAGATAACTTCTCAAATGACAAGAATGAAAACCTTTTCAAAGGCCAGTCACTGGAAACAATATCGCCTCCTCGCTTGACAACAGGCTGTTAGTGTGGGCAGGTTGTTTGACAAATGTGCAGGTCAATGCTATATGGTCTGAAGGAAATCTCAATTGCACATAAATCTGCTAGAGTTGACCGCGGTCAGGTTAGCATTCAAAGTACCGAACTTGCATGTCATGGTGTGAGCAGACAACATTCTACCATGTACGATATTCTTGAGCAAGATCACTACTTCTGTCACAAGAGACACAAACCTTATGGAGTTGGGCTATTTAACACATCGGAGATATTTCTGCAGAGCACGTCCCAGGGATCCACAACAGTTCAGCAGACTGCTTGAACAGACTGTACTCAAGCAATTACTAGTGGGAGATTGATGACTGAGAACTGGAAATTGGTATTTCAAAGTTGGGCATTCATCAGTGAGATATTTGCAGAAGATCAGAACTGCAAATGTCCAATATTTGCAAGCAGATGGGTTTGTTTGGGCACAGGGAGAGACGCCTTCTTGATAGATTGTACAGGGAAAATGTATATAGGTATTTCCAGTGCTGTTCTGTGCTATGCAAAATAGAGAGCATGGCAAAGTTATCGTCATAGCCGCAGAATGGGCACGTGAGCATTTGTACACAAAGTTGTTAGCAATGTTCTTGGAGAAGCCAATCCAGTTCAAGCTGGATGTGTGATTGCTTTCAGGCAGAGAGCAGGGATAAGTCACCACAATCCTCAGTTCTATCATTTAACTACCTGGTTCAGCAAGACATAGCATTTGGCCATATGTTACTTTCAGAGGATTGTAAACTAATTTGGAAGCGGCCATGGCTCTGGCAACTATGAAAAATGAAATCCAGTAAGTATTTTGCAATGTTAATTTTGACCTTCTCTTACTCTTGGGTAATCTGGGTTGTCGTACATGTCAATTAAGGTTCAACTAGCAGCAATAGTTAGATTCTTAAGAACTCCTAACAGGTTGACATTTTATTCCCAAAGAGTAAAAAAACAATCAATGAAAGGACTATTCAGACTATCTCTATCCAGGTCTAAATCTGCTCAGAAATGGGAGCTGAACACTTTTGATGCAATCACTGTTTCAACCTAACTAGAAAGCTTTGATTCAGCATTTGCTTTGGCAGTCTGCGTTCTTTTTTGCCATAACATCAACAAGAAGGCTATGTGAGCTCCGAGCCCTTTCATGAACAGGTGTAGAAAGGGGGACAAGGGCACCCAAAGGAATTAGACAGGGACCTTGGGTAGTTACGTATTGCAGGAAACAGTGGTCCCTGAGAGCAAAAAAATGGTAGAACAAAAAATGAATATAGTCAAAATTGATACTATATTATAGCCAATGTCCAGCCGAGTCTCGGTCGCTGGGGGTCGGCGCCTGCTCCGTTGCCTTAAATGGTAACACGAGGCAGTCTAAATATGGGCAATTTAACTAAACAGTCCTGATGATGATCCTGAATCTCTCTGATAAGGATCGAAACGCCGTCGACTCTGTTGTCCACCTTACACATTTAATATTTCTGTATATAATACATTGTGAAGGTGGCAATATTTGTACCAGATGTTTCGCTACTCATTATCTCTAAAAAAGAAACATCATTGTAATTGCCTGAATGTGTTTCACAATTTGTTGTCCACATGATATGTAAGTCCTAGGATACAGGCTTGTGTCCCACTAAGACTCTATTTACATTCTCTGGATCACTGCTAACAACCTCTACTTATTTAAGTTGCCATGCCCGGCTGGACATTGGCTACTTTCATGAACAGGGGCGTTTTTGTGTTTTATCAAAGGATAAAGTAACTCTTGCAACCAACCCAAATTTCACTTCTAAGGTTCCTACTTCTTTTCACATGAAACACATAATTTCACTACCAGTATTCTTTGCTAACCCAAACACAGTGGTTGTTAGGTCACTACATTCATTGGATATAAAGAGATGTCTTAAATTATATTTGTATGGAAGAATTGCATAGAACAGATCGGCTGTTGATTGCTTTTGGTCCATTAAATAAATGCAAAGCAATCACAAAACCGACATTAGCAAGATGGATTGCTTCTTGCATCACAGCAGCTTATGTATCAATGAGCAGGTTGTTTACAAGGACAGTCGGAGCACATTCTACAAAAGCTGTAGTGACTACTTAACTGTTTGAATGGATTACTCAGACCTTTTTTAATGCAGCAACTTGGAGAACAACACATACTTTTCCTAAGCTTTACTGCATTGATTTACAAACCAGTAAAGAGACTGCAGTGGGACAAACTGTGCTTTATATATTTATTTCTTAAAGTGAGCCTCATTCCTGAATGTGTCTGTTTTTGTATTGTATGACTCTGATAATCTGATTCAAGCATATGAATCTATGAAAAATCCAAAGATGAAGAAGAGAAACATTTCTTACTTGTAACTCTAGTTCTCCAGCATCGAATCTTTCATATGCAACCCATCCGGCTCCATGTCTTAAGGCTATCCACGTTTGAGGTAGAAAGTCTAGCAGTTGGAAGACTCTGGCATGGGAACAGCTGAGGCTTCTAATTTGCTATAGTTATATAGCCATGTAGGCTTTAGAGGCCTCTAATTGGCTATAGTTTGGATCATTTACAATAGTGTGGAATTGTTTAGTTTTATGTTCACTGTTGTTGAGTGTAAATGTACAATGCTGTAATAATATTGTTACCAAGAGTTCCAAGTCTGCATACCTGGCATATCGGTTCTATCGTGTGTCACACGATTTCGGGTCCCTTCACACGGTCACCCAGTGAGGAGCCAAAATGACGAGATGGCAGAAAAAACAAGCTGAAAACCACTGTAAACAGTGGATTTTCAGCTCTTTTACAGAGGCTGTAAGCAGTCGATGTCCATTAAGAGATGTGAAAACACACCAGGACATTCCAACAGCCTCAATGACCCTTTTGTTTTTATTTTTCTGTGAGTGGGGGGTTTGGTGAGGGGGTAGAGTGCCTCTTAGGTAGCTCTCGACGTGAGGCCCCAACCGCTTCAAGGCCCTGCCCCTCCTTACACAGTTGCATTAGTTTCTAAAAGAGACAGTTATAGATTCCTTACCTTAGAATTACCCCCAGGCGTCAGACTGGATCCGGAGAATTCTTTTCTTAGCAGTACCCCTGCACGTCTGTAGGTGGCGTTGGTCGACTCCGCGTCTGTCTGTATCGTGGTTGCTAGGATGACGTCACCGTGTCTACTTACGCCGCCCTGCGTGCAGACGTCCTTTCTTTCTTTTTCGTCTGCAGCCTAGCGCAGATCCGGAGAGAGCTACCCCTTTAGTCACTTTTTGACTAAACTTTTTCAACACTTTGTTGACTTCTTTTTCAAGTCTTCAACTCCTGGTGCGCAAGGGATGTCCCAACGCTGGACCGGGGTCAAGCCTTGTGATGCCTGATGTCTGTGATGGACCCGCACCTCGTGTGCCTTTGGTGTTTGCAGCGCGACCATGACCCAAAGTCGTGCTCAGACTGCTGGGCCATGAATCCAAAGTATTTGCGTGAGAGGTCCCGGAAGCCCGGCAGTCGGCTCTGTCGCTCCTGGTCTCGTTCGAGAGGAAGGTCTTGAGGCCGCTCGCGGAGCCCTTACACCTCGTCACACTCACTGTCTTCTAAGTCTTCGTTTAAGTCAAAGCACAAGAAGAAGGCGAAGAAGCACTGGCCCTCTTCGCCTTCTCCCTGTCAGTCTGCTGACGCGGGACCCGGAGCATCGTCCCTATAAGGCTCCGTCTCCTGTGCCTCCTTCAGGGACGACTCGCGCCTTACCCCATTTCCGGGAGCCGGAGGATTCCCTGCCCAACTTCATAAGTTCTATGAGGCCCTCCAACTCGTCTTTGGACAGCCCGACTCTGCCGCACTCCTTCGGGTGCCGGAGGCCCCCCGCAGATCCAAGCCTGAATCCGGACTGACACCGCTCTATCTTACCCGATCTTCCCTGGTGTCGTTCCTGGCGATTACGCTGCCGGCGCCGACCATGCCCCTGCTTGGCGCCATCCCCTTCCTCACCCCCGAGATGGACCCAGAGCCGGACTGACATCAGATCCGACTCCGGTGGGCACTGGTGTTCCCTATCACCCAGAAGGTGGTGTTGTGGACTTGTAGGGGTGGGTGGACCCTTTAGCAGACCAGCTAGAAGAGCCAGACGGGAGAGAGGAGCTGGGTGACACCAGTAGTCTGGACACTTCTCTAGACCTTGGCATGCTTTCTCCCCTACCGTGGCTACAGAGGAGGGGAGCGTCCTACGCTATGGTGGTGGTAAGGGTGGCCGAGGTCTTGGGACATGAGCTCCCTTCAGTGGCGGTCAGGACTAACCTCCTGGCAGAGGTACTTCAATCTGTGGCATCCACTTCCAAACCTCTATTGCCCTTCAATGAAGCCCTCACTGACGTCCTTCTGGGGGCCTGGTCCAAGCCCAGCACAGGGGCTCCTGTGGAAAGGATGATCGCCTGCCGCCATCGCCCGGCCCTGGGCGTCCCAGTTTTCCTCACCCATCAGGCTTCCTCAGAGCTTGGTGGTCCAAATCTCTTCCTCCAAGGGCACATTCCTTTCTGCTCCCCCAGATAGGGAATCCAAGAAGCTGGATCACCTTGGGAAGGGCATGCTCTCTTCGTCCAGCTTGGCACTGTGGTCCGTGAATACAGCATGCCTCTTCGGCCGATACTCCCATACCATCTGGGATACGGTCGCGCAGATGCTGCCTCTGCCTGCAGGATGCCCGAGCCATTCTCTCCCAGGCAGTGGCGGATGGGAGAGACGCACCTAAATTTACAATAAGATGTGGACTGGATACCACCGACTCACTAGGCAGAACGATTGCCATGTCAGTAACCCTTTGGCGCCACGCCTGGTTGAGGACATCTGGCTTTTCAGGGGATGTCCAGTCTATCTTGATGGACATGCCTTTTGATGGCCATCGCCTCTTTGGCGACAAAGCAGACTCTGCGCTGGAGCGCTATAAATATTCTCGGGCTACGGCCAGATCTTTGGGCCTTGCTGTGCCTTCTTGTCTACTCCAGTCTATTTGTCCCTTTCATGGCTATGGGAGGGGCGCCCAGCCATATCCGGCCCAGTCTAGCCACCGGTTCATGCAAGCTGCCCAGCCTCTGCGTGGCCGCTGACGTGGGACCCAGCGATCTCGAGGGTCTTTAAGCCGGTGGGTCAGCCCACCCTCTGGCGGAGTCCAAGCTCCATATCAACCTGTTGGAGCTCTGGGCGATCTGCCTGGCACTGAAAGTATTTCTTCCCTCTCTCAAAGAGAAGGTGGGGCAGGTGTTCACAGACAACACCACCGCCATGTGGTACTGCAACAAAGAGGGCTGGGTGGGGTTGTGGACCCTATGTCAAGAGGCTCTTTGCCTCTGGACATGGCTCGAACATCAGGTCATGTCTCTGGTGGTTCATCACCTGGCACGTTCCCTGAACGCCAGGGCGGACTAACTCAGCTGTCGGTGCCTGGTAAATCACGAATGGCGTCTTCAGTCTGAGGTGGTGGAAGGTCTCTTTCAGCTGTGGGGAGAGCCTTGGATAGATCTGTTGGACACCGAAGAGAACGCGCAATGTCAGCTATTCTGCGTGTTGAAGTTTTCAAGGCGGCTTTCGCTTGGCAACGCTTTTCGTCACGAGTGGAGTTGCGGCTTCCTGTACGCCTTTCTGCCTGTACCACTTCTGCCCCGAGTGCTGAAGAGGATCAGGCTCGGCCGGGCCCAAGTTATTCTTGTGGCTTTGGACTGGACACAAAGAGTCTGGTAACCCGTGCTCTTGAGCATGGCCATCGATCCGCCGTTTCGACTGCCCCTTTTGGAGGATTTTCTGTCACAGCAGCAGGGCATGGTTCTTCACCTGAACCTGTCTAGCCTCCACCTCCTTGCGTGGAGATTGAGCGGCGACAGTTGACAGCTTTTGACTTTCCACCTGAAGTCTGTAATGTCATCTTGGCAGCCAGTCGTCCCTCCACGAAAACAGTATGCGCCTGCCGATGGAACAAGTTTGTGGCATAATGCTTAACAAAGGCTGTGGATCCCCTCTTTACCCCTCTTTCAGAAGTCCTTCTGGATCTACTTTCTTAGCTCAGCAGGGCTCTGCCCAGGGCACTCTTAAAGGCTACCTTGCAGCTATTTCTGCAATCCTTCGACTACCAGATCAGCCTTCTTTATCAAGTCCCCTATTGTAAATAGATTTAAGGGCATTAATCATCTCTTTCCTCCTTTTCCCTTCATAAGGCCCCAGTGGGACTTGAATCTTGTTTTAACCTATCTTGTGTGCTACCTTCGAGCCTTTTCATAACTGTCCTCTCAGGCTCCTCACTCTGAAAACTGCCTAACTTGTTGCCATCTCCTTTGCTTGCAGAGTGAGTAAGCTTCAAGCTCTATCTTCTAAGCCCCCTTTCTTCTCTGTGCATCCTAGCAAAGTGTGGTGCTTAGGACAAGGCCTTTGTTACTTCCTAAAGTGGTTTCACCATTTCACATTGGACAAACTATCACTCTGCCCACCTTTTTCCCACCTCTGCGCCCTTCCAAGGAGGAGAGACTCCACCGTCTGGACCCTAAACGTGCGGCATCTTTCTACCTTGACCGCACAAAGGACTTCCGAGTGGATGATCAACTCTTTGTTGGCTAAGTAGGTGCCTAAAAAGGTCGGGCTGTTCAAAAGCGTACCATCTCTCGATGGGTTGTCCTTTGCATAAAGAACTGCTACGCTTTAGCGAAAAAGGAACCTCCTGTGGTGCTCTGTGCTCATCCCACTAGAGCTACGGCAGCAACCACTGCATTGGCACTTGAAGTCCCACTTCTTGACATCTGTCAGTCAGCCATGTGGGCATCCTTGCACACGTTCACCAGATATTACTGCCTAGACAGCAAATCCGGGGAGGCGGCTGTTTTGCTCGTTCAGCCCTGCAGGACTTTCTCGCGTGAACTTGGTTCGCAGACCCACCTCTGGGATTGGCATTGCTTGGTTATCTATTCTAAGGTAAGGAATCTATAACTGTCTTTCAGATGAACAAGTTACTTACCTTCAGTAATGATGTATCTGTAAGAGACTTATGTTAATTGTAGATTCCTTACCGCCTCTCCCATCCTCCCCGCTCTGCAAACTGACTTCTGGGGCTAGGGACTCCCCTGCAGGACCCTAGTTATTGCGCACCAGTGGTCGAAGTCTTTCAGGGCTTTGCGCTTCTGGTGTGGAAAGTCATGTCAGAACTGACGTCAGCGCGCAGGGGCGGCGTCTAAGACACCGCAACGTCGTCCCGTCAACCACGACGATGGACGCAGAGTTGACTGACGCCACCTACCGATGTGCAATGGTACTGCTATGAAAAGATTCTCCAGCTCCAGTCTGACGCCTGGGGGTAATTCTAAGGTAAGGAATCTTATAACTAACATATGTCTCTTACAGATACATAGGTACCAAAGGTAAGTAACTTGTTCTGTAAGTTGGTAAGTATGCGATGGAAGATAATTCAAGCTTGTGTATCTATCAAAAAAAGTGTCCATGCTTGCGAAAGCAGCTCTCACGTTAACTCTGGATTTTGTATTGGCTTATTTGTCTTCCTAGAACTCTTGGGGGAACTCACTGGGGAAATCTTTGGAATAATTGTGTACTGGGGTTTCTAACTTTGCACTCCGCAACAGTGGAGCGCCATTTCAACTCTGCTCGACTGGACTATTTTTGGGTGCGATCTTGCTTGGGTTAGCGGTCTAGTCACTAGAGACCAGCTCCCAGGCCTTTATTTAAGGAGATTCATGCCGCGGAGGCGCCGAAGGCACGCCTAAGGCAAGCCCATCTGCATCCAGATCGTGTCCAGCAATGCTGACCATTTTACTAACCCCCCCCAGGTCCTTTCTAGAGAGGCTCTCTCCTTGCCATGAATGGCAGTCCTTGTCACCCTGCCTTGCATTATGATCCTGCCGCAAGGAGCTCTGTTTTTAGTTGTAATGCCTGTAGTTTCAGTTTAGGGGCCATAACCAAGTAACCATGTCTATGGATGGAGTTGTCCTGCCCAATAAGACCGCGCACAGAGTGGCGAGTTTTAGAGCCTGCCTTATTAACCCCTTCAGTGCCCATGACGAGCTGGACTCGTCATGGGCCGCGGTGGCGCTGTGCCCATGACGAGTCCAGCTCGTCATAGACCCCGCCCGCTAATGCAACGGCCGGCACAGGGCGGGGAAAGGGGCGGGCACTGAAGGGGTTAATTGTAGGTCCCTTCCTAAACACTCTGCTGCATTTTGGCTCTCCCTATCAGATAATACTTGGTATCTTATGTTTCTCATGGAAATGTAGCTGAAGGACGGCTCTAATCATGATCTCGCCTTGGCCATTCCTCCAGCTGATTGGATCCTGTGTGTCAACCAGGGGCGGGGGGGATAGGGTAAGAGGGGGTGTTGTTTTTATCCTTAGGGATACGTGGGAGGTTTCATCATCTAGGCTGGGTCAAGTCTGGAATATTGAGGGCCTTCTTTTTTTGTATCAAACTTACCCCCTCTTTTTCTTTTGCTGGTTTGTGGATCTATAAACCCCCGCATTGCCTGAATAGCAGCCTCCCAGAATTGTGATGCCATTTCCCAACTATCCTTACAATACGCTAACTTCACGGTTTTAGGAGACTTTAACACGCATGTTGATGAGCAGAACTGCTCCCAGGCCTCTCAGCTGATTCATACTTGGAATGCATTAATCTGACCCAGTCAGTCACCACCTCCACCCATAAAGCTGGCCATATATTGGATCTAATGTGTTCCAATATTACTGGCCTTCAAAATGATATTCCTTTGCGCCTGAAATGGGCTTATTTTCTTGTCCCTTCTCCTTCTTACTAGTTATGTTTCTACTGTAAGCATTAAGGTCAAAAAGCACAGTCCTTTCCTTTGCTCTGAGTCACCGGTCACGTGATGTGAGTTCCTACTGTCTTCACCAGGCCAAGGTTCACTTAATGCTCTCTGTTGACGTTATAGTTAAGTGGTTTGAAACCTCATCGCAGCACAGCTGTCTGACTGGGCTACAGCGACATTATTGGACTAGTAATGCTTATTTATTAATTTATAGCTTTTCCGGAAATGGGTCTGCCGCACGCTGAGATTTGATGAACCTCCCAAAACCACAGATATTCATCCAGGTCTATTTTTGTATTATCTGCAATGTGCTTGGGTTTGAGGTTGCTCAGAGGAGTAAAGGTCACTTTAGTGAAGTGCTGCGTAGTGTATTGGTAAAAACCGTGCTTCTGTCATTGTCTTCAAGCACAATTCTCAAACATTGGATAAGAAATACACCTACAAGGCGGCCGTAAGGGGGTGGCGAAGTGGCTAAACTTGCACAATTCTTGGATCACACTGTCCTTAAAAGTTATCCAAAGATGTGTTGAAACTATCGTGCCTTCAGCAGTCTAGACCTATTTCAAGACCTGCCCTCGGGACTTGTATGATACAAGGCAACCGAGCTAAAAAAAAAAAAAATAACAATGGGAAGACCAAGCAAGGAGGTTCATAAAATGCGGAAATGTAATGGTTACAAAACCATACACAATTAACACCTCTTTATGGGGAAGCAGGAGTATACATTGTGAAAAAGTGTCTCTCTGGGACTATTCATGGATATTGGCAAAAAAGGAACAGTACCCTTGGGTGCAAATGGTCTGATCGAAATGTCTGGTGATGCCAAATGACCCTTTTGGTGTAGTCTCTTTTCTAACAAGCTAGATGGGGCTACCAGACTTCATCTTACACAAGCCTCCATGAAGCCTGATATTTTTGTGCCTCAACACTGTAAATAAGAAATCACTAGTCAATATCGAGGTGGCAGGTTGTGCCTTGTAAAGTACTGCGATACAAGGCCATTGGTAATGTTGGGCTGCGTCCAGTTGTGTTTTTGTACCATTTATGAGAAGGTGCCAGGAGGCTCAGGCTGGGCTCGGCTCCACATCCTCGGATGGAGCTTAAGGGTGCTTGCACTGAAGGGGCTTTCAGAAAGAATTTCTACTTGTGGAATAGCTCTGGAACAGGCCATTGAGATATATTTGTTAAATTGATGAAGCCATTCACCCAGTCGATTGGTGGAGTCAAAATTTTCTATGATAAATGGCAGTTTTTCTTCCTCATTGTACGAATTACTGCTCTCTCTCTCATTGACTCCTACAGCTACCAAGTCAGATGGGTACCAAATGTTTGAGCCTCCCTCAGAAGGCATTAGAAGTAGGCATAGTGTTTCACTCTCTGGCGCAAGTTGAAGCGCTCACTGCACCAACTAAGACTGCTTCAGGCCCACAAGCACTTTGAAACAGGCTTACTTTGCTCTCTGGAGACCAATTCCCAGACTGAGTTCCCTCCCTAGCACCCCCAGATTGGGCTTTGATCTACTACACCGACCCTGATATCAATCCAAACAAAGGATTCCGACGCGAAGAGCTAAGCAGGGCTCTAGACCTTCCAATGGAAGGAGTCGGGGATTTAAGTGGGATGAAAAAACGGGGGGGGGGGGGGGGGGGGAGTTCTCAAACTTGCGTGGCCAATGTAATTAAGGGTGTGGCTTAAAAACGTAAGCCAAAAATCTGCTCTTAGCATAGTGTGCTGCCCGACTTCTATTTTGCTGTTTGTCTTTGCATCCAGATATGATACAACAAGTAACCTCATACCTACAACAAGTCACCACAATTGGCTTTGTCAGTGGTTGTCAGTTGCATAAGATAGATCAGCAGCATCTATGGCTTGTATACAATATTGAAAAAGCTTCCACTTAAAGCCCTGGTGACACCACGACAATGTTGCTGCTCCTGAGTTTCAAAAACAGAAGAGAAATTCAGAGAGAAAATCACTCTTTAAAGGATTTCCCTTCCCCTACAACGCTCACCTGGCATGACGTCATGCCGTAACATCTCCAGAAGTGAGCACTGTGAGCACGCGCAAATCGATGAGCCTGCTGTCACTGCAGTCAGGGCACAAAACAGAGCCCGATGGAGACCCGTTTCGAGGCCCCCTTTAGAAAACTGCCTGTGCTCAGCACCGGTGAGACCCGGCCCACTTAAAGCCCTGGAAGGAGTCATTTGCTTCTGGCTGCCTCTGTCCCTTCCGTTCAGTGAAAGGCAAGTCAGTCCAAGGCCGTTATTAATTCGGCAGACGATTGGTGTCTTAGAAACAAAATATTGCCAAATGTGCCCGACCTTCAAGGTTACACTTGCTTTTCAAATTTCTCTCGGTTATTCTTTTCCGCCAGGAAAGTCTGAATGTATGCTTCAGTTGGATACGCTATTAAAATACATTGGCTAGTTGGCATTGAGAGTTCTGTGTTTAACAGAATGGCAGTACATATTGATGCTGGAGAAAGGAGCTCTTTAAAAGCACGGCGCTGTTGTGCAGGAAGGAACTTCTACTTCCAGTTCGCGTTCAAAGCAATGCACTGTTGTGCTGGAGCCGCCGGAGTGCCTGGCACCAATTAGATTACGCAGGTGTTGGTAGAGCTGCCGTCCTCGTGCTCACACCGGGAGGCCCGTCTGAGGTGATTCTCAGTTGTTTACCCAGTGTCACGAGCTCTCGAAGGCAGGTGCATCTATTTAGGTTCAAGCATGTGCGCGCGGAGCGTGCACTGGAGGCTGCCTGTCTCTGTTGCGTGGACAGCCAGGGTAAGGTGACCATGTCCAGGCGTCTCTGATTTGCTCGGACAGTCCATGTTTTTCTCCAGCTGTCCCGGCAAATTTCAAGAAATGAAGCTCGTGTCCGGTTTTTAGAGAGGGTCGACTGAAAACGGTGGGAGGTATCTTTTTTATGTTTTTCAAAGCAGGGATAGTTAGCAGCTGTTATAAGAAAGCAATTTAATTGGCGTTCTACTGGCTTTAAAAATTGCATTTTATATATGGTCTTACAGCCTCTTCTTTAATTCTCTGCTAAGGAACACTGTCCTTCTGTGCGCTGGTTTGCAGTAAACTTGCAGTCCTTCTATTTTTGGGAAATGTCCCGGTTTTTGGCTTTAAAATTCATGTCACCCTAAGAAAGGGCGCAGAAGAGATCACCTGTTATGGGTTTATGGCCTATTCTGTGCAGATTAGATCTTCGCACAAGCACGCTTGGATGTTCGAGTGTACGACCACTGGGCTGGGAGGGGGCTAAAAGGCATCAGAGTCCACCTGCATCCTCCGCAAGGATGATGTATTCCGTAATTTAGCCTCCCACCCCCCAAATGCAAAGAAATCTTGGACTGATTACAGATCAGTGTTTTAACTTGTTTGTGATTACATTTAGAGAGCCTCTGATGCTGCTCCTCGGTAGTCATCCTTGGGTGGGGCATTTGTTGTAGGGTGACCAACTGGCATGGGTGCAAATTCAGGACGGCGAGTGTAAAAATTCAGGACAAAGGGTCAAAATTCAGGACAAAAGGTACGTTTTACAGACACATTAGAGGAGGTCGCGCAATAGTATATATGTAAGCCCATCCATATCCAAACATATACATCCATTTGCAAACCTATCCATCATGTATCCTTCCATCCATCATTTCACTCATCCATCAATCCACCCTATCCATCCATCCATACAATCATCCATCCACTCTTCTGCCCATCCATCCATTCACTCATCCATCCAGCCATTTACCCTTTCACCCATCCTTTCACTTACTCATCCATCCTCCCCGTCACTCATCCTTCCACCCATTCACCTTTTCAGTCATCCATCCATCCTCCCTTTATCTCTCCATTGACCCTTTCACTTAGCCTTCCTTCTTTCCATCCATCCACCCAGCCATCTACTCATCCACTCATGAATCCATCCATTGACCCTTTCCCTCATCCATCCTTTCCCTCATCTATCCTTTCCCTCATCCATCCTTTCCCTCATCCATCCTTTCCCTCATCCATCCTTTCCCTCATCCATCCTTTCCCTCATCCATCCTTTCCCTCATCCATCCTTTCCCTCATCCATCCTTTCCCTCATCCATCTACCCTTTTACCCTTCCATCTACCCTTTTACCCTTCCATCTACCCTTTTACCCTTCCATCTACCCTTTTACCCTTCCATCTACCCTCTTACCTTTTCTCTCATCCATTCTTCCACTCACTAATCCGTCCATCCTTTCTCTCATTATCCATCCATTCACCCTTTCATTTATCCATTCGCCCTTTCACTAATCCATCAGTCCAGCCATCCACCCATCCCTTCACTTACACACCTTTTCACATTATGAGCTGAGCCCTTGTCTGCTGAGTTGCAGACAGAAGAGGCCCAGCCAGGACTTCACCCCGCTGTAGTTCCTAAAGCAAGGGGTGAGGCGGGGGAGGGCTCACTATGCCCCTGCCCATAGGCAATCTGAAAAAGTGGAAGTCATGAGTCAGGCATGCGACAGTGCCAGAACGTGAGGTGACCGTGACCTGGTGCTCCCAGGGCTTTAAGCGGGATAAAAGAAATTGGGGTACGGGTCTCTCCAAAGGGGGGGGTTTAATGTAATTAAAGGCGTGGTTTAAAACACCTAAGCTAACAATCTGTGCTTAGCATAGTGTGCTTACCGGACTGGTATTTTGCCTCTTCTGTCCTATCCAGATATATAACTCAACAAGTAAAGTTACACCAACAACAAGCCAGAACTATTGGCTTTGTCAATGGTTGTTAGATGCATAAAATAAATATGCAGCAACCATGGCTTTGTTGAATATTCTATTGAAAATGCACTTTTTTCAAATGATGAGACCGTGAAAGAACTCTAGCCCCTTCTTTTTAACTTGTTTGACCCCCGTCTTTGAATGAACTGGATTCTCATGGAGCAGCATTGACGTTTTAGCACAGTTCTTCCATCTGACAGAATGCCCTGCCCTAGCCCGAGGCAGGAGGAGGCCACCACATGCTGCAAGAGCCCAGACTGCCCCATTGTCATTCTGTATGGGGCAATCGGCCTGGCGGGTGGGGCTGCTCTTATGCTCAGAGGAGTGGGACGTGGCCCCATCAGGGAGCTGAGGCTTCTGGCAGGGGAACAGTGATGTTCCCCAATGCCCAAAATTACGGATAAAAGGCGTCCGTGAAGGGGATTGTCACGTACTCCAAATTATGGACGTTCCGTGAATTTTACGGACGGTTGGTCACCCTAATTTGTTGCAGGAAGGTCACTTGTGTAGTGGTGTCAGAAACTGTAAGGGATCTGGGCTGGTACTGCCTTCTTGTGCTAGACTTGTACAGAGGAAACATGCAACCTTGTGTGCAACACATTCCCATTCGCTTTCTGGCACTGACCTGTTTCAGAATCACTAGTTTCAGGAATGGCCTCACTCGCGACCGTCCTTCATGCCTCGTAGTGTGTGAGCCAAAATTATTGGGAGGTGTGGGTGGTTTGGGGACTTGAACGCTGTCATATCCGCATGGAATCTTCTCACTGGCTGATGCGTCATTTTAACTTCCCGCAGATGCAGTGCACGAAGTGACCACCTCCCCTGTCGACAATCTGGCATCTGAGATCGTCCCTGCTGAGCTCAGGTAACGCTTGTCCTGAAGTATGAGTGAGTGAGTTGTAGCTGCCAGTACGGGCCGCTGACCGAATAAACTGATTGCGCGGGTCACAGTGTGCCTGATGCGAATTAAAGTGGCCTCTAGGTTGTGGTGTCCAGATTTGGGCCACAATTATTTCTTTTGCCCGCAATTATTTATTTTGCCCTCAATTGTTTCTTTTGCCCTCAATTGTTTCTTTTGCCCTGAACTGGTTTGCACTTTTAACCCCTGAGAGGAGGCCTCCAGTGCATCACTCTAGTTAGCCCATCGGCTGATTGACTTGGAGTGCGTCCCCTTGCAAGGCAGCCCCAGTTGCCCGTTTGTCCACTGTACAGTGCGGACTACTTGTAGTCTTTTATTGGGTTGAGTTTTCTCGGTCTCTGGCAGGGGGGCTGGTAGGCGTGCTCCTGTGTTGGAATGTTTTAGCTGCAGGAGTGTTTGTGCACCTGTCAGGCATGCCTCGGCAGCGGTCAAGGCTGGGGGTGGTTCTGTCATCCACGCATGGTGTTCACCGCGGCAACACTTCTCCTTTCAGAGAGACCATCGTGCGGATGCAGCACGAGAACAAGATGCTTTGTGAGCAGGAAGCGACGTACCTGGACCGCCTGACGGAGCTGCAGGGCCTGCTGGAGGAGTCGAACCGGGCCAAGAACCGCCTGGAGACGGAGAACAGGTGAGCCTGGGGCCCGGCTGTCTGCGTGCCGTGGCAGCAAGGCATTGGAGTTTAGGGCACTTTTTAGGGTGTAATGGCACCAAATGCTTGTCGTTTGCCCTTTGTTCCTAGGCTAAATCAGCAGCAGCTTGTGGAGGTGAAGGAACAAGTCGAGGAACTACAGAAGGCCCTTCAGGATCAAGGAAGCAAGGCGGAGGATGTAAGTCTTCTTAAGAATACTTCTGTCATTCCGCATTCCAATTTCCCACTTTCCCATCCCCCCCCCCCCCAAAAAATGCATTTCTGAAGTGAAATGAATAAGGACCTGCCTAAGACTGCTTTAACAATTAACACCAAGTATCACCGAGCAAGTACTACCCCAATGGGTCCCACACCCCACACACGTGTTTTGATAATGTCGAGTTGGCAGTTCTTTTGCCTAGCCCTAGATCATTCCGTGCATAATCCTGCCATCTAGTGGTTGGAGTTAGATGATTTCAACGTGAATCTCCTTTTGCAGAGTTTGTACAAGAAAGAGTATTTGAATGCAGCGCTGTTGCTATGTTTGTTAAGGAATAAACCGGGCCCCAGTCGGGGGTCCACGCGGGTGGACGGCGTCCACCCACTATTTTCACAGGGTGGACGCCGTCCACCCTGCCAAGATGTTGGGCACCACTAAATGTGCTGAACTCGTCCCAGTGTAATTTCCAAACACCAGGACACTTTCAGCAGCGCCTGCACCTTGTCTGCTTTCGATAAGGAACAACGTGCAGGCGGGTCGGGATGGGGCTTCTTTAGTTAAGTCTCCTGCTGGGCTCATAACAAAGGCAGAATTTGAGGGGTCATCGGGCCTCTTTTTGTTCGAGTCTCCTGATTGGGAGGAGTCAGGAGCCTCAAACCTAGAGGCAAATGTAGCGGAGGGGAAATAAAGGTTAGCACTTAAGCTGCCTCTCTTAAGTATGTTTTTTCACTTTGTTCAGTCTCTGTTTAGGAGATATGCATGCACTGTAACAATGTCAGATGAGTTGGTCTCGCCTAGTATTTACACAAAATAAATGTAATTTATATAGCGCTTACTACCCCTGAGAAGGTGTTGAAATAATATTTGTTCTTGTATAGCGCTACTCATCCCAAAGCAAAGTGTCAGAGCACTTTACATCACAGGTACATATTAAAGTCATGGCTTGTGATGCCACTTCCTGTGATGTCATTTCCTGTGAGGCCACATGTAATGTTGTGTGCCATGATGTCACGCGCCTTGATGTCACTTGCATACTGCCACACTAGGTCAGTCCCCCCCCACTTCTTTTTTAGGACTTGTGCCCTGGGAATAAAGCGCGATATGCTTCTTTGGGGTTACTTCAGAGTGCTTGAAAGAAAAATAGCTAGAGGACAGGAGGAAGGGGGTAGGGTTTCGAGTCGAATCAGTCCGGGTTAGATCATGTATATCCAATGTTATTTGAAGGCATCCCCTTTTTTAGGTCCCACCTAGGCAGCGCTTGTGCTGTCTCTTCGAGACATGTTGTATTCAGGATATGGGCCTAAAGCTTCGCCCATCTTTTTTAATGGCTCCTGTCCCTGTCCTTTGTAAATGGTGGCTTTTCATAGTTCAATAGGCTTAGTAATCCCTCCTTAGTACCGCCTTGTCCCTTCTTGTAACCTCCCATGAAGACACCCCTGGTTACATGTGTTGTTACCCCCTAGGTTTTAATTACAGCCTCAAGTCACTATTTTCTTAAAAGGCTTAAGGCAGGACACACACTTGGTCCTAAGCTAGGCTGGCAGTGGTTACTTCACTCATTAGAACATCTCATATTTACATGAGACCGTTTATAAAATTCCCTTTATCATCTCTACACAGAGTACAACCTAATCCAAAATTAATGTAATAATTCTTTTGTCACATTTCAAAGCAACTAATTATATATATGACATAGATATTTGAATGTACTCCTAGTACTGTCTTGCAAGCAATGCATTATGGGTAGGGTGGATTTACCATATCTTCTGCAGGGTACGGTACCATATGTGACCAAAAGAGGTCCCCTTTTGGCCGCATATGATACTGAACCCTGTAACATGGCTAGGTAAAAAACATTGCCATTTTATAATGCCAAAAACTCCAACTTTGTAGGCCTGCAGTGCTGGTGCCTTGTTCACTAGGGAACCCTATGACCTGCTTTGGGTACTGCACCTAGACATGCAGTTCTGGTGCTTTGCTCACTAGGGACCTCTAGGAGCAGCTTGCGGTACTGCACCGAGACATGCAGTGCTGGTTCCTGGCTCACTACCCAAGCATTTGCAATGCACTAGGTCTCGCATTACTGCAAGTATGAGCTATTGGCGTTGCATTATTGTTTGCAACGCCAATACCTCAAACTATCAATAATGCGAGACCTATTGCATTGCAAATGCTTCTTGAGGTGAGTCTGCAGGCGCTATTGCTTTGCTACGAATGGTTCTATTGAAAAGGAAAATAAACTCTCTAAAAAGGGCTTTTAGCCCGCCCATTACTTAAATTAGTTGGCATCATTGTCACTCTTCTTTGCTGCCCTCTAACTATTAAAAACATTGAATAGCCAAATAGCAAAGAACCTTGTCAAAGACCAATAGCTTTACTATGTTGTACAGCTGCGTGGCTGCTGTGCAGCATGGTTGAAAGTAAAAAAAAAAAAAAACCTGCTATAAAGCGTTTACTGGGTTGTAGCCCTTTTGTTTCACTTTGTCATGATGCTCAGCTGCTGCACAACCTAGCTAACGAAAACCTTGAGTAAGCCAATAGATCCTGTATAGGAGAGATTATTGGCTTTGCCAATGCTTGTCTATATTGACTTCATTTAAAGGCAAGTCTGAATAGCTCTGTTCTCAAGTGTGTCCTTAAACTCTTGTAGTTAGATTTGGCTCTGAGGTTCAGGTGAAGGGTTTGTAGTTTTAAGTCCAACCTCTTCCCCTTAAGCTGCCTCATGGTTTAATTCTTTTATATGAACGTTGATTGATCAGGTGGGCAGATGTTGAAGGGAGGTCTCTGTCTGTGACTTCGTTTCTGCAGACAGCTAAGACATTTGCCGCTTTAGGTCTTGTGCACAGTGTACAAGACCTATTCAGCACCAATGCTATGCTTCAAGGTCAGGTAATGTGACCTTGATGACAAAGGTCTAGGCACATCTGGGCTGTTTGCTTCTGGAGCCTTTGGAATATGGCTGTGAGGTTGCTGGGGAGGCCAACATTGATGATATTGCTGTGGTTTAGGCGTGCCAGGAAGAGGGTATCTCCTGAGCTCCGAAGGGGTCAAAAGCTGCAAGTTCATACCTTGTGTCGCTGCATTGGCTTGGGGAGCAAAAGTAGAATCAGAATCAAATAATCCCAAGGTTATGTACTTCAGACGAGGTGGATAGAGGGGTTCCAAGGCCAGAGACGGGTAGTTGATGCGAAGTGAGTCCCGTGAGCTATTGGTAGGATCGCAGGCTTGGCACTGTTCGTGATGGGAAGCACTCCTTTGTCCAATGGTACATGGTTGTAATGCTGGTTGTACTCTCTGGTCCTTTCTCTATACAGATTTGTGGGTCAGAGGCACACATTTGGAAGTTCACCAGGTCCTGCTCATGGAGCTGCAGAAGAAGATACTAAAGGGTTTATTTTTGATGGTGCCCGCAAGATGCTGGTCATGTAGATGATTGAAGCTAATGACCCTTAGTCTTGGGAATGGACCCATTGAAGAGCAGGTCCATATATGTAGGTCAACCGTTAAGCCTGTTCAGCAGAATTACATGGCTGAGAGTCATAAGCTGTGGACCTCTGAAGAAGAACTGTTTTGTTGTCTTTGTCCAAAGACAGAAGGAGCTCTTTACTCAAGTTGGTTGGCGTAATTCTACTACCTTTTGACATGCACAATCCTGGCTATTGATTCAGGAGGAGGTAGTTTAATTCCACCAATCATAAAGTTATTGTCACTTCTATTTCCAGGTTTTTACTGAGGAAGTGACTTTAGGGCTGGGTTGGTAATTGGCCAGAAGGTTTGATTAGAAGATGTATTCTTCTGCAGGGGGCTGATGGTTTTGTGTTTGAGGAGCAGGGATGCCTCTAGAGAGAAGAGAGGTGTTGATCATGTTGACTCTGTCTGCCACCAGAGGGAGGGCAAACGTTTCTGAAGTATTCTGCTGGGCGAGGGATCACAGGAGACTTCGATTTTTTTTGTTTTGAGGGTCAGATTTAGAGACTCCCTAGTTTCCATTGTTTTGAAAAATGTGAAGACTCCTTGTAGCAGAAGGATCGAAGTGTAAAGATGCATTTCTGCAGCGACCATGATTGATTCTCAGCTTTTCGGCTATTTTGTAGTTTAAGCATGAGGCTGTCTTAGAGGTGGTGTTGATGTTTTCAAGGGTTACTTTGTAGGGTGTCTGAGCTGGGCAGGTAATGGTAAATATTTAACATTTTCCCTGTCAGAATATATTTGGACAATTAAGGCTTTTTGACTTTATTGATGTCTTTGATGGACTTTCCCTTTTCTTTTTGTAAATCGTTTAGTCCTTTTCAGTTTTTTTTTTTTTTACTTGCATCATAGTTGTTCAAGCTTTCGGCTGGCAGGTGATTTTCCACGGTTAGGTATACAGTCCACTTAGAACTGGGCGCAGGGTGGCACAAACATGCCACTTGTTACATGATACCTCGTTGGTCTGCACCTCTGGACTGTGTAGTTTGAGTGGGTGCTCTGGGCCATGGGGGTTGCATCCTCTGTTTGGAAGGGAAGATAGTTGCCCACATATGGGCAGTTTTAACTGTTAAACGTCTTGAATCCAGTGGCGCAGTAGGAGCTCATTGGACAGGATATAGTGGTTTGCAAATTGTGACATGATGTACTGACTCCTGCCACTGCTGCCAAATGGTAGTGCGAACATTTATTTCCTACTAGCAATCACACTGTCATTTTGGACTATTTCAGTCCCCTTATCCTATATGAATGGCCTGGAAGTGCGAGTTTCATCTTTTTGTTGTTAATACATTGAACTGCTAAATGTGCTTGCTGAGCTCAAAACCTAGGATGAGATCACCCCCATATGGTTCACTCTCCTAAATATGTTCCAGTGTTTAAAAATAAGTAAAAACAAATTAAACAAGCCTTTGCAATGCAATAGGTCTCGCATTTACGCGAGTTTAAGCTATTGGCATTGTAAATGACGATGCCTTTTATTTATGTTTGAAAAACGAAAACAAATAAGGCATTGTTATTTGCAATGTGAATAGCTCAAACTCGCGTCAATGCGAGACCTATTGCATTGTAAATGCTTGTTTGTTTTTTTACATGTAATCCATATTCGATAATCCCCGGTACTGCAGAACTTCTGCAGGAGGCTGCTTTCGTTACCTGCTCTGCACTCCTCCTTTAGCAGTTGCATTTTTTTGATTACTGAACAGCTCCCGCCTCTCACACTGCAGGTTTCTCGGGTACGTCCCCCCTCCCCGGATTACACAGCCCCCCCCCCCCCCCCCCCAGCCCCCCCCCCCCCCCCCCCCCCAACACCCACTTAATGACCGCACTGCCTCTCTCCCTCATCCAGCCTTCGCTGCACGTGGTCTATGAAGATCGACACCGGGGGGCGGTCCGGATGCGAGCGATTATAAGGCTTTAGGGCAATGACGTATCGTGACCTGAAGTTTGAGGCTGGGAGGGGTGGTTTTGCAGAATGCGGTAGTGTATGTAGACCAGGGAAGAAACGAGGCTGTAGCAGATACAAGCTAAATACAGGGGCATGCAAGCAAATTCCGGGAGAGCGGAGGCGGAGTGGGAGGATGTGGGAGACGAGGAAGTAGGAAGTGAGGGGGGAAGAGTACAGGCGCAGCTGGAGACTAGAATTGCCCCTCCGGGCGAGATGGCGCACAAAACGAGTGGTGAGGTTGCTAGAGTGCACGAGTCCTTGGATTTGATAGCCTGGTGGGTTCTGGGAGTTGTAGTGATCGTTTCTTTAATGGCACCAAATGGACCACAGCGCAGCATGGCAATCATTTGCAACTGGATAAAGTCGGGACTTGAAGGTTAATGACCCGGCGATGGCAGTGGCAGATGCAACATGGGAGGGCTGTAAGGTGAGGCGAGGGGGACTGCGGCTCGCTTTAGGGTCTTGTTAGGAGTAGTGAGCGCTATACATGAGGAGGAAGGTGGGTAGAAGGTGATGGTGAGATAGAAGTGGGGATTTGACAGTCGTGGAGTGGGCGAGCGGACAGGGCGGACTAGGAGGGTGATGGATGGGGGAGAGAGCGGTCAGAAGTAGAAAGAGAGGGGTCGAACTAGCAGGTCGGATGAGAGGGTGATAAAGTGAAGGGTGGGCAGACGGAGATGGCGAGACGAAGTGAGACTGGGAAGTGAAGATAGTGTTTCGGGACAGATAGGAATAGGGTGAGGGTAAGAATATGGGACGTGCACATGCGTATGGGGGTGGTGGCAGATGTATATATTTTTTTAAATTTATTTTAAGTTTTATATAGCGCTAGCTTGACCCGTAGGTATCAGAGCGCTTTACATACATATTGTAAAGAAAAACAGAACGGAGATTGCATTTCAAAGTAGGGAGGCAGTAAGGTAGAAAGTGATGTGGTGTATAGAACGTGCGGAGCAGGCAAATGGAAGGATAGAAGCATGAGACGGAGGGGAGGCGAGAAGGGGGTGGGCAGGCGGCGAGGCGGGGACAGGTAGAGAGTGACTCGGGTAGAAGATGAGTTAAGTGGATGGAAGGAGATGGAACAATGGGGGCAGAGAGCCAGGGAGAGGGCGGAGAAGGAGAAAAAAACACCCGCTTGGATATCTGTGAAAAAGGAGATACATGGAATGAGCGGGAGCTAAGGGGGCGTAAGAAACGTCTGAAGGGGAACAGAGACAGGAGAGAGATGCACAGACAAGGAAGATGAGAGGAAAGGTCGAACGGGGAGGCAGAATCAGACGTGGAAAGGGAAGCAACAGAGAACGGGAGACATGGGTAGGACATTCAAGAGAGAAAGGTGAGACTAAAAGCAAAAGGCAGAGAAGTAGCGAAGGAGAGAAACTGAGGGTGTGACAGGACAGAGCCGGTGTGTGTGATGGGCAGAAGAACACATGGTGATGGAAAGAGTCAGAAAAATGGGTAGAACATGAGAGCGAAAGCCGCAAAGAAGTCTGGTAGCAACGATGATGGGTAGAAAAAAGAGCAAGAGGGGACAATAAGGAGTGAGAGGGTGTGCTGGGCACAAAGGAGTGATAGTGAAAGGGGTCGAGTGTGATGGTTGGAAATAATGCCTTGTGGTAGGAGTGGGGTGAGATGGCAAAGCGGTAAAAGGGAGGAGGCAGTTGCCCATAAACTGGTCAACCAACTAAAAGACGTGGCCATGCCGCAACCTTCCAAAGTCCCCTGGCTCCAAACTCATGAACTGCTCTACCTTAACCTTCAGAACTAAGAGATGGCCACAAAGCCAGATTTCTACAAAATCTACTCGCTCCCAGGTTCCTCCTCTCAAAACAGTACCTTCAAAATGGCCGTCTCACAGACTATAGAAAAGGGTTCATGGGAGGTGTGCTCAAATCGCAACTTGTAACACTAAGAATTTCAGCATGGTTTTTAAGCCCAACTCACCGGTCTACATCCCAGGATGGCTTTCTCCTGAATTCTGTTCACCCTATGTGTTACGTGCAAGCTATCTTCCTTACCGCTCCTAAATCCATGTGTCAGAAACTTCAGATGTGTGGCAGAGGCTGAGGCCTGAAAAGCAAGGCAGTGCTCAAGTTGTTGACAACCATATTAACAAGCGTTGGCCGCGCGCGAGTGGCCGGAGACGCAAAATGTGGTGGGGGAAAAGCGGGAGTTGTGTGTGCGCGTGCGTCATCGCGATCGCTCTGAAAAGCGAAAGTGATCGCGATGACGCACACGAGTTTTCAAAGTGCTGCTGGCGGCCGGCTGCGCGCGTGCACGATCGCGTGAACGCAAGCGTTAGGCCAGCCAGCAGCACTTTGAAAATCCCACATACAAAATGTCTCTTCAAGCCAGCGCAAGCGCTGGGGCTCAGCGAGACCTAAAAAGCACCCGGTCCACCACTGCCCCGGGCCATGGTCGACATTGAACCAAGCCTTCGGAGTCATCAACACTCCTTTATTCAGGCGTCAGACTGGCGCATCCTTCCAGCCCGAAGATTTTACAAAGACTTTTGAAGCCGAAAGGACCTTCAGCGTCAAAGGCTCCCCTGGCACTGAAACCCATATCTGTGCCTAAAGCAGCCTAGACATCCAGAACTCTATCAATTCACCCTCTACGGCCGGCTTCGAGGGTCAGAGCAGCCAGATCCTCAAGCTGTTGCAGGAAGAGCTATATACTAGCCAGACACGCCTGTTAAACCATCCTCGGACAAGATCCACTACCAAGCTGCCTCAAAAGCCAACTGAGACTTTGCCATGAAGATGAAACTCCTCTTTGAGGAAGAAATTGCTTTAGAGTCGTCTCCACCTCCTAAGCCCAAGAGGTTCAAGGATCAGGGCACCAGCTCTCTCCCAGTTCCACTTCCAATATCACCTCCTCCGCCACTACTGCCTGCATTGTACACTTCTCCTCTGCCTTGCTCCGCAGAGGGTTCACCCCAGTCATCTTATGGGGAAAGCAGTCCATTACACTGACCCCTATGATGCACCTTGCAACTCTGTGCCTACTGTTGACCTGTGAAACAGCAAGGTATAACCCCCATCCTGCCACCCACTCACCCAGGTGACACAGTCCCTGATCGGTACCCTGCTAGGCCACTCCCCCAGATGACACTACAACCTACCATGAAGTGATTCAGAGGGTAGCCATTTAGAACATAGATATGCACGTTCTACATGATGGCTACGTCTTCCTGATAGATTCACTATCTAAGAACCAACACACAGCGCAATTCCTTCCTGTGCTGAAGGATATGCTTAAGACCACCACAAACAGCTTGAAGGAGCCTGTAAAGGCAAGGGTGTTTACACCCCAGGTGGACAAAAATATAAACCCTCTCTCTGTAACTCAACCTATATACGTGGCCCGCAATGTACGTACGTGCGCAAACACCCAGGCCACAGAAAATGCTACTCCTCTGGACAAGGAGAGCAAAAAAATAGATATGCCCAGGAAAAGAATAGCGGTGCAGGTGGCCCACACACTAGAGGACTGCCTACTCTTTTGACCAGCTCTCCCAGTGTGAGAGAGCACATTGGCATGAGATGCAAGACCTCCTAAAGCACCTCCCTGAGAAGTCTTGGCAGAGGGGAAAGAATTGGTGGCGGATGTAAACCTCATTTCCAATTCACCATTTTCTTGGCCCTAGATGTTGCAGACACTGCGGCTCTTGAGATTAACACCAGCACCTTAGTGAGACGTCACACCTTGCTCCTTGTCTTCGGGTTTAAACCAAAGGTGCTCTGCAGTGCTCGAACAACAGCAACTTGTTGCACAGGAGATCTTTTCTAGACTGCATTCTGCAAGTCACCATTAGCACTGCACTGAGAATTAGAATTTTCATTTTCGCCACCCCTCAGGATGCAAAATGCCCAACCTTCACCTGCAGGTACCCACAACCTGGGTCCATGGGCAATGCACTATGGATCAACTGATCATGTATATTTGTCTATGCTTTTCTAGTTCCCCTGAGCCTTCCATTGGTGATATGGAAGGTGCTGCAAACATGACAAACCCTCATCCTGGTGGCCCCATCTCTGTTTGGCAGCCATGGTATTCAGCCGTTCTAGAGATGTTGATCAGCCCCAATGGGAGACTCCCCCAATAGGCTGGACCATCTCACCGGGAACCAAGGACCGTTCAGGCACCCAGGTTTCAAGCCACTCAGTCCAGTGTTCTGGCACCTGAGATCTGCGATCGTACCGTAGACCTATCACATGGGCATGCTACACTGCAAAGTGGAAAAAAATGTCCACTAATGCTTCACACAGATGATAGATCCTCTCACACATTCAGTTCACTGCCCTGCTCCACCTCCAGAAGTCAGGGTTAACTTACACTTCAATTCTCCTTCACTCAGTGGGTGTAGCCACATACGTGCAAAACATCACTTTTGCATCCCCGTAATCAAGGCGATCACATAAGGGCTCAAGAGTCATATCCCGTCCCCTAAAGTTGCGCCAGCATTGAACCTTAATATTGTTCTCATGGGTCCCCCATTTGAACCCTTACATTATTGCCTGCTACAGTACCTCTTCTGGATGGTAGCCTTCCTGGTTGCGATGATCTCTCTATGCCACATTAGTGACCTGCAAGCCCTCACACTGCAAGAATTCCTCATACAATTTCACAAGGACAGGGTAGTGCTCAGGACCAACCCAAAGTTCTTTCTTAAGTTGGTTTCCTCCTTCCAGCTCAACCGGACTATAGAGCTTCCAGTCTTTTTACCCAACCAAGCTAAGCAGCAGAGGGGGCTCTTCATACCTAAAATATAAAGTGCACTGTTGGATAATACACAGACTGAACTAAACCTTTTCGCAAAGCAGAACTGCTATTTGGAAAACAATCAATATCTAAGGCAGGGATTGCTAGACGGATAGTCGTGTGTGTCCAAACTTGCTATCAAAAAGCCGCGAGATACCGCCCTGCTAACCCGAATGCTCACTTCACTCACAAGAAGACTGCAACCATGATGTTCTATGTGAAGATTCTTCTAGCTGACAAATACAAAGGGGCTACATGGTCAACACCCCACATTTACTGAGCATAATTGTGTGGATGTTCAAACCAGACAACAGGCAGTGGTTGGCCAGACGTCTTAACTTTATTCCAGACATCTGCATTCTCCCCGCGCTAGACACCGCATGTAGGAGGGTACTGCTTTGCAGTTTATGGAGAGCATGTGTATCTACAGCAACACATGCTACAAATGGAAAATGTTACGTTCGATGGAATGTGTGGCTGTAGATACACATGCTCTGCATGCGTCTGCCATCTGGTGCTGAATTCAGAACTGTGCAAGTTGTTTTTCTTCTAAGATTATCGAGTCACAAGATTACGTCACTCCTCCTCTCGGTGATACTGCACATAGGCATCGATTCCTTTGTTAGATTGTTTTCTCTCCACCATCAGGTTTGGACATGTGTGCCTCTCCTCTGTATAACGCTGTTTAGTAAAAGTCTTCGTTCCTATCCTGTCTTCGACAGTCAAGTTTGTCTCAAACGTGCTTTTCCATTAGTGCGCCACTCAAAACTTTGTCGGTTCGGGCACCGACAGATCGCCCTTTGGGGAGTTGCCCGTCTCCGGCTTACCATCTCATGTGCACAGTCAGTGCTGAAGATGTGTTCCTGATGGAACAAATACCTTTTAGATTTTGCCCGCAGTGCCCCTCCAAATACCTCATACTGATCAACACTTGGTGTGTAACTTTTGCCTCTCACCCAATCACCGCGAGGCCCACTTTGACACCTGAAAGTCTCCCCATTCGAAAAAGACTCTCCCAGATCAAAGGGCGCATCGATTAGAGATATCTCGTTGAAGTGAAGACTACACAATATGTTTTGCAGAGGAGCTTTCCCAGGAAGAGCCTGCTGCCGAGGATGAAGGAGCTTTCTCAGTTGAAGAAATCTGCGGCTCCGACGTGGAAGAGGAGGTGGAGTACACTCTGCCACCCGGGCAGCGCCTGAGCACTATCGCCTCAAAGCCCAAGCAGACCTTAAACACTTGTCCTTCCCACTGCTAGAGGTCGCCGTACCGCCACTGCCGTCTGGCCATGGTCCAATCTGACAAAACACTTAGGATGCCCCTACCCCCGAGACCAATCATTTCCACCAAGGTTAGGGTCTCGGTGTCTATCTCCTCGGATTGAGCACATACTTCGTCCTCCACCTAACCTTCAGGACCGACTCTGCAAACAAAACCACCTACCTCGGTGCCGCACAAAAAATACTCCTTGATTCTGAAATTGTCCAGTACCAAAACCTTGAAGCATTTCTTGGTTTCCATGTCTCCGGTCGAGCCTACCCTTGAAACAATGGACATTAGATAGCAGAAGATCCAGATTCAAGAAGGCATTGGGCGAATAATGGCCTCTCCTCCACCCAAGAGGCAATTAACTTTTGGAGATGCATTGAACATTCCTGCGCCTCTGTGAGAAAGTGCCATCTTTCTTGCATGCTATGCCCCCACGTTTTGCTGAATTGCTGAATGTACTTTGACTGAGTGTGCCCTGGACTCCTGCCAATCAGGTGCCCAGGGCCTATGTTCCTTCCCTAAAACACAAAACCCAAATTGGCAAACCCTGGCCACATGTCAGCCCCTGGTAAATGGTACCCTAGGTACCCAGGGCCTTGTGACAAGGGAAGGCCTCTAAGGGCTGCAGCACTCATTGTGCCACCCTTAGAGGCCCTGTAACCTTACACACACACACTGCCCTTGCAGGCTGAGTGTCGGGGTACAAGACAAAACAAAGAGTCGACATGGCACACATCCCTGTGTGCCATGCCCACCACCTTCACTGCCATGGCATACATCAGCCACCCCTCTAGCTGGGTGCCCTATGCCAATGGTGTGGGCACAGGAGCAGGAGCCCTGTGCCCCTACAGTACCCATGTCCATTCCTGGGTACTGTAAGTGCAGTGCTTCCATTTAAGAGTATATGGTGCTGGGAGCTCGTCAAACACGAACTCCCCAGCACCATAATGGCAACACTGAAGACTAAGAAGTTTGGTATCAAACTTCTCAGCACATTAAACTCACACTGATGCCAGTGTGGGATTTAATGTACCAAGCACCCCAGAGGGCATCTTAGAGATGCCCCCTGAAACCTGACCCACAATCCACGTCTGTGCTGAGGCTGCCTAGGCTGCCACACGGCAGACATGTTGCTGGACCCCTGGGTAGGAGAGCCCCTGCTCTCCTGGGTCTGCAACAATGCACATCCTGGGCGAGGTGCTAGGTCTCCTCCCCCAGGATGGGCAGGGGGAAGCTTCAAAGGCATGCCGCCTCTGTGAGCTTCCCCAGGCCACTGCAACCCCCCACTCTGGCGGGAAGCTTGGCCGGAAACCCCAAATAAGGACGGGGATGTGCCAGCCTGCCAACCCCACCGGTGGGGGAGGCGAGGTGAAGCACATCTCCGGGCTCTCGCCATATTGAAGATGGGAAGCCCTGCCCAATCAGGACTAGGCTACTGCCCCCTCCCACAGGAGAGAGGCAGGATAGGGGGTGTACCCACCCCAGGACAGGGACCCATTGGTCCCTTCCCTTCACCTACCTGTAACGCCCCTAAATCTAGTATTTAGGGGCACCCTGAATCTTCCTTCCCCATATTCCAGATTCCAAAATCCGAAGAAGAGCTAGAAGAAAGAAGACCTGCCCTGCAGCTGCTTAGGAGAGGAAGACACCAACTGCTTTGGCCCCAGCCCTACCGGCCTGTCGACCCTCGCACCTGCTCCTGCTCCAACCCGGCATCTCTTGTGGCCAGCAACCTCACAAACCCCGGAGGACCTGGCTACCTTTTGACTCTAAGCACCCTGGGACTCCCATGAGTAGAGGCTCTACTCAAAAACGACTTCTAATCCCTGGCAGCAGACCGGAACCGCGAACTCTGCACACTCTGCACCCGCCAAGCCTGGCCTGTGCCGGAGTGAACAAAGACCCCGAGGACGACCCCACGGCGACTGTGACTCCGAGTCCAGCACCCAAGGACCTCCCTCGAAACTCCTGAAGAAGCCTGCAGCCTCAGAACCAGGTGCCCCCCCCAACCGCGATCAACCGAGGGTAAGATTTCCTGACACCAAAAGGCACCCCTGCACCCGGCGCCCCGTGGCCCCCTGTGCCCCCCTGTGCCCAATCCCGGGGAACCTACCTATCCTCCAACTACCCAACTTACCTCTCGAAGTGGTGGTGGCACCTGAAGAATCTTCGCCCCCAAGCTTGCAGTCTTTTTCTAAACCGGAGATTTCCCACTGAAATCAATTGAGCGCCCGAAGGCTCAAAAGCACCCAGCCGCCCGAGTGGTCCTGGCAGTGCAACCTTTACACCTATCTACTTTCCCACTTGCCCTGAGTAAATTACCAGGAGCCCATCTCCCACAGCCGCGTGGCCTGCTAGTCGGCAGCCACCAACCAAGGCCCCCCTACCTCTCATAGGATAACATTGTGCCTAACTCACTCTGCACCCGGCCGCCCTTGTGCCGCTGAGGGTGAACCAACTGTACGTACCTGACCCTGGGAAACCCCTGAGTCTATGCCCAGAACCTTAACTCTGCAAGTCGAGTACTTACCTTTAAACCGATAACTCCATTTTCTCCATAGGGTAACATTGACTGGCTTTTCCTGAAATTTCTTCTAAGTGTGGACTTTTCAAAACTTAAAATATTCACCAAAAATCAGCCGGGTAATAAACGAAAATACTCACCTGCTCTTGGGTGAGCTCCCAGTGCTGGATCTTGGTGCCCAGCACTGACTCTGAAAAATACTTACAACTGTACTTACCAGTAACCCAATTTTCTGCCATAGGAAACCATTGACTGTTTTTCTGTGAAATTTCTTCCTAGTGTCAATTTCTGCAAATGTTAAATATTCTTTAAAAACCGTATAATATCTGAAAACGTAATTACTTACCTGTTTTGGATAAAGGTCCCAGTACTGAGTCTAGGCACCCAGTACTGGATTACAAAAGTAACAAGAACATACTATACCTGCAACTTGAATTTTCTGCCATAGGGCATCAATGACTGTTTTCTATGAAATATTTTTTAAGTGTCAACTTTTAAAATAGCAAAATATTGTCTAAAAATCATAACTGTAATTAAGTCGACTTTTATCACTTGATTCCAAGTACTGACCCAGGACTGAATCTAGGATCCAGTCCTGGAATTCCAAAAGTAATCCTAAAAGTAATCTGTGGCAAATAACTTGAAACTTCCATTGAACTCAATGCATTGTGTTTAGAATTGTGTTGCCTATTGCAACCACTTGTAACTTTCTACAAAAGTCAATTGCATATTGCAAAATTATTTATATAAAGCATCTCATTCTGAGAAAGTATATTTTAATACCTATTGTTGGTTCTAAAATAAAACCAGCATATATTTTTTTTTTATATATAAACCATTGGCCTAGAGTTCAGTTATTGAGTGTGTGAGACCATTTGCTGACTGAGTGTGTGCAACAAATGCTTTACACTGTCCTCTGATACTGCCTTACTGCTCGACCAAGCTACCACTTTAGAGAGTAAGGTTATATCTAACTTTAGCCTCTGCCAAACCTCTGGGGACTGTGGACTCTGTACACCCTGTACCTATTTGGGAACAGTATATACAGAGCCACTTTCTCACAGCCTCTCAAAAAGAGGACAAAGGACAAGGCTGCTTATCTTCTCCACTAACTCCTCCTCGCCCACCATCATCACCTCCACTACCCCCTCCTCCTTCTCCTACATCTCCTCGTCACGACCTAACTCCTCCTCGCCCACCATCATCGCCTCCACCACCCCCTCCTCCTTCTCCTACATCTCCACATCACGATCCTGTCGATGCTACACCACCAGGGTCACCAAGGTCAAACACTGGGGGTATAGGAGAGCCATTAGGGAATCCTGACCTTTGAGACACTTAAGATACAGATCCCATGACGCCAGATGATCCGGATCTTTATCTAGCTCTCCTATCCCCTCCTGAAGATGCTAGTGCTTATCAATAGGTCATTGCTAGAGCAGCTACTTACCATGGGGCTGGAACAAGACTTCTTCTTTGATGCCCTCTCCACCGCCCACAAAGATGCATAGTTTTTGCCCATGCTTCCTGGCATGTTACGACAAGCTGACGACCTCTTTAAAGAGCTGGTCTGTGCTCGAGTTAATACCTCGCGGGTAGATAAGAAATACAAACCCGCTCTGTGAGATCCCCTCTTAATATAGTCTGGTACCACCAGACTCCATAGTTGCCGCCACTGCTCATAAAAGAGCCAACAGCCAGGCAACTGGATATACCCCACCTCCTGCAGAGGAGAGTAAGTGTATTGACGCACCAGGGAAAAGAATAGCAGCGCAAGCAGCTAATCACTGACGCATTGCCAGTACCCAGGCCCTTCTCGCACGTAATGATAGGGCCCATTGGGATGAAATGGAGGAGCTACTAAAATATTTCCATGAGGACCATTGTAAAGAGGACAACAAATTCTTGCAGAGGTCATGCCATCAGCAATAATTCCATCAGATGTGGCCCAGATGCAGCGGATACCTCCGCTAGCGGTATCAATACAAACATTCTACTTAGGAGACCTGCTTCGCTCAAATGTTATGGCTTCAAGCCAGAAGTTCAACAGGCCTCAACAGGTTCTTAACATGCCCTTTCGTCAAAGAACATCTTTTTGGCCCACAGGTAGACGCCACCTTAGATAAAATGAAGGACACAAACACTACTAAAGCTATGGAAGCCTTACAAACTTTTGCACCTAGAGGCTCCTTTCGTCGCTCTGGGTACAAGGGCGGATGTAAATCCACTGCCACAGATGCCTTCACTTTTCTGCAGAAGCAGGGCCAATCCACCTATAGTAAAGGCTATTTCAGAGGGCTCCTTCAGAGGTAGTAACAATAAAGGAAGGGGGCAGGGGGTACCTCCACACACGGGAGCAACTTCCACTGCAAAACAGTGCCACCCAATCCTTGCCCCCCCCCGAACACATAACAGCTGTCGGGGGAAGACTACCACTTTTTCACCCAGTTTGGGAGACCATCACCACAGACCAGTGAGTACTAGCTATTAACCAACATGGCTACTGTGTGGAGTTCTTTACCAACCCACCCAACATCCCACCTCGCACTCACAGGTTATTGCAGGATCAACTGACCTTTGTCAAACAAGAGGTCAAAGCCCTTCTCAAAGGGGCCATAGAATCAGTCCCGCGTTAACAACAAGACACAGGAGTATATTCTCAATACGTTCTGATTCCAAAAAAGGACGGGTCACTAAGACCAATCTTAAACCTCAGACCTTTCAACCACTGCATCCTATCGGAATACTTTCATACGGTTACTCTCATTCCACTTCTACAACAGGGCAACTTTATGGCAACACTAGATCTAAAGGACGGTTACTTTTATATACCAATACATCCTGCTTACTGCAAATATCTCAGGTTTGTCATAGCTCTTCCAATTCAAAGTTCTACCTTTTCAGGGTGACCACAGCACCTTGGGTGTTCACAAAATGTTTGGCAGTAGTGGCAGTACATCTAAGAAGACTAAATGTTCATGTATTTTCATATGTTGACGATTAGCTCATCAAAGGTAGTACCTACCTTCAGTGCCAACAGTATACTCAGTTGACAGTGGATGTACTTCACAGCTTGGGGTTTACAATAAATGTTCCCAAGTCTCAACATTAGCCTCTCTAAATTCAACCGTACCTAGTAGCAATCCTCAACACAGAGTCTGGATTAGCATATCCCAATCCAGCTCGAGTTCAGAATTTTCAAATAACTCTCCCACTTTTCCAACCCAACTCTTATCTCACAGATTGGACTGTGATGCGTCTTGTAGGGATGATGGCCTCTTGTATTTCCATAGTCCCCCCCCCCCCCCCCCCCCATGACAGGTTAAATTTGGTCCCCTACAGCAATGCCTATCTCGCCAGTTGTCTCAATCACAGGGTCAAGTCGAAGATCTAGTGTTAGACCCCCACACTTGCTGTTCTCTGCAGTGTTGGAACACCAACAACCCTCTAAGGGCAGCCTTGTCTGGACCCGCTTCCTCCTTTCACCACAGACCTAATCGAAAACTGGTTGGGGCGCCCATCTACAAGCCATACATCCGTCCCTACAAATCAGCTGCTTGGAGCTTAAGGCAATTTTCCTACCCCTGAAAGCTTTTCTTCCTCGCTTATCTCACAAGTCTGTCCTAGTTCGGACGGACAATATTACAGCCATGTATTATTTTCAAAAACAGGGAGGGGGGGGGGGGACACTCTTCTCAACTATCACAACTGTCTCAGACCATATGGAACTGGGCTCTTCACCTCCATATTCATCTCTTGGTGGAATATCTCCTGGGTGCTGACAATGATTTTGCAGACCTGCTCAGTGGGATGCAGCAACAGAGACACAAGTGAACTCCACCCCAAATTCCACCTTTCCTACTTTCAAAAGTGGGGGTTTCCTCACCACAGTCAAACCCAAAATGTGTGCTCTCGCTCTCGCTCTCTCTCTTTTTCTCTCTCTTTTTCTCTCTCTTTTTCTCTCTTTTTTCTCTCTTTTTTCTCTCTTTTTTCTCTCTTTTTTCTCTCTTTTTTCTCTCTTTTTTCTCTTTTTTCTCTCTTTTCTCTCTTTTCTCTCTTTTCTCTCTTTTCTCTCTTTTTTCTCTCTTTTTTCTCTCTTTTTCTCTCTTTTTCTCTCTTTTTCTCTCTTTTTCTCTCTTTTTCTCTCTTTTTCTCTCTTTTTCTCTCTTTTTCTCTCTTTTTCTCTCTCTCTTTTTCTCTCTCTCTTTTTCTCTCTCTCTTTTTCTCTCTCTCTTTTCTCTCTCTCTTTTTCTCTCTCTCTTTTTCTCTCTCTCTTTTTCTCTCTCTCTTTTTCTCTCTCTCTTTTTCTCTCTCTCTTTTTCTCTCTCTCTTTTTCTCTCTCTCTTTTTCTCTCTCTCTTTCTTTCTCTCTTTTTTCTTTCTTTCCCCTTCCCCTTCCCCTCCGGTTTGGAGAATCAGGTAAGCATCTCACCATGATCCCAGTAGCTCCCACTTGGTGCATCAGCACTGCTTCACAACACTTCTAGATCTTTCAGTAGTTCCACACGAGAAGCTCCCCCAACATGCTGGACCTTCTCACTCATTAAATGACAGATCAGCCATCCGAATCCCAAAACTCTCAGTCTAGCATTTTAGCTCCTTAGGTCTGAGTTTGGCTATCTTACCTTACCGCAAGAATGCATGGACATTCTCAAACAAGCACCCAAGCCCACTACTAGAGCACGTTATGCCGCAAAATGGAAGCATTTTGGTTACTACTGTCAGCCTAAACAAATTGATCCTATTAAAGCCACAGTGCAAGACATTATCTGCTACCTGCTCCATCTGCAAAAGGCTAATTTAGCCTATACTTCCATTATATTACACATAGCTGCCTATCTCCAAAATAGCATCTTTCATTGTTCCAAATACCAGTCATTAAAGCTTTTATGAAAGGTCTAAAAAGAATCATCCTTCCTAGGGTTCCTCCAGCACCCTCCTGGAACCTTCAGATACTTCTAACCAGGCTCATGGGTCCCCCTTTTGAGCCTCTTCACTCGTTCCTCCTACGATTTCTTTCATGGAAAGTGGCGTTCTTGGTTGCCATTACCTCACTCAAGCGTGTTAGTGAACCATTACAAGAACCATTATTACAAATACGTAAAGACAAACTGGTTCTTCTTACTAATCCTTCCATTCTACCTAAGGTGGTCTCAGTTGCACCTCAATCAGTCTATTTAGCTCCCAGTTTTTTTCTCTTAAGTCCGATTCTTTAATGGAAACCCTAGATGATAAGAACGCTGATGTTCTACATAGATAAATTAAAACTTTCAGGAAGACAAAGCAACTTTTTGGAGCCTTTTCTCCACCTCATAAAGGCAACCCCATATCCAAATCGGGCATAGCCAGATGGATAGTTAAATGTATTCAAACTTGCTAAATTAAAGCCAAAAGACCTTGTTATTCCCAGAGCACATTCCACTCGTAAAGAGGGAGCTACTACAGCCTTTTTAAGAACTCTTCACATAGCTGACATTTGTAAAGCAGTTACATGGTCTAACCCACATACATTTACCAAACACTACTGTGTGGATGTTTTCGCATGCTAACAAGCCAATGTTAGTCAAGCAGTGCTTTATACTCTTTCAAGCTACTGCAACTCCCACAAGCTAGCCACCGCTTTTTAGGAGGTACTGATTTATACTATGCAGAGCATGTCTATCTACAGCCAGACAAGCCATCAAAAAGATTGTTGTGGAGTGTAATGCTGATGATTCACATGGGCCCTCCCTCCTCCCCAGATACCTGTGGCTGTTTTAGTTACATTTCATACTTGGGTGATACATTTGCATTTAGCATGGACACTTGTCTTGCACTCCCTGCTCACCTGCCTTCGGGAAAACAATCCAACAAAGGAGTTGATGCTCATGTGCAGTGTCACCGAGAGGAGGAGTCGCACGATCTTGTGACTCAAAAATCTTCTTAGAAGAAAATCAACTTGCACAGCTCCAAATCCAACACTAGATGGCAGGACTATGCAGAGCATGTGAATCGACAGCACTACATGCCACGAACAGATGCTTACAGAGTAAGTAACATTATCCTTACCCTGTAAGCATTTTGTACTGTTGTGCTGTAGATTAATTTCACCCCCAAACTCCTCCCTGGATGCCTGTGGCTCTGATCAGATCTCTTCTCTCCGTCAGTTAGCTTCTTTGAGCAATACAGATGTACTTTGTATAATGTTCATTCATTTCCCACACTACTCTCACCTGCTGTGCGAAAAACAATCTAACAGGTAGTCTATTCCCATGGCATTGCCGACTAAGAAAAGAGTCACTACACTTTGTGACTCAAAATACTTCTTAGAATAAAAACAACTTGCAAACATCCAAGCTCAACACTAGATGTAAGGAGTATGCAGAGCATGTGAATCTTCAGCACTACACACTGTTAACAGATGCTTACAGGGCAAGTAACATTTTCCTTTTTAATTGCATATGTTTTAAGCAGGGGCTCAGTCGCATGCACAGCTGGCCAGTGCTCAACAATCCATCTCTTGGTTGATTTTGATCCCCTTCCTCACACTCAAGAAAGGAGCAAGTGCTATTGTGCTGACACAGTAGTAGAGTACTTCCACACAGCAGCAAAATCTATTTTTATATCTGATGCATATATGAAATAAAGAATTAAATGTGACAGTGTCATTATTGAGTGTACTTTTCAGATATAAAATAGTACCTCGTTTATTCCTATGGAAACAGTGCAATAATACTCCAATAGCCAACAACATGAGGTGAGAGTCAGAACCACTTTGTATAGTTTCAGTTAAGAGTATTTCTGAGAGATAGCTGCGCTGTCAAGCCAGATCAACAAAGATATTCTGATGACACATTATGATGCAAAGCAGTTATTACAACTCCAACCCAAAAAGGCTGCGAACTTCACAGTATTTAGGAAATGATTCTTCAGTTGCGATATGTAAGAATCCGCAGCAGTCGCTTGGCTATAAGGAAGAGAGACCAGAGTTTTTGTTTAGCGACCAGATTACTCTGCATAACTCGAAAGCCATGTTTCACGTACTGAGTTTGCAAATACTACCCTAATTCAGTTTAACGGAGTGTGACACAATCTCAAATTGGAATGGTTCATAAAAAGTATTCCCTTTGATGATAATCTGGGGTTGTCTGGTAACGGTCTGTGAACTCTTGGATAGGTTGTTCTGCAGCGGCACCTTCACTGCAGCACAGCTGTATCGATCATGAACACACACCTACCTACACGCCTCCAGACATATTTGAATTTTTACTTTGCTTATTTCTTTCTGTTTATAATCAATGTGATGAACACAATGCCAAATCATATCTTATTGCCACTGCTCCAGAATCAGGAGTCTTCCTCACTAATACCACTCCTTTCTTCCTCCCTTTCTGTGACTGGTGATTTCGTTTATCTACCAAGGCAATTGTAAGTAACTTGATTCAACTCTTTCCTGTTTATTTCATGTGCTCCACCAATTGAAATTTTCTTGTCTGTTTTTGTTTGTTGGTGAACGTTTCACTGTATTTTGTGCTAATTCTATGCGTCTTGAAAGCTCACTAAAGTTGAAAGAATATAAATATTGCATCTGCGCAGAGCAAACCTTGTAGAACCTATTTTCACTATATGTGCCCATTGCTAAATAAAAGTACTTTCACCCCTTTAATATGGCGACCATCATAAGTGCGACCTTTATATTTCACACTCTCTCATGCACAAAAAATGAATCTGAAGGAAATTGATCAGGTTGGGTTGCTGCTGTGCCTGCCAAAACCTACTTTGCTGGACATTCTCAGTTGCATGATTTTTATGGTGTCATCATGCAGGTGGTACATTTACAGAAGTAGCACTTGGAAATATACATTTTAAAACCTCAAACTGGGAAATTCATAATTAGACTGTGAAAGGGAATAGGTTACAATTAAAAAAAGCTTAAAATAATCTTTCTGGTGACTTCTTTCCTTCAATTCCTCATGGCTGATTTTTCTTCCTGCCCTTAGTGACAGGACAGCATTTAGCGGGTTTCATATATCCTGCTTGGCCACATACAAGCAGCAACAACCTCTTAGCCCCATTCAGAGAAGTATGTGCACAGCCTCTCCATTTAATTATTTTTATTTAAATGCAATGGGGCCATTTGATTGTTGAGACAGGAAAGGTTGAGAATACGAAAAAGCCTGTGGATTAGGAGTAATAGACTGATCATTGAGATAAATTTATCAGACTCCTACAACCTCATTATCTCCTATTTGCAACCCGTGGATAGATTCCAAAATAAGAGAGGATGATGGAAAGGGAGAACCAAAGGGAGAGGGAAAGTAGAAACATCTGATCTGGGCAAAGATTTGATCAGTTGGGACTCTTTAAAACTGTTGCTGATCTGCACCTCTGTATAAGATGTAGCAGTTAAAGCGTATTATTTACACTTGCATGTGTGATGGGTAAAAGCATCCTGTGTGAAATTATCTGGTCGGTGCAAGGAGTAAGTAGACCAGATAATAGCCAGAACCATATTGCAGAACTAAAGAACATACAGAGATCTTTGCAAGTGCAGAAGGCCCTTTGCCCACACAGTCTGATCTTATAAAATTATCCACTCACACGTGCCGGGTGTTAAACATACACAAACCCTCAACAACCTCGGCCTGAGGAGACTTTGTTGGTTTATCACCCATGCCTGCTGACCTTCGTCTGCCCAGGAATCTGAAGTACCAAACAGGTGAGGAATTGGCAGTGCTGCGCAACACATCTTCTAGTTTAAAACATGGCTGTGACTTTTTGGTGGGTCATAATCCGCTTTGGCCTACACACTGGTTTTGTAGTCCAGGAGGATGGCCTTCATGCAGGCTTGTTGATGCAACTGTCAGACAAAAGAAATTCACTAATAGGTTTGGAGTATGGGTCTACCACAGATGATTGAAAGTAGTTGACCAGGTCAGTCTCATGGGTTGAGGATGTTTGTTAATAGTTGTATAGTTGTGATGCAGGTCCAATTGCAGCATTCTATGCTGGTATCTCACATTTTCCATTAAGACCTTGGGGGGGGGGGGGGGGGTGATTGCTGTGATCCTGATTTTTATGCATGCATCTGATAGACCTCTAGCCGCAAATCCCATACCTAAGAATTATCCCCATGCATCAGACTAGATCCGAAAAATCTTTCATGAGCAGTACCCCTGCACGCCGGTAGGTGGCGTCGTTTGGCTCTGCGTGGCATGTCCACACAGGAAGTGACATGCGCTGTGCCTTTACAGGTGCCACCCGAGTGCACTGGCATCAGTTCTTTTCTTTCCTCACCAGTCAGCGCAGATCGGGAGAAAGTTATCCCGTCCGTCACTTTTTGATTGTGCTTTTTCGACATTTTGGCAAAGTTTTTTTAGCCTGATCTCTTGGTGTGGCAGGGATGTTTACTAGGAAGTCCAGTTCTAAGGCTTGCGACTCCTTTCACTGGCAGATGTCGGTGAAGGATTTGCACCTAGTCTGTCTCTGGTGTCTTGAGAGCAACCACAAAGTGAAAATCTCTGTCAATTATCGTGCCATGCACCCAAAGGCCTTGAAGGAGCGATCTGTCAAGCTCCGTGTCGCTCGTTGTACAATGCTGAGATGATCTCGATCCTGGTCAAGAGGAAGTTTCCAGGATCGGTCACAGAGCTGTAGATCTTCGTCACACTCAGTCGTCATCCAGTAAGTCCTACAAAAAGAAGAAAAGCAAGCAGTTGAAGAGCTCTTCGATTTCATCCCATCCATCGAAGTCATCCGCCAAAACCAGGTAGTGTCGTCATTCAAGGCCTTTCAAGGGTTTGGAAGGGGTCCCTACTGGTTCCCCACCGGCGGGCCCACCCCTTGGCACCAGTCGGGCTCCTTGGATCGATGGGTGAATCCGAACCGGCCCGGTCTTACAACCTCGATCTTCCCCGACACCAGTCCCGATGTCCACGCTGCCGGCACCTGCCTGCATTGCTGTCCCCTTTTCCATCCCAGACTCCAGCACGGAGCTGGTGGGGTGTCATCCAACGCCGACTAAAGCCATACCCTCCAGGCCTGAACCCTATTCCTATAGGCTGAGACTTGGGGAAGATTGGGAGGGGCCCACTGAACCCTAAAGAATACCAGCCTCTAGATCCCAACATGCACGGTTAGGAATTGGCTGATGCCAGCAAACTAATCCTCTCTGGATACTGGCATAGTCTCTCCTCCTACCTTGGCTACGGAGGAGGGAACCGCTTTTGCTATGTTGGTGAGAAGGGTGGCTGAGGTCCTGGATCTTATCCTGCCCTCAGTGGCAGTCGAGACTGTCTTGACGGAAGTGCGTCAGTTCAGAGTTACCCTCTCAGACCAGCTTCACCCTTTTAATGAAGCCCTTAAAGACGTCCTGCCCGGGGCCTGGTCCAAGTCCTACACAGGGGCTGCTGTGAACAAGACAATCTGCCTCCGCCATTGCGCCGCTCCGGTAACCCCATTTTCCTCACACACAGCCCTACCTTGGAGAGCTTGATGTTCCAGACCTCCACTTTCCGTTTCAATCCTGGTGCAGTCCTTACCACCCCACCGGATAGGGAATCCAAGATGCTGGACACCTTGTGTAAGAAAATGTTTTCATCTGAAAGAAACACGTTAGTTAGATTCCTCACCTTAGAATATCCCCAGGCGTCAGACTGGATCCGGAAGATTTTTCGTCAGCAATACCCCTTGCGCGTCGCTAGGCGTCGTCTGCGGCTCCGCGTCCGTCGTCGGCGTCGTGCGCCGGGATGACGTCGTCGGAGTACTTAGACGCCGCCCTCGCGCGCTGACGTCAGTTCTTCTTTTTTCCGCGCCAGTAAGCGCAGATCCGGGAGAGCTACCCCTTTTAGTCTTTTTTGACTAACTCTTTTTGATCATTTTTGATCCCTGTCTGTCGACATCTGGTGCCGGTAGGATGCCTGGGTTCAAGGCTTGTGAAGACTGTCATCGACTGATGTCGGTGACCGATCACCACCGCCGGTGCCTCTATTGCTTAGGCCTCGACCACGACGCGGAGTCGTGCAACGACTGCCAGGCCCTGACTTCGAAGGCTAGGCGGGAGCGGTCCCGCAAGCTTCTCGAGCTTCGCCACTCGGCTCCGCGTCGTGCGCGATCCCGGTCCAGGAGGAGGTCCAAGGATCGCTCGCGGAGCCCTAGCCGACGCCACCATCGATCGTCGGGCTCCAAGTCGTCGGGTAAGTCCAAGCACTCAAAGAAGTCCAAGAGGCGACATCGCTCTTCGGACTCCCCTCGCCGGTCGCGCGACTCGGCCGAGGGTCCAAGTGGTTCCACCCCCGCGGCTCCGGCGGAGCCGCAGGTGCCGCGTCCGCCCCATACCTTCCGGTCCCTGGGGCTGACGCGGCGCCGGCGGAGATCAGCGCCTTCCTCTCGGCCATGAGGAGCCTGGCCCCGCCGTCGACGCCCGCTGGCGCGCCTTCGGGCCCCGCGGGCTCGACTGGGCGACCTCGCGTGCCGGCGGCTCCGGCCCCGGCGCCGTCGACGACTCCGGTCTCGACGCCGCAGGTCCCCGCGGGGCCCATGCCTGGGCCCCAGTCGACGCCGGTTGACCTTGTCACTCCTCCACCGGCGCCGACGCCTGAACCACCGACGCCGTCACCGGCGCCGCCGACGCCTGTGACGCCGGCGCCCCAGTTTAGCCCTCATCCGGACCCGACGCCGGCACGGCGTCCGCCGACGCCGCATCCGACGCCGCTAGAGACCTACCATCTCTACAGTCCGGTTCCGATCATTCCTCCTGTTTATCAGGAATCGGAAGAAGGGGGCGACTGGGAGGGGTTCGAGGACCCTCTGGCTGTTCAGTCACAGCTTTCTCAGGACTGGGCAGATGAACTGGGGGAGGCCAGCGGGCTGGACACCTCGCCAGACGCTGGATTCACTTCTCCTCCGACCGTGGCTTCGGAGGAGGGTGCAGCATTTTCTGTGGTGCTGCGCAAGGCGGCTGAGGCCCTTGGGCTCGAGTTGCCTGCCGTGGCTGTGAGGACCAACATCCTCATTGAGGTGCTTCAAACCTCAGCAAGCTCCACTGAGCCTCTGCTGCCGTTTAACGAGGCCCTCACTGACGTTCTGCAGGGCACCTGGTCCAAGCCCTCCACAGTTCCTCCTGTGGATAGGAACGTTGCCAGGCGCCACCGCCCTGCTCCGGGCGACCCCAGCTTCCTGTCCCAACACCCCACCCCCGAGAGTCTGGTTATCCAGGCCTCTACTTCCCAATCCTCCTTCCCGACCGCTCCGCCGGACCGGGATTCCAAGAGACTCGAGCAGTTTGGCAAGAAACTGTTCTCGTCCCTTAGTTTGGGCCTGCGGTCCTTAAATACCGCCTGTCTCTTGGACCGTTATTCCCATTCCCTGTGGGATACGGTGGAGGACGTGCTGCCCCTGTGTCCGGAGGAGGTCCGGCCACGTCTTTCCCAGGCTCTGGCCGATGGGAGGGATGCAGCACGGCACGCCATAAGATGTGGGCTTGACACCACGGACTCGCTAGGTCGGGCGATTTCCACCACGGTGGCGCTCCGCCGCCACGCCTGGATGCGGTCCACGTCATTTTCCGGGGATGTCCAGAACACCCTCATGGACATGCCCTTTGATGGCACTCGCCTGTTTGGTGAGAAGGCGGACAGTGCGCTGAACCGCTTTAAGGACTCCCGGGCTACGGCCAAGTCCTTGGGCCTCTCGGCTCCGCGGGCGCACACCTCCGCTTTTCGCCCCTTTCGTGGCCAAGGAAGGGGCGCCTCCTCACGTTCGCAAAGCCACCAGCCGCAGAACCAACCTGCGCGCGGTCGCGGACGTGGCTTCCGCCGTGGCGGAAATGGAGGCCGACGTGGTCAGCCCACATCCACCCCGGCAGCATCCGCCTCAAAGCCTTCCTAGTCCGAGCTTTCAGGCCCATACCACGCCAGTGGGCGGCAGAGTTCGCCATCACCTGCTCCACTGGCGGTCCATAACATCGGACAGGTGGGTGCTGCAAATCGTCCGAAGGGGCTACTCCCTCCCCTTCGAGACGACCCCTCCAGCCATGCCACCACAGCACCACCGTATCTCGGGGGATCATTTGGATCTTCTCCGCGAGGAAGTTTCGGCTCTCTTGGCCAAGGGGGCCGTCGAGCGCGTTCCGAGTCCAGAAGTAGGTCGTGGTTGTTATTCCCACTACTTTCTGGTTCCCAAGAAGGGCAAGGGGGGCCTGCGCCCTATCTTGGACCTCCGGAACGTCAATGCCTTCCTCCGAAAGGAAAGGTTCAAGATGCTAACGTTGGCTCAGGTTTTAGCTGCCCTAGACCCTGGAGACTGGATGGTAGCGTTGGACTTGCAGGACGCATATTTCCATATCCCCGTCCTGCCGGCCCACCGGCGTTACCTGCGGTTCACGGTGGGCCAAGAGCACTTTCAGTTTACCGTGCTCCCCTTCGGCCTCACCAGTGCCCCTCGGGTGTTCACGAAAGTGATGGCGGTGGTCGCAGCTCATCTGCGCAGATCAGGGGTCCCAGTCTTCCCCTATCTCGACGACTGGTTGTTGAAGGCGGGCTCGCCCCAGGCAGTCGTCTCCCACCTCCAGACTACGGCGGATCTCCTGCATTTGCTGGGGTTTTCCATCAACGTGCCGAAGTCACACTTGAGTCCCTCTCAGAAGCTCCTCTTCATCGGAGCGGTTCTCGATTCGGCGCAGTTCCGGGTCCATCCACCGGAACAGCGGGTCCGGGATATACAGGCCCTGATTCCCATCTTTCGGCCTCTATCCCGGGTTTCGGTCAGGCTAGTGTTGCGGCTTCTGGGGCTGATGGCCTCCTGCATCCTACTAGTGCATCACGCCAGGCGGCGCATGCGGGCTCTGCAGTGGGACCTGAAGTTTCAGTGGGCCCAGCATCACGGCAACCTGTCCGACCATGTCTTGATCTCGGAGGGCACTGCACAGCAGTTGCAGTGGTGGCTCACGGACCGCGAGTGGGTCAAGGGCAAGAGCCTCTCCCTTCCCCAACCGGAGCATGTCGTAGTGACGGATGCGTCCCTCCTGGGTTGGGGTGGCCATATGGGAGAGGCGGAGATCAGAGGCCTCTGGTCTCCGGCGGAGTCTCGTCTCCACATCAACCTGTTGGAGTTGAGAGCGATCCGGCTTGCACTGAAAGCCTTCCTTCCCTCTGTCAGGGGAAGTGTCGTGCAGGTGTTCACGGACAACACCACCGCCATGTGGTACTGCAACAAACAGGGCGGGGTGGGGTCGTGGACCCTTTGTCAGGAGGCTCTGCGCCTCTGGACATGGCTGGAACACCAGGGCGTCACCCTGGTGGTTCAACATCTGGCGGGCTCTCTGAACGCCAGAGCAGACGAACTCAGCCGCCGGTGCATGATGGATCACGAATGGCGTCTGAACTCCGAAGTGGTGCAAGGCCTCTTTCAGCAGTGGGGAGAGCCTTGGTTAGATCTATTCGCCACCGACGAGAACGCGCAATGTCAGCAGTTCTGCGCGTTGGAATTTCCAAGGCGGCACTCGCTCGGCGACGCTTTTCGTCACGAGTGGAGTTGCGGTCTGTTGTACGCCTTTCCGCCTATACCACTTCTGCCCAGAGTGCTGAAGAAGATCAGGCGCGACCGGGCCCAAGTCATCTTGGTGGCTCCGGATTGGGCACGAAGATACTGGTATCCCGAGCTACTCAGTCTGTTGACCGATCCCCCGATACGTCTGCCCCTTCGGGAGGATCTTCTGTCGCAGCAGCAGGGGACGGTCCTCCACCCGAACCTGTCCAGCCTCCACCTCCATGCGTGGAGATTGAGCGGCGGCAGTTGATGCCATTTGACTTGCCTCCTGAAGTCTGTGATATCATTCTGGCAGCCAGGCGTCCCTCCACAAAGTCGGTATACGCCTGCCGGTGGAACAAATTTGTGGCATGGTGCACAGCAAAGGCTGTGGATCCCCTTTCCGCCCCTCTTTCTGAGGTTCTCCTCTTCCTTCTTTCTCTGGCCCGGCAGGGCTCTGCCCTGGGCACCCTGAAAGGTTATCTTGCTGCCATCTCCGCCTTCTTGCGGCTTCCTGATCAGCCTTCTCTTTTCAAGTCCCCTGTGGTTACACGCTTTCTCAAAGGCATTACACACACGTTCCCTCCTGTCCCTTTTGTAATGCCTCAGTGGGACTTGAATCTGGTTTTGACATTCCTGATGTGCGCTCCCTTCGAGCCTCTTCACAATTGCCCTCTTCGTCTTCTAACTCTAAAGACTGCTTTTCTGGTAGCCATCACCTCGGCTAGACGGGTGAGTGAGCTCCAGGCTTTATCTTCAAAGCCTCCTTTTCTATCTGTTCATCCGGACAAGGTTGTCCTTCGGCCTCGTCCCTCTTTTCTTCCTAAAGTGGTGACTCCATTTCACCTTGGGCAGTCTGTCACCTTGCCCACCTTCTTTCCGCCTCCGCATCCTTCCAAAGAGGAAGAGAGGCTCCACCGTCTGGACCCAAAACGTGCGCTCTCCTTCTATCTGGACCGCACAAAACAGTTCCGGGTGGACGACCAGCTTTTTGTTGGGTACGTGGGCGCTAAGAAGGGGAAAGCTGTGCACAAACGAACCATCTCTCGTGGGTCGTTTTGTGTATAAAAATCTGCTATTCCTTGGCTAAAAAGGACCCTCCTGTTGGGCTGCGCGCCCATTCTACTCGGGCCACGGCGGCTACTACTGCCTTGGGACGGGGAGTCCCTTTGCAGGACATCTGTCAGGCGGCGACGTGGGCTTCTCTACACACGTTTGCCAGGCATTATTGCCTTGACAGCCAAGTCCGGAGGGATGGCTTCTTTGGCCGTTCTGTCCTCCAGGACTTTCTGGTGTGATCTTGGTTCGCAGACCCACCACCGGGGATGGTATTGCTTGGGTATCTATTCTAAGGTGAGGAATCTAACTAACGTGTTTCTTTCAGATGAACAAGTTACTAACCTTCGGTAACGATGTATCTGTAAGAAACATTAGTTAGTTAGATTCCTCACCGACCCTCCCATCCTCCCCGTTCTGCGAACTGACATCTAGGGTTAAGGTTGTCCTTTCAGGCCCCTAGATTTTATTTTTGGCACCAGTGTCGGTCTTTGCATGGCTCTGCGTTCCTGGCGCGGAAGGCTATGTACAAGAACTGACGTCAGCGCGCGAGGGCGGCGTCTAAGTACTCCGACGTCATCCCGGCGCACGACGCCGACGACGGACGCGGAGCCGCAGACGACGCCTAGCGACGCGCAAGGGGTATTGCTGACGAAAAATCTTCCGGATCCAGTCTGACGCCTGGGGATATTCTAAGGTGAGGAATCTAACTAACTAATGTTTCTTACAGATACATCGTTACCGAAGGTTAGTAACTTGTTCTTCTGTCAGTCTGGCACTGCCTTGTGGGAAGACCATGTTCCTTTTGGCCCATTAATCTCATGAACTTTGGGATTCAGTTGCTCAGACCCTGCTCATGGTCCCGGAGGAGGCCCCAGCCATAATCTTTCATGCAATGGCAGGTGGGAGATATGCAGCGATGTTCATAATTCAATGTGGGCTGGATGTGACTGACTTGCTAAACAGACTGGTTTCTTCATCGGTGACCTTACGGCGCTGCACCTGGCTGAAGACGACTGGGTTTTCAGGGGATGTCCAATGTTTGCTTATGGACATGCCCTTTAATGACTTCTGTCTCTTTGGAGACAAGGTGGACTTGGCGCTGGAGTGCTTCAACACTAGCAAAGCTATGGCCAGGTCCTAGGGCTTTCCATGGCCCCCTCCAACCCCAGTCCGCCTTTCACGGCCAAGGTAGGGGCTTCTAGTCGTGTCTTTACCGGCCCAGTCCCCATGGCACACAGGCTCCTCAGACTGAGTGGCTAAAAACCGGTACCCACAGACCCCGTGGGTCGGGCAGCCAGAGGTCACCATCTCAACATCCCAAAACCCCTTTAGTACGCCCTCCAACCACCATGGACAGCCAGTGAGAGGCAGGGCACATCACCTGTACCACTGGTAGTTCCATAACATCGGACCGTTGGGTCCTTCAGATTGTCAAAGGAGCTACTCCCTCCCCTTCGTGACTAACCCCCCGCCATCTGCTTGCGACAACCTGACAGTGGACCATCTTGCCTTACTCTGCCAGGAAGTGGCGATTCTCTTGGCCACGGGAGCCATAGAGAGGGTGCCGATGACTGAAGTCTGTTGTGGTTGTTATTATTGCTACTTTCTGGTGCCCAAAAAGGACTGAGGCCTTTGCCCAATCCTAGACCTGGGCCCTCTCAGTTTCTTCCGCAAGAAGGAGAAATTGAAAATGCTCACGCTCGCTCAACTCCTATCTGCCCTAGACCCGGGGGCCTAGATGGTAGCGTTGGACTTGCAGAACGTGTATTTTCACATTCCTGTCCTGCCTTTGGTTCAAGGTAGGCAACAAGCACTTCCAGTTCTCCGTGCCCCCTTTTGGCCTTACCAGCGCTGCTCTGATGTTCACTAAGGTGATTGCGATGGTTGCAGCTGATCTGCGATGATCAGAGGTACCAGTTTTCTCCTATCTCAAACTGGCTGTTGAAGGCGGGTTCGCCCCGAGGCAGTTGTCTCCTACTTCAAGGCTACAGCAACCTCCTGCACTCACTGGGGTTCACTATCAACATGCCAAAGTCACACCTGACTCCCTCTCAGATTCTTCCTTTCATCGAAGCTGTTCTGGACACATTTTTGGGCTTATCCTCCCGTATGCAGTGTCCAGGATATTCAGGCTATGATTCTGATGTTTCTGCCTCCATCTTGGGTTTCAGTCAGAATGACTGAGTTTCCTGGGCCTCATGGCCTCCTGCATCCTGCTTGTTTCAAATGCCCGCTGGCATATGTGGGCTCTGCAATGGGACTCGAAGTTCCAGTGGTCACAACTTCAGGGGAGTCTTAGATCCAGATGGTCCAGATCTCAGAGGGAACTGCAAAAGATCTGCTGTGGTGGTTAACGAACCACGATTGGGTCAGCGGCCGACCCATCTCCTTTCCTTAACCAGAACTGACAGTTGTGACAGATACAACACTCCTGGGATGGGGTGGCCATCTGCAAGAAGTGGAGATCAGTGGCCTCTGGTCACTGGCAACATTTTCTTTTTTTTTTTTTTTTTTTTTTTTAAGATATCTTGGTTTTCAACATTCAAAGAATCACAAACATTGGTAGGCATATATTTCAATCGGGTTATAGCGGGTTCATACAGTATAGCAGTGCAAAGTAAATCAAGCAGTCATTCTAGGTGAGTGTCTATTATTTCTGGACCTTTCCATCTCTACGGTTGAGGTTATACATAAGCCCCCTCTGTGCATTCTATCCGCCCCACTTTTTATCCCATTTCTTGGGACATCCTCTCTAGATTTAAAGACTTCTTTTTCTGCAATCATACACTTGTCGAAATCGGCTGCCCAAGCCTTAGTCGAAGGTCTTTCTGTTGCCCCCCATTTCATTGCAATTGCTCTCTTTACTAAAGTATACCCCAGAGTGGCTAGTTGCTGTTCCACTTCTGTGAGATCGGTCGCTTCCCAAATATTAAGAAGCCCCAGTCACTGGCAGAACTTTGACCTCACATTAACCTAAACTCCTAAATTACGTACACTTAAGCAAGTTTGTAAGCGATCAGAGAGGAAATGGAGAAAGGATTATGCCATTTTTCATAAAACAATCTATAGGGAGAACATTAGAAAGTATAAAGAGGAAATTAAGTATGCTCAATACCTTTACTATGAAAACCTAATATTGTCAGCCTCCAACTCCTCCCGGGAACTATTTCGTATAGTAAACTCTCATTAAACCCCCTTCTCCCCCCACTTTGTGTGAGGACATGTTAGCTCGCTGCAACCAGCTGGCTTCTTTTTTCTCTAATAAAATTCAACAGATTTATATATCTTTTCACCAAACTGTTTTCACTGATGCTCCACCATCTAATAATATAGGAGGCACTGGTAACTGCACTTTCTATCATGGACTCTTCCTCTCTTCAAGATATACTTGGCCAATTGAAGTCAGGCTCCCCTAAAGATTCTGTTTCGCCCCTTATCTTAAATCGCATCTTTGACACAGTTGCTACTGTTAACTTGGATGTGATTAACGCTTCATTTCAGAAAGGTACTGTTCCCCCCTCCTGGAAGCAAGCTATGGTGAAAGCACTGTTGAAAATACCAAATCTGGACCCGGAGGTATTGGGAAATTATCGCCCTATCTCCCTGTTACCAGGGATCAGCAAAATAGCTGAAAGGTACGTAAATGGTGTTTTGTCCAGGTTTTTGGAAACCAACAACTGCTTTCATCCGTCCCAGACAGGGTACAGAGACGGCCCTCCTGACGGTAGCTGAGGCCACGAGAAAAATTTTGGATAACGGAGGCTGCGCTGCTATTATCCTTTTGGATCTCAGCGCAGCCTTCGACAGTCAACCATCAGTTGCTCATCCATAGGCTCAAGCAGGCAGGAGTAACTAATCTGGCTCTTGAGTGGATTCATTCATTCCTGGAGGACCGGTCTTTTCAAGTGTGTCACGGAGACTGTATTTCTGATCCTCAACCCCTTCGGTGTGGGGTTCCTCAGGGATCTTCCCTCTCCCCCACGCTTTTTAACGTATATATGAGCCCCTTGGCAGAGGTTGTGGAACAGTTTGGTATTCAAATAGTCACCTATGCCGATGACACACAGTTGATTGTTGCCTTCAACCAGGTGAAGGACTCTACTTCAGATTTTGCATCGTGCCTGGAAGGAATATCAGTATGGATGGATCACTCCTTTTTGAAGCTGAATGGCTCCAAAACAGAGCTGATGTTTTTGGGTAACTCTACTGTACCTAATTTAACATCTCTTTGGCCAAATTGTTTTGGTTCCCCCCCCCCCACCACCTCCCAAAGATCATATCAAAAGTTTGGGAATGTGGCTTGACCGTAAGCTTGATTTTGGGGAACAAGCAAGGAAGGTGGCTGGCAGCTGCTATGGATTACTGAGGATGACTCGGAAAATTATCCCTATCCTCCCTCCCAGTACAAGAAAGGTGGTGATTCAGGCCCTTATTTTATCAAGGCTTGATTATGCTAATGCCCTCTACCTAGGAGCACCGGGCTCCACGATTAGGACATTGCAAGTTGTTCAGAATTGTGCAGCACGCCAACTTCTGAACATCCCCAAGCGACAGTCAGCACGGCAAGCACTGACCACTCTGCATTGGCTGCCCATTCAGCGGAGAGTGCAGTTCAAGGCTCTCTGCATTTTACACAAGATTCTATCAGGCTCTGCCCCATCTATTATTGGCTCTCTTGCCTCCTTTTATCATCCGTCCAGACACCTTCGCTCAGGTAATAAGTGGCTGGCAGTTGTCCCAGAATTAGGAAAGTTCGTGCCGGGGGCCGATCTTTCTCCTATAATGCAGCTCGGCTCTGGAACTCACTTCCTCTAGTTATTCGATGCATGACTAACCATCTGGGCTTTCGGCAATGTTTAAAAACTTTCTTGTTTCCATAAAACATCTACTTTTCACTAGCTTTGGCCTCTAGCGCGGGGATGCCTTTGGTAACCATGCGCTCTATAAATACTTTTACAATTACAACCTACTGGTGCGCCGAGCGATCTGACTAGCATTGAAAGCCTTTCTGCCCTCCATGAAGGGCAGACTAGTGCAGGTGTTCACGGACCACACCAACTCCATGTGGTACTGTAACAGGGCAGGGTGGGGTCGTGGTCAATTTGTTAAGATGCCCTGCATCTCTGGACATGACTGGAACATCAGGGCATATCTCTGGTGGTTTAACGCCTGGCGGGCTTTCTGAAGTCGGAGCAGAGAAACTCGGCTGAAGATGCCTTTCGGATCACAAATTGCATCTCCATCTAGAGGTGGTGCAAGGTATCTTTCAGCAGTGGGGAGAGCCTTGGAAACTGCTAAGTTTTGTGTGCTGGAATTCCCAAGGCTGCACTTGCTCAAAAATGCTTTTCGTGTCTACTAGAGCTCAGGCCTCCTGTATGCCTTTCTGCCCAAACCACTCCTGCACAGAGTTCTTAAGAAGACAATGAGTGACTGGGCCCAAGTCATCCTTGTGGTATTAAACTGGGCTCAGAGTTTGGTATCCCGAGCTGTTGAGCATGGTCATTGGTCGCCCGATCAGACTGCCCCTTCAGGAGGATCTTCTGTTGCAGTTGCAGAGAAGGGTTCTCCACCTGAACCCAGTGACACTCCACCTTCATGCATGGAGATTTAGGGGCAACAGTTTCAGCTTTGGACCTTCCACCTGAAGTCTGAAATGTTACCTTGGCAGCCAGGTGCCCCTCTACCTAGACAGTATGCCTGTTGATGGAGCAAGTTTATGTGCATGGTATGCAAAGAAACCGGTTGACCCTCTTTCTGCTCCCCTCTCTAGTCCTTTTGCTTATTCTTTCCCTGGCCTAGAAGGGCTCAGCTTTGGGCACCTTAAAGGGCTATATTTCTGCCATCTCAGTCTTTCTGCGTCTGCCCGATCAGCCATCCCTATTCAAATCCCCTACTGTACATCGGTTTTTAAAAAGGTCTCCAACACATTTTCCCTCCTTCACCTTTTATCATGCCTCAGTGGGACCTAAATTTAGTACTTCCCTTTCTCGTGTGCGCTCCCTTCGAGCCGCTACACAACTGTCCTATCAGGCTCCTTAAATCAAAATCGCCTTTGTGGTGGCCATAACATCTGCCCGGAGGGTCAGTGACTTCCCGGCTTTGTCATCTAAGCCTCTGTATGTCAACATCTTTCCTGACAAGCTAGTCCTCCGTACCAGAGCTTGCTTCCTTCCGAAGGTGGTCACTCACTTTCATGTAGGCCAATCCATCACCCTGCTGACCTTTTTGGTTCTAGCTTAACCCGACAAAATAGTTCCAAGTGGGTGACCAACTCCTTTGTAGGGTATGTTGAAGCCAAGATGCGGATGGCTGTGCAGAAATGGACCATCTGCTCATGGATCATGCTCTGCATTAAAATCTGCTACGCATTGGACAAGAAGCAACCCCCAGAAGATTTGCTTGCTCAATCCACCAGTGCAAAAGCTGCGACCACTACGTTAGCACGTGGAGTCCCGGGCCTGGACATCTTCCAGGCAGCTATGTGGGCCTCTCTGCACACGTTCACAAAGCATTACTGCCTGGACAGTCCGGTCCGTAGTGACAGGCACTTTAGCCGTTTGGTCCTGCATGAGGTTTTGATGTGAAATTGTTTCTCAGACCCACCTCCAGGGAGGTATTGGTTGGGTATCTATTCTAAGATCCGCAATCTGTGACTAGGAGGCTCTATCAGATTAAGTTACTTACCTTCGGTAACACCTTGTCTGTTAGAGACTCTATCAAGCAGCAGATTCCTTACTGACCCACCGATCCTCCCCGCTCTGCGAACAGATTTCTAGGGAGAGGTCTGCTGCCCTTTCAGGGCCCAAGTTATCCACACCAGTCATCGGCGTTCTTCGTGGCTCTGTGCTCATGGCGTGGAAAGTTGCAAAACGAAATTGACATCCACACGGTGGAGTGGTGCCTATATGGCCACCACACATCACTTCCGGTGCCAACAACGCCACCTACCAGCTCACAGGGGTAGTGTTCCCAAGAAAATTCCCGATCCAGTCTGATGCCTGGGGATAATTCTAAGGTAAGCAATCTGCGGCGAGATAGTCTTTCTACCAGATAAGGCGTTACCACAGGTAAGGAACTTGTTCGTCAGGCAGTATGGACTAGAGCATAACCAGTGTCCTGAATTGGCAAGAACTGAATCGGAGTCACCACCTGGAACATCAGGGTAAGATGTGAAAGAGCTTATCTCATATACGTCCAGTATAGTGATAGAACCCATCTACATTTTCCTTAAATGGAAATCATAGGAGTCCCTCTCCGAGGATAGGTTGGACTGTGTGGTTGGTCTTAGTGCAGAAGCCTCTCCACCTGCTCCAGAAGTTCCTGTGGCACAGATTAAGACCGAGAGTCCCTCTGTGTCACTGCCTTAGGAAGTTGCCATCTTATTCATTCCTTAACAACCACACATAGGATTGGTACTCCTCTGCCCTAAAGGCATCATAGCAGGGTGAGACTTGATTGCTTGAAACTTGATGTTTTGGATCTGACTTTCACAGTCTGCACACCAGGTGGTTCTTCAGAGACTTTGGAAAGATAATAGCATGCACCGGATGTAAAGGAAAACACTGGTTCCCTCAGAGTGATTTTGTTCAGCCAAAAGTGTTCATGAAGGTATCGAAAGTAATCAGGGTCCTAGGTATACTCGATACATAATATTTAAAAAGAATGAATACGTAGGCCGCTAAATGCAAGCAGTAGTATGTATTAATAGCTATGTGCCAATGATTGTGTGAAAGCAATCGCGTTCCCAGTAGGAAAAAGACACAGGCTGCTCCTCCACAATGACTGTACCAGCCCGATGTGATTCTATTAATAAAGATCAATCCTAAGTCTACATGAGAATGACCTCAACGGCATTTTTCCCTAATAGCACTTTGTGGGTCATCATCAGGACAGAAAATGTTAGAAGGCTAAAGAAAATGAGACACACCAATTAGGAAATTAGAACAAAAAGCTGCCACCAAAATAGGTTTGGAAGACCATTAAAGTAATTTATGGATTTTGAGCTAAATGCTTCCTGGTAAGGAGTAGATTAAATCAAGCGAGAGAAGGTACTGGTCTGACCCGATGAATGCTCTGTAAAAAAAGGTTGACAGAATATAGAACAAATCAAAAGTAAGAGATGCGTTTAAACCCATGCTTAAAAGGGGCCCTGGGCCGTAGAACATATTTAGATAGCAAAATTCCACATAGACTCTGGCACCTTGCTGCTGGGCTCAGGTGTCCCTGTAGAACTGGTGGTGTTGTGCAGTGATGGGAGTCAGCCACACAACGTGCTGTCTGGTTGACCCCAGAAGTAGGAAATCTGGTTCAATTGTTAGGGGAGTGGGCAGCATAAAACATTTCTACAGATTGTCATGTTACATCAAATAGCATGCTGTGCTCTTATATTTCATGAGTGCTGTACAACTTGTTCATGGCTTTATGTAAAACACTTTTTCAAGGTGTTGCACCCTTGAACAAGTAAGGAAAGCTTTTCATTTCTAAAACCTACTCAATAATGAATTCCTTTAATTAAGAGAAGCCAGACCTCCGTGTCGGTTGCAGATACAAATTTTGTTCTTTTTGTTTCAGTCATCGCTGTTGAAACGTAAGCTGGAGGAGCACTTGTAAGTTCTAAGTTTTCTGCTTCATTTGTGATCCGATTATACTGTGTGAGACTGAACATATCTGTTAGCTGAGCTGTCCTATATGTAACTTTGAAGCGTTCTCTCGTATTCTGTCAAATTTCATTCTCTCCCTGTACTCCCTCTTTCTGTTTTTTCTCTCTCTAAGTCTCCTCCTCCATTACTGTCTCTTCTTGTCTACATGCTTTCCTACCCACCTTGTCCCTCCATGCTTTGATTCATCTGTTCATTCCTTCACCTGTCCTCTCAGCTGACTTGTGTTTTTTGTCCTGTCCCTGTTTTTCAGAGAGAAGCTTCATGAAGCCCACTCGGAGCTTCAAAAAAAGAAAGAGTTCATTGATGATCTGGAACCAAAAGGCGATAACAGTAGTAAGTATTGAGGCTGGTGGAGCAACAGTGGTACAGGCACACTCTAGCTAACGGGTAGTACGAGAGGAAAAGAGGGGCAGGCTGACCAGCAAGATGGTACCAGATGAGAGGGAGTCTGGGTTGGAAGGGTTGCAGCCATCTCCAGTACGGATTGTACCAACATGAGGGGGGTAATGGCCCACAACATTAAGGAGTAGATACTTACCTGTAAACCTGATTTTCCTCTAGGGGTAATCTTCATTATTGTCCTAAACGCTGAATTGTCCTGCCAGTGTACGTGGAAAATTGGAGCATCTATAACACATTTTTTAAGAGACACTTTTTCTAAAAACAAATTAATTTTAACAGCCTACAACAAGGCTATTTTGGTCACTTATCCATTAAGTTTTTTAATAAACAGTTTTAAATGCAGAAAACATAACTATAAATAGCATTGTGACAAGTAATTTTACTAATCTTTTTCTTAAGGAAGGGTGAGAGGAAATGGGGACAGTGTAGCCTAGAGGGCTGAAGCCTAAAAGGCAAAACCGTTGCTGCTCCTTTAGGGAATAGCAAAAAAACAATATCCAGTCATGCAATTGCAGTTGGGGCAGTCCGTCGTTGTTTTTTTTTTTTGTAATATAAGGGTTGTAGTAGAACTTAGGTCAATTTCCTTGCCATTTCCCCAGGGAGGATAGAGGGTTGTTTTGACTATAATGAAGATTTCTGGAGGTGAACGTAGATTGCAATTGAGGAACTTTTCCTTCCTATATTAGTCATAAGCAATGCATAGAATGCCAAGCCCCTCCCTAACCAATGTCAAAGAGTAAGAACCACCTTTACACTAACTAAATAGTTTCCACAAAGAATCTTGGCCCACTCTGGTATCTGTTATGGTATCTATATGAAGCAATTTCTGGTAGAAGTGCGTCACAGACTTCCAAGTAGCTGATTTATGTCGATCAGAAATGGATATATTCCTTCATCATGCTGCAATAGCAGCCCCTCCCACTTGTTGAATTGGCATTTGGCCTACCAGGCAATACTTTTTGGTATTGCTGTTGCAAAGTGAGGAAACAATCATCCTAGAAAAGGACTGTATGTGGCTAATCCCATACAGACTGGGCTCTAATTTACAAATGGGCAGCCCGTCTACCTAAAGTCTTTGGTTTCATCAAGATGCAGATCTGGGAGAGCGTAAAGCCCTTCATGCTGGGGAAGAGGGGTTCCAGAAGAAGGCTGGAAGGGAAATATTGTTTGAGACATAAAAATCTGATATAACTTTTGAGATGAAACTTGGGTTGGTCCTCCTCACAACCTTATCTTTGTGAAAGACGGTATATGGTTCTTTACTGTATAGGGCCTCGATTTCACTAACACTACGGACTTAACTTACATCCTCTAGAAAAGGTGCTTTAACAAAATTTGTAGTAAAGTAGCCTTATTGATAGGCTCAAATGGTGGACATATTGATTCTGAGAAGACCACATTAGGAGGCCAAGGGCTAGAGCTGTAGAGAAATGAGAAGCATTAGAGTTTCTGATAGCTCTTTATCAGTGAGTGGCTCTTGAAAGCAGCGATCTTAAATGCCGATGAGAAAAGAAGTGATGTCTTGAGGATTTACAACAATGATGTCTCATCATTGCAGACTCTTGGGACGCCTCCTTTTGAGTTCTGGATCTCCCTATTGACAAGCAGGAATGGCTGATTAGCTGTAAGGAAGCCTCCATGCATGGAGGATGGAGGTGACAAAGTAGGCTGTGGAGGCAGAGCAGGTTTAGGAGTAGGTAGCTGTCGTACAGTATGTAGTAAAACCAGGAAGACCCTCCTGCTCTGGAGACTGAGATCTGTGAGCTGAGGCAGAAGATAGCGTTAAGACTAGCAATGCTTCTCAGTACGCAGACCGTGCCCTTGGGAAGTCTGATTCTGGTGTGTACAGTACCCTCTTATTTTTCATTTTGTGGACCCATTTGCAGATAAATAGGTCTTGGTAAGTGATGTCTTCCTCAATATAGAGTTCCTCCTCGATGTCTAACCAGCCTTCGACAATGAGCATGAAGTCACTGATCCTACCTGCACCGTCCTAGATCTCTATGTTGAACTGGTGTGTCTGGATAGAATCTTTCCCTGGATCACATTCGTGAGGGGTCCCTGGAAGGAACCGTGATAAAGGAAGCCCCCTCTCCATATCCCTGAAGTCCTCCAGATTCACACCTGAGCTAGTCCTTGTGCAGTCTGCTGATCTTTTCCCTGTCCTTCAAAGAACACCTGGACATTTTGTGCAAAATTGGCAGGAGTCAAGACCTTAGGAAGTTTGGCAGCACACAATGCAGACAGCGTGAAGGACTGTTTGGGCTTTTATTTTCCCACGAGTAGGGCACTTCACTAAAGAGGAAAGGTATTTTGTGAAGAAATTCTTTTTTTTTTCCTTCAGAAAACTTTTTAAATGTGCTCTTAGAACACTTAGTGAAGATGCTTTTCAGAGGTTTGGACAGGTTTACAAAAATATAAAACCTTAATCATCTATCTAATTGCTGCAGGATCCTAGCACCAGGATCTGTAATAATAGAACTGGATCAGCTGCCACTTAAGTGGCATGATAGGATTCCCGTGGTGTGCTTTTCCTTATAGGAGCAGCTGCACGTTTACCAGCCATACAAGCTTCAGCCTATTATGCTACTCTTTCCCAATTTCTTCTCGTCCTTAGAGAAAAGGTTTGGAAAATAGGTTTCTAGTCATTGTTATTTAGAGTGACTCTTTTTCGGGATTTAAAATAGGTTTCTTCTTTATTGAAAATAGGTGAAAATTGGCCAATATAGTTTGTATGTCTCGCCTGACCCAGCGCATGCGCTGGTCTGGCGAGACTTATTGAGAGGGCTCCAAAAAGTGCTGCCAGCCTAGAGCTACAGTGCATGTGCGCGGGACGCGCTTTACCGCGATTACTTTCACTTTCGCGGCCGTATTTAGTTATGCAACTGTTGCATGGCTAAACACTTATAAGGTCCCAAAAGCTATGCCAATGCTTGTTTTTATAGCCTTTTCAAAAAACATTATTTTTTTGGAAGTGCCTTTTCAAAAGGAAAGCATATTATACAAATTAGTGCTTCTGATCAGTAATGAAGATCCCCAGAGGAGAAGCATTGTTCTAGCGGAAAAGAGTGGGTGGGCCACAGCAGTAAGGAGTGTACCAGCAGAAGCGGCGGTAAGCAAAGATTGTTCTTTCTCGAGAGGAATGGTGGGCCCACATCGTTCAGGGCTAAACTATCTGGGAAGGAGTAGAGTAAACCTAACTGATGGGAGTAAGGTAAGCCTGACTGGGAGCAGGGATTTTACTCACAGAAGAGTGAAGCTGCTCAGATGCCGCAAAGACTATACCGCCACCATCTATTATGGCTACACCACATGCAGGGAAAGTAAGAGGAGAGTGTCAAGCAGCAAGAACTATTGTAGAACCTAGAGAAGATGAAGCATAGCCTGCAGCAGCAAGAAATCTAATAAACTGAGAAGAGGATACGGCGTTCAACATCTGATAGTAAAATTGCACCACCTGGACAAGAAAGGGGTGTGGCTAATAGCAGTAAGGTAAAGCAGTTACCACCTAGGCAACAATAGACTGTAAGAATTGAACATGAGCTTAGGCAGCATCAGGGAGGAAATGAGTGCAGTAGCTTCACCACCCCAACACATGCCAAAGATCTCTCATCCTAAATGCTGCACTGTATCAAATTGGATCGCTCTGAAAATGTAAACCTGGAATGAGTTGAGTGCTGAAATTAGTGCAGAAAACTTGTATGGGCTAGCTTTACTAGTCCAAACCATCACAACGTCTAGAATAGTTTAACCTTTTGGCTTCTGTGGACCCCCACTGAAATCTGAGGACCCCCACTGAATCCTTACTGGAATCTGAGGAGCCCCACTGAATCATTAATGGAATTCACGGGCCTAAGTAATTTTGATGATTTGAACCGCAAAACAATACACAATTCAGAGACAAACCTTCATCAAACAAACTTGTAAATGATGAAATATTTAATTCACACAAATGGAGAAAAAAAATCACATTTAATTTTAATGGGAAGGTTGGTGCTTTACTAAATTCAATTGGGGTCACCTTTCGTACATAATCTATTCTATTTTATGCACTTGTGGTGCTACTTTGAATCAATCTAAGGATAACAACTTAAATGTTAGTTTACAATTTCAAATTCCTAAACATTTACAGAATGTTCATGTTTTTCATTTTCAATTTTGCTTATTTGTATACGGTTTATTAATCTGTTAGTTGTATTTAATTGTTTGAGCAGTCGTGGGCTCCCCAAGTAGGAGTCCTGTACCCCCAGGGGTCCCCAGACCACAGGTTAAGAACATCTGATATAGAACATTCCTGGTTTTCCAGAAATTAAAGTTCCTTCATTTCCAGATGTACAGTGCTTAGTAATGCAGGCACATGTTTTTTTTTAATGCTTTACCACTGTTCTCCCCCCCCCCCCCTCCTCCTTAATAATTTTCAACCACCCCTGCTTTCCTGCCTCCCAGCATCTAAAAAAGTTGACGAGCTGCAGCAGATCCTCAAGAAGAAGGATGAGGACATGCGGGCGATGGAAGAACGATACAAGAGATACGTCGAGAAGGCCCGCACGGTCAGTGGTACACAGGCAGGCGTTGGGGTTCCCAGCTGTGTGAGTACTCGCAGCTTTTGTCCGCCTCCCTGTGCTGTGTGCTGGTGGAGCGAGGATGCTCCATTTTGGTTTCGACGCATGCCTTCAGAATCTGCCTTTATTTTAACATTGTGTGCCTCACAATCCTAACCATTATATGTCTGTTGGATTTCATTAACCACAATGTAGTTCTCCTATAACCACACTGAAGCTTCAAATTAAGAGCGTCTGTAGGCTTTTGGTGTACATGGATTTGGGGTGCTATTGCTTTCACCTTAGATCTAAGTTTGAGAATTCTGGTCTTTGCTCCCTTGTGTAAAAATAAAAAAGGTATTAATTGACCTGTACATTTAGATTTTCGGTGGTTATTGCTTCGGTTCGCCTGAGTGCACTAGAGTCCCATTGGCCTAAGTTGGAGGAGAAGCAGTAGTGCTTCAGACCTCTATTTGGCAGTGTCTTGCCTCAACTGATGTGCTGATGCCCATTTTGTTTCACTGTGTATCCATCGTAATCCTGGGATTCAAACACGTATGGTGTCCACTGATCTGGCCGAGTAGTCTTCTTCACAAGGCATTTTTATTTTCACAGGTCATTAAGACACTGGATCCCAAACAGCACACAACAATTGCTCCAGAAATCCAGGCCCTCAAGAACCAGCTCCATGAGAAGGAGACCAGAATCCAGTACATTGAAGTAAGCTGTTTAGTGCATATTAGACATCACCAAACAAAAATGGGAGAATAAGGGTCCAAGTCACACAATCGTATACGAGCACAGGAAGATAGTACTACAGGAGTACTCTTACGTACTCTTGCATGCCTTTGTGACTGCTGAAATGTTACTCTCTATTAGTAAAAGTTCAAAGAGGGAAGAGTATTTTCTATTCATACTAGTTGTTTATTAATATTCTATAGATATTCCCATACTCTTCACATTTTAGTTGTTTTGGGAACATTCAACAAAACCCTATAAGACTATGTAAAATAGTACTAATATATATATTATAAAGTGCCCTTGCGAATAGGCCCTAAAGTATTTTGTTCATTTGTTCTCGTAGCAGGCTTCTTTATCTTTGTGTTTCTTTTGGATCGTAGAATGACTTTGAGAAGACAAAGTCTCAGCGGGAGCAGGAGGAGAAGCTGATTATAAGTGCTTGGTACAACATGGTAAGTGCTACGTTGCCAGCAACTGGATGGGTGTGCTTTGGACCATCGTGAAAAGGATGTGTCAAAGTTCTTGGGAGGAGCTGGGAAAAAGGTATAAGTTTAAGTTTGGTTAGGGCAGAGTGGGGTTGTGGGGAGTGACTGAGTTGTTGGCTCTTGGTCTGCTTCTTGGAGAATAACCAGATCATTGTTACACTGAAGTTTTAGAAGCTGATGTGTATAACATTTTCCCTAGTGAAAAGAAATTCAGTCGAGTTGGCTAAATTGTCACCTTCTGAAGCCCTCCGTCCTACCACCACCTCATCTCCTATCACATTTTGGCCCTTTTCGTTATCGTATAACAGAAAATTGATGGGATGATTTGAAATGTACTATCTGTAGTCTCTGGCAATAAAGAAAACCCTGGTTCTGTGTGGACCCTCTGCATTAAAAAAAAAAAAAAAAAGTAACATTTAAAAAAAACTTCAGAAGTCAGATGCAAACTTCTCTTTTGGTTCAGAAGTAATTTAGGTGGTGAATCCTTCCCTTGTATGCTGGGCAACTCCATTGCTTTTTCCTTCCTTTCACTTTCCCCCTTGAGCCACAAGCAAGGACCAGACTGTTACTACTTCAGTTACTGTCACAAGGTTGGCTGTTCATTAAAGTTCTAAAAAAGAAATAAGGTCAAATTGTTTGCACTTCTTTTAATATGCAGACAGCCAATATTTGTGCAGAGAAGGAGTTACTGGGATATTTTATCACTGGTTAGCTTTCTTTTACTCATAGAAACGGGTTGAAAGGAATAGTGAACTTGTATTTGTGATGGCAGAGACCTGCTTAACCGCATGAGAACAACACTGTTTCATCTTAAGTCAAATAGACGGCCGCAGAGGCAGAAGTTTGCATTGGTATGTTGAATATGTACCAGGTATTTGGTATTGGGATTTTTTTGCAAGGTCTTCTATATTCGCACATTGGGTGGCTTGCTCTTTAAATATGCTGTATAAAGTGTATATCAAATATTGATACCAACAGATTGCCTCTGAAAAAAACGGAGAGGTGCCAGAACGACATCAGAATCGGCATTGAGGGCAATTGTGTTGGTGCCTTTGTGGGCGAAGGCTTCGCCCCCGGAAGCAGCTCCAAGGTCAGACCTATGGAGGTATGCAGTTGGAAGTCATTGGGGCTGTAGTTGCCAGACCCGTAGGAATTGGCCCACCCTTAAGGAATTGGCCCAGAGGGATGCTGTCAGTCCTGAAAGAACTAACCATAAGACAAAGTTATCGGACCTTAAAGACCACATCTAACCTGAGTTCCGAAAAGTAATTTACATGAGTATTTAAAAGTGCATACAAGCTACAAGCACCTGCTGCTAAGGTGCATGTACCAAAACAGGTTTCAAGTAACAATATAGAGCGTAGCAGTGCCTCACATCAATAACCAAAAATGGATAAGAGGAGAAAATACCACAATCAAACAAATTGTATGGGTCCTTGTCTTTTATTTTCTTTTCTTAAAAAGCATCACACACATACAGTGAAGACAGCCAACTCGTTTCGTCCATAACTATGGACTTCAGGGCAAGTATAGTCTCAGACGATACTCAACCAAGTGGCTGTGTCGCGGAGCGGTAGTCCTGAAATATATAGTGAGACTTGACAAAAGGCCTTGACTTGTGGACATTCAGCAAATTAAGCTGAAAAATCTGAAAGAAACACGTTAGTTAGATTCCTCACCTTAGAATATCCCCAGGCGTCCGGCTGGATCCGGAAAGATTTTACATCAGCAATACCCTTGCGCATCGCTAGGCGGCGTCTGTGGCTCCGCATCCGTCGTCTGAGTCGTGATCGCCGGGATGACGTCGCCGGAGTACTTAGACGCCGCCCTCGCGCGCTGACGTCAGTTCTTCTTTTTTCTGTGCCAGACAGCGCCGATCCGGGAAGAGCATACCCTTTTAGTCACTTTTTGACTAAACTTTTACTTGACTCCTTTGGTTCTATTCTCATCGACTCGACTCTGTTGCCGGTAGGGATGCCTGGCTTTAAAGCTGGTCACTCCTGTCACCGACTGATGTCGGTTACGGACCACCACCACCGGTGCCTCTATTGCTTTGGGGCCGACCATGATGCCGAGTCGTGCCCCGACTGCCGGGCCTGGACTTCGAAGGCTAGACGGGAGCGGTCCCGCAAGCTCCTCGAGCTCCGGCAGTCGGCTCCGCGCCGTTCACGGTCCCGGTCGAGGTAGAAGTCGAGGGACCGGTCGCGGAGCCGCAGCCATCACCACCACTCGTCGGGTTCCAAGTCTTCGGGTAAGTCGAAGCATAGCAAGAAGTCCAAGAAGCGACATTGCTCTTCGGGCTCCCCTCGCCGGTCGCGTGACTCTGCTGAGGGTTTGGGGGGGTACCACCCACGCGGCTCCGTCTGAGCTGCAGGAGTCTCGTCCGTCCCCATACCTGCCGGTCCCTGGGACTGACGCGACTCCGGCGGAGATCAGTGCCTTCCTCATGGCCATGAGAGGTCTGGCTCCGCCATAGACCCCTGCTGGCGTGCCTTCGGGCCCCGTGGGCTCGACTGGGAGGCCTAGCGAGCCGGCGACTCCGGTCCCGACGCCGCGGGATCCAGGCCTGGATCCCTGTTGGCGCCGGTCGACCTCACGACCCCTCCGCCGGCGCCGCCTTCAGATGATGCCGTTCCCCAGTTTAGTCCCGGTACGGGCCCGGTGTCGGAGCGGAGCCGTCCGGCGCCACACCCGACGCCGATGGGTGGCAATTTCATCTTCCGCACGGCTCCGATCATTCCACCTGTCTACCAGGAATCGGATGACGGCGACTACTGGGAGGGGTCTGAGGACCCTCTGGCCCGGCATGGCCAGTTGTCTCAGGACTGGGCAGACGAGCTGGGGGATGCCAGTGAAGGTGCTGCATTTTCTGTGGTGCTGCGCAAGGCGGCCGAAGCCCTTGGGCTGGAGCTACCTGCTGTGGCCGTGAGGACTAACCTCCTCACTGACGTGCTCCAACCGTCAGCAAGCTCCTTGGAGCCTCTGCTGCAGTTTAATGAAGCACTGGTTGACGTTCTGAAGGGCACCTGGTCCAAGCCCTCCACAGTACCTCCTGTGGACTGGAACGTGGCCCGGCGCCACCGCCCTGCACCGGGCGACCCCCAGTTTTCTGTCCATGCACCCCACGCCCGAGAGCCTGGTTATCCAGGCCTCTACTTCCCAGACCTCCTTCCCGTCCGCTCCCCCGGATAGGGAATCCAAGAGACTAGAACAGTTTGGTAAGAAGCTGTTCTCCTCCCTTAGTTTGGGATTGCGGTCTATTAACACCGCTTGTCTTTTGGACCGTTACTCCCACTCCCTGTGGGATACGGTGGAGGACGTGCTGCCCCAGTGTCTGGAGGAGGCTCGGACTCTGCTCGCCCAGGCTCTTGCCGAGGGGCGGGATGCAGCGCGGCATGCAAGCCGATGTGGACTGGACACTGCGGACTCGCTGGGTAGGGCAATGTCTACCACGGTGGTGCGTCGTCCCCACGCCTGGCTGAGGTCCATGAGTTTTTCTGGGGATGTCCAGAGCACCCTCATGGACATGCCCTTCGATGGCAGTCAGCTTTTTGGTGACAAAGCAGATAGTGCGCTGGAGCGCTTTAAGGACTCCAGGGCTACGGCCAAGTCCTTGGGCCTCTCGGCCCGCGCCCGCAAACTTCTGCTTTTCCCCCCTTCGTGGCCAAGTAAGGGGCGCCCCCTCACGTTCGCCTAGCCACAGGCCGCAGAAGCAGCCTGGTCGCGGACGTGGATTCAGTCGAGGCAGTACAGGGGGACAACGTGCCGGTCCATCCACATCTACCCCAGCAGCATCCGCCTCAAAGCCCTCCTAGTCCGTGCTTTCAGGCCCATTCTGTCGTAAATAAAGTATTACGCACTCAGAATTTCTATAATATCAATATGATCATGCATAAAGCAAGAGGCTGAGTCTGTGGTATCGGGTTCAAAAGGGCTTTATTCCAATAACTCGAGTTATAGGGAGAGTTCCATCACCACAAGGGATCAGGAAGGGACTTCTCTGCACTTTATTCACAGAGTACAGTATTTATACATTCAATATTATACGTAAGCAGGAGCGCTTCAGGCAGAGCAAGAGAGAATGAGATAAGAGCATGTGGGCGTGTAAGTAGGCGTGAAGGTGGGCGTCCATGTGGGCGTCCACGTGATGATCATTGGTGAGTGTCATAGGTGGGTGGATACCTGGAGGGGGTTGCGTGATCAGCTGGAACTTTACTGGAACTTTGCCTTACTTGTGCTCAACTCGAGCATGACGTCTAACTGGGGGAAGGCTGCTTGTGCAGTCGGGAAGTCTGGAAGAGAGACCTTCAGTGTCAGGACGACCAGTACATCTTGTATTATCTGATATCTAAAGTCCGGAGCAGGAACTGATCTGTGACATAGGTTGCCCATCACCAAGAGCCGATGTGGCGTCCATTTCTTCATTCACTGCGTAGGCCTTACATGGGGGCTATGGGCTTTTCACTGACGTGAGCTTTGCAATCACACAAAAAGACAGAAAGGCTAGGCTTTCTCCTTTGCAGACGGGTGGTGTTTATTCCTCCTTCTCCAGGCAGGAATGTGGTTCAGTAGGAGTAAGCAGATAACCGTGCTCAATACTGTCTCGGCACCTCGGACTGGGCCCCTTTGGCTGAGGCCCAAGTGTGCGAGGCCAAGGATACGCAGCTGCAGCTCTCAGAGCGTCTGAGGCCCTGGCTGAGCCACTAAAACGGGCTTTCATGAAATGACACGAGTACAGGAAAACATGATGCAAAACGTATAGTCCTCAATGCAGAGTTGTCGTTTCTCTCATGGGAGACTGGATGATGGCAGGCCACGTTCTAGCATAAGCATCATGGTTGATAGGCCATGGAGGGAGAATGCATGTCATACATGCATGTGCATAAAAATCCGTTGGGAGGGGCACATGGGGGACACATAGGCCTCATAATTTTTATTTCCTCATTCCCTCCTTGTCCCCTAGTGGACCCTCATGTCACATCTATTCTCATGAGACAGTTGATCTGTTCTTGCAGCATTATTTTTCCATTTTCAATGCTTTGTATATGGGGATGTGGAACACATGCAGTAGCACACAGGCCGCAAATGGCCGGGCCACACTGCAGACATAGACAACAACTGAATATCATTTAGTAGTATTAACCCACAGACGGTCAACACTTTCCATCCCCATGCCGATATTATTCCCCAGAGCCAACTGGACCAAGTCCACGTGCCTGGGTCTTGGTGTATGCTTTGGGCAATCTTGTGGAGCCTTGTTATTGCTTTGTATACAGACGGTGCGTTATTAGGAATAAAAGAAATGATATGTAGCACGTCCCACCCCAGTCCAAGGGCAGCTGTACATAGGCTGTCTGGCCACAAATAAAGTAGGTGTGTCGTGATGCTCTGAAATAGGACTTTCCTATGTCTTTAAACACTATTATAGTATTACACTCGCTGTGCCCCAAATGTACTGAGCCTTCTTTTCTGACACACAAGTTCCCTTTTACTGGCAGGACTGTAATTGAGGATGGACCTAAATTGTGTATGGGCTTGACATTCAACACTATAAAGTCGAGGGTCGCATTTCCTTGCAGATACTCTTCATTTTCTAGATCTGTACCTTTCCTTTGGGGAAGACCTTCTTCATCTGGGAAACATGCTTCATTCATGACTTTAGTCAAGTTACCCCATACCCAGTCGCCTCTACACTCCTTGTCTTGACATTCTTTGGCATCACCGTTGATGGATGTCATTAAGGCAAACCATGCTCCGCAAGAACCATTATGGGAGAAGGGAAAAGAGGCAACACTCCCTTCACCTTCTGATACGGGGGAAGTCGGCCAAAGACCCAGCAGTCTGTAGCATTGCTAGTCTGATGTGAATGGTGCAGCATCTGAATAAAGGTATTGTTGCGTAAGGCAAGTCGATATGATAGCTCATGGGATGGCAGATCACTAAATGTGTGCTTTATGGTATCATTAGTGGAGGAGTGTAAGAGTGAGGCAATAGGAGGAAAAATAGCATGTAGTATTAAGCTGATACATATTATCGTGATGCACAGAAGATAGAAAACTCAGTCACTATACATCTACTACGTAATATTTTACAGTATTTGTTTCTCATTTTGCTCTTTTTATCATTTTCATTGTCCATGATCTTATGCAAGCCAGAATACATGTTCAACCGCTTCACCACCTAGTGGACTTAATTGATCAAACGGGTTCTGACTTTTTAGATTTAAGTTTAGCTTTGTACTCCTGCTGGGGAGTCTCCTCTAGAAAATGGTGCTCAAAGTCTGAAAAGTTATTTTCCTTTGTAAAAGAGTGGTGAAGGTGCAACCATCCTTTCCGCCCTTTGACTTTAACGGCTGTCCTCGTGGTCCAGAGCACTGACTTCGGCGCCTTCCATCCAGGAGCGATGGAGTGTTCCCTGACCTGGGTGTTGTCAGGGAAGGCGGCAGCAACCTGCGAACGACAAGAGAGTAGTGCAGACATAAAGGACGCCAGGTAATCTGTCAGCATGTTACTATCAACATCAGTAATCTTTTTAGGCATCGGAGTGCCCCACATATTCGGTGGTCTACCAAAGACCACTTCATACGGAGATAAGCCTGTTCTAGAATGGGCTACCATTCGCATGTAAAAGAGGGCAACCGGCAGGGCTACCATCCAATCTACACCTTTGTCTGCGCAAATCTTTGCTAGTTTTATCTTTAAGGTCTGATTGTGTCTTTCTACAAGGCCTGCTGCTTCAGGATGTCGCACACAATGAAACTTCCAGGTATACCCTAACAGAAGGGACACCTGTTTCATGAGTTCAGAGGAGAAAGGCTGACCGTTGTCGGAATATACGACACGCGGTAATCCATAACGTGGGAAAAACTCTCGCACCAATTGTCTGGCGGTAGTTACAGCAGTATTATCAGGGACTGGATAAGCTTCTGTCCACCTTGCCAGTGAACATACTACTACCAGGACATATTTGTAACCTCTACATCTGTCCATTTGGATATAATCCATCTGGAGGACTTCAAAAGGGTGGTCAGGTGGATGGAATCCACCTTGTTCCACCGGAATGCCTTTACCTGGATTGAATTGGCAACAGATCATACATGTTCTTACCTTTTGTTTCGCTGCTGCACGCAGGTGCTTGTTGAACCATATATTCTGTAAGCTGTCTAGCATTGCTTTCTCTCCTAAGTGTGCAGGACTACGTGCGGTATTTATGATCACTTGTACCATCGAATCAGGAAGAAACCATGTTGCTTTGCCCTTAGTCATCCAACCCTGATCAGTCAGTACCCCTCCTTGTTCCGACCATTTCTTTAATTCATCTAGAGTAGCATGTGTCTGTATGTCTTGTACATCCCTGGAAGGATCCCTGACTGTCATGGCTTTGGTCATTGATGGTATCTGTGAGTTCGTCATGTCTAGTGGGGTCTGAGCTGTCTGTTTAGCAGTTCGGTCTGCCAGATCATTGCCTTGAGAAATGGTATCTGTGGCTTTAGTATGTGCTTTGCATTTCAGGATAGCTATGGCTGTCGGTAAATGTATCGCTTCCAGAAGGGCTTGTATAAGGGGGCCATGCTGTATCTTGGCCCCATGAGAGGTCAAGAAACCTCTTTCTCTCCACAGTACTCCGAAATCATGAACTACCCCGAATGCGTATTGTGAATCGGTGTAAATGTTTACTCTCAAGTGCTTAGCTCTTCTGCATGCTTGTGTCAGAGCGATGAGCTCTGCTGCTTGTGCTGACAGTATGTCTATTCTTTTAGTCTCTATGATTTCAGTAGCAGTGGTCACTGCATATGCTGCCACTAATTCCCCCGCCCCCATCCTCATGCATGAGCCGTCAACATATAGTGTTAGGTCAGGGTCTGGAAGTGCAACATCTGTCAAGTCTTGTCTTGGTTTAGTCACGGTATGTATTACTTCAATACAGTCATGTGGTGGAACGTTTTCTGTACTGGAGGGCAAAAGAGTAGCAGGATTCAGTATGTTGCATCGTCTGATCTCTGTGTGGTTGAAATAACGTCAGCTCATAACCTGTCAGTCTCGCTACAGTCAGGTGTTGTGTTTGTGTCCGGTTCAAGAGAACCTCTACTGCGTGTGGTACTTGTACTGTCAGGGGGTGGCCCAGCACTATCGAGTCACTTTGTCTTATGGCTAAGGCTGTTGTTGCAACAGATTTTAGGCACGCAGGCAAAGCCTGTGCTACTGGGTCCAATGTACTAGAAAAATAAGCACAGGGCTTGTGTTTTCCTGCATGATCTTGTGTTAGGACAGATAGTGCTGTTCCATCTCGCCCTGTCACAAAAAGCATAAAAGATTTGTTGTAATCGGGGATCGCTAAAACTGGTGCTTGACATAAAGCTCTTTTTAATTCTTCAAATGCCACAGTGTGTTCTTGTGTCCAAGGGAGGACATTAGTAGAAGCTGCCTCCTGTGTCGTCAACTGTATTAGGGGCTTGGTTATGTAAGCATACTGGGGAATCCACTGCCTGCAATATGAAGTGAGGCCAATGAATGCACGTACCTCCTTTTGTGTCTTGGGCTGTGAAAGGCCAGAAATCAATTGAATACGTTCTGGTGTCAGTCGCCTAAGCTTAGTAGAACAAAAAAAAAACTGCCCACAACTAATTCCCCTGAAAGATCACAATAAAACATGAGAAAAGGGAAGAGCAACATACCTATTTCCTCGGCTTAATTTCTAAGGGGGCTAATTTAATTTCCAAGGGGCTTAATTTCTAAGGGGCTAGCGGGAAGCGAACCTCCTCAGGGGCCAGCAGGAAGCCAATATTCTCCTCAAGAAGCCAATATTCTCCACCTTCCCCCCTTTTTGACAGGAGGAAATCTGAAACAGATTTCACTGCTGTCAAACACTATCAAACCCTGTGTCTTGTCAACACTATTAATCCCTGTGTGTAGCTACTGGGCGTAAGCAAAATTATAGGAGATGCACAGCGCATTTGAAATGGCGAGAAATCCTTCTAGCAAATGTACAAACCTCATTGTGTTAGCTCATAGGCTGGCCAAACGACATCTCATATGCAAATGTCCCTATTATGTGAACCTACACCAACCTGAAGTCAATATTAATGCTAGGAGGCCATACTAGGAATGCTAACCTTCCTAAATATTTGGAAAACCAAGTTTAAGAACACTTATTAATGTTGATAATTTCATAATTAATAATTTATCTGCTAAAGAAACCAGTCATTTTGCAATAATTTCCACCTATACAATAAGCTGCATCCCTCGCCTTTCATATTCAAACGTCTCCCTTCAGAAGCCCAAACCCAATAGCCTAATTTAAAAACATGTCAACTTTTGGCGCCACCATTTACAAGAATGAGCTTACTAAAGCAAACTTTAAAAAGGAAATCCTGTCAGATATTTTCTCATTACCCTAAATACCGAGCCTCATTTGTGGAAGCCCATTTACAACATTCTAAAAGGCAGAGTTGTCACTCTGGGGTGGCAGTCCTTATTTAAAACAGGCATTTCAAGTGTTAAGATGCCAGTGTACAGATCATAATTGTTCCTTAATGTCCAATCTGGAAACATATGACCGAGGCTGCCTGTCTATAAGAGAAGGGCAGTCATGTGACACATATTTTAGTCTTGCATAACCTTTTTTCTTCTTTTATTCATCTCCAATACCAATTAGACATACTCTGATAACGTGTTGTCTGCTATTTTGACAACATGATAATGGTAATATCATGTCTGTGAAATTTAGTAATAACTAATAACATATATAAATGAGCAGTGATGCGCAATTACCGTACCTACAGCTCAGAGGCGAACATTCTGGCCTGCTTAATTTGTCAGGCTTATTATCAATAACTGATTTTCCTTTCCTGCCCTACTCACCCCCCATCTGACAGAAGCTCATCCTAATGATGAGCAACTGTCAGCTGGACTGACTGTGTTATTTCTGACACATAGGACCAGCAAAAATAATCAAAAATGAAAAACACATGAACATTTCTTTTTGGAAAGGTGTTATGACAAAAAAAATACATTTATTTCAACACAATGTACCCTGATTTCCTATTTGAAGGCGCATATCATGTGTCTTCTCATACTTGTAACCTTTGGATCATTTTGCCAATCCAACTGGTGGCAGCTTTGGGCCACAATTTAAAATTGTCTGAATTTGAAAATCGTTTTTATATAGGCATATAGCCCTTAAAATTTCAAGCAAGAGCATCATTTTACTTTTTGTCTAGAAGCAATGTAACATTTGCTAAAAAATAAAACATAGACATTTCCTCGGGGCACTGGTCTTGCACAGAATCCAACAAAGGAAGGCTTCTCGAGTTTCGTTTCTCAGCTGCCCTGTCTTATCAGAGAAGCTAAAAATAGCCCCTCAGCGCGGCTTGAGCCTGGGCTGCCAGCCATCTGTTTTTTTTATCTACTCCTGGCCCTCAAGGCTCTCCGGCTGTAGGCATTACACAGATGCTATGTCAGAGAAGCTTTCTAAGCAGTGCCTATGTTCTGCTCCTTTTCCGGCCCCCACCTTACTTGCTTCAAGGTCAGAATCTGTCTCCGATTTCTGTTACACATTCTGCTCTATTCAGCCCCCACCTTCTCCTCACTCTGAAGCTGTCAAAGACAAAAAGTCTTCTCAATTCCATATAAACTGCAATAATTTGCCCTATTGAAAGATCGTTTTTATATACAATTTGTTCTCAGGGGGTCGTAATCTTATTTTTCTAATCTCAGTTTAGTAGAAACGCTCTGTGAATAATGTACTGCACATAATTTACTAGTACAGGGCAGATATTGGGTAGTACTTCACACAATGGTACTTATTTTATCAACCTCTAATAGGTGGGAGTCTCTGCATGTTCAGCGTGAATCAGGACCCACAACCGTCTGGACCCAGCACATTGGCTCACTGAACCACCAAGAACACAAACCTGTATTCTTGAACAATTTGCAAATTCGAAATACCCACAATTTTTTCTCAAGCTAAACTTTAAACCGATCATTAATTATTTTTTCGTTAATACTTTGTACATTAGGGGTGTCATCAAATCACAGGGGTTGCTCCTTCTCTAGCTACACCCCTCTCAATTTCCTTTAGACAACGTAATCAAATGTTGGACCATGTAAACACCAGCTATGCGCTGTTCGTTTGGTGGGAGGCTTAAGAACCTTTGGGCTACTATATCATTATTATATGTATCTGGGTACTTGCGGTGGCACTCTAACTGGTCTTTCTACTGGGGCCACTCTTGCTAGTTCCTCTGAAAGGACGCGATAAATACCAGCAACGACAGTATTTCTTTCTCTTTCAGCCTGTTCTCTTTTTACCCGCTCCCCTTCCTCCTGTAACTTCTTTTCTTTGGCTTTTTCAGACTCCTGTCTACTTCTCTCTGCTTTGTGAAACACTTACTCTGTCCTTCTATGTGACTCCTTGCGCCAAAACTCAATGGCATCCTTCTGAGCAGGTCTACATTTTCTCTTCCATAACTCTTCCTCTACCTTCATAATGCATTCCGCATCCCACATTCCCGTGATAGGCCATCTATACTGTGTCTCTAAATCCTTCGTCTAATCTACCCATAGCTCTAAAAACAACACGGCATCTAAACCATGTTTACAGTACATGAAATGTCCAGGTGTGTCTCTAGGCGGAATGTTAACTGGTTCCTCTAGTACACCTTTTCTGGTACATATCTTACGCAGTTTCGAAAACAACGGCATGTTGGAATGTAACCGGAAACAAAAATCACACTGACCCAAAAAACAAAAATTACAATGAAACAAACTTACATAAAAACCTGGCACATTCAAACCTAACTGAACCTGACTAAGACAATAACATTCATACAGTTAAATCGGTGCACCTGAATACTTGGATTACTTTAATTCTTTAAAACTTTAATATTTGATGCATGCTCTTGAACATACCGGTCTCACAAGTGAGACACGTCTTTACCGTGTTCATTAAATGAACCCGTCTTTATTGCAACCCCCATGAAAAACTCACCGGGAAGCAGAACTTGAAGGCCTCGGACACTTGACGCTGCGCAGGGAATGGCGTATCTTTGGTGGATCTCTAGAAACCTCGGACACAGCTCTCTCGCAGGGTGGGCTCTGGGTCGGGACGATCCGCAATCCTCACCGCCTCGTATGGATGCCTGGTCGCAGTCCATCTCCTTCGTTGGCCTGAGGGAGTTGGCGGGAAAACCCGCGACGTGCGCACTTGAAGTCCGTCACGGCTGTGGAAGGGGGCAAAACTGGACCTTCATCTCCGGCGCGTGGGGAAAGAGATTCGTCCCTGTTCAGGCGCCTTTAAATGTCGTAAATAAAGTATTACGCACTCAGAATTTCTATAATATCAATATGATCATGCATAAAGCAAGAGGCTGAGTCTGTGGTATCAGGTTCAAAAGGGCTTTATTCCAATAACTCGAGTTATAGGGAGAGTTCCATCACCACAAGGGATCAGGAAGGGACTTCTCTGCACTTTATTCACAGAGTACAGTATTTATACATTCAATATTATACGTAAGCAGGAGCGCTTCAGGCAGAGCAAGAGAGAATGAGATAAGAGCATGTGGGCGTGTAAGTAGGCGTGAAGGTGGGCGTCCATGTGGGCGTCCACGTGATGATCATTGGTGAGTGTCATAGGTGGGTGGATACCTGGAGGGGGTTGCGTGATCAGCTGGAACTTTACTGGAACTTTGCCTTACTTGTGCTCAACTCGAGCATGACGTCTAACTGGGGGAAGGCTGCTTGTGCAGTCGGGAAGTCTGGAAGAGAGACCTTCAGTGTCAGGACGACCAGTACATCTTGTATTATCTGATATCTAAAGTCCGGAGCAGGAACTGATCTGTGACATAGGTTGCCCATTACCAAGAGCCGATGTGGCGTCCATTTCTTCATTCACTGCGTAGGCCTTACATGGGGGCTATGGGCTTTTCACTGACGTGAGCTTTGCAATCACACAAAAAGAGACAGAAAGGCTAGGCTTTCTCCTTTGCAGACGGGTGGTGTTTATTCCTCCTTCTCCAGGCAGGAATGTGGTTCAGTAGGAGTAAGCAGATAACCGTGCTCAATACTGTCTCGGCACCTCGGACTGGGCCCCTTTGGCTGAGGCCCAAGTGTGCGAGGCCAAGGATACGCAGCTGCAGCTCTCAGAGCGTCTGAGGCCCTGGCTGAGCCACTAAAACGGGCTTTCATGAAATGACACGAGTACAGGAAAACATGATGCAAAACGTGTAGTCCTCAATGCAGAGTTGTCGTTTCTCTCATGGGAGACTGGATGATGGCAGGCCACGTTATAGCATAAGCATCATGGTTGATAGGTTGATAGGCCATGGAGGGAGAATGCATGTCATACATGCATGTGCATAAAAATCCGTTGGGAGGGGCACATGGGGGACACATAGGCCTCATAATTTTTATTTCCTCAATTCCACGCCAGTGGGAGGCAGAGTTCGCCATCACCTGCTCCACTGGCGTTCCATCACGTCGGACAGGTGGGTGCTGCAAATCGTCCGAAGGGGCTACTCCCTCCCCTTCGAGGCGACCCCTCCAGCTATGCCACCGCAGTACCACCTCATGTCGGGGATCACTTGAAACTTCTACAGGAGGAAGTTACGGCCCTCTTGGCCAAGGCGGCCATCGAGTGCGTTCCTGGTCCAGAAGTAGCTTGTGGTTGCTATTTCCACTACTTTCTGGTTCCCAAGAAGGGCAAAGGGGGCCTACGCCCTATCTTGGACCTCAGGAGCGTCAACGCCTTCCTCCGGAAGGAGAAGTTCAAGATGCTCACCTTAGCTCAGGTTCTGGCTGCACTAGACCCTGGAGACTGGATGGTAGCGTTGGACTTGCAGGACGCTTATTTCCACAACCCCGTCCTGCCGTCCCACTGGTGTTACCTGTGTTTCACGGTGGGCCAAGAGCATTTTCAGTTTACTGTGCTCCCCTTCGGCCTCACCAGTGCCCCTCGGGTGTTCACGAAAGTGATGGCGGTGGTCGCAGCTCATATGCGCAGATTGGGGGTTCCAAACTTGCCCTATCTCGACGACTGGTTGCTGAAGGCGGGCTCGCCCCAGGCAGTTGTCTCCCACCTCCAGACTACGGCCGACCTCTTGCATTTGCTGGGCTTCTCCATCAGTGTGCCGAAGTCGCATCTGAGCCCCTCCCAGAAGCTCCTCTTCATCGGAGCTGTTCTAGACTCGGCGCAGTTCCGGGCCTATCCTCCGGAACAGTGGGTTCAGGATATTCAGGCTCTGATTCCCATCTTTCGGCCTCTATCCCGGGTTTCGGTCAGGTTGGTGCTGCGGCTTCTGGGTCTGATGGCCTCCTGCATCCTATTGGTGCATCACGCCAGGTGGCGAATGCGGGCTCTGCAGTGGGACCTGAAGTTTCAGTGGGCACAGCATCGGGGCAACCTGTCCGACCATGTCTTGATCTCGGAGGGCCCTGCACAACAGTTGCAGTGGTGGCTCACGGACCGCTATTGGGTCAATGGCAGATCCCTCTCCCTACCCCAACCGGAGCACGTAGTAGTGACGGATGCGTCCCTCCTGGGATGGGGGGCCACATGGGTTAGAGGCCGAGATCAGAGGCCTCTGGTCTCCGGCGGAGTCCCGGCTCCATATCAACCTTCTGGAGCTGAGGGCGATCCGACTTGCACTGAAGGAATTCCTTCCCTCTGTCCGGGTAAGTGTAGTGCAGGTGTTCACGGATAACACCACCGCCATGTGGTATTGCAACAAACAGGGCGGGGTGGGGTCGTGGACCCTTTGTCAGGAGGCTCTGCGCCTCTGGACCTGGCTGGAACATCAGGGCATCACCCTAGGGGTTCAACATCTGGCGGGCTCTCTGAACACCAGAGCAGACTAACTCAGCCGCCGGTGCATGATGGATCACGAATGGTGTCTAAACTCGAACGTGGCACAAGGCCTCTTTCGGCAGTGGGGAGAGCCTTGGTTAGATCTATTCGCCACCGAAGAGAACATGCAATGTCAGCAGTTCTGTGTGTTGGAGTTTCCAAGGCGGCACTCGCTCGGGGACGCCTTTGTCGCGAGTGGAGTTGCGGTCTGTTGTACGCCTTTCCGCCTATACCACTTCTGCCCAGAGTGCTGAAGATGATCAGTCGCGACCGGGCCCAAGTCATCTTTGTGGCTCTGAATTGGGCACGAAGATACTGGTATCCCGAGCTACTCAGTCTGTCGATCAATCCCCCGATATGACTGCCTCTTCAGGGGGACCTTCTGTTGCAGCAGCAGGGTACGGTCCTCCACCCGAACCTGTCCAGTCTCCACCTCCATGCGTGGAGATTGAGCGGCGGCAGTTGATGCCATTTGACTTGCCTCCTGAAGTCTGTAATGTTTTTCTGGCAGCCAGGCGTCCCTCCACAAAGACGGTATACGCCTGCAGGTGGAACAAATTTGTGGCATGGTGCACAGCAAAGGCTGTGGATCCCCTTTCCGCCCTTCTTTCTGAGGTTCTCCTCTTTCTTCTTTCCCTGGCCCAGCAGGGCTCTGCTCTGGGCACTCTCAAGGGATATCTTTCAGCTATTTCTGCTTTCCTACGGCTTCCTGATCAGCCTTCTCTTTTCAAATCCCCTGTTTCTCGATTCTTTAAGGGCATTACTCGCATGTTTCCTCCTGTCCCTTACGTAATGCCTCAGTGGGATTTGAACCTTGTCTTGACCTTTCTGATGTGCGCTCCCTTTGAGCCACTTCATAATTGTCCCCTTCGTCTTCTCACTCTTAAGACTGCTTTTCTGGTTGCCATCACCTCTGCTAGATGGGCGAGTGAGCTCCAGGCTCTCTTCTAAGCCTCCTTTTCTTTCTGTCCATCCAGACAAAGTTGTTCTCAGGACTCGTCCTTCCTTTCTCCCTAAGGTGATAACTGCCTTTCACATCAGGCAGTCTGTTACGTTGCCCACCTTCTTTCCGCATCCCTCGAAAGAGGAAGAGAGGCTCCACCGTCTGGACCCAAAACGGGCGCTGTTTTATTTGGACCGCACCAAGCAGTTCCGGGTGGACGACCAACTCTTTGTTGGCTACATGGGCGCTAAGAAGGGGCAGGCGGTGCACAAGCATACCATCTCTCGGTGGGTCGTTTTGTGTATCAAGGCCTGTTACTCCTTAGCTAAAAAGGAAACTCCTGTAGGGCTGCGGGCCCATTCCACTCGGGCCACAGCGGCGACATCTGCCCTGGGCTGGGAGTCCCCTTGCAGGACATCTGTCAGGCTGCAACGTGGGCTCAGCTGCACACGTTTGCCAAACATTATTGCCTGGACAGCCAAGTTCGGAGAGATGGCTTCTTTGGCTGTTCTGTTCTCCAGGACTTTCTGGTGTGATCTTGGTTCGCAGACCCACCACCGGGGTTGGTATTGCTGGGGTATCTATTCTAAGGTGAGGAATATAACTAACCGGTTTCTTTCAGATGAACAAGTTACGTACCTTCGGTAACGATATGTCTGTAAGAAACATTAGCTAGTTAGATTCCTCACCGACCCACCCATCCTCCCCGTTCTGCAAACCGATATCTAGGGTGGAGGTCATCCCTTTCAGGGCCCTAGAATTTTTTGGCACCAGTTCGGTCTCTTGCATGGCTCTGCGTTCCTGGCGCGGAAAGTTATGTACAAGAACTGACGTCGGCGCACGAGGGCGCCGTCTAAGTACTCCGGCGACGTCATCCCGGCGATGCCGACGACGGACGCGGAGCAGCAGACGACGCCTAGCGACGCGCAAGGGTATTGCTCACAAAAAATCTTTCTGGATCCAGCCTGATGGCTGGGGATATTCTAAGGTGAGGAATCTAACTAATGTTTCTTACAGATGTATCGTTACCGAAGGTAAGTAACTTGTTCATTAGGTTTCTTTAGAACTTGGATCAGCTCTGAAGAGGTCTAGGAAGAGACGGTCGCTGTGAAAGAGCACCACTGCATCTGAAAATGCAAGGTGAAAGAGGGACCATTACCTCAAGCAAGAAAGTACTTCCTGTAGCTTATTTTGTTTCTATGGAAGGAACTTTTTGAGGATGACTCCCTGTTACAGGATCTATGTCAAGGAGTGGTGCGGGATCCTTCTAATGGATATTTCTAACCACAGATTGCCCACCTGTGAATACCCCCAGGCAAACGACTGGATCCAGAGATTTTGTTTCAGCAATCGCCTCACTTCGGTAGATGGTATCTTCTGGCTCCGCGTCTGGTATGTCCCGCCCCAGAAGTGACGTTCGAGCCCATACATTGTCACCTCCTCCTTGCGCTGATGTCAGTCCTTTGTTTCAGCACCTTCCAATGTGGATCTGGAGCTCCTTCTCTGAAGTCTGTCAGGTTGACAGACTTTTTCTCAAATTTTAACCGTGTGCAAGGGACATGTCCCCTCCAAAAAATGACAAAGGAAAGGTAGAGATCAGAGGACTCTGGTTTCCAGCAGAACCTCACTTCCACATAAACTTGTTTGAGTTTCGAGCAATTTGATTTGGCACTGAAATCTTTCTTCCCATTTGTCATGGGGGGGGAAGGGTACAAGTTCTTATTGACAACACTTCTGTCATGTGGTGCTGCTACAGACACGGCAGAAAGGGTTCATGGGCCTTGTGCCAGTAGGCCCACCTCTGGAAGTGGTTGAATTGTCAGTTCATTTGTCTGATCGTACAGCCCATGGCAGGATCTTTAAATGCCAAGGCAGGCTAATTAAGCTGGCGTTGCTTAGCGGATCACAAATGGTGCTTCACTCCGAGGCGGCCCAGAAAGTCTTCCAGAATCCTGTTGTGATATTTACTCTATTGCAGAGAATGGGCAGTGTCCAAGCTTTAGTGTGTTCTGAGGTTGCTCCCGCTTGTAGATGCTGATTGCTTTGATTGGAGCATCCTATACACCTTTCCGCTTCTGCCTCTTATACCCGGAGTTCCGAAGAAGTTCTGAAGAAGACCAGGAAAGACCGTGTCCAAGTCATCCTAGTGACTCCAGACTTTGTGAGGAGACCAACTTTAGGTCATGAGCACCTGTCCTCCAATCGGGCTGACCCTCTAGGAGGACCTTCTGTCACAGCAGCAGAGCAAGGTCACGCCTCCATGTGTGGTGATTGAGCAGCAACAGCTGATGGCTTTTGATCTTCCTTCCAAAGTGGTGGATGTCATCTTGGCAGCCAGGTATCCCTCTACTAAAACTGTTGATGCTGACACTGGGTTTGTTGTATGGTGTTCTTCCCACAAAGTTCAGCGTTTTCAAGGTCAGTTTGCTGACCGTTATTTTGTCTTTCGTTAGCCCAGCATGGCATCACTGTCACACCAGTTTAAGGTTATTTGTCGACCCTTTCAGCATTTTTATGTCTCTCTAATCAGCCATATCTTTTTAAATCATCTCTTGTAATTTTCTTGAAAGGACTGATTTATATGTTCCCACTAACAAATATGTGATGCCACAGTGGGATGTGAATTTGACTCTCGCATTCCTCATTTGTGCTCATTTGAACTAACACACAGCTGTTTCCTACGCTTATAGACACTGAAAATGATGTTTCTTGTTGCAGTCACTTCCAAGTTAGCAAATTATCTGCTTTGTCGGTCCCACAGCCATATACCAACTTCTTCTTAGACAAACTGGTCCTGTGGACAAAAGTTGCTTTCCCCCTGAAAGTTGTCATGCCTTTCCATATAGGACAGTCCTTCACCCTACCTGCCTTCTACAGCCCTCCTCATCCCTCCAAGAAGGAAGAACGACTGCATTGCCTCGACCCAAAGAGCGCCCGTAGCTTCTACATTGGTTGCACCAAAGAACATCGGGTGGATAGTGAGCTCTTTTTTTGGTTATCTGGTGCGAAAAAGAGGAAAGCTGTACAAAAAAGTGCAGTCTCCAGATGTTATGGACTTGCCACGAAAAAGCCCTGTGAAGGTTTGTGGTCATTATACCAAAGCAAAGGCTGCTACCATGGCACTGACTCACGGTATGCCAGTCTTGGATATCTGCCAGGACTGCTTTACATCACCCATCGACAGAAACACATACGAAGATCTGTATCGCTGAAGTCCAAATTTTCACCTGCCTGGCCTCGGAACAAGCACTGGCCTCGGCTTTAACAATTCTCCATGGACTTTCCTCACTATATGCATGCAGAGTGATTAAAAAAAAATGCCTTTCAGCTTCTGCCCCAAGTGCCATATGAAATACTCCAGGCAAGATCACCATCCAGTCCACGTACCTCGAAACAGGTCCTAGGACGCTTGTTTCCGGTCCTTGAAGGACCTGGCCTGGCAGTTTGGGCTGGATTGTTCCCATGGGAGCAGGGTCAAGGCTGATTTGCGTATGGCTGGGTCCAAACTGGAATGGTGTGGTGAGCAAAAAAACTATAGATTTAGGCCCGATCTCTGTATTTGGGGTGAATGTTTGACATTGTTCAGCATTTTGTCTGTCAATTGTTCTTTTACATTTACAGACATACCGGCACAGAAGATCCATTCGTAAGGGTCAGTACAGATGGGCATCCAAGGAGCAACTTCAACAGGGACAGATACCTTTTGTAAGCAGCAAAGCACCTATCCACCTGAAAATATCAGAGGGTCCTATCACAGAGGACAATACAGAGTCAATACCAACAGATTTGAGGTTGTGGAACCGCTAGCAAGGGAACCACTTCCAATAAGTAGTGACTCTGTCCTCCTTCCCCCAGCACTTAACACCAGTAAGGGGAAGGCTACAGGACTTCCACACCCAATGGGAACAGATCACCTCAGATCTGTGGCTCAGTTCAATAGCAAAAGACGGATATTAGCTAGAACTCGCATCTCCACCCAATAGCCCACCTCATGCACAAGGTCAAGAGAACACCTACTACTCCTACAATAGGAAGTTTAAGCTCTGCTTCAAAAGGGGCCCATAAAGCCGGTCTCCAAGCAATACCAGGGACACTGGATGAACTTGCTGTATTTCCTCATTCCATAGAAAGACCGCACCTTAAATCCTCATCTAAACCTTTGGCCTCTCAATAAGTGCATTTTGTCAGAGCGCTTCCACATGGTGACACTTCAGGAAATCCTACTGCTGCTTCAGCTAGGAGACTTCATGACAGCCATAGACCTCAAAGACACCCGTTTCCACATACCAATACACCCAGTCCATTGGCGCTACCTCCGATTTCAAGTAAGGGGCCAACATTATCAATTCAAGGTATTGCCATTCGGAGTAACTACTGCAACAAGAGTATTTGTGAAATATTTTGCTGTACTAGCTACTCATCTCAGACGGGGGTGGTGGCACACACGTTCCCCTATCTAGACGATTGGCTGATCAAGAATGCAAGCAAAAAACATCAGCGGAACTCCTAGGATAATCCAATCTCCTGCACAATCTGGGCTTCAAACTCAGTGTTACCAAATCACATCGCCAACCCGTACAGATTCAGCCGTTATTCGGGACTACCCTAAACTCAATCACAGCAAAGGCTTATCCCAGGCCTGCAGTAGTACAAAAGATCCAACTTGGGTTGCTTCTTTTTCAACCTCATCATCACATCAAAGTCAAAACAGTAATAAGCCTTCTAGGTATGATAGCATCATGCACTTCCATAGTGCCACACGCATGACTGCACATGTGCTCCCTACAACAGTGTCTATAGTTACAATGGTCACAAGCAGAGGGGCACCTACAAGATCTAGTGCTAATAGAGCCGACGGCTCATCACGCTTTGCAGTGGTGGAACAGCAACAATTTTTTTGCGGGGTCAAGCCTTCAAAGTCCCCAGTTCTGCAAGTAACCATTTCAACAGAGGCATGCTTATATGGTTGGGGAGTGCACATACAAGATCTCAGTGCATGGTCACAAATGCAAACGTCTCTACACATCAATCATCTAGAGCTTTTTGTGATTCAGTTGGCTCTCAAAGCTTTGCAACATCTTCAACAGAAGGTGGTTCTAGTCCACACAGACATGACCTCCATGTGGTACAACCAAAAACTGGGAGGAGCGCACAACATACAGCTGTCTTGTATAGCATAGTGCATATGGCATTAGGCCATACATCTCAACATGTACCTCCTAGCAGAATACCTACCATGTTAGATGACTATTTCACAGATCAGCTCAGCAGAATGCAACAACAGGTACACAAGTGGGAATTGGAAACATTACTCTGCTCGTGCTTCCAAAGATGGGAAACCCCAGAAGTAGATCTTTGCCACAAAGCAGAACGTGAAATTCCAAAGCTTCACCTCCAGTTTTCATCACTCATGATTTAAGGGCAATGCCCTTTGGTCGATTGGTTAGGGACACTTGCCTACGCTTTTCGTCCTCTGCCACTCATTCCTTACATGGTTCAGAAACTCAGGCAAAAGTCCCTCACACTAATCCCAATAGCCCTAAAATGGGCTCCTCAAGCATGTTTCACAACTCTGCTACAACTATCCGTTGTGCCACAAGAGAAGTGGCAATATGGCCACACCTCCTAACTCAGTACCTGGGTAGGGTCAGAAACCCAAACCCCAAGCAGCTCAATCAAGTGATTTGGCTCCGGAAATGCTAGAGTTTGGATACCTAGATCTTTCACAAGAATGTATGACCATTCTTAAACAAGCCCATGGACCTACCACACGGACATGCTATGCAGCAAAATGGAAAAGATTTGCACACTATTGCTTAACAAAACCAATCCAACCACTGTCACCCACAGTACAAGATCTTATTTCTCACCTGCTCCACCTACAACAGGCAGGCCTAGCCTAGACTTCCATTGGTTACATTTTGCAGCACTTGCTGTGTATATCCAAAACAGACAACAAATGTCTTTTGTTTAAAATTCCAGCCATCAAAGCTTTTATGGCAGGACTTATACTTAAGGGTTATTCTGCCCTGCATTCCACCAGTGCCAGTCTGGAATCTCAATATAGTCCTCACCAGACTTATGGGCCCTCCTTTCAATCCATTATTCATGTGATCTGCCGTTTCTCACATGGAAAAAGTATTTGGTTTAGTAGCTTTAACATCCCTAAGATGGATCAGTGGACTTCAGGGACTCACTTTGGAAGAATCGTTTTTCCAAGTCTGTCCTGATAAACTAGTAGTAGAAACAAACCCCACATTTCTCCCTGTAGTGGTTTCTTCTTTTCATTTAAATCAAACCATTGAGCTTCCAGTTTTCTTTCCAAAACCAGACTCTGTAGCAGATAGAGCATTACACACACTTGATGTTAGTAGAGCGGAAGTGTATTACAGCGAGAGGACGACGCATTTTCCTAAAACTCAGCAGCTTTTGGTATCTTTTTCTAAACCCTCAAGAAGGCTCTCCAGTCTCAAACAGGAATTGCAAGGTGGATAGTGAGGGGTCTACAAATTTGCTACCACAAAGCCCTACAAGGGCTACCTGCTATTTCAAGAGCTCATTCCACAGGTAAAAAATTATCCTCTATGGCAGAGGTCTTCAAACTTTTGATGGCCGAGCCCCCCCATCTAAACCTTTTTACACGTCTAGCCCCCCCACCACCACCTGATAAAAAAGTTCTGGAAGCTCGTACTCTGCATCATTGATGGCCATTCCCTCCTGCAGAGCCCAGGTTGTATAGGGCAAATATTAAATAAAGTAAGAGTGTTTAGTAAACTGAAGTTTTTGTAGTACATGTGCTTATTCTATAGTTCAAATAAAAAGAAAACAATTAGCACAAAAAATTTCATTGGTGCTTTATTTTTCACATAAAACACAAAATTAAGGATATATTAGCAAAAACACTCCCAAAACTCAGGTGTGGGTGTGCATGTTTTTCTCCACAGAGACAATGTGTGGATGGATTCTTGCTTCTGCCATCCTTAGGTTGTGCTCCACTTCCAGTCTTGAGCAGTGCCTGGAAACGGGAGTGCTCACAAAATGTTGTAATATATTTTTTTCAGTTTTATATAGCGTGAACATGACCCAAATGTATTGGAGCGCTTTGCAGGAGCACATTTTACATTGCACAAGCGCACATTCATTTTTTGTAAGCACAGGGAGATTTAGTGATTTGCCCAGAATCACAGGATGTTGAGCAGACATCAAGAATTGAACCTGGCTCCCCAGCTCCACAGTCTTCAGCTCTGGCTGTTGCGCCACATCCTTGCCCCTATACAAGATATCAGAAAAAGAAGTTCCACAAAACCTGCTTTCTGACACAATTAAAAAATCCATGATTATGTGGAGTATGGCCAGGTGTTGCCATGTCAGTAGGAGGCCAGCCACAGTTTTCCAAGAAGGCCTAGGGGACATTTACATCATACACATGTGATATAAGTGATTCAAAAGGATATATACATCTTTATTCTCGAGCAGCATCAAGAGTCAATTTGTTAGCATAGTTGGCTTATAAAGAAGATCGCCTTCCAAAGCTTCAGAAATAGCTGCACAAGAAAGCATTTAAATTTGGTCTATGAAAGAAGCGAGGACAGATGGTAGGCATACTTGACAATATTTGTTATATTAGGCTTGTGGACTCCGCATAGGGATTGGAACATGTTAAACAAGCACCAGTGACTTTAATCAAGGTCAAATTCATTTTTCGTAAGTCACTGGTAAATTAAGTGATTTTGCCCAGGATCACAAGATGTTGACCCGATACCAGGACTCGAACCCAGGCCCCAGAACCAAAGTCAGCACCTATGGCATTAATGCCAAATCCGCTCCTCCTTGAAACATCCAACGTTCCCACTAGTATTGGGACAAAGGGTAAAGGAGCGAGGCTTTAAAAAAATAATACAAAAAGCTCTTCACTCTTACCTGCCAGAGAATGGAATCTCCAGGAAGGTTCAAAAGCAGTAGCCCACGGACCTATTTCAATTATGTGCACTTTGTGATCTGCATGGTACATGGTCTTTGCAGCAGGCACATTAACCCTCTGTGCTACCTATCCATGAGTCAAAACTTCCACTAGACAAAACTCTGATCTCTCTCTAGGAAGAACATTAAACACCAGAGTCATCATGACATTTTTATTGTTGCCGAAAATTGCTGGAGGCCAGGAAGGAGGCAGCAAGCACTTTTAAAAGCTTAATATACTTGCAAACATAATGCCTCCACCCAAACTCAGCGCCCGGTCACACCGGTTGCACTGCCCTAGAGCTGGCCCTTCTCAAGGGTCCTGTGACCTCAGTGACAGTCACTGTTGTTCTTGGCTGTGCTGCTTCATAGGCCTGCCCGCAAGACTGGAGGTGTAGCATGGGATTGTGCTCTCTCAGGAGAGTGGTCTGGTGGACTGGTTATTAAGGCTGAGCCTGGTTCCTCAGTTACAAATTCAGCAGCTCTGGCCATAGTGCTACATCCTCTCCCCCACTGAACACCATACTGCCCCACTGAGAAAAACTCACACTGCCTTCAACTACAACCAAATTGCTGCCAGCTATAAACACCTGGATGAGGCTCAGTTTAAATGACGCAATAGACAAGAGCAATATACGGCCTCCAAAAAAAGTAACAACATCCTGGAAAAAGCAAACACTCATAGGGAATGCAAAATTTAGCAAGCCATGTGAAATTTAAGCAGGAACAACATGGTTACTTTAACGCTTTTACACTCACTATTCAGAAATCAGTGAGTTCTTTTGCCTCAAAAGTTAAAGACAAGACTACAGGGCCCTGAATGGACCCATTTCAATGTCCATTGCTTATATCCTTACAAAACGTAAGCAGTATGGTAAAAAGACCACATCCCTGGACGCAGAGCCGCAGTACACATTTTGTTTTCCAATCCACACTTTGCAGTACCTCCAGGATTGGTGCACTAGTTGCAAGCCCAGGGAAAACAAAGACAAGAAAACAAAAATTACGTTTCACCGGCAAACTCTGTAAAGGTGGTGCTAATGTGCTTAGGTGTGAATAAAATCAATCTGGCCAGTTTGCTACCACTCTGTCTTACTTTATTTAGTTATTTTTCATATTTTTAACCTTTTATTCCAGATGCTGCACTTTGGAATTAAAATACGACATTTCCATCAAAAATGATTTTCTTTTTTGGATCCATTTCACAGGGGAGCAAATAAAAGAAAGGAGAAGAAAGAGTTGTTAGAACCCGATCTTGAAGTCACGTTTTCAGTAAGAGAAGAACTGCTAGACAGAAAGAGAGGGAAGAATGAAAGTGTGTGTGTGTGGGGGGGGGGGGGGGCAACTGAAGCGGCAGAGCAGAAGTGGACACTGTATTTTTCTTCTCTGAGCAAGAAGGAAAAGACAAGAGTCCTGTTACTTCTCTGCAACCCGTCCTCTAACGCCAGGAAAGGCTGACCTTTATTTAAAGGTGATGGTGATTTCTTGTCCAGGGACGCATTTTCAGAATAAAAAAGTAGGCGAACAGAATCCTAAGAATCGAAGCAGGAGGGGCACGCTGTGCCCTTCTGCTCCCGCCCACTTCGACCACTGGGCTTCTGATTAAGACCTGGGAATAAAATTGCCTTCACATCAGGTGCGCAACGCCCATATGACTCAGGGCTTCAGCGCCCTCACCCCCCCTGGCCCCCAAACCCACCCGTAGTGTGTGTGTGTGTCAGCCCCGGCTGAGACAGCTTCCTGGGCAAACACACACAGACAGTTTTGGTGCTGCCAGCCGCACCCGTACTTCACAGGTCTTTAAAAGACCATTTACTCGTTAATGAGGCTTTGTGTTTTTAACCCCTTCTTAGAGCCCCTGCATCGCCACTCTTCCTATTGCTGGAAAAATTATCCCCCTTCCACTCCCCACCATCTCCGAAATCGTTGCGCCTCTGGCCTTTAAAGACCTGTGACTCCAGACACTCTCAGCTGAGCCCCCAGCAGCTGGAGCTGCAGCGGCCCGGGCTGAGTTACAGGACTGGCGCCTGACAGCAACAATAGAAGGTGAAGTGCGCGCCCCCCCAGGGGGGCGCGACCCACTGTTTGAAGACCTATGCTCTATGGCTTTATTAGGCAGCATTCCATTAGTAGACGTCTGTAAAGCAGCCACATGGAATAATGCACATACATTCACCAAGCATTACTGTGAGATGTTCTAGCTAACCAACAAGCTAGATTGGGTTAAGCTGACTTACGAACATTTTTTGAAGCGTCTACATCAGCCATTAGCTAACCACCACTTTGTTTGATGCGAAACATATGTATCTATGGGCCAACTTATGCAACAAATGGAATGTTACCTACCATGTAGGCATCTATTTGTAGCGTGTAGTGCTGTAGATTCATATGCACCTGCCCTCCTCCCCTGAAGCTAATGGCTGAACACACTTTCCTATTCTACGTTTACCTTCCTAAAATATAACTTGCATGATCATCGTTATTGTTTCATTTTCTGCTCCTATCCTAAGCTCCATTTCATGCGCGAAAAACAATCTAACAAAGGAGCCGATTACAATGCGCAATACAGACTGTTTGGGAGGAATCTCTATACCTTGAGACTAGAAGGACTTTCGAAGAAAAAACAACTTGCAACGTCTGAGCCCAACACTAGATGGCAGGAGTATGCTAAGCATATGAATCTACTGCACTACACGCTACTAGATGCTTACATGCTAAGTACCAAATTCCTTATACATTTCAGTCCTGAAGGACCTGGTGTGATGTATAGTTTCTACATCATTTGGACTACATTTGACAATGACTTTTAAAACTGTTGATCACACAGCAGTTCAGCGACCTTTTGCTAAGAGGGGAGTTGGAGAATCGTTATTTGTGTGACAGTCGTCGTGAGCAAACGGGCAATCCCCTAAACAACTTTTATGTTCTACAGTTGGTGAGCCATGATAGACTTTTGAGAGATGCACAAAGGATACTTTTATAAGCAATCGGTCTGAATGATGAGAATCCTTTACATAGTTGCTGCTTTCCTGAAAACCTGTCCTAACCCTGAAGCTCTTGTGGGGACGTGGGGAACGACCCCTCTTTAGACTTAGGTTGGTAAGTTCACAACGTTTGTACATGCCGGAATTGACCTTTTCTTAGTAAATTTGTTTACTCGGGAACAAGTTCCATAAAATAAAACGCAATCACTTTGCTATTCAACATTATAAAACTTTATAATACATAAATAAATAATATAAAACTATATAAGTTAAAGAGTTTACAGGACCGCTATAATCTTGAGGTACTGTGCAATTCCACATATTTCTTAGGTTACATTTGTGTCCAAAACATTGAAGGCCAGAGCTGAAGGTGTGGATCGGCGATTTAGGCGTAATAACATCCATGTGCTGGCGTTCCAGAGGGGGCAGAGGCCCCATATTCTGTGTGCTTCTTGGAGGACTGGATCCATCAGACTATGACACCCCAGGAACTATCTGATTCAGTGGTGCCACACATCTGGTGATGGTAGCTCGCATCCGCCCCTCCACCGATGCTCCTCCTAGGGCAATCATTGCCCGCATTTTTTATTATAAAGACAGAGACTGCATCCTTATAGCGACCAGAAGGGATGGAGCACTGCACTATGAAAATAACACCATTGCCATGTATCCAGACTTATACCCATGAAATACAGGCACAGAGGAAGTTTTACATAGAGAGCAAGCAAAAACTCTGAGCTATGAACTTGCAATATACATTACTGTGCCTAGTCAGTTTAAGTGTGATTGCCAACGGAAAAAGTAATTTCTTTGATCGGCTGGAGGAGGTCTGGACATGGCTTAAACTTTTAGACAGGGTGTCCATGTGATGCCTGGATGGAGAGAGGGGCCCTGTAGACTCTCGGAGGTCAGGGATGTGTGGTGGACGACTGAGTGGCCGGTTGGTCTCGGCCGGACTTAGTATGCGCCGGACCCATTTGTTCTGACACAGGAGGATGGATGGCACTATGCAGCATGAGGAGATGCAATCTTCAATGGATAGCCATCCACTCAAATGAGAATGGGGGTGTTGAATTAGCCAGATTTACACGGGCAGACACTGAACTATTTAGTTACTGTGTCTCTCCAGGGAGGGTTTGTTGGGAGGGAATGTTTTTGATGTTTTTAATGTTTATTAGCTTTTTTTTCTTATTTGTTGCCTGTTGGCAAAACGCTGGGGGCAGGGTGGCTTCCTGATGGATTTTTATCAAGCCTTTCTGCCTCAGCTTACAGAGAAGCTCCTGGAGGGGTTTAGTGAGGTGCGACAGGTGGGCTCCCTCCCGCTGACTATGGGAGAGGATGTTATCTGTATGGTCCCTTAGCCAAGTCAGGAGGTAGTGGTCCTGGCCTGCTATAGACCCTTAACTATCACTAATACCGACACCAAAGTCCTTTATAGAGTGTTGACTAATAAACTGTAGTTGGTGATGGGACCACTGTTGCAGGAAGATCAGTGCGGGTTCGTTCCGGGTTTTAGTACAGACGTGAACCTAATGAGACCCAAACATGTACTGCACTTGGTGCTGGACTGTGATGATGAGCTTACACTGGTCGCAGTAGCCCTTGAAAAGGCATCTGAGACTCTGGGGTGGCCTTTTTGATGGAAGTACTCTAGCATGTGGTATTTGGACAAAACCTTTGTGGCTGGGACAATTGCTGTATGGGGAGCTATGATTAGGTGCGGATAGGGTGTGGTGTCGGGAGCCAGGTCTTTGGGTGGAGTCACGAGACAGGACTGCCTGTGATTTCCTCTCCTGTTTGCCCTAGCACGAGCCATTGGCATTTAGAATTGGGAAGGATTTATATGGCTGGGGGATCAGAGTTGGGCAGTCTACACATTTGGTGTCCCTGTATGCTGCTCATGCTGTTTTCTATCTGAGGAAGCCTCGAATTTTGCTGCCTTGCTTAATGTGCCTGCTGGAGGTGTTTGAGAGGATATCTGGTCTTTGTGTCCATCACCACAAGAGCCTCCATTTTACACTGGGGGGTTTGGGCTAAATTATAAGGGGGAGGACTGCCTGATCTGCCAATACAGTGGGAAAAGGACATGTTCCGATACCTGGAAGTTAAAGTTGCATCAACAGCCGACCATCTATAATATGGGGACAGCGATAGAGGAGTGGCATACCTCAGTGCACTTCTAGTGCAGTCTTCCACTATCTAATCTGGAACAGGTGGAGGTATTCAAGATGGTGCTGCTGCTTTATTTTCATCCATTTTCGAAAGTCCATGAAGCCTGAAGTATTAAAGCAGTTAAATAGCCTCTGGGTATCACTTATGTGGGCTGATGGGCGCCCTAGGGTGGCACTGGGAACCCTTCAAATGGAGCAGGAATTGGGAGGCCTGGTGCTACTAAACCTTGAATTGTAGTATTATGCAGCCCACATCCAGCATGCTGCTAAGTGGCCAACGAATAGGGATAATTAAGAGAAGTGACTACTGAGGGGTACGGATGGTGGGAAGCCTTTGACAGTGCTGATGATGAGATGGGGTGGCCTATCGTCTTCGGTGCATTCCATGGTGTCTGTACGCACGAATATGGGAGTAGATTGAGAGGGTTGTCAGGTGTCTGCCCTTTGCCATGGACTTAAATATCTGGGGTTTGCAGCTCTTTCGTTGCATTGGTAGTGACAGGACTATAGCTAGATGGAGAGAAGGGGGATGTCAATTACTTGCCCATTTATACCAGAGGGACTCATTCGTCACCTTTCAGGAGGCACAGGACGCCTTTGTGGTTGACCGTGGGCAGTTTCTCCAATATGCTAAACTAGCTGAAACAGCGAGGGAGGTATGACTGGATATCCCCAATGCTCTCCCAGGACACATATACCGGAAAGCATTTTACAGATTAGTGTGGTGCGCCACCTGATAATACTGATATATAGGGCACTGTAATCCGATTATTCAAAACCTAATTATGGTGCCAGATGTGCCTGTGATGCGTACATGGAAGTCCTATTGACTGAAAGAGAATGGGCAAGGGCACATGAACTGGTGCAGAAAGTATCCGGGAATTGACAGTTTAAGTTGATACACATTAATTTTCATCACACGTATGTGACCTGAGTATATTAGCCAAAATCTACCCAACCAGATCTCTAGATTGTCCCCGATGTGGGGAGGCAGGAGCAACGTTGCCGCATATGACTGGGTCCTGCCCGGATGTCTTGGAATATTGGTACAAGGTTGGGGAGGTGGTGTAGGGGCTAGTGGGGTTACGTTGTCATTGCAGCCTCCAACTGTTATTGTGTCTTGTAGAACAACTGAAAGGGGCAAAAATGCAATGCAGATTTCTGCAGCTGGCCCTGCTTCTGGCAAAACGGCGAATTGCTATTGGATGGCTGGGAATGTGACTTTGAAGTTCTGACTTATTTTTTTATTTTTTTTATTTTAAACGTGTATTTATTGCAGAATTAAGAATGAGAACTCCATAATAGCGACCTGTGCCCACAAGGTATCTCAGAGCCCCCCCATCATTGTAGTGCTGTACACAGCCATTCAGCCCACATCCCGGAGGCCGGGCGGCACATCGTTACAATCCTCTGAGTATCCTAGCTATCCTGTCAATAAAGAGCTGGTCAACCTCCCAGGTTAATATCTGCTTTTTACCCAACCGCCTCAGTCCCCAGCCATCCGTCCTTATACTGCCACAACACCCCAATAACTTCCCCCCCCCCCCTCCACCCTACCCACCCCCCCATTACTGCTGGCGTGGGCCCCGATCGTGGGGTCTAGCATACTGTTTCTACTGCTATCGGTTGTTCGCCTGTAGCTCCTAGGCCTCGTGGAACCCCGCCCTCCCGGTCTTCCTGCTCTGTGCTCTCCAGCCGGTAGTCCTTCAGAGCCTGTACTATCCGCTCCCATGCCCTCACCCATTCCAATCCCTTCTCATCCCCCGCCCTGGTCGCCTGTCGCCTCCTAAGCACACTCTCACAGCTAGCCCACTTCAGCAACTCAGCCATCCATCTCCCATACGACGGACCCTCCCGGGATTTCCAATGCCATGTAATGCCGGGGACACCCCCACAAGAGGTGGTCGAGCTCCGCTCCAAGCTCCTGACATCGCGGGCACACCGCATCCTGCACCTGAAAATACCGTTTAATCCTTCCCGGGGTCAGATAGGCCCTATGCAGTACGAAGAAGTGTACCTGCTGGAAGCGGGCATTCCTACTCCCCTTCCATGTCCTCCGCATAATATGACTCCACACGGTATCCGGGATGGGTTTGCCTATACTGCCCTCCCACTTCTCCTTTAGTGCCGTAAGCGGCTCCAAACCCTCCCGCAGCAGTCTGGAGTGGATGCAGGTGACCGCCTCGATTCTCCCCGCCGCCATCACCACATACTGGCAGGTCTGAACCACGGCGGGCTCCACTAGTCCCTCCCTCCAGTGCCTTTGTACCGCCGCGCACACCGCCGCGTGCAGCAGGTAACTCCCATCCGGGAGGCCAAACTGTTCCTGCAGCACCCCAAAGGGCGCGAGCGCCCCGTCCACATACAGGTCTCCCACCATCTGCAGCCCCAGCTCCTCCCACTCCGCCAACGGTGACCAGTCACCGCCATGTGGCAATGCTGTCAGCATCTCCGGCGCATACGGGCGTGCCGCCTTCGCTCTCCTCATGCTCCTGTGCCAGCACTGCCGGAGGGTTCTCTCCTCTATGGAGAGGTCTCTCAAGTCCAGCTTCTGTTGCAAGACTATGTAGGATAAAACGTCTCTGGATACCGGACTCCCTCTCATGCTCCGGGCCTCTAAATACTTTAGCGACATTTTGCGTTAAAACCTGTAGCTGTGCCGCCAGGTAGTACAATTCAAAATCAGGGACCGCCAATCCTCCATCGAATTTGGGTCGCACCAAAGTAGCCAAGGCCACCCTCTGCCATCCCCTCCCCCACAGGAAGCCGACAACCAGTGTCCTCAGCTCTGCAAAAACCCGCTGGGGGATCCAGACCGGCAGGGTGCGGAAATAATAAAGCCGCCGTGGCAGGGCCACCATCTTCAACAGCGCCACCCGGCCCAGCACCGACAGCGGTAGGGAGGCCCAAAAGGTCATGCATCCCCTCAGGGCCCGCACACTACGCCCTATGTTACCATCCATCAAGTCCCCGATGTCGCGGTAGATCCGGACCCCCAAGTAGGTGAAGCACGTGGCCTCCACACCACCTCCACAGTGAGTGGGGGGTACGGTACATCCGCCCGCAGCGGGAAAACACAAGTTTTAGTCCAATTTACCTTGAGGCCCGACAGCCCCCCAAAGCCCGACAGCAACTCCATAGCCCCCCCCAGGGCTTCCTCTGAATTCTCGAGATACAGCAAGAGATCGTCAGCGTATAACGAAATATAGTGCGTCGTCTCCCCACACCGGACCCCACCGTACCCTGACCCCGTCCTCGCCCGCGTTGCCAACGGCTCCATCGCCAGGGCAAACAACAGGGGAGACAACACACAGCCCTGTCTCGTGCCCCTGCGCACCGGATACTTTGAGGAAACCACCGATCCCAGGCGTTTGAAGTTCTGACTTATAGGCTCCTGGACACATTGAAGTGGTCCCTGGCAGAAGAAAGACATATAAAAATGACCGGGAGAGATGAAAAATTACAGGTTGACTTGGAAGCCAATATGGAGGAGGGGCACTGAGGGGCATGGGGACACTCAAAACACAAAATTAACTCGTAACCGGGTTGGAGAACCTGGGACGCATTTATATAAACCCTGTACTTAACATTGCACTATTTAGTTGTAATACATGCACGGCCTATGGCTAATGCTAATGATTGTAGCTATCCTTATGTTGTCTGAGTTCGGATGATGAGGGATGAACGTAGAGAGAGGGGTGATGGGAGGAGTGCTACATTGTACTACTCGCATGTAAAGTGAGAGAAAAACATGAGAAAATCAAAAACGTGCAAAACAGGTTTGTTATTGGTTGTGCTGGAATGTGTATAAATAAACGATAGTTTTAAAAATGTGTTCTATTTATATGTCCAATAGCAATTCAGTATCTACTTTCTCTAAGGGCGTAATCAGCTGATAGAGCAGATGAACTACAAGAGGGGGCAAAACCTGATCATTCAACAAAAAATTCTATCTGATAGATACTTCTAGTTGTAGAATCCTTACCTTTAGATTTTTCATCAGCATTACCCCTGTGTGTCGGTAGGCGGTCTGGAGGGCCTCTGTGGATCCGGATCGACGTCAGTCGTTCCCCCTCTACCCTCCCCGACTTCGATCCCGGTGGCAATGCTCCTGACACAGTCCGTACGCCCGGTTGGTGCGGACTCCATCTTCATCCCTGACTTGGACACGGAGCCTGACCGACGTCTGTTCTGACGCGGGAAGGGATGTTTGTCCCTGTGTTCAACTCTGGTGTTGATGTTGTGCCAGGAGGTGATGAAGAGAACTAGGCGGAGCAGCTGGAACCTTTAACAGACTAGCTTGAAGACCCCACGGACTGGCAGATGGACCTGGGTGAGGCCAGTGGGTTGGATACGTCCCCTGACACTGGCTTGCTTTCTCCCCTACCGTGACTACGGAGGAGGGTCTTCTTACACAGTTGTGGTGAAAAGGGCAGCTGAGGTCCTTGGCCTCGAGCGCCCTTCGGTGGAAGTCAGAACTAACCTCCTGACACAGGTGCTTCAGCCTGCAGCTTCAACCTCCAAAATTCTTTTGCCCTTTAATGAAGCCCTCACTGATGTCCTTTTGGGCACTTAGTCCAAGCCCAGCACAGGTGCTCCAGTGGACAGGAAATGTGCCCGCCGCCATCACACCGCTCCGAGGGCTCCAGTGTTATTTACGTAATATCCTTCCCCTGAGAGCTTGGTTGTCATAGCCTCATATTCCAAAGGTGCATTCCCATCTGCCCCCCCCAATATGGAATCCAAGAAACTGGACCATCTTGGGAGAGGATGCTTTCTTCCTCCAGCTTGGCTTTGCAATCAGTGAACACCACTTGCCTCTTGGGCTGATATTCCCATACCATCTGGGATACAGTTGCGCAGGTGCTGCCTTGGTGCTTGGAAGAGGCCCAGGCCATTCTCTCCCCGGCAGTTATGGACAGTAAAAACACAGCAAATGTAAACATTTGTTGTGGACTTAACACCACCAACTCAGTGGGCAGAACGGTTTCCTCGTCGGTAGCCTTATGATGCTACGCCTGGTTGAGGACTTCTGGCTTTTCGGGGGATGTCCAATCTACCCGAATGGACATGCCCTTTGTTGGCACTCGCCTTTTCAATGACAAGGTAGAATCTGTGCTTGAGCGCTTCAAGGCCAGATCCTAGGGCCTCACTGCTGCCATCTATACCCCTCAGTCTGCTTTTCATCCCTTTTGTGGCTACTGAAGGCGTGCCCAGCCATGTCCTGTCCAGACCAGCCACCAAGTCATGCAAGCTGTCCAGCCTCTGCATGGCCACGGATGTGGAACCCAGCATCCTTGTGGGTCAGGGAGGCAGTGGGTAGGCCAGTCCAACCTTTCCCCCACTGCCTGCATGCCTTCCTAGTTTGACCTTTCACGCCCATCGTCAACCAGGATTCGCCATCACCACCTCCCCTGGCAGTCCATCACGTCAGACAGGTTGGTTCAGCAGATAGTCCGAAGGGGCTATTCTCTCCCCTTCAAGACTACCCCTCCCTCCATGCCACTCTTCTACGACCGTATGTCGGAGGATCATGGTGCTTCTCTTCAAGGAAGTTACAGCTGGCTCTCTTGGCTAAGCGGGCCATAGAGAGAGTCCCTGTGCCAGAAGTAGGATGTGGTTGTTATTCCCGCTACTTTCTGGTGCCCAAAAAGGACAAAGGCCTGTGTCCCACCCTAGACCTCCGGACCCTCAACTTCTTCCTCCGGAAGCGGAAGTTCAAAATCCTCACTTTTGCCCAGGTCTTTTCTGCCCTCAACCCAGGAGACTGGAGGGTAGAGTTGGACTTGCAGGGAGCTTATTTCCATATCTCTGTCCTGCCTGCCCACAGACGTTACTCACGGTTTATGGTGGGCCGCGAGCACTTTCAGTTCACTGTGCTTCCCTTTGACCTTACCAGTGCCCCTCGGGTGTTCACAAAAGTGATGGCGGTTGTCGCAGCTAATCTGCGCAGATCAGGGGTACCAGTCTTCCCCCTATCTCAATGACTGGCTGTTGAAGGCAGGCTTGCCCCAGGCCGTCGTCTCCCACCTCCAGACCACAGCGGACCTCCTGCACTCGCTGGGGTTCACTAGCAACTTGCCGAAGTCACACCTGACTCCCTCTCAGAAACTCCCTTTCTTCGGTGCGGGTCTGGACATAGTGCAGGTTCGGTCCTATCCTCCCGAGCAGTGAGTCTGGGATATTCTGGCAGTGATACCGATGTTTCAGCCTCTATCCTGGATTTCTATGAAAATGACTGAGGCTGCTGGGCCTCATGGCCTCCTGCATCCTGGTGGTGGATCATGCTAGACGCCATATGTGGGTTTTGCATTGGGAACTGAAGTTTCAGTGGACGCATCATAATTGAAATCTTTCCGACTATGTTGGGATCTTGGAAGGAACTGCTTACCAACTACAGTGGTGGCAAACAAACCACGATTGAGGTCAGAGGCAGATCCCTCTCCCTTCCCCAACCAGATCGGACGGTGGTGACTGATGCATCACTCTTGGGATGGTGCGGCCACCTGGGAGAGGCAGAGATCAGAGGCGTCTGGTCTCCGGCGGAGTCTGGTCTCCATATCAACTTTTTGGAGCTCCGGGTGATCAGAATGGCACAAAGGCATTCCTTCTCTCTCTCTAATGGAAAGTGGTGCAGGTGTTCACCAGCAACACCAACGCCATGTGGTACTGCAACAAACAAGGCAGGGTGAGGTCGTGGACCCTTTGTCTGGAGGCTCTCTGCTTCTGGACATGTCTGGACCATCAGGGCATATCCCTGGTGATTCACCACCTGGCAGGTTCTCTGAACGCCAGCGCGGACAAACTTGTCGGTGTCTGGTCGATCACAAATGGCGTCTTCATCCGGAGGTGTCGCATGGTCTCTTTCAACTGTGGGGAGAGCCTTGGTTAGATCGGTTTCCCTCCGAAGAGAAATTGCAATCTCAGCAGTATTGCGCGTTGGAATTTCCAAGGCAGTGCTCGCTCAACGACGCTTGTCGTGAGTGGAGCCTCGGCCTCTTCTAAGCCTTTCCTCCAATACCACTTCTGCCCAGAGTGATCAGGAAGATCAAGCACGACCAGGCTCAAGTCATTCTTGTGGCTCCGGATTGGGCACGAAGAGTCTGGTATCCTAACCTTTGGAGCATGGTCATCGATCCTGCGATCAGACTGCCCCTTCTGGAGGATCTTCTGTTGCAGCAGCAGGGGACGGTACTTTACCTGCACCTGTCCAGCCTCCACCTCCTTGCGTGGAGATTGAGTGGCGGCAGATGACCGCTTCCGACCTTCCTCCCGAAGTCTGTAATGTTATCTTGGCAGCCAGGCATCCCTCCACTAAAACGGTATATGCCTGTAGATGGAACAAATGTGGCGTGGTGCACATCAAATTATATGGGTGGGCCCTAGTTACCCCGCATAACACGGGCTAAAGAAAATGCAGATGAAAGGGGGTTGTATGCGGGAATTAATGCGTATAATGGAGTTTGTCCAATGATTACACTAATCACCGACCTTGTCTGCACGATTTCTGCAAATTTATTTTAGACCATTCAATTAAGCTTATAATCTTTTACTCGTGGAGTGGATACCTGGATTCCTGCATTACAACCCCCTTTCATTTGCATATTGTGCACAGCAAAGGCTCTTGATTCCCTTTCTGCCCCCTTTTTCAGAAGTTCTGTTGTACATACTTTCTTTGGCCCAGCAGGGCTCTGCTTTGGGCACCCTTAAGGGTTATCTTTCGGCTGTCGCTTTTCTGAGACTGCCAGATTAGCCTTCTTTGTTCAAATCTCCCATTATTGATAGGTTTCTTAAGGGCCTTACTCACTTGTTTCCTCCATCTCCTTTTATAATTTTCCAATAGGGTGCCAAACTTGATCACAACAAACCCCAATTTTCTGGTGGCAGTAGAAACTATGGCCAAATTATTTTGGTGCATGTACTATCTCAGTCCTGTTTCTTAGAGCGATCTTAGAGAATGGGTCAGCTGTCTGGACATATTTTCTTGTGCAGGCTTTAGCATGAGCTACTGTTCTTTTCCACAGGATCTCAATAGTTATACCCAATGTTGGCTTTTGTGATAGTTGTTACTTGGCACCATATGTAGGATGCGGGTAAGAGCCTGGTGACCCAGGCAGGTATCTCTGAATTGCTTAAGGTTGTGCATTGGTTGCCCTTTCTCAGAAAGTACAATTGAAGTCTCTAAGGTTTTTGCATAGCATTTGCCATGGCCATGCTTCTATCATTCCTGTTTTGTTGTGGCTAGTTGAAGTGGGTATTCTGTCCGTCCCTTTTAAAAAAAAAAGGCAACCATTCTGTGTCAGCTGACTATTTCTGGCTGTGGACTAGGCACAAGTTAAGTCACATCCAGTTGTAAACAGCCATCACAAAGATTGTGTGTGTTCGTTGAAATGGGGGAATTTTGTTGAAGTAGTAAAATGGAAGCAATTAGACCAAATGGTGGAGTGGTAGATCAGTTGTTAGTGTTTTCGTTTAAGGAAGCTAGTTTAATCCTCCAACTGTTTTCTACTCTAAAATGTATCTGTTATGACTGGAACTCCGTGTTCTACTGGTGTTATTTTATAAAACTAATACTACAGAAGTGCATAGATCTGATTGGGTCATTCCCTTTTTAGGTCTCGCTGGCGTTGCAGCGCGAAGCGCTGCCGCCAACGTGAACTATTGTTGCCGTGATGCCTCTCAAGGGAGACAGACCGGGGCACGCGCAGCGATCGGGGTCTGTGGACGCGCTTGCGCAGACGCACACACACAGACACATGCGCGTGTGCACACCCCGCCGCTGCCGACCCCCCCCTCACCGCATCCGTGGCTGCCTAACGCGCGCGCACACACCTCGTACTGACTTGTTCTATAACGAGGTACCATTTTGTAATTCTAGAGCTCATTCATTTATATTTAGTAATTCTTCTACGCGGTGTAACTATGTAATGACTTATGTCTACTGTAAACCGCTCTGCCACCTTTAGGTATGCTCATGCTATCTAAAACGGCAAATAAATAGTAATACCCTGTAAGAGTAGACTCGCCCTGCAAAGCACTATTTGCTGAAAACCTAGGAGTGACAGAAAGCCACCCTCCTTGAATGGAAGCAGTTCATAGCCACACAACACCACTAGTGCTAATTGAATCGGGAGATCTGCACGTTACACAAATGTCTGCGGCAGGTGCAGTAACCCTCTGAGCTGTGTTAGAAGTGGCAGTCCAGCCCCTCTCCAATAACTAGCCTCCAGCAGTATCTCAAACGACCAAGTACCGACGGTGTCTCATTTCAATGACATGCCATGAGATAGCAGACGCCTCCTTCATCAAACAGGACACGTGCCCCTGGACATCCCACGTGAGGGAGGGGGCACACACGAGCAAAAAGGGTAGCTGCGTGGATCAATGCTCCTGCTGCGAAGATAAGAGTGTAAACCACTGCCTGCACACATGATTCCAGCAAAGGCCAGGGATACAGGTGTCGGATCGGAGTACAGTGTGCTGCCCCAACTCGAACTGACTTCCATGCGCTTTCGAATAATGGGCCCCTTTCCTAAATCGCATAAAGGGGGTTGGGGGCGCTGACTTGTACGTAGATGCAGCACGGCACGCTGCACCCGTATCATCATGTGACTTCCTCAAACTGAACCGAGTTTTCACCAAACATCACGTTGGGACCTGCCCGTAGTTTTCATTCCAGGCCTGAAACTAGCGAGTGCAGTGAAACCCCAGAGCCAGGCAAGCTGCTTGCACCTGCCATGGGGCAACCTGAGAGCTCTGCGGTGCGGGGCTGGGTGCCCGGGCGCACCTGTGCTTACCTGGCCGGCTCACTGCAGCTCCATATCGGGGAGGCGGGCCCGCGGGGCGCTCCTCGCACTCTCAGCCCACCTGCAGCCCGCTGCCGGGGCCGAGCCTCTCGAGGAAGTCTCAGACATCCCCTTCCTGGAGAGGAAACGTGAACAAGTGCTCAAGAGCGGCCCTGACCTGTGCCTTAAAGGGGAAGGGCTGGGTTCCAAGCCTTAAAGCGGCAGTACAGCACCCGCCCTCAGCAAACACCGCTGCACTCCTAGGCACAGTAGGCGGGGATAGAGAGCCCCCACCACCACCCCCTCCTCCCGACAAGCTCACCCCTTCCTCGGTTTTACCAGATCTTGCCACATTTTTGAAATGTTTAGTATTTGTGTTGTCATTCACCCCCTATGTACACTCCCCCCCCCCCCCCCCCATAGGCCGGATATGTGGCCAGTATGGCTTAGTAGACAGGGCACAAGTCACAAACAGCATTGGCATAGCCAATAGGTCTCGCCTTTGGGACCTTATAAGTGTTTAACCATGCAACAGTTAATGTTGTTGCACCAAGGATATTGTGCTGCATAACTAAATACTTATAAGGTCCCAAAAGCGAGACCTATTGGCTATGCCAATGTTTGTTTAAATTTGGAGACATTGGAATCTGCTTGATTCGTTTACTTTTGGCTTAGTTTCAAATTCGGTGTAAATCGGCTAATGGAACCGAAAGGTAAGCCAGAAAAGCACTTTTGGAGGTATGCATACAAATTCCTCATGTTCACATTCTGCACTTAGATGGGTTAATTTTGTGTTTACATATTGTTAGGATCTGTGGGTGAGCTCTCGTATCAGAATTTTTAACAAATTGGTTGAGTTAGCATTCTTCAGTGTCCGTACCAGCGCACCGCTCTACAGACCTGGTAAATTCTGATTGGCTTAGAGCATCTGAGATGTTTGTTTGTTCGCAGTGTTAGATATGCATTCTCCTAGGAGGACCGAAGCTACTGCTAAAAACATTTTGCATTGGACTAAACACTGAGAAAAAGAGGAAAGAAAATATCCACACCGGAGTAAGGAGGACACATTTCAACGTGAGCGACAATGCTAGCATTAGGTAACAACTACAGTTATGTTCTTTATTCCTGGAAATCCAGACCTTCACATGATGTGCGGATTGAACGTGAAACCCCCAAGTACATACCACAATTTCAGTGTGCTCTCATTTGATTTTCACTACTATAATTAGCTAAATCACTACTGTCAGAACCTCCTTCGGAGAGCCACGGGGCAAGCAGGAGTTACTGGGCCCAACAAATGAACAGTCTTACCTGACTGCAGCCAGTAAGTGTGGGATAACCAGGACACGTCTCTGTGGGCTCTGGTTTCCCGCTGCTGATGGTCCAGGACCTTCCATAGTATTTTCCCGATGGTGCGTCGGACCTCCTCAGTCTCTGGACAGGCTGTGTCTGTCAGACGTCCTCCTCCACAACTCATTGGGGAACGGTAAGTGTCCTTCACGCCAGCCTAGGAACGATGATCCTGGGCAACAGCCCTGCTTTCACAGTGGTGCACTCATGGCACACAAGTCACCGATTTCACTTGCACAAGGGCGATGGTCCCAATTTCACAGTGGCCGCCTTCTGGCTCACACGGGTCACTGACATCTTCTGCACCAGTGTGAAGGCCTTTACTTCATGGTGTCTTTTTCCTGGCTCATGGGAATCATTGACTTCTTTTGTAGAGTGATCCCAATGGACCCAGGCATTTCACATTTTGTCCACCAGGATACACTTGGCAGGGTCTCCGCTGGGCCTCTCTCTGCTCCTCCTCTCAGAATCCGCTGGTCAGTGCAGTCAGAAGGCTGGTGCTCCAAGCTGTGGGCAGTGGTTTTGACTTCCTGGGTGATGGTCCCTCACCCAGCTGGTAGACTAGCAGAACTTAGTCCCTGGTCCCAGCAAGTAGAAGTCTTGGCAATCTTCTCTGATATTGAATAGTGCTTAATAAACACTTGTGGAACTCGTGCTTCCACCTTCATAGTCCAAATCCAGAGACTGATGTGAATTTTGTGTCTGGTCCTTGGAAATTCAGGTTGTGTGTTGACTAATTTGAAGTGCCATCTCCTCTACCCTGTCCTTTGTCAAAGGGGCAGTATGTTGCAGCAGGAGTGGCTTCAGTCTTGCTTGACCCACAACACTGGCCAATGGAGTAATCGGGGCTCACACTAGGCTGTCATTCTCCAGTGAAATATACCTCACAAAGGTTCAACGGCCTAAGCCTTCCCCTCTTTCCTTCGTCCCTTGCCTCACAGTTACCTTCAGAGCATCAACAATTCACATCTTAAGCGTGACATTGCTCAACTGTGGGGATCCCAGAGGCCCCCGGCGGTGTCGGCCTGGAAAGAACACATGGATTGGTGCATGTTCCGAGAAAAGGTGGTGTATGTGGCGAGGGGTAAGCCTGGGGCATGGGTGAAAGTATGGGGCCCCTGGAACGCCTACCGCGGGGGTATCTGCGCGCCACCACTGCTGCCTGCTGCCTCACCAACCCCGTCCCCTTAGTTGACTCCTTTCCCCAGCCCCGGGCACAGAGTTCCCCCAGTCCTCGATCTGTTCCCCTTCCCCTCTTTAGACTCCTGTGGATGGCTGGGGTCCCCCATTCTGGGAGCACGTGCTGTTACTTTCGATTGCGGGTTGCCTTGCGGGTGTGATTTTTCGTGTTGTTTGTATAAAATGAAACCGTATTGTGGGGTCAGAGTAATGTGGCCCACGACGTTGATACCTCCTGATTCTGCTTCTCTGCAAGGCCAAGTGTTTTTGAACGTATGTCATATGCTCCTGTCATTCTAGCGGCCGGCCGGAAGGTTGTAGGCCCATACTTGTATATTCTTGAGATTGCAATAAACTGTTTCAAAAAAAAAAAAACAATTCACATCTTCTGTCTGTGGGTTGCAGTCCTCACCTCCAGCAACATTTCAAGGCCCAGGGCTTCCAAATGGAACTGACAGACCTCCTTCTTGTTCTGTACCATGCACAGGCACACATACATCCCAGCATGCACATGCAAGTATCACATGCTGTCAGGCGCTACCCATAATCACTGTGTAGACCAAGAATGAGTTACGTACACAGCTGTGGAACTTTACATTAGTGGGCCTGTAGGCATCCCACCTGTGACATAGGTAACAAGCATTGGCATAGCCAATAGGTCTCGCCTCTGGGACCTTATAAGTGTTTAGCTAGAGCTATTGGCTATGCCAATGTGTTAAAGTTATGTTGTAGAAAAGTGTGGCTGCTGTCTAGCATATTGAAAAATTGTAATAAAGAAAAACAATACAAATGTGTTGGTTCCTCTGGTCCACTTCGTAAATGGAGACCCTGACATTGTCCTTCTGGCTTCTGCTTATGTTACAGTACACTGGTGTACATTAGTGTAAAAATTGGTGGTGCAACAGCAAAATGAAATATTGTCTGTTGAAGCGCTCCATTACATTGGATTGTGGCTGTTCCTACCCTACTCATCCAATTCTGCAGCCAGTGCACATATTTGTAATCACCCTCATTGTGTTTATTTAATTTATGTATTTTGTTGTGAGTTTATTTATATTTTAAAAAGCACCTTTTTATTAGATTTTGTGCACTCGCTGTCAATCATGCTGCTTGTGGTTTTTGTCTTTTAAAGCTGCGGTACTTGCACTGATGCTGGGTGGGGCTGGCCATGTGTGCTTAATGGGTGGTAGTGCCCTTGCATGCAAGTGGTTGGGTCTGTCCTTGTATGCAGAGTAGAAGGGATTACCTTTTTAGGTGGAATAGATAGCACCGCCCTTGCATGGATGGAAGAATACATTCACACTCCTTCATGCCTGGTGAACATGCTTCTGTAATGAAGGTTAATATCATTACCTTTGCATGTAGTTGCAATAACGTATTGCTAGAGCATGTGTGGCAGTACTCTTTCCTGCAGGGTGAATGTCAGCTCACTCCCTTGTAAACTCAGTGGTCAGTCAGTCCTCCGTTTGTAGGGTGGACATTTCACTAGCTGCTTAGTGGGTAGCAGTCTTAGTCAGCTGGTTCATACTGCTTTGGTCGAGTTTGAGGGTGCCATTGCTCTTGCATGCCCAGAGAGGCTGTACAAAGGACTCCTTTGATCAGTGTAGGAGGGGGGGGGTTCCTGAAAGATGGGTTGCAGTCACCTTGTATGTATTGTGGGTAACAATGGTCTTTCCTACAAGGTGAAAGGCAATGACCGTGATTGCTTTATGTAAGAGCCCTATCATTCAGGGTGGTATAACATCTTTGTGTGCAAGGTGAGCTTAAGTGTCCTTGTATACGCTGTGGCAGTCAATGGTTCTCAGTGTAGTGTGGGTGACCGTGCTCTTCAATAAATGGGGCTTTTTATTGCAAGGTGGTTGGCAGTACCCTTGTGTACAGGGTGTAGGGCTATTGCTTACAAAAGGGTGGTTGCTAGAGCTTTCCCCTGCAGTTTTGGAGGCAGTGCTCTTATCATCTGGATAGATGGAGGTGTTGTTAAATGCACTGGGGGTAGCAATGCTCCTTAGGGAATGGTTGTGCTGGTGAGCCCAGGGTGTGTGGCAGTTTACTTGAATGCAGGGTGAATACTAGGAACTGTGTCTGCATGGCAGGTGGCATGTCATTGCCTGTGTCCTATCTGCCGGGGTTGTGGCATAACCTTTGCTGGTAGGTTGGGTGGCATTACCCCTCTCCTGGAGTGCTTGACAGTGTACTGTTGCCGGCAGGCTAAGCACAGTACTTTAGTTTAAGTGGTGAGTGACAGGGTTTTTTACTGCAAGGTGGGTGTCGCGTGCTTTCCTGCAATGCATGTGACATTGTACCTTGATCCAGGGTGATCAGCTGTGTTCCCCATTGGCTGGTCTTGCTCTTGCCCTTAAGTTGAATGGAGATTTAAGAAATCTTCAGTCGGGTTGCCCCTTCTATTGCCTTCAAGGTGGGTGAATGGTTGTGCTTTTGCCTGCAGGGTGACTAGCACTGCTTTGTCCAAGTGGGTGTTTAGGAGTATTCTGTCTCAGTGGGTGATTGTCTATTGAACAACAAGGTCTGTGTTGGTGATTTTGCGACGAGTGTGCGTGGCAGTTCCCCTTAACATTCAGGGTGGGTGGCAGTGCCCTCTCTTTCAGGATGTGCCGTAGTGCCCATGCCTGCAGGATGGCAGGGACTTCGTCTCTTCACGCCCATGTCTGAAAGCCGCACGCGCAGGCCCGTCTTACTGCGCAGGGCTAAAAAATGTCTAGAATGGTTCCTCTGTGCTGTGTTCACGTTTATCATGGAGACAGTGCCACTCACCCTGAGATATCCAGGGGAAGGCCGCCCCTGCCAGTGAGGAATGTCTGGTTACCTCACATGTCAGTCTTCATGTAAAGTCCCCGCCTAAAGGACGGACGATAGACAGGAAGCCGACGGGGCTCTGCTGGTGCACGCCTGGGGAATTCCTGGCTCCAGGCTTCAATGGGTCAGGCGGGTTCAGGGATGTACCCCTGGCAAAAAATGAGACACTTAATTCTGGGAGGAGGCTGAGCACTTGTCCCGAGCTCGGCACCAGCCTCGAGCTGCCGGGATTGATGGCCTGTACCAGTGCTTCTGTCTGCTGGTGTCTGCGTCCGTACGTGCCTGGCAGGGCAATGCGCACTTGGCAGGACCAGTACAGTCTGACCAGGATGCAGTGCGCGCAGCAGCACGAACACATTGTACAACAAAAGAGGAAACACTGTGATGAGGAAGACAGGAGCTGAAAAGTACAAAACTAATAGCGTCGCAGATAAATACACAACGACACAACTGCACCAGTTGTATATACACAAGTACAAAAAAAGCGGAATACACAATGCAGCACACACAAGCAATTGAAAGAAGCATTAGCCGCGCGGCCGTGTAAGCGAAAGTGATCGCGAGGATGTGCTCTGTGGTAGGTACGCAAGTGGTGCGCGTGCAGCAGTGATCGTGCTGGAAGGGAGGCAGATGGCGGATGCGCGCGTGAACGCCAGCTTGAGGACAGCGAGGTCTGGTAGCACTTTGAAAACCCCAATACTAAATGTCTCGCAGAGCAGCGCACGCGCTGGCGAGACCTAAAAAGGCCTGATTGCTACTATATTGGTATGCTGCCACCCCCGTGCTGGTGGCACTTACCTCCTGATAAGGGCAGGAGCCCTCCATCACTATCAGGGTAGTGCTTGATGTGCCCCTCCTGATCTAATAAGGCTATATTACAATTAGATAAGCCTACATCCTGGCGCACACATGATCTGTGTACGCCTGTGTCCACAAATCAGTACCTAGGATCCAGGTAGTAAAGGCGCTGGAGCACTCAGGGCAGGCATGCTCATCTGTCACCACGCAGGGGACTTTTCTGTCCCAAAAACTACGCATTTGCCGATATCCAAAAATAAACTGCAAAAAATCATTGTTAGCGATAGTTATGTTTGGGATCCATTTAACATCTAAAAGATGCCTGCGATTGGCATTTTCTGCTTATAGTCCCCAATGGAACCACAACACACTCAGTAGTCTGGAACAGCAAGAATTAATGATGGTGTATTATGATTTGAGTACTATATGATTAGTGAATAATGAATATTTAGTAAATCCTTGTTTGGACTTGTATTGAATACACTGCTTATATGAATTGTGTGCTTACTGCTCCATGGCATGGTTTTCTGCCTGCCTGCATTGTACCTTATCAGGATAGCCAGAATTCACTTCGAGAGGCATCATGTTTTACCCTGACCTCCTGCTAACGTCTCCCTTTCCTCCACAGGGGATGGCTCTTCACCAGCGAGCGACCGAAGAACGGACCCCGTCTCCCGGGCCTGCGCAGTCTTTCCTTGCACAGCAGCGCCTAGCGACCAACGGCCGCCGTGGGCGCCTCAACCGCACACAGTCCATGGTGCTCAAGTACACTCCTGGCGAGAAACAAGCTGCACCCCACTGACGGTGCAGAAGGAAACTTTAAACCACCTCTGGGACTCCTGCATCAGGCACGGGCGCCTGTGCATTTGACAGATGGACGTCAGAGCTCTGTTTCCTCCTCAAAATGGCTGCCCATGCCTCTATCCCCAAATCTTATTGGGGCACCTGGGCCAGTGATGCTAGACACTTCAGTATTGGTGCATCCGAGAAGGTTAATTGATCTGCGCCTTAGCTAGTCTCGCGACCTAGCGACTTGTATGAACAAGTGGTCAATAATGGTATTTTCGCTACGTGTACCAAAGCTACAAATACACGGGTTTCCTTTCTCCTCAGGCTCGTCGTCCTGCCATGAACTTTACACAACGGAGTCACTGCTCTGAGGAGTTTGTCTTGTTTCCAAGCATCACTTCGCTGAAAACTGATGTTTTTAACTTTTGTATCTTTACACCCACACTGCAACGTTCTGGGTTTTTAGCGGTTTATTTTACTTGTCCGGGGTGCTGGTGTGTATTTCTGTGAGTGTGTTTAAGTGCAGTTTGCCTCTGTGAGTCATTTGGTGTCGCTGTTGAAAAGGAAGGTTGGTGGGAGTGTGTATGGAGAAGGAAATGTTGCTTATTGTATATCATTGTCTAAATGTTAGTGTTTGTATGTTTTGGTGTAAGGGTGGGAGAACTGAAAGTTGGGAAACCATGTTCACTCCGCCAAGCATGTTTGGGTTGTAATCTTGGGGGAAGCCCCTTGAAGACCTGACTGTGACACTAAGAAAGCCTGGTATGACTGGAATACGAACCTCACTGTCATACATAATACATTGGTGTTTTTTGTTTGCCTATTTTTGCTTAAAGCAAAAGCTAATCTACACAGCTAAAAATGAACTGAAGGGTTCGAGAGACAATCTTGAGTGGGTTAAGAGTGCGGGAGTAAATGTTTTAAAGCTGCTATTTTAGTAACCCCTTGGATTCATTTCTGGAAGGGTAGATGATTACAAATGATTTTTTCGCCATCCATTCTTCAGTCACCCAGTCTTCGAGCACTGCGGGATATTAAAGGTGTGCATGTGTGTGCTGCCCCGAGCCACACCATTGTGTTCTTTGAGCGTCTGTCTTGGGTTTTATCTTTTTTTGGTTATGGGGCTTGAGTAAGATTAATACATAAAGTATTATTTTTACTCAACCCTGAACAGTTGGGGTTGGGTATCATCTGGTCCCACTTCTCAAGTCTGCATTTTGAGGAGCGATTACCCTCCGTTCAAAAATGTTATATTGGCGCAAGTGTGGCTTGCGACCTTAATGGCTGAGGCTGTAACCTTTATTCTGGTTTGTTTGTGAGCAATACAGACTACAAAAGTCCGTCATGCCTTCCATGACATTTGCACATGTTTTAACTACTACTGAACAGCTTCTGCTGTTATTATTTTTTAAAGTTGTTTCTTTTTTATGGTCCATCTTAATGTCTCTGTTATGAAGCTTCTTTTTAAGTGAGGCGAGTTTATTGCAACATATTTTTGTCCGGCTTCTCTCCAGGGGAGCTGTGACAGTTAAAACACCAAGAAGCAGAGGACTTCATTAAGGGCTGTTTGAATGATTTTATAATTGGATTTTCTGAAGGCTGCACCTTTTGCCCAAAAGCAGCAAAACAGTCCAACAAGCTTACTGTTGAAAATGTTATTCATTATTCCGTATAATTCTTTTAATTAATAATCGCACTTGATGCTGCCAGCTTGTGCAGTCTGAGTTCTTGGTACTGACCGCATGTGAAACCCTCAAAATAGGCTGTTCTGAACCTCTCCATTTAGGAAGAACTGTTTCAGTGGAAAACGGAGAATCAAAGTTCTGTATGTGCCACTCGACCATGTCCAAAGGGAACCTTAGTCTGAAGAAACTCTAGTAGACATTGTTTGTTTACTTAAACATCTGAAATAAGGCTTCTTACATTTTTGTCTCCTTTTTCAAAACGAGTTGGTAAAATTTTCCACCTGTGTGCCAAATAGGGAGAAATCTCATCTTTGTCTTAGCATCAATCACTCTAACCTACTTGTGCTGGCCCTTTGTTCTTTTTTTGTTTTTTAATTTCCTAAAATAGAATTTCAAAAGTGACTTGACTTTTTTAACCTGGATTATTTTTTGTGTAACTTGTATTTTTTGTAATAATAATATTTCTGTATTTCAATTACTTCCTGTAATGCACCTATTGCATTTTGCACATTTTTTTCATGTATTGTTGTGCCCATTTTGACTGGATTTGCGAGCACGCCCTGTCTTTTGTCTTCTGTGGTGGTACATTCTGCGCACACACTTTCTTGAACTTCAGTGTAATTGGCTGAGGGAAGCACAAGTGCTCTCTATTCAAGTCTCATGGAAATATGAAAGGAGCTGATATGGTCTTGGGTTTCTCTCACAACCCACATTCTTATTTCAGTATCCTCATATTGTCAGAAAGTCAGTTTACTTTCCTAGGGCAAGTTCCCCTAACCGCTAACATTGAGTTCTTGGTATCGGGGTACACTTGCATGTGTTTACTATTCTGCAATGTATTTTAGTATTTCTTTAACACTGTTTTTTTCGTGCCGATTTAGAGTAGAGGTCTTGTAAGCCAGTACCCTGGTTTTGCTTTTTGTAGAGCGGGCTGAACTGGCACGGTGCTACACGTTCTCCGCTGCTACTTATGGTCTTGCCTTCACAAGAGGCCAGGCTGGGCCTTCTGTACAAACAGGTTACTTGTTCACTGGCCTTATAGAATAGCTGCTAGAGAGTGCCTCTCACACTACTGCCAGTCAGTGCACTATGCAAGCAGCTGGACTGGCCCTTTCAGGTACCTGCCACTGTGGGCATGGCTACACAATAATCTAAACTTCTTTTCTTCTACTATATGTCCTAGTTCACTGGGCCCAGAAACTGCTGTAGAAGAGACCAGTCCAACCTTTAGGGACTCATCCTCACTGGTTGCATGTACAAATCTAAACTAGTCCATACACAGGTACTTGTCCTAGTTCACTAAATAAAATTACTATTGCACAAGTGGGTACCTAGGCGGACCGATTTCCCATATACATGGTCCATTAGTGCGGTCACTCTTTCACAAATGATAAAGTGCAGGCAAGTTCTCTCTGAAGTTCCCCATTTACCAGTCCTGGTCATTGAAAGACCAGCAGCTAAGCCAGCCTGTTTGAATGTGAATAGTCATCATCTTTAGGGTGGGAATAATCATTCAACAGGCCAGTGCAGCACACAGATTAGATTTACCCTTATGTATACTTATCGTCGTTCAGTTGATCAGTCAGTGCAGCACTACTGGCCCAAACTGGTCCTCCTCATTCATTGGCTTTGGGTTTTATGCTACAGGGGCAGATATGCTCCCTGAGCCTCTGCTTTCCTAGAACTTCTGTAATGGACGAGTGCTGGTGGGTAACATGCACAGACTGCGAAGGTCCATGGTGCCTTTTTTTAATTGAAACCATCACTTTGGGAATCCATTGGGTGAGACTTCATTGGTGAAGCCCTGTGCGTCTGGTCAGGTAGAAACACTCCCCTCCAGGTGCATTGAACACATGTCATAGTCAACATTTCATGATTTTTTTTTTTTTCCTTTTTATTATTAATGTAGGGTGAGGCACATTTATGTGCCTGATGTTTGAAATGCAACAACATCCTGTCGCCTCCTGAACCTTTGCTGTTAGTGTTATCTTTAGCTACGTTTTGTGTTTGCTGCCTCAGTTAAGTTCGGATTAATTTTTGTTTGTAAAGGATGGGAATCCCCCATTGGTCTTAATTGTCTAGTTAAAGGTTTTCATTGGGTCGAGATCTTTATATTTGTACGTCTGTGTGGGGGGAAAGGCCGTGACACATGTTGCTTTTTAAATTTCTGCACTACAAATAAACACCAAATTCTTCGGACGATCATTGTCATTTTTTTTCTCTGCTTGTTTTAACCCCCTGAGTGGAAAGGTCTTGAGTTGCGCATGGCTTTAAAGGGTCTTCTCTCTATTAAAGGGGAAACACACAATATTTATCCACTTCTACTTTGCATTACAGTACGTGCCTCGTCACTCACCAGAAAGGCACGCATTTTGCTGCCCCTTGCCTGTCCTTCCTTAAGCATGGCGCTGGGACGCGCTAGGGAGGTTGGCACTAGTCCTGCCCTTCTACCCTTGTCTTCCTGAAGGAGAACCGGCGTTCATGGGCATACTTGCAATCTAAAAGTGGCAGAATTTTTAAAATTTAAACACTAGTTATAATGATGCATACCTGCCAACTTGAAGACCAAGCATTTGCAATGCAATAGGTCTCGCATTTTGTTAAAGTTAGAGATGTTGGCGTTTGAAAATAACAATTTTTTTGATTTTAGTTTTTTTTATTTGCAGTGGAGTTATATTTGCATAGAACTATTGCCAATGGTATAAAAAAGCAAAAGTAAAAAAGTCATTTTCAACGCTAACAGCTCTAACTTTAACAAATGCGAGCCCTATTGCATTGAAATGCAATCCGTCTCGCATTTGTTGGAGTTAGTTATTGGCATTATAAATGCCAATGTTTTTTACCTAGCCATGTTGCATGGTGCAGTACTATATGAAGCCAAAAGAGGTCTCATGGGACCTTTTTTGGCCACATATGGTACTGCACCCTGCAGAAGATATGGTAAATCCACCTTACCCATAATGCATTGCATGCAAAACATTACCACAAGTACATTAAAATAACTATCTCCATATATGCAATTAGTAGCTTTGAAATGAGGCAAAATAATAATTATATTAATTCTGGATTAGGTTGTACTCTGTGTGGAGCTGATGAAGGGAAAATTATAGACTGTCTCATATAAATGTGAGATGTGCTAGTGAGTAAAGTAACCACTGGCAGCCTTGCTTTGGACCAAGCGCATGTCCTGCCTGAAGCCCTTTAAGAAAATAGTGCTCTGGGGCTGTAATTAAAACTAGGGAGTAACATATGTAACAGGGGTGTTCTCATGGATGGTTACAAGAAGAGAAGGCGTTACTAAGGAGGGACTACTAAGCCTATTGACCAATAAAAAGCCACCATTTACAAAGGACAGGAGCCAATTAAAAGATGGGTGGAAAGTGGGCAGAGCTTTATGCCCATATCCTGAATACAGCATGCCTCGAAGAGACACCGTGAGCGAGACCTAAAAATCTCATTGTGTGTGGAGGGGGCAGGGTTGTGAAGGGGCGGAACCTCGTACCGAGAAGTACCCACAAGGCACTTTTGAACCCCCACCCGCCTCCAAGCTTCCTCTTCCCAAAAATAAAAAAATCTTGCAGAGGCTGGTGCCGAAGTCCTGGGGTGTTTTTTACACCCCTTAATGGACATCGGCAGTTCAAAGCCTCAGAAAAGGAGCTGGAAAACCACTATTTACAGCGGTTTTCAGCTCGTTTTCCCAGCCACAGTGCGATATGGCTCCTCACCAGGAGACTATGTGAAGGGAGCAGATATCGTGTGTCATTCGGCAGCACTGCGTGAGTTGGCAGGTATGTGATATCACATGAAATTACCTCACAAAACCTTTGGTCTGGTGATGGCATCACATTGTATGCTGTGCTTTGTTATGTAGGGAACCAGAACCATAAATACCATGTGACTTCTGACCCGGAAGGCATCATTAGAAATAAATGTAATGAAGTTTGTGATTGACTCCTGTGCGCTCAGGCCGGTTTAACCTTGCTAAGATCCTTGTCTACAAAAGTTGTGCATATGTGTGCACAGCTATACTAGTGCATTTTGGAGTCTTGTGGGCATGTTCCTTCCTGCTCGAGGAGCTGGCTTTCATTTCTTGGATACAACCAGGGTTTTAATTGGGCCTTGCCCTGCCTGTGCTTAGCACCGGCACTTCTTAAAAGCTGGTGTTGAGACTGGTAACTATCGGGCTCTCTGTTTTTGCCCTCACCCTCAGGATGAGAAAAATAAACTCAACTCTGCAGCAGTGCCACCTATCACTGGGTTTGAGTTAACTTTAAAGAGACTTGTTATAGTTCTTTGTTATGTTAATATAGTTCTAAAGCGGTTGAATATCCATGGGTGTCTTGGCGCTGATTGGGAATAGCAGTATATGCAATGGCAGAAGAGGACAGGAGGTTAAAAAGCCTGGTTTTGATCAATTTCCTAAAACTCAGTAATGTGGAAGCTGCTTTGATATTTATAGGCAGACTGTTCCAGAGAGCCGGAGCTTCAGAGGAGGAGCAAGTGCTCCCCCATTTGAGTCTCTTAAAGCTGGGGCGGGAGACCATCAGGGTGTTTTTAGATCGTAGGTCTCGGCTGGGTATGTACCAGGAGAGGGACTGCTTGAGGTAACCAGGACCTAGATCATGCAAGGCCTTATAGGTAAGGCATAGCGCCTTGAATTTGATGCGGTTACCCACTGAAAGCCAGTGGAGTCCCTTAATGGAGGCTGAAACAGGATGGAACTTGGGAAGATCAAGAATAAGTCTAGCAGCCGCATTCTGCATGCTTTGGAGTTTCACACATTGTTTTTGGAGCTTAACAAAAAGTCCATTACAGTAGTGCAGCTTTGAGAGCATTAATAAGGAGAGGACTGTTTTTCTAGAAGTAGGAGGAATGAAAGAAAGGATTATTCTGATAATTTTCACAGCATTTAAACTTTAAGAGACAACTGAGTTGATATACTTGTTAAAGTTCAGTTTGTCATAAATAGCTATGCCTAGGTTTTTTGCTTTTTGGACCGGCCTGGGGCGAATACCCTACTCTGTTGGCCAACATGCTGGGCTCTAGAACTGTGGATTATTACAGAGAGTATCACCTCTGTTTTCTCCAAGTTTAATTTGAGAAAATGCATACCCATCCAGTTGCAGACGGCTCTCATACAGTTGTGGAACTGAGAAATGGCGACTTCTACATTGTTAGAGGCCGACACCACAATTTGATTATTGTCCGCATACGATGTGGGGGAGAACCCAAAGGATCTAATCACGGAAGCCAGTTCGGTAACATATATATTGAAGAGCAAGGCGGCTCAGGGAGGATCCCTGAGGGACCCCGCATGAAAGAGAGAGAAGGACTGGGATGAGAAATTTTCCAACATGACTTAGTGGTTTCTGTCCATTTGGAACGATTGAAGTAGGGTAAGTGCTTTATCAGCAATGCCCAGTTCTTTGAGGCGATCGAGAGTGACCTGGTCAGCCGTGTCGAAAGCTTCTGACAGGTCGAGAAGGAGAAGTGCTGCAGAGCCTCTTTTATCGAAGATAGTTCTTAATTCATCCGTGGTCTTTATTAGGGCCGTCTCTGTGCTGTGTACGGCCCTAAAACCGAATTGGGAGGGATCTGACAGCTGATTTTCCTGAATAAACTGTCAGTGGTTTATTACTTAATTTTTCCACTATTTTAGCTGGGAATGGTAACCTAGAGATAGGACGATAGGTGGATTATCAGTGTCTAGGTTAGATTTCTCAAGGAGTGGCAAAATAGAAACCTTTTTCCACAAATCAGGAAAGGTCCCGGAGCTAACAATCCTGTTAAAAATGTTAGATATGAAGCAATTGGAACCGGAATCTGTTTGAGTATGGCAGGGGGCAGAGATCATAAGGTAACCCCGAGTTTGTGGAGTTGAGCAAATTGAGAACATCTGCAGTAGTGATAAATGGAAATTTGTTGAACCTGGATGAAAGACTTGTTATTGGAAGCTTGAACTGCAGTCTGATGATTTAAACAGTGAATCATTTTTAATGTTCTGTTCAACAAAGCCATGTTGTTGCTTATTTAAATTAGGCAACAAACAACCATTTACTAAAAATAGTTAAGGCTTGTTGTAGGTTTAATATTACTTGTTGTATTATATATCTGGATGCAATGACAAAAGCAGCAAAATAGCAGTCGGGCAGGACACTATGCTAAGCTTATGTGTTTTAAGCCAGTCCCTTAATTAAATCGGCCATGCTCCTTGGAGAGCCCCCCATTCCTCAAGGTACATGCCCATTTGTCACGATCAAAAATAGTACCCATGGAAAATGCTCTAGTTTATCCCAATTTACTTGGAGACCATAGAATTCAGGAAATCTCTCCATATCCCGCATTACTTTGGGAAAGTAAATACCCAGCTCTCGTATACACAGCAGCATACAATGAGATGAGATGTCAGTCATTTCGGTTGAATACCTGTAGGTTACTGATATTTCCTAGAAAACATCCAAAATTAAATGTATGTTTGAAAATAATCAGTTTACCTGTTTGGATACAAAAATGCCACTGAGCTCAATGAAAGCCAGTTAGTGAGTGTTCTGGTTCTATGGTGCATATGTGTTAAGCCTTCACTTGCCCATGGTACTGCAATAAATAAGCTAAAATTAAGCCTGAGGAGGTGTCTGATAAAAAATCTGATGAGATTAAGTAAATCAGTTTTTAAGTTTGTGTGGGGTCTCAAGCATATGGACTACTCTGATTAAAGAGTAACAGAGGGCAGTGGGGTCCTGCTTCGTGCTCAATTTTATTTTCTGTTCAGCAGAAGCGTTACTGTTGCTGGCACCATGGTCAGTGGGTGAGAGTGACTTGCAGAGGTTCCTGCTCAAATGTAACACCAATAGATAGGGAGTTGAGGCACAGCTGCAGATATAATAATTACATTGTCATAAACCCATCTTGGCCCGAAGCCTCGCTAAAGCAGGTCATTTGATTGCCAGCTCAATCGCTGTTTGATAGTTTCTCATCCAGCAGCTGTTTTGTAGCTTTGTTTGCTCTGGCCTGACAGCTCAGCTCTAGCTCAATGGTATGTGATCAATAGAAAAAAAGAGCTTTAGGACGCACTACTGAGAGAGGGGCTCTGGCTCCACTTACATCCTACATGCTGATTTCTTTGAGAAGATCTGTTTGGGTAGAAGTTGTATGCTTCTCCTTAAATAGGGTGCATGTGTGCGATATAACTGTCAACACCTTATCTCACTTCTCTACCTTGTCAGCAGATCAAAAACTCCTCGCACAAGTTAAATCAGGGTCTCCTCAGGACGTATGCCCCCCAAGAATTCTCCGTATGGTTCCCGAGGTCAAAACTCCTTGCCTCACATGCATCTTTAACAACTCACTTAGCACAGGATACTTCCCAAGAGACTGGATGGTAGCTTTTATCCTCCCACTTCTGAAAATTCCCAATTTAGATGCAAGTGACCCCAACAAGTATAGGCCGATCTACCTTTTACCATTTTCAGCGAAGGTAGTGGAAAAGGCTGTCAATCTGGAGTTGACTAACTTTAAAAATGTTAAACAGATCCTGGATTCCACACAGTTAGGATTCTGTAGTCATTACTGCACAGAGTTTGCACTAATCACCGCCACTGAGGACATCAGACAGACCATAGATGGTGGGGGAACATAGTCCTGATCTTACTAGATCCCCCGGCCTTGTTCAACTCTGTCAATCACACTATTCTTGTTGACCAGCTTGCCTCTGTAGAAATCAAGGATGAAGCCCTGGATTTCTTGACATCTTTTCTAAGCGAGAGTCAAAGCAGTGAACCTACGAGATTTGGTGTGATCATCCTTCTTGATGCCATGTGTGGTGCCACAGGCGTCCTCTGTGAACCCCACACTCTTTAATCTAGGTCACCCCGCTAGCAACACTGATTAAATCCCATGGCTTTGGTTTAGTTTCTTATGCCGATGATACACAGATCATCCTGTCGGTAGCTGGTAATCCGGATGCCACTGCAGTTAAATTTCATGACTGTTTGTTGGATATAGGCAACTGGATGCGGAATAATTGTCTCAAATTGAACTCAGCAAAAACTGAGGTCCTGGTATTTGGAAATAACCCCTCTTTATGGTCTCCCAATTGGTGGCCTCAGGAGCTTGATACTCTTCCCACTATAAGTGCTAATATGAAAAGCCTGGGTGTTTTTGGATACCAAACTATCTTTTGAAGGACAGATAAACCACATCACCTCATGCTTCTACATTATGAAACTTCAGAGGGGTTCTTCCTTATATTCCACAGACACCACAAAATACTGTAGTCTCAGTCTTTGTTACTTCTAAACTGAATTATGGTAATATTGTTTACCAACTTCCAAAGTCGCTTTCTGAATAAGCTCCATGCCCTTCAAAATTAATTTATTTATTTTTGAAGCTTGTAAAGCATGCAGCTACCCCCAACGGGGGTGTCCCGGCGCTAGGACAGACTGTAAGTCTTCAAGTAACGTCGGAAGATAGAATCAGCCATCCGCAAGGACAATGGCAGGCTGTTCCATGCTTTGGCTGTGATCACTGCGAAAGCTCTGCCACCCATTCTGGAGCCGTGAAAACTGGGAGTTACCAACAGGCGAAGATGGTTTGATCTGAATGAGCGGTTAGACCAGAGGTCTTCAAACTTTTGGATGCCGAGACCCCCCTGTCAACATTTTGAGGCGTAAGGACCCCCTCTTGACAAAAATATCTAAACCTGTTGACTAAATTGCGTGGGATGAAAATGTAAATAAGGTTATGTGATGCCGCGTATTTTGGGATAGCATTGCTTCATTATTTTGATATTTGTTACACACAGTAACGCTGAGGAAAGATTTCACCCAATCAGTACCCATTTATAACCAAAATACAGCAATTATCATCAAAGATTTCAAGTCAACCTTTGTGAAGGGCCTTCCACTCTGCAGCAATACGTGCTGCCACATTAGAAGCTCACCTGGCCCTGACCGGAAGAAGCAGGGGTCCCTTAAAACCCTGGCGGTTTTGTGTAGAGTTAAGCCTTTTACCCTTGCAGCTTTCCTCTCACCCCCTCCCTTCCATCCCTCTCTCCTCTCCTAACCCCGGATCCCTCTCTCACTTTGCAGGTCATTTTCTTTCACCCCTTTTTACAACTTCTGAACTCTCCCCATTCAACCTCTCACTTCACCTTTAATCACCTCTTGCCATTCTGTCCTTTCACTGCCCTCATCTCTAACAGTCTCTCACATTTATCTCATGGCCTCTCTGGCCCTGTCACCTCCCGTGCCCCTCAGCACTTCTCATTCACCTCGTCTCTTCATTCAAATTTTTGTCTATTTGTATCTTACACCTCTCCAGTCCCCCCATTCCTCTTTCACATCTCCCCTTTGTTCTAACAGAAGCCCTCACCTTTGGATCACACTCACTTTTTGCGTGTCCACACTTCTCTTCGGCAATTCACATTTCTCCTCATCCCTGACCTCTTCAATCAAATTCTCTCACTCCCTTGCTGTCCTCTCTCATTTTGGGTGCGGATGCAAGTTCAGAATGGGATGAATGAATGTATGATTACTGATGGGCTTGTTTGAGTGAGTTGCATATTGAGTAGTGAGGAGGACAGGTGAGTGAAGTGTCACATGAGTGCAGGATGAGTAGTGTACTCATGTGACTGCAGGTTGAGGTATAGTGTGAGCAGGACAAGTGCATTTTGAGAGCAGAGTGATCACTGTGAGTGCAGGGTGAGCGGGTGAATGGTGCAAGTGCATGGTGATCAGTGTGAGTGCATTGTGATCACTGTGAGTGCAGGGTGAGCGTGACAATGAAGGGCGAGAATGAGGAATGAGTTGTCTGAATGCAGGGTGCATTCCCAGACCCATGAAGTAACTCAGCATGTTATTGACGGGGCGTAGACTTTAAGATCTAAGTTAAACTATTGCGGCATTAATCGGGGATCGAGGGTGAAGGAAATAAATAATGTGCTGATCCTGCAATAAACTTCCAGTCCTATGGTTAGGGTTGCCAGCAGATTATTTTGGTGGCCCAGTCGGTACAAAAAAAAAAGTCCCCTAAAGCGGTATTTTCAGCGCTTATCTGTGCATACTTCCCAGGGCTGGCTTTAGTGCTGGTGGTGCCCTGTGCGACCATGTTTGTTGGTGCCCCCCACAATGACCACCCCCACCACGGATTCTCTCACTAGCACCCTTTAACAGTGACCAAGTCTCCATAACCCCACACTCTCAGATGCATTGAATTAGTTATATAGTGACACTCATACCAGTGTAGGGTGTCCGAGCACTTTGCATCACACACACATTACACAGAGACAATCAATCATAAGTGTGTAAATCAGTGTTTAGGAAATGTTACATGAGCCAAAGGACTAAAAGTATAGGAGTCACATGTCATCCATACTGGTAGGCAGTATAGTTCAAGAGTGCTTGGTGTGGAGAAGCACAAACTCAGAGTCGAAAAAGAAACAGCATAGTTTGGGAGTTTCCTTTAACCCCTTGCATGCCCGCCCCTTTCACCGCCCAGTGCCGCGCTTTGCATTAGCGGGCGGAGTTCATGACGAGCTGGACTCGTCATGGGCACAGCGCCACCGCAGCCCATGACGAGTCCAGCTCGTCATGGGCACTGAAGGGGTTAATAATAAGAATTGATTTCTAGCCAAATTAACCCTTTTTGCAAATTAATCAATGGTCTAATAATGTATTCTTTGTAGTGTGCATGCTGTTCTAGGATGAAAGTTAATAGCTCACTATTCTCTATTAGGACTTTAAGTTATAAATTGCAAGTAACAAAAGGATGCCTCGTTTGAAAGCCGTAACCTGCTGATCTCTTCACATCATACGCACTCTGTAATCTACTTGGTACACGTTCTTTGCAGCAGGCATATTAACCCTCTGCACTAACATCACCCAAGTCAAAACCTCAACTATACAACATTCTGATCTCTCTCCAGGAAGATAATTAATCACACAAGTTATCTTGACATTTATGTGAGGCCTGGTAATTGCTGGGGAAAGAAACGCTGCAGCAGGTGCTTCAAAAGCACAATAAACTTTCACTCACGGCGCCCCCAGGAAGCCAACTTTGTATTCCTTTCCATGAAATGCATTCTCACACTACGGCAGTGAATGTAAAATCCAAATGTAAGGAATAGGCACAGTGGGGACCTAGGGGGTACTGGAACCAGCAAAAAAACCTAAGCCTCTGTAAGCAGTTTACAAAGGCATGTTAAATGGTCTTTAAAGACCTGTGAAAAAACACGGGGGTGCCGGAGATAGGAATCCAGACACTGCCCAGCTGAGCCCCCAGCAGCTCGAGTTTCACTGCAGCAGCCCGGGCTGAGACACAGGACGGGGGAAGGGGGGGGGGGGGCTGAAGCCCTTGGGCCTGGGCATAAGTGTGACTGGGAAGGCGCGACCCCCTTTGCATCACTCCACGGCCCCCCGGGGGTCGCGCCCCACAGTTTGAAGACCCCTGGGTTAGACTGAGCATGCTTAAGTCGAACTCTAAGCTAGGCCGGGCCCGACCCTGCAATGCTCTAAAAGCCAAAACCAGTGACTTAAACTGAATACGCCTGGTCACTGGAAGCCAGTGGAGCTTCTTCAGGTAGGGAGCGATCGAGTGGCGGTATGGAATGTTATAGATCAACCTGGCTGCCGCATTCTGAACAATCTGTAAGCGTTTGATTAGGTAAACAGGAGCCCCAGCGTACAGACTATTAGCATAGTCCAGATGTGAGGTGATCAGGGCGTGAACAATGGTCCGGCGAGATTCCTGAGGTAGAAAAGGGAGAATTTTGCGAATCATGTGCAATTTACCTAAACAGGCTGAAGAAACCTGATTGATTTGCGACAACTCGTTGTTGAACCTGTAATCAAAGATTCCTGGCTGAGTCCACAGGTTCTGGAGGAGGGTTCAACTCTGATGGCCACCATAATAGGGGTGGAGGAGGGTTTTCTTTTTATTAAAGAACAACACCTCAGTTTTATCAGAGTTGAGCTTCAGCGTGTTTAGTGCCATCCAGGTGGAGATGTTGCACAAGCAGCATCTGAAATTTAAGAAGGCTGCTTCGGAGTGATCCCTAAATGAGAACACCAATTTAGTGTTGTCAGCAAAGGAAATCACTCTGACTCCACAAGATTCTACCACTGAGGCCAGAGGAGAGAGCTGTATATTAAAAAATAGCTGGCTCAACGCGGAGCCCTGAGGGACTCCACAGTTCAGTGGTTTCACCTCGGAAACAAATGGCTGAAGGGAGACCTGTTGAGTGCGACCATTTAGAAAAGATCTGATCCAGGATAGAGAGGTACCCTGATTACCGAGGCTGAATAGTCTCTCAAGCAAAATAGCATGAGAGACCGTATTGAATGCCGCGGACAGGTCGAGAAGCACCAGCATCGCTGCTTCACCTGTATCCACACATTCCCGAATGGTTTCAGAAACTTCCAGCAGCGCAGTCTGTGCTGTATCCGTATCTAAACCCGGACTGTGGATCATGTAGAAGATGGCACAACTCCAGATAGCTGGATAATTGCCAATGGACTACTTTTTCTACGACTTTGGCTGGTTTAGGTAGAAGGGAAATGGGGCGGTAATTTTAAAAATTGAAGTATCAGCATCTGTTTTTTTTTAGAATAGGTATTATCATGGCCTGTTTCCATGTCAAAGGACAAACCCCAGTTCGAAGGGAGGAGTTACAAATCGAGTTCAAAGGAGAAATAATGAGTGGGCTAAAGAGCTAAATAATGATGGTGTGCTGGGGTCCCTTGGGGAGCCTGATTTACAGGCTAGCAATTTATGAAGTGCTGACTCTATGGAGATCGGGAGAAAGGTGGTAAATGAGCCACTATTGGTTACCACTGAGTTTTGAACCGGGCAATCCCGGGTAGGGCCAAACGTAGAGTAAATGTCTAAAATGTTGTCATAAAAGGAGTCTGATAGTCCATTACAGAGTAGGGGGAATCATGCTAATCCTGCTAGAAAGTGTGGATGGTTTAGTAAAATCTTTCACAATTTTGAAAAGGCTTTTTGAAGAATTATGCATGCTTGTTGCTGGGCATTCCTTGACACAATTGTTTCCCAAGCGTTGGGTCAGTTACACTGGCTCACCACTGGTAAACACATACAGTTTAAGGCCTTCTGTATAGCCTTCAAGTCCCTACATGGCCTTGGTCCAGACTATATAAAGCATTTTCAACGATATATCTCTACAAGACCTCTTCGCTCTTCCTCTAGCGAAAATTTGATCTTCCTTAAAATCAAAAAAGCCTCTTGGGGTGGAAAGATTTATATAGCCTGTACAGCAAAGCTGTGAATTTACTACTGTTAGAACTTAAGAACAAATCAAATCTCTTGAAATTTTGGAAAAGATTGAAGACCTGGTTATGCAACAAGTAGTTCTTCCTCTTTGCCTCTATCATATGCTGTTCCCTCTCGGTTGACTCGGCGCCTAGATACCTCCAGGTGATAGCTGTGCTCTAGAAACTCTATATTAATCGATTCACTTTTTGCCTTGTGGGCAAGCTTAGGCTCCATACAGCAGGAAAGAGTTGATTATGGTGACCAGGCAACGATCAAGGCTATAGACTTGATATGTTTATAATGAAAAGTTAAGATGTAAGTAGTTGTTCTTATGTCTTTATCCTGAAAAGTTTCTGTCAAAACTAATAGGCATTTAAGGATGTTTATTATGTAATTTTTCTTTTATTGGCGCAATATAACAAGTTACAGGAAAAATCTGGATTGCACTCGAAGAGCAGATAGGGGGAAAGAGAAAAGGAAGGAAAAAAAAAGATACCTCACTCAAGGAAGACAGACACAGATGGAACCTAGAGTGCAGTGTGTGTCATGCCAAAATGACCATCAGAAATAAGGGTAGAAGCTGTGATAGCTGTACCTAATCATCACGAGCCCATATCCAGCTCAGCCATCCCGTCAAAGGGTCCCATATCCTCATAAGCTTAACTCTATTCATCATTATCTAATAACGCCATCTCAGCAGAGCACATTTTCAGAAGTTGATGCCACCTGAGCATTTGGCTAGGATCTTCCCTCAAAAGCCAGTGTCTAGCCATCAGCCCCAATCTTGCCAGAGAAATAGCATGAAAGTATATCCCCATTAGATCAGGTTGAATAGCAGGAGAGTATCGCAATATTATTTGCTTAGGCTCACTAACAACATAGACATAAAACATCAAATTGAGCCGCACCATGATTGTCTACCAGTAGTATCTTGTAGACAAACAAGCAGCGAAAATATGAATGTCTTCGGCTCCATCAGCCCCACACGAAAGCATTTTCCATCTTATTTCAACTTCATGGTGTGGAGGGGGTGAGGCGTATAATAAAAATCGTTAATGAACTTTATACGATGCACTTTAATCTGAGAGACATTAAGAACACTCTGTACAAGATAATTACTGTCTAATGTCCTCTGAGGTCACCCCTACCCAGAGGTGCCTACTGCATTTAGCGGCCCTAAGTTGAATAAGGTCAGCCTTGCGCTCATTCTCCACCGAGGAGATCACTTGTAAGCCCAACTAATGTTCCCCTTATTATGGCTTCTCATAAAGAAGTCAAGGAAATTGTTCTGAGCGCAGCATATATTGTCAGTCTTGAGACTGACTAAAAAGTGTTAGAGCTGGAGATACCTGAAAAAGCCCATACGAGGGAGGGGAAACTGTCACTGCAGAGTCTTGTATAAATGCAACAGTACAAGGAGTTTAGAAACCTCCCATGACTCAAATCTATATTGGACAAACCGGGGCATATTAGGATTATTCTCAAGATGGGTATATGTGTTGAAGAGAGTGATATCGGGGAAATCATTTTTAGATCATCCCAAATCAAACAAAACACCCTCAATGTCTTAAACCTAGTCCTCTTAAAGTATACAGTGTTGATAATACCTGACCTAGGCACCAAGGCAGATAGTCTGAAAATTCCTGCCCCAGCACAATTGTGATATAAAAGCTGCCAGGTAGTAAAATCGCAAAGCCAGTACGGAGAACCCCTTACCCCCTGTACCCAGATAATTGAAGGAACTGAATGACCTCCATCTGTAGTGACAGTTCGATGCCAAAGTATCTTGCTGACTGTACCCAGGGCTTTTCTGGGACAGGAGCAAAGACATTGTCCAGGACCTGTGTTTAATCAATATTCCGCTTATATCCAGAAATAGAACCAAATATGCCGGCTATCGTTTCCACAGCCGACAAAGCAGCTGCGGCAGTGGAGGTTGATATACACATTGTCGGCATAAGCGAGGACTTTAAGATCAAGACTACGTAGATGCAAAGAATGAATAGCCTCCGCTTTTTTAAGAACTTGGATGTAAGGCTCAATATAAAGGGCAAAAAGCTAGGGAGATAAAAGACCCCTACTGAGTACCTCGATTGATTGGTATGGGGCCCGAAAGGATACTAGAGCAGAGAACCCAACCCTTCAAACCTTCAAATCATAGGTTTGTTGGAGCTGGGATATGAACCATGGGCTGAATTGCGAAGCGCCCAGTATTGCCCACAAAAACGACCAGGAGACCTGGTCAAATGCTTTTTTGGTATCTAGCATTATCATTCTGACCTGGGCCCCATCCGCTGATGTAACCTCTTAAGTGGTAATTGCCATAATGACATGTGCTTTCCTATCCCATCCTGGTATAAAGCCATGCGGGTTCTCATCAACCAAGCTGGAAATGACTGAAGATAATCTTTGGGCAAGATTTTGGAGATTTTGGGCAAGACGTTTATCCGTGAGATTGTGTGGTAAGAACAGCATTGTTTGGATATTTCCCCTTTTTGGGGAAAACTACACTATTGGTCTCATTCCAAGAGCCTGGCACTCGACCCAAAGACAGAAAGGAATCGATAAGATCATGGAGAACAGGTGCTAAAGCATGTAAGAATACCCCATAAAATTCAAAGGGGAATTTGGTCCGGGCCAGACCCTTTGACCTTAGCCAGCTGGCTCACTGCTGTCTCGACTTCAAGTAGTGTTATTGATCTTCCGACTTAGCAGCTGTGACTGGGTCAGTTTCTAATGATGATGTTCTATGATAAACTAGTTTACCACCTCAGTAGGAACAATGCAATCCTACCGATAGTGCATTTATTAAACTGATGGACCTCTTCCCTAATGTGCTCCTGGTCCGTGACCAGCTCACCTTTGACATTAATGATCTTCTGGATATTATTAGAGATTGCTCTGTCTTTAACCATAAAGGAGAGTAAATGCCACCTCTCCGTTATTTTTGAAGCTAGGCAGCTGCTTATCCTGTATCCTCTTGATAAATCTGTCCCATAGCATTTTCCTGAGGGTGGCTTGAGAGGTTGCAAGTTTTCCTGACAACACTGTAACCTGCCGCCAGTCTGCCTACACACTGCACCAAACTAGCTTCAGTTGAGCTCAGAGCAGAGCGGTTTCAGGCTTCCTCCAGATCAGATTTCTTATGCGGAAGCGAGGCGTAGTTTAGAGTGTATCTCCTACAAAAAGTTTTAAATGCATCTCAAACGCAGGTAGTAGAAGCTGAGTTGACGTTTAGCTCTAGGTACTCCTTCAAATGTTTATCCATGAACTGAATATACCCATTGTCGAGAAGAAGTCTCTAATCGAAGATCCTGCCACAAGATCGACAGTTTTGGGAGGGTCTTTCGGCTTTAATGAATAGGGGGTAAGGAGTAATGATCCGGTATTAATCTTTGATTAATCTGAATATCCAACTGTGGTAAGAGAACATGTCTGATCGGAAACATATCGATCCAATAGAATGAGTTATCGGGTGCGGAGTAGAAAGTAAACCCCAGCTCACTTGGACGACAGTTATGCCAAATGTCCACAAGCGCATAAGAAGTCATTATTTGTTTCAAAGCACTCTCCAGTCATGGCCTCTCCCCTCCCCAGCTGACTCAATGACCCACGGAGCGACGCATCAAAATCAGGATGAAGAGACATTAAAGTTTCCACACACTATCAGAGGCTCAGGCTATAGATGTAGTTCGGCAGCAAACAATCGAAGAACGATGAGTTGTCTCCATTCGGTTCATAAATTATACAAGCAATAAATTGAATATTCTCCCCAAAAATAGTTGCGATAACCCATTGTCCACTCGAGTCAGATTTGTGCCCCATTACCGGTAATTTCCTGTCACGCATGAGGAGGGCAATTCCTGTCTGGGCAGAAGGAAAGCTAGCCGTGCACAGCAGGTGATAGTCCAGATCCACTAAGAGCGAGGTTTGAAACGCAGTAAGGTGGGTCTCCTGTAGACATACGATGTGTGGTTATAAGGAAAAAAAATCTTCTCTTTTAGTTTACATTTATGAGGCACCTTGATGCCATTGTCATTCCAAGAGAGGATATACAAGTGCTAGTCATGATTCCAATCAGAATTAGCCATTATCATGAACAATCCAACAGATGACGCACCTTGCACTGATACTGAGAAACTGCCTCTGGACCCTCCCCTCAAGTGTGTTAAAGCCCCCGTGTCCACTTTTAACTCCAATTTTATATGCAGACCCCTCCAGCCCACCACACCTAATGTTGACCAGTCCGACCATGCTAAAGACATAACTCGGCTCATCTGCCGATAACCACTCATTAGCCCAGCCACAATTCGGTTGCCAAACATAGAGCCCAAGGATGGGTCATCCCCTCCCTTTCCCACACAGTAGAGCTGTTCCTCAGAAGACCACATAGACCGTGACCACCAGAGATGCCCGATACTAAAGAGGAGAAAAACAAAGGGAATGAAATGAAGATGAGAAGAGACCCAATCGTCAATTAACATAAATAAGACCAACTGAGGTGAGAGACAAAAGAAAGAGATCCCTCCCCGAACCGTAGTGAAAATAAAGGGACATAGATACATCACTTAAAGTCCTAGAAACTACCTGGGCCCCTGGCAAAAGAAACAAAAGCCCCCCCCCCCCCATATAGGAAAAGGACAGCGGGGACAACACCTCATTTAGCTGGCTGTCACTTTTGAAGCATCTCAGCAACTTTATATTCATTTGAACAGAAATGCAATTGACCCTAATACATGAGAGACGCTGAAGCTCCAATATTTTGTAAGGCTGGGATGTGTTCCCGGAACTGCCATCTCCAGATCACTGTCTCATGGCAGAAGTCTGAACGTACACAAAATTCTACCCCCAGAAGCTCTGATTGGTGACTGAGGCTGAGCTGCTTGGAAAATCTCATGTTGCAATAGAAAGTTACCAATGTAAATTGAGATGGCCTGAGGATAGCGGGTTGGCTCAACCTTATTGGGTTTTTGAGATGATGAGCCCTCTGAATCCTACTATCCATGTCCATTCACTGAGGGCAGGAAAGGTCTCTCAGAAGAGACGGACAATGTACCCTCTGGGATCATCCCTTTTGGATCCCTCCGGAATGCTGAGCACTCAGGTTGTTCCTTCAGGATCTGTTCTCCAGATCCTCAACGCTAGATACAAGTGTAATCAACTGAGATTTCTCCTGCTGTTTAGATGACTGAGTTTCCCCAACAGCGGGCTGGAAGGCAGCCTGAGTTTCTTCCACCTACTAAGACGTGTGCAAAATATCCATATTCTTTGAGAGCTTCCACAGGATCACATGCATCTTCAAATGAGCTGTTTTCAAGTGGAGATGAGCTGAGTCCTTCCAATATTCCTACCTTTGTAGTTGTAGAAGATTGAACATGGCAGATAAGGTGGGAGGACCAGAATCTCTAGAGGCAGAGGGTGCCTCTCAGCACCAACAATCTGAGGTGGATTAAGACCCACTGAGGATATAGCAGATATAGCCTGTTCTGAAGCAGGGGACAAAAAAATAATACTTGTATGTTCAGTGCCATCAGGATCCTAAAGATGTTCATCCTCTGAAACGGGTATTGCAGGTTTGAGGCTCCCCTGAAAGAAGGCTGCCGTGAGAAGGTCTTTGAGTTGGATAGCTCTTAGAAAATCTGACCCAGCCGTGGATCCGTTATGGATTGCTGCGCTTTTTGCCAGACTTCTCTTCAGCTCTAGGAGACAACCAGACTTTAATGCCGCCTACTGTAAAGCGCAGTTCACACTTGTTCATGTCAGACAGGCTCCCAGAGTCTGATACTGAGTGAAAAGCCTCAGGGGGCCCCTGTGTAGTGGGGCCAAGGGCAATTCCACAACAGAGGGCATCTTAGCTTCAACGTCCCCTGATGTCACCCCATCTGTAAGTGCCCCTGCAGAAGTAGGCCTGCCCCTACCATATCTTCAGCGAGTCGCTTGGAGTAGGACTAGTGCTGCATTTGACATGGTGTCCCATTCTTTTTTGCTGCAACGGCTGGAATTGTAGGCTCTGCCCTAGATTGGCTCTCTTCTTTTCTTGCAGGGAGGACGTTCCAGGTGACAGCCCCCCTATTCATACCATCAAACACGGGGTGCCACAGGGCTCCTCCTTGAGCCTGTTGTTGTTTAACCTGTACATCCAACCCCTAGCTACGGTAGCCAAAAACAGAGGTCTAACTATGGTCTCCTATGGCGACGACACACAGTTGGTAGTAGCACTCTCGGACGACTCTGTGCGGGATGCTCCCAAGTTCCGGAGCGATCTTGCGGCCGTCGCCGAGTGGATGACTGCCAACTGTCTCCAGCTTAACGCTAGCAAGTCCAAGGTGTTGTTGGTGGGGAGAGACCATGGGCTGTGGAGTGAGCACTGGTGGCCCGAATCCCTTGGCAACTCACCCCCCCTCCACTCCCCCAAGCAGGTGGTAAAGAATCTGGGGGTGTGGGTGGACTCGTCCCTCAGCTTCCAAGTTCAAACTAAAAAGGTGGTAGGGACTTGTTTTGGGCTACTGCGGGGGCTCAGACCTTTGCTGGGTTTTTTCGATGCGTCTACACGGCAAGTCATCGTCCGGGCATCAATTCTGTCAAGACTGGATTATACCAGCTCGCTGTATCTGGGGGCAAATAAAGCAGAAATTCGTAGACTACATACGGTCCAAAATGCGGCTGCCAGAACCCTTCTTGGACTCCGTAGAACCTGTCCTGTGACAGATGCTATTCGCCGATTCCACTGGTTGCCAGTGGCCAGGCGGATTGAGTTCAAGGCTCTCTGCATAGCCTTCAAGGTTCTGAGATATGCCACCCCAGGAATCTTGACCAATTTGCTGCTGCTATATGAACCCACCCGCCAACTCCGTTCCTTGGGGCAACACCTGGTTGTGGTCCCCCGGGTAAGAAGGGTGCGTGCGGGGGTATGTTCTTTCCGTACTATGTCGGCAATACTCTGGAACTCGTTCCCTGTACCGACTCGTAGCATGAATAACTATCTAGAATTTAGGAAGGCAATTAAACACACCTCTTTCCACTGCCATAGGCCTGTTTTCTCTCTGCCTCGTCGGTTTCTCTGCTGTCAGCGCCGGGGCGCTTCTCTGCAGGGGCAGCTGTCGCGCTTTATAAAATGTTATACCATAACATAACTAGGAGTGGACTGCACGACACCGACTGTTGCTACTAAGGCTCCGTCTGCAGAGACCCCCGGGGGGTTCTCTGGTAGGTCTCTCCTGGAATGCCAGTTGTAGGTGAAGCCTTGACCACTGCTCCACCAGTGTTAGAACAGAGAGGAGTGATCTACTGATCTATAGTCCTTTGAGAAGATGCAGCTGATGTTGTCACTGGGAGAGATGCTATGACCGTGACGTCTGAAGAATTAAATTTAGCCCTCGGAGTCGTTTCTTGAGGTGGCTCCAAGATAGGCTTTAAAATAGATGCACCTGCATTTCCCTCTGAAATGGCAAGTTCCCCTATAGTAGCAGATTTAGTAGCCACTATGCTTCTTCCCCCCTTCTCCCCATTTTGCACGGGTTGAGGGGATTAATGGCAGGGGGCCCGGCTGCACTGACCCTTGTTGTCTTTCCTGACATCACGTGCGAAATGAGCGAATTGAAATAAGCCAATGCAGTAAGAGAACGAGCCCAGTTATGCAGTATATTTAAAATTGACTAGTCCCTTTTTACTGCACTAAGGTGTGACTGCTGAGCTGGGGCGTGAGGTTGCTGAAACAATGCAGCAGCAGCCCAACCAGACCTCCTCACTGAATACTTTGTTGCAGGCTGTGACAAGATGAAATAACTTTCCCCAATCGTTACCAGCAGGGAAAGAAAAGCACTGGTTGATAATCGAGGACGTCCACTGCTGCAAGTTCCTCTGATCAGGCCACGGTGGCTGAGACAGACGAAAAGATACTCAAGGCAGGGTGAGCGATGCCCCTCCTTCGGGCAAGGCGCCTCCCAGCATGCCGTCTTCGGGTAGCGGAACCGTGTTGGAGACTTCTGCCTCGTCTGGGCTGCATGGCTTTCCCTGGCAGCAGGGCACGTGTCGGGGGTACACACGGGCAGTGGCGGCTGGTGGATTTTACAAGTGGTGAGGCGGTAATCTTTGACTAGAGTGTAATTTGTGAGAGAGCAAAGCGCACATGCCCAAAACTATTAAGGGGAATGTGTGTGGTGTCGGAGAGGTTATTAAGATTTTTTTTAATGGATTTAAGTGGGTGGGTTTTACAGCATACATATGCTTCAAAAGAACATATGCCAAAAAACATTAGAAGTGTGCCAAGAAATACCCCAAGCATAAAATTCGTCTGTTAGCAAAATACTCTACAACCCACAAGACAAGCACAACCACCCACCCACAAAAATAGGCACCCCAAGCGTTTCCTATCAGTAAAGCTAATAATCCCCTTGGCGTTCAATTGAACTAGAAAATACAGCAATAATCATGGTATAGTGGACCTTCGGGTCTCTGAGCCCTGGTGCTGCTGCACCAATGGGCTTCTTGCCATCATAGAATATTCCATTGTATTGATAGCAGCAGAAGGCTCCAATCGTCACCTCCTGCAGGTAGAATATGTTGCTGCAGTGTATATGTTGCCTGCTTTAACATATATTTGTATATTTGGACGTTTAATTGCAGAACTGCAATTACAAGTATAGAACTGTGCAATAAAACACCAAAACCTGGCGATCTGCTCAAATATTAAAATGTGAAATAACACACAAACACATATTCCATATTGCTAATACTGAAAGGTCAGAGCCCAAATAGCTCCCCGCTCTTCCCCCAAGTAATGTTTGGCAGCAGCAGTAGCACGACCTAAATCCGCCCTTGCTTGACAATACACATGATTTAAGGCAGGGCAAGGGTTAGCTTGCTGGATGCTACAGGGAGTCTAGTGGGCCTCTGGGGCGCAGACAGACAACTGGCTCCCGAGGCAGCCTTCCTATGCAACTTCAGAACAGCCTCATAGTCATAAACTAGAAGTAATGGCGTCGCTATGAAAACAATGACCTGAAGTTTTGCAAAACACTGCTTTTTTTTGTCTTTTTATAGTGCATTAAAATAAATGATTAGAAAATCACAAAATACAAAGCAGTGCTTTAGGCAAACCTCAGAACATGGTTTTTCAAGCCAGTAGCATAACAAGGGCACTGTATCGTGGGCCCTGGCGCAAGCAAAGAAAATGAGGATGCGGCGGTTTATTTTCCCAGTGACAGTTAATAGAACATATTAAGCATGAACACTGATGCCCCAAACACCATGTACATTCAGGGCACTGTCGATTGCAGCATTCATTACGCCTAAACTCGGAGACATGACTGCTGTGAAAAGCAGTCGCGGCCAGCATTATGGGCGGGGGGGTGGAAATGGGGTCGTCAGGTGGGGTATGGGGGGAGGCGGGAGGGGTTTAATAACTTACTTCAAAATATTAAATAAAACTTTAACTTACTGAGCTTCTGGATGGGTACGACGACTTCCGACTCCCACCGTTATGTCCTGCACCAATTCCTGCAGCTCCTCCTCGTCAACTGGAAAGGCCGCCTCGCTCCTCGTCGACAACTGGAAAGGCCGCCTCCCTCCCCTCCCTCCCTCCCTCACAATCACAATGCTGGTGAGGCGCTGGGGAGAGCGCCCCAGTCGCACCATTTTCTCCCGCATAGTGAACAAGCATTTACAATGCAACGGTCTTGGCATTGTTAAAGTTAGAGCTATTGGCATTGCTCATGACATTATTTTTGTTTGTTTTTAAAACATTTAAAGAAACGGCATTGTTATTTACAATGTCAATAGCTTAATCACTCTCAAATGCGAGACCTATTGCATTTGCACCTACACACAAATAGAGCCACCCACACACAAATAGAGCCACCCACACACACAGAGCCACCCACACACACACAGCCACCCACACACACAGAGCCACCCACACACACACAGCCACCCACACACACAGAGCCACCCACATACACAGAGCCACCGACACAGAGCCACCTACACAGAGCAACCCACACACAAATAGAGCCACCCACACAGAGCCACCTACACACACAGAGACCCACGCACAGCCACCCATGCATAGAGCCACCTACAAAAAAAGCCACCCACACAGAGCCACACAGAGGCACAAACATATAGAGCCTCCCCCACACACACAGCCACACACACAGAGCCACACATACATACACAGAGCCACATACACACACACATACATAGTAAATGGTTTTTTTAAAAAAAAATTTTTTTTTAACTTTGTTGTGTTTTCTTCTGTTCCCAAAAAATAAAAGCGCCAACATTAAAAGGTAAAAATAGAATATAAATATTTTACTATTCGTATGCGAAATGTTGAAATTGTATTTTGATAGGTAGGATGGGGTGGAAAAAAGGAAAAACATTTAAAATAAAGATAATACCGTTGTATGATACTTCCTACGCAGTCACGAATTAAGAACCCCATAGGATTTGAAAGTTCATCAAATTAAATAAATAGATTCTACTCGTGCAGGCATGTGTAGATGGTATTGTGTCCATTCGAATGCTTCAGAAACGTACCTTGTTCTTTCGTATCCCAGTAAACAGAACCCTGGAGCATCTTTCATGCTGACACCGTTAACATACGTGCGTTCATATACGTTCATACATGTATGAAATTTAGTGGCGTCATCATTTACTGTTTTGTTCGGAATTCGGCTAATAACCCATTCAGGGGTGCTTTCATTTAATACTCCATAGGCCTCTGAGTGCCGTGCCCGTCCACAGGGGAAGCACCCCAAAGAAAATTATTACCTTTCTGATTAGCTGGTGCTCAACAGACGAGTGAGGCAGGACTCCCCCCTGAGGCAGGACACTCCCCCCCCCCCCCCCCCCCCCCCCCCCCCACCCCTACGCCCCCCAAAGGGCGCTCTACTGGTAATGAGTAACGGGAGCATCGTTATATAAGGCTGGCACAAAACTACGCTTTATCATTACGGTAGCCAGAGACGGACCCCTGCCAGGAATGAAAACTGAAGGAGAAAGAAGCCTTCCGGGGGCAAAACAAATCAGGCATGACCGCTCCCCCACCCCCGCTGACCCCGCCAGGGGGCGTCTATGTGAGAAAAAGGCGCATAAAAAGCTTGTGTAAGACCGGCCCGCGACAAGCCCTCTAGCTCTCCTCTACCCCAGTTACAGGGAAAAGTGGGCAACAGTTTGACATTTAATCACTATTAATTAATTGAAATTGTAGTCATATTCCCGTTGTAAGTTACGAGTATCCGAATACAAAGTCACCTGGATAATTCAGGCCTGGCACAGCCAGGGTGGGGGTCTGAGATAGGGTGCGGTGGGGGAGATGCTTTGTAGCAGCGAACAAAAATATATAAGAGCAGGTTTGGAAAAAGAACTCGCTTAAAATTTCATATCCGAGTCCACCCTCCCCTCCGAAAGAGGAAGACGGTGTCTGTTGTTTAACGTAAAAGTAAACACGTTAGTGGATTCTGTCTCCTCTCATGAATGGGGCTGCAGCCAGCTCCTTCCGTGACGGTTTCACGTTCCTCGTTGAGCTGAAAAGCTGTGGAGCACAAATTATAGCTAGAGGGCTAATGGGCTACTGTGCCCCGCAGAAGGCCAGTGGGGCGCCTGTCGGCTCTCTGTGTCCCGCCGTGACTGTCGTTCAGGCTGCCCTGCCCTGTGCTTTCCTAGTACAAGCAATAAGCATACTTGGACTCGCAGCCACCAAAACGTGAAACTGCAAGTCCAAGCCTGCATGGAACCGCCTTGCTGCCTGAAAACATAAGAATGGCTGAAAAGGAGGTTACAGATGTAAACCGAACCGCCAGCTCTCCATTCTCATAAGTGCTATCAATGCCCTCGCTTTTCTCAAAGAGCAAATGCAAAAAAAAATGTCAAAATGCGTTTATGGATATAAAATAAGGAAAGCTTTATTTGCTTTCAGCCCAGGGCGGAAATGCACAGTCCATCTGTCAAGCATTTTGTCTTGTCCAATTTGGGGAGAGAAAGAAACACGACAGAAACAGAGAGAGAGACACAACTGCCTTTCTCCGAGGCGAAGCAGAAATGCCTCGGAGAAAGGCAGCGTCAGTTTCGGATTCGGGGACGTGTTTTTCTTTTTCTCTCCTCTTGCCATTGGCTGGAGGAGAGAAAAACACGCCCAGAGAAAACATCGCAAAAACACGCCCCCGAATCCGAAAAGGACGGGGCCTGTTCGGAGAGACAATCCTCTTCTCCAATGGCTAGCCAGCATTCAAGAGGCCAGCCAATGGAGAAGAGGAGAGAAGAGGGGCGGGTTCAAGCCCCTCTTCTCCAAAACATTAAATCTCGGACCGAGACTGCGCAAGCGCAGCCTTCGCTAGCCGAGACCTAAAAAGGGAGAGTGGGCGGTCGTGCTCGAAGGCAGGGGGGGAGTGGCTTACCCACTGTTGTGGGTATTGACTGTTTGGTCGGCTCAGGGCCGACGGCCAAACAGTCAGTATCTACAACAGTGGGTAAGCCACTCCCCCCCCCCTGCCCTCGAGCAGGACCGCCCACCCTCCCGCCCCCAACCAAGCACAGAGGCACTTCTGCTTTCTCGCAATGCGAGAAGGCAGAAACCTAAATGGTCGTTTTTACCATTTATGTTTCTGCCTTCTCGCACCGCGAGAAAGCAGTGGGGCAACGCCCCAACGCCCTAATGGGGGAGCCGCCACTGCACACGGGTGGACGGCGTCCACCCTGCCAAGAAGTTGGGCCCCACTAAATAATGTGCTGAACTCGTCCCGGTGAAATTTCCAAACAGCAGTACTCTTTCAGCAGCACCTGCACGTTTTCTGCTTTCCGTGTGCTACAAGCAACAAAGTGCAGGCGGGGACCGGGCTTTCTTATTTTAGACTCCTGCTGGGCCCATAACAAAAGCTGAATTTGAGGGGTCATTAGGCCTCCTTTGGTTCGAATCTCCTGGCTGGGAGCAGTCAGGAGCCTCGCACCTAGAAGCAAATGCAGCAGAGGGGAAACAAACCTTAGCACTTCACACATACTTAAGAGAGGCAGCTTTTCACTGTGTTCAGGCTCTGTTTACTAGATTTGCATGCACTGTAAGAATGTCAGATGTGTTGGTGTCTCCCAGTATTTACACAGAATAAATGTAATTTATATAGCGCTTACTACCCCTGAGAAGGCGTTGAAATAATTAAAGTACCACTATTTTCTCTTGTATAGCGGTACTCATCCCAAAACAGAGTATCCGAGCGCTAAACATCACACTTGCTTATTAAAGTCGTGGCTTGTGATGCCACTTCCTATGATGTCAACTCCTGTGATGCTACATGTAATGTCATGCGCATTGATCTCGTGCCGTGATGTCACACCTCGTGATGTCATGTGCTGTGATGTCACTTGCATACTGCCTAACTAGATTAGTCCCCCCACTTCTTTTTAGGTCTTGCCTGACCCAGCGCATGCGCTGGTCTGGCGAGGCATTTTGTGAGGGCTCCAAAAAGTGCTACCAGGCCAGCTTAGAGCTACAGTGCATGTGCGCCGCTTTGATGTTTGATCGCGATCACTTTGGCGGCCACACGCCGCTTTGATGTTCTCCGTGAGGCTTCAATAGATTGCAGCAGTTAAAACCAGCATTGGCATAGCCAATAGGTCTCACTTTTGGGACCTTATAAGTGTTTAGTTATGCAACTGTTGCATGGCTAAACACTTATAAGGTCCCAAAGGCGAGACCTATTGGCTATGCCAATGCTTGTTTTAGGACTTGTGCCCTGCCTGGCAGGAAAGGGCAGAGTTCCTGTCGTAGAGCTCTCTGGGGCCGGGAACACTGTCATCCAACCCCCCGGCCCACCATCCAGTCAGAAGGTAGGGGAGCAGGAAGGGACAGATTTGTAAGCCACTCGAGGCATCAGGCATGTCTTGGGAGAGGCTCCGCGTCTACTCTGGGGTCAACCGAGTGCCGCCATATTGGGAGCCGAACTCAACACCAGTACCCTGCATACATCGATGGACGAATCAACAATATTACCATTTATTATATAATGTTATGACAAAGGTAGTATGCTGGCCTTATTTATTTTGAAAAGCATATGTTAAAGCCATAAGACATGTAATTACTGTGTTAAATGTAGACAGGTATTTTGTTAGCTGGAATATCCTGTATTACCATAGTAGGCAAGGGGTTTGGTGCAGAGTACCTCCCTGACAAAGCATGGGGGTAGACAATGTGCACTTTGAGAATCCTTGTTGCATCCTCTTAAGAACATTATATATTTTCTTGCATCTGTAATTTCATGCATATCTGTAATTTTATGATTGTCTGGTTGTGTTGGATAGCTTCAATACTGTAGGCCTGGGTTGGTTATGGTGACATAGGCATGATTGGTTCATCGGGAAAAGTTACGTCACATGTGGTTGACATTATTTGTTTATAAAAAGATATGACAAAGACAGTAGACCGGACTTATTTATTATGAATACCATATGTTTAACTGAATAGGTCTTTAAAGATGTATTGTTAGTATTATGGAATAAAGCCCATAGACAGCTATTTTATTGCATGAAGTCTCACAGATTACCTTAGTAGGTGAGTATTTGGTGTAGTTTATCCACCTCTGACGAACCCGTGGTTCATAGAAGATGTGCATTGTGATAATCCTTCTTAATCCCTCTTAGGATGGTGTGAGATTGCTTTAGTAATTGTAAATGTGTACATAATTGTTAATTTAAAAATGTACACTTGATGTCTGCATCGTAGGAAAGCTTATGCCTAACACACTAAGTCTGAATTTGTTATGGTAACATCCCTGTGAAATACACACAATATAAAGGGGGGGAGAGGTTAAATCCCTACTCCAGCCTCCTAGTCCAGTCACTGAAATGCACACAAAGGAGTAGGGAAATACATAAACTGTATACAGATATAGGAGAATAGTGGCACGTGCTCCCTTTGAAAAAACTGCATCACTCACAAAATTGTGACATGCTTCAGCATAGGGCGTGCTACAGACACCCCTGCGCAGACCAACACCTTGGGTGGAGCAAAAGGGAGGGGAAGACAATACAGACGATGATATTCTTGGGATCACCGAAGAAAAAGTGCAGCCAGTGAAAGTTAAAACTAACTTGGATGTGTACCCACTCTCAGTTTTACTCCGGGGCCATCCGGCTAGGTTTAAAAACGTGAAGGACAGAAGTGAAAGAAGAAAATTAAGGTTCCTTCACCCCTCCTTACTTCCAAGTTGTAAACATGTTTCTGCCGTCAATGGTGTGCCCATAAAAACAGGTCACTCCGGCATTCATCAGGACCCAAAAAGGGAGGTCTCCTTTGATCCTACCTCAGGTATCTGTGGAATATGATCCTGGCAATGTAGAGATACCTTGATCAACACACAATATGTGGTATGTGAAATAAGAAAATGAAGGGGAAAACATAATCACTCAATCCCCCCAAAAACAAACCTAGAGGAAGGTTTACAGGGAAAGGTAGTATCTATCACTCGTATGCTTAGTCATACCAACAAGTAGCACCCCTCACGAGTCCAACACTAGCTCAATAGCACCTTTGGCCAACAGGAGGTTGATTTCCTGGATTAAGATTGAGATATGTTCTACTAAAATTTGACCTCTCGTTGGGGTGGGGGGGGTCAATATGAAGCAAGGACAAAATGAAAGGTGGGGTGCAGCCCCTTTGAACAATTTGTGAAAGCCATCAGTTTGATGTAATGAATTTTAAGCCACAGCTGATTGTGGACTTGAGGGCAAATTATAGTGGCTAGGAACCACTGCAATAGGGGAGGAACAGTTGGAGGATTGCTGTCTGTAGAGTTTTTTGTTTAAAAAAAATATTTATTGGTTTTCAACAAATAGTACATAAGTACTGAGCTTGAAACAGTATGCATATTGTTTTACATACAGTCGCAGATACAAATACCCTCTTGGTGGGGTCGTCAGATTATGATGAGAACATTAGTCGTGAAACAGTATTAATCTATGCCGATGTCACTCCTGGGTCCTACAAGCTCATTAGTTGTACATACTTATTATAATAAACATTATCCACATTAACAGGGACTCCTGTCCATTGTCTACCATATATGTTTGGCGAATGCCTTTGTTGTGTGCTAAAATTGGGCATAATCCGGCATGTATGCATGTGTAAAAAGCAAAAGTGAGGGAGGGGAGGTAGCTTGTCACGTCATTATATATGGGTCAGCGTGTACCGAGCCTGGGTGTGCAGGTGCAGCCTTATTGTTACCCATCCCACCTGTGCATGGACGTGTTGCTGGCCTGATGTGGCTTTATGGTTGAGGATAGAGGGAGGCAAGGGGAAGGAAAGAGGTGAATGAAACAGCTGTACATAAAACTTTGCACCGCATGGTACCTGTGTGTGTTTATGTCCCCTTTGAGAACACCGTGTGAGCACAACAATGTTGCTTCCGTCCTACTACATGACTGGGTTTGCCCCATCTAGTTTATATTCAACGACAGTTACATTTCCTTGCCAGTCCACAGGGCACGTCGTTTGGGGCAGCCGTGTAACATTAGATAGCGGGGTCTCATATTCTGCCACTAGTGCCCAGTGAAGATCCGAAAGCCATGCGTGTATGCTGAGACCCGCAGGTGAATTCCAGGCCATTGCTAGTTTGTTTAGCTAGGGCCATTGCTAAATCTAAGAATTTATTGAGATTCTTACAACATGCATTGAGTTTTGTGATGCCAAGTAGAAAATGTATTCCCTGGGCCATGACTGTGGTTCTTGTTGCTGTTGTTAATATTTCGGATACACCATCCCAGTATACCGCGAGTTGAGAGCATGACCAGACCATATGGGGGAATGTAACTTCTGTGTTTTGACATCTAGGGCAGACATCAGTGGATGTTGGATACATGCGTGCTAATTTATGAGGGGTTATTAAATATGTGTGATGGAGGTAATTGAATTGTGTAAATTTCAGCCTGGCATTCATGGGTAGTATCTTGGGAACAAAGCGGTACAAAAGGGGGTGGTGATGGACGGAGCATCAGAACCAATCAAACACTCACACCCAGTCAACAGATCTGGGTTTGATCCATCACCGTTCTTTAGCCCACTCCGCCACACCAGTTCAGACATGGCCATATGCAAATCAGCCTGACCCTGTGCCTCATGGGAACAGTCCAGCCCGAACTGCCAAGCCATGCCTTCCCTGGACTGGAAACAAGCTTCCTAGAACCGGTTTCTAGCATTTCAGCCGTCTTCAGCCAGGCTTGCTTGAATCCAGTGGCAAAGTGAGCAAGGGACTCACGTCTGAGCATACCCTGCCAACTTATGGCGAACAAAGTGGTACAAAAGGGGGTGGTGATGGACGGAGCATCAGAAGAACCAATCAAACACTCACACTCAGTCAACAGATCTGGGTTTGATCCATCACCGTTCTTTAGCCCACTCTGCCACCCCAGTTCAGACATGGCCATATGCAAATCAGTCTGACCCTGTGCCCCCTTTTGTACCGCTTTGTTCGCCATAAGTTGGCAGGGTATGCTCAGACGTGAGTCCCTTGCTCACTTTGCCACTGGATTCAAGCAAGCCTGGCTGAAGACGGCTGAAATGCCAGAAACCGGTCCTAGGAAGCTTGTTTCCGGTCCAGGGAAGGCATGGCTTGGCAGTTCGGGCTGGACTGTTCCGATGAGGCACAGGGTTAGACTGATTTGCATATGGACATGTCTGAACTGGGGTGGCAAAGTGGGCTAAAGAACGGTGATGGATCAAACCCAGATCTCTTGACTGGGTGTGAGTGTTTAATTGCTTCTGATGCTCCGTCCATCACCACCCCCTTTTGTACCGCTTAGTATCTTGGGAATCCCTATGCATTGTGTCCATTGTTTGTTGGTAATTTTAGTTGACAGTGCTGTTTCCCAAAATTTGCAAAGTGGTGCTAGTAGGGGCATTGCGTGTGGTCTGAGGGAATTGTAGATGGCTGTGATTGCTTTCTGCCCGTACCATGCGTCAATAATGTCTGTAACGTAGCAGATGTAGTGGGTTTGGTACACGTCTTCGCCCATACTTGAAGCACTTGCTGCGTCAGTGTCGCATAGAGCAAGAAAGTCCCTGGCGACACTCCATAATCGTCCATCAGACCATCAAAGTTTCATAATTTTGAATCCATAAATAAGTCACCCCATGTGGTTAGACATTCTGTCAGCCATTCTGTCAATTCTGGTTGTTTGAGGCAAGTGTAAGGGCCAGGGACCACCTCGAGGGGGAGGTCGGGGGCATGCACTGATGACTAGTGTCTAAACAATACATATTTCGTCCAACTATTATGAGCTGCTGTCATCAGAAAGTTACCCTGTTTCTTCTGTAGTGGTGATTTGAAGCCAGAGAGCCATTCCAGCATAGTTGGCTGCGGAAGTGTCATTGCCCAGGGGTCTAATTCGGCGAGATTGCTTCTCCATCTCATGGGCCATTGAAGTTGCGCCGCTGCGTAATAATGTTCATAGTTAGGCACCCCTAAACCACCCTCCAATAAGGAAGGTATAATTTCGGAAGTGCCATCCTGGCCCTTTAGCCCCCCAGACAAGGGACACTAATAGCCTTAAGTCCTGAAATATTTTATGAGGGAGTCGATAGGGGAGTACTGCGAAAAAATATAGGAGCCTGGGGAGTAGTAGCATCTTGGAAATAGCAATACGACCCATAGAGGATTATGGGCCTTTAGTCCAGAATTGAAGTGCAGATCGGGCACTAGCAATCACTTTGCCCAAATTGCCATCGATTAGATTCACCTGGGAGTGGTAGATTGAACCCCTAAATATTTGAAGGAGTTGTAAGCCCTGGTGAGTAGGGTAAATACTGCCTCTGTTCCATGAGTATAGGTGTCATTGGGAACAGTCCTGATTTGGAGCAGTTTATTTTCGAACCGGAAAACCGGGCATGAGCATCCAGTAGCTCCGTAAGGCCCTGTAAGGCCTCATTTTGGTTTCGAAGATAGATCAGCATAAAGGGAGACTATGTGCCATTGTGTGTACACTCGTATACCCCAATCCAGGACACAACTGCGAAACACACATGCCAGGGGCTCCATGGCCAGGGCAAATATGATTGGTGATGATGGGCATTCCTGTCTGGTTCCACGCTCTATCTCGAAGGGGGGTGAGATGATACTTCCTGTTTTCTCCCAAGCTCGCGGTTTGGTATATAGTATCTTTACCCATCTTAGGAACTTGGGGCCCATGCGGAATCTCGCCAACACTGCCAACAAGTATTCCCAGCCTAAGGTAGCAAATGCTTTTTCGATATCCAGAGCAGCATTCCAGTGCTGCTCCCCTTCTGTTTGTGCCCATTCAATCAGTTTAAATAACCCGCGTAGGTTTAGACCTGTGTTTCTCCCTGGAATTAACCCTTTCTGATCAGTGTGGACCAGTAGTTGTACAGCTTCTATTAACCTGTTGGCCAATATCTTGCCCAAGATTTTGTAGTCTGAATTCAGTAAGGATAGTGGGCGATAAAAGTCCGTACAGAGTGGATCCCTACCAGGCATCGGTAGCACCACCAATGTCGCCTCCCAGAGAGAGGGTGGTAATGCGCCACGGTCGAAGTCTGTTGTCGAGTTAATGGTTCTGGATTCCACTCTATAACATCTTGCCCAAAATGGTAGAGTTTGTTGTTGCTCTGGCTGGTAAAGTTGATGCTGCCAGTAAGTATGCCTCTTAGATAGCCTCTCAACGATTCTACACTGCTGGTGGAATAGTCTGGCTACAGTCTGTAATCTCAAGATTCAAGCAACTATCTTTGAAACGCTCTAGTGTTGTCAGCCTTTTCTCTAAACAGACTAGATCCGTCAAAGGCAATGTTTTTAAGTGATTTTCTGGAAGTCTGGTTCACTGCATCTAGGCATGCCTTCTATGCCCTACGCTGGTGCAAAAGCACAGCCTATGCAGTCATACTTTGTTGTATTTTTTCCGTTTTAGATTGTTTCGGCCAGTAATTTCCTGAGGTCCTCTTGAACAGCCAGCAGGGTCTCACTGACCACATCCCAAAAAGCACAGATGTACATGCTTAGAAGGGACACCACACTTAGAGAACGTAAAGCTAGTCTACCTGATAAACATTTTTTTTTACCAAAGGGATGAATACTTTTCAACTTCCTGTACTGGGGAGTGGTATTCCTAGTGTTTTTTCTCCTGAGCGCAGCTCTTTCTTCAATTTGAAAATAGTACTTTTTCAACCCTTCCTAAAAATACGTGGAGAATTTATAACTTTCCATGAATATTCTAGGACTGGAGTTACAATAGTAAATAAGCCTCCTGGAATATTTGGGGGAAAGTTGCTCTTTCCCCAAATATATTAGGACAGGATTTAGAGTAGGAAATTGGACTTTTTAGTGTCCGCCACGGCTATCCTGAGGGCGCAGTGCAAGACAAGAAACACAACTGAGCCTTGGGGGTTGGCGAGTAAAGTATTTTAGTTTAACTTGCTTGTGAATTCCCGCAATACAAAGGTTTCAGGCATTGGGTGTTTTGTTAGAACGTTTGGGGCCCCAGCAGCTGGCCTGTGCCGTCTGTCCACAGTTCATCTGATTGGAGGGCCTTGCTAGGCTTAGACCAGGTATTCCATCAGCGTGTCCTTAAGGATCTTCTTAAATAGTAGCAATGGCTCAGGTGGAGCTGAACCTGGCTGAAGGATTTCTGTCAATAAATTGTGTTTAGTTTCCAGAGGAGGCCATTGCAAATGTAGCAGGTGTGTTGCTCTTCACACTAATACAGCAAAGGAAGCATTTTCTTCCGTTGCTGAACAAGATGGTGAACCCAGCTCTGTTTCTAGTGACCTAGCTGGCTCACTGGCATTTTGGAAGGGTCCAGCCCTTAAACAGTGTAATGAGGCGGGGAGCAGATTGGTTGCCTCCTAGTCCTTATCAGTGTTGTGAGGGACCATTGGTATGCTCTGAACCTCCTAGGTTTCGAAACTGAAGAGAGGGTCTTTACCCTCAGATAATACTGGCGTCTGGATAGAGCAGCTCTAGTGGGTAGAGATAAAGGGTGGTGAGGGTGACCTGAGATCTCGGGTGGGTGAAGGAAGATGACGGTGACTTGAGGGTTTGGGGGTGAGAAGAGGTAAGGGAGGTGGGGGTGACTTGGGGGTTAAAAGGTAGATAGAGATAAGGGAAGTGGGGGTGACTTGAGGGTTCAGGGGTGGGGAGAGGTAAAGGGAGTTGAGGATTTGGGGGTGAGTAGAGTTAAAAGTAGGTACGTTTGATTTTAGGCTTTGGGGTGGGTAAAGTTAAAGGGAAGTAAGGGTGAATTTAGGGTTCAGGATTGGGGAGAGGTAAAGGGAGGTGTCAAATTTAAAGAGGTGAAACCAAAATTGTCCCAAAGCTGTCTGACCCGTCTGAAGCACCTGGCAAAATGAAATTCGCTGCCATCGCTGACGAATAAAAGCAAAAGAAATGAGTGACAAGGAGGCCAACTAATGGTAAGTAATGGGTGGCTCGAAGTCCTTTTTTAGTTTTTGTTTTTAAAATAACAATAGATCTCGCAGTGATAGCGCATGCACGGTCTCAGGCGAGACCTAAAAAAAAGGATAGTTACACATACCTGTGTATCTGAAGTCGATTACAATGTAGCAAAGGTTGGATTGTTATGATTTGACAAATCCAGATTTTTCACATATCTTAAATGGGCTGTAAATATTATCATAGCCTCACCTAATACTGTCTGAAAAGCAATTGGAGCCAGGCTATGCAGCTTTCCAATGCTTGGTGAAACTAAATGAGCCAAGTGTAGGAACTGAGGCTGCCCCATAACAGCTGGAGTGCACAAAAACAATCTTGTGTGGCCACTGTTCGCACACGTTCTGAGCACAGACGGCACAAGCATTGCTGAGAAGGAGTTTCTAGGTGTGACAGACCATGAAGAAGAAATATGAAGGGAGGTGGCAATTAGCAGAGGTATACATGAAAGAGAACCCAAATACTATGAGTCTGTTATTACCAGAGGCCTGCTTCACGAAGCACACTACCAACTGGAAGACCAGGGAAGCTGGGGGATATGTTATGAGAAATATACAACCAATGTGAAAGAGTTTCTTTCTCTTGCAAAAAGAAAATATTGGTGTGGCTTGAGAAATCAACATTGTACTCCTTGGGAAGTGGGAAAAATAACCACCATTGAGAGGATCAGTAAAAATGAAAGCCTTGTAACCCTCCCAACCTCCTCACTAATCATTTCCTCAATACCACAGACAGAAGGGCAGATCTACCCTTTCTGTTTATCCATTCTTTAACTATTATACAAAAGATGATGTACCCCGGCACTCATAAAGTATAAAATTCAAATATATGACATTGTTTAGTCCGGACTACTGTAGCATAAAGTATACTTTGGCACAGGAAAACACAAGAGATATTACTTATCAAAAGAATGTGCATCGATTTATTCCATACAAAATTCAAGTTTTGCTAAAAGCGTTTTTTATCAAAGCTGTACAGGACTAAGAACACTGATGATTCTAACAGATGGTTACAAAATGAGGGGTCTTGTGTTATCGTAGCGTGGTCCAGTCCTTGTAGGAAAATGCGAGAACAGCTAACACGTGTTTCGTCACTTCCGTGACTTCCTCAAGGCTTACGAAGAGAATATTAAGCAATGACAAGGTGGTAATTCGCCAGTAGACTCTCGTGATGAAATAAAAACAATTCCCCAACTTCAAAGTCAGTTTTCCAAATGACAGCTGTAATGTCTTTGGTTGCCTTTGGCAAATTATAGAAAGTGCAGTCAGATCAATATTCCGAATATGATTCACGCCTAGTACCAGAATGGATAAGGTAAGGCACAAGTGTCCCAATTTCTGGTTCTTAGATGACACCTGAAGGGCTATTATAGGCCCATTTTATATATGTTGCTGGCGGAACATTTCAGTGGAAAACTGTATTTTGTAGTGACTCCCGGCTGACGCGAAGAGCTGTGATCAGCCCCGCGTCTGGAGAACAAGCCGTCCGTAGAACAAGCAGTCCGTAGACCCAAGTACGCCCGTATCACACATAGTGAGGTCGGCGTTTTGAAACTGTTCAAAAGTACTACTGACATTTTTTTCATTTTGTAACCATCTGTTAGAATCAACAGTGTTCTCAGTCCTGTAAAGCTTTGATAAAAACGCTTTTAGCAAAACTTGAATTTTGTATGGACTAAATCGATGCACATTTTTTTGATAAGCAATGTCTCTGGTGTTTTCCTGTGCCAAAGTATACTTTATGCTACAGTAGTCCTGACTAAACAATGTCATATATTTGAATTTTATACTTTGAGTGCCGGGGTACATCTTCTTGTATATTGATTACACAGGTCACCTCATTGGTTACCTGTGTTTCTTTGTACCTGAGGTAGTGGGGTGTTTTCTACCCTGAGTGCCACCACTTCATACTTCTTTTTTTTTTTTTTTTTAGTGTCCTTTGTCTACTTGCTACTTATTCTTAAACAGCCATTTGAATATGTTCAATCTGTGATGTGCGACCTGTGTATCCACCACTACCATCCCCTGACCAGTATATTGTACAAAAGACCACCTTTTTGCCACAGAAGTAAGGCTTCTCTTCCACACTCTGCTACGAAAAGCCCTAATCTCTCTATAATAGCTAAAGGGTTTCGGGAAGATGTGGACAATAATGGGGTCAGAGGACTAAAGTGGATGGCTGTCCTTCAACCAGCGAAATATGTGCACCCTCAGTGACTTAACTTGAGTCTGGGAACAGAGAGGGAGGAAAAACGACATTAATGAGAAAGAAGATTCAAGGTCAAATCACACAAAAGTCAGGAAATTTTGCACATCGGAAACAAATATGAATGAACTCACCCTCTGGCAGTTATCGTGGTGTCATATTCCCTTTCTTTGTTACCTGTGTGGATAAAACAACTAGAGGGTCTAGAATTTCCAAGGTTGGGAAATTCAACTGACAGAAATAAAAGGTGCGTCCTCTAAGACTGTACACATGGACCAAAGTAAGCGTTTCCTCCTCCATTAAAGCCATGGCAAATGATGAAGGGACAGTGTAGAAAATTTGCCATTTCTGCATGGTCACCCCAGATTTTTCACCTTTTGCTGGACCCTATATTTTTGCTTGTTTGAGAAATCTGTGCTCTTTGCCCTCCTAACCAGTACTAATGTGCCTGTGCTTCTCCATTAAGCATGGTCGAATTGGCGTATCCCTCATTGGTATATTTAACTTCCATATTAGTTCCAAGTATGTGGTAAAAAATGTACCTACGGCCTGTAAATTAAATGTCACTGGTGGACTCCTGCACCTATTGTGTTAGACTACAGTGCAATTGTAAATCATGGCTTCAGGCCTACCATTGTAGCTTGACTGTGGCAGCTTAAAAACTGCAATTCAGCCTGTCAATGCATGCGTTTTTAACAAGTCAAATCCTACCCTTTAAATATTAACTCTCCCCTATGTAGGGTTGGGAGCCCACAGGGCAGTGTGCATGCTATTTGAAAGTACGATATGTAGAACTTTAATGTTAAAATGTCCTTACAGTGACTAGCAACCAAAGGCTAGTTTTCATTGTAGCAGGTCTAGCTGTTCTATGTAGAAAACCAGAGTGCAGATTAAAAATCCTAATACTGAATCTCTGGAATGGGACTACCTGGAACATATGTAAACCGCTATTTATAATACTTATTTTAAATTCAATTCCATTGTGAAGTCAGATTTTTTATAATTATGAAGGGAAAGTAACAACATGTATCTTTTCCCTGCCTGGTGTTCCTGGAGGCTAAATTTGCATTTGTTCTCCCACTTGTAGATAGTAATTAGCATTTAAATAGGTGTGAAATGGTTCCCAGGAGCAAACAATAGCCTGACCTCAATCTGCAGAGATAACTTCTCTGAACTGCAGAGAATATGCAGGGTGGGGCTGTGAGCATCATTTTTGACATTGCAGTGTCAAATCCTGCTTGACAGGTCTCCTGGGTTTTTACACATAACGCTGGGATCGCACTTGAAAGGAAGGGAAACTGGATTCCAAGAACAAATCTTGTGTATCTGCTGTCTGGTTGCTGGAAACCCCTACTTTTTCCTACCGGATGTCGATCTCTGGGTTTATTTGGGGTACTGTGGATTCCAAACTGGATTTTTGTGTTAGATGTTGTAGGAGACTAGGATTACCACAGTACTTTCCCTACACACACATGCCCAACCAGCCCTCACTGTGCCCGAACGTTCCAGTGGTGAACCCACTAATGTCCCTATGAACAGTGAAGCAGCCAACTACTGTGTGCCTCACTTTAGTTGTACGTAACGTTAGCATGGGGTACAGCTGGGGGTGGCCACAGTGGTTATTTAACTAGATAACCTGCCATGTGGTAGAACATTTGTAGTGTCTGCAAGTACAATCTATTCAATAAAATCAAATACTTCGCAAGCAATTTACAACTCCACACAAATGTAGAATTAATGCTTCCCTCTTCCTTTATGTTAGGAAGTTCTTCAACAGCCCCAAGTCCCTCTGGATGCCAGGGGAAGCACACATAACCAGTAGATCAGTATAATACAACTAGCTGCCAGAGTGAGTAGAGGTCTGGGCCCAGTTTAAATTCCCATTTCAGTTTTTGGGGGTGAGCCCAGTTCTTGTTATAGAATTTATTCCACATCACTAAGGTGATCGTCTGATGCAGAGGTACATTTTGGATTTTGCAGTTGTCATCCTCGATAACCTAAATTTGCCTCTTGGCCATGTCCTTTTGAGAATGTTTCTTGTCCAGTCTATTTTTCATATTGCCAGTGATAGAGCTAGATTTCATCAAGATTAGTCATTACTTTATTTTTGTGCTTCAGACAGACTGCTTTTAAAATGACGCAGATTTTGGCGCAAGCTAAATGAAAAAATGACATCAGGCCTGGTCAAATGTATTCTTTTTAAGTGGCAGATTTTGGTGCATGAAAAGTGAAAGCATGAATCAGATGCTTTTAAAGGGTAACATTTTTGGTACCTACAAGTGAAAATATGAAATAAGGCCTGGTCAGAATGCTTTCAGTTCAAGAGTGCTTTCATGTAAAAAAAAAAAAAACAACATGCTAAACAGTCATGTTTAAATGTGATTAATCAATATGTAATCTCACTATAGAATGCACATTAATTTAGAAAATATATTTGTACTTTCAAAATAGCATATAATTGTACTGAATTAACATGTATTTTTGCAAGGGTAGAAATGTGCTGAAATGTGCTTTTGCACTGTAGAAAACCACGTGATTTCAGTTTGCTTTAGTGGACTTCGCTTACTGCAGTTTTTGCCCTTGAAGATTAGAATGGAATGTGCTCCTCTTCCCTACCAACTTTTAATTAAAGGGCTTTGTTAATAAATCACGCCCTCCTGTTTCCATCTCTTCGACCTTCACTATGTTGCATATTTTTTGATTTTTTTGTAGCCTGTTTAAACTGTGGAGTGAAGTGAAGAGAAACTGCAGAGCACGCATTTTTCTTATAAAATTTATTTTTCTGTTTCCTCATAAATAACTTTTGTTACAGAAAATGTAATTGTTTTAAAATGTAAAAGGATGTGAAGTCATGTAATGAGGGACACGCCTGATTATTGACGTATCCAGTCAGCCCATGGGGAGATGATGTGTCTTGAAGTTCTGATTGGACCAGCTACGAGTACCAAGCACGTGGACTTTTGCTTGAAATATGGCTTACAAGTGGGAGGGGTGGCTATTTGCTAATTTTTTTCCTGAGGGCCAGGCCCAGCTTCTGTGCTGGACACAGACGGGGAGGAGAGAGAAGGAGGGGCTGCATCTGTGGGGGCTATTTTGCAGCTCCTGAGACAGAGAGGCAGAGAGAGAGAGCTGAGAGTATCTGAACAGGTTTAGATTTTAGGTGCTAAGCTTTAAACTTCATGCTTTGACAAACTGCTTTTGAAAAGATGCATTTGTCCTATGCATTTATTTCTCTTTATGGGAGATTTTTGCCATTATTAATTATTGATTAGCCTTACAAGACTCACTATTTTCTTAGAAACTCTTTAAGAGTGTCTGACTGACAATTTTGCGCCACATTTTCTTTTCTACATGTGATGCTCATATGCAGACTATAATATGTTGTGTATTAATGCTATTTTTCCTAATTTCCCAAATTCTGTAACCTGATTGATATTTGACTAATGAATAAAGGGTCAGAAAAACTTCACTTTTAACTAAGAAAATAAAACCCATTTAAAAATACTCACAACTCTCTTTATTGGCTTAAATATTAAATGCATTTTTGATTTTTCATGTTTATGTAAAGTCTCCTGAAGGTAATATACAGTGGGAAGGGTCCAGTACCTTTACAACAGTAAATTGGAGGTACTGAGGTTTTGCATTCAGAAATGTCCATGAAATTACCGCTGCATCAGTTTCTGGTAACAAGTGGATGGTCATTATTTATTAGTTTGGTGATTAAGGATTATTAATATTGCCATCAACTATTTAACTAATGGATCATTGACCTTAGGAGGGAAGTAAAATAATTTCCCAAGTTAGATAAATGTCCAAGTCCTGATTCCAATGCTCAGAACCTGAAGACTGGCAGAGCAGTACTGGAAGGTGATGCAAGAAGGTGATTGCTGGAGTGGTGTGAGTATCAATAGGGTTGTGAAATGTTGTTAATGTGCTAGGATGTATTTATGAAGTGTTGAAAATATTAAGGGTGTTGACTGTTGATGAAAATTTTGCTCATATGAATTGATGCTTTATCTATTATATTAGTAATTTCATAGGACAGGATTTATTGGTTATGGATTACATGTTTTAACTCTTCATGTTGAGTAAGTTAGGGTCTTGTTCTATGTTGTCTGGAAAAACAGGTATGTACACCTGTGGAATCCCGTGAAGGAATAGCGGGTGGTAACTGGAAGCCACACTGCAGTTAGGTTACTCGTCTGTTGGAATAACACTGAGAAGCTAGGTAGGGCTGGCAGTGTTAAAATTAGGGACTATTTTCTGTGTAAAAGTGAGAGTGATTGATAGCAAAGAGTTTGCTGGTGAAACTTTGGTGTTATATCACCTAGAAAGGGTAACACCAAAGGAGTAGCAGGTTCTTCTGAGTTTGAGTGGGGGTAAGCGGAAGGGATTTACTCGCAGTGTTTGAAGAGTAAACGGAAGTTCTTACTTTGTGAAGGGTAAGCGGAATGTGTTACTCGCAGTGAAAATAAATCTATCCTTTGTTTAGTGTAACAGACAGAGTAGCAAATGTTTTTATGTTATTAACAGAATTTTGACTAAGAAAACTCAGAAAAATATTTCAGTAAGATTTTTTGGAGGGTCAGTGGTAGGAGTAAAACTGACTGAAATTGCAACTGACAGCATTGGAGAAAATTTTTTGCATTGAACTATTGCAGAAATGAAAATGTTTGAAGGTTTAAAGAAACTGTTGGGAGGTAAAGTGAAAAATTCGTATTTAATTGGTGATGCTCCTGAAGGAACACCTGTGCATTTTATGTCTACCAGTTTGACGCTAAACATCCTGTGATTCTGGGCAAATCACTTAATCTCCCTGTGCCAAACAAAAAATGAATGTGTGTCCTCATGTAACGTAACTGGTGCTATGTAAAGCGCTCTGAAACCTGATTGGATTCGGGTCAAGTTTGCGCTATATAAAACTCTACAAAAACAAATAAAAAATTGACAAATTAAGGGAAGTGTTATGTGAAATAAAGACACCATCTAGAGCTGCACAATTTGAGGCCTTAAGCATGTGGGAAAAGACAGCAGGAGACAAGGCAAGTGAGGATAAAAAGGTAAAGCACCAGATGCAGGAGAAGGGAATTAATGATGATAAAAAGCTTCAAATAAATAATGATTCAGGGGATGAAATAATGGATGCATTGTGAACTGAGTGTCCGCCACTTTATGTGGTTCCCATTGAAAATAGTGTACCAGTAAGTACTACAGTGGCTACTGCTTCTTTTGAACAGAGAGAAACACAGATTGAGAGAACTGTGCAGACATTTCAGAATGACCCACTACCTGTTGATTCAGTACTGACAGTGATACCTCCAGGTGTTACTGCTTCAAATATGACTGATTCAGTCCAGATATCACAAACTGCAGATGCACAGGCCCTGCCTAGAGAAATTATGACTGTCCCAATTAATATGGTACCTACTCAAAAGGTTAAAACCGCTGCAGAAGGAGTAATTATGGCAGGGTTTATTTCAGAAACTCAGAATTCACAGATTATTGAACAGAAATTACCCCAGACAGTCCAAGCACTGAAAGGTGAGGGAAAATGGTATTTACAACATCTGCAGCCCAGGATAAAATGAATATATTTGAAGATGGGATTTTTCAAGCCTGCTTTGAGGAAGCAGCAGTGATAAAAAGCATGGGAGACCAAATTAACCCAGACCCTGAAAAAGAGAAACAGCTTAGTGTTTTAAATTCAACATTTGAACATGAACAAATTAACAGTCCCTGCTGTTTAAATCATGAAAATGTGAACCAGTGGCAGGAGAAATAATTAATTTCCCTGTGTAAGGAAACAGCTACATGTGCAGTAACTACACATGATATACTGACTGATTTGGCTCAAAAATATGAAATTGATGTTTCAGAAAGCTTTCCATTTCAGAAAAGTTTAGGGTACATATAAATGATGAAGCAAATGGGAAAATGTGTTCTTCAGGAATGCAGTTGCACATTGCAGACATAATAAAATATATTTTCAAATGCAATGGGTTTGAGAAATTAGGAGACAAGTGGGCAAGAAAACATGAGAAGAAAAATAAACCACCAGACCTAGCAAGGAAACTGGATAAGAAAAAGAAACCACCAGATCTTGTTGAGGAAAATAATAAGCAGCATGAGGGAGAAGCTTTTGCTTACTCATTGACAGAAAGGGTGGGAGAAGTGCATGTGCCACGGAACAAAGGTGAACTTGCAGCATTTCTGAACACATTCCTATATTTGAGAGACAAGCTTATGCTGTGGTACCCACAGATTGATGGATTTGTTGAAATTTTAAAGGAGTTATGCATTAATTTGGAAATGTTCTTTGACATTGCCATGCAGACTGCATTGTGGTTTGAATCTAAAGTTGTTGTGCAAAGGCCAAGCGAGGAGACAATGAAAAGAGTTTGCATGAATGCACCATCATTTTCTGTTATGGAGAAAAACGTAGCAGTGATTACATTCCTGAAGGGCAGAGTGCCAGCAAAGGATGTTGATTGGGTACAGATTAAAAGTACACAGGATGGAAGTAAAGGTGTTTTGCTTTGTGCAAATTCGGGTATGGATGTTGCACTGCTGGAAAAAGTATTCGTTTGCCCTCTTTATAACAGATTTGAGCATTGGCAGAAGAAAGTTAAATTTAAACATGATGCAGCAGTTGGAAATGTGGAAATACAGAGAGAAATTGAGGTGCAAGATGTGTCAGCCAAGCAAATGCAAATGTCAGTTCAGAAACGGGTACCAATGGCAGGAGTTTTTCAAGCCCAAATGGTCCCACAAAATATGGAAAATGCTAAAATTAATTTAAATAAGTTGCCCAGAGCAAATGTGAATTAGTTCCAGAAACTAGGCCTGTCAGGAAAACAATTGTTTTGCAAATTAAATATGACAGATTACTGTACACCAGATAATGTTAATTTTCAGATTCCTGATGAGGATGTCCATTTTAAACTGGCCCAACAAGAGACAGCAGTATCATTGTTTTCAGAAAAGACAGTTGAAAAATTACCTTCTGATTTGAAAGAAATAATAAACACAGAAGTAAGGGAGTTCACAGAGAAAGATGTCAGATTAATAAAATGTGCAGAGCATGTTTTATTCAAATTAGAATCAAATGACATGTATTTAAGAACAGCATCAGTTGCAGACATTTTACTCATAATTGGACATAAACTGAGTAAAGTATTTTTGATGGAATTGATTGGAAGTTTATGTAACTTTCTGATCACAGGTTCACAGAAACTAAATGAAAAGAACAGATTAGTGCAGGAGATTAATAGCATAACTTTTCCATGTTGTCCTGTGGTACCGAATCCAGCCAATATATTTTTTCACATTCCATGTGCTGAAGAATGGCTTACTGTTATTGATTTTTGTCAAGTTCATGTCACAGTGCCATTGCATGAGAATAGTCAGGAGTACTGTCAAAAAGTAAAGGAATGTCTGGGATACATAATTGGAAAGGGAGCTAGAAAGGTGTCACCAGAGAGTGTGGAAATAATTCACCAGATGAATCCACCTCAAATTCAGAAAGAAGTCAGGAAGTTTTTGGGAATGGTTAGCTGCTGTAGAGAGTGGTTACTAAACCTTTTCCTAGTGGCTAAGCCTTTACTGAGGCTGACACACAAGGATGTGTCTGATCCGCTTCCATTGGACAACAAATGCACAAAAGCATTCCTAGAGTTGAAAGAGAAAAAGTGTCGCGCCCCAGCACTAGGAATGAAAGTTTATTTTAAAAAAAATACACCAATTTGCAGTGAGAGGGAGGGCTGTGCTCTCAGTGCCTGTTCAAAAACATGAATGTGTTCAAAGGTCTGTGACATTTTTCCCAATGACCCTTGACCCCAACGTCCCAGAAATGCCCAGCTGCCTTAATTTAGTAGCTGTGGTAGATGTCAGTCATAAAAAGAGTGAGTTTATAATAATGGAATTTCCAATTATTGTAATGGTTGCTTCCTTTGTGGAATTGTTTTGGGAAAGTACTGTTACCAAGAAATGTCTAAATTCAAATGTATTTAGCTTACTGCCTGCAAATGAAATTGTTTGTGATCAAACTGAACTTAAATGTTTAAATGTCATGAATTTCTGCGCCTGAAACCAAATTTAGACTTTAATGATGAACGTCTGATTCAGCCCAACCATTTTGTAGATGGCCCATGTTTGAAAGGTAACAATGACACATTAAGAACAGCATATGCTGTGCTCCCTATACATTATGGTGTCAAAGTTCATGGCTTTCAGTAGTTACCTCAGCCTAAAATTCGAAATTGATTGCCCTTACCATAGCATGCAGTATTTCTGCTCAAATGGAAGTCACTGTTGTCATAGGAGAGAGAAATGCTAATTCAGTTGCACAAAATTGTGCTCTGTTAGCATATACATTCAATGGAATCTTCACAGGTGAATTAAAAGAGGCTCAAGAAAATGTTTTAGAAGCAGAACAACAGGGTTGTATCAGAATTGTTTTAGAGAAAAGTGACAACTGCATAGTGGCAAATATGTTATTGCAAAAACTGATGCCCAGGTATAGATTCCCAGTTTCTCTGAAATCAGATCATTATGAGGTCTCAAGGATGATGTGTGCAGAACCACAGATTGAACAAGGATTGGATTGTAGCTATCTGCCTGAAGTTTCAAGCATAATAAAGCAACACAAAGACAGCACAGAGTTACATTTTGCAAAAGACTGTTTCAGCATCACCAAAGTGGCTTGAAGATGGACATGCAAATGCACTTGTGAAAACCACAGATGAAAAGACTAGCCATTGCTGTGAAGGTCTGTCTGATGTGGAGCATGCAGTTGCTCACCAGATTGCAGCTGCTACACAAGATCTACATAATGAATGGTGCCAAAACTTTGATCTGAGAGATGCTGTGAAATGGAAAGGCCTGTTCCAAAGAATCTTGGCAAAGACTGTAGTGAAATGTGGTGGCCTTCCAAATTGGGTGCATACCTCTCACACACGTTTGGTCCTGTGTCCCCCTGATGAAACAGCTCCTCTTCAAGAAGATATGCCAGCAGTTGTCAAAAGTCCACAAAAGAGGGTCAGTCAAGCTGTAAGGGAACACACAGAGTCTGAAACAGCACTAGAGAAAACTGAAGTGGCACTGGAAAAGCAAAAAGTGGAAACTGACTCAGATGAAAGCGGTGTCCAAAGGGTAAAAGAGTCAGATGATGCCTCTGAAGAAGAAATTAGTGCTGTGGGCCTACGAGCGGAGGTAGAAAAAGGCTGGCTGAAAGGGAATCCAAAATGTTTGCAGTGGTCCCTTGAAAAATCATTTGCACCCATAGCTGAAACATCTGAATCTGATCGAAGTGAGAGGCTTGGATTGGAAAAGTGCAAGGAATTGATGGTGCTCTGTCAGAGTTTCTCAGCATCTGAGTGGTCAAATTGCATGGAAAAAGTACAGAATGCCACACCCTTTGAGCCACCCTGAAGGCAAGCTGGTGACAAAGAGAAAAAGAAAGGCTGAAACTATAACTGAGAATTTTCAAGAGCTGAAGAGAAAAAGAATCTTTGAATGATGAAAGAAAAAGAAGAAAGAAGAAAAAAATAGAAAACAGAACTGTTCTGTTGATTTTTCCTTTTATTATTTTAGTTACTTATTTTAGAAAATACTAACAGTTCTAAGAAGCTACTTACAGAACTCTGCACTAAGCTGGAGCTTGGCTATATATGAGCTGATTACAGACAAGATTTGTGTTTGCCTTAGAACTAAAATTGTTATATGCTCAGCTTTTGCAATAAAAATGTCACTTGTGAAATTAAATAAATGTGATTTTAAGTATGATTTGATATCATCAAAAGGGAGGATTGATAGAGCTAGATTTCATCAAGATTAGGCATTGCTTTATTTTTGTGCTTCAGACAGACTGCTTTTAAAATGATGCAGATTTTGGCGCAAGCAAAATGAAAACATGACATAAGGCCTGGTCAAATGTATTCTTTTTAAGTGGCAGATTTTGGTGCGTGAAAACGTGAATCAGATGCTTTTAAAGGGTAACAATTTTGGTACCTACAAGTGAAAATCTGAAATAAGGCCTGGTCAGAATGCTTTCGGTTCAAGAGTGCTTTCATGTAAAAAAAATAAAAAATGCTAAACAGCCATGTTTAAATGTGATTAATCAATGTCATCTCACTATAGAATGCACATTAATTTAGAAAATATATTTGTACTTTCCGAATAGCATATAATTGTACTGAATTAACATGTATTTTTGCAAGAGTAGAAATGTGCTGAAATGTGTTTTTGCACTGTAGAAAATCACGTGATTTCAGTTTGCTTTAGTGGACTTCGCTTACTGCAGTTTTTGCCCTTGAAGATTAGAATGGAATGTGCTCCTCTTCCCTACCAACTTTTAATGAAAGGGCTTTGTTAATAAATCACACCCTCCTGTTTCCATCTCTTCGACCTTCACTATGTTGCATATTTTTTATTTTATTTTTGTAGCCTGTTTAAACTGTGGAGTGAAGAGAAACTGCAGAGCACACATTTTTCTTATAAAATGTATTTTTTTGTTTCCTCATAAATAAAACTTTTGTTACAGAAAATGTAATTGTTTTAAAATGTAAAAGGATGTGAAGTCATGTAATGAGGAACACGCCTGATTAATGACGTATCCAGTCAACCCATGGGGAGATTATGTGTCTTGAAGTTCTGATTGGACCAGCTACGAGGGCCAAGCACGTGGACTTTCGCTTGAAATATGGCTTACAAGTGGGAGGGGTGGCGATTTGCTCTTTTTTTCCTGAGGGCCAGGTCCAGCTTCTGTGCTGGACATAGAGACGGGGAGGAGAGAGGAGGGGCTGCATCTGTGGGGGCTATTTTGCAGCTCCTGAGACAGAGAGGCAGAGAGAGAGAGCTGAGAGTATCTGAACCGGTTTAGATTTTAGGTGCTAAGCTTTAAACTTCATGCTTTGACAAACTGCTTTTGAAAAGATGTATTTGTCCTATGCATTTATTTCTCTTTATGGGAGATTTTTGCCAGTATTAATTATTGATTAGCCTTACAAGACTCACTCTTTTCTTAGAAACTCTTTAAGAGTGTCTGACTGACAATTTTGCGCCACATTTTCTTTTCTACATGTGATGCTCATATGCAAATTGTAATATGTTCTGTATTAATGCTATTTTTCCTAATTTCCAAATTCTGTAACCTGATTGATATTTGACTAATGAATAAAGGGTCCGAAAAACTTCACTTTTAACTAAGAAAATAAAACCCTTTAAAAATAACTCTCTTTACTGGCTTAAATATTAAATGCATTTTTGGTTTTTCATGTTTATGTAAAGTCTCCTGAAGGTAATATACAGTGGGAAGGGTCCAGTACCTTTACAGTGGTAAATTGGAGGTAATGAGGTTTTGCATTCAGAAATTACCGTGAAATTACCGCTGCATCACCAGTCAGCGGGTCAAGGAGTCTGTCTTGGAATATCGAGAGGACAACCTACTTTTCATTTCAAGTCCTTTCATCTCTACTGCCTGCCTTGAGTAATTCTGTAGGAAATGTGGCTTCCCTTCATCCTTCTTTGGCGTGTGCATCTGCATGTGTGTACCTTTCCTAGATTCAAAGGTGAGACGTGTCTTTAGCATCTGTCTTGCCCTGGAATTTGGTGCTGTATGGACATCCATGTGCGTACCCCTTCTCGTAAAACCTCTTCATGTACTGTCCCCACTATCTGTGAAGCTCCTGCATCTGTCCTTTCGGTGAAGCTCTACTTTGATGTTGCCTGCAGAGGGATCTCCACAGATGATCAGTGCCGTATCAGCAAGGTTATGATTCCTCAGCCAGAAAGCCTCCACTTTGTGAGTCACACCTGGGCCTAAAATGGGTTTCTGCGAGATAAGTAGGTCTGATAATTATTAGTCCTGTTCATCACTGCTGCCAGACTCCAGAAGAGGGAAAACACAAGTAGATGCTTCAGCGATCTCCCCTGGGTTCAGAAACCACATAGCTCGACAGTCTGATCTGTTGTGAGGGCAGCAACCCAATTTAACGCTGCCCATGCCTTAAGGTCTGATGAACTCGTATGGGGTGGTATAGCCCAGGGATCTTGCCCGCTGTCTCAGCACACTGACCGAGACACTGATACTGATCCAGTCCCTGGCACAACCAAGCTAACCCACTCTTGAGGTTCACTCTGTCTCAGAGGAGCTCCAAGAGAGATGTGGCCTCCCTCTTGTTGCTTCTCTGCTCCTAGCCTTCGGCCCTACATGTGATTCAGCTGCTCACCTTAGTCGCCATCTGGGGTTTGGCTTATGGCAGCTGTCCCTGCCTTCTCAAACTGATTGCAGTGTAGCCCACCACGGGATGTGGTCGCCAGCCAGCCAGCTACCTACCACCCGCATGGCAACTGCCCTACCACGAGGTCAACCACGCCAGACACAGGATGCAAGCAGGCAAATCTTCTTCCGTCCCTTAGCGTGGCCCCTGTCCCCTCCAAAAGCCACTAAGGCTATTCACTTTCCCCACCGCTTTCTTAAGATGGGCAGATTTTTTGATTTGAGCTGATGTGTGCTTTGAGCAGATCACTAGAACGGGTTGTTGCTTCAGCTGGTGGAGTGTTTTTAGTTGGTAGCCATTTTGTGCAGTGCTCTCTGGCGCCCATATTAAGATTTTCAGTGAAGGCACAGGCATTTCTGCAGAAAATGTTTCACTGTGAGACATTTGAGTAAAACTGATGGAATTGTTTGAGTAGGTGAGGCCATAATGAGAACATTTGTAGAGGGTGCAGTCAATGAAAATGTGCGTGTGGACAATGGAATGGCTCAGGTGGCGAATCCACCAGATTGTCACAGCCAGTCCATTTTTCCACTGGAATGCAAGAGAGCGCCTTTCTCTGAGAATAGGACGGCCACTGCTGCTTTCCCAATCTGTGTATTTGATAGGATGGTAGAAGGTAATGCTTGTGGGGCATAGTAAGAATAAAAACAAAGATGAGGATATATATAAAAGGATTGAAAGAAAGGTGCAGGGAGGAAAAAATAAGAATGTGTCTCTTATTATGAGGCAAATTAAAGGTATCTGAATATTTATTCTGAACATAAATGGTGCAAATAATCCTAGGAAATGCTGGGCGTTTTCTAATTAAGGATCATTCCTGTCGGAGCAAACGTATCCTGAAAACCAACTCATAGGATGCTCCAACGACTAGGACCATGAGCAGTGTATGGACTTTGGTGCTCCCCGATTGGATCTGTCGCAGTTAGATCAAGTTCAATTACAAATACTGAAACATTCTTGTAAGACAAGGGTTGTCGTTAGACATTTTATATATAAAGGATTAATAGGCAATTACATGAAATATGCAACCAGAAATCTAGCTGCAAAGTATTCAGATTATAGGTACAAAGAACTCCACACAGTTTAAAGTGAAATCCGACATAGAGTTGCCTTCTTAAAGTGGGTAATAGTGGTCCCTCTGGTACAGAATCCACATGCCCTTTTATAGGTCGTCAGACAAAGACATGATTCTCAGGATGTGCACCAATAGGGAACGAGCAAGAAGAGCATTTCACTACAGAATACATTCGAAAATTCTCTCATGGTAGCAGTACATTGGATTTTCAGTCAATCTCACGGTTTATTCAAGAATCTTAACTGATGCGTTGTATGGCAGTAGCTCGAGGCAGTTTAAATGTCCTTGGTTGGGTACAGCGCGGGAAAGTCTCAGAGAATGTTACATATGTGATATATTGTGACATCGGTTCAAGATCGAGGATAGTGTAATCACAATCTAATTTGCCATAAATTTAGCTCATTTGCATTTAATGTGAGAAAGAAGAAATCAAACACAACTCCCACATGACAATCTATATTTGTTACAAGAGACCCATTTTAAAAAAAATATGTTCACAAGATTGAGTAATGGAGGAGAACTATTAAAGAATAAACTTATGGCACAAAGAGGTGGGGTGGTTGCTATGCTTCAAATTATGAGTGAGGTAGAGTAAATAATTACTAATTATTACCGCTTTTGGATGATGATCTTGAACCTCTTTCAACATTAGTTTTGATTATGGCAGTCTATCCTGGCCTTTAAGTACTGGGTGGAGCTTTTAATCAAACATTGCAAGCGGATACTGGTTTTGTGAAGCCAGACATTTGTTCAGAAAACCCCAATTGGTCTACTTTCACTGAGTTTATATGTAATCGACCTAAATCTGGGTTTATGTTTTACTGCTGTTGCGGGGATTCTGCAAATTTATAGAACTATGCACAGGGAAACAGGACCTCAGTGAATAGGGGTGTACCAACCTATCACATTAGTACCCAAAATCCCAAACCGACTAACTATAGTGTCTCATTCATTCTCCGTCTACAGCGAAGCTACCAATGATTAGACAACCCAGAACACGTCACTCTATCTTGGGAATCGCGGGAGCCAGACACTCTTTCGCTCACTCACTCATACTTGTCCACAATGTGAGTAATCTGAGATGCGTTATAGTTTAAAATGTTTATTTCAACTTATGCACTGTATGGTGCAGTAAAAGTGCCAATAATAGCAGCAAAATGCATAAACACAATATAGTCAGCATTGTTACAATACAATACAAGCAGGGATATAATTTCCTAAACAAATCAGTGGAAAACGACTAAACAACCTAACCACCCTCCCCATGTTAAGAGGTAGATTATTATAAAAAAAGAAGACCTCTAGGCTTTGTCAGCAGACCCCCATACCTCAAGGCCTAGATGCAATTTTTACATCGCAAGACAAGCACAGCTCTTCTCTTCGGAAAGGTGTCTCCCCAAGTGTGTCAAAACATGTTTCGTTTGCAATATTAGAGCACACGATTTCCAATAGTGCAGCTGTGTGTAGCATGTTATATCTAGGTGCAAGGGACTGACCAGAACGGAATAACAAGGGGCATTGTCGTTCGACCTTGAACATCGTGTGCAGACTAAACCTCAGAGTACAGCAAAGAACGTGCAAGGTAGACAGTTCTCATGTGAAAAGGGCACAAACAAAGTCTTGCAAAATATATGCATGCAGAGTCGTGCGCAAAAGCAGTCTCATGGCAGCGAAGCTCATGCTAACTTAGCAAATGTCAACAATGGACCTCTAAGCTATATTACACCCTCCCCGAGGTAAGTCCACCGTATGTAGGCATGGGAAGAAAACAGAGTTCAAAAAGCACATGCAGATATTAATAGGAGTGTCCATAAATTTGGAAAAAGCAAAAACCAAAGTCTATATAAAAACCAAGTCCCGGAATAAGCAGAAAGAGAGAAAAAAAATATAGTGTAAAAAAGGCATCCGAAAACCAAATGATGCCGGCTGGCCATGTATGCGATTAATCCATCAAGGTGTAAGTGCGGAAGAATGCAATACCTTCCAAAATGCCATCATTGGCATCTGTAGAAAAAAGAGATGCCATCCAATTTAGCAAGATGAAGGAACAAGAGTGTTCTTCATAGTTGGGTGCCTCCATTAGCATTGCAGGATAACTTTTTTTATTTTTTATTAGGTTTTTATTGAAAATAGACCCTGTGATACAAAGTATACAATTCTCAACGGTAAATGATAAGGACATATCCCCCTGATCTCCATACACAAAATAGAAAAAGAACAACATAATAACATAATAATAAGAAAACATACCAGTCAAGTACAGTACTCTTCTAATGATCTTGTGCGTTGTCCACATGTGTACTGCGTCCCAAGATCTTACCACAGAAGGTAACAGTCCGGTTATTCACATACAGATTAATGTACACAAGTTATTGCATGCTTACACCAAGTTTGTTTCTCTCTGACTCAGGAGATATTCTCGCAAGGGAGCCCCATATGTCCTTAGGCTGGGAATTCGCCGATAATTCCTCTGCGTATAGTTCCAACTGTTCACGGCAATAAACCATATCTTTAAGCCACAGAGCTGCTTTAGGGCTCTGCCTGCTGTCCCATGTAAATAACACCCGCCGTTTGGCTACCAGCAGGGCTACCCTGACAAATCTACCCACCAAAGCTTTCAAATGTGGAACATAACCAAGCAGACACACTAATGGCGCACACTGAATCTCCTGGTCAGTCATAGTGTTTATGAGAGCAGTAACTTTTCCTCAATATTGAAATACCGAGGGACAGTGCCATGCCAAGTGAAGAAAGTCCGCTCCGTCCCACCTGCATCTTCTGCAACAGGCCGTCTCCCTCAGTCCCATCTTGTGCAACTTTTTGGGGGGGTGATATACCTGATGAATAAATTTCAAATGAATAATACGCAGATTGCAATTCGAGGTCAGTCTGCCCGTTAGCATACAGATCTGCCGCCATTCTGCGACAGTTATCTGAGTGGATATCTCTGCATTCCAGCGCTCTAGACTATGATCAGGCCCAGTACCTGTTTCCCCCTGAACTGTTTTACATAGTTTAGTTACCAGCTTCTTTCGGTTTGGGGCTACTAAAACCAGTTGCAGCGTTTGCAACGTCTCAGGTTCGGCAGGAAAACTAGCGTAGTCTTTCATTGCACGCCTGAGTCTATAACAGGTGTACTGGAATAAAGGCGTGTGGTTCTGTATGTAATCTAAATCGCTGCCTGTAATGTACATGCCTCCTGGATACAGATCGCTCATGAGTGTAATACCTGCCTCTCCAAGAGCCGTGATAGAGCCACTCTCACGAGCCACCGATAAGGCCGCATGCCCAGCTATGGGTAATGCTGGGGCGTAAAGTGGTAATTTGTGTGTTCGTTTCCCAATTTCCTGCCACGCTGTAATGGTAGTGTCTTGTAGTGATGATCATTATCTCCCTATGTACAACGCTAAGTTAGCATAACCGCGTTTAATGTTAGAAAGCCATCTTGCCGCTTTTGCTGCTTTTGCACACGACACTGTAGTCACATGTTATTAGAATTGAGAAATGTTTACTCGACTTTGCTTCACATAAGAACTGTCTGTTGTTAACATCTTGAACAGTGAATGGCGACCTTGGTCTGTACACAGTGTAACAGAAACAGTCTGGATCGCTAGACGGTGCATGTTGTTGAGTTCAGGTTGATCTGCCCACTAGTTTAGCCATAACACGCACGCAGCTGCAAATACCTGAAAGTCGAATGCTTTTAATATTGTAGTGCTACATGTTTTCAACACATTCTGAAGAAGAGCGTTCCTAGGAGCAGAGCATAGCTGATCCTGTGATGTGAACTCTCTGAGCTGATCTATACGGTATGGGGTTCCCCATTGAAGCCTAGAGACCTTTTATTAGTCTAATAATACTATTAGTGTGTTAGAGAAAGGAAGGTGGCCTAGAGCCACTGTCATTTTAGTATGATTGCTCCTTTCATTTTCTATGGTATTGTAACTATGCTGATGGTTTTGATTTTAATCGTTTGTCTGCTAATGTTAGCCAAACTGCTGCATATTAAGACACGAGGTTTATAAAATAAACTCTTTAAACTTTTCCCGTGTCTCTGTTTATTCTGTTGTGGACTGGTACGAGAGTAATTACGAAAAGGTGTTTCTGATTCCCACCATTCCTGAGAAATATACTAAGTCGCTTGTTCTGGGTTGCCTATACATTTGGACCGCCGAGCTAAATCTCGGATAACGAATGGGACACTGATGCTAGCCGGATAGGGGTTCTGGGTTCTGAGGTGAGTTTTTGGTACGCTGCAATTCACTGAGGGCCTGGGTTCCTGTGCATAGTTCTGCGCATAAGCAGAATCCCTGCAACAGTCTATCGTGTTAATCTCAGATTTAGGCGTCTGTCTAGCAGTGTGAGTGATGATGCTACTCAAGGGTACCGGGTGCGCGTCCCCCCTCCTCCACAGCTACATGTGGGATAAAAGCATGAGGCTTGAACCAATAGTATGCATATTGCGCCTGCCCACATAAATAATAGGCATAAAAATCCAGTGCATTAAATCCCCCTTGTTCATATGCCAGGGTTAACGTATGCCAGCTGATTCTCGGCTGTTTGTTGCCCCATACCAGCTTGAGCAACTGAGTTTGAACTGTCTTAAAAAATTGTTTCGTCAGTGGAATGGGAATATTACAAAAGAGATATAGAAATTTCGGAAGAACGACCATCTTTATCAGTGCTATACGATCTGCCAGGGACAACGGCAAGCCAACCCAGCGGTCAATTTGCTGCTCCAACACCGAATATGCCCTGCCATAGTTTTCTCTTACCGCCACTGCAGGGTCCCGATGGATCCACACCCCTAAATATTTAACTGGTTCCTCAGACCACAACAGTGGGAACTCAATCTGGGGCAAGGCTGTGACAGATGTCAGGGGAATAATAACAGACTTTTCCCAATTAATCTGGAGCCCAGAAAAAAGGCCAAATTTGATATATTCACGGATGACCTGAGCAAGATAGCGTTGCGGCTCACGAACATAGAGGACCATGTCGTCCGCGTACAGGGAAATACCGACCGACCTATTCTGAAAATTCAAAGCAGCAGCCCTGTGGGACTGTCGAATTTTTCACGCCAATGGCTCTAGCACTATGGCGAACAGCAGAGGCGAAAGAGGGCAGCCCTGCCTGGTGCCACGTTTTATGCAAAAAAGTTCCGATGTGATCCCGCCCACCCTGACCCTTGCAGAAATGTCAGTGTAGAGGATCTGTATCCCACGAATGAAAATTGGAGGAAACCTCATTCTATTCAGGATATGTAACATGTATTTCCATTCTATAGAGTCAAAGGCTTTCGCAGCATCTAATAACACTGCGACAGCCGACAAATCAGGATTGAGTACATGGAACATTGCAAACAAGGTTGCAGCTTGGTGGCCATAATTATTGCCAATATTTTGGCATCTAAATTTATCAGTGACAATGGGCGATATGAATCGCACCGTGAGGGGGTTTTGTCTTTCTTCAGCAATGTTATAATTAATGCTTGCCGCATCGAAGGAGGCAGCTTACCGGAGTCGTGAGCCTCAGCATATACATCCAGCAAGTGTGGGATAAGAAGATCCGCATAGGCCTTATAAAATTCCACTGTCAGACCATCCGGCCCGGAGCCTTATTATTGGGCATGGAAAAAATGGCCTCCCTGACATCACTCTCTTCAATTGGTAAACTTAAATATTTCTTGTGGTCATCAGAGAGCCATGCACAGGCCGTGTCCTCCAAATAAGCTGTCATAGCGTCGTCACTCATGCCCCTGTGGGAAGTATACAGAGAGGCGTAGAAACTGCGAAACTGCTCCACTATGGCACTGTGTGAACAGTGATCCACCCCATCGTCATCTGTTATATGATCAATCTCAGGGTTGGCCGACTTATCCGCTATTTTATTAATCAGCACTCTGCCCGGCCTGCCCCCCTCACCATAAGCCCTGGCTACGTGTCTCTTGGACAAATATTTCAGTTCCGTGTCCGCCAAGGAGTTGTAGTCCCCCAGGTGTTCATGTATGTGAACCAAAGTCTCATGGGATGGTGCATTATTGTACTGAGTTTCCGGAACCCCTAGTTGCTGTTCAAGCTTGCTCAATTGGCCCCTGATATCTTTGAGGATTCCCGCAGAAGTACTTATGCATATCCCTCGGATCGTCGCCTTGAAGGCGTCCCATAGGATAGCCTGGCTATCGACCGAACCTTCATTTTGCTCGAAATACTGTGTGATGGCAGCCCTAATAGTCTCGGCATATAGCGGGTCCAAGAGTGCATCCACTCTAAAACGCCATGTGAATGGTTGGTGCGGGTTTTCCGGCACAACCATATCCAATAACACAGGGTTGTGGTCGGACAGAGTCAGCGGAAGTATGCGGACATCTTCCACCCAGCCATTAGCCTCCCCGCTAAGTAGCCAATAATCTAGTCTGGACCAGCTGTTAAACGCCGGGGTTATGTGTGTACCTTCCAAGATGTCTATATGTCTCAGGCGCCAGGCGTCCACCAGTCCCATTTCAATCATGACATCCCGTATGCATTGTGCTACCTTAACCATGCGAGCCCCAGTCGGGTTAGATTTATCTACGCGTGGGTCAAGGTGTGTATTGAGGTCACCCCCCCCCCCCCATAAAAGTGCTGCCTCTGGCCAAGTGCGCAGCACATCTAACATTTGCAAGAAAGGTGTCGTATCATCCACTACAGAGCCATATGTGTTGACTATTGACACCAATACCTTCCCCAGTGTGCCCCGCACCATGGCCCAGTGGCCCTCCCCATCCACGCAGTGCTTCACAGGCGTAAACAACACTCCCTTCTTAATGAGGATAAGGACCCCCCTCGCAAACGTGGAGTATGATGAAGCGAGCCGGTAGGCCGCCCATCTACGTGCTACAGCACCCTCAGTGTGTCTATGTAGGTGTGTCTCCTGCAACAGAGCAATTTGCACTCCATGTCTGTCCAGGTGCGCCAACACTTGCCTGGTATTATTTGGGTGTATTCAATCCCCGGACATTCCAAGTTATACATTTGTATGATATTCCCTTCATCTGATGCAATGAATGGAGCAGCACCTATATCGCCCTACGACCACCCGCATGCACACAAAACCATATACAGTTAACACATTAGTGTACTCCCAAACGCTGTATCGTTGACTGAAACCCTTGAAACAATCCCTCCCTCCCCCCACCCACTTCAGCAACCCCAATTCGCTAAAGACCTGCCCCTCAAAAAACTCCTACCCCAGCAACAACAACCGGCTGTGGCGTCTCAGGTGGGGGATACCCATCGGGGGCATAGCGGCGAAATCCACTCCCAAGTCTAGTAGGGAGGGGCCACCGATACACAAGTACATTCCTCCACCTCAACCAAACTATCATTCTGAACAAAATCATATATGACGACACAATGAAGCAAACCCTCGCCACCTCCCAAAGGTATACACCGGGCCAAGGAGCACACAAAAACTCAGACAGCTCGCCCCTGGTATGGTAGGCCCTTGCGCTGTACACCCAAAGCAAGTCTCCCTCGCACCTTCCCACCCCAGGCCACCGCAAACAAATCATGGAAGGGAGTATCATCCAAGCCAAGATAAACAAGTCAAATGATGCAACCAATCTGCACCATCCCCACTGTCATATTCACAACCCCAATCCTTGTGCGGGGTAGAGCCCCTCTTACTGTTCATTCATCAATGTCCGACGTGCGGTCCGGTGATTTCTGGTGGCGCCTCAGGGATCTGGCGTGCTCCATTGCGTGTTTAGGGTTTGTAAAGATCTTGCCGGTGGCGATCTCCCCAATGCGCAGCCGGGTTGGATAAAGCATCGCAAAGGGAATCCGTTCTTTGAGCAGCACCTTCTTAACGTTTTGAAATTCCTTCCGGGCTGCTTGCACATTCGCCGTGAAATCAGGGTAGAAGCATAACGTATTATTCTGATAGATCGTTGTGCCGTTTTGGCGTGTTGTACGTAAGATAGTGTCCCGGTCCCTAAAATTTAGTAGCCTGGCAATTATTGGCCTTGGAGGAACCCCCGGCGATGGGCGTGCCGCCAGAGCCCGATAGGCGCCCTCAACAGCAAAGAGTGGAGACAAATTGTCAGCACCGCAAACTTCGCCAAATAACCCCTCCATGTAATCCTCCAGGCGCCCCACATTGGTGGATTCCGGTAGGCCCAAAACGCGGACATTATTGCGCCTTGAGCGTGCTTCAATGTCCTCATTCTTTGCCTGAATAACAGCTAGGATTTTGGTGATATCCGACGTCTTCGCAGCAACTTGCTGCAACCCATCTTCAGTGTCGGAAATACGCTGTTCCGCCTCTCCGAGGCGCGTCGCCTGTTTGTCCAGTTTCGCAGAGAAGTGATCCATTCTGCTATTGAGGGCCTCAATCTTGCCGTCTATTGCTTGAAGACTCTCATGAATCGCAGCAAGCGATTTTTCAAGCTCCGTGGGGGCCTGCGACGACAACTCCAGCGCCGAATCAGAGGCCGCATTTTGGGTCGATTTACCACCCTTTCGAAGCTCAAACGTGAGCCGTGGTTGAGTCTTGTCCGGCTTGCCCATGGCGCTCGCCTCCACCAGCCACAACTCTCCCCTCTGATAAAGCAACACTCCCCCACTCCCGGAATCACAAGGACCCCCTTTGCAGCTCGTCCAAAGCGTGGTCCCCCAGCAAATATCAGTGGCCAAGTCCCAGAAGGACAGCGCAGAAGAGAAAAAGAGAAGGGGGACACACCAAGAAATCGTTCGCCGCCTCACTAGTCCACCATTCGCTTCAGGCACGATGAACTGCCCCCAAGGCAGCACCGGGGGCCGTCTAGAGGAGACCCCACGCTGCTACAGCATATGAGAGGGGGGGGCCACACGCGTCCGCACCCGCAGCACTCCAGCGCTGCTCGGGTCGTCAGGTCTCCGATGCTGCGGAGAGGGCGCGCCCGCTTATCCGTATCCACGCACCATCCACTGTCTCCTGTGTTGTGGGCCCAATTCTCCCGCAGGAGCGTCTCGCCCGGCGGCAGCCCGGGAGGGGGGGGGAGAATCCCCCGCGGAGCAGCACAGTGGCGAGAGACCCGCACACCCCTCGCTCAGTCCCGGCCCCCTCCTGTGGCCTCCGCTGCCTCCCGAAGCCGGGTGCTCGCGTGACCCCGACCCCGACCTGCCAGCAGCGAAGGTCATGCAGCTCCAAGAGGGCGGCAGTCAGATGTCCAGCTCTCAGCACTCCGCCATTTACAGCCATGCCAGCTCTCCAGCACCTCCGCCGATTTCCATACGGTAGGCGCAGCGCGATACCAGCTACACCACCAGGAAGGTGACGATCACGTACATCCCATCGGTCTGAATTTGGGCACCAGTTGGGTCGGTAGGGGAAGGATTTCTGCAGGATCTCGTTCGGCGGCCGGCAGAGCTACATCACAATGCAGCCATCTTGCCGAGCACCAGGCCACGCCCCAGCATTGCAGGATAACATGCGTGATATTCAGTGTAACTGATGTAGGAGATTCTGTGCAGCTCCACCGATATTCCATTGTGCCAAAATTCCAAGAGCAGCAGCATGCGCCATTAAGCCAATCCCAGAACAGTCCTGCTCATGAGCAACTAAGGGGCTCCTCAGCTGGTCGAAATCCGGGTCCGGACATGACGTATTGAAAAGACATAAATCCAATGCCCACGTAAAATGACAGCGGAGGGATGAAAATACGGGTTGCACGCAAGTGAAATACGCAAAACGGAAGAATAATCCATAAGACACGCTGTGTGTTGCAAGTGGTAGTGTACCGAAGCATTGATGCCTGCGGTCACGAAGCAACTGCAACCGGCCTGATCTGGGCAGCACCAGAAGAGGCGAGCCATTGCATAGCAAGCACAGCAGAAGCAGGATTCCAGCGGCTAATGCAAAAATTAAGGGAAAACCGCCAAAGACACTGAAAAAGAAAGAATGAATAAATGCAGGTATTACACCAAATATAGTCTGAAAAGAAGACATAAGGCCAGAACACACAGCCTTAAAAAAATGTGCGATGCCTTGAGTAGTCGACGCATTGAAAATGCGATGAATCAACACCCAAAATGTAGTGGGAGGTTTGTATTTAAAAGTGTTTGAATTTCAGTGGCTGCACAAGCCACCTGGATGGTGAAGCTTTCTTGTGCGGAAGTCAGTGCAACTTCTTGGTGCGTTAAAAGCGCCTTCAATCTGCTCAGCTTGTTGAAATCGGTTTTCAAAGTTGGGATTGAAGGCCAAACTGAACTATCCAGTGGCCCACGCAGGGTGGTAAAAGCACATTATTGCAACAAATTACGCGCTGTGAAACTGTAACAATGTTTGGTATGCCTGCAAGCAAGCCGCAGCATTCTTGGATATTCAAAGTAAGATAGCTCCCGTTAGTAAGCAGAGTGAACGTGGGAATAATGGTGGGCACTGGTTTACCGTTCAAAACACACGCAAGATTCGGAGCTGACAGATTACATGCTCCATGCAATTGTATGTTTTTGCATATTAGGGAATTCCCTACTGTGGAATCACAATACTCCCCGGTAAGATAAACCTCGGTATCTTCCCTTAAACATCGATAAGTGAAAGGCAAGGACCACAGTTCATGTAGAAAATCGCTTTCAAGAGGTTGAAAGCGGCCTACAGGGTAATGTTTCATACAGAAGCTAAATTGCAACAGAGAGAAATGTAAAGATATAACCCCATGGATTAACCAAACAGCAGAGTCAGATTCTGCTACAGAAAAAGGCAAAGGGTCAATTATTTCAATGTGCAGAAGAGTGTAGGTTGCATCTTTCACGGACATGAATTGCTGTTCGTTTGTTAAATTAAACACAGAAAACAAATCAGTTGCATTAAAATAATCCCACGGTACTTTTCCCATTTTCAGAGTTAGCAAAGTCCATGCATATTGCATTACAGAACGCAATTGATTCTGACCATAATATAACAGAGACACATCTTCTTGTACAATGTCAATAACAGAGGAAACTATATTATATTATATTATATTATATATATTTCAGACCAATCTCTCTGCTCCCCGCCCCTGCTAAGATTCTGGAAAAGGAGGTACAGAGACAGTTGTCAGACTTTCGTGAATCCAATAGCTGCCTGCACAACTCACAATCAGGTTTTAGGGCGGGCTACAGCACCGAGACAGCTCTGCTGGAGTTGGTAGAGTCAATTCGGGAGACGATGGATACTGGAAACTGTGCCATGCTTGTGCTGCTTGACTTGTCGGCAGCTTTCGACACGGTCTCTCATAAGATCCTGCTTAATAGACTCCACACATTAGGAGTCACAGGGACCGTGTTACGCTGGTTCCAGTCGTTTCTGGAAGACAGATCTCAACAAGTCTTCCTTCCCCCACATACTTCCAGCTCTAGGACACTGTTACAAGGGGTCGCACAGGGATCCGCCCTGAGTCCTACCTTGTTTAATGGGTATCTGGCTCCACTGGCATCTATCGTGGAAGATTTGGGTGTTCGTGTTGTTTCCTATGCTGACGACACTCAACTTAGCCTCTCCTTTAAAGAGCAGAGTGAGAATGCTTTTACCAACTTCAGGCAGTGGCTTCTTAATATTTCATCTTGGATGACTGACAACTGCCTGAAGTTGAACACTGATAAGACCGAGATATTGTTTTTTAATCAGCCTCTCCCTCCTCAATCCGAGCTTTGGTGGCCAGCAGAATTAAACCCTCCTCCTATTCCGGTCAACTCTGCAAGGAATCTGGGTTTTAGAATTGACACCCAACTAACAGGCAAGGCTCAAATATCATACATATCTTCACAATGTTTTTGGAAACTGAAGGCACTGCGCAGGTGCCTTCACTTTCTTCCTATGGAATGCAGGAAGACGGTGGTCCATACGCTCATCACCTCTCAGTTGGACTACGCCAACAGCCTCTTCATTGGTCTCCCTGACTATCTTTTGAGGAGACTTCAAAGGATCCAAAATGCTGCTGCGAGACTTATTAGAAATGTGCCCTTACGGTATCATATTACCCCCCATCTGCAAAGCCTACATTGGCTGCCGGTTAATAAAAGAGTGATGTTTAAGGGTCTAGTCCTTGCCCACAAAGCACTCAGAGAGGTTGGTCCTCTCTATCTGAGACGTAGGCTCCAAAAATATCAGAATGCTAGAACTCTTCGTTCCAGCAACCTGAATCTTCTAGCCATTCCACGCTTTAGGAAAGTAAGGTTAGGGGGAAGAGCCTTTGCGGTAAAAACAGCCACGCTCTGGAATCTGATGCCTAACCCCCTGCGTCGGATAAAGGAGGAACTTCCTTTTAGAAAGGCCTTGAAAACTTGGTTGTTTGGCCTTTCTGCTACCCTCTAACTCCCTGTTTCTCTCTCCTGGTCTATCACCCTCCCTGGATGGATGCCAGCGCCGGGACACCTCCGTTGGAGGTAGCTGTCGCGCTCTACAAATGCTAATAATAATAATAATAATCTAATGTATATACCCGTGAAGACAGTGTATTAATACTGTTATCTTCAACAGCCAAAACCTTTCCCAAGTTTGCCTGGTCTATTTCCCCCAAACTAGATGCTGCGTCTATTTGTGAAAGCTTCCAAATTTCATTGTACGCAGCGTATATCCATCGTTTTGTTGTAGGAGCTCTAGGTCCTAAGACAAAATCGACTAAGTTAATATTGCTGGACAACAACAACAATTGTTGTTTAACAGACGAGAGTGTAGAGTGCTGCAACCTCTGTTGACATAATTTACCCACAGAATAGGTCGTGACAGTATAAGAATCAGAAAACCTAGGGTCCGGTCTGTCTTGCGTAAAACCTAAAATACAGTTATGGAAGCGAAGTTGGCAGGCATTTGAACTAGTGTGCCAAACAAGCCAACCTAGGGGGTCCAGCATAGAATCATTAAAGGAATTTTTTTGAAGTAAGCGTTGTAAAGCTTCAATGGTATAACTTGTATGCGTGCGTCAATCCTTATATTCAGGTAATGATGGAATGTCCGGGGCATTCATTTTCTTAGCAGTAGCCAAACCAAAGCATGTGGTTTGGTATACCGTATTATTTAAAAAACAATTTTTGTTGGGATGAGGCAGGCACGATGTAGGGCTTCGGTGCCCTGCACCTGCCAATTCCTAGAACCCCAAATTGATTTTATATCAATGGTGTCATTCCAATGGTCATAACCCTTTATGGACAGAACCTGTCGAAACTATTTGGAATATATTAACTTACTATGGGTTAACATGACCTTCTGAGAGGAAAGGCTACTTAATTTGAAATAATATGACCCAGGATTTGATTGATCAAAATCTGTAAAATATGAAAACTTTTTCATAAGGATTTTCTAGCTGCTTTTTAATGGTGTGGGGCAATGTTCCCACTGAGTGTAATTTACAACAGGACGTAATGTATTGGTCCTGTGTATGAAATGATGCCCATAATGTTGATAACGGAACAGGTCGGCATAATTTGCAGAATTCATGTACAAGTCTTCAGCATTAAAGGCAGCATAATATTTTAAATCTGAAAACAAGGCTTGTATTGCATGCACATCCCAATCATGAGAACGTATGTCTTGGGTCACCACATCACCCATAGAAACACGAAAGATGTATGGTACATTAATGAGCTCTGTTAGACCATGAACTTTATCCCAAATGATACCATCCGAAACTGGGAACGCTGAAATGTTAACAAGGGTTTGGTCACGCTTCATGATGTGGGAAGATGAATGGGGGGCCAAAATACCATCAACAGAGTTCACAGCAGAGCGTTCAGGCAAGTAGTGACCATTGATGAGCAGGAAAAATACAGTTACAAATCCAATTGACATAAAAAGAAAAATCATAAACAGTATCAACCAGATGTATGTCCAGGGAGGAACCAAATAAGTCTGTTCAAACCAGGATTTAAAAATTGACAATTTTGTCAGGTGCCCTGAGGAGGTGGAGGATGAGTCAAAAGAAACACGGTCATGGTGCAAAGGACTATCCGGCAAATTATGCAAAGACCCACTTGTGGGATATGTGTATACATCCTTCACGTTGCAGGAGGAAGCTGGGGGAACAGAAGAATGGTCAACAACAGGGTCCATCTCGATGACAGTGTCGTGTGCCATATTGGATGATGTTCCACTTTCACGAGTTCTCAAAATTGTGGGATACGAAACAGCAGGGGTCACACTATTCAGGATCGGCCAGATGTTGTAGCTTGACATTGTCCACTGAGATGTATCTGTTGTCTTTGCGACCTGAAAGAGGAGGTAAAATGACTGTTCGAGTACCCTTCAGGCCAAGCACTGGAACCGGTGCACGATAAGAGGGACCAAATTCCTTTTTGTTCTCCACCTTTTCTCGGACCAAATCTCCAACTTTAGGAATCCAGCCAGCCACTGGATTCAGGAGCGCTGCTTCAGCTGCTGAGGACAAATGTTCAGTAGCAAGGCTGGCATGGGTATCTTGTAGGTTCTGTAACATAGTAGAATGATTATCTATGTCAAAAGTGGCAGCAGCCGCCGCAACGTCTAGACCATCAAGGTCTGGCACAAACATTTTGATGCCAAAGAGCATCTCATATGGGGTCCGCCCACCCAGAGGTCTTCTAGGGAAATTATTAAGTGCACGTTGGACGCCATACAAATGGGCTAACCAGTTCCTGCCAGTACCTAAGACCCTAGCTGTCAAGGACTGCTTTAAATCACGGTTCATTCGCTCCACAACTGAGTTGCCCTCAGGCCTGTATGGAGATGAAAACTGCACCAGCACCCCCATAGACCTCATCGCATCCTTGTACGCCCTAGAGGCGAACTCCGGACCTTGGTCTGAATGAAAGGTGCCACAGGGAAAAATTGCTACATAGAAACGCAAATCCCTGATGACATTTTGAGGGTCAGCACTGCGTTGTGGCCATACCCAAAGGAATCTAGTGCACAAATCCACTTCAACTAAAATATATTTATATGCAGTATCTGAAGAAAAGGGACCGCAGTGATCAAGATACACACAAGCAAAAGGGCGATTAGCAATGCAAAGCGGTGTTTGTGGTGGTCGTGTTACCGCAGAAGGCTTGATTTGTTGACAGATGTTACAAGAAAGTACATAATTACGGGTCTTTTTATATAAACCACGCCATCAATATCGTTGCTGCAAGATAGAAACAGTCGCAGACACGTCGGCATGGGCCGAAGCCATACCTTCGTGTGCGGTTTTGATTAAAGTATGTCTGCGGTCCACGTTGGGAATCAGCCAATCTCCAACATCTGGTATTCTAGCAGAAGGAACTTGTTCGGGAGTTAACTGATAAGAATATTTAGAAGGGAACCCTTGAGGGTAATTGAGGCCCTCCTCAGTAGCTGCTATTGCTGCCAAAATGCCATTATCAATCTTAGTCATGGATCTAGTAACGGCTGCTACGGAGCATGTGGCTACTGCAGATTTGTCCGCCTTATCAGCCAAACAATTCCCAAGAGCGTGTGCTCCCACACGCTGGTGGCCAAGAGTATGTATAACATGTGTGAACGTTAGACGCTGTTTAAGATCTGTCACTCAAGCCCAAAGCGTTGTATGCTTAAGTGTGCTGCCTTTAGAATCTCGATAATAATTTTGAGACCAAAAGAATAAGTTGCCATTGAAAGACTGAACACAGTAATAAGAGTCGCAGAAAATGAGAGTCGAAACATTTGGATCAGCAAACTTGAGAGCAAGAACCAGAGCGCGCAGCTCAGCCAATTGTGCAGTACAATCTTATAGTGCCTGAGTATGCACAACGGAAGATTTGAACTCTCCATTCACCAATGTACCCGCTACAATGGCACAAGCTGCTGAGTAAGCATGTTTTGAATCCATGGCCGGTTGCGCAGAACCATCGGTGTAAATAACACATGCGTACTCCTCCAAAGGAAGCAAAGACAGGGGAGGTGGATGAACATGTTCATTCTGCAAGAACTCTTGTGTCTGAAGAGAGGGGTCAAAGAGAAAGGTGACATCTGGGGACATCAAAGAACTTGCCCATTGTATCTAACGGGGATGCAAAGCCTTTGAGTTTGGCACACTTGCCTTTGTCACTGCCTCTAAAGCAGGGTAAGGTATAACCATCAAAATGTGTTTTCCCGGTGCCAGTGCGCGTTCCTTTAGGACCGCCATTTGCACAGCTGTCAACTTTTTCAACAGTCGAAAACCTCATCTCGGCCGAAGTGCACAAATGTGATTTGTACGCGATAGGTACTGTGTCCCCTTCATTGTACGTCAAGTAAGTGAAACCCACTGCGCCTGGCACGATTCGTATCACCAGGTTAGTGTGGTTATCACGCGTCAACAAGTACTTAGATTCAAGCAAATCAGATTGCAAAGAAAGTGAAATAAAAGAATGTTCCGGTAACCAGATGGCCTTTGAAAATGTAGGTTGTATCAAGGCATAAAGCGGCTTGATACGCTGGGCATATTCAGGAATATAAGAACACCCAAAATTAAAAAATCCCAGCAAAGACTGAAGTTTTTTCAGGGTAGTTGGAGACTGCAAACGTGCACATTTCTCCAGAAAGTGGGGAGCCAAGCCCTGACCTTCATTGTTGAGCTCATAGCCCAAAAAGAGCACCGCATAGCATGCGATGTGTGATTTAGCTAAATTAAATGTAGCCGTAGTCCGCGAATTCCAGAATTATGCGGTCAACAGATAATTAGTCGTCTTTGAGATAAATATCTTCCACGTACGAGTAAACATCTGGGTCTATGCTGTCCAACAGAGAGACAACACGAGCAGCAAAAACCCCGGGGCTATTCTTATACCACATAGGCAAACGCCGGTATTTTTTGTTTTCCACCGGCTGTGAATGCGGTCCATTGACTGCATTCAGGGGACAGGTTGTGGCTATAAAAACCATTGGATATATCAAGTGTCATTTTATATTTTTTACGAACTATACTGTCTACTAGAGCAGAGCTATGGGTATTCTGTACTGCAAAGGTCCGACAATGAGAGTTCAAGTGCCAGTAATCAAAAACTATGCGGTAAGACCCATCGGGTTTGGATACAGTAAAAAGTGGATTATTCATTTTGTGACACGTATTTTACTCCTTGATACTCTGAGTGAGGATATCAGCAACTGGACCTTTAGCTTCCCGCCGTATGGGATATTGGGGTTGTGGTTGAGGCATAGACCGCAATGGAATTTCATGTGGCGGCGAATCTTTATCCCAGCCAACTTGATTATGGTACAGGGCCGGCACCAGGGCCAAAGCCCACTCAGCTGCAAAAGCCTCTGCATGCTCCTTGGGGACGTAACGTAAAAAACTAGGAAGTATCACGTCCCCCCCCGCGTGCTGCAGCCAGAACAAAAGGTGGGGCCAATTCGCCTCCGCTAATAAAATGTCATAGGAAGCAGTCAGATTATCCCCCAAAAATCCCTGTGACCACCCGCTCGATGTCACCTTCTATATGAAAGACCATATTATACAGCCGATCCGGGTGGACAACCCGGATGTCAGCTGTCTCCACAGTAATGAAAGTTTCAGTTGCTGTCGCCTCCAGACAAGGACGCAGTACCTCCTGCACTATGGTAACCTCCGCTGCGCTGTCTAGCAGGGTCACCGCCCAAGTCCAGTCCAGCAGCCGGGTTCTCACCATCTGAGGCATATGTCGCTGTCAAAGCAACAACTTTTTTCTCTTGAAAAGCGGCATGGAAGCGTGGTTGTTCCTCCTGTTTCCATTTACCGTCAAACTGACGAGGCAGATCACGTCCCCGTAGAACAGGTTAACTCGTGCCACGATCCTGGCGTTCTCCACCATCGACTTGTGAGCCAGATGATTCCTGTGGAGAACAAGGAGAACGCTGATCAGGGACCTGAAATCTATCAAGAGTCTTAATTTCCGCGCGGTAACGTAAGTCATAAGTACGCTCAGAAGTCTCATGTGTCCGTGAACCAGTACGCGACCCTTGCTTCTGTTGTAGTTGTTCACCCCCCAATTTTTTGGTTTTTCTAGTTCTTTTTAGAAAAGACTGGTTGTCGATCTGTGTCAGATGGAACTCTCGGTTGTGCTTGAGACTGAGTTTGCGTTTGAGTAAAAGGCTTAATACCCAAACTATTGCGGCCAATGGTCTTATAAGCCTTTGCAATAATCTTTGGTAATTCGCGTGGTTTGTCCGCATCAGGGACTGCTGCCAAGCTGTTAGCGACTTGAAAGCTTACTGCATCGCCCTTGACATTAGCAAGGATCATATCCGCCACCACGTCGAACACTCACACCAGACGCATCCCCAGTTCCACAGCCGCTTCAGCGCCATGCTCATCTTGAACATGATTAATCACTGAGGGAAGGACAGTCATAGAGGGAGTGCCGAAACACTTCAAATACACAGCTGCAAACACCTTAGCCCAGGTGTTATAATTAGCTAACTCGGGAATTAAGTCTTTAGGCAAACTAATAGTCAAAATCCCGTGTTTGTCTACAGGAGAGGTATTAGGAAAAACAGCCTCAAGCTGTCCAAATTTCTCAGCAAGCAAATACGGCAATTCATCCTTATTTGTTGGCCGCTTGCCCATCACTGAATTAACCACAACGGGACTGATAGTCACCCCACCAGTCCCCGCCGGTTGCGCAACAACTCCAGGTAGAGCCACCTGGAAAGTACTTGACACATACTGAATAACAGCTCTATGTACTTGAATCAGAGAAGTATGTAACACGTGTAGCTCGGCCAGCGTCTCTGCCGTTAACCCACGCGGGTCAGGTGCATACCCAGCCAATACCAGCCATGTGGCCCCTTCTATTGATAAAGGACCTAAACGGACTGGCGTGAATGAGTGAGGAAGGGCGCCATTAAACCAAATTCGATGTTGCCAAGCTGTAAGCGGAACCTCAAGGGTCCGATAGGGTTGTTACGCAATCGGAACAGCCACGGCGGTGTATTCATGAAACAGATTATCTTCTCCGTCCACTGCCGGAAAGGTGACCCAAGAGTAAAAAACCTCAAACGGGAACGAAGGATCAGCTTCCACTACAAAAATCAGATCCACACCAGCATCAGGGACACCATAAATTCTCAAGTTATCCCTGAGCGGAGTGCGATTGTGATTATCAATATTATGCCCCATCACAAAAAGAATGTAGATCAACTTAAAAGTCGGCTGCACAACAAGGGCAAATAAGAGAGAGAAACCTTTTTAAAAACTTCAAGCTTGAAAGAACCTATAAAATTGTCAATATAGGAGGTTACCGTCATAGTCGCCTCCGAAGGAAGAAATGAGGGTATTGTGGACAAGCACAAGCACTAGTCAAGCGTCTCGCAGATAAGAACCAGACCAAACGTGGGCGGAGCCATGTTGCGGGGATTCTGCACATATACAGAATTTTGCACAGGAAAACAGGACCTCAGTGAATAGGGGTGTACCAACCTACCTCATTAGTACCCAAAATCCCAAACCGACTAGCTATAGTGTCTCATTCGTTCTCAGTCTACAGCAAAGCTACCAATGATTAGACAACCCAGAACAAGGCACTCTATCTTGGGAATCGCGGTACCCAGACACTCTTTCTCTCACTCACTCATACTTGTCCACAATACGAGTAATCTGAGATGCGGTAAAGTTTAAAATGTTTATTTCAACTAACGCGCTCTATGATGCAGTACACGTGCCAATACTAGCAGCAAAATGCATAAACAAAATATAGTCAGCATTGTTACAATACCATAGAATACAAACGGGGATATCATTTTCTAAAAAATCAGTGGAAAAGGACTAAACGACCTAACCACCCTCCCCGTGTTAAGAGATAGTTTATTATAAAAAAGAAGACCTATGGGCTTTGTCAGCAGACCCCCATACCTCAATGCCTAGATGCAATGTTCACATCGCAGGACAAGCACAGCTCTTCTCTTCGGAATGGTGTCTCCCCAAGTGTGTCAAACCATGTTTCGTTTGCAATATTAAAGTACATGATTTCCAATAGTGCAGCTGTGTGTAGCATGTTATGTCTAGGTGCGAGGGACTGACCAGAACGGAATAACAAGGGGCATTGTTGTTCGACCTTGAACATCGTGTGCAGACTAAAACTCAGAGCACAGCAGAGAACCTGCAAGGTGGACAGTTCTCATGTGAAAAGGGCACAAACAAAGTCTTGCGAAATATATGCATGCAGAGTTGTCCGCAAAAGCAGTCTCATGGCAGCGGAGCTCATGCTAACTTAGCAAATGTCGACAATGGACCTCTAAGGTAACTACACTGCATTAGACAATCCTGTAACACATAGGTACTCACAAACGTTTTCCCAGGGGCTAAATAGTGTGGTCAGTGATGTTACCAAGGGCTGTATTGATTCAAGTGGTGTGCGGAGCTCATTCGCTGTAAAGTGAGTGTAGAGGAAGCAAAGCATATACATCTAGTTGCTGAATTGCACAAAGTGAACCTAGCAAATCTGGGATTAATCCTGGCTTCCCCACTTTACCAAATTGTGTGATCCTAGGCGATAGTTTTATTTCACTTTCCCTCCTTTTCTTCATATACACATATACGATGACCTAAAAATATATGACATCATAATGCACGCTGTACAAAACCTTCTCCTGTGTTTGATTAAATTAACTATAATTTTTTACTTGTATACTAGGAATCCAGGGCACCCAAAGAGTGTACATAACCACTAACTTCCCTCTTTAATTCCCTATTGGCGTTGTTGTCAGGGTGGGGGGGAAGAAGGAATGTTTCTAAATTCATGTTTGAAAACTATCACTTTTAAAATAATACTTCTTATCTTAATGCACTGATGATCTGATGTGATAAAGTGAAAAGGTTCTGCATGTTAATTAAATACACTTTTTGAATTTTGAAAATACTTCATCATATTTTTACACTTTTGCTGTAAGATGGCTTTAAAAATGAAGGTTTTCCTAAAGTTAAGTGGTGCAGCTCTCAATAGTTACTTCCATTCTTTAACACCAATTAACCTTTAAATAAATGCTTGTCTGTATATTTAACCTCTTTTTTTATTGTTAGCATCTCTCTAGTAAACAGCAGCAGAGTGCTGCTGTACACCAGGGGTCTGCATGTTAGGGCCAGGAGGGCAGCATGTGGCCCCTGGGCCCTACTTCGAGTATCTGTGCTGTAACAGGTCAAGCATTGATTTGTTTTTTTCTTTTTTCATCTCTCGTAGTATAACCTCATGCCTGGTGTTGACCCAGCGTTCTTTTCTGATCACTGTGCAATCGCTAATAATTGAATGACTGGCATCGATTAAAAGATCCTCCAACATCAGATAAATTAATCAAACTATTTTAAGTGAACAAGTTAATGAAGTTACTCAAAGCATCTTTGAGATTAATAAGAGTTCTGCAGGGTTGATGGTGTTGTGGGACTCATTCAAGGTGTTTCTCGATCTCACTACAAAGTAGCATTGTAATTGAAAAAAATAAGAGGAAAGATAAGATGTATGCAGAATTATTAGAAAGCCAGCTCAGGCCATTGAGTAGATTAGAGCCCATTGTACATTCTACAGAAGAAATGTAGAGCAGCCTTCAGGCTAAGTCTCAGAGGAATGTAAAGCAGCTTGTTTTACCTTATAATCTCTTGAATTACCAAATGAAAAGGACACCACACAGGTATATATATCAAATATATATGTGTTTATTTATAGACACACTCTACTAATCCCTTTATGAGATTAGAAGTCAGGAACACATTAAAATATCAACGTTTCACAATAAGTTAAGCACAAATATGGCTGGGGTCCTAGGGGCGTACCAGACCATATACTAAAAAAGAGGTTTAGGAAAGTCGACTTGCAAGGGGACAAGGTCTAGGGCCTGTAGAATCGCTGGGGCTTCACTAATCCACCCAGGGCAGGTAAGTAAAAGACCCACGGGTGACGCGTGCAGTGTGAGAACACAGCCGCGGGTTCCCTATTGATTTCAATGGAGCAAGTCGCGGTTGGATTTTTAAAGTTTTAGGGTACTTCGAGGAAGTCTACAAGCAAGCAACTTACAAGGTAAGTAATTTGTGGGCCAACACACACTAGGGCACCGGAGTGCACGAGTTACCTCACCCAGGGAAGCCGGGTTCATAGGTGTCTTTTGGTGTCGGGTTGCGTCGCTGTTTTCTATGGAAGCCAAAGAAGATTTGCTGCTTGTGAAGACTGAAGAAGTGTCCGGTGGAATCCAAGGCTGGATTCAAGATGAAGAAGACCTGAAAGCAGAAGGGACAGTGTTCACAGTCACTTGCCAGTGACCAGGAAGATGGATGCCCACGGATGTCGGGTGATTTCAGGTGATCAAGGGTGTTTTGACTCTTCGCTCACGAGGTCCAGGAGAGATCGACGATGACCAGCAGCTGGATTCGGAGTGTCCCACAACGTCTGCAGCAGACTGCGGTGTTGGCAACCGGATTGGAGCCAACAAGCCTTGGCAAAAGCAGGACTTGTGAAAAGTGAATAAGTTAATGGGGCAGACCAGCAAGGTCTGAGGGACTCACCCAGCGAAGTTAAGTGAGGGCAGGCCTGGAGCAACCAGGGGAGTCTTGTGGTTTGATCAGAAAGTCTTCAGGAGACCCACAAGCCAACGGGCAAGGGATCGCGAAGACACCTCGTGAGGAAATGCTTTACAGGAGCCCACGGTCACTCGGGGACAGGGTAGGCCTCTGATTTTTGGTGCACAATCTGCTGGAGGCTTGGGCCACAAATGGTCCAAAGCACAAGTTTGTAGAACATCGTGAAGGGGTTGCACTCGACAATAGTGCACGGTTCCCAGGTATTGTGGTTCCTCATCACTCGTGGGTCCACTCGCCTCAGCTTTGCTGGGGACTCACAATGGCTGTCGAGAAGTCAGGAAATCCACTTCTGGGGCTGCAGGGACTTTGGACTCCGGCGGGAACAGGAAAGTTTGCAACCATTGATGCAAGTTTTTGGTGCCTGCCAAGCAGGGGAGTCACTCCTTGACTCCAAGGGAGATTCTTCTGTCTTCCAAAGGTAGTGGAACATCGAAGGGCCAGGATTCTTCTTGTAAAGCGTCATCCAGGGATATCTGATTTGCAATGGCAATGTTTCTCTATCTTATTCTGAAGGTAGGGGAGGGACTAGCTTTATGACCACTCCTCTGGGAGGGTCAGGGTAGGGGGTGGTTACACCCACTTCCCTTTGTCCAGTTTCGCGCCAGAGCAGGGACAGGTAGCCCCTGAACTGGTTTGAGCTGGCATATGCACAGAGGAGCCTACTGCTCCCCCAGTGCAGGACTTCAAAGCACTCTAGGAGTGCACCCACCCAGCCCCAATACACTAAATCCTGTCTGGAAGGTGGTGACACCTCCCTGTGACAGGATGCCTATTGTTGGGCCTCCTCCACTGCGAGTTTCAGTCGGCAGCAGGAGGGCAGCCCAGTGTCTGTGCTGGTGGCATCCATTTTGTGATGCCAGGGCTCTTTTAGATTTCTACCGTGTTTCCACAGTAGGTACATGTCGTCCCCTCTAGAAGGGTGGGACCATACTCTCACACCAGTTACTGGTGTGGGGGTATGATTCCAAGTTGTTTTGACACCAAACACGACATGTTTTGATGCAGTCATTCCAAAGTTAGCATTTACCGGTAGGTTATAATGCACTTAAGAGTATATGGTTTAACCGCATCCACAAACAGCCACAGAGAATAGACTCTGCCAGCTGCAGAGGGGCCCTGCTCAGGCAGAGGCACCCCCTCACATTGTAAACCAAGCACCCTGCCCTCAGGGTTGATAGGGCCTGCCTTAGGGGTGACTGATAGGTTTATATGTGTGTGTATGGTGAGATATAGGAACCTATACCTCAGTGAGGAGTGCTAACACTACCTCACCCAGGCGGCAGTAGCAGGCCTGTGGTGTCAGATTGAGTCTGCTTCCCAGGGGTGGCATAATACATGCTTCAGCCACTGGTAGGCCTGTGAAGTACCTATGCCCTTGGTACCTAAGGTACCATATACTAGGGGCTCATAAGGTACCACAGTATCCAATCACTAGTGCATCTAGTATGCACTCCAATTTGTTTAGAGAGAACAGAAAGACTGGGGCCCTGATTAGCAGGGACCCAGCCAGACTATAGCCGGAAACCAGTGTTAACATCAGAAAAAAAGTGGGGGCAACATAAGTGCAGATCCTACTCTCCTACAGTGAGGGTCTGGACAGTCTGATTAACTGTCAGAAACTGAAATGTTTGTGGCTGCGATTAGAAGATGACAGTCACCAATGTCTGACTCCTGAAAAGGGTAGGGGAGCAGCCTCCAACCCCAGTAATGGTGTGGAGTGTCCGAGAGGACCAAAACTCATTTTCATCATGGGATTCGGGGCCCCTTAACTTAAAAAAATAATAATAATCATAGTTTTTGGCCATAAACAATTAAAACAAAAGCAGATCAAAGTGCAAATAAGAATATGCACTCCAACATAGGGGGAGGCTCTGTTTATGGCTAGAAGTTATGCATAGCTCATACAGTGGGACATGGGCTGGTTCATATTTTGTACCTAGGGCCTACTGCACACAGCCCAGTGGCAAATGGAGCTGCTGGAGGCCAGACCCTGTGCACAGAACCTGATGAAGGTTGTGTGCTGCTGGTCTATCACATGCTGAAATAACTATTTAAAAAGTAGGCAGGGAGGGGCGTGTCCAAGATGGCACCCGTGCAGTAGCTAAGCTATGGAGCTCCGCAGCGCTGGATTGCTTTTTAGCAGTCCCCGTGGGAGTGCCTATCCCAAACTCACAGCAGAGCGGGCGGAAAGAGAGCGGAGCAGACTTGCGCAATTGGCGGTGGCTGCTGTTAGGTTTATACGTGTGGCCCTCGGCGGACACCGTAGTGTTCCCTTACTCACATGTCCCTGCGAGGACACCGTACCGCTGCTTCCCTCACCAGCTGTTGGTTGACAGCTGGTGATCCTGATGCAGCTGCTGTTACTTGCGCTCCACGTTCGGAGCTGTGTTGGCGAATATAACAAAGAACTTGCCTGCTACCAACATCTCGTCAACAGAAGTTCTTTACAAGTGACGACGAGCGCCAACACCGGAACCCACAGTCAAGAAATAATATTTAAGGAAGAATAACCGACGACATTCTAAATCTTAAAAAAGACGGACCTCAACCATACACTAGTACAAAGAAGATTGTATGGAATTCAAGCCGCTAAGTATCACAAAGAAGCACAACAACAAAAAGTTCCGTGAGAATTTGCAATTTAATAAACTACACATGCGTGTGGCGGAAAAGATAGTAATTACTGGTGGAGAAGTTATTAAGAGCGTACAACTCGTATCGAATTACATCGATAAAACTACATCTCAAAAGAAAGAACTTCAGCTCAGCTTCAATCAAGCCGATTTACAAAGAATGCATCGTGAGTAAAACCACTGACAGGCCAGTGACAGTTCAACGGACTGTCCAACTGTCAGCTGAGGGGAACGTCACCAACTGATGTAGCTACGGCGTGACGTACTTCGCACGTATGCGGAAGAAAATACAAAGAGTCGGGTCAGCAGTGAGAATCAATTGATGACGTATCACGCAAGAAAACGTGCGGTCATTTTGAAAAAAAAGTAAACAAACTATACTGTCAATTTCAGTCATCTGACATTGTGCTCACATGCACAAAGGCAAAACGGACTTAATAAAAAAGATGAAAAGTGGATATAAAAGAATCGGAAGCTAACGAAATAAACAAGGTACGGGAAAGGTTTAATTTGCCGCAAGCTCAAAAAAAAAAAAGGTTAATTTAGAGCAATTTGTAAACCAAGCTAGTAGCAGAATAGCAAATATATAAAGACACAGCTTACAAGAGATAAAAATTCAAACCATACAGTGCCATACCCAAAAATATTCAATAAGCAAGTATGGCATCTGGCTACTTGTGGAATCTCTCTCCCCCGCAATTGTTCCTACCGGGGAAGGGTGAACCAGTACTAAAATGGGAGGAATGGAGGGAGTATTTTAACAATTACATAACGCAATTTGATGAGGACGATGAATTTACACCCAAAAAAAAAATACAAACTCTTATTACATTGTCTAGGAGCAGGTGGAATCAAAGTATACAACAGCATAAATAAAAAGGGGAAGGGGAGGATGATGTTTAAGCAAGCGCTATAGATGACCTAAATGCGTATTACAAGCCTAATGTGTGTGTGGGTGTGGACAGGTACAAATTCTTCCACAGGAAGCAGGGAAAAGACGAGTCCGTCGATGACTATGTGTCCCACTCAAAGAATTGGCATTGAACTGTCGTTTTGGCGCCTTGCATGACGAATTCATCAGAGATCAGATCGTAATGCAAGGGTCAAATGCCAATATCCAGGACAGTTTAAGGGGAGTACCCTCTCCAAAACATAATAGACGTTGCTAGAAAGGCAGAGTTAACTGGTCGCTGTGCAAAAGCTGTCATTGCCGAGAGCAATGAAAAAAAGGAGAGTGGTACCGTAAGCAGAGTGACACATGCTAAGAGAACATCGAAACAGACATGGAGCAACAAAAACACCAAACCTATATACAACAAACAAATGAATAGCGAAATGAAGCGTTGTTATAGGTGCGGCGACGACTCACATTGGGCTGACGACAGGAAGTGTCCTGCTAGGGGAGTGAAGTGCACGTACTGCAGAGTAATAGGACATTTGCATGAGGCGTATCGCACGCACTGTCAAAATCATTAATGAAGAAGAAGTGTACCACCCTGATACATCAGATGATGATGAAATTAATATGTGTGTCCTTAGCATAGAAGACGAAGAAGTAAATGAGGTCAGTGCAATTGAGACCACTAAAAAGAAAAAACCCATCTGTGACATGATCATCGGGGGTGTGAATATAAACATTGTCGCCGATTCAGGCTCACCCTACATGATAGTCAACAGAATGGTCTAGGAAGAAAAGTTCTCACCATGCATTGGAAACCACCTGGAAAAGGCAGACATATCTATAAAATCGTTCACAGGTGAACCAATTGACGTATGCGGTTACAGAAAGCTTAGCTTTGTATATAAAGGGAGGAAGTCAGAAGGAAAACTGTACGTATCTGCAGTAGGACCCTCAGTACTGGGATGGTTGGACCAAGGCCATTTGGGCATTATACTTGATCCCAGCAAATCAGACCCCGTCCTAGTCGTCCAAAACTCAGTCGACTTCAGCCATTCCCTCTTAACCAAGTACCCCAAAGTATTCAGTGACAATATTGGAACACTTAAGGGGTACCAGCACAAGATCATAATAAAACCACAGGCCACACCCGTAGTACACAAGACACGAAATCTTCCGTTCGCTGTAAAGGATGAGGTAAAAACACAACTGGACAAGCTTCTAAAGGAGGGTTTCATAGAACAGGTGGAGGCTAGCAAATGGGTTGCGCCATTAGTCGTGGCCAAACGCCCCAACGGCAAATTGAGTTTATGTATAGACCTGCGAGACCTCAACAAAAACATAATTGTTGAACAATTTCCACTACCGAAGATAAGTGAAATGCTAGCTACCACAAAGGGAGTCAAATGGTTTTTAACAATTGACTTAAAATCAGCGTACCACCAGGTACCATTACATCACGAAAGCAAAAAACTCACTGCCTTTATTACACCCTTCGGGGGTTTCCAGTTCACTAGGGTGCCATTTGAGCTGGCATCCGCTGCAGCGATGCTTCAAAGACTTATGAACAACATTTTCAAGGGAGTTACAGGAATACTGATGTTCCAAGATGACATCCTCGTCATGGGAAGGTCAAAAGAGGAACACAATGAAAAGGTACAAGTGCTAGGAATCTTGGAGATGAAAGGTCTCACGGCAGAGTACAGCAAATGCAAGTTTGCTTGTGAATCTGTGAATTACCTGGGACACGAAATCAACGGAAATGGTATTAGCCCAAAGAAGGAACTACTCGAAGCAATAAAGAATTCACCAATACTGACAAACAAGGAGGAGTTGAGGTCGTTCCTAGGCCTTGTAGAATTTTACGCAAAGTTTATAAAGAACTTCTCTAGTAAAACCCATGAACTACGACAACTACTTAAAATGAAGAGAGAATTTGAGTGGGGCATCGTGTGTCAGGAAGCGTTCACCTCACTTAAAGAAGATCTGTACAATGCAATACCCTTGCAAGGTTTCGACCCCTTGCTCAACAATATCATCACTACTGATGCAAGTTCAAAAGGACTAGGAGCGGTCCTAACGCAGAAAGACAACAAAAGAACAGAGTATACAATAGCTTTTGCATCACGGTCCTTAACCCCAACGGAGGAAAAATTCTCCGTCATCGAACGTGAGGCATTGGCTTGTGTGTGGGCTTTAGAACACTTTCGGCACTTCGTATGGGGTAACAAAGTCACTCTATGCACAGATCATAAGCCACTCACACAGGTGTTCACAACGAAAGGCTTGTATTCAACATCGCCAAGGCTAGCTCGCTTATCTGTTCGCCTTTTTGATTTTAATTACTCCATTCAATATGTACCAGGGGTGAAAAATGTAGTCGCAGATTACCTAAGCAGGTTACCCATTGAAACCAGAGAGCATGACAACCCTACACAAGTGGAGGAGTATTGCATTGCCAGCCTGGAAGACTGTCTACAGGGAATTTCAAAAGAAGAATGGCATTCGGAACAAGAGAAGGAAAAGGACATTTGTCAAGTAATCAAAATGTTAGCAGGAGAGTGGACACACACAAACAAACTCGCCGAACCCCTAAGACATTTTTATAAAGTCAAGTATGAACTGTCACACGAAAATGATTTACTGTTAAGGGGTGGTAGAGTCCCTGTCACTTTGAGAAAACGCATTCTGCAGTTATGCCACGAAGGACACTTAGGAATTGTAAAATGTAAAAACAGGGTGAAAGAAAGCTACTGGTGGCCCGGTGTCAGCATTGACGTGGAAAGAATGGTTAGGGACTGCAGCATCTTGACCCCATCACATGCCCTGCCATGCCATGGGAAAGGGTGGCGGTGGACATTATGGGCCCGGTGCTGGAACATTATGAACAGAGGTACATGATCGTCATCATTGACCATTTTACCAAATGGCCCAAACTTAGATTTACAACCAGGCCAGATTCTAAAACTGTAGTTGAGTTTTTAGATGCAGTATTTATACGAGAAGGGCTACCCAAACAGATTATCAGCGACAATGGACCACAGTTCATGTCAGAAATATTCAAGGCATACACATCAAGAAACCAAATTGTGCACAAAACCACATCGGTGTACCACCCAGCCAGAAACGGCACAGTGGAATGTTTCAACCGAGTACTTAAGGGTATCATCCAGCTGGCCAACTGGAAAAAAGAGATCCTTATAACCTTGTGGGCTTACAGAATTACACCGTGTGACACCACTGGCCACAGCCCATTTGTACTCATGCGAGGTAGGACTCCCCTCACTAAAGACAACTTGGGTTGGACCTTAGCCGCAAAAAGAGTGCACTGGTCTACCGACCAGGTTAGGAAGAGAGTTGCGCAAGTACAGCACAAATGCAAAAGCCGGTATGACCTCTGACACAGTTGTAAACCGGTGCAACTCTCTGTAGGAGACACTGTAAAGGTCAAGAGAAGTGGACATATAGGCAAGGGACAGGATAAGTTCTCCCCACCCCTAACCGTTAACAAGGTGTATCGTAACTCTGCACTTTTGAGCGATGGTAAGGTGTGGCACTTCTCTGCCCTCTCTGTGTGCAAACCCACTTCAGAGGACCTTACCATTACACCCAGTGAGTTACCAGGCAGTGGACGAACCTGTAACAACAAGCACCACAACGCCCTATCAGACTCGTCTGACTGCGAGTCTGTAAACGATCCACTCACATCACGCAATGAGTCATCCAACCCGGCTGCACCTACACTAGCTGACGTGACGCGCGCTACCCCATGGGCACCAACCCTGGTAGGGTAGTCAGAGTATTGCCCCCCACTCCTGGGCACAATGAGTCACCCCATGTCAGCACCAGCAGATATGGTAGAAGGGTGTTGCCCCCAGTCAAACTCAGTGATTACGTTTGTGATTAAGCTTCTGGGTATGCAGTGCAATGTACTATGCGTTTTCTCTTGTTGTCTCCCTCGCCTTTCCCCGTTCCTTCCCTTCCTCCTCCTTCTCTCCTTGTTCCTTCGGGGGAAGATGTGTTAGGTTTATACGTGTGGCCCTCGGCGGACACCGTAGTGTTCCCTTACTTACATGTCCCTGCGAGGACACCGTACCGCTGCTTCCCTCACCAGCTGTCGGTAGGAATGTGCCAGTTGACAGCTGGTGATCCTGATGCAGCTGCTGTTACTTGAGCTCCACGTTCGGAGCTGTGTTGGCGAATATAATAAAGAACTTGCCTGCTACCAACATCTCGTCAACAGAAGTTCTTTACAGCTGCTAGGGCCGCCATGAGCTATTACAGTGGCCGAGCCGCCTACGGGACTGCGACAAAATGGCACCCGCATAAGCGCCAAACCCGAGGCAAGCAAGAGAGATCCCGCAGGAAAACAGCGGACCGGGCGGGGCTCACGGTGGTGACTGATGCTGTGAGAGTGAGCCTTATGTTTAATGCGGAGGCCAGATAGCAGACTTGCCTCAGGGGAAGAATACGACCGCGACGAGCCAGGGATCAAAGGGCTCCTCGGGGTCGGCTGCGGCTGCTACAGGCGAGGGAGATACTCTGAGGGACCTCGCATCAGTGGGCAGTGAGCCGAGCCCTCTTCACCGGCATTTCAACCCAGCGAAGCAGTGCATGCTCTGATTCCAGGTGAGCAGAGGCGCCTGGGGCACCTGGGGGCATTGGTGGAGCCTACTGGGGCCCCTAGATGGTGCGGGGGAATATGGACAGCCAACGGGGAAGAACTAAGATGGCAGCTGTTTGCTTCCCGAAGCCACTCTGACCAGGAGGGATATAAGACTGCTCCCCTGGGACCTGTGGAGTTACGCAGTGGGGGTCGCGAAAGAGGGTCTGTTGGACCAGGGAACGTAAGGTGCGGTGGGGCAGAAGGCGACCGGCGGGCATTAGCCCGACAACCTTGGCGGCCCTGCCATTTGAATTTGCAGCTTAGTGGCCTCCGCCCACGGAGTCTGAAGCGCACTGGTGTGAGGCCCGTACAGCTGAACCATGACAGGCTACAGTGAGTGAGGCGGCAAGGCGAGCTGGAGCAGAGAGCTCAGGGCCTGCAGAGCCACTGAGGGCCTACCTGAGAATTGTCCTACCGGCCTCACCTAATCTTGAACGGTAGGTGTCACGTGAGGGACTGCGAGCACCTGCAACAGCGTTTTTATATTTCACGTGGGAGGACTGACATTGAGGGACCGGACCTTCATATTTGGGGGGTTGTTGGGCACTGGCCCCTTGTTGACATTAACTGAGCTGGGATCGCTTAGAGCACGGTCCCCACGGTACCACCCTCGGTCCACCATGACCACCGTCAAAGAAGGACGTTGCTACCATCAAAGATCTCCTGGTTAAGGGCACCACCAAAAAAGCTGGAACTGTCTCAACCTCCTAAGATGCGGGTGGAGCAAGCTCACCGGTGTGACAGGAGGCAGACAAGGAGGCCCCAATGACAAGGGGCTTCGTGGAAGCGCTCTTTGGCATGCTGCGAAATGATATAGCAGCCCTCCGAGCAGAAATGGCCACCGAAATTAAAGATCTGCGTCATGACATGGGGTATTTAGAGCAGAGGATGGACTCGGTGAAGCGCGTCGGGGTCACCAGAGAAAAAGAGATGGAGGAATGCCGCAGAGAGATCTTGGAACTTAAGAATTGTAATGCTGACCTCAATCATCATCTGGAGGACTTGGAAAATAGGTCACGCAGATCAAATATCCAAATTAAAGGGGTGCCTCTGCAAGCAGATGTAGGTCGTCTAGAGGACTACGTTCTGCGCCTCTTCCGACACATCGTCCCGGCCTTGGATGGGAAGGAACTTCTTCTGGACCGGATGCATAAGGCGGGTAGCCCCTCCACCTCACCAGGTGCGCTACAAGATATCCTTACATGTCTCCACAACTATAAACAAAAGGAGTTAAAAATGACAGCGGTGCGGGACCAACCACATGTCCTCTTTGAGGGCACTAAAGTTCGCTTGCACCAGGACTTGTAGGTCATTACACTCCAGAGACTACGGGAAATGAGACCTGTGACGGCTTTTCTAAGGGACAAAGGCGTGCTGTACAGGTGGGGCCATCCATTTCGGCTGGTCTTTGTGTGGCAGGGAGAGACACGAGTGACATGCACAGCCGCTGAGGCAGCAGGCATTCTGGGAATAGAACTCGATCAGGACTCTTTCCCTCAACGTTCAAGCACGCAACTATCAGCTCCAGACTCACGAAGGCGGTGACGCATCACGAATCCTCCTCTGTTACAAAATACAAGGCCCACGAAAACTGAAAGCATCAAGAAATGCTCAGCTTTGCTGCAGCAGCTTTCTGAGCACCACCAATCTCGGAACGGGACGAAAATTAATGGCAAACCGCTCAGACTTCAGCATCAGTGGAAGGGGATGGGTGGCTCCTCCCGAGCCCTACATGTATTTTCACCATATCTGACCAGTTGCGGCGGGGGCCGCGAACCCCTATTCCTCTTCATACCTCCCGTGGACTACCAACGACATGAACCCTCCCTACAAACTCGCAAGTTGTGCACCAATTGGTGCTTTTGTTTTACTCCCTGTTCTTGTTGTCATATTCACTCAATGTTTCTGTGCTCAACACTTAATCAGACAGGCTTACCCCATGCACAGGTTTGGGGTGGGGGTACTGAAGAAGTTGCAGAGGGCTCTCATAGCGGCTCTACTCTCTTTGAACCATGGTGCAGGTATTTAGTTTGAATGTAAGGGGTCTCAATTCACCAGCCAAAAGAATAGCAATCCTTAATCAGCTTAGGGTGGCCCGATGTGTTCTATGTCTCCTACAGGAGACACTTTCTGAAACAGGATTGTCACAGGATGCGGTCGAGATGGTTTGATAGTCAGTACTAGTCCTCTGTCCAAGGGAAAAAGGCGGGGGTCGCGATCCTGGTGGCCACGCACTTCCAAGTGAAGGTTGAAGGGGTACAAGTTGAAATTCCCGGGCAGTTATTGTCCCTGAGGGTGTCTCTTGCTCAGCATTCACTTACTATAGCTTCCTTATAAGCCCCCAATGAACGGCAGGAACCTTTTATCCGTCAGGCGCTAGGTGAGGTACTGGCTTCCCCAGACTCCAACTAGGTAATAGGGGGTGATTTTAATCTGGTTATGGACGCCACCATAGATAGGTCCCCTTCACGTCCAGGGCCCACAGGGATGTTCTCTCCACAAGGGGTGAGCTGGCTTGCAAAGGCAGGGCCTACCGATATTTGGCGGGCACTAAATCCGAGTTCCCGGTCCTATTCCTTCTTTTACGCTGCCCACCAATCTCATGCCATAATTGATTATTTCCTGGTCTCAGACCTTTTATGCCCAAGAGTAGTCCAGGCCATGATTGAGGTGGCAGCCATATCTGACCATGCCCCAATTCAGTTAGAGAAACGCCTCCCGACAACACATCAGACTAACAAAACGTGGCGTCTTAGTCCTAAACTGTTGATTTATGATGCCACGGTAAAGGAAGTGGAGAAGGCCATAGTAGACTACCAATCTGTCAAGGATACAACGGACACCACGATAACAACGCTTTGGGAGGCTCTCAAGGCAGTTGTTAGAGGCACATATATCGCGATAGCGGCCAACCTTAATAAGTAACAAGCCTCGAAGCACGCTGTGCTCGAAGCTAGTGTGAGAGAGCTGGAAGACGAGCATTGACGGGTAGGCTCACATAAAAATAGACGGCAACTAAATATAGCGTGGAAACAGCTTAGAGCACTAGATATGGACATGGCTGCGTATACTTTGCTGCGAACGTGACAGAAGTATTATGCGGGGGAAACAAGGCAGGAAAGCTGCTGGCACACAGACTGAGGGCGCAGGTGCACTCTAGGCATGTACAGGGCTTCATAGATGGCAGCGGACACCATCTTGTGAGTGATGAGGATATAGCGGCAGAATTTGGCCGCTTCTCTGCACAATTATACACAGCTCAAGAGACACCCTCAGACATTTGCTCACCGTGCATCGCGCAGGCCCCAATAACAAAGCTGCTGACCTCTCGCGCTGAGCAGTTGGAGAAAGAAATAACTGAAAGGGAGTTCCTGGACGCAATAGGTCGACTGCAAGTAGAAAGAGCGCCAGAGCAAGACGGAGTTCATAGCTGCCTTTTACAGGCAGTACGCGTCGCTTCTATCCCCCATTCTAGTTCGTCTATACAACTCATTTAGTGACTTGGGGGAGCTCACAGAATCAATGCGCATGGCAATAATCACGGAGCTACCAGAGCCAGGGAAATATCCGCAGCACTGCTCATCATATCGCCCCATTTCATTCCTGAACGTTGACGCCAAGATTTTTATGGGGATTTTGGCAGGGCGATTGGGTAGACATAAGCCGGGACTGATAGAGCCTGATCAATCAGGCTTTATAGCGGGTCGCACCTGCGGTGATGACACTAAACGGATTTTTCATCTACTGGACAAGACTAGGTGTTCACAAGTCCCGACGCTTTTCTTGTCCATAGACGCCAAAAAGGCCTTTGACAGTGTGCATTGGCCTTTCCTGCATAAGGTATTTGAGGTGGCGGGCTTTGGACCCCGGTTCCAGCGTTAGGTCGGGGCTGGCTATGCGCCTCTCTTAGATGAACTTGCATGGTTCGGGGAGGTCTCCGGGTTTAAAGTAAATACAGCAAAGACACAAGCCCTGGACATCACCATTCCTCAGGAGGAACAAATTCACTTGGAGTAAAAATTTCCCTTTCAATGTACGCAGCAGGGTATCCATTACCTGGGCATTCAAATATTTCTCACAATAGAAAGCTCGATCACACATAATTATACGACCTGTTGCACACCGTGAGATCGTACATTCAATCGTGGCAGGGGAGTCCTTTTTCCTGGGAGGGCCGTATCGCGGCTGTAAAAATGACTCTGCTGCCGAAAATTCTCTACCTTATGCAGGTGATGCCGTTGCCGCCCCCCCCCCCCCCCCCCACCCATTCTGAAGAAGTTACAGGTTGCTCTTGAAGCCTTTATATGGACCGGTAAACGGGCTTGGATGGCGAAAGAGCAAACATATCTGCCAATTGCCAAGGGGGGTTGGGAATACCAAATCTGACAAAATATTATCAAGCTGCTCAGTTACGCTATATAGTCGAATGGCAGCGCCTGAGGCCCGAAAAAAAACTGGTGCTTCCTGGATCAAGCGGTCGCGGGAATCCATATTTGGAAGATCTCGTGGTTACAGCGTAAGCATCGCCCGCCGAGTATACATCTCGCCAGTGGTCAGAGGAACTGTTGGGGTTTGGGGCAAGGTATGCTCCATTCATCAGCTATCCACGTGTATCTCTCCGCTTACACCGATCACAGGAAATCCAGATTTCCCTCAGCTATGCCAGAGAAGGCGTTCGCATGTTGGCAGGGGGTACAGTGCAAGAGGATTGGGGACTTATTTGACGTTGGAGGCTTGTTGGACTTTGATGCTTTCCAACAGGACTTTGGACTCCCAGACTCGGAGGGCTGGCATTATCTAGCAGTTCGACATTGGGTGTCTCTTCCTGCAATCGAGCCACATGCTAGTAGACGACTAATGTTGTTTGAACGCTGGCTCATATCTAGGGGTGGGCGGAATTTGCGAACGCGACTTTCGCAAATTATCGCGAAAATGTTAAAAATCTCCGCAAACAAGCGGAAATATCGCGAAGATGCGGAAGTTTTTTTCCCGCCCGTTCGCGATATTTTCTGCATGGTTGCGGGTCGCTAACTAACCCCTGCGGTTGCTCGCGGGCGCGGCCATCTTGTTTTCAGTTGTCTCGCGGTGCATGATCGCGAGAAGAAAGACGTGATCGCGCGACGCATGACGTCACTGCGGACGGGAACTGTCGCGAGACAGCGCAAATGGCTAAAACAATACAACATCTCATGGAGAACGCGACCGGATCGAGAATACTTGTCGGCGAACGCGGTGATTCAGGTAAGGCGATCGCGCGCGCACGAGAATGTATTATTTTACAGCGCGAGCAAGAACCAAATTATCGCAAAGCTGCGGAATGCGGAAATTTTGACATTTCCGCGCTCTCCGCGGAACGCGGAAATGCCAAATTATCGCAAATTCCGCGAACGGAACGGAAATTTTGCCCAGGCCTACTCATATCTCGGAAAGACGACTCCCACATTTTGTCTGACATATACTCATTTTTAAACACTCAGACCTCATCGCTACAGACTCCAGCTATGAAGAGATGGTAACAGGAATGCGAACGCAGCTTCACAGATAAGGAATGGTTAGATATATTGCACCGAGCATGCACCTCTGCCACTAGCACTGCGGGCTACAAAACTCTATTAAAGTTAGTACACTACTGGTACTACACCCCAGCCCGCTTGGCTCAATGACAGAGGGGAAGGCCGGACACTTGTTGGAGACACTGCGCTCACTCGGGCACACTCACCCGTTTACTGTGGCACTGCCCCAAGCTTCATAGGTATTGGAAAGAGGTCCTGGCCGACATTGATAAGATGTTCCACACCGAAATACCCCGTTTTTCCAGCTATGTAATTTTGGAGTTGCCCAATGTTCAATCTTATCCACTACACTCTGAACGGGGTAAAGCCATCACATTAGCGCTGTGTTTAGCGAAGCAGGTCCTGCTATCAAAGTGGGGTACAGATTAATCCCAAACCATACAGATTGGCTCCCTAAATTTTGGGATTTACTGGGGATGGAGAAATTGACAGCCACCATTAGCCACACGTTACCCAAATTCGATGGGGAACATGCATTACACACCTCTCAGGAGAATTTCAACAACTCACATGTCCGATATATTTACACATACTGCTGATCACGCCCACCACACCCTCAGTGGATCCAGGGGGAAAAAAAAGAGTGATGTCTACAACTTTAGCGACATGAGCACGTATTGTTTCTTTATCCAATGTTTGATGTAGATTTGGATTACATTCACCTCTACCCTCTCTTCCCCTCCTCTCCTCCTGGTCTCCTAACTACCGCGCCGGCCAATGGATGTAGGCAAAGGATGGTGTAAATTGAATTAATACTTTAATGCTTATTCCTCGCCGGCCGATGGATGTAGGTGATAGCAGATGATCCCTATTCTTTCCTTTTATGAAATCAATAAAATGTTACAATCCTAAAACGTAGGCAGACCTGTAGCTTCATGCTGGGTGGGTGCAGCAGGTGTATAGTGTGTTAGCCGCACAGGAGGTTGAGCACAGACACTGGGTGGACTCCAGGCCCCACCATCAACCTCGCAGTACATGGCTGAAGGCTATGCGCAGTGGGGGTCGGCTACATGTGGGTTGGGCAGATGGTGTGGCTAAAGGCCAGGCCCTGCAGCCTGTCTCCACTGTGCATAGTCAAAGGGCAGGCACTGCAGGGGTGTTACTGCACTGTGGGTTGGGCACATGGCCTGGCCGTGGGTCTGGTGCTCTGTCCTGGGTTGTCTACTTAAAAAGTTTGGCACAGGCCAGGTGGCCTACTCCTGCTGCAAACAACCAAAGTATGTATGCCAGCAGTTGTTGGCAGCAGAGAGTTGAGAATAGGGGAATATAAAAACATGGGAGTTGGTTGCAGCTTATTATAAAAAAAATAATAACTGATAACATGTTGTTACTGGTAAGTTATTTTCTTTTTACAGGTAATCCGTTGACATATGTTTAAACTGAAGTCATGGTTATAAAGCGAAACCTAAAAAACCCTGAAATTGGCAAAGTATGATAAACTGCACAAATCATCATTCAAGCCCTCAACATTTAGAGTTCATAACATTATGGATGTCATCTCAAATGAACCCATTGATGTCACCACTGATCAGATAACATATGACTTTTCCCAGCAATTCATCAATGACATCACTGGACACTCTGGATTTCATGAAATAGTTCCTCAGTGATATCAATACATACATTTTACTGTATTGTCGCACATTATACAGAGACAATCAATTATACGTGTATAAATCTGTCTATAGGAAATGTTACTGAAGACAATGAAAATTACAAGATGTAAGAGTCACATGTCACCGATACTAACTAGCAGGCAGGATATTTGATAGTGTTTGGTCTGGAGAAGCACAAACTCAGAAGTTCAAACGTACCACAGTGGTTGGCTTTACTAAGGAGAATGTATTTCTTCCCAAACAGGGTAACAGATATCCTTTTGTTACTTACAGTTTTTAAGTTACAACCCTAATATAGCACAGTGTACCATAAACTGTCATCAAAGAGTTGCATGGTATAGGTTAGAATGTTATGTTTTTCCCCCAGTCTTTCATTATCCTAATGTTTCTAAAAAGTTATTGTTTGGGTAGAAATAATTTTGTATTTGTAAAGCCAACCCCAACCACTGTGACACTGTGTCCTGTATCCTGGGTTTGGGCTTCTCCTGACTAAGCACTCTTAAAAATGCCTACCAGTATGGATGACGTGCACCCTACACCTTGTAGTCCACTTTGCCTTAAGTAACATTTTCTATACATTGATTGACACACGTTTGATTCATTGTCTATGTGTGTGTGATGTAAAGTGCTTTGATTCCTTACACTGGTATGAGAGGCACTATAAAACAAATGAAATACATGTGAGCGAGGGCCTATGTAGAGATGAGAGACACTGTTGGAGAGTGATAATGAGGGAATCTTTGAAGGGCCCCAACAAAGACTGTTGTATCCTGGTGCACTGTATGGTAATCATTTACTACACTTTGAAACCTAATACCATTGAATATATAATGAAAAATGTGCTGTAGAATGCACCATTTCCCCTAGGTTTTCTTAAGGGGGGGGGCTGTATAGTGGTCAGGCTCTCTAGCTGCGGTCGCTATGTACCGTACGGGGTCTGGTCTGAGAACATTTACCAGGGCTGCTTGGAGTTCCCAGTCCGGCCATGCTACATACGCTCTAAAGTTCCTCCATGTCGCGCTCGATACAATTTGGTATTATCACATAAGTAATGAATTATGTATTTTCTGATGTGTTGAAATATAATTAGTGAAGTCGTGTGTGAGGTCATGCTAGTGCATGAAGGGGCGTGAGGTATGGCTTGCATAGGTAACTACAAGTAGTGGATTTTGTGGTTTGCTATCTTTTGTTTCATAACCATTACTACACTTTACACAGTGGAGAAGTGTGGCTCAATGGTTAGAGCGCCAGACCCTGATGCAGAGTTCTGGCCTGGGACAAGAGTTCAATCCCTTGCCTCGGCGGGTCTTGGATTCAATTTCCTCGGACCTGATAATTCTCGCCTCGGTGCCTATTCTAATCATGGGTCCCACGCTGCAACTCTGGGCAATAGCTTGCTTAATCTCCACAATGGCCCCAGCAGTGCTGGGATGCCTGTCTTCACCATGGGGATGCCCAGGAGTGGACATTTCACAGGGAAAGGCCAGGAAGGGTTCCATAGTGGTATGAGTAAAAGCGCCAGGATACCCCCGTTGGGGGTGGCAGTGTGCTATACAAGTACAAACACATTTACATTTTTAAGGATTTTTGTGTGACATATACATAAATATCCATACAGCTATACATTCATGTATACATATACAAAACATATATGCATACACACACAATAAGGGCACACAGGTAGGACGCTTTTATGACTTCTTTTTGGGTGAGTAGGACTTCCATGGCACTAAGAGGGGTCATCTGTCAGCAGGTGGGGTCTCCAGGATGCCCCCTACTGGTGGTGTAAGTAGTACACTGGATGCTAAATAGTATGTGGAGGATTGCAGATGTAAGAATTAAAAATATGGTAGAAATACAATGACTAGAATGCAACAGGATGAAACAGCAGCAAAGATTTATTGAGGTTTGGGCTGGTGCTCGACTGACGCAGAGTGGGGCGAGGAGCAGCAACCATCAACTGTTGCTCCCAAAAGCTATTTGAGATAGAAGTTGTAGTTCGCCCCTGTTCAGTTCTGCAAAGCGGGTTTGTCTGGAGCGGGACAGTGCACAATTTAGGTTTTGATGCAGAGGGCAATCTATTAAAGTAGCATGACCTGGTTTTCACCAAATGCTAACGTCAGGTAAAATCCGGAGCAAGCAAGGGGCCAAGCAGTGTGTTGCCTTACAAACCCAAGTGTATGCCAGCCTTATCTTAAAGCACACATCTTACACCCCTGACCCCTGTGCCGTGTGTTGCCTTACAAACCCAAGTGTATGCCAGCCTTATCTTAAAGCCCCCATCTTACATCCCTGACGACTGTGCCGTTGACTGTATATAGGAATTTGTACTAGAAGGTGTACCTCGAGCACAAATCTTAAGTTCGCTACTGCAGGCTTACGTTTGCACCATAGAGCAATGCAAAGCGGCGCATACGTCATTTTTCATTTGCATTGTTGGCTGATGACTTGCTAAACCATATGCATGTGTTTTTTGTTCTTCACGCCACATAGTGCTGCATTTTTTCAGGCAGCCCCTATTGTGTGAAGGATAATATCGGGGCCCTATTATTTTTCAGATGTGTCTGCTTGTAAGCAGGCTCACACTGGATGTCTATTTATGGTGTGAAGAAACAGCCATTTGTTTTGCTTTCACTCTGTGGAAACACGCTGTGAGCGCATGAACATGTTTAACCAGTGTGTGTTAATATAAGTCAAAATTAGCGTGCCTCAGTACAGAAATACTCAGAATGATTTACAGATTACTACATCGAGTGCAGCTCCTGTTTTTCTTAAAATATATTTGTGGTTATTTGAAACTTAATAGCAATGTACTGCAGGAGGGGGGTGGAGGAACTGGAATGAAGTGCTCCGTTTGTGGATAATGAGCGCTAGTGTTTGGGTGGACAATACGTTTGTTGTTGCCCAGTGAGTTTATAAACAGGGTGGAGGCAACATCATCTATGGATTAAGTGAACACGGTGGCACAACACAGAAGGCACACCCATCTGCCACAACCTTCTGCCACAAAACCACGATTTTCAAAGGTCTCAATCTCCTAAACATTTTTCTCGGCAAAACAATAATATATATCTATATGTATTTATATTTGTGTGTATATATATATAGTGCACCGTGCGCGTGCGCACGGTGATAAACCTTGAAAAAAAATACATAACTTAACATTTAAAAAACCGTACAAATTCACTGAAAAAACCATAGGTTTCACACACGTTATAGTTAGGAATTAGCATTTAAAAAACCTTGCAAATTCACTTAAAAAACCATAGGTTTCACACATGTTATAGTTAGCTGGACATTTCACTCGTGAAAAACCATTGAAATTCCCCTGTTATAGTTAGTGCAGGCAACTATAACTCACGCGACCGCAATCCTCTGCTGATGACGTCAGATATTACATCACTGATGACATATGTGTCTTTCTGAAAAAAAAATATTTGTAATATATGTATAGCTAAAAATTAATGGAAGAAGACATGGGTAAAGAAGTGTCTAAATACAGTGATGGAATATCTGACGTCATCAGCAGAGGATTGCGGTCGCGTGAGTTATAGTTGCCTGCACTAACTATAACGGGGGAATTTCAATGGTTTTTCACGAGTGAAATGTCCAGCTAACTATAACATGTGTGAAACCTATGGTTTTTTAAGTATATATATTCACTTAAAAAACCATAGGTTTCACCAATGTTATAGTTAGGTGGATATTTCACTCGTAAAAAACCAATGAAATTCCACCGTTATAATTAGTTCAGATAACTATAACTCGCGCGCCCGCAATCCTCTGCTCATGACGTCACATATTACATTAATCATGACATGGTCAGTGGCATCACTCTTGACATCACTGATGACATCATCCTTGTGATAGAGTGGCGGTTGCGCAAGTTATATTTATCTGAACTAACTATAACGGTGGAATTTCTTTGGTTTTTTACGAGTGAAATATCCACCTAACTATAACATGTGTGAAACCTATGGTTTTTTAAGTGAATTTGCAAGGTTTTTTAAATGCTAATTCCTAACTATAACGTGTGTGAAACCTATGGTTTTTTCAGTGAATTTGTACGGTTTTTTAAATGCTAAGTTATATATGTATTATTATTTTTTTTATATATATATATATTGTTTTTTAAATGTAAATGTTTTTTTCTGCCTTCGGGGTCCTTCAGGGACCCCCTGACAAAGGCTAGGGGGTCAGGAACTCTCTACCCTGCCCCCTTTTCACTTTCACCACCTTCCTTTTCCACTCTCGCACTGAAAACAAACAAAATGGCGGCCGACACTTCCTGATTTCGAACGATTGGAACGTTGACTGACATGTAACAACCAATCAGAATTACGCTTGCGCACGTTAGCGTGCGCGCACGGTGCGCTCATGGTGCACGCACAGTGCGCGGCTATAGATATGTATGTGCTTTTAACTGCAATTTTCTCAGGAACTACTGAACAGATTGACTCCATATATGCAAAAGGCACATCCCTGACCTGAGGACTACCTCTCTGCCAAATTTCAAGTAATTCTGTTCAGCCGTTCGGGCTGTACCTTCGACTAAAGGTCCTATGGGAAAATGCATGGGGAAAACGCATTTTGGGACCCCCCTTTTTTCTCGGCCCCCGCTTGACGAATCCCCCCGAGACTTTCAGGGTGGGAGCTGAGCGGAGCGCCCCATTAGTTTTGAAAATTTTGCGAAGATTCGTCAACCGGCGCCAAAGTTATTCAAAATAGAATTTTGAGATTTCCTATGGAAACACGGTCCTAACTATAACTATCTACTGGCGACCGCCAGTAGATAATATATATATATCTCTATCTCTGCCAGTGGAATTGCAAGGATTTCGGAGCAGGGCACTGCAAAGTTATTTTGCCAAGCGGTGGAGAGGAGAGATAGGCATGAGTCCTTAGGAGGGGGGACATTTTCAAGGTGAACAAGGGAAAATGCTGCTGCAATTTTAACAACTTGCCCATTTAGATTGTTGTGCACTATTTTAATAACATTTGTAAATACTCACCGCTCAAACTGGGACGCCAGCGAGCGAGCCCCGACCCTAACACTTCCAACATGATGGAGCCATGTAATATTTTTGGAGATTGGTTTCTAACTCTATGTAAGAGAAAAGTCATATTCTTGATTTAAGTTTTTTCACTTTTGTAACATGAAAATGTAGGAAGTGATATTACTCACGAGGCTAGTCCACTCAGCGGTCTATCATTAGCAGCTGGGAAGGCCATCGGGGAACCATTCAACATAGTACTTCACAATGAGCCTTGAGTGGTCTAAAGTTACAGCTGAGATTGCATTGGACATGTCTCTGTGGGGTGCTGATACTGGTATCAACACTCACGAATTCAAAGGTAATGTTTGGGTCACAAGCTTGCTAGTTCTATTGCGCTCATTAAGTAAGTTCCTATTTGCCGCTCCACTTTATCAGTGATGTACCACTAAATTAGGACACTCAAAGAGGGTATGCAGGAAACTCAAACAGAACTAGAGGACTGATTACAACTAGGAGAAAAGTAGAGCTATGGAGATGTACTCACCTCACACAGTTTAAGGCAGCTAGGACTGGTTTTATGAGAACAGAATTAGTTCTCCCTCTAATTTATCTAAAGAGGTTTTCAGAATAGTTTATTTGTTTCTGTCATTGTCTATAACTCAGAACCCTTGTGTCCAACATTCTCATGGTCCATTCTGACAAAGCCCTCAACGCACCACTACTGACAGAATTTGCCTAGCTATCGTCCAAAATGACCAGAGACCTTGTAGTTCAGTCAAATCTCTATCCCCATTGGAACACGATAACTCTCTGAATGGGGGTGGAGAAATTCAGTCCCGTCTTCACATCTGGGTAATGCTTTCCATGCTGTTGCTTTAATGCCGATAACTGATAGCGATAACCCTGCAACAAAAGAATCCAACATGGATCCCACCATCTTGAGCAATTGTTAACTAGTTTCAAAACTTCCAGTTACAATTGAATAAACAAATCTTACCCTATGTAGAGCAAAAGGCATTGCTCAGTCCTGCACAATCAGATTTTTTATCTTTGCATAGTACGGAATCAGCATTGGTAGCTGTGGTTAACTAAGTCCCATGAATGCTAGTTGAGGGAGGCCGAACAGCACTGATCCATTTGGACATCTCGGTGACTTGTAACACCTGCTCACATGGGGGCATATTTACAAGCCCCTATCATCACCACAACGTCACTTTCAGTGACGTTGTGTTGGTGATAGGGACCTCACCTTATTTACAAGGCACAGATAAGCCACTTAACGTGGCTTAACGCTGCCTTATAAATAAGGTACCCTTTCACGCTATATTTAGCGTGAAAGGGGAGGGTAATGGGTGTTGCGGTGGGCGTTCCACCGCAACACCCATTGATTTTTATGCTGCCCCCTATTTACAAGGGCAGCGTAAATATGAGGCAGCGCCAAAATTAAGACCAGGGAAAACCTGGTTTTATACAGGCAAAACGATGAAAAATGCATGTATTTTTGCCTCGTTTTTGGTAATTCTATGTGTGCTGCCTTGTTCAGCACACATAGAAACAGCAAATTGCCTATGATTGTTTATGTGCAGGAAGGTACGTCTTCCTGCACATGAACAATCTTTTTTTTTTCTAAATGCCTTTTCGCAACTTCTATGTGTGCTGCATTAAGCAGCACACATAGAAGTTACATAACTGCATTTCAAGATTGTTTATGTGCTGGAAGGCGGACCTCCCTGCACATAAACAATCTTCCCCTCAACACAGGCACCCTTGCACTATGGTGCAAGGGTGGCTGCATTGGTGCTAGGTAGCTATAGTTAGCGCCAGCGCAGGGGGAAACGCAGGCTGCACCATATTCTAGTAAATATGGTGCCTCCCTGCTTTTTTAAAGTGATGAAGCTTGTCGTTAGCCTCCTTGGCTTAATGACACGCTTTGCCACTTTTAAGTAAATATGCCCCATGGTGTCTTGCTAATTAAGCCTTATAAGTTTGGTATCAGAGACTCTGAGGCATACGTACCATCCCCTATCTCCACAGGAACGTCACTTTTTTTTACGTTCCTGTGGCGATAGGGGCTATGCCTTATTTACAAGGCAGCATTAAGCCACTTAAAGTGGCTTAACACTGCCTTGTAAATAAGGCCCCCTTTCATGCTATGCTTGGAGTGAAAGGGGAGGGCAATGGGTGTTGCGGTGGGTCGTTTCACTGCAACCCCCATTGATTCTGACGCTGCCTCCTATTTACAAGGGAGGTGTAAATAGGAGGCAGCGCCAGAATTAAGATCAGAGAAAGAGAGGAGAAATGTTTCATTTCTCCTCGTTTTTGCTGCTTTCATGTGTGCTGCGTTGTGCAGCAACCATGAAAACAGCAAAAGGCCAATGATTGTTTATGTACAGGAAAGTCCCCCTTCCTACACATAAACAATCACTTTTTAAAATGCCGTTTTGCAACTTCTATGTGTGCTGCATTAAGCAGCACACATAGAAGTTACAAAACAGCATGTCAAGATTGTTTATGTGCAGGAAGGGGGACTTTCCTGTACGTAAACTTTCTTCTCCTACACGCACACACCCTCGCACTATGGTGCAAGGGTGCCTGTATTGGTGCTAAGCTACTTAACTCACTACACCACTGGATTCAAGCTAGCCTGGCTGATGAAGAGTGATGCCCTAAAACCAGTCCCAGGATGCTGGTTTCTGGTCCAGGGATGACCTGGCTTGGCAGTTTGGGCTGGACTGTTCCCACAAGGAACAGGGTTGAGACTGATTTGCATATGGCTGGGTCCAAACTGGGGTGTTGTGAGCAAAAGAATGATGGATTAAACCCAGATCCTTGTGACTGGGGGTGAATGTGTGCATTGTCCAGCATTCCGTCCATCAATTGTTTCTTTTGCATATGTCGCCATAAGTGGGAAGGGTGTGCCCAGATCTGGGTTCCGTGCTCACTACACCACTGGATTCAAGCTAGCCCGGCTGATGAAGGGTGATTGCCCGAAACCGTTCCCAGGATGCTTGTTTCCGGTCCAGGGAGGACCTGGCTTGGCAGTTCAGGCTGCACTGTTCCCACAAGGAACAGTGTCAAGACTGATTTGCACATGGCTTGATCCAAACTGGGGTGGTTTGGTGAGCAAAAGAATTATGGATTAAACCCAGATCCTTGTGACTGGGTGTGAAGATGCGCATTGTCCAGCATTCCGTCCATCAATTGTTTCTTTTGCATATTACCTTAGCGCCAGCGCAGGGGAAAACACAGGGCTGCACCATATTCTTGTAAATATGGTGTAGCCCTATGTTTCAGAAGTGGCGGAGCGTGTCGTTAAACCAAGGAGGCTAATGATACGCTCCACCACTTCCCTTGAACATGTGCCCCTTTATCTTGAATTGAATCCTACTTGCAAAATAACAGTGACAATTTCATCCTTTTATTCAAAATTGAGTTCAGTCCCATACGGAGTTCCTGATGGCTCATGGCTTAATCCCACCTTCTGCCCTGTGCACCTCAGATCCGGTCGTCTTTGCTTCCCTTTCAGGACACACTTGTACAATACACAATTGATCACCCGTGTTGATGACCAAGGGGGCGGAGCAAGAGCCAGTTTTAAAAATTGTTTGGCAGCGACGGCGTCTTTGATATAATGCTCTAGAACTAAAAGTGCACAAAATCGAGGTTCTAAATCTGGGTAGCCCCCAGGATCTCACTGGTGACCCTCAAGCTGAGGTTCGGCACCAATTTCTGTTTCTTCAGCAGGGAATCCAAGCTTTACTTTTGATTAAACAAACTTTATTGTCTTTTATTGTCATCCAATAATACAATAATCAACATGTATTGAACAGATTCGAGTCTCACCCAGCCATCATGGATCTCATATCTCTAGTCTCATCCCCAAAGCTTTACTTTTGATAACGGAGCTTTGAACATTATGTCAAGAAATTCCCTTCGACCTACCTTTCTCCATAAAGAAATTGAGAAAAATATGGCCTTGCTTCCTCAGCATTGCAGGAATGTGTTTCATCAGGCGACGATGCTAGCCAGGTTGGATGATAGCAATGCACTATGGCTGGGATCTCCAAATAGGTCACTCTATAAATTACATTTCATATATAATCTGGCAGCACACGTTATATTCAGACTCCAGAGGCACACCTATATCTTACTTTGTCTGGCTAAGTTGCACAGACTAACAATAGAAACAAGAATTTTGTTCATAAGTCTCTATCTCACGCATTAGGCCTTTTATCAGGGCGTGTGTGCAAGAAATGTTTATACATCACAAGCCGAATAGATTAACGAGTTTAGCCTCAGAGGAGAGACTTGTAATTCCTCAATATCGGACAAAACTCATCAGGCAGACAGTCGATTTCAGTTCAAGAGGCCAAGAAGTGGAGTGGGACTCAGGAAGTTCAATTTAGTTAAATCAATATTTGTATATGTTTAGAGAAGATTGTATGTGAGTAGAGATGTGTTATCTTAAAGATAGCAGCACTTGGCCCAGAACTAGGCCTCCTCTCTCTCCTGGAACTCCTGGAAAAGACTGTTTGGGGCATATTTACAAGGGTATTGCGCCACAGGAACGCCACTTTAAACGATGTCCCTGTGGCGCAATGCCCTGCTCTATATTTACAAAGCAGTGTTTTTTTTTTATTTTTTTTTATTTTATTTAGTTTGTCAAATTGGCAGAACAATTCACACATTACCAATAAGTGTCTTGATTATACAGTATACATCACATATGAAGAATACTTGTTGTACAATGTTGGGCTTAATATCCCATTTTTACTCCTGACTGATGTAGAAACTTACAGCCCCGCTGCTTAACTCCCAGTCATGGCCCTCCTCCCGCCAGTTTCTCGATATAACCTGCTCTGTGGGGTCTTGCCACCGTCAAACATGCGCTCTAAAGGTTACCAACCATACCCGCCCCCACATCAGTACTCCACGAGGATTTGTCTCCTCTCACCCCGGTTGACATATAACCTTGCCATTATATACATTTCACCCGTCCTCTTGCATGCTCAGTAGATATTGTTTCAGGGGCTCCCAAAAGTCTTTGGGCCGTGAGGTATGTGGTAATTCTTCTGCATACGTTTCCATGGTTTCCCTGCAATCTGACAAGTCTGTGATCCAATCCTTGAATCTTGGGGGTCGTTTGTTTCCCCATTTAATTGCGATTCGTCTCTTTGCCAATAGTAGTGCTACCGCTAGGAACCTTCGCCGTGTAGGTTGCTTCAGTTTATACATCCCCAATAGACATACAAGAGGTGTATTCGGTACTATTTCTTGTAACATTGTGGTTATCTCCTGCCAATATGTATGTATCTGCGGGCATGTCCATGCTAGGTGCAAGAAGTCCGCCTGTGTCGCTTTGCATCTCTGGCACCTGTCGTGCGTTCTCAGACCATATCTATGGAGCTGCATCGGGGTGTAATAATATTGATGTAGAAATTTGAAGTGTATTATTCGGAGATTGCAGTTTGAGGTTAGCAAGTGTAACTGTGTGCAGCTATATTCCCAGTCTTTCTCCTCTATTGTCTCCCCTAACAATGTTTCCCATCTAACAAGGGATCTGTTGACATTATGGCTGTGTTCTGATTGGGAGACACTATATAACCTGGTGATTAGCTTCCTACGGGTCGGCGCTGTGAATAGGGCCTGCAACGCATTTAGCGCTGGTGGTTCCTCAGGATATGTACTATACAGTTCCCAAATTGCTACTTGTAGCCGCAGGTGGGCGAACACTTTCAATGGTGTATTGTGTATACTGAGTGCCGGGTCCTCTCTGCGTATGAATCTACCATGGGGAAAAACGTCTTTCATGGTCAGAATTTTCATTTCTTCCAGCAACTTCATCATTTTCTTCTCTTGTGTTACTGACAGTCTGGGATGGTTAGCTATGGGAAGCGCTGGAGCATAAATGGGAAGCTTATTGGCCCTGTGCGCCAATGCGTACCATGCATGTGTGGTGCAGTGTGCTGGTTGGATCGTGTCCCTATATATATATGGTCTCGGGTCAGATAAAAGACAAAGCGGTGTTAAGCCACTTAACGCTGCTTTGTAAATATGGTACCCTTTCACGCAGCAATCTGCGTGAAAGGGGCGTGCAATGGGTGTTCCTGTGGGCATTCTAGCGCAACACCCTTTGCTTTTTGACGCTCCTGGATTTACAAGGATGTGTAAATCTGAGGTAACGCCAAAAACAAATGCCATGCAAGAGCAGGTGTTAGAATGGCGATACAAGGAAAAATACCTTTATTTCTCATCGTTTTGATTTTTCTGCACATAAACAATCATTTAATAATGACGATTTGGTACTTTTATGTGTGCTGCATTCTGCAGCACACATAGAAGTAACAAATTGCCATTATTGACTGTTTATATGCAGAAAGGGACACCTTCCTGCACATAAACAATTGTTCCCTGCAACACAGGCACCCTTGCACTATAGTGCAAGGGTGCCTGCGTTGGCACTAGGCAGCTAAATTTACCACCAGGGCTAGGAAAAAACACAGGGGTGCGCCGTATTGTTGTAAATACGGTGCATCCCTGGGTTTTGGAAATGTCAGAGCGCGGCGCTGCCAAATTTGGCGCAAGACACACAATTGATGGATGGAATGCAGAACCAATCAAAACATTCACCCCAGTCAAGAGATCTGGGTTAAATCCATCATTCTTTTGCTCACCATGCCACCCCAGTTTAGACCTGGCCGTATGCAAATCAGTCTTGGCCCTGTGCCTCATGGGAACAGTCCAGCCCGAACTGCCAAGCCAGGTCCCCCCTGGACCAGAAACAAGCATCCTAGGACCGGTTTCGGGGTTTCACCCCTCTTCAGCCAGGATAGCTTGAATCCAATAGCACAGTGTACCTGGGACCCACACTTAGGGCGAGAAAGCAAAAGACACACAATTGATGGACGGAATGCAGAGCCAATCAAAATATTCACCTCCAGTCAAGAGATCTGGGTTAAATCCATCATTCTTTTGCTCACCATGCCACCCCAGTTTGGCCTGGCCATATGCAAATCAGTCTTGGCCCTGTGCCTCATGGGAACAGTCCAGCCCGAACTGCCATTTTTGGCGCAGCACCGCACACCGACATTTCATTGTACACATGCCCCTTTGTTTCTTTCTCTATTTTCACATGCATTCAAAATGTTCACAATTGAACTGTTCTCTACTCTGGGCAGCAAAAACATGTACCATTGAACGCAACTTTCCTTTGGGCTACTACAGTTAAGCGTCTTCCAGTTTCTAAGGCTCTGAAATAGAAATTCATGTATTGACCAGTTTGCCATTGTATTTTCATGTAACAAGCTTTGTACTATCGCATCTGTAGTTCAGATTTCAAAAGTTTATTTAATATTTTGTTTATTTAGAGAATATTGTTCGGTATTATTGAATTATTCAGAATTTTTTATCGGTTAGTGCAAGGTAAATGTGTCTTATTTTATGCTATTCATATGGTTTTTACCATGAATTTATTTTAAAAGCTGCTGGTTTTGGAGGTGAGCAACACTTTGCTTACCCGATTATCAGAGAGTAAGCCCTACCTGTTTGTTTTGCATTCTAGACTTCGAATTATTTGAAATTTGCATAAAGGCTGATTTTATGTCGGACCTCCTGCTGCATTTTATAGCTGATTCCCTATGAATATTTGCCTATATAGAGACTGTTTTCCTTTCATTTTGTTATGCCTCATTACATTTTTAATAAATTTGCTGCAGACTTTCTGCGGTCTTTTTTTTGTTTTTTTGTTCTATAAATTAATGTTTGATTTTTTCGAGTGTCTGAGGTGCACCCTATTGCCTCGTGCTCTAATGGTGTTCAACACCAGCCCCAATCCTGCATTAACACTTTATCTAATATTTATTTAGACACCTAAAAAAGGCTTTATAATTTTGGTGGAGAACGTGGGAGCATCTCCCGAAAATCTTTTAGCACCCCAACATTTTGAGAGACCCCAAAATTTGGATTTTGTTTGCCCTTGGTTCTGATGATCACTTTTGGATTATTGGCTGTGTTCCTGAGCTGTTCCTGAACAAAGGATTGTGAGTATAAATAGGGATGCATATTGCAGTGTGTTTTGGCCTGGCCCAGGTGCATTGTGTGTTTTGTAGTTGTGCATGTTCGATATGAATTCTACTGTGTGGGAGCTCTTTGGTTTTGCAACTTTTATTTGTGAGTCTGTCTAAGTGGTTTAGTTACTGTGATTCTCAATGTTTTTGTCGTATTTGTGAATTGGTGGTGTTTCTTTGTTGAGGATGTCACTGAAGTTTTGGTAAACAGATTTTTCAAGATCTCGAGATGTTCATATGCATTGAACCTGTCTGCAAAGTGGAGGCGTGTAATTGTGAGGCACCACATTCACACCACTGTAGGATGTTTGTTACTAAAGGTCTAGTTGGGAAGGTTTTTTTATTCAGATTGGTTTATTTTCTTGTTCATAGGAAATAGACGCACTGATCAAAGTAGGTTGCCACGGATCCCAAATCTGCATGTGCATGATTGTTAGTGCCATGTTGATATTGATAAAAACAATGCTAGTGCTTATGATGGTACACTCACATATATGAATGAAATCGCATTGCTATTGTCAAATTCGCCTATCATGTACTATGCATCAACCCAAACATGAAAATACGTGATCAAGCAGGCTCTGCAACCCAGGCACGGGTAACTGGTTGACAGGTCACAGGTGGGGTGGCACGTAGCCGGCAGACAAACGTGCGAACAGGAAACTCTGGTCTGTCCCCCAGATAAGCACAGCGACACCACAAAGGTCCAGGGAAATTGGCCCCAATAAAGCACACATGGCCAGAGGGGTGCGCACATTCCAACACACCATAAAGTTAGATGCCACATGGAGTTAGGAACACACAGCCACTCAGGACACAGCACAAACAGTTACGCAGCAATCATGCTCCCCTCATGCTGGACATCGGGGCACACCATCTACTGGATCACATTGTGTCCACGCAAGGTCGAGCCACCTGCATTTGTTATCAAAGATCCTTTATTTATGACTCCGCAGACATGGCCCACATTCCTTTATCAAATAAGGATCGCCAGATGTACTTTAATGGTACCCAAAACAGTATATAAGACTGCACAAATTGATTGTACTTTGAGACAGTCCTCTGACCCATTTCTGTGGGTTCTACTCCCGGTCAAAGTATTTATTTAAACCACCTGTTCCTGTTTTGCCATACACCTCTTCTCTTTGTTTTTTCAAGGTAAATTCATATTCAAGCAACATTTTGGCGAGCCAGCCAGGAGAGATTGGTACCTCGAGCCCAACTGCAGCCGAAGAAGAAGGACTCTGCCCGGACGGAATCACAAATGCAGAGCAAGGAAGGTGAGCAGACACCGCAATTGATTGGAAATTCTGCTGATTCTGCGGGGCAGAGGTCCGTCCTGAAGCCGCCATCAGAAGGGTAAGAGACCACCTCTGATCCTTAGTCCCCAGCATTTGACATGTGGCAAACTAGAAAGAATTGCAAAAATTTTACTTGAGCGCCCTGTTAGTGACCAAAATCGGGCATATTACACACATTTTATGTGCCCGAACTGAGTAGTTGCAAGGTAGCCTCGGAGGCGATCCCTCGTAGGTCACCTTTCAACGATAGTCAACAGGCTGGAAGGGTGAAGTTGGTAGTCGATTGGACTGCTGGGCATGATACAGATGCTATACTTGTTCCTGGGTGTGATACAGGGTTACCTCTTGGACCGCTGGGTGTGATACAGATGGTACGCTTGTCCCTGGGTGTGATACAGGGTTACCACTTGGACCGCTGAGTGTGATACAGATGGTACGCTTGTCCGTGGGTGTGATACAGGGTTACCGCTTGGACCACTGGGTATGATACAGAGGGTACACATGAGCTCTAGGTGTGATATAGGGCCGTCACCTTAATCTTATTTTTCAGTTTAAGAGGGTTTTCGCAGTACCACGATCTCTTAAACACTGGTGGGGTCTGAAAGAAGTGATAGGTTTTTGTTGATTGGCCCGCTGGGCATGACACTTTAAGCCCCTGGGTGTGAAACTGGGTGCAATTCAGATGTTAGGGGAGAATTTGGATCTGGGAGATTAGGTGTAGCTTGTGTTTGGCTGAGAGGAGCCTGCGGTTCTTCAAGTTATTCATTCTCTGCAAAATAAATTGTCGTTTTTCTTTCTCCTGGAGCTGATATTGGCAGGATATCAGGCTCACTTAGTCCTGTGTACCATGCAGGGCTTGCCCTAGTCACAGGATAGCATGCTCTAGGAGCGGGCTGAGGTACTGTTGATGAAGATCATCATTTTTCCTGTCAATTTGTTTTATTGTTGTAGTATTAAAATTGCTCCAAGGCACTTGTTGTGGTGCCACTGATGTTTTGATGCTTGTAATTTAATGCAACTGTATTTTATCTGAGTTTTGTGTTTTATCAATGTCTTGATGTCCCATATGAAGGTGTTGCCAATTTTTTCACAATTGCTCTTTTTTATTACAGTAAAGTCTGCTATTTTTTGCCCAATTTCTTGACGTTTTAACAATTGCACTTTCTTCTAGGTAGTGACCCTTCATATGCATTTCTGTTTATGGTTGTGAACTGGACATATTGATCCTTAGTTAGTATTTGAGCTCATAGTAGGTAGCAGTTAGGACTAAACATCCACGTGTATAATAGTTCCCCCGCGACCAAAGTATAGCTTAAAATTCCCCAAATTAGGTATTATTTGTCCCTTAAAAGGTGCTCACTTCATCATGAAGTCACCACTAAAACAAGCAAATTAGATTCCCCACACAGGCAAGAGCTCTTCACAAGTATTGCCATGAATGGCATGCGCACACTAAGGCACATGCATTTCCTAGGCCAGAAAAGGGAACCTTCAACACTAACAGAACACATGAGGACACACATTCAGACTAAGTACGCAGGACAGGAGGACAGTAGAGAGGCACTATTAGAGCACTGGGCCGTCTTCGAGGAGGCCCAGACCGATAATCTTAACCCACAATCGATAAGCAAAACATCAACACCTCCCCTGCCATATAGAGGGGCTCTCCCCAGTGCCAGTTATTCCTGCATTAGGATACACCAACCTGCCAGTCGAGTGAACCTGAGGGTCCCCTAAGGAGCAGCGAGCTGTTAGGTGCAGGCACGAGAAGCTAACCGGGCAGCAGGCCTAGGTACCACCACAATCCAGTGCTAGGGCTCCCCAACGCTCAACCCCCGTCCGTCACATTTGGACCATCAAGCCCCAGCGACACAAAGACCGCACAATCATACCAGGTCAGGTGAACACACTTGGGTGACAGGGAGATTCATGGCTGTCCTGGATAATGATACAACTAACGAGGGGAAATGCTCCAGGATCCGATGGCGAGAATAAAGCCACAGGGTTGGCCCAGCTGACCAAGGGGGCGAATAGGGAATCCATGCCAGACGCTGGAGCAGCATTCCAAGACACACACACACACACACACACACACACACACACAAACACTACTCTTCTGGTCATCCGATGACCCAATATTTTCTAAAAGCTGTATCGAGGTCACTGATGTTTTGAGTAACATCTGGTCAGATCATTCTAAAATCCATTTTTGTTGGGTTTTGGAGAAAGGTCCGCGATGTAGAGGGCCTAAGCTATCACTTCCACATCGCCCCTAGGCTAATGCTAAGTCAGAGGAAATATCATCTATTCTCTATAACAGTGCCCCAACTCTATCAGGTAGGCTTGATGATGATGCACTGGCAGTCAATACTTGGCTGAGGGATATGTCAGGCCAAATTGCACTTATTAAGTCAGGCTCTGGTGGCCTGCATTGACCCTCAGCCCCTTGGTTCGATGAGGAGCTTAGATCTATGCGTCAGAAGCGTAAAAGACTCAAAAGATCGTGGTGTAAGATTTATCTACCGGAGGATAAGGAGTGCTACAAAACGGAGCTTCAGTCCCACCACAGGGAAATAAAAAAAGCTCAAGCGAAGTATTTCACCAATGAAATTGCCTCATCTAATAACAAACCTCGAGAAGCGTTCCAAATAACAAAGATGTTTGTTAATCCATCTTCCCTCATTTAACCTCTGGAAGCCTTCCCCAAAACTTTGCTTGCAACTCTCGGACTCGGGCATTGTAGAGCATATAAAAGCAGCTGGTTCCTGTAACTACACAGACTCTACTGGATTTGAGGGCCAGACTTTACTTTCTGCTAGTAACAATAGTGATTCCTTCCAATTCGGCCCTCATCAATATCGTCCCATAACCCCCCCTTCTGGATAGCATTTCTCCCATTTCAATGGATGCCGCTGAGAATGCTCTTAAAGCCTGCAAGCCCGGCTCCCCAATAACCCTTGCCCTCCTCAGATTTTGGCTGCCAACACGGCAGCTATTAATCCCACTTTGAATTTTCTTCTAAATTATTCTTTGCGCCAGGCCATTGTCCCACGCCACTGGAAAGTGACCAGGCTGATTCCATTGTTAAAAAAGCCCACAGCGTATAAGGCAGTCCTGGCCAACTGTAGGCCAATCTCTTTGTTGCCAGCATTCTCAAAGATCCCGGAGAAGCTGGTTAACACCCAACTATCGAGATACCTTGACACCAATCAATTGTGCATCCATCACAATTGGGATTTTGCCCAGGATACAGAACTAAATCCACACTGGTTGAGGTTTCCAATGTTATTAGACTTGTTGTAGACACCATGAAGAATACTGCTGTGCTGTTATTGTATCTTTCTGCGGTGTTCAACACAGTATCCCATCCTAGCTCAATGCAACGTCTCTGTGACCTAGGTATAGGTGGGACCATGGGATATGGTCTAGCTCAGCCCTCCGACCCCAACCACAGTGGTGCAGAACCTTGGAGTGAAGTTCGATAACAACTTGTCTTTCAAACCACAGATAGAGAGTGTTGTCCAGACCTGCTTGGGCTCCTGAGGAAATAGCTGTTCCCGCTTTCAGTCTCTTGCCAGAAGACAGTAATCCATGCCCTTATAACATGTCAGCTGGACTACGCCAATGCCCTATACTAGGGTCTCCCTATGTACCGACTCAAGAGACTCCAGATAGTGCAAAACACTGCCAACCGGCTCTAGCTTAATATCCCCGACACACCTTTATTCAGGCTTATCTGAAGGAACTGCACTGGTTACCCATCCAGGAGAGAGTGAAGTTCAAAGGTTTACTGCTTGTCCACGGAGCTTACTATGTCCTATGGCCCAGCTATCACACCAAGCATCTTTCTCACTATCTACGTGGCCATCCTCTGCGCTCTGCTGATGTGGTGCATGCAGTAGTGCCCACAACTAGACCAGTGGTTGAAGTGGGGGGAAAATAGTAAGGAAACTGTGGGCGGAGAATCAGGGGGCAGAGATAACCCGTGGTTTGGGTCAGTGGGTGGAGTCAAAGGTGTGGCAGAAAGAGCAAAATATCCCAATTTTTAGTATTTGTTTCCCATTTCACTAGCCGATTACAGCTTATTATGCTATTTAATTTAACCAATGGATACACATGTTTATTTAAGGTTTAATATGAGTTATTGACATTAAAATACATTCACAAAGTGTGATACGTTTCCAATCACTGAATGTCCCAAATATCCTTAAAAGTGGAATCGCAAGCCATTTGTCATACAGTCATGGAGTTTCTGTCATCAGCACTTCTCCTTTCTTTTTCCACAAGAGCAATTCAAACATGAATGGCAAAATATCCTAGTTTACAAATGTTTTCCACATAATTATGCCTCTGCCATATTTGCCACATAATACGTCATCTGCTGCATAATCTGACGATTTTAACTAAAAAATTGTTTATAGCTCACTGGTCACCTTTCTCACTGCTGCAGTTGTATGTTCCACTGGTACTAAGGAAAAATCTTTGCAGAGACTGTTAGCATGTGTAAAAATGTAAAAACAATAAAGCATCAGAAAATTCACAACACCACTAATACCAGTGTAGGGTGTCAGAGGACATTACATCACACATATTACACAGAGACAATCAATCATACGTGTGTAAATCACTGTATAGGAAATGTTACATAAGACAAAGGACTACAAGCTGCAGGAGTCACATGACAACCATACGAGTAGGCAGCACAGTTTAATAGTGATTGGTCTGGAGTAACATAAACGTAATACCATGGTTGGGGTTCTCTTTAATAATCAGAATTGATTTCTACCCATATGAACCCTTTTTTGCAAAATTAGGATAATCAAAGACAGGAGAAAAAACCATAACGCTCTCATTTATACCTTGCAGTTTGCATGCAGCTCTTACAAGCTCACTGTTCTATGTTAGGATTTTAACTTATTAACTGCAAGTAACAATAGGGTTTCTCTGACAATACAGTAACCCACTGACCTATTTACATTATGTGCACTTTGTGATCTGCATGGTACATGTTCTTAGCAACAGGCACATTAACCCTCTGCGCTTCCTTTCCATGAGTCAAAACTTCCACTAGACAAAACACCATCTCTATCTACTAAGAACATTAATCACTGGAGTTATCATGACATTTTTATTGTTGCTGAAAATTGTTGGAGGCCAGGAAGGAGGCAGCAAGTGCTTTTAAAACCATATTATACTTACAAACATGACACCCCCTCCTGCAGTCAGCACCCGGTGCGGTTGCACTGCCCTAGAGCCACCCTGCTCAAGGGTCCTGTGACCTCAGTGACAGTCACTGTCACTAAATGGTATGCTGCTTCATAGGCCTGCCTGCAAGACTGGAGGTTAACATCAGAATTAATTGTGGTGGACAGGCCTTCAAGGTTAACTCACATTTGCCACTGCTAGGGTCCACCTGCTGGTGCTAAGACACCAGGGCTTTTAAGATCTTGCGGGGCCTTCTAAGGTATAGTATGGGAATGTGCTCCCTCAGGGGGAGATGTCTGATGGACTGGTCATGAAGGCTGAACCTGGTGCTCTAGTTCCAAATTCAGCAGCTCTGACCATAGTGCCACATCCTCTCCCCCACTGAACACCATACTGCCCCACTGAGAGAAACATGCACTGCACTGACCCGCTATAAACACCTGGATGTGACTCAATTCAAATTACTCACTAGAGAAGGCCTCTAAAAAAAATTAACAACATCCTAGAAAAAGCAAACACTCATACGGAATGCAAGATGAAGTAAAGCATGTTAAATGTAAGCAGGTACAACATGGTTACATTTTTCCTTTTACACTCATTATTCAGAAATTAGTGAGTGCTTTTGCCTGAAAAGTTAAGGCCATGACTACAGGGCCCAGAAGGGGCAAGTTTCAATGCCCATTGCTTATATCCTTACAAAGCGTAAGCATTATGGTTTAAAAAGACCACATTCTTGAAGACACAGCCACGGTACACATTTTGTTTTCCAATTCACCCATCAAGCAGGTATTTCAGTACCTCCAGGAATGGTGCACTTTCCCACCCAGGGAAAGCAATGTTGTTCAAAGAGAGACGAGAAAACAAAAGCAGCGCTTCACTGGCAAACACTGTAAAGTGGCGCTACTGTGTTTAGGTGTGAATAAATCAATCTGGCCACCTTGCAACCACTCTGTCTTGCTTTAGTTAGTTAGTTAGTTATTTTTCATATTTTGAATGTTTTATTTCTCTCCACCCTGAGGCTGCACTTAAAAATTGAAAAATGTCAGAAAAAAACAACATTTCTAGCAAAAGTGTTTTTCTTTTTTGGATCCATTTCACAGGGGAGCAAATAAACGAAAGGAGGAAAGAGAGGGTAATAATACCCGTTTCTTGAAGTCTCGGTTTTCACTAAATGAGGAGTGAGACAGAAAGAGAGGGAAGAGGTGAAACAAAGAGAGGGGCCCAGCTGCCGGTGGCAGGAGAACTGGACACTGTACTTGTCTTCTCTGGGCACGAAGGAAAATACAAAGTCATTTTCCTTCTTTGCCCGTTCCACCCGTCCCCAAAAGCCGAGCCTTAACTATCGGACATGGCGAGTTCTGCCGTCCGGGCTGCATGGTTAAAATAAGAAAGTAGGGGAACGGAGTCTATGAAATTAAAGAAGTACGGGCATGCCGTGCCCTGCCGATCCCGCCCACTTTGACCACTGAACCAGACAGAAGAGATGAGAAGGCTCTTCTTTCTCTGTGCTGGCTGCCACAGGTGGCACGTCTTTTTCCTTGCACCTTTGTGCTACCAACGATGCATGCTCTTTTAAGTGCAGCTTAAAGACGTGGTTATTTAATGGTGCCTTCGAACTCTCTTCTTATGTAGTGTTCAGTGCTTAAGGTACCTACAGCGCAGGGACAATCTCAGAGTAGCTGTGCCCTCTATAAGTTCCATTCGATATTTGATTTAGAGAACTTTGTTCAGTATTATGGAATTATTATGAAATTTGTATCTGTTAGTGCAAGGTAGATGTTGCTTGTTTAATGCGGTCCATGTGGTTTTTACTGTGAATTTATTTTAAAAGCTGCTGGTTTTGGAGGTGAGCCACACTTTGCTTACTGGATTTTCTGAGACTTAACCCTGCCTGTTTGTTTTGCATTCTAGACTTAAAATTATTTTAAATTTTCTTTAAGATTGATTTTATGTTAGACCTCTTGCTGCTTTTTATGGCAAATTTCAGCTGAATATTTGCCTATATTGAGACTAACTGATTTTCTTTCATTTTGTAATGCCTTTTATTACGTTTTCAATAAACATTCTTTAAAAGTTTTTAAAACATTTGCTGCAGACTCTCTGGAGTCTTTTTTAGAGTCTATTCCTTAATATTTGATTTATTTGGGTGTTTGGAAGGGGTCCTATTGCCTCATGTGCTAATGGGGTTTAACACCAACCCAGATCCTCAGAATCTCTGGAGTCTTTTTTAGAGTCTATCCCTTAATATTTGATTTATTTGGGTGTTTGGAAGGGGTCCTATTGCCTCATCTGCCAATGGGGTTTAACACCAACCCGGATCCTGCGTTAACAATTTATCTAGTATCTTTTTAGAGTTTGTTATTTGGTTGGAGAACGTGGGTGCATCTCCCGACATCTGTTAGCACCCCAAGATTTTGAAGTACCCAAAAATGTTGATTTTGTCTGCCCTTGGTTCGAGTAGTTCCAACGGCACCTGGAAATGAAAATGCAGGGCAGAGTCGGCCAAGGGCATTATTACATAGCCTACAGTGCCTATGGTATTAGCCGATGCAACAGCTGTATCAATTGTGCCCAATAGAGCAACTACTGTTGCTACTGCACCTTAGAAGAACCAAGAAGAGAAATTAGAATTTGCCTGCTCATTCCTTAGCTAAATTGTCTAAAAATTAGTTAAAAAGTATATGAAGACGAATTGAAATACTTGTGTAAAGAAGCAGCTAGGTGTGCAACTGATGTATATACAAAGCTTTTAGGAACTGGCAGAGGAGTAAAGAATCGATGTGACTGATGAGCAAATTAATCAGATTAATTTAATGCCTGAATCATCCTATGTTAACGTTTTGGCTAAAAGTACACAGGATTGGGTGGAGCTGCAAAAAATATGAAAGTAAGTGGGGGTAAAAAGAAAAAGCCTGGAGAAGAGAAAGTAAAGAGAGAGTCTGACAAAGAAATGGTTTAGACTGATTTTCCTTTGCAAGACGTTCATGGTGGGGAGCATGTGTATGTTTCCTGGCAGAGGTCTGATCTCATTGTAATTATAGCACATTTTCCAAAGCTCAGGAAGTAGCCAGAAAAATGATATATGAAGGTGGATAGATTGGTGATAATTTCACAAGTGCTTTATATGCATTTTTTGAGATTATGATTTCAAACGATCTGTGGGCAGATTGTAATTAGACTTTTCAGTGACCGACAGAAGGTTGCTCCAAATAATACTTAGGCTGTGGCTGCTCTTGTCATGGAGAAATAGAAGGAGTGATTGCATACTTGGAGAGAGGTTCTGGAGAAGGAGGTAAATTGGTCTACAATCATTGGGTTACTCAGCACCCAAAACAGTTGTTAGACGCGTATTAGGAGAAACTACTGCAGATCTATTGTAAGTACAGTTGAGTCGAAGCCCCACTGTAGACAGCAGTGGTTTCATGTCCCCTTTTGTTTTGGGTTTGTGTCCGGATTAGTACTCCTCTTCAGCAGAGTGTGGTGTGTTGGCAAGCTAAGGGCATAGAGGAGATCCTTAAGTATGCAAAATATTGTGGCATTTACTTCAATGCTAAGCAAGGAAGTTGAGGGGAAATCTGATGATAGCTCAGAGGAAGCATTGACAGAGGAATAAGAATCAACAGAGGAGCTTGGGTGATTCTGATTTTGCTGATGGTGTGGGTTCTGTTTCTAAATTTGAGCTGCAGGGTGTGAACATGCAAGCAAATGGGGTTCAGAATGTGCAGGTTGTTTCTTGATGTAGAGGTATGCCAAATAATCTGAGCAGGAATGGGAATATTAACATGTCGAAAAAGAGCACTTCATGTCATTTCTGTGGACCAATTGGGCACTGGAAGCGGGAATGTAGACATAATGCAAATTGATTTGTGTTCCCCAAATGCAGCCAAATACAAATCAGTCACTACAGAGTGGGCCATGACAGTCATAGTCAATCATCCCAGCCAGCTCCTGTGCAAAATGTGCAGAATCATGGGCAGTCTATTATGAATTTGCCGTTTTGCTCCAGCCATGCAAAATATGATCAAGTGCAAAATTATCAGAAAATGGTTTTTCCAGCAAAATCCTTTTTTCAGTAGTTGTGAGTTTCCTATGAATACAGTCACTTTTGGATTTTCTACTGGACCAAATCAGCCATAGAGACAGAGCCTGAAGGCAGAGAAGGACTGCATGCTTGGTGCAGTCCTAGGGGTAGACTAAGGTTGCCCCTATGTAGAAAGTCAGGTAAATGGCCACCAAGTATCATTTTTGATTGCTACAGGTGCTACCCGCCCCACGGTTTGTTCAATTAAGGTTTCAAGCCTACCTCTCTCTGGAAAAGAAGTCCAAGTTGTAGCAATTAACAATAAGCAGATTATGAACCATGTTTCAGCAAATGTCCCAATTAAAATTGGTCCAATTGAAGAGAACCACCACTTCATAATTTGTGGCGAGTTCTGATAACCTCTTATGTAGGGATCTTCTTTGCCAACTTAGGGACCAATTCCAATGCGGGCAGGAAGGGCTCTGACCGTTGGTTGGGGCCCTCCTGCCCGCATCAGAATGTGCCGTTCAGAAAGGAATTCGACTCGGTTTTCCGGATGGCTTACGACGGGCTCAAAGAGCCTGTCCACCATCCGGAAACCCTTCAGTACTCTCTTGGCCGGCTTTTTCCGGCCGAGGAAGTACGATGGCAGTTTCCCATTGCCTTTTTCTGCTGGTCTTTCTGGCACAAAAAGGCAGTGGGAAGCTGTCTTTGGGGGCCCCGAGCAGGGCTCCGATGGGTGCAGGGCTGCCAAATGGCAGCCTAGGGGGCACTTATGGTGCCACCCTGTTAATCCCTGCACCTGGTGGAAGGCACCTTGTGGTGCCAGCTAGGGGGTGCAGGGATGAACTGCACCCCTGCTCTTTCAATGAGATGCATGCCCATACCTTTCAACGAGAGCATGCATTCTGTTCTAAATACATGCTCTCATTGAAAGGTATAGGCATGCGACCCACCAGGGTTCGGTTGCATCCTACTTGCAGGTTTGCAACAGATGACAGGAGGACGTTCGGTGACAGTTTCTGACCGATGTCGAACGGACTCCGGTCTGTCCGACATCAGAAGCAGGCCCTAAATTGTGTGATTTATTGCACACTGGATGGTGTTTCAATTCAAACTCAAGATGAAAACTTTCTTTTTAGAATGAAATCAGAAGGGGCTAAAGTCTATTTATTCCCTGTGCTATCAGGCAGGTAAGAAGATATGATTGATTGAAAGTGCAGAGCCAGTGACAATTACAGTTAAACCAGATGCAGTATATGATGCAGTGATCGAGAAAATGATTGAACATGGCATTCTAGATAAGCGCTAGGAAGTTTTGTAACTCTCCTATGATGGGCATTAAACAACCTAACAGAAAATGGATGATGGTCCAAGATCTCAGGAAAATAAATAACAATGTTGTTCTATATTGTCCAGTGGAACTGAATCCAGCACTAATTGTGTTTTGGATCCTAGTGGATGTAGAGCGGTACACAGTCATTGGTTTGCGCCAAAAAGATAGTGGTATGATCCATGTTTCAGGTCAATTGTAGATGATCTTAGTCAGCGCTGTGTAACCAGCCAAACAGTGTATGCAGGAAAGCAGGAAAGCACATGGGTAAGCCAGATGATTTTTTTTTTGCATCTCCAGATTGAATCCACTGACTCACAGGGTCAAATTTGAATTCGTGGCCTGGTTCCAGACATGGCCTTAAAAATATTGAAGAGTAATAGCACAGTGAACAGCAATGTGAAGAACAGGAGCTTAAGCAAGAGAAGGTGCAAGGCTGTTTAATTTTAAAAGATTCCATCTCATGTTGAGGTGAAGTGGAAAATTCAAGTTTTGAGAACCCCTGAATGTGACCAGTATGCAGTTGATCCAGCTGATCAAGAATGCTCAGCTGTGAATCAAGTGGCAAGTTGAAGATGGAGAAGCAGCAGTAGTTACAAGTGAGACTGAAGACAAAATTGTGCATTAAGAAAAGTGGCCTGAGCCTGACTTCAGTAGGAAAATAAAAGAGTATATAGGTTGTAGGAGAGTAGGATCTGCACTTATGTTGCCCCCACTTTTTTTTCTGATGTTAACACTGGTTTCTGGCTATAGTCTGGCTGGGTCCCTGCTAATCAGGGCCCCAGTCTCTCTGTTCTCTCTAAACAACTTGGAGTGCATATTAGATGCACTAGTGATTGGATACTGTGGTACCTTATGAGCCCCTGGTATATGGTACCTTAGGTACCAAGGGCATAGGTACTTCACAGGCCTACCAGGGGCTGAAGCATGTATTATGCCACCCCTGGGAAGCAGAGTAAATCTGACACCACAGGCCTGCTACTGCAGCCTGGGTGAGGTAGTGTTAGCACTCCTCACTGAGGTATAGGTTCCCTATATCTCACCTTACACACACATATAAACCTATCAGTCACCCTAAGGCAGGCCCTATCAATCCTGAGGGCAAGGTGCTTGGTTTTCCACGTGAGGGGGTGCCTCTGCCTGAGCAGGGCCCCTCTGCAGCCCTCAGGGTCTATCCTCTGTGGCTGTTTGTGGATGCGGTTAAACCATATACTCTTAAGTGCATTATAACAAAGCGGTAAATGCTAACTTTGGGATGGATGCATCAAAACATGTAGTGTTTGATGTCAAATGCCTTGGAATCATACCCCCACACCAGTAACTGGTGTGGGAGTATGATCCCACCCTTCTAGAGGGATAGACATGTACCTACTGTGGAAACATGGTAGAAATCTGAGAGCCTGGCATCACAAAATGGATGCCACCAGCACAGACACTGGACTGCCCTCCTGCTGCTGACTGAAACTCACAGTGGAGGAGGCCCAACAATAGGCATCCTGTCACAGGGAGATGTAACCACCTTCCAGACAGGATTTAGTGTATTGGGGCTGGGTGGGTGCACTCTTAGAGTGCTTTGAAGTCCTGCACTGGGGAGAAGTAGGCTCCTCTGTGCATATGTCAGCTCAAACCAGTTCAGGGGCTACCAGCCCCTGCTCTGGTGCGAAACTGGACAAAGGGAAGTGGGTGTAACCACCCACTCCCCTGACCCTCCCAGAGGAGTGGTCATAGAGCTAGTCCCTCCCTTTCCTTTAGTATAAAATAGGGAAACCTTGCCATTGCAAATCAGATATCCCTGGACGATGCTCCTCAAGAAGAATCCTGGACCTTCGACGTTCCACTACCTTTGGAAGACTGAAGAATCTCCCTTGGAGTCAAGGAGTGACTCCCCTGCTTGGCAGGCACCAAAACTTTGAATCAACGGTCGCAAACTTTCCCGCTCCCGCCGGAGTCCGCAGTCCCTGCAGCCCCAGAATTGGATTTCCTAACTTCTCAACGGCCATTGTGAGTTCTCAGCAAACCTGAGGCGAGTGGACCCCACGAGTGACGAGGAACAGCAATACCCGGGTACCATGCACTATTGTCAAGTGCAACCCCTTCACGACGTTCTATGAACTTGTGCATTGGACCACGTGTGGTCCAAGCCTCCAGCAGGATTTCCTTTGAAAATCAGAGGCCTACCTCGTCCTGACCGTGGGCTCCTGTGAAGCGAATCCTCATGAGGCATCTTTGCGATCCCTTGCTGGCTGGCTTGTGGGGTCCCTGAAGACTTTCTCATCAAACCAAAGGGCTCCCCTAGTTGCTCCAGGCTTTCCCTGACTTACCCTCGCTGGGTGAGTCCCTCAGACCTTGCTGGTCTGCACCGCTGACTTTCTTCACATTCCACAAGACTTGCTGTTGCCAAGGCTTGTTGGTTCTAATCCGGTTGCCAACACATCAGTAAGCTGCAGACTTTGTGGGACACTCCGAATCCAGCTCCTGGTCATCATCGACACCTCCTGGACCTCGTGGCTGAAGAGTCAAGACACCCATGAATCACCTGAAATCACCAGACTACCGTGGGCATCCATCTTCCTGGCCCCGGGTCACTGGCAAGTGACTGTGAACACTGTCCCTTCTGCTTTCAGGTCTTCCTTCTTCTGAATCCAGCCTTGGATTCCACCGGACACTTCTCCAGTCTTCACAAGCAGCAAATCTTCTTCGGCTTCCATTGAAAATGACGCCGCAACCCGACACCAAAAGAAACCTATGCACTCGGCTTCCCTGGGTGAGGTAACTCGTGCACTCCGGTGCTCCTGTGGGTGTTGACCCTCAAAGTACTTACCTTGTAAGTGGCTTGCTTGTAGACTCTCCCGAAGTACCCTAAAATCCAACCGCGTCTTGCTCCATTGAATCCAATAGGGAACCCGCGGCTGTGCTCTCACACTGTACGCGCCTCCCGTGGGTCCTTTACTTACCTTCCTTGGGTGCATTAGTGAGGCCCCAGCAATTCTAAAGGCCCTAGGCCTTGTCCCTTTGCAAGTCGACATTCCTAAACCTCTTTTTTAGTATATGGTCTGGTACGCCCCTAGGGCCCCAGCCATATAAGTGCTTAATTTGTTGTGAAACATTGATTTGTGCATATGTTCCTGACTTCTAATCTCAAAGAGATTAGTAGAGTGTGTCTAGAAATAAATACATATATATTTTATATATATACCTGTGTGGGGTCTTTTCATTTGGTAATTCAAGAGATTATAAGGTAAAACAAGCTGCTTTACATTCCTCTGAGACTTCGTCTGAAGGCTGCTCTCCACAGCTACCACTAGGATAGCTTTCTTTAAAAGGTTGTCTTAAACCTATCTACCATAAGAGTCGAATTGGACTGGTGCAAGCTGGCCACTATAACTAGTGACCAGCATATGCCAGGCCAACTTCTCACATAGGTAGAGACAATTGTAGAGGAAACGGAGGCAGTAGAACAAGATCCCGATGACAGTGAGAGAGAACATCCAGTTGCAGAAAGATCAACTAGGAAGAGGATGCCCAACAGAAGGTTGCTAGCTCCTGAATGGTCTCATTTTGCTGAGACATCTGATGCCGAGTCCAATGTTGAATAAGATACAGATGCCATTCATCTAAGAGACGCTTGATACGTTTTTGAAGAACCTTCATGAACTATTAAAAACACCTGACTGAATTGACATCTCTTGATGGGACACAATTTACCGTGCATCTGGTTAAATTACATGACGTTTAGGTACATTGACATTGTTCTAAAATTCACCCCCTTTTTAGTCTCCATTAATCCCAGATCTGTCAAACATTCATCTTGTTTGTAGTCCCAATTCAACTAGTCTTAACGAGGCCCAAAAATCCTTGTTTACTCTGAAATGGATCTCATATTTGGTGCAAGAATACACCTCATGTCTTGAGAATTACTTCAGAAGTCCTCCAACTCTAAAAGATCTGCTCAATATACTGAAAGCCTTCCACATGTCGCTCGTCAAGTCTTCCAGCAACCACCGGGCTTTGGCGCAACTTACTAGAAGGAAGGTTGCTATAGCCTATTTACAAGAAACTCATCTTAATGTGGATGAGGCAGCCAAATTGCAGAGAAAATGGAGATTGCAATTATTCGCTACAACATACTCAGCTTTTTCCAGAGGGGCTGCGGTATGGATGCGGAATACTGTTCCTTTCAAGCTCCTTGAACAGAAAATAGACGTAAATGGTAGATATGTGCTGCTCCGTGGTTTATTGGATGGAACTCACATGGTTATGGGCTGTATAAATGCACCAAATATTGACCAGGATAAATATCGGACTACACTGGGCGCAGCCATGACAGAATGGGCTGCATATCCCTGGGTGATGGGGGGCGACTTCAACGCTATGTTAGATGTTGACTTAGACAGGTCTCATCCCCCGTTGCATGTTACTGAAAGCAAGAAACAAGCGGAGGCGCTTAGGAGATGGACAGAGGCTTGGGAACTACATGACGCATGGCGGGCAAAACACCCTGGGCACAGGGAATACTCCTTTTATTCGCCACCATACAGACTACACACTCTGATAGATCGGTTCCTATGTTCCGGCGCCCTATTGGGGTCCATTACTTCGGTGCTCCATATGGGGAAAACCCTGTCAGACCATAACCCTGTAGAATTGACTGTGCAATGGGGCAGGTTCCAACTCCGATACCGACTTGGAAACTACACACTGAGATGCTGAAGGATCAGGTCTTCCGCAATACCCTCTCAGAGGCGATCGTCCATTATTTCTCGGAGAATACGGGGTCTGCTAGCACCCGACAAATCGAGTGGGATGCCTTTAAATCGGTCATCAGGGGAGTGGCGATTAGCACTAAGACAGGAGTGAGACTCGCTCTTATAGAGCGACTTACGGAGATAGAGGGTCGTTTAGCCGCGCTGGAGGGGGAGGCTGCAGGGACAAATGAACAATTGACACAATTACGAGAGGCTAACATTCAATACACGGAGCTACTCGAGGAGCTACGTGTTGATTACCGGTTATACACGCAAAAGCTACACACACAAGCTGACAGGTCGGGGCCACTGTTAGCACGATTGGTCCGAAACGCTCCCTTGCCCAAACCCATATTAGAAATCCGGAACAATGAAGATGTGGTGGTAAACACGCATTTATGCAGAAAAAGGTAACCCCCTAGTAAGTTAATTTGAGGTCAGGGAACAGGGGGAAAAAACCAAAATATCAACTGTGCTGGGCAGTATCCCTCTCGACCTATCTTACTTTACTTAAAGTGGGTACAAATGGGAATGGATATCACAACTATATTTCCATTTTTATAACTTTTTTTTATTTACAGTTATTTTTTCATCATGATTAATACCTTCTTCACATTATTTTCTCATACAATACAATTCATCTCTATTTTAGTAAATGGTTTTTTCTTTTTATACAAAAATATAAACTTTTTTTGATTATCAAACCATGTGAGTTGCATCGATAATTCACAACAATTAGGAAGTAAGAATACCCCCACACTGATCACACCTCTAAGATATCTCCATACATATCACATTCATACAGCACCTTGCATACAGCACCCCAAAGGAGAAGAACAACAGTTATGGGGCTCGTCCAAGACAGGGCAAGCCGTTGAGTCTTCTGACAGATTACTAAACATTGGGGTGTCTCATACTATCCGGTCGACGCACGTTTCGGTGGCCTAACATTCTTCAGATGCCACCTTCTTCAGGACCTGTTGCTACATGAGTTAATCACGGGTAATGGTGGGGGCCTGAATTGTCTGAAAAATCAATAGGATAACATTACTTGGCATGATTTTGTTTTGTATCCAATACCATATATCGATCCCACAGGAGAATTTACAAATTTATCTCCCACACATCAATAATTTAAAAAAAACCTTTGACACTGTCAGGTCAGCAATCGCGCTACTGAATTCATTACCCTCTAAAAGGTATTAAAGAGGTGGAGAGAAAAAGAGAGAGTGAGAAAAAGCAGAATGTGTAAGGGGTGAATGAAGTATATATTCTTTGCTTATTATTTTCTATCTACCCAAATATCATTCTGGGGAACTTACTTGCAAACTATATTTAAAGGATGTTGGGAAAAAAATATATATATGAATCTACCTTATACCAGGCGAATTGGCTCCTCAGTTTTAATCCGGAGATGTGTGGTTATCTGAATTTCACAGGGAATTTGCTTGACTCTGGCTGTTACTGTAGGAAATAATAGTAATTAGCTCATCTCTTTGTAGTTGATATATCATTGCTTAACCACCAAATAGTCCGATATATCTTGATCAAACATACCTCATATTCATCTGAGTCACTCTAAAACTGTACAATGCAGCCGTAACTACGTCACGTAGTCGGTTTTCGTTATCTTGTAATTTAGGAGACTTTTGCCTTCAAGATGCCATTTTTCTCGGGGAACCTGTGTTAAATCATAGGGACTGAGAGTAATTATCTCTAAGATTTCTCACAGTAGGGAATTAGGTGGATTATGCCTATTATCAAGAAAAAATTGTCACTCTATTTATAGAATGAAAACGTACTTAGTAAGGGCTATTCTCAATCTTGTCCTTGCAGATGTTCTTGGTTGTAAACCTCTTTTTCCTTTTTTGTCGTGACGGCTATAGCTATCTTCATCAAAATTCAACGTCTATGTTTTGGTGCCTTAACCAAACGCTAGTAGGAAAAACGAAATGAGGAGAAGAAAAAAATCAGCTACTTTGATTTTTGTACTCCACCAAGCTAATATATACGCATAACTTCCTCAACTGTAATGTGCTCTCATTTCCCATTTTTTTGGCTGCGGCCCCCGGTGTTTTAGGCTATAACTCATGCTAATGAGGTTCTCCCTCTATTGCACACACAATGCTCGTAAGAATGGGGTGTGTTCAATCCCCCCTCCGTGTGATAATAATTCCCAAGCCAAAAAGCATGGTTTGTCTTTCTTTTAAATAATATCATTTCGTCTCATTATAGACCAAAAATCTTTTTTATGTTTTGTTGTCTAAACAGTTTATTCGCGGGTAAAACCAAACATCCAATCTTTAAGATACTGGTAAAACCCCCATGCGGACGAATTCGATTGCGGGTTTCTCACCTGTCGCTTGCTTGTATATAGTGTTCTCCGGTGGATCCTGGCGTAGTTCAGCTCCGTATGAATCCAAAGCAAGAGTGTTGCCTTTTATATACTCACTGACTAAAACTAATTGTACGGAGATTGGCTGATGCCAGACACCTGTAGCTCGCTGTCGGCGAACTATACGTAAATTCCCGATGTCTATCCTCTACCTAGGGTGTTGTTGACAACATTTCCTCCATCTTGGAATGGTTTACAATAAATGGTACCTTGTTGCAGATCAACTCGTTTTCATATAATCGATAGTCACGTACCGCTGTAGAACCTATAATACGGAATCATTCACTAAAATGTCTAGGAATGATATCAGTTCTTATTATTCACTGCGGCCCCTACGGAAAACGTTATGTTGTTTGTATTGAAAAACGTGGGCGCCATGTTGGAATGGGTCAATACTGTGATCTATATTTCATATAATATGACTATTTGAATCGCGAACCTGGATCGACACGATAAGGGAGGTAGATACCAGAATTATGTTACCAATCGTGTAATAGTAGAATATAATAGTTACGAATATCTTTCCAGGATACTACTCGTATTGTAAATACTGTTGACCGCTATGTGTCAATACTAGGATTGATTTCTGTTCGCTACGGTCCCTTGTCCCGATAGTTGAAATTGTGGTTTATAAATGGGCCCAAATTAGTAAAAATAATAATATTATATGTGGGCCTCATATCGGGTATATTGAGTATTTGTAGAATTATTTATTAAGTCATGTAAGTGAAATCAAATGCAGAACAATGGCGCCTTTATTTAGTGGAGAACTGGTCTCAAAACTCCCAATTGAGGTAAACCATGGTCTGATATGGGATTTAAGCTTGACACTAACAAATTTTGTTATAACTGACGTGTCCTAAGTGTATACTACGGTTGTCAGCTGTAGATGTAAATAGTCTACCAAAACTTGTGTTGGTGGATCATGTGAGGTGACTTCTAATTATTGTACCACCCCACTATTCGTCTCCCACAGTCCTTTCTGCTTTTTTCTGCCTTGGAATAGAACGTGGACCAATATTTCTAATCGTATGGCAGCTTATTGAATATAGAGACAACAAAAAGTACCTGGCATAGTCGTCTTATATAAAACCTGTAGAGGTCCTTTAGGTAGTGTGCCACACTATTTCCTCGTTCAAACCGTTTGCGACTGTATCTAGGGTGTAAATCCAATAATTCTCACGTGTTTTCCTCACTTTTTGTGTCTCCTTGCCCGGGATGTTTTTTATCTTTTCCAAGATCAACCATCTTAGTTCACTTTCATTGTGGCCCAGATCTATGCAGTGTTGAACCATAGGGCTAAGTAGTTTTTTAGTTTTTAAGTAAAGTAAGATAGGTCGAGAGGGATACTGCCCAGCACAGTTGGTAAACACGCATTTAGACATCAATACCGCGTTTAAGGACTACTATGAATGCCTTTACAGTCCGACGCCCGGACTTATTGACACTGACTTTGATTTTTTTTCTTTGATGGTTTATGCGTCCCCCAACATACACAACACCAACGTGATGACTTACTTCAACCAATAACAGGAGCGGAAATATGACAGGCGATTAAAACCTTACCACGTAATAAGACTCCAGGGAATGATGGCCTACCGGCCGCATTTTACGCGATGTATGCCAACTTGCTCACTCCTCATTTGCAAAGTCTTTATCACGAATCATTGGAGGGAGGTGGGCTCCCCACTACTACCTTGCAAGCGTTAGTGGTTTCACTACTAAAGCCCGGGAGGGATGCTTTGCTTATTTCGAGCTATAGACCCTTGTCACTCCTCAATACGGACTATAAAATCCAGAGTAAGCGGTTGGCCGCTCGCCTTAATCAGTTTATTCCCGTGCTGGTACATTCCGATCAGTGCGGGTTTGTACCTGGTAGGAGCACAGCACTCAACATCAGACGGCTACACAAAGTTATGCTAGGAACACGCGGCACGGGAACTACAGAAGGCTGCATATCCCTTGATTTGAGGCAGGCATTTGACTCCTTACGTTGGGTTTATATGTTCTATGCTCTCGCACGTTTTGGTATACCTGAGGAATACATAGCATGGGTGCGCTTGTTGTACACGAATCCCACGGCGAGGGCACGCACGGGTCGACATGTCTCAGGGCAATATGTAGTGGCTCAGGGGACAAGACAGGGCTGCCCCTTGTCACTGTTGTTGTTCATCCTGGCGTTGGAACCACTCCTACACAGACTCCGTACTTTTGCAGTTTTTCAGGGAATAACACGTGATCGTACGTCCCATATTGTCTCAGCATATGCGGGTGATCTCATTCTTTACATCAAGGACATGTCCACTAATCCCCACCCAATGCCACTCATTTTTGAGTCATTCCAAGGTCTCTCTGGCCTGGCTATCAATGCTGCCAAGTCATACGCATATTTCTTTGACAGTGCCGAGAGGAACGGACACTTCCAGTTTGGTCCCTGGGCCTTTCACAAAGCACCTGATACCTTTAAATACCTCGGGATACAAATTTATCGCAATAACTTGGACCTCCTGGATGGTAACCTGGGGCGTGCGATTGCTGCTCTCAAATCCCAAATTCAGTTTTGGGTATTACTACCCCCATCGGTAGCGGGCAGAGTGGCCATCACGAAAATGGTACTATTGCTGCGGCTCCTTTACTTCTTCACCAACCTACCGTTACCTGTCCCTATGAGGATTTTTAAAATGTTGAACTCTGGTGACAGACCTAATATGGGGTATGGGGCGTAGACGTATTGGCCTGGTGAAATTGCAACTTATCACGAAACAAGGAGGGATGGGAGTGCCGGATCTGCGTGCATACTGCTGTGCCAGCCAGCTGCAGTGGCTGGCATATTGGCTTGCAGGACGCAATTTGCATGAACTGGATAGGTCATTGCGGGATAGGTACAAGGGGATCATTCACAGACTCTTGTTACCACAGGCCCCCCTACCGACGTCGACACCCCACTTACTGAAATTGGCTATTGCATATTGGCAGAGTGCGGTAAGGTACACTGGACGGACGGAACTGTATACCCCCACCATTCCGCTGCTGGGTATCCCCACACATTCGGGACTAACCTCAAACCGTGCCTTACAGGAGTGTACCGGGGCCGGCATCACCACATTGGGAGACTTTTTTACAGAGGGTGCACTAATGTCACATGAAACCTGTGTACATGGTGCCCCCAATACGTTGTTCCTATTACATGCACATATTTGCAGATATATACGCACCACATGGTCGCCCGAAGATACGAAACCACCCACGGACACACTGCTTACCATGCAATACCTAATGGGCAATGGGGTACGACTGACAAAACGGATAACTCATGGGATTCGAACTGAGAGAGAGATCTCATTACAGCCGCTACGCGACAAGTGGGAAGGGGATGTGGGCCGTGCATTTACAGCCAAGGAATGGGACACTATATTGGGGTTCCCCAAGAAGGTCTCTCGTAATCCCAAATTTAAATTTATTCAACTGATGTTGTTACACAGGGCGCACTTAACCCCACACAGGCTGAGCGCTATGTTTCCGGGGGCAGCTGATGACCGCCCACGCTGCCACGCACCCAATGCGGGGTTGGTACACATGGTATGGTCTTGCCCTAGACTAGGACATTACTGGACGACGGTATGCTAAATATTGACAGCGATAGCCCAGGCACGCCAGAATGACACCTTGGAATATTGCATACTGGGTCTCGGACCCCGTGAAAAGAAAGGGAACCCTGCCTCACGATTTACTAACCTTGCGCTACTTCTAGCTAAGAGGGACATAACTACATGATGGAAATTAGGAGCTTGATACACGGTTACGGGACACTTGGGCCTCTCACATTATGTGTGTGCCATTCTGGGTAAGATGGCAGGAATGTGCAGTTTAAATACGACAGACTCTGGAACCGATTTGCACACACCTCTGAACATGATTGATACGCAAATGCTACTGTTGGATATTGAGGACCAAGCACGCAGGGAGGGAGGGGGGTTGGAGAACGGTTTTATGTTAGGATGTTATAACTGTATTAATTATTGATAGCTTTGACAAGTAGTCTTTGTTTAGCTGAACTCCTGATTTAGGCGAGAATGCGGAGAATAATCTGTATTGACAGACCGTTAGAGACTTATTTTAACGAGCCTGGACCACTATGTAATCATACGAGGACACTTCTAGATGCCCGACATTGTTAAGTATATTATCCTGCACTGGTTGTAAACATGTCATACTATACCATATGCCTGTATGTCATATCTTTTTATGATGTCTGGCTCACTGATTCTGTAAAATCAATAAAAAACAAATAAAAAAAAAAAAGTCTTCCAGCAACAACTAAAATTCTCCTCTTATTTTTCTGCGTCTTCATTGGTGCCCAAAGTTAACCACACAATGCAGATCATTTTCCCCAAAAAATAAATTCTGCGACACAGACATTTACCCCACATGTACTCCAAATGTGTCTCTTCTGATGGTCTGAATTTGCCTCATCGGTGTCAAAAATTATGGTGACCAGATTTTTTTAAATAAAACACTGGGACATTTTGCAAGAATAGAAAGAGGACTAATATTTTACATCAACTGAAGGACACAATGAATTTAATGGCAGGGAGCATGAACATAAGAATGCAGACAATGAGGCATGAGGCAGTATATTAAACAACTTTTAAACCCAAAATTATGCTTGTTAATCAAATTGCTTTCGGATAAGAGGTGTTCACTAGTCCTGCCTTGAAACACACAAAAATATGACTCCCTCACTTTTCAGTCGACCCTCTCTGAAAACCGTGGCGTGCTAAATTTGCCGAAATCTGCGAGGATAGCTGGTGAAAAACCACCACTGTCCCAGCAAATCAGGGGTGCCTAGTCACCCTAGTGTAAAATTCTACTCACAGATGGCTAACGCGTCATTCGGCGTCCATAGATGAACTCACAGATTCTGAAAGTTCTACTTATGAGTCCTAAATCCCCACTCAGTCTGCTCAGAGAGTTCCCTGAGCTCTTCTTCCATCCCGGGTTCCATTTCCATAGACCTGGCCTGGATTTCACAATAGTAACGACCCTCACCCTCCGGGCCTTCGAGGAAAAGGGGGCTGGGAGGCTAATCACTCAAAGCTGCTGCCTTCACAATCTGTCTCCTACTATTTTAACGTCCCTGCACCCAATTCCTCTCCTCCGGGTAAGGCAACCTTAACATGACCTCTTCCCGTCATGTGAGATGAGCTATGACATTCCAATACGCCTCCTCCAATGTAATGTATGGGATGGATGGGGAGGGTAGGGGTGCTATGACATTATCATGATCCTCCTTCATTGAGGGTGAAGGCTATGACATCATGGTTAACATTCTTCAATGTAATGTATAGAGGGGGACTATGACATCACAATGGCTATCCTCAAACTTAATGTATGGCAATGGTGACCCTCAACATTTGAACAGGATCAGTACTGAGGCCTTGGTACACACACATTTAGAACCTTGTCGTAGAGGTTGCCTGTCTGGGGCATAGTTATTTAGGCTGTGGCTGAGCTACTTCCAATAAGAAAGACCTACTACGTAACGGCTACATCTGAACACGTGGAGAACCATGGAATAAACACATACATTAGGTGTCAGTGTCTCCAAAGCAGGGAATTTCAAGATGCCGATGTGGAATATCACCCGAGTAAGAATGGTGTCTCAACTTGCATAGTGACTTCTCTATCACTTATACCTTCCTCTCAGTTAGCTAAACACCCTCTCCAGAAATCCGTCTTTAACCTACATGTCACTCAAGCATTAACTGTGCATGTTCTGGGAGTGATGAAAGCGTTTACTATTCTGCGTTGTTGGCTTCGTTCTAAGGAAGATTGCTCTACCTGCCTTCAGTGAGAGAGGGAAGATGCTTTGCTACTGCTATGCTGTGCATCTGTTCTGTGAGGAAGCAAAACTTGCACTGCCACCGCCGGATTTGTAAGTGTCCTGTAATTGGGAAGGCTTGCACTACTACTGCCCTATCTGTACCGGTCTTCTGAAGGATGGAAGTTGGCACCACTTATGCCCAGGCTGGTCCTATTTTATGTAAGGGTGAGAGGGACTTCCACCGCTATAGCCCCCATCTTATGAAAACAATCAAAGGTTATTAATTGAGCTTTCATTACATGCTCTACAAGCCAGGGGCTGTTTCACAGTGTTTGATGTGAGATAGCTGTAGCCCTGAGGAAGGTGCCTGAACCCATTGTGACAATATTCGAGAGCCTAATCATGTCCAATAGAAAATAGAAGCAGGAGCCTGCTGCTCAACCCTCCTGTTTTTAGGTCTCGCCTGACCCAGCGCATGCGCTGGTCTGGCGAGACTTATTGAGAGGGCTCCAAAAAGTGCTACCAGGCCAGCCTAGAGCCACAGTGCATGTGCGCGGGCGCGCGCGCCGCGCTTTACCGACATTACTTTCGGTTTCACGGCCGCTTTGATGTTTGTTCGTGATCACGATCACTTTCGCGGCTGCAGGGCCACTTTGCATAGCCAATAGGTCTCGCTTTTGGGACCTTATAAGTATTTAGTTATGCAACTGTTGCATGGCTAAAAACTTGTTATTATTGTGGTTGGCAGACACCAGTAACAAACACTTTTAGCACACCCACACTCAATTTTGACATAGGTGCGACAGTTCAACAAAGTGAGAACTTACAAGTTGGCATGAAGGACACAATATCACCCATACTAAAGAACCCATAACCATGAGACTACAGCCAGTGCACAGTAGTATTTTCAGATGCTTCCCAGAGCTAGAAGTGGAGCCCACTAAAGTATACCACACTGGGTATTTGAAGGTTCATCATAGAGCTTTAATTGCAATTTTACAAATATAGGTGTCTGTTTGAAAGGATAGTGACCTTCAAAATGTTGCAGTCACTCACGCTCTGCCCTTCACCCTGGTCTCCTCGGAAGCCTCTGTAAGAGACATACCCTTTTGCCATCACATCTTTCTGAAATACTTCATCTACAAATTTCAGACCTCATCTCTTTTGTCTTCAGCCCCCTCTTTTTACTCTCTCCTCCATGCACATCCATGCATAACCTTTACTTTATCATCTCCCTACACACTACCCGCCTGTAAGAACTACATTTTTTGTTTTTATTAATAAACTTTTTATTGAAGATTAAGTACAAGGATGGCAATGCATTTTGTTCAAAAAGAAAAAGGCACCACGGTCAGATCCAAAAGAGACATAACTGTGTACATTTTCATTTACTTTGGCACTAGAAATAAGTTGGCAGCTGTGTAGCCCCTTCACAAACCTTTGCCTAGAATCATAATTAGTCTGCATTTGTGATCTTTGCTTTGTGCAGAGAGGCCAAGAATAGGATGAGCTTGTATTATGAACACATTTATGCCCCATTGACAGTCACTGTGAGAAACTCGCACTGCCTTCAACCTCCACTCCAGAGCTCTCAAACATGACCAGAAACATCTCGTGTAACTTTAGCTAAACATGCAGTTAAGGCAGAAAAACGTTCTGCTGTTTTTGTGAAATTAAAGGGAATTATGTAACCGTTCACAGAAAACTATGGTTTATAGAAAAATATAACAGTCTGGGACATGGAATGCAATCTTGATGGAAGATGGACATGAATTCAGTCCACTTTCAGTATCAGTAAAATGTCAAAATAAAGCACAGAAAAATAAAGACCTACCCACAACCTGACTCACAGACACCTACAGGTGACCCAGTTCACAGTACGAGCGAAAACACCATCAAATGGATTGCTTCCTACCCGAGAGACTGGTATATCAGCCAAAACTGCAAGAGAGCCTTACCCATGTGATCTTTAAGAGTCATTATGCCATCATCCAATAGGCCCTTCTTCCTTATACGCAGGGTACAAGTTCAGAAGGCAGCCATAAGACTCTTTCTTCGCCTTCACCCCAGAGGCTCAGGGGCATATTTATCAATGTGTTGCGTCGCCCTCACGACGCGCAAGGGGGGCACAAGGGTGACAACACTTAATCAGTTTATCTGGATTACGATATGAAACTCCTACAGAGGTCCACATAACATAAAACAATGATATGTAGTACATATTAGGATCGGAAGTAAAAAAGAAAAAGAAAAGAAAGCCTCCCGGTTCAACTACATACATCATCTAACAAGCATTGGCATAGCCAATAGGTCTCGTTTTTGTGACCTTATAAGTATTTAGTCATGCAGCACAATATCCTTGGTGCAACAACATCAACTGTTGCATGGCTAAACACTTACACGGTCCCAAACAGTGAATGTCTAAGACCAGAGTTGTGAGCAAGCTTGGCAGTTCAACAATGAAGCCGCTTTTGCCAGGATGCAGTTACCAAACAAAGCAAAACCAACAGCTACTACATGCAGGATCCAACCAGGTTCATCATTCACCACAACTTTTTAGCCATTAAGTCTGTCCACTGTCATCAATAATGGCCTAAATTAGGATCAAATAATAGCCAAACTTAGTAGATAACCCAATGACCAATGAAATGAAGCTAAGCAGCTTCTTGGAAGTACTCAATAGCAGTAGAATGCATGTAAAAAAACTCAAAATGTAAGGCTAGAGAAACAGTTGTCTAGTACTGGGAGACCATAAAGAGAATTTGACTACAGATGGTTTCCAAACAAATGCCAGTCTAGCAAGTGGCAATCTATTGCTCTCTGTGGACAGCAAACCAGTGTGGTAGGCCAAGGTAAAGCAGACTTAAAAATCCCCAATTATATACAAAGTAGAACCACTCTTCCCAACTTCAGTGCATACAATTTGCCAGAGATATTAGCCAGGAGTACTTTAAGCATTTTGAAGCACACCGAAATACTTCATAGATCACGTTCAATGCATTCAAAATGTGGCAGTAAGACGTGACAGATGACCAGAGGGAAAAAATAATAGCTCAACCATGAAATAAGTGACATTACATACAATAGCACCCTACTGGAGGTTTAAATTTACATCTCTTGCAAGGCTCAAACTCAATCAATGCATCGCTCGGTTTGTAAAAGACAAACCTTAAATTCAAAGCTGCATTGGGGCAACTGTGATCCAGGTGCATGGGTCGTTCTCTTTCTGAATACCAATAATAGTCTGCAGGGAATTTCCAGGGGTGACTGTCACCTTTTAGAACTATGTGTCAACATTCATTAATCTCACAGGCATTTCGCAAAACGCAGAAACGTGGCATTGTCCAAACACACTTCGTGACAAAAGAAATCCGTCAAAAAAGTTACACAACCAGAGCAGCATTTAAGAGGCAAATGAGTTTCGAAACCACGTATCGATAAAGATAAAATATGTCAATATCGTAAACGTATGTCGGAACAATCCTTCTAAATTTAGAAGCGTGCAATGACGCGACAAACAAAATGAAAGCAAGCTGGTATGGGTCTCACAATGAATGGATACGTAGTTGTAAAGGTGCGCTACGGTAGCTGTACGTGTGGAAAGGGGGGCACTGGCTGCATCACAAAAATAGCAGAATAGGTACAATGAAGCAATCAACACAAAGGGATAACGAAAACCTGATTGGGGGCGTGGTAGATTACTGGGATTTGACAGATTGTCATGTACATGTGGGCATTTATACTCCACAAATCTGCCTGGAGACATTCTGTACAACAATGAAGATGTCAGGTTATTTAAGTGTATACATATAGTGGGGTATTTATACATGAGTATTACCTCCCACTGTAACAAACACTTTTACATTACGGAACACATTTTCTCACTAGATTGGAGAGTCGGTGATTTCCATAGACCTATATTTTGTAATAAAGTGCTTAAACCAAAAATAAACTCCAGATCCAAGACACCAAATCCCCCACTCCTGTGTCTGTGGTGGGGGTATAACAAGAAAACGTAAGGGACAGGCCATCAAAAAGGGGAAGGTCGGGAATGGAGGGCTAATAGTAGGCATATAACGTGCGATTCGTCCCACCACACTTGCCCCCCTCTTTTCCCACCACAAAAGGCACCATACCAGTGGATGGTCTTCACTGCATAGTCTTTATTAATTCTCAGATAATTCCAGCTTTATTTGTAGATGCACTGTCAACATTAGACCAACTTTTATTAACCAATCCAACACACATTGATAACATTGGGTTGCACAGTATTCGTTTGAACCAAAGGTTACAGTTGCAATTGTATTTACAGTTCAGGATCTCCCGAGACACACGGTATGTGGGTTGTACCAGCAGGACACAACCCATCTCCATTGCTTACATTTCAGGCAACTACCCGTCATCTACCTCCTAGACGCGGCCACCAGAGCACTGCTTTGCGCCTTTCCTTGCGCACCAGCTTTTACCAAGTTGCTTCCTCCAAACACCGGCATCTCGAGTAGGGCCGGAGAGTCCAGGGTCACCAGCAGGACGGCCCCCTCTGCCGCCAGCCCGGAGCCCCATTGACTGCCCTCCTTGTTCCAGGATTGGCCAGTCCCCGTCAAACAAGAGTCCCCGCCATTTTCCTGGCCCGGTACCCCGCCACAGGGCGAGGAGCCTACTGGCGCACTCGCCTTCCCCCCAAAAAACAGCTTCACCTTCAGATCTAGCGCTAACGCTCCTCCATATAGCGTGGATGAATAATTCCAACCCTGCGCTGGACAGCTGGACCCCATCTGGTAGGTACAATTCCGATTTCGTTGCCTGTATCATGGTATGCCTGATGGAACATAACAGACCCCTTCCATCCACCGGAATCCTATTGTCGCCTGCATATCTCCACCCCGCATCCTTGCGTCCGATGCCTTGAAACCACTGTATGAAAAGTCACAGAGTATAAAGAAAAAAGGCACTGCTACATCGCCGCTGCTCCCCGGCCACGTTTAACTAACTGTAGTCTGACCTACTGTTCCCAACTAGAAGACCGCCACCTGCCCACCTTCTGATCATTTCGTTACTTGAATGGGCAGCGACCCTGCTTCAAGACCTGAGCAAAGCCCAACCTAACAACCATTCCCCTTTGTCCACTGAAGTTACTAACTAAAGGCGATAAACCATTGATCTGGGTGCCGCATGATTACACGCGCCATCCCGGGAAACGTGTGTTTTGCAGCCTATCTTTGTCTATTATTTCCAATACCCTGTAGGAAGCATACCCCCTTGGATATATCGAAACTTATTCACAGCTCCCCTTTTCCACCAAGTCCACCTATGAAAGGCAGCAAGAAAATTTAGTCGAAGACAATGCATTTCATCTTCTGTGTACTCGTACTCTTGCACTTGGCCGTACTCATGACCTTAGCCGTACCCCTGAAAGTCGGCCGTACTCCTGAAACCCGGCTGTACTCCTGAATCCCGGCCATAATCCTGAAACCCGGCCATAATCCTGAAACCCGGCCATAATCCTGAAACCCGGCAATAATCTCGAAACCCAGCCGTAAACCCGAGACCCGGCCATAATCCTGAAACCCGGCCGTAATCCTGAAACCCAGCCGTAATCCTGAAACCCAGCCGTAATCCTGAAACCCAGCCGTAATCCTGAAAACCGACCGTAATCCTGAACTTGGCCGACTCGGCCTACCAAGTACCCACTTTGCTGCGTCCATTGCGCCAGCAGGCCCCAACGGTCTACAGCCAACAGTGGCACCCCTTAAAAAACCAGGGTACTGCATGCCGCATCTGCCCCCAGGGTACCTTCCCACCTGCAGGCCCCCCCCAATATTGTACTCCAGTCCACCCGAGTTGATTTAAAGCAGAGAATCCAGGACCACCAGCAGGACAGTCCCCTCCTCGCCTACCTTCTGTACACGTGGAAAACCACCCCTTCATGGGATCCTAAAAATAGTTGCAAACACCATTGTTAGGCATCCCCCTTGTCCCCAAGAAAACTGAACCAGCCCCCACAACCTTCTACTCTCGTCCATGTTGGGTTAGGGCAGCAGAGCACAATACTACACGTGGAAAACCCACTCCCTCTTGAGGTCTTTCAAATAGGTTTAAAAACACATCACTGTTTGCATCTCCCTTGCCCCCAAGAGAACTAAAAGCGCTTCCCCAATATTTTACCCCAGTCCTTCCGTGTTGGGTTAGGACAGCAGAGTGCAGGACCACCAGCAGGACAGCCCTCTCCCTGCCTACCTTCTGTACACGTGGTAACTACCCCTTCATGGGGTCCATTCCGTAGACGTAAGCACCCTTGTTGGGCGTCCCCCTTGCCCCTAATAAACTGACGAAGCCCCTCCAATATTCTACTCCAGTCCATCCATGTTGGGTCAGGGCAATAAAGTACACGTGGCCACTGCCCCCTCCTGGGGTCCCTCCAGCTGCTAAAAACCCCATTGTTGGGCATTTCCTTTGCCCCTAAGCAACTGAACTTCCTCACCATCACGGTCATCTGCCATGCATTTCTGACCCTGGTCTGTGTCGAGTGGTCGGCCTCTACAAGCGCCTGTTTCCAACCTGACCATGTGACCTTACCCTTCCGGTGCCATCACGCCTCCTAACTTCTTCTGGGCCACAGGCTCCGCCCTTGACTATTTTCTTCCGGTTCAACCTCCAAGGCCATTGCGGTAGCTTGCCAGTACCCCCTGGGTCCTGACTGTTACCTGTTTGTGGCCTGTTCTAGTTCGGCAGATGCTAAGTTTAAGTAGGATCACTATCCTCTGTAGTAACACACCCTCCTGTAGGTCTCCTCTGCCCCTGGGACTGACTTTTACTAAGTGTACCCCGCTCTCCACTTTTGAATTTCTCAGCGGGTGGGTGGGTCTTCTCCGTAACATTCCCAGGAGAAAGAGGGTGTTGCGACCCGCGCTTCTGCTTAAATACCCCACCACCTCCAGCCAAATTCCTTTCTTAAATTTATGGCTGGGCTGAACCCAGTGTCCTAATCTGCTGCCCAGCCAGTACCCTGCCTACGCTCCCCTTAACCCCGCCCTTTCCAGCCCGGGTTCTGCTCCCGAGGGGTGGCCTCCACTAAAGCCCCCGGTCCCGCCACATCCCCCCCTTTTGGGGTGGGGGGGCCGAACCAAGGGGCATAGTGAAGGCACCCCCCACCTGGTCGCCCCACCGGATCCCACAAACTTAGACCACACCAATTTCACTTTATGGCAGAATTGAGGCCGCAGTTTATTAGGCAGTTTAAACTTACGAGTGATCCTTCCACCTGCATTACTTCAATTTATTTGAAAGCCTGTGACCTCTGTACCATAGCCAGAAGCACTGTACCCTACATTCAGTGCCGGCCATCATTCACTTACCCACCGGGTGACCTTTCACTTCCGGTGCCCCACACATTCCATTCCGGGTAAGCTTCTGCTTCCAACCCGACCGGGTGACCTTTCACTTCCGGTGCCCCTCACATTCCATTCCGGGTAAGCTTCTGCTTCCAACCCTACCGGGTGACCTTTTCACTTCCGGTGCAACCACCTTTGCTTCCGGGTAAGCATCTGCTCCCAACCCGACCGGGTGACCTTTCACTTCCGGTAGGTACCACCATGCATTTCCTTCCGGTTAAGCGCCTGCTTCCAACCTGACCGTGTGACCTTACCCTTCCGGTGCCATCACGCCTCCTAACTTCTTCTGGGCCACAGACTCCGCCCGTGACTATTTTCTCAACCTCCAAGGCCATTGCGGTAGCTTGCCAGTACCCCCTGGGTCCTGACTGTTACCGGTTTGTGGCCTGTTCTAGTTCGGCAGATGCTAAGTTTAAGTAGGATCGCTTTGTAATTACCGCCAAGCCTTTCTGGGAGCTTTCGTTGCCAGGAAGGCCCCCCTGTGCCATAACTGCGCCTCAATTCTTCTAATACACTTACAACAGTTTGTATTAAATATTGCCCACATGTTTCGAAGAACATTTGGCCTGTCTTTTTTTTTTTTTTTGCATATTTATAAAGCACGATCTCGACCCAAAGGTATTGGAGCGCTTTACATAGCACCGTATTTACATTACACATTCAGGCACGGGGAGATTAAGTGATTTGCCCAGAATCGCAGGATGTGGGCACGACCTCGAGGCTCCAACCCTGGTTTCCTCTATCGCGCATTACCCCCAACGTCCTGCCGCGCCTCACGGCCCGTCACACACTTCATCCATATTAAACTAAATTGTTAAAAACTACCGCCAAACGGTACTAACTACCCCCCCTTGCCAGTCCCCGAAGGTATTGGAGCGCTTTACATAGCACCGTATTTACATTACACATTCAGGCACGGGGAGATTAAATGATTTGCCCAGAATCACAGGATGTGGACGCAACCTCGAGGCTCGAACCCTGGTTTCCTCTATCGCGCTGTACCCACAACGTCCTGGTGCGCCTTGCGGCCCGTCACACACTTCATCCATATTAAACTAGATTGTTAAAAACGACCGCCGAACGGTACTAACTACCCACTTTGCCAGTCCTGGTTTTGCAACGCTGTGAGGCCCCCTCACCACGGTGCCCGCCGCAACTTGCCAACTTTGCTTCTGGCCGCGACCTGCTGGGCGCCCGAGGCAAGAGGACTTCTCCCTCGTGTACGGCGTTCTTATCCTTTTCCCTGGAGGGGCCGCCTGCGTACCTAAGTGACGCACTACGTGCCTGCCTACCTCCTAATATTTCCTGGTGGCCCCTCCCACTCGCCTTGACCAGATGTGCACTGGCACAGCCTCTCTGTTCCCTCTCGCACAAAATGCCACTAAGAGCCCCCCACACCTAGGCGCGGTGGGGGGCCTCTCAGGAGCGCGCACCATAATGCTAAACAAAAAGGGTGATGGTAGCGGGTCACGGGACAAAAGAAGGGGATAGAAGTGGGAGACGTCACTACAAATTAGGTGATAAGGTGGAGGAGCCCAGGAGGCTGCTGTACAGAGTACAGCAGCCTCCTGGGCGGGCACCAGGTGGTAGTGGGTATAACTGATGAGCAGGATCGTGACCGATGGGAATAAAGTGAGGGGCGGCCAGGGATGAGAGTCGGTAAACAGCAAGGCCACACATTGTTTTTATTAGTAGACTTAAATTTGCTTCCTTGTGGCCTGTCAGAAGCACGATTAATGAGTCTACACCCAGACAAGCATACACTGTCCAGGCTATGCTGAAGGCAGTGATTGCCGGACCCTTGCCATGCAGTGCACTGCTGCCGTCAGTGGGACAGGGGAAGAGGGCGTGTCTGCACCTTGGGAATGCACGCGCTTGAGAAAGAGGATTCGCAAGGCGCTGTAAAGGATGACGTCAGAGGAGGCGGGGCAGCGGCTGCCATAGATTCTCGAGGGGGGGGAATGCCCTAATTCACACCAACCTGGAAATGCAAATTGAAGGCCGAGGTGAGGACGAAGGGGCGATGCGCGCCTGCACTCCGTGTCACAAGCTCTACGAGCCAACCTTACACAGCTGCTGCAGACACCCCAGAACCGTACCAACGGTGAAGAAAGCGCTACGATGCCTATACTCGTAGTAAACAAGCATTGGCCACGCGCGAGCGGCCTCAAGACGGGCTCTAGGGAGGAGCAGAGGAGCATGCTTTTGGTTTTATTAGTAGACTTTAATTTGCTTCCTTGTGGCCTCTCAGAAGCACGATTAATGAGTCTACACCCAGACAAGCATGCACTGCAAGTCCAGGCTATGCTGAAGGCAGTGATTGCCGGACCCCTGCCATGCAGTGCACTGCTACAGGTCAGTGGGACAGGGGAGGAGGGCGTGTCTGCAGACAAAGAAATGGAAGCGAGAGAAAAGTGAGCGAGGAGGGGAAACAAGAGCGGCGATTAGGAAACGAGAGCCTGACGGAGATGCACCCACTGGGAGAATCCCGAACGCTTGTAAGAGCAAATTAACGTGAGACGCGGCGGGGGAGGGGCGGAGTCAGGGAGCAAGCCAGAGGAAAGACAGATGGCACTGAAGGCTGGCGGTTCGCGCGCAAGGGCTAGGCCAGCCAGTAGCACTTTCAAAACTCACCTACTAAATGTCTCTACGAGCTACACATGCACTGGCTCAGCGAGACCTAAAAACGACATTAGCTGTCCAATATAAAGTAACAGCTTGTCTAACATCACGAGAAATATACTTTACAACTAGTCGTGAGCATGTTAATATTCAGTTGATGAGTTTCATCGAGGCACCGGACTTACTGCACGAGACCCAATCGGGTTTTCGCCTGCAGTACAGCACAGAATCTGCTCTGATAGCTTATGAATCTCTTAGATCCATTGTGGACGGTGACAAAATTGCTGCATTGACAATGCTGGACTTAAGTGCAGCTTTTGATACCGTATCTCATGGTCGTCTTCTTGAACGGCTTTGGAAATATAGTATGGTGGGGCTGGCTCTACAATGGGTAGCATCATTCCTTCAGAACCGCACTTTTACAGTGTTTAAACAACACTTCTCATCGGAGGCTTTTCTGCTGCGGCAGGGGGTGCCACAGGGTTCAGCATTGCTCAATCCTTACATGTGCCCCCCCTTGCAGATGTCATTGAGTGCCATGGCTTTAACATTGTGTCATATCGATATGACACAGCTCATCATCACACGTCCTCAGGATGAGGAAGCATCTGTGGCTGAGTTTAGACCTTCCCTGGCTGAATTGGCGGAATGGATGGACTACACTGCCTTAGGCTCAATGCCGGAAAAACTGAGGTGCTGATCCTAGGAAAGCAACCATCTATCTGGTCCGCTGCTTGGTGGCCAGATGTTCACACCAGTGCCGATTCCTAAGCCAACAGTGATAAATCTTGGCATCTGGTTCGATGCTAATCTATCTTTTGATTGCCAGGTCTCTACTTTAGCCAGAAAATGCTTTGCTATTTTGAAATTACTAAACAAAATCTTAGGCCTTCTCCCTGAAGCAGTGAGGAAATCAATAGTTCAGGCACTAGCTGCATCTAGGCTGGATTACTGTAATGTGCTCTATTTTGGAATCTCTCAGGGTGGAGCAAGAAAGCTTCAGAGTGCAGATTGCGGCAGCGTGTTTGCTGCTCAATCTTCCTAGGTGCTCATCTATAGGATCTGACCTTGCCAAACTTCATTGGCTCCCTGTATTAAAGAGCGCTGCCTTTAAAGCCACGTGTTTCAGCCACAACATGAGAAAGGACCTCGATATCTGGTTTCATTAGTGAAACCATATCAACCTTGAAGAAATGTGAGGTCTGCAGGGGCATCGCTTTTGGTGATCCCTCCGCGTCAAGAACGCTCGGATGGGAGGATGTTCCTTCAGCTTTCTGGTTTCCAGAATATGGAACACTTTGCCTCTGGCTTTAAGACAGGAATGTTCAAAATCAGTTTTCTGGAGAAAAAGAAATGTAAAACCTGTTTTTTCAAACCTATCTAAATTCCGAAGAGATTGTGTAGTTAGGCCTGCAGCCAGAGTAAGAATCCTAGCGTGGGGACACTCCAAATGGAGTAACCAGGCGCTCTCCAAATGACTTATTATTAACTGCAGTTCTATAGGTGCCACCGCTTAAGAATATCATCAGGCATAGAGCAATAAAAAATGTACAATCATCACATTTCGATTCACCCAACGCTAAAAACACCTTATTGGCTCGGTTAATCCCATCCTCACAAGGTAGGTGATGGACTTCTAAGGGAGAACTGAAAATAATCATTACAAATATGAAACGTATTCATTAGCTTCTTTTTCGAGCCTTTATAAAGTGCTATGTGCGTAGTGCAATATGCGATAATACATTTTTGTAGCTGCAACCTTATCAAATAGCAGCATACATGCACAAAATCAGAATATACCAGTGATGCATGTTTAAAGAACATGACTGGTAGAAAAACCTTTCGGTTCATTCCATCAGAGCATTCCAGATCATAATGATGGAGTGTGGACTCTCACCAATGAGGAGCCACAACCCTAAATAAAGTGCAATCAAAGCCTGAAAATGTAACTTATTACACTCAAGCAGTATAAAATCAAATCATTCGGGGGAAAACATTACATTCATTTTTATATACCCACCATTTAGACACCCGAGCCCTAATACTCCTGCCCCATAAATATTTAACTGGCACAGCTCACACCTTCTGTCCTTTTCAGGATTTGGCCGACATGCCAGTAATCACATTTAAGGGAAACAGGTCCAATCTCAACAGCAGGATCAACCTTCTGATCCCATGTGGCATATTCCATATTAAATAGGGCTGAGGTTTATTTCCCAGATTACTCTCCTACAGCAGCTTTGGCTGACATAGGGCAATATCTCTGACCCAACTCAGTTTAGGCACGGAGCCCTTTATCAGGCTGTTCAAAGCGGACAGACAAAACGAATCTATATTCAGATCAATGCCAAAAGTTTCTTTAGCCTGCAAAAAAGAACCTAAAGAATGCACTTCACTCATTCAGCAGGGGAAAAAAAAATCAACCTTCAAGGCTGCCCTAAAAGTAATGTCCTCTCCACAAAGGAGTGTGTTTACCCACCTCAAACCCGCAGCCAAGGGGAAGGCACAAGATAAGAACCAAATACCAGGCGCATAGCAGGGGGGGGGGGGGGCTACAAGTTTAAATTGTATATCTGGTGAAAACTTCCACCTTCAATCCCCTAAAAAGAGTGCCAGTAACTCATATCTAACACGTTGCATGTGTAGCATAGAGTCAGGGGGATTATGGCCTTATAAACTGACAGGACAACTCCAAAATGACTCTCCCACAGATTTGATCAAATCTCTACAGGGCACTGGCCTGAGAAAGCCCTGTTCAGGCATAGCTTCATGTGATCACTATCCTGCCCGTTCTTAGAGAAAACCTTTGCGATAGAGATACGAGTCCACTATTTCAAGTTTATTAATACCCAGATACCAATTTAAGTTCTTCTTTTTGACCCCTTCTGACAAAAGATCAAGACTTTGCTTTTGGAAATATTAATCTTCAAAAAATGGGCATCAGCATACTTTGACAATGCACTGAACGGCGCTGTAAGCCAATGGAGTTAAGTCCATAATGGCTACTTCATCTGAGCAAGGATCAATATTGGACACCGACCAATTCGGGGGGGGGGGGTAATAAAGTAAACCCTTACTTTATTTAAGATGCCTGGAAGATGAAATATATATATATATATATATAAAGAAAATGAAAGGGGAGCCAACAAATAGCCTTGCTTACGACCATTATATGTTTTAACCTTATGGTATAAAGCCTGTGTCACGCCCATCAGAATTTGGCACCAGGTATGTAATTCCATAATAAGACCCAGAAGGTGGTGCCGAACCCCCAAAACAAGTAGCTTCCTCCACATCATTTGACAATCTACTCTATCAAACACTGGAGAAATCAATGAACGCCGTATACATCGGCATACCTAGAGATAGGGCATGTATTTCCACAACTATTTGTTGGACCGCGATATTATACAGTCCACTATGATTCCTCAACTGCTTGTCCAGGAGTAATAATATTCTGATCTTGTGCCCATTGCTGTAAATGACAAAGTACACTGTTGGCACATCATTTGAGAGAAGCGTCCAGCAATGCTGTCTGTCTAAAACGTGCTTGGGAGGATTTATGGCTCTTCTTTTACAACGGAACAATAACACTACCCTTCCATGACACTGGGATTTTCCAAGAATTATAGCATTGATTAAATAAGTGGGCGAGGAAAGATCCCCAGGCTGTAGCCTCCTTTCTAATCACCATGATAGACACCTCATCAGGCCCCAAAGCACAGCAAGATCTAGCATTCTTTATAAACCCCACTATCTTATCCACAGAGGGGGCACCATACACAAAAAGAGAAACCTCATCCACACAAAGTGTCACAGGGATTTCTAACATAGTATTGTTCCCATACAACTGGGAGATATAATCCACCCAAGTACTTTTAGAAATAGGGATTGCCTGAGCCTTCACCCTAAAGTCAGTGACCATTTCAAACAGTCAATTTCATGCTGTATGCTCAAGGAAAATAGGAGATGTTTTTTTCTTAATAAATGTATTTCCCGATTAACTACTTTAAATGAAGATTTACATATTTTCAACAACCGGGGACCGTCGGATCTAGAGCATAGTTTATGGAACTCTTCCATATGGGACTCAAAAATGAGGAGGGATCACCATGAACAGGCCCCACCGGGTCACTGCAAACTGCCTTGATTTTAACACTTGTGGCAATCGTGTTCTTCATTGTCCAAAAGGAACAACCATACAACTTGTTAAAGCCAATTGTACCCAAACAGAAATTCCCAGAGTCCCTTCTAGAGATTAAAGTCCAAAGATTTACCGTCTAAACTATGATCACTCAGATCGATGGAAAAAGAGTGAGTTTCTCACAAACCCCAAACATTTGAAGCAAGACTACCACATAATCTAAAAGACTGAGTAGAGGAAATTTGGAAATGATATGAAGCGACTTCACCCACAGGGAATCTCCCATTTAATATAATCAGGTCAAATTTTCTAAGGGTCTCAAGTAATAGGAATCCACGCTTGTCAGTTCTAATTTGATCAGGAAACAGAATCTCCGGAATAGACCATATATCTTCTTTGTCAATATTGGCAAAGATTTGTGGAATTAAACACCTTTGTTTTAGATCCCCCATAGTTCTGACCTGGGGGCAATCTTCCATAATGCAAATATCATGGAAAAAGTAAAGGGGTAAACTCACAAAGTAATCAGATTTGCCAGTGGAAATGTACATGTTCACTAATAAAAAGAAAGATGGCCCAAACTTACTTCCCATGAAGGCCACCTTCAAATGTAAACACCAATCTGAAGGGTGTATATAGCCAACATGATTCCAATTGACCGTGTTCTTGAGCAGGATTGCCACCCTCCCATTAGCATGACCCCTTTCAGAGTGCCTTGCATTACAGGAATATACAAAATAGCCACTGCAATCAAACTCTGTACATGACCAAGTTTCTTGTAGGCATATAATAAACGATTTCAAAAGATTTCGTTTTTCCTCAACTTAGACATATTGCATGACATAAATAGTCCGCCCAGGCTACCTCAAGGGCTCATTGATGCTGGATAAAGGACAGGCGTTATTCAAAGCACCAGCCACCCTGCCCCACTGGGAAAGATCGTCCTTCAAATCAGAAACCCAGGGATGGAATATCAGACCCCCTGCCCTAATGAGATAACATCTTTGGGATTCCCATGTATAAAATCAAAGTCAGGCCCCACTGCATCAATGACTATAGACTTGAATACCTCTGGACCATTCCTTTGTTGAATCAGGAGTTCCCAATACTCGGCAGCAGGAACAACATCAATCCCTCACTTTTGAAAGTACTCACAGTTCTGATCAACCAAGTTAGCAATAACCAGGGATCCAAATGAGACTCTGGAATAGGGGAACGATCCAAGCAAATGAATAGTTACATTTATTAGGTCACAACTTGTCACCAGCTTTAAGGCATCAATCTCCAAGAAATTTAGGATGGAGCTCCTATTAACCGGCAGAAGACTCCTTGCCAAATAACAAAATGCAATCCAAAATGGATGACCTAGTGTTCTGCTTCACACAGGTCCTTTGTGGGGGGGCCTATTGGAGGAATCCCTGAAGATTCCCCAGCCCTTGGACAAAAAGGTTTTGCCCCATGGTTGAGAGCAGAGGCAAAGGTGCGAGCCGGGCACTGCAGAGGTGCGATCATCTACATTTCTCATACACAATGAATGATCCCCCTTGTAAGCTCCTCCAATGTGGGTACTTTCCCACACAACCAGATTGTCAGCACTAGGACCAAACTCCAGTAAGGGAGGGGGGAACCTTGCATTCCTCCTCCCACTCTAGGAGGCTCAAACAAAGTATTAGGTAAGGGACATAGGGCCCCTGAAGGGTATGAGGGGGTGGAATGAGAATAGCCAGCAATGTTCTAGTTCTCGCTTCTATTCAAACAGTCCTTGCAAGTGCACGTTTCTTTCACTGCTTCTCGTGAGGTACTTTTTAGGTTGACACTAGACGGTGAGCAAGCGCCGTCTCAAAAAGAGACACGTATGGACTTTAGGGGCTTCAGCCCACCCATATGCTTATCATTTGCAGGCTTCATCGTTGCTCTCCTACTCTTTCTCCCCATTGGTCCACGGCATGAATTTGTCATGCCTTTTCCTCCGTTTACTCCTCCCCAAGAGCAGAGACTAAGTACACAATCCCTCCACTACCCCTCATTTTATTACCAATTCAGGGACTTCTTTTTTTCCTTGTTTACCAGCCCTCCTCAGGAGCACAGGTGTTTTAATTCACTCCGACCGACTCCCAGGACATGGTTCCCTGTTCTATGGTTTAGCCAACTGCTGTGCCCCTTCGCCTCCTGGCTCGGTTATTGCAACTCTTTGCTCCGTTAGCCCTCACATTTCCGCATACATGCCAATGCTCCAGACTAAAATGGCTTACCCAGCTGTTTATCCAAACCTCACTCTATGGCTCGCGTTTTCGATGCCTGATGTTTTAAATGTATGCTCTAAGCAGACTCATGACAGCTATACAGGTTCTGTGATTGGAAACGCTTTCTCAGTAGCACCTCATTTATATTTGGGCTTGTGTTGGATAACTAAGCCAGATTATATCTCATATTTCTAGTCTTTTCTTCCATTGTCTTCCATTATCTTCCATTTATGATTTACCTTTGCCCGTTGTGACAATGGTCTGCAAATGGTGACTTGTGTAATCCCACCATGTTCGTAACAATGCAACATGTTAACGCAATAGATTTATGTGACGCCCCGGTATTCGGATGACATGGGGGGGGTGATAGTGTTGACAACACCACAGGCTACTTTGGATAATTTTAGTCTTTAGGGCAAAATAATTGGGGTAATGTTCATGGCTGTGGTCCCACACTGCTGAAGTTCAAGCAAAGAGGAGGCTGTCTGTCACTGACTAACAGTGTAAGGGTGGGAAATTATGGAACTCACACATTAAGAAAAGATTATTTTGGGGTTTTAAAATAAATGGCATATAGTGTGCAGAAAAGTATGGATTCAGTCAGAAAATGTGGCAGAAATAATTATCATATGTGTCAGCTTGCACTCATTTGATGGGCATCTCCCTCATATGTATCCATTTAAAAGCTCCTTGGCCCCATAGACTTCTTTAGGTCACCCTATTTGGAAACCTGCATGTTCTGCCAAAAGGTGTTTTTCCTCCCTTCCATTCACATTACTGGAGCAGCCATCACTCTAACTTGCCAGTTGCTTCTTTGTACATTATTTTTTCACCGCAACGTGGCCAGGTCAGTTATTGAATGCTGAGTGATGGATCAGCTTCTACATCCAAACTAGTAATCTGCTGGCTGAAAATGATGCCTGGTGTCCCATTTGATTACTGAAGTCTCATAAATAAAAATAAAAAATGGTCATGTCCAGGTGGTCTGATTTTCTAGTATCTGTCCTAATAATCAAATTTAAATTGCATCCAAGTCTTCATCGCAAATGATGCACTGAGCCCAACTATTTCTGTTTTGGGTACTCGAATTCCCACTCTCAGACCTCTGGGAATGTTACCTTTTTTAGGTCTGGGCTCTAGACCGTATGCACGTGCAGTCCCGAAAAAAGACCTGTTGTATGTACTCTAGGGGCTTCAGCCTGCCCATAGGCTTGCCATTTGCAAGCTCCATCATTTCTCTCTGCATTTGTCATGCCTCTTCCTCCGTTTACTCCTCCCTCTCACACAATCCCTCCACTGTTTCTCATTTTATTACCAATTTAAGACTTTTTTCTTAGTTTACCAGCCCTCCTCAGGAGCGCAGATTATATAATTCGCTCCGAGCGCCGTTTATTTTCTTCCATCCCACATTGCATTTTGGTAATGGTTCTAAATCTTTGACTTTACTCTGCCAACAGCACACCTTGGAGAAAGGTAAGGAAGTCACTTCCTTTAAGTCATAGGTGTCCAACATTAATCCACAAGGGTGATGTGAAAAGGAAAATGGGGCTTAACGACCAGAGCTGTCCACTCTGGAGGTGAGGAACCAGGTTCGAGTCTGGCATCTGCTCAACATCTTGTGATTCTGGGCAACTCACTAATCTCCCCATGCCTACCAAAAATTAATGTTTTCTTGTGTTATGTAACTGGTGTTCATGTAGAGCGCTCGAATACCTTCGGGTCGAGATCGCCCATATAAAACTAAAACAAAAAAAAAGTATAATTCAGAGATAGAAATACCATGCTCCCTCGACATTCATGGTTATACGAGATATCCACTTGTGCATATTAAGTGATGTGCCCAGATTCACAGGCTGTTGAGCTGACACCTGTACTCCTACCTGGTTGCACAGTCAGTAGCTCTGGCCGTAACACCACATTTCTAACACCACATCTTCAGCCTCCGAGCCAATGCCAGAGCCCGTAGTCCAGTTTTACTGTTACAACATATGTTGGTTTCTCAGTCTTTGAAGCCAAAACAAATAAATGGTAGTCAATGTAGTGTCTTGTATTATCATTTATCACAGTCAAGCTGCGACTTTACGAGGGTTACAAACAGTGCCGCCCCCAATGATTTGACGATCACAGATACATCCTAAACTCCGCACTACTGCTGTTGCACTAAACACCAAAGGAAGGATGTGTGTGTTTTTAAATGTCGAGTTTTAATTGGAAACAAGAAATTTACAGATTTGAAGAAGGTTCAAACATGTGTTACCTTCGTATACAATGTCTGAGACTTCAGGCGTTCCTCACAACACATACATGCTTTGATTTAAATTCATTATTTATTATCCACCTTTATTTATGCTATTTAACAGATTTTATTTTACACATTCATGTCTTTCTTTTGGGGTGCTGCATCTTTAATTTAATATGCCTCTTCATGTGCACTGATTTTATGGTTTTCGTAGCCCCTTTTCCCCCCCAAATACTTTGCCCTCACGTGCTACCACCAGAGGCGGAATTTCCGGTCTCTTCTCTCTCTCCAATCTTCTGGGCTTCCCAGTCTCTCTATCCCCCTCCGATGTTCCGATTTTGCTTCATGAACCTCCTTGCCTTTTACACGTTCAGTTTTTTTGCTCACCCAGTCTAACAAACGTGCCTGACGTACATTTTACACATTTGATTATGTCCTTCCTCATGCCATCTTGGGTTCTTTTCACAGCCGAAGCTTTCTTATTCGGAAAACGTTCCCTACAACTGTACATGTTCTCTGTAAAGCCTCAGCCATACATAGGCTAATCGATAGTTCGACACTGATGTTTAATTTTTTTTTATATATCATTTGCTGGTCCTTTAGGCAGACCCCCCCCAGGATATTGCGGCATAGAATTGCAAATTTAGCGGCACAAAAAGTGAAATTTTGCAGCATTATTGCGGCACTTTATTTTACTCATAATCATTCCTTTTCAGCCTTAAATCAATGTAAACTGGATTTAGCAGAGTATTTAACTTTGGAATAGGCATTATAAACTACCCGCTATATTCTCCTTTGTGGTAACATTCTGGAGCATAGGTTAAGCCAAGCACAATAGCATAGGGAGACCCCCAGAGACACTCCAGACCATGGAGACCCCCAGAGACACTCCAGACCATGGAGACCCCCAGAGGCACCCCAGACCATGGAGACCCCCAGAGGCACCCCAGACCATGGAGACCCCCAGAGGCACCCCAGACCATGGAGACCCCCAGAGGCACCCCAGACCATGGAGACCCCCAGAGGCACCCCAGACCATGGAGACCCCAGAGGCACCCCAGACCATGGAGACCCCAGAGGCACCCCAGACCATGGAGACCCCAGAGGCACCCCAGACCATGGAGACGTCAGAGGCACCCCAGACCATGGAGACGTCAGAGGCACCCCAGACCATGGAGACGTCAGAGGCACCCCAGACCATGGAGACGTCAGAGGCACCCCAGACCATGGAGACGTCAGAGGCACCCCAGACCATGGAGACGTCAGCGGCACCCCAGACCATGGAGACGTCAGCGGCACCCCAGACCATGGAGACGTCAGCGGCACCCCAGACCATGGAGACGTCAGAGGCACCCCAGACCATGGAGACGTCAGAGGCACCCCAGACCATGGAGACGTCAGAGGCACCCCAGACCATGGAGACGTCAGAGGCACCCCAGACCATGGAGACGTCAGAGGCACCCCAGACCATGGAGACGTCAGAGGCACCCCAGACCATGGAGACGTCAGAGGCACCCCAGACCATGGAGACGTCAGAGGCACCCCAGACCATGGAGACGTCAGAGGCACCCCAGACCATGGAGACGTCAGAGGCACCCCAGACCATGGAGACGTCAGAGGCACCCCAGACCATGGAGACTTCAGAGGCACCCCAGACCATGGAGACGTCAGAGGCACCCCAGACCATGGAGACGTCAGAGGCACCCCAGACCATGGAGATGTGGGTCAGTTTTGCAGAAGCGGTGCAAACATTTTAAAACACCAACATCACTTAAACTACCAACATCAGCTTCTCTGAAATGCCTTAAAAGGCAAATGTTTGGAAGCACAAATTTCACTAAAATAGCAGGCATCGACTAGGAGATGGTCCAGCAAGCAAACGCCACTGAACACACAATGTGTGCGTACAGCCAACAGGAACTTCACCTTTTTTTGCTATCTGCCGGGAGACCATTTTGAGGCCATAATGGGAAATATTGCAGCCATCGTGCTGCTTAGCTGATTTCACGGTAATTTGATGAAAAGCGAAATGCTGGTGGGTCTGCCCAAAGGAAGAATTCTCACAAGTTTCCCCAGGTGTGTACGTGCAGCAGCTCCCACTGTCCAGAGTATTACTAAAGATGCTGGGATATTATATATATATTTTTTTTTCCCACTGAAAAAAACCATAGGTTTCAGGTGTGTTAGATAGTTGGACATTTCTCTCGTCCAAAACCATTGAAATTCCCACGTTCTAGTTCGTTCAGCTAACTACAACTTGCGCGCCCGCAATGCACTGCTGATGACGTCACATATTACATCATTCATGACATGGTCAGTGACATCCCAAATGACATCCACTGAATGGGTTTCTCTGAAAATCAAATAGGTTTTATATATATCTCTCAAGGTCAATGGAAGAATAAATGGGAATATAAGTGTCTAAATGGATGAATTTTTGGCGGTCAATTGATTCAATAACTGACTGATTAAGTGTATCTTAGTGAATACATGGGTTAGTAAGTAGTCTTTAAATATGTAAATATCTGTATCAGTCTCTCACTTTGTGTATAAGTGGCTGCATGGGTTGTTGAGTAGCTACATGAGTGTATCTAGGTTATTAGTTGTTTTTTTGAGTATCAGTCTGAGTGTCTGTATGGTTCGGTGGGGGTATTATATAGTGCATAGATGCATGAATGAGATGAATGAGTGACTCACTGTTTGTATATGTTGAAGACAGCATGTGTGCAGCACTGTTTTGGTGGATGAGTGTGTATAGGTGTGTTAGTGAGTGTATGACTGTCTCAATAGTGTCTTTATGAGTAACTACATATGTTTTAAACTAGCATCTGTGAGTATTGGTGTATACGAGTACATGTGAGTGTGAGAGCTTGGAAGAGTTCCTGCATAAATGAGTCTGTTTCTATAAGTGATTGTAATTATGTGTAAGTTTCTGTAGCACTAAGTGTGGTGGTGTGCGTATAACTGTATATATGCAATTTAATGGATGTTTGAGACTTTGTTTGCATGTGTGACTATGTGTCTGAGTAACTCGATGAATGGTGTCACTGTAACAGGATGTATAGGTGTACAAGTACATATGATGAGTGAGTACATGTATGAGTGACTGTTAGTGAATGAGTGGATATGTGTGTAGATCTTGGAATTACTGAATTGGTGTGTTGTACGTGGTATTGCTATGTCCATTCATTTGAAAATGTTAGTTTCTATTTTTGAGTGTGCGTATCAAAAGGTTCTATTATGGTGAGAGGAGGTCTGCCACGCTATCACAAGGATGATGTAATTTGAGATGTCATCAGTGATGTCATGAGTGATGTCACTGACCATGTCATGAGTGATGTAATATGTGACGTCAACAGCAGTGCATTGCGGGCGCGCAAGTTATAGTTAGCTGAACTAACTATAACGTGGGACTTTCAATGGTTTTGGTCGAGAGAAATGTCCAACTATTTGTAACGCACCTGAAACCTATGGTTTTTTTCACTGAATTTGTAAGGGTTTTTTAAAATGCTAATTCCTAACTATAATGTGCCTGAAACCTATGGGTTTTTTTTAGGGAATTTCAAAAGGTTTTGTAAATGAAAATTTTTAAATGTATTAATTGTTATTGATTTTTTTAATACTGATTTCCTACATTTTTTAAAACCATTTATAGATTATTTTTTTTAAATTACATTATACATTACAAAATATACTTCCTCAAAATGAATTACTTGAAATACTTTGCAAATAGGCAATAGACTTTTAGATACAGTAGTTACAGTTGTTGCAATGGGCAACACAATTTCAAACAATGCACCATTGAGCTCAATGTGAATTTCTAGTTAAATGCAATTAGTTACTTTATGGATTACTTTTCTAACCACAGGACTGGATCCTAGATTTAGTCCTTGGACATCTCCTGTAAACAGGTGAGTAAAAGCGTTTGTTACAGTAGTGATTTTTAAGGAATATTATTGTATTTTAAAAGTTGACAAATTTTTTCACATAGAATCACCAATGTTATCCTATGGCAGGAAATTCATTTAGCAGGTAAGTAGGGTTACTGGTAGGTACAGTTAGAAATAGTTTTCAGGGTCAGTGCTGGGCTAAAAGATGTACCACTGAAGTCTCTCCTGATGGTGAGTAAATCGGAATTCGTAGTTCTGCTGATTTTATAGGAATATTTTAAAGTTCCAAAACTCCACACTTAAAAGAATTTCCAACTGAAACCAGTCAATATTAGCCTATGGAAGGAAATTCAAGTTACTGGTAAGTATGGTTAGAATTACTTTTCAGGATCAGCACTGGGCTCAAAGATGCAGCACTGAGGGCTCTCCTGATAACAGGCGAGTAAATCGGAATTCGTAGTACATCCAGTAAGCGCCCGAGAGCTGCGTAGCAGAGAGATGTCAGAAGGGGCACGGCCTGCACCACCTTTCTGCAACGCAGCGGCGCTTCCTGGAAGCACCTGGTGTGCTACATGGCCCCCAAAGTTTGAAGTGGAACCCCCCCCCCCTCAACTTTGCACACATCACGTCAGGCCCAGTCCCCTCCCTTCACCACTGTGTAAACGCGTCCTGTCACCGTTCTAAGTTGAGAGATTAAGTCTCCTTCAATCCTAAGGGTCCCTAGGGTCAAACTAGCCCACTGGGTACCTCCAGTAAGCGCCACAGAGAGGTGTAAAAAAGGGCATGGCCTCTGAACACCTCTCTGCAACGCAGCTCCCTGGCGCATACTGGAGATACCTGTTGGGGAATTAATTCTCTTTCAATACTGAGGGTCCCTGAGGGCCAAATAGCCCAACTTAAAACGCGCCACAGGGCGAGTTTGCACAGTGGTGAAGGAAGGGGGCGTGGCCTGAGGTGATATGTCTGCAAACACACCCTGTGGCGTGTTTTAGGTTAGAGAATTCATTCCTCCTCAATCCTGTGGGTCCCTGGGGGCCAACTAGCCCACCAGGTACCTCCAGTATGCGCCAGGAGGCTGCGTTAGAGAGGTGCTTAGAGGCCACGCCCCTTTTTACAACACTCTACAACGCAGCCCCATGGCACTTACTGAAGGTACCTGGTGGGCACGTTGGCCCCCAGGGACCCTCAGTATTGACAAGGAATTAATTCCCCAACTTAAACCGTGCCTCAGGGCATGGTGCACACATGTGAACTCAGGCCCCGCCCCCTCCCTTCATCACTGTGCAGATGCACCCAGTGGCACGTTTTAAGTTGGGGGATTAACTCCCCTTGAATACGGAGGGTCCCTGGGGTGCAACTAGCCCACCAACTACCTCCAGTAAGCGCCACACAGCTGCGTTGCAGAGAGGTGTAAAAAGGGGCATGGCCTCAGAACACTTCTGCAACGCAGCTCCCTGGCGCAAACTGGAGGTACCAGGTGGGCTAGTTGGCCCCCAGGGACCCCCAGTATTCAAGGGGAATTTGTTCACCCTCTGCAAACGCACCTGGGGGCACGTTTGCAGAGTGGTGTAATAAGGGGGGGCGTGGCCTCCCTCCGCAAACCCATAATTTTTAAAGAGGGGCTGTGTAGCCCCCCTTTTTTACTAATTTTTTGGCCCTGGTGACCCCATCCGCAATTTTTTTCAAACAATATAAAAATCGGGGAGGGGGCCGCATGGCCCCTCTCCCGAGACCATATTCTGCCCCGGAGACCCCATCCCCGGGGCATGGGCCTTTTTTAATTAAAAAAAAAAAAACAAAAAAAAAACATTTTGGGGAAGGGGGCTGCCTTGCCCCCCTCCTGTGGCAACTTATGGCCCGGGGTCCCCATCCCCCGGGGCTGGCCCACTGAATTAGGACCATAGCCGGGGGGGGGGGGGGGGAAGGGGGCCCAATCCCTCCCCATGGTCCCAGCCGGCTCCCCTCATCCTGCGGGAGCCGGCATTGCTTTTTGACATGGGGAGCAGCATGTTAGCTGCTCCCCATGTGGAAAAGCAATCTACTTTGCTATTTGGAAGAGAGCAGGTTTCCTGCTCTCTCTTCCACCCTGTTATTGCAAACTGCTTTGCTATTTGGGAGCCACAAGGCTCCCGCCCTGTCAATTGTAAACCGCAGTGTCCCGGGGGTGGGCACCCCAGGACACTGCAGGAGCCGGCCCTGGGGGGGGTGGTGGTCCCCAGGGCCATCAAGGGCTCCAGGAGGGCCCCCCCCCCCATCTGTCACGGACCCCCCAATTCACATATTTAGAGCCCCGGGGAGGTGCGGTCCCCGGGGCGTGTTGGGGGCTTGAGCCCCCTCACACAGGGTATATTTTAAAAAAACAAAGCCCCAGGGGTGGCGGTCCCCGGGGCTGGGGGGGGGCCTGAGAGCCCCGCCAATGAATATTAATAAACACTGGAGGGTTGCGGTCCCTTGGGCTGGGGGGGCCTGAGAGCACCCCCCACACAATTGAATAAAGCCCCAGGGGGGGGGGGGCGGTTCCTCTTTACATAACTACTGCCCCCGGGATTTGGCCCATTACCAAAGATGCGCAGGAGGTCGTGCTTCATTTTTTTTGGCTGAAATTCGCGCTGTGTGCGTGAATCTCAGCGATTTTTTTATTTTTTAAAAACGCTTTTTTTGGCCCTGGGGGTCCTTGTGGGACCCCCTGAGCAGGTCTAGGGGGTCAGGGCGTTTCTACCCTTCCCCTTTTTTGCGTTATTTTTTTTTTAAAGTTTCCTGTGACTCGGTTCTACCGAGGCACAAGATGGCTGCCAACACTTCCTGATTTGGAGTGTTGACAGCCAATTAGAATACAGCTCGTGCCCGGCGGGGTGCGTGCTGGGTGCGCTGATCCTCCAAGGCCATAGATATACATGTACATTTAAATGTCATTTTCTCAGGAACTACTGAACGGATTTACATCATTTAAGCAAAAGGCACGAGTCTGAACTAAGGACTACCTCTTTGCCAAATTTGGTGTAATTCCGTTCAGCAGTTCGGGCTGTAGCTGCGGTTAAAGGTCCTATGGGAAATTGCATGGGGAAAACAAGTTGTGGGACCCCCTTTTTTCTTGGCCCCCGCTTGACGAATCACCGTGAAACTTTCAGGATAGGAGCGGACTGGAGCTGGCCAAAAGTTTTGAAAATTTCGGGAAGATTCGTCAATCGGCGCCAAAGTTATTCCAAATAGAATGTTGCAGATTTCCTGTGGAAAATAGTTCCCAACTATAACTATCTACTGGCGACCGCCAGTAGATATATATATATATATACACACACATCTCCCCACACACACACACATACATATATATACACACACACAACTACAAATCCCAAAATGTAGTACAGGAACCTGACTTTGCTGTGGTATTCCTGCCTTTACCTAGGAAGTATAAACGCTTAGAAAGGTGGGGCGCCCACATCTGGGTCAGTGGCTCTTTTGCTTTCACAATTTGCCTGCAAATTGTGAAACCATTACACAAAGATGGAAAGTTTTTCTTTTGTATAAAACTATTCACCATGCAGAGTCTGCCACAACATCCCATTATTTAATGTGAAAAAATACTAGTTGAAATGCATTTTATTTGTCATGTAGAAGCCTTTGTATCCAAATAATAACTCTCCATTACACTTTATTTCAAGAAAGTGCACACTAGCTTAAAATAAAAAGCCACAAATCCGTTCCAAAAAGGGTAGAGAACCTCATTATACATCATGCAGGGAGCAGCTATTCTGGCTGTACGGCCGCACGTAATGGCAATGGGGAGTTACTATTGGCGTACAGCCAATAGGAACTCCCTTTTTTTTTGCCATTGGCCGGGAGACCATATTTTGCTGTCATAATGGGAAACATTGCGGCCATCGCGCTCCTTAGCTAATTTCCCAGTAATTTTGTAAATCACTAAATGCTGGAGGGTCTGTTTAGGTTCTATTGTTTCCATAAATTATGTCTCTTTATGAACACGTTCAATCAGTTGCTTTTGATACCCATTTCATTATAGTCCCCTGGCCAAGTGTAGACGTGCTGCAAAGTCACACCGCTGTACAACTCCGCTATAATAAATACCAAAGCCAATAGTTTTTGCACAGGCGAGACCTACTAGCTTTGACAAGGATTGTTTAGCATCTGGCTACAGGCAGATGTAGCTGTCCGTTGGCAGTGCTTAGGAGTCGCATACTACCAGAGCCAGGGTATACAACAGATTTACATTACACCGCAGATGTGGTGGCTGCCATTTCTTTCCGCGTCACAATTTCAACTGCATGGAATAATGGTACCACTGTGCCCATTCTGTGTATTTATGATAGACCAGCCAAACCCTTTGGCTCTGCCAAATGCACGGTTGTCCTTGTGGTATAAAGAAGTGGACAATTAGATTTAGAGCAAAAACAGTGCACTAAAGCTTTGTGGTGGCTCGCATCAAGACTTAGCCATCAGGCATTGCAGCTTCAGGAGGGCAGGGTAGAAGGGCACTTCTCCGTACTGGTTTAGGATAGGAGAACAGCTGCCGACAGTATTACGACAGGGAGCACAATGTGGTAACTAAGGGCTACTTAAAATCGTAAGATCCTACTACACGAGAGGGAAAACCTACCACAACCATGCCTTCGATACAGAGCTTTAACTTGTGCACAGATCATGTTCCAAAAACAAAACAAAAAAAAAAAACCATCGAGGACATCAATTATTTAGAAATATTTAATATATTAAAAAATATGTTCGTAGTTTGTTCTACCGAGAAAAAAAATAAAATTTACATTGTTCATCACCAACATCTAGACGTAGAGTCCTTATTCAGTAGGTGATACAGCAAAAGTGCGTCATGATGTGTCTCCATATAAGATTTAAAAATTCAGCAATAGTCACTGAATAAAGCTATCCCCTTAAAAACAACTTGCAACAGAGACAGAACTCTAGCAGAACTGGGAGACGACTAGACACGCAGTTTCCAGTGAGCAGTGGCTAGGGCTGAGGTAGGCGAAACGAGGTCATCCTCCTGTCCGCACACAGCAGCTTCATCGGCCATATGTCCTATTTCCAGTTGGTTGGGTTTGAAGTAGTTGCTATGGGGTGATGGTACAAACTGTTCGCATAAAGTCACTCTGATATAAAACTATCAGGAAAGAAACATAACCCCACATCCTCCCCCAATACACATGCTAATGTTAGTGGGAGAGACACTTGTCAGCCTTGCCCTGGCAACGCTACCAATCAGCCAAGCCTGAAAGTACAAAGTGGTGCTCTGCACTCCGCCACCAGCTAGAGGCAAGAACTGGCACGGCCATTCATGGGCACCTACTTTGAAATGGAGCTAGGCTCGTTCACCTGGGTGTCCTGGAACCTGTTTGGGCGGAAATAGATCTCCTGGAAGGAAGAATTTGAGCCGCTGCTTTCACCTTGAACATGATCAAGGGATGATGAAGATACTACAGAAGGGTCCATTACCGGTGCCATAGGGATGACAGAGGATCCCATGGTGAACATTGCCAGATGGTCGTGGTCCAGATGGTCACTGTGTGACAGAGGTTCATCTGTGGCAAAATGTCCTCCATTTATTAGTCCATACTGGGCGGCCATCTTTAGAGTGACACGCACAGCGCCGCTTTTTGACATGTCAGTGCAACTGGCTGAAGGGAGAACTTCATTCTGCGATTTGTGCTCAACTGGGAGTATTCCAGAATCCTGCACCGCTTTGTTTGTCTCCTTCTCTTGAACCAACTGTCCCGAGACCCTGTCGGGACAGTTGTTGCCATCATTCGGTTGACTGTTCTGGTGAGAGTTTTCAGAGTCGGTGGTATTTTGTTCTTTGTTGAGGCAGCTGGATATGGAGTCATCCGAATTGGAGTGGTTTCTATTCTGGAGAAGATGCATAGTGGAGTGTGAGAGAGCAGCAAAAGCAGATTGGGACCGCCCGGTCATCAGCATGCGGTTGAAGAGGTGTATCGCAGCCTGTGGGCTGTCTTCCGAGTGCTCCTCAATGTCTTCCAGTGGGTGAAACCGCATGTCTTCCTTAGCCATCCTGAGAAGAAAAAAACACCAGTTCAACAACCAAGAATTTGCCAATAGGGGGACATCACATGCTCTTCACTCATTGCTATTCAACCTGGGAAAAGGGGATTACATGAACCTGGTCCTCGGCTGGTTTTAGCATCCTAACCATGCAGCTTGGGTTATAGGCACTACACGCGAGTGTGCCTATAGGCACACTAAGCCAACGCTTGTTCTAGCTGGAATGGCTATCTGTGCCTTCAAGACACACTCAACAGGAGGGCAAAGTGGGAACTGCATTTGATCTGGCATCTATTCTACATTATATTTTTTTAAAGGGTGAAATTACAATTAAAAATGTGTTTTTAACAGGTGTCTTTCACAACTAGCAACAATGGCCCTTAGGCACATCACCTAACAGGAGTGCTCAACCATAACAATGCAAGATTCTTTTTCTAGGACATCAGCATGCAGGATTTAGAAACACTTACTTGCTGTAGTGGAATTTGTCACTACACTCGGCAATTGCCACAAAGTGCTTGGACCAAGAGAGCTTGGAGCGACGAGCTAGAAAGTCTAGCCACGCCAATAATGCCTTTTAGCACTTTTACATTCAGAAACACATCCTATTTGCTGGATGTCATATTTGAAGAGTGGATATCCATGGGAGCCAGCTCCTGACTAGCTATGGTTCTTAAAGAGCCTGCATTTTCTTTTGATCTTGATGATCAGTGGGGCAGATAAGAGTAGGACAGGGGGCATGTGGACGACCAAAACCAGGGCCAAACTTGTCGTAGCGGGCACTGGGCTTTTCCCAGGGAGGCTGGAAGGGTGGGAACTGATTTTGCCGCAGTGGGGGCCAGTTGTGTTACTGGGGGCCGGTTTTGGAGCAGTGCTGCAATATCGGCTCCCAGTAACAAAATCAGCACAGCAAATATTTTTTCATGAAGTTAAGTAAAACAAGCCTTAACAAATCCAATAGTTTTGGGTATTGTATAGTGGAACGTTTTTTCCAAGGACCAATAATGTACAGTTCACGATTCTGTGCTTACAGCATACATCTACATAATAACTAGAACCTTTATAAGCCATTAAAACTACAACTTTCCATACAACAGTGGTTGATGTGTCAATGAGACCTGTTCACCCAAATTAGGGACATTACACGTTGACATCTGGGCATGGCATTCCTGTTCATCGATTTAATCATCTCAAAATAAATAAAGTTTGGTTATAAAAAAAACGATTTGCCTTAGAAACAAGACGCAACGTTATGGAAATACTAGCACAAAACACTTAAGACTATTTTAGGGCTAACAAAACATTTTCAAAATGTTGAAGAATGACCGTGCTTCACACGACCACCCTGGGACACAAATTCTAGGGTCAGACCATTCTGTAAACTTGAAACACAAAGACATGGCAGTTTAATTCTCTAAAAAGTGTAGCAATATTAATCAATGTTCATGGTTTTTACCAGGAAATAGACTTGTGCGCACTGATGAAAAAGCATCAATGATGCAGAGGCAATGTGACCCTAACACACAAAGACACCACCATACTTACGTCATGTCAAACGACGAACCCTGGAAGGACGGCTGCTGCAGCTGGAATAGCGTAGCAGCTGTGTACGGAGGTCTGGGATTGGAATCGTTCCAATAGCGGTCCTTCTCCAATGTGGGCAGATCTTCATACATCTCATCCACCGCCATCATGGAGACCTGCAGGACATGGCAGACGGTGAGACAAAGGGTATGTAATGTCAGTTCTGCCACACTAGCCCTATAATGTTCTGTGAAAAGAAAGCCCTCCCTTATTGCGAGTTAACCAGGTCGTCCACATCAGTTCTACAAGCCCCCAGTGGTGAAAAACCACTTACGGGTTTTGAGAAGGTGTTTTCTTGCATCACTTTCTGGCTTGGTGTTGCCTGCATTTCAGAGAACAATACGCCTAACACAATCAAAAACAGCATTCCTCAGTTTCGTTTGCAGTTTTGCATAGGCATAGAATGTAATTAGATGTATGTCACAATATTGGGTGAAAAAATATAACTCAGCCATAAAATTGTATCTGAAACACTGACTACCTCATTCTAAAGGTAAATATAGATCGGAGTAGAGATGTGCCCATATATACTACCTTTTACTCTATTTATTACGTCAATAACCTGGATAGAATACTTTATCAAGATATTTAAAACTCAGTATTATGGTAGAAGTCAATGTACTTTCCCACTGGCACACTTGGATGGAGAAGCCGGCTTTGCAGCAGTCATTGATGGGTACACCATCTTACATAGTAAAGATGGAGTCCTCGTTTATGGAATGGACTTTTCCTCAGGGACCTTCCCGTTGTAGGGTGGAAAATTACCTGGAAGTTCCGGTCAATCAGAAGGTTGATTTCAAAATCATCATCGTCTTCACCAAACGGGTTTATGATTTGCTCAGCCACCTGCAGAACAGCACCAGAGTGTGAGTATCTTGAGGAACAAACAACTTCCCACACACCTAAACACCATCTGGTGGCAGTGTCTAGGGCTAGTGTCTTAGATAGAGGAATACGCAAATGCCACGTCTTGCACACCCCATTACTATTCAGCATTTGAGCCATCTGCAAGAGCTTCCCCCATACAATATTTTAGGGACGTTCCAAAATTAGATCCATGGCAGTGACTAACAGAAAAAAAATTATATAGACCCAAGTTAATGTTCGGACTACGAGTTGCATGACGGTACAGTTGTAGTGACCAGAAAGAAAAGAAAGCTATGCTGCTGTATAGACCTCAGCACAATAACAATATGATAGGGACACCACAAGCTATAACAAGTAAACATTTTTTTTTTTACAACAAATCTAAGAGTAAATATATCATCATGAAAAATAAAAAGTACAATAATCCAAAGCAACCAATCTGCCAAGGTGGGACGCATCGACAATAGTTTTTAACGAGAGCAGTTCAGGAGATGTAGACCATATCTAGTGGTGCTAATTGGATGAGATGCAATGTAATAATCAATGCAATAGTTACAGACACCATCTAAATGACCGGTATTTCCAGGAACCTACCTCCAACCCCAGTTGAAGGACTTCTGTCCTTCTCATTTCAATCATTTTAAGTACCACTAATTTGGGGTTTTAGAACCACAAATAAGAGGCCCATAGACAAGTCACTATGTATGATGTCAAGCTGTGGTTAGTATAATACTGTATTACATGGTGCTACAATCCTGTAAGGAACGACTAAATATAACTCCCATAAAAGGCAGGAGGGTTCTCCCTTATCCACAAGCCTAGTGCGATTTTTCTTTTGTGTGCATAGAGAACCCTTTCTTACACAAATACATCAAAATTATGAAGCACAGGCCAAACCAACGTGTTCCTACCTTCAGCCAGCCAGTGTAGAAGAAGAACTGCAGAAGGGTGAAGATAGGGATGTAGAGGTCAAGATCATGCCCTTTGTAGCCCTGTGTGGTGTCCAGGAACTGCCGTCCAATAAGACAGGCTACAAAGAAGCTGTAAACGGCAATGGTGACAACCTGGGGATGAGAGCAGAGGGTTATGGGGTAAGACATCCTCAAGACCACATTACCCATGGGCCAGCTCGGGGACTACAGAAGAGCAGGTTCCGATGGTGCAGGAGATTCAAGTATGGAAAGGTTTTCTAGATCAATTGTATCTGCCCCCCCCCCCCCCCCCCACCGAAAATAAGGTTCACTGCAAACATCATGTTCTAAAATAAACTTGTTCTGAAGGCAACATATGAAATAGACTGACAAATTAATTATGGCTATAGTGGAGTTTAACGGTCGCATGAGGACAACATTTAAGATGGTAAAGGCTGGGTTTAATGGGTATGGCATGAGCGACTCCATTTTAATGAAATGGGTAGGGACGTTTTATATTTTAAGTAGGAGAAAGTTGGTGGTATATGTAAAGAAAATCTACTTAAACGAATATTGTTCACAGTACAATGCAGTGGGGTGACCGAGTAGTTTATTGGTGCTCATTTTCAGCAAATACCATTATATGTTGGAGCAATGTGTGCAATAAGTTGGAATTTCAGTGGGATGTATTGCGATCAGTTTATTTTCAAATCTCACAATTCTACTGGGAATCCAAAGCCCAAAGATCGAAGGGAGTAAAAGGGCTCATTGGAAAAGCAATGAACACACAAAAAAAAATTTTTTTTAAACTTGACAAAAATTCTTAAACCAAAACGCCCACCTCAAAAGTATAACAGGAGGGGACCTCTATTGTGCCATAGGACGAGTAGGAAAAAGTTATGCACCTTTAACAATAGTTTTGCAGCATGAATCGGTTTTAGAATCACCCGCTGTGCGTGGTCGCACCACCAACTTATTTGAAAAAATCAAATTGTTTTGTAGTAACAGTTTGGCTTGAGATCCACCTTGATGAACTCAACATTTAACACTGTGTACCTTCACCCAGTTTTTACTTCAGTACAATATTTGCCATTATTTCTTCTGGGGAAAAGTCCAAGTGAAAAAAAAAAAAAAAAGTGATTAGCTATTGTCGCCACAACTCCACGATCACGCTATAGAGGTTAGCAGCCTCCCTCACTCTATCCGACTTCTACGGTAAATCTTCACCAGATTTCTGGACAAGCAAAGTCAAGACCTAACTACAGACACACCCGAGATCTTTTTTGGGCACCAGCCTGGAGAACTAATCTAAATGCAGTGACCTTCGCTGGAAGTAAACAGCTACTCTGGCAGGGAGCTGGAAATACAAAGGGACATAATTTTATTGTGGATGCGTACGGAGGGGAGTGATAAAACTTGTTCATTTGACTATCAGGTGGAAATACAGTATCCATAAGTGCAATGGGTTCTGCAAGCATGGAGGCAATTCTGAACCCTACTGCCAGAGCATCGCCAATTTTTTTGATCTTCTTCGATCGCATGACTGAAATAATCGTGTCTTGTACTTTATCGCGGCTTTTTTATTTGCTGCTTAATCATTCAATTGTTTTTACGATTTTTTATACAATATTTACTACAACACAGGCTCTGCCTAACCCATTATCATGTTATGTTTGACAATTTTTGCTTATCTAACACCGATTGTCGTTCTTTTGGATCTACAGGATATATAATAAAATAAATAAAAAGCATAAAAAAATAAAATGCATCAGGTTTCCCCGACTACTGTTTTGAGCACTGACCAAAAGTAGGTTTAGGATAAAGTGCAATCCTGTGGGAGGATGAGTGGATAAACTTTAACATTCTGTACACTTGCCAGATTTGGGTAGGTAAAATTTCTTCAAAAGCCAAGGGCCAGTTGCCTCTTTTGGCATAGTCTACTCTAATATTTTTTTAATTAAATTTTTTTTTTTTCCCAAGATAACATCCATCACATAACAGGCCAACATTCTCATTATAATAAAGATGCATAGCCAATAAGGGTTCTAGGCAAGTCATTCCAGTTTGATTCCACATACTGGTAGTGGTTTTGGGGTGGCTACTTTTACAGCTACAGCCCCCCCTCCCCCGCCGCTCCCCATGAGAGGCATCACTTACCCATGTCCGTCTTGCATGGATTATTTCGTGCTTTACCACTCTGTAAAAACTCTCTCCTTCCCCAAATCTGTTCAAACTTTTTTGGGGCAACCCCTACTCTAGTAGACGGTGACCACGCTTTCAGCCACCGTTTCCACCTAGTCCCTCCCATTTCAGAGGCATGTGCTGTGATCCCTATTTTCTACCTAAGTCTCTATTAGTTACGATCAACCCAAACATGCACAATGTTGGCTTATTTCTTGGGGTAGCCACACTATTGTGGATGCTCAAAATTACAAACTCAGGTAAAGGCTGAACTTCACTTTCTGTATTCAGCCCATTACCACCTCATACAGGTGGGTGTTTAGTGGTTACCATTTTGTGCTGCCTGCTTAATGATAGTATGCCCTTTGTAGGAGTTTTAATGGGATCGGATGCAACCTTGCCATGAACGTTACCTCTTGGGATGCACCAAGGCAGCTTTGTCGCCTACATCCTCTATTGTGCCTAGGTCTTCTCACCTACGTCTCAGTTTAAGCAGATCACCCGAATTTCTATTTATGAAAGTTTGGATGGTGGACAAGACTACTTTTTTTTCTCCAACTCCCCCAGCAATATCAGTGTGTCTAACAGGGTGTACTTGGGGCCCTCGGGCCAGTCAATGGCCTTGACATGGTGTGTAACTAAGCTGTATGCCTAGGTTAGAGACAAGTCATAGTCATCTTGCAATCGAGAGAAGGTTTCACTATTTCCCTCTTACAGTATATTCCCTTGTTTGGAGTATCCCAATGAGATCACATGACATACTTTCACCTAGTGCACTTCTTTCAGTACATCCCCTTCCCATAATGGCATTTTATTGTAACCGTACCTTTCCAACACAGGCAATTTGTCACTATTCCAGGCCGCCAGGGTTGTGACCAATGGCGCAGCATGGGTTGCCAGCTCCTGGGGCAAGGCAAGTATCCACCCACTTTTCATTTTGTAACCCTAAGAATGCCCCTCAGAATTTTGCACTGGGGCAACCACCCCTGTGGGTCCCGCACAACCTACACCACTGGTTGTGACCAATACCTTTCTTCTTCCCTGCCACCCAGAAATGTAGTGCAGGTATGAAAGTGCTTCCATAATGCATCTCTCTCTGGTCTGTGGGCTCAGTTCTTAGGGAGCAGATCCAGTCATTTGTGGGCAGGAGCTGGGATGCCCAGTAGTAGGCTCTTACTTCAGGTACAGCAATCCATCGCTCCCTATGGACATTTGCGGTAAGTGGAAGTCTGCGCCTGGTCACGTGAAATAGCAGGAGACCCACCCACTGGTACAGGTGGAAAGTTTCATCTGTGTGAGGGGGTGAATGTTTGCAGTTCCCGAGGAAAGTCAGGCCATTGCATGGTGGCAGCATTAGGCAATCTAAGAAAAGCGACCATATCAAGTGCTTCAACCTCACCTAATGTCCAAAATTGTACACGTGTGAAATAGATCTTCCTGGATTAACTGACCAACGTTCGTGATTCCAGCACATGTGGCCTTATATATTGTAGGGGCCAAGGACAGTTTGCCAAAGGCTGATATATCTGGAGTACACTACAGAGTCAAAAAAAGTTTCGCCAGCTTCCACATTGCCCAGAAAGTTCAGCAGATAGAGTCAGTCTTTTTACCAGGTTGGGGTAATTTTACTGCAAGGGCTGTATCCAATCTACCCACTTCAGGTTGATCATTTACAAACAGAAATTGGGGGATGGGGCATTTTGGGCTAATCCAATATACGGCATAGTGTGGTTGTGCTGCTAGGAAATAATGCATGGGGTCAGGGACTGCAAAGTTGCCCTTTTCATAAGCCCGCTTGAGCCTCTCCTAACTTGTGTGGTGTCTTTCCACATCAAATGAGTCGCACCACCAATGTTCATAGTAGTGTAAAAATTCCTACCTGTTGGAATGGGAATATTTATAAAAACATACAAAAAGTTTGAGATGATCATCATCTTTACAAGTGCAACCCTGCACACAAGAGACAGGGGAGAGTGATCCAGCGCTCGACCTGCGCCGTGAGCTCTTCAAGCACCAAGCCATAGTTGTCCGAGTGTTGAGCCCAAAATTCTGGTAATCTGTATATCAAGATAGCAAACAGTCGCCTCGCCATGGTGACGGGAAATCTAAGGGGACTCACAAGGTATAAGGAGTAATAAAGTCTTCAGACTTGTCCTCAATGAATGCGCAGCCCTTGCAAATTCTCCTAAGTGTGTAACATTTCAGATAATTGGACTAAGATTTTCCCCTTGGTCCCTTACAAATACACCACTGATGTACAGTGAGGGTAGACACTGCCATGCATGAAATCTCAAGCCTCTATGTATAGGTTTGTTGGTATTCGAGAAGCAAGGGGCTCAATGATCATGGCAACAGCGGGCAGCCCTGGTCCGTACCTCCACCCACCTCCAGCGTATATGAACCTAGCTGTTGGGCCCATATAGAACATTTGTCAGTCCATTAAAGTAGTGACCTAGGTCCATCCTGCAGAGGACCACAAACAGAATGGACCACTCCAGTGAAAAAAGGCTCTCAGCATCAAAAGAACAGAGATTGCCCGAGCCTCCGGTTTTAAATGGTGAATCATTGAAAGCAGCATCCTGAGATGGTTTGAGATGGCCCCGACGGCTATGAAACTGGATTTATCCGATAGGAGAAGTTTGACCATCACTGGGTTTAATCTATTGGCGATAACTCATGCTAAAATCTTATTTTCCATGTTTACCAGAGAAACTTGCCTATAAGCAGGGCCACTGGAATTATGCGGCAGGAGAAGGCCAATTTATGCAACAGGGTTGGCTAAATTAGGAGGCAAGAAAAGCCAAATTAAAACGCATAATGCAGCACATTTTGTAATCTTATTACTTCATAATGTTTATTTTTAAATGTGGTAACACTGTCTGGACATTGGTTACACCTCATTAGTACCAGTTGAATACCCAAATACAGCAACAGAAAGGTGACCAGTCCAATTTGTAAAGGGCCTTTCACTATGCGGCAAAAACTCGATGCACTTTAAGTAACTTTTGTTCCATTAGAGTTTAAAACTAATTTTGTTAAAATCTGCAGATTATGCAGCAGATGGATTATTGGCCAAATACAGCAAATTTTAAGTTATGTGACTATCATCACAGCTGCACTATTGCATAATTCCAGCGGCCCTACCTATAAGAAACAGTAGGTCTAGGGTCTTTTCCAAGTTTTAAAAGGATGGATCAGGAAATCTCTTGTTGTGAGAGGGGGGGGGGGGGGGTGGGCGCGACGGTCCCAGACTCAAGAGCCACATGGTTTGGATAGGGTAATCAAGGGACAAGTGGATCCTTAAACTCCTTGATAAATTCAATGATTAGGCCATCCAACCCCAGCGCCTTACAGCTGGGAAAGCTATCAATGGCTGCTGTATTTCGAACATTGTTATTGGTGTTAAAAGAATTTTCATAGCCAACGCTCCATCCAAGCCAGGGCAAAATAATAAAAAAAAAAAAGTCAATCTTGTCATCAAGGAGAGCCAGTTTAGAGGTATAAAGGTTTTTCAAGTGAACAGGAACAATTCCGTACTGGTTATGAGGTCACCCATGTGCGAGCGCAATGATCATACAATTGTCCTAAGTCCCATTCTCCCCAGCAGTTGGGTTAGCATTCTGCTAGGCCTTTCTCCCTCTACACAAGCTTGAACCTCACAGTCCACGACCTCCCTGTAATGAGCCAACAGGCCATCAAGGACCGCTAATGAGGCGGTCTCATGGGATCATCCATAGTGCAGCTGCACGTTCACTAGCTTAGTCTCAAGTCATTGGAGTTAAGCCCTAAGAGACTTAAGGACCCGGAGCGGTTTTGAAATAGCAATCCCTCATATATAAACTTTAAATGTTTCCCAGAACGTCAGGAAAGAGGGCACTGATCCGACATTTGTTGAAATAAACTCCTCATTCGCTTGTGCAACATCAACTTTAAACATGGAGTCCATCAATGCAGGAGAAAGGGAACACCATGGTCTATGGGCAGTGAGGGTTAGGAATTTCAATTGTGGGGACCAGGTCATAGGCAAACATCAGGGAAGGAAAGCCAGAGGTCAATGCAAGAGCACAAATCAAACTCAATGGAATGAATATGCAGCAGGCATCCCTCAATTCCTACCAACCATCTGTCAAGCCATCAGAGTCAGGCAACTGTTTGAGAGTGCATCCCACATTTGGGGTTACCAATTCTGTGAGGTCTGGGGAAATCTAAGTTGTGGCTAAAGTTGCCACTCAGAATAGGGTTTGAATCATTATGAATGCAGTAAAGTTGAGCAATGCTCTCAAAGAAATTGGGAAAATCTACATTCAGGATATAGGAATTGAGGAGTGCGAGAGGGTAATCATGCAGTAAACTGGAGTAGTAGATTTAACGCCTCATTGGATCAAGATGGACAAATTTAAAAGTAAAGGAAAAAGACCTCCAAATCCGTATCACAACTCTTAATGAATATGAGCTTTCAGAAGCGAAATAATTACTAGGCCCTAATTTATCCCAAACAGATATGTTTCGGCAGGGGCCATACACATCTCCTGAATGATGGCTACCTCAATTCCATGTCTCTCCAGACATGTCAGTGTTTTTTAGGGGTTTGCAGACCATGAACACTCCAGATAATGAGTTTAATAGTGTCAGTGTATGTGGAAGAGGATTAGGGGAGAAAATAAATTCTCACGTTACTCAGTCTGATAGATATCAAAGATGTATCCGAGCATTTCGGTTCACCTAAGCATTGAATAGTAGTAAAACAAAAAAAACAAAAAAGGTCAATTACATTCTTCAGTATCCCAGCATCCTCACCCACACTGAACACCCCAGCAGTTAGTAAAGGAACCCCTACGATCAAACAAGCCCAATTAGTGCATGTGCACAAAGAACGCGGTCCAATGCCATCCACCCCGGCCCATATAGAACATTGTTACAAACAGGCAATGAGCTAGTACAAAAATATATCAAACCGGTGATTTGATCCAGTTTTTAAAAAAAAGCTGGAATACACCCCCGCATCAAGAACCGGTAGAGAAAGTGTACTCATGGGGCATACAATCATCAGTAACCATAACGTTAAGATAAATGCAAGAACATTAATCTAAAATCAAGAAATCAGGGCTGGGTTAGTTTTAGTTCAACCAGCAAAAAAGGAAATGAGAGGGAGGCACCAAATCTACTCCACATCATTGAATAGGGCTCTAGAAGCAGAGTCAGTGTCTGTCTGGAAGCTGATCCAGAGAATTACGTTGCTTTCTTTATAGCAATTTCAAGTGGTCCTTTACTACCCTGAAGGAGTCCCTAGGTGAGGTAAAAGCCATAACATGTCCATCCCGCTGGAAACCCAATTTAAGAGGAAACACTACGTAGGGATCTCGTTGGCCACAAGCCGGTTTTGTTTTAAGTCAATAAAGGATATCTGGCCTCCTGTACCACTACGGTGAAATTCGGGTATATCTAAATGTCCATTTCTTGGTAGAACAGGGAGGACTTCTCTCTGCCAAGGCGTGTCTCTCCCCAGATGGTGGCTAAGGCCCCATTGCCCTGTGAGCTCTTGACAATAAAGCATTGGAATAGGTCTCTATCCAGGATCTCCATTAAGAGTTGTTCAATAAACTTCCCCATCTTACCCGTATTGGTGGATTACGCAAGGCCAAGGATGCACAGATATTGCGCTTTGAGCAGGATTCTAAATCCTCATTTTTATGGTAGCTTTCAACCTATCAGCAGCTAATTTTGCAACTTCGGTCTAGAGCTAGATAGTATCATCCTCAGTTGCAGATACTCTGCCCTCCGCCTCTTTGATAAGGTCATCATGCTTATCAATATGGGCTTTCATTTGATTAAGGAACGTAGGAAAGGAATCAAACTTCCAATTGATCTGCTGGAGCGCATTTTAAGAAGCAGATTCTGGGTGTTTGTCTTGTCATTTTCAACAGGGTGCCCAGCTTCCAGGTCAGACTGATCTGGCGTGGGTCACACTTGAGTTCTAGACACCCTGCGCGAGTCAATCAGTTTTTCTAGGTTGTTTCAGACCGTTCTTGTCCTTAGTAGTAGAGTTGCACAGATAGAGCATCCAAGGGCACAGTGTGATGTGAACTGGCAAGACAGCTGCAATTTAAGATAATAAAGGGTCCACAGATGTGCCTAGCTCGCCATACGTTTTGCAGAACTCTCAAATACCAATGAACGTTTAGGACCTTTGACTGTTAGGTTCATTTTTGAGAGCATGCCCTGAGGGACTTAGAAGTTCACTAGGTGTGAAAGGCAGTTGCTCATAAGCTACCCCAGCCTGGCTGATGGGACATATGGAGCAAGAAATGCCATATATAGATTGATAGGATGAATCATCATGCTACAAGAAGGCTCAAACCATTTACAGGATTAGCACAGGACGCTTCTTCTGTAGCTCTAAGGCATATTGTCACCTTGGAAAACTGCCAGCCAACGCAGGACTATCTGGATCACACCTTCAGAAAACATTTTTTCAGCTCAGACTTTATGCTAAAGCAGACACTAAATTTTGGCTCTATCACAAACATGATCTTGTGCCGGGTAAAGCAGACTAATGCATCAATTCCAAGATTCTGTTTTGACCTTGTGGTAACAAGTTCAAACCTTAGCTGTTTTACTCAGCCTTTGATGTCACTAAAACGAGTACCACTGAGCTGGGTAACAAACAGTTATTTCAGTGTCAAGAGCCCGAAGGTTGAATGCGCACTTTACAAATACACGTTATGTCATATAGTGGCTAAACCTTTACTTCGTTGAAGCAAAGGGTACCCTTCCAGATCCACACAGGATATCAAGACAATAAAAACAGGGTAGAAACTGATGTCCACTGAAAAACACCAGAAATAAAAAGAGCCAGACATGCATAATAAAACATCTGTCTGTGAAAGCTCATTGCACTACCAACTAGCTATTGTCTAGCTTGTAGGAGCTGTGCTGGAATGGCAGTGTGGTATTAGCAAGACCTGCTGCAGACGGAATCAAGTCAGTAGATTGCAAAGCAGACCATTCGTCGATGCACTCTATTCCCTTGGAAAAGTATATGGTGGGGATTAAAGTCTACATCAATGCTGTCACTTAACCTTCAAATGCCAGGTATTACAATTGAAAGGAAGTATCCGATTCTCTTGTTTTTACCAAACTATAGGAATTTGTGTTAATTCCACAACAGGTCAGAAACAGAGAGAGAAGGAGAAGATTAACTCATGACAGTTCACCCATCGCCCCTTGCTCAGAGGCTAAACTCCAATATCAAGGCCAAGATAGAAATGGGTTAATACCGTTTTCTTGGGAGGATCACCCACATTTCAGAACCAATCATTCCACCTTAAGACGTTCTAATAAAATATATTGCCCCTTTCCATGGAACAGGAATAATGACAGTGTAGCTTCATCTGGTTCAGCACAAAAAGGGATTGGATTAGTTTCTACCCAAAATCTCTTTGAAAGAGATACAGGTACCCAAGGCTTTCAACCTCTCTGGATTTGGGAAGGTATAATGGATGCAATTCCAGATTAGAGGGTGGACTAGTAAAGCCAAGACACCAAGAAGGAATGTCACAGTGAGTTCAAGCTTACAACAAACTCATCTTAGTTTGATGGGGTCAATGAAGTCATTCAAGGTTAAAGGTCACAGTAGCATCATCAATAAGAGCACGTAGATTTGCAGAACGGAATAATTACATTTTGGGTTGAGGATCATATTCAGGTGCGCTGTGGTTGAAGGGGCCGATTAGGTCAACTTTGGTTGATGCTGCCAGGGTGGTCAATTCAGGTCATGGGTTCCTACGAGGCCAGCTCAGGCAATGCAAACTTTGCAATAGTGGCCCAGAGAGGCATCATCCTTTTGGCCCTGCGAGGGCCAGAACCACTTTAGCCACTCATCAGTTACCCTCCCTCTTCATCATCATCCCCCTCCCCACTTCACCCCTGTCAAAGGAACTAACTTAAGGATTTGAGGTGCAGATTACCTGTGTGTATACCAAGGGGACGCTGATCCAATCATAGTGGAAGAGCATGCCGCAGTTCCCACGAAATGCATTCAGTTCCTTAAGGAAAGAAAAAGAAATGTAATAATTGACAAACAATAATTACCCCCTTCAAAATTCCCAAAAACAAATGAGTCTTGTAAAAACTCTCCCCTCCACCATGTGTTCCTCTCACCCCAGCAAGAAGTGCTTTCTCTGCTATCCAAGAATCACCCCCAAGCCCAACATGCCCCGTCACACCCCCCCCCCAATCCTCTTGTCCGCCAGGGAAGTCCCAGGCTAAAACACCCCAACTGTCAAATAAGCATTCAGGGGTAGATCCTACTCCAGTGATGGCCAAAGAGTCGCCGCTTCTTTGCCCCATTTACTGGTAGTCATTATTCACCCCTCAATATCAAATGAAGAATCAATTCACACCCATCAGTAACCAATGAAAAGTTATTTCTTAGCCCTTTAGTACCCAGTGAGGATCAGGTCTCAACTCAATACCTGATGAGGAGTCGATCATCACTATATATATATATATATATATATATATATAATATACGAGGGGTCCATTCTCAACCTTCCAAAATTCAATGAGGAGTCTATTCTCGCCAATCCAAAATTCAATGGGAAATCTGTTCCCGCCCCTCCAGTACCTAGTGACTGGTCTGTTCTCACCCATCCAATACCCAGTGAAGTTCCATTTTCATCCCATATATACCCAATGAAGAGTCAGTTCTCAATACTCCCATAACCAGTGAGGAGTCAGTTCTTACCTCTCCCATTCTCAATGAGGAATCCCCACAAAACCCCTTCAATTCCCAATAGGACAATGTCCACCTCAGCTACTCATTTGTACCATGCCCCATACCATACCCTACCAGTGAGCAAGAAACTTTGCAGAGTTGGGGGGGGGGGGGGGGGGATTTGGACATTTACAACCCATTTGAAACCTCACAAATTGTTACCCCCCCAGCCCATCTCACATCAATCAGCATTTTCAGTGCATGGTCATCTCTGATCCGGCCTTCTTTCCGGACCTGGGCCGCCAGGTTGGTGAACCAGACACATGGCACCCAGTACTTGTTGTAGGAGGAGTGGAGAGCCTCGTATTTCTTGCGCTCATCCCTGGTCATGAAGCCTGAGTGAAGGGGAGAGAACTCATGAGGGCACTAAACACAGCAGCAACTTGATCCTCACTAGATCATTTATCACCAGAATATTAAAGCTTAACTTTAGTGCTCAAACAATCACAAATTGGTTAAAAAAAAAAACTCACCACTTCACACAGGAGGCTAAGAACACATTGAAAACACCTGCAAATATCTCCACGCCCGGGTGCTAATGTAGGTTTCATGAGGGCTCAAAACTGACAATATTGCAGACATGAGTGTTGCTGGCATGTCAGCTACCATTTGTCACAATGCTTAAACCTATGCAAGTGTTGGATTATCATCCCATGCTGCATGTTTCATTAACAGAAATCTTGGCATGTGCCCAATACAAGTAACAATGCAACCTGAAAGGGCAATATTAATGAGTGCAGACAAGATTTTGCCTATGGAGGCAAGAGTCATAGGAAGTTTGGCATTCAGTCTTCCCAACGTCGTCAATTATAATAGTTTGAGACTTAAAAACGACTACAGGAGTTTGGTAAGCGCCTTCCCATTTAGGATAGGCAAAACATCTTCCACGTAGGCTGATGGCATATAGCTACTTATTTGTAGCCTGATCGGATAGTTCCACTTCGTACCATTCCTTCAGATTTTGCAACTACTTCCTACCTTACTTGAATATATTAACTTCTTCCCAGTCTTGGCTAAAAGTGGGTTGATCTTGGTTAGATATGCCCATTTCCTACTGGCTCAATTGGATACCCTTCATTTAAGTCAGCTGGATTAGGAATACCTGCTTTGTCCCAGTTTGTTCCGATATAGAATCTTCAAATCAGGCTGTTCGCCGAAACACACTTCTTCCTAGCCTGCTGCATCACAGCCTAGTCAGTCATGCCAGATTATTTCAAGCTCAAGCTAAATTTTCACTTGTTTTGTACCTGGTGAGTTATTGGTTCTTAGGTCCAGCCTTTATAAATATACTTGCTTTGGCCTTTGCACCCTCCACCACTTGGTCGATGGTGGGATATTCCGCGTCCTCTCAGCTTGGCTGTGTATACAAGTAGTCGCTCAGCCCGAAAGGATATGCTTGGGTCTTCCATGCCAAGCAGGGTGCAAACATTCACGCCCTGCCCAGTAGGATATACCCCACTCTTCGCAACTTTATTGGCCATATCGGTCTCTACCATGTTCAGACAGAACAATATTCCTCCCAGGTGTGTTACGCATATTTACCTCCATCATGCTCTCAAAGGTGGACTATATCCACCTCTTCCAAGTTTGGACAGCCAAGCAGGCCTTCAATCAGCGTAAGGGGATGCACCCGTTTCCGCCCAACATTTTCAGATATCCCCTCTTCGATCCAGTTATTGGAAATACCTGCTTCCACCACATGGTCCACTGTGGGGAACCTCTTGAAGACAGCGGTGCTGACGGAGCGCAGTATAAGTAGGGAGGACAGGTTGCAGTAGCGCATGAGCGTGCGGCGATAGAGACGTCCTTTCTCATTGGACCCATGCACGTTGCCAGAAATGACGCACATGAGCCGGTCTGGAAAGGGGATGCTCTTGTACTGGCTCCACCACCGATTCACAACCAGAGTGACATAAAAACCTGTTGAGATTCACAAAAAAAAAAAAAAGGATTGGTTACAGTTCAAATGAATTTAATGCGTTTCTGAAACATTTTGAAATTGCTGATATACTCTGGATGCATTGGTAGGTTACCCCTGAATAGCATAGGAAATTTGTATTATCTTGAATAAGGCAGGAAAGACAGAAACCTCTGTAAAAAGGATGCTTCTCTTACTGTGCGAATAGTGTAAAGTGTCTCAGAGAACACATGCAAACTTTGTCCCCAAACTGTTTTCAATTAAGCATACATTTGGTCAAGTCTGCACATGCTACGTAAGATCTTCAAGTGGCTACCCCTACACACACGAGACGTACCGTGACACAAGCCCTCATCACCAGCCAACTGGACTATGGCAATCTCCCCCTTGTGGGAATCGCCGCACACCTGCTACAAAGACTTCAGACCATACAGAACGCCACAGCCAGAATCATCCTCCGCCGACAAACCCACATCACACTCCACCTCAGGAAACTCCACTTGCTCCCCATACAGAGAAGCGGACACTTCAAGCTGCTGACCCATGCACACAGGGCTCTACACAACGAATGACCTGCATACATTCACCAACGCCTGAACTTCCACCAACCATCGAGAAGACTGTGCTCCACCTCCCTTTCACTTGCCCATACTCCCGCATCTACCAAAGCAGAAGTGTGGGACTCTCCTTTCCCCTACATTGCAGAAGAGACCTGGAACAGCCTCCCCATGCACCTCCGAGCCATCACCTTCCTTCCAGAATTCGAATGGCCCTCAAGACCTGGCTGTTCCAATAAGCCTCCGGGGCCTACAAGCACCGGGATACCCTATCGGGTGATTATCTGCGCTTTATTAATCGATTGATTGGTGGGGTCTATTTTCTGCCCTAGGCCCACCGTGCTTGTGGCACTAAACTACTTAATGGAAATATAACTATGGTGAACTTCGTAATGTAGCAGTGGTTCTAAAACGTACATTTCTACTAAATATCTAACTTTACCAAAGTGGTCTGCCCAGGGTAACTGCTTGCTAGGGCAAACTTAAGCCTATTCTCTGTGCAACTAAACAAGTAAAGCCCCTACCGGTCAGGTATGAGAGCCCCACAAAACTGTTGAGGTACTATAGGGTTTCTCAACCCAGTACTGCCATCCCTTTGGCAGAAGCAGAATTGCACTGATTAACAAGAATTGGTAAAGTCAGTAGGACTTGCCTTTGGGACCTACTGGCTTTTGCCAGTGTTTTTTAGCCATGCTTTGCAACATGGGGAAAGGAAAAAAGCCTTTTGACAGTGCTGCCTGCATCATTTTGTACATGCACCATTTGCAGAATTATTAATGCTATGCTACATAAATACTGGGACACAACTCCTGTGATTCAGTATGAGCCTATGCAGAGTAATATAAAAGATGCTTTACCACAAGGCTACATAGGATTCCTCTGTATATTAAGCACAAGTATAATTATGAATGAATGTGACCGCCTACAGAGCAACTCATCACGTTAAATACCTATAGTCATTAGTATGTAAAACGTCCTTCAAGCAGACTGCAGAATGATGTATGGAGAGGGAGACAGAGAGAAACAGAATAGACTGACAGATCAGTAGATTGACATATCTATAGGCAGACATTATAGAAAGGAGAGGAAATGTGCCCGGTTAACAGTGTGCAGAAAGATGCCAGTTTCTAGGGAGATTCATGAGGTTAAAGAGGAGAGAGTATGAGACAGTATTCATTATCAGTTATTTAATTTGCACTAATATTACAGAGGCCCCTTGCTCTGGAGGGCTGGCTCCTGCATGTGTCTCCAAACATGCGTTTGCAACAAGGTGCTCGGCAGCGAGCATTTTGTTTTTTGCCAGTTGACAGGCTTAATTTGAGCTGATGGTTGCAGGTGGGGCCCACCAGCACTTTTTCAGCACCAGACTTTAACCCAGAGGAAGACAGACAAAAACACACACACACAGGCAAGACGAAGGAACAGAAAGATGGAAAACTCATCACAAAGGGAAAAAGCCGGAACCTGCAAGAGTGAGATGAAGGGACAAGGACTGCCTGGTGGTGGATAACAGAGGGATGAGTAGAATTTAAAACTACTTAGTCTTGGTACTTCGCATGCTGACATGTTGAAGCACCGACCACGGGCTTCTGAACAGCACTTTAGCCACCGGCACTCATTCTTTTACAAATTAAGCACTGGTCAGTTCAGTTCTGAGAGTGAACATGTCATCTGGTGGAATAGCATAATCTTTCCTGTTACAGTCAAAAAGTTGGTGCTGTTCATCAACAGAAATACCCCGCAGGCCCTCAAACTGCCTATTTAGTGTAACCATTTGTTCTGTGCAGAGATCCAGGTCCGAGTTTTAGGTCTCGCCTAGGCGGCGCTTGCGTGGTCTCTTCAAGACATGCTGTATTCAGAACAGGAACATGAAGCTCTGCCCACTTTTTGCCCATCTTTTTAATTGGCTCCTGTCACTATCCTTTGTAAATGATGGTTTTTCATTGGCAATAGGCTTAGTAGTTACTCCCTAGTAGCACCTTTTCTCTTCTTGTAACCCCCATGATGACACCCTCCGTTACATGTGTTGCTTCTCGTTACGTTTTAATTGTAGCCTCAGCACACCATTTTCTTAAATGCCTTCCTCCTGCCTGCTGTTAAAATAAAATGTAACCAGTATGGCACACCTCAGCTGATATAATGGCGGTTACACCTTTCTTTTTTTCTTAATTGCAAAGTGGCTGCATACCTTTGTCGATTTATTTACCTTTCTTACAGTGACAGCACCCGCGCTTTCGCTTTAAACATCTTAAGCTAAAGCGCAGGTGCTAAAGCGCTAGTGCCGCTATCCATTTGTAATGCAATAGCCCTCTCATTACTGGAAGTTTGAGCCATTGCCGTTGCATTAATATTAGCAATGCCAATAGCTGAAACTTTCAGTAATACAAGACCTATTGCATTGCACATGTTTTTTTCCTGTGCCAACTGGAAGTACAAGCCCCCTCACTACCCAAAGCTCACTCGATTCTTTAGAATAGATGCCATTTACTTTTGAATTTCGACTTTCAGTAAGGCATTTCTTCCTCCGAAGTGTTAAACTGCTTCCCAGTACCGACCTTATTTTAAAGTTATTTGCTGTATAGAACTTGACCCTTCCAGTACAAATAGATTTATTCAACTCCGAACATACTTTTTTTTTTGGGTGGAATATAAATTATTCGATTTAAACAGTCGAGGCATTTTTTTTTTTTTTGTTTTTTTTTTTTTTTTTTAAATCAGGCCACATGCTCTTAAAATGTTGTTTTCCTACAGTGTTGCCCAGTCTCTGTGTCGACTCAAACTCTACTCGCCCAGAGGAGGGACTGGGGGGGGAAGTTTGCATGGAGGCAGTGGGTCTTCGGTGGCCATTGCAGTTCATACGTTTGATGGCTGCTGGAATGGGAGATGAGGGGAACTAGACTACTCTTGCATGTCGGAATTGAAGTCTCTCTTTATGTGCGAGTGTTTAGAGTTCCTCCCAGTTAGCAGTCTGACCGAAATGTACACAATGTTCCCCGTTTGCCTCCTGGCTGTTACTTAACTCAAGCAGAAAAAGAAAAAAGGATTAACCAACTAACCAAAACTGTCAGACTAGAAAGCTAGGGCATTGTTGCTGCTTATTAAATTTAGCTTATTTGTGTTGGCTGAAACAACGATTGCTGGGCGATTTCCAAATGCATCAGATGTGTTTTAGTTCACATGCTGAATAAGCGGATCTGAGGGAGATGCTTGACTTTAGGTGACATTGACCTATTTGAAGCCAAAGCTTGTGCTTTTCACATTGGGGTGTGGGTCTGGCATATGGAATTTGAAAAGGATCCCTTTGGCTCCACATCAGTTGTAGATTAGCGGTGTTAAACACCAGTCTACTGGTTCCTTTGTACATTTATGGACCTTAGAAAAACAGATGATGGCTGCCAATGTATAATGTGCATTAAAAAGCCAGTACGACTGCCATTTGGTTGTATATGTGGGCATCAAAACTCTCTCCAAATGGGTTCTCGTTTTTATGTTACTACTATTTAATTTTTTATTTTTTTTTTACTTTTTTCCACTTGTATCGTGTTTCTCCAATGTACATCTCTGTTAGTGGAAAGTTTGGCCATTTGCGCCATCTATTAAGGGTCTTTGCTCCAGATGTGCCATTGTAAGTATTTTAATGATTGGAATCGGCTGCAAACAAGTTCACTTTCATGGAGCAATCCAAACTATAACCTTTTCATTGAACAGTCTACCGTATAATTGACTTTTTGTTGAGGACATTGCAAAATTATAAGCAAATTTCCATGTTTAGGTCTTGCCAGAGACAGCGCATGTGCTCTCGCTTGTAAGACATTGTTACCTTACAGTGGGCTTACAGCCCACCCATTGTTTATGATTGGTTGGCTTCACCATCACTCAGTCCCTTGCTTCTGTTTGGTTAGCGGGTGCTAGTCTTGGCTTACTAGAAGCAAGGCTGGCAGTAAAAGATGCAGTTACTGCCAGCCATGCTTCTCCTAAGCAACGACTATAAGTGCAAAGTGGATGTTTTCGCACAGCTTGCAGGTTTCCAAAACATAACTAAAAAACATTATCAATTTCAATGCCAATAGATAGCTCACACTCTTGCAAATGCAAGACCTATTGCATTGCAAAGGCTTGATAGAACCAGCCCCTGCAGGAGTGTGTTTATGATGTGTCCTGCTGGACAGGGCAATGGTCGTGTCTTAATTATATTGCGTTTCCAGCCAACCAAGGAACTCTTCCTAATCTGGGTTGCAATCTCTGGAAGAAATTTGCTTGGATCAGCGTCTGAGAAGGCCATGACGCCCTCTGGCCTCCTTTCAAAATAGAACTCCCCACAGAGGAGGTCCAATTGCAGCAGGAGCCACCAGATAGTAAAAGGAGATTGCCTCAAATACAAAAGCATACGTTGTCCGCTTGAAACCGTGAACAAGAAACTAATCACTGTTGAGTACTCCACCACAAATGTGAAATAAGCATTTGCAATGCAAATCGGTCTTTATCTTGCAGTGCTTCCTATTGGCTTTGGCATGATCTTATGTCATCTTGCATACTAATTTTGCTCTTTTGCGTGAATAGAGGCTTATGCTGGAGTGACTCCATTTTCTGAGCTGTCGCCATTTTCTGAGCTTCACTAGGTGAGAAGGGCATGCTTTCCTTTTCACTTGTTTTTCACACTTTACTGTCCAGAAAGAACTGGATCTTGTCAGAGGAATGTGCTCGCTCTGCTCTGAAGCCATAACAGACGCCTGGCCAGCTGAAGTTGTGGCCTTGGTGCGGAGTGGTATGGGCTCTGATGGGAAAAGGGGGCGAGGCTCACCAGGAGCTTCGTCTTACGTCTCCACTTGTACTAAAGGAGGTGTCTGGGTTCTGTTCGGTGGAAGCTCATCACAGGGCAGACATGCAGCTGTGGCGGTGAGGCGTATAGTGTCACTACTGTCTCCTGTTTCGGCCGAAGAACCGGACTCCCCTGGCGAAGTGGAAACGGGATGGACAGACAGTTGGTGAGGTGTTCCACTAATTTCTAGTTTTCCTACTGGTCTTGCTTACTATAACTTTATTTTCAGGTGATGAGAGATTATATATACACATTTGCCTTGATTGTGTTTCAATCATACTATTGATATGTTAAGAGTCTGCTATGATAGGTGCATTTGGCTTACCGTGTGGTGCTATTTACTAATAAATATATCCCATATATACCAATTCGTCTTTTCCTTGTAGCAGGAGGTGTGGACGCTTCTTGGCCAAGTATTCTGTTGTATAAGGATGGGTGAATTCCCTTCTAGCAGGTAATTGTGTTATAGGAAGTTGTTCTACTCCTGGCAAGTGATGTGCAAAGTATCTCACTCTAGAGAAGTGTTGTGTGTGTTACCACAGATGCAGCTCCAGCACTGCCTAGAAGACTTCGAATGGCGCAGTTACTGATGAGACCAGAGAAGCAGCCGCAGCACTGTCTAGGGGACTATGAATGAGGAATTACAACTGGGAACAGAGAATCAGCACTGCCTAGAGGACTTGGAATGAGGAATCGCTGCCAGGACAAGAGTAGCAGCACTGTTCAGAGGACTTACAATGTCCTGATTCATGTAGGGCCATTTCCCGCCCCAATAGGTGTAACTATCAGTTTGTGACATTACACAAAAAGGAATACAGAATGGAGCTCATTACGAGTCCTGTGCAAAATCCGCCAAGCCTTCCCATAAATAAGAGCACACAAACAAAAAAGAAAAAATATAAATTCACACACCCCACCCCTATTTAAACTAAGTAAAATATTGCATCTGGAACTGCGTACATGTTAAACCCAAAAATAAAAACATTCACGTGAAAAAAAATGGTGTGCAATGAAAATAAACATGATAAAAACAGTGGCCATGTTTACAAAATGTGAAGTTAACAAATAATTTTAGTCATCGGCTGAAAGGCTTTAAATAAGCGCGTCAGTCGTTTTAAATAAAATGAAAAAGGTATTTTATCTACAAAAATTGCACTCTATACTATGTGTTAGTCAAAATAGTGGCATTAGCGTACCATACATTGTGCACATCTTGCACAGGGTTATGCAACTAAAGAGACCAAAATGTAACATTCTTTACAGAATGCTGCTGCCTGCACGAAAATAAAAATGCGCAAACAGAAAGGTAAAAAACCTTTAAAGAAAGGATACATGACATAGGACAATACTACTTGGGAAGGAGCCAAACCTGAAAAGGTGGGACAAATAAAGGCCATAAATCAAACAAAAGCAAGCTTTTCCCAACACACATTTGAACAAATCGCCAGTGAGGGGCGGAATTAAAGCCCATGTACCGAACACAGCATGCCTCGCAGAGCAACGCATGCGCTGCCTAGGCTCCACTTAAAAAGACATTATGGTTAGAAAATGCTCACTGCTGTGCAAAAATCCCTGCCAGAGGCAGCAGACGGCCTTTTCAGTAATGTGTAGCTTCTGGAGACGGTCCTGCAGCTCCTACACTGTTGTGCTGCTTCAGGGAACTATGCTCATTTCAAATAACAGGTGTGATTAGCTGCAGTGCCTTAGAAAGAGATTGGTAGATTAAATTAAAAAGAAAAGGTTTAGCACATTTTAACAGGAAAGCATGTGGGAAGGACTTGAAGCAACGTGGGGAGAATCTCATGTATGGGGCGAGCCGTCAAGAGCTGCTGGCTCGGGATCCGGGTTCGCGTCTTGGTACCAGCTCAACATCCTGTGACTCTGGGCAAAACATTTAATGTCCCCATGCCCATGGACAGCGCCTGGATACCCTGAACAGTAATAAACAGAGCTATATAAATCTGCAAATTATTAAAGAGAGCAGTGGGGACAGAGAAGCACATGGGTGAGAGCCCAATGCAGACACTGGCAGAGGGGAAAGAAGCACACAGACAAGACAGTAAAATGGAGCACGGGGGGTAAGAAGTATATGTGCTTTAGAGTGACACAAAGAACGGAGGGCAAGAAACATACAAGGGGAAGTGTTGGAAAACACACGCACTCTCAAAGTGCTTCATAAGAGAAAAAAAACTGCCCAAAAAGCGTGTATTTGTGGAAGAATGGAAGGAGCCAATCAGAGAGGTGGTAAAGAGGCAACACTCCGACAGGGGGGACAAAGACATGCTGGACTGAAAACTAGTAGAACCAATAAACCGAAAGCAAGCAACTTTAAATGACAACCCACAAAGCCAGTGGTAAACAATGGGCCGAATGCATTCCTAGACCAGCTTTCAGCATGTCTCCAATATGTCTTTTCAATCAGACAGCTGGTAGGCTTCAAACTAAAAACTGGGGGCAAGAACGCCATCACCCCTTAAACTGACATGAACGAAAATTGCCACCTGTCAGAGGATGGGGGACCCCAAACTCAGAGTTGGTTGGACAAATGGCTGAGAGATGTCAATACTCTGATCTGGCAGAGGAGATAGTTTGATGTAGAGATCTGCTCCCATTCCCAAATTGTGCTGGGCACTCCAAAATGCATCAGGCTCACATGCCCTACATAACTAGCTGGAATTATTAGTTTCTGATTCAAGGTAATTGCAAGGTGAAACAACATGCATTTAAATCTATTTCATAAGTTCAGTATTACCCCAGTATTTACTGACCGGTATAATTTCTTATGGTCAGTCTGAAAGATTGCCCACATATAACCAATCTGAGCTCTAGGTTTTTGCGCATTAGGCGCTCTATCAACAGTATTCATATTTGATGGTACTGGCCTGCTAGATAAGGACAATAGGCATAACCATTTTTCACACATATTTTTGATGGCTATTGTAATAGTATATCACAGTTAGGTAAAAAAAAAAAAAAAAGGTAGAGCAGTTTATTCAATAAACATACAGGTTTTGTGCAAGGTTTGTCTCACAACATGGTTGTTAGTATATAATTAATGTTTAACAAATGCATATCAACGTTTCTTGCATTACTGTGTACAAACATTAATTTTATGTATTCACATCAGTTGTGGCTGGTGTCGGGGCAAAGTGGCGGAGCGGAGGGAGGGGAGGGGGGGACAAACGAAAAACAAACAAAAAAGTACCAGACACCCACTGCATTGCCACATTTCTGGCTCCACCGCAGGCACAAGCTCCCAGACTGCCATGTGGCCAATCCAGACGCTGCTCTCACAGCATGAGAGTTGTGTCAGGATTGGCCTGAGCACCCTCGCTTTGCACTCCCAGGGAGATCGTACTTGCTGTCTGCATTCCGGAAACACAGCTCTGCTTGTAGACCGCTTCAGTGCGCATGACTGTTTGGCCGGCTTGAGATGGCCAGCCAAACTGTCACACGCTCCAACTGTGCCCCCCCACTCCCCCCCCCCCCCTCAGGAACAGTCATCCCCTGGCCCCGCCGCAGACTCCACGGTAGGAGAAAAATAAAATGATAATAAACATGGTCTATTATGGTTTTATTTTTCAAGTTTAGCACCAGTTACTGCTGGTGGGGGTGACACTCCCACCACCATAGCAGAGGAGCCGCAGCCGATTCACATTGGATTGTTCCAAACCTGCTCTACAAATCAAACTCATCCAAGTCTATTGGGGCTTTTCCTCTCCGGTCTCCTCTATTCAACCTTCAGAATTTTGGAAGGAGAAATGGAACCCTGAAGGTTGCGAAATTACTCCTGCTGAGGAGCGAAATAAAGTGTATCAACACTATTGGTAATGGTCTATCCCCATTTCACTCCTTCCCTACTTGACTCCTTAGGTGTAGGGCTATCTGATTCTGTGTATGTGTGGAAGCTTACCAGCCCTCTTTAGGCATGCACAAGAATGAGGTGCTGTAATGGTGACACTGGGACAGTGTAGTGCATCTATATACAAGCAAGGGATGCATGTGAATGCAATGAAGCCAGACCAAAGACGTAGCCTTGCTGATTCACTACAACCCATCTCTATATGTAAACCAAAAACAAAAAATCTCATGCAATATTAATTCCAAACACAGCTCGTACAGTCTCTGTAAGTGGCTAAATATGCCATGGAGCATTAACAAAACACCATTCTTTAAAGATTACGGGGATCTTCCATTTCAACCTCTGGACGTGTGCCCAAGAAAAGAGACCGAGAGTTTGAGACAGAGCTGGTGTTACAGAACTTTTAATAAAAAAAAAAAAGTTTTGAAAGGTGGGCATTTGCTTCAGACTTAAATCAGGATGTTTGCTGGTTTAGTTTCTGACGCTACACATTTCCTAAAAACAAAACCCGTTTAAAAACCTCTGGAAACATTGCTTTGTTACAAAATTAACAAGCTCTACAAAAGATGTAGAGTCTTTTCGGCCTATTGGCTTTGCCAATGCCTTTTGCTGTTCAGCATTTGCAGAAATATACGCTTTTTGCATTGACGTAGCTAGACCTTTTGTCTGCCCGTGGCGGTCCCTGCGTTTGCATAATGACTCATACCTGAGCATGCATCATTACACATGCACATATAAGCTTCATTCTACATACAAAAATTTTCCAGGAGGAATTGTTTAGACCACTTTCAATAGTTAGGTGGCCTTAAAGATGATCCTTTTGTATACCATCAAAAAATTAACTCACATAATCAAACACAGGCGTATTGTTATGAGCAAAAGTATATTATTATATGACTATATATTAAGGTTATCCTTTTCAATCCAACTGAAAGACTCACATGTCCACCACTCAAATAAATTTCCATGAACTATTTTCCCACTAATTCTATTTGGGGTCCAGAATTGCGTGCTAGGCGCCGAAAAGCGCTTCAACACTTCATCAAGGGTAGCAAGCTCCATATAAAAATGCAAGCCCTTCCCTCGATCCCTTCACTATCCTCTCTCAATCCAAATAAACTCACATGCTCACGGTCCAAAGTACTAATTCACCACTAATCCTTTTGGGTTCCAGAGTAGCGCGCTACTCGCCAAAAAGCAATTTGACGCCTCATGAGAGGTAGTAAGCGCTATACAAATGCAAAAAACATTGTGAATACATGTAGTACAAAGCATTATATACACACACCAATAGACACAGTAGTACATCAATATATTAACATATTACCACTGGTGCCATCACACGAGCCTTCAAAATTGATACTATGCACTCAGTGCAGGGACCTGGGGAAGTGCAGAGTCCTCTTAACAAAATTAGTTTATAAACCCGTGGTCCCATTAGGTAAATCCTTATCTTTGAACTGGTAGCTTTGGCTAAAACACCACAAGGTGTAATCAATGGTGTTAGTGGATAGACTGTCAACGTTCGGTCTCAAGTGGCTAAAAACGTCCACAAGACCATCCTCAGGACTCATGGACCTCACACCACAAGAACGGGTCAATCAATCTCGACTCCGTACAGCACTGTTCCCACACCTCCTTCGATGTGGCATGCCCAAAATCCAAAGTGCCTGTAATGACTGAGCACTAAAGAAAGCCGCAATTTTATCACAGGGTTTCCCCTGAAGCAGTCTCAGTGCCTGTGGCAGTTTAGATCTTAGAAACACGTGGCCGAAACAGAATCGAAGGGTGAAATGGGCACCTTGGTGAGGGAACAGTGTTGGACATCTTATGCTGGGTAACTGTAGGAGGGTCACACGTAATGCACTCCTGAAACCAAGACAGTACAAGTGCATATACAGGGTTTACATTACACCACAGTGGTTGCACAGACTAGATCCTCGAAACTGGAGCAATGCAGAAAAGAGGGGACTTAAATACACGTGGTGGAAATGCTCAGGTGTGGGTGCTTTCTGGAGTGAGATGGTTCATACCTTGGGGATATTAACCGAGCTACAACTGCAGCCAACGATTCAGATGTGCTTGCTGAGACTAGTTACTCACACTAAAAACGTGGAGAAGATATAAGAACTAGGACCCACCGTGGCAGAGAAGTGTGTATGCTTGAGATGGATGACTAAACGTCTGCCCGCTCGAAAGCAATGGCTATAGAATTTGTGAGTTGGTTACGTGCTGAATGATGTACATCACAGGTTGGTTTGCAGTGGGGTAAAACAGGCAGGTAGAATAGAATGGGACTTAGTAGAAATCAGACTACAGCAGGAAATGGGAGACCCTGAGGCCGGACAAGATCCAGAAATTAATGATAATTTTTCAGATGTGTCTTTAGTGCTAATTTGTAGTGATGAGATGATACAAACTAAATTACCTATGCGGTCAGAGTGTCATGCATGAACCAATGTTAAACTGTACACAGTGTGCTTTACTTCGCTCTGCTTGTTGAGGGGAAGGGGGCGGGATATTTAATTGAATTGTAATGTTACTTAACTACTGAAAATCAATAAAAGGCAGATTTTCTTTTAAAGTGGCCAGGCTATGGTCTCATCACAAGAAACCAAAGTGCCTTGGGGGACTTGGTGCTAGACCAAGATCACTTACTGCAGTTGGCTGCCACATTGACTGCGGTTAGAATCATCCTTGTGACTCAGGGTGGCCTCTTTGCGGTGGCAGGTTTATATTTGGGTGGACGATTTTTGTTTGGTCCCTAGGAAGATCACCCTGTGAAGGTTTAAACAATCGACATCAAGTCCAGCAGACCATGGCATCTTTGTCCACCACCATCCGCCCCACCATTTTCCACAGAGACGCATGGGTAGATACCAGAGATCCGAGCAGTTTCAGCAGGACTTGACCAGACTCCGCATTGTCCACATGGGAGACAGTGTGAATGACGCACCACCAAGGCCCGAGCACGCCCTGTCCCTACCCAGCAAACACCTGCAGAGGCTCACGGAAACTAAAAGCAAGGCACCTTGCAAAGAAGAAGCATTGTGGGTAGATCTTTTGGATGTCTCCCTCGCTACCTGTTCAGCCCTCCCAAGCGTATCAAGAGGGTTGAAAAGCTAAGTAGCCACTATTCTTTCTCTCTGCAAGAGGATGTGTCTGGACTTTCATTGCGTATACTAATATTTAAAAACTCCCAAGTTTGTCTCCATCACTTTACAACTTCACAAAACCTGAAGAATCCATAAACATACGTTTAATCCATTCTTATGTATTATCTTTTGATAAAATCTTATTATTTCTAAACTAGGAGTTCATGTAGTAAGATCTCCAAAATGAATCTACGTAGGATTGCATGTTTACCAACACCTATTTCCTGAAAGTCCAGTGCATATTGGTCATAATGACTATTTAAGGGCAAATCTAAAAGAAAATTGTATATAAAGCTTGCATTTAAACATTCTATCAACTGATTTTCACAGGTTGAACACCTGTAACCAAGGGTTAAAACGCTCTGTTCAATGAATTACTGCCCGTTTTAAGAACAAAAAGGACCCCTATGTCTTCCTTACAAATTACTTTAAATAAGAGATTGTCAGTTCAGTCTGGTGTCTTGCCTAATCCACTCCGTTGACAGCCCCGTGTCTTTAAATATGAAATAGACTTTAGTGATTTTACCAGAAAATGGCAAAAGCGGAGTGCTGCTTCCGAAAAGTAAAAAAATGTCATGAAGTTGCCTCATATGATTAATCCTCTATGGTTGAAGGCTGAGCAGCAACTGATATGTTTGGAAAACCAAATAAAGAGGGAGATAATAAACTTCATACTGTTCCACCTAAGGAACATTTTAGAGTTCAACTCATACTTTTATCCAACCTCAAGCTTAGTTTTTGCAAAGACAGAAGAAAAAAAAAAAAAAGAAAAAAAAAAAAGTTTGTGGAGAAGTAGTGCAAGACACTGAATAATTAAACTGAAGATTTCTTTTCACAGCAATCAATACATCTGGGTGATATTTCACATGATTAGGAATTGGATGGAGCCATACCAAAATGTACTGCTTATCCTACGACATAGAATAAAACATCGGATATCTTTGAAAAAATATGTCTAAAATTTGAACAAATAGGAGTAAAGTCAGATCAGAGGTTACTGTATCTGAACAGGAATTTCAGGCTTTAAGTAAACTGTGCTCTAATAAATTAACAAGCTGAGAAGGAAATAAATGTGGGACTGTTATTTTGCTGGATAAAGATTATTATGACAAACATTTAGTAGATGATCGTGTCTATATGAAAGCAGAAATGGATTCAAATAAATATTTGATAATGATTAAGCACATTGCTGAGACGTCAGAGGAACAAGGTAGAATTAACGATCACATGAAAGATAAAAGGCTAGCATGATAGTCTTTTATTGCCCGCTTCATGCAGCTGGACAAAGAAACATATCAGAATTCAAAGTTCTAGAACTAGAATCCCACAGTCCTAAGACGACCAGATGCAGCAGCCATTTTTCTTCATTATACAATTACCTTCTAGAACTTATGTTAAGGTAGACAATATGTTTTTTTCTATTAATATTTTCATGATAGCCGTTGTAGTCTTAAGGTTTAGTAATTAAGTTGACATGTTTTCAAATTTATGGGACCTTATTTTGTGTTGTGGTTGAACTAAAAAACGATTTTGGTTGTTGGAATTAGTTGAAGCAAAAATGTATTTTTCAAACCAGGTAACAGTGTTCATTTGAGCCATAGGACAAGCGCAACTTTTAAAACAGAGAAGTGGATCGGTCGTAAACTATTGGGGCCCATGTGCTGTCAGGTAGCCACACAACGGTCCTATTTCTATTTACAAGCAAGAGGACTGGAGATGGGCTTCAGCATTAGGAGTGGTGTACTGTTTGACATAGAACATCACATGCACGTTGCAGCCATTTTAGAGTAGGGCAAAATTAGCTGTGTTGCACCCCCTATAGTTGGAAACCGGGACTGCGGGACCGCACGCCAGTTGTGTCACTGGCTGTCTTTTCTGTGCAAGCGTTCAGCAGCAAGGACAACCCCTAAAGGAGGAAGGAAAGTAATTTAATATTAATTTTTGACTAGTGAATAAGAGTAAAAATGTGCTAAGAACTGCAAGGAAGAAACAACTCCGGAGAAATCAACAAAATATGATCCAAAAAAAAAAAACCTCAGCTTTGATCAGAACTCTTCCGAATTCTGCCTCAAACTCTGTACCGTCTTTAAACACTGAAGAGGCGGAGGAGTCTCCACCGAGGAAACAACAAGACTACCTCCCCTCCACCGCTTCCAGGGGCTTTTACAGAGTTACTGTTGAATCCTCAAGTAAAAAATTTACTGTTTGCACCAGTCTCTTGCACTTTGATGGTTACCCTCCATTCATATTTGGACCCATTGCCAAAATAATTACTTCCAAAGTGGGAGGTAATGTTATTTATAATCTCAATGTGAAGGATGATCCTTCCTGTAGTCTGCCATCTGTGCCTCTGTTCACCATTTTTGATCAGGAGATTTATTCGTACAGGTCTTTTCTATTGGCTGCTTTTCAGATATCCCGACCTTAATTTGGTACAGAGTAGCGATCTTTCTTTGGTGAGAGTTTTTGATCATGGAAGGAACGGTGGGGCTCAAGTAACATTTAGCTCCAAAGGGATACCAAACTTAGTGATTCTGAATAGCAACAAGCTGCGCTGCCGCAGTATTGGTGTTCTCCCACTGCAGGAGGAGATGGTCCCTAAAATCTTCTTGCGCAACTCCAACGGTCGGGGCAATTATCTCGCTGACTCTTCCCTCCCAGACTCCTCCCCGTTCAAGAGGCAAAGTAAATTGCGGGTCTCCAGTCTCACTGTTCCCTGAGAAAAAGAAAACAGATTCAGCCCGGAGACGAGGAAGCTGGGAGATGCAGCTGGGTGGCAGGGGCCTCTAATTCCAAATTGTCCTACAATGCTAAATTAAAAAAAAAAAAAAAAAAAAAAAAAAAAAAGTTCCTAGTAATGGTCTCAAATTAATTTCATGGAATACAGCCGGCTTACTGTCCGATAATAAATTGCAATTCGTGAAAGGATTGGAAGCTGATATACTATGTATTCAAGAAACTTGTACTGAAAATAATTGGCTGACTGAAGGCTATTTTGTGTTAAGCTGTCCAGCATGTCCAATCAAGAGGGGCCATGCAAAATGAGGTATAGCTGTGCTGCTTAGCACTAACATTAGCTGGATGTATAAAGATTTCTCGCACAAGTCAAACTCTAAAGATAAGCTTTGATGGGAATTAGGAAAGTATTGATTCACTATGGGTCGTAAATGCTTACATCCCACCTGACTCTTTATCACACTTGTTGAAGGATAGGTTTGATTTTATTTCTAGTATCATAATAAGAGGCCTGAACACACAGTACTGGTAGGCTATCTGAATGCGAAAGTCTCTTACCACACATTAAGGCTCTTTGCAAACGTCTCCAAAGAGGAAGGATTTAGAATGTCCCCAGTTATTTGACCTACTAGCAGTAGAGTAGATATAAGGGGATCAGTTTTTGTAGAGGGCTTAAGGAATGTCGAGCTCCTAATTGTAAATGGGAGAGTGGAAACGCCATTCATAAGTCCCTTTCCGGTGGTTCGATTGATTATGCAATTACTTTCAATAGGTTATTATGCATGGAAGTTCTAGATAATACATAGTGATCACATGCTAATCTCCTGTGAGATCGATATGAGCCTAATGGAGATGGGACCCTGGAAACTTAAAGTAGAATTAGTAGGGTTTAGGGAAGGGGAAAAAAAAAAAAAAAATAAATAAAAAAAAAAAAAAAAAAAAAAAAAAATAATGGCAGAATGTATTGGAATGCCAAAGCATCTAAAAAAAAAAAACAAAAAAAAAATTTTTTTTAAATCATTGACTGCATTAGTAGGAGATCAGCACCTCTCTTCCCCAGACCTCCTGATAATGCATGGAACCTGTGTAAAATCCATGGTTTCTGCCTGTAAAATAAACAACTTATCCCTTCAGCAGAGACCATATCTGGATTTGGCCTAAACAGAGAAATCAATAAGCTAGCAAGGGCACCATTCCTGCTGTTTTTCTGCAGAACAAAGCAAACTAATCAATCTCCTTAAAAGAAGATGATGCAGGGAAAAAAGTACTCTGAAAAGAGAGGAAGACCATAATTGGGTTCAGCTAGAGGAGGCAGCTTCCTGCAAAGATGCCAAAAGATACTGGAAAATAATCTGTGACAGATATGGTTCCAGTTCAAAGTCTCTTCCAGTTCCCATAAAAAGCTATATGGAGAACATATCTTGAACCCGATTCGGAAATCACTGATTGGGTTTGTCGGACTCCTTCCCCTATAGTTTCTCCCTCAGGAGGTTATGCTCCCTCTACGAGCAAGATCGTGGGAATTATCAAGAGAAGGAGATCCTTGGGGCAATGGGCCCAGATGAAACCCAATGACAGTCATTAGAAAGGAGCCCTTCCTGTGGGCCTCCCATCTCACACCCTTTTTTGCTTACTGTTACCGGCATGGAGTTACTCCCCCTTCCTGGTCTGGAAGGGTCTTAATCCTGCTTCACAGAAAGGGACCTAGACACCTCCCTGGTAATTATCGCCAATTAGCATTAATAGACGCAGTGGGGAAAGTGTTCGCTAGGAGCATTCTGGAGCACCTCACAGAGTGGGTGTGGAGGAGAAAATCCTCCCTATTGAATAAGCAGGCTTCGGGATAAAACACGGCACATTAGACAATTTCTGTATGCTGAAACTCATAGCTGAAAAGCACACCTTAATTCGAGGGGTTAATGTCTATGTGGCGTTTAGATTTTTCAACAGCCTTTGATGGGGTAGACCGGCCATCACTTTGGGAAAAACGAAAGTAGCTGGGTATGTAGGACACCCTTCTCATTAATAATCACCCTGCAACTCCTCTGCTTGGCCCAAACTGTTAATAGGGGGTGACAAAGGTTATCCTCTATAATGCCCCCAAAAATGGGCCAAAGCATGGGTGCCTGCTGGCCCAATTGCTTTTCTCTTTGTATGTCTCGGACCTCCCTAATCATTTTGCAGCTAATCAGGGAGATGTTCCGAAGAAAGGTGGCCATCTCTTTCCCGGTCAGATGTATGCAGATACTATCGCAATTTTGGATTTAATACCCAAGGGCTTGAAAAGTAGGTTGGCGTCCCTCCAACAATATACTGCCTTACACTATTTGAAGATCAATGTTTCAAAAGAGTAATATGTGGATTTTAAAAAGCAGAAATTTAGGGAAGATCAGAACTATGTTTGGAGTACAAGTCTAGAAAAACTAGAGATCGTTAAATCATATCCCTATTTAGGGAAAGTTGTGACCGGTATTACATTGGATAAATCCCATATAGAATATTGTTCCTCCAAGGCCTCCTCGCATGCAAATGGGTTATGTGCCTTTTATAACGCAATGGGGCGAAGGCTCTTTATGTAGTTGCTAATCGTTTAAGGTGAAAGTCCTGCCAACTCTATTGTATGCTATAGAATCTATCAATGTGATAAAACGGGACTTAAGAGAAAATGGTAGGGCCAATTCTACAATTTTAATACAGCTATATAGACACCAACAATTTGGTTGGAACTTGGTCTGAAAAGCTCTGATGTGCAAGGATTAGCCAGTGTGATTCCGTGGAGCTATCAGCTGAATAACAGTGAAAAGGATTTCATGAGGGGCTTCATGAATCATTCAATATTTGGCTCAGACCAGGGCAAATATTCTCCTGAAATTTTACCTTGGTGCAGAGTTATTTTGATTTACAGGAAGAGGTTGGGACCTCCTCTCCCCTAGAATTCAAAAACCAATTAAAAAGTACCGGTAGTATCATCAGTTACCAATTAGATCTCATGTATTGTACGATGAAGAAAAGATTGGAGGTGATAACTTTATCTAGCCACCCGAAGGTAGTCCAGAAGTACCTGGCCTCGAATTTAGACCATGGTGCTCGCCGTTCTAGGTCTTTATTTCAAATGAATCTGCTGCTGTTTAATGACCCAACAGCAAATTGGTCCTCTGGGAAACAGGGTAAGACTGCAACATGTGTGACCTGGGGGATCTAGGATGTTAATCATGTTCTTTTTGTTTTTCCTGCCCTATTATCTCTAAGACGCCCCCTTTTATGGCCAATCGTTTGCCAGAACAATGTCAATTCTGTAGAGGCGGCACAAGAATTCCTTTTCCACCCAAAGAATCAAGTAATTTGTACAAAATGTTCTACATTTTTTAAAGGCTTCATACATTTATTTTAATAGGCTTCTAGGTGTGCTGCTATGTTCGGGAGGGAACTCCTTCGCTTGCTCACTTTAGTGTAATTTACTCATGTCTGTTGCTATGTCAGGGTAAGAACTTCTTTGGAAGTGTATTATAGTTTATGGAGTAATTTGAATACAAGTTAACTATTTCAGGTTTCTCTGACTATTTTGGCCACAAAATCCTTAAATGTTTTAAAGCTTTAATGTACCTATTTTAATCTGGATTTAGGATTGCTGTGGTGTCTCGGTACGGAACTCCTTTGGTTGCGCACTATGGAGTAATTTGTACATAATTTCTGCTGCTGTGTCGGGTGGAGAACCTCCTTAGATACTTATTACTGCGTAATTTTCTCTTGAGTTTATCATTTCTGAACTTTATCTTGTCTCCTACCTTTTAAGATGTATTATTGTATTTTATGCATTGTTGCGATTTTTTGTGGACATCTTGAGTTCCAAATCATGAATAAAGAGTTCGACTAGTGAATATACCATACTACTTAGTTGAAGTATATTAATATAGAAACTGTGTCCATATTGAAAATTGTTTATTACATTAATTAATTTAGGAGTTCATACAGATGGAGGAATCCTGCGCTTTGAGTCAAAACGGTGCAGGAGGAGATTTAAGGAACTCAATTCAAAAAGAAGAAGTTTATTTTTCTATTATAGAAGCTGACGACTCTTTGATGGTTAGGAAACGGAAGTGGATGGAGTCATCTGATGTAGATGGAATTTGGTCCCTAGAATATAAGGGAGGTAACGGAAGGAGGAAAGAGAAATGATAAGGAAGCACATTTGTGAGAAGAGGTTTTGTCCTCTGTGGCGATCGGTGGACTAAGCATCACAGAGAGTCACGGTGTCCCATGCTGCATATTAGTGGATGTCCATAATGGACATTAATTGATTTGAGCTCAGCCTAAGGACACTGTCACGTGTGATGATGAATATGTATTCGTACTGTATGATGAGGATGGTTGGGACTTGGAGAAGAAGAAAATGATCTTTCAGAGAGCAAAGGGGGTGGTTACGGAACCCCAGAGCGAAGATCTGTATTGCCCAAAGAGGAGTAGGCATCCTAGAATTTGTGATTGGTGGCCGTTGGGTCATCGGAGTACATGCCTTTAGTAAAGGGAACTAACGCGGTTCTGAGAGTGTTTTTTTTACCAGTAACTGATAACAGGGTTTGTGCCGCCCCAGATTTAGACCCAGACTTGATCAGCTTTTCATTTAAGACGGGTTGTGATCCTTAAAGTTTTGGATGGAGCATTGAAGCAGTGGCAGGAGAGGCTCCGAGATGAGATTGGTCCTCTAGCTCATGTTCTTCATATGGTGAACCATTCTAAGGACACTTAATCCAAACTTGGGTGGATAATAAACAACCCACGGAGGACCCTTGAGATCTACTTTATGTAGATGGATTGGTGAAAGGTGTAGGCACATTTGCATCCACTTTCAGAGCCTTGGATAAGGCTTGGGTATCATTACAAAGAACCATTAGAGTCGTTCACAGGACATTTCACTGGCCGTATGTTCAACAAATCAAAATATCAAAAGCAAGGAAGAGGATCTTTAAAGGGGTTTTCGATCAGCCACTCATTTTTTTCCACAACTGTGAAGATCAAGTAGAGGTCACATGTCCAGACAAGAGACCAAAAGGTGGCTCAAGGAAATCAAGGTAGGCCCTAGGATGTTTTCTTTTTTTCCCCCCCCCCACTAATGGTATAGGAGAAATCTAAAAGTTTTTTTTAAAGAATGGAGCAAACTGACAAAAGATGAGTGGGTCTTTAATATGGAGAATGGTTCTGTGCTGGAGTTTGGTAAAACTCCATTTCAAGCGCAGTGAAGCAAGAGAATTTATATTTTCTCAGGATCAGACTGATCTGGTGAGAAGAGAGGTCTAGAATACAATAAAGGGTGCAATAGAGAACGTATCACGAGATTCAAAAAGTTTTGGTAATATTCTGTTAGGACAAAGGTTGGTGTCCTATAATAAATCTGTAAGGCCTCAATTGATTTAGAGAGTACAGAAATGGCAAGATGGAAGGAATCCATTTACATTCTTCAGGAAGGGGACTGCTTAGTAAAAAATAGATCTGAAAGTTTCTTACTTTAAATTTCCAACGGCAGAGGCGATTCAGAAATATTTAAAATTTAGGTAGAAAGGAGAACTTTATCAGTTGGCTTGCCTTCCATTTAGGCTAGCTACTGCACCCTGGTGTCTCACCAATGTTCTTTGGCCAGTGGCAGTGTATCTTCAAGAGCAGGGAGGACAAATGAGTAAGTATCTGAACGATTTCCTAGTTATGTCACAAGATCTCCAGGCGATAGATGAGTAATTGCATTTGGTGAAAAACGTTTTGGAAGGACTGTTTTTTTTTTTAACCAAATAAGTCAGTGTTCATTCCAGGGAAGGAGTTGGAGTTTTTAGGTGTTAGGATGGATACGATATAGGAAATCTTGAGTTTACCTGTGAGGAAGGTGAAAACAATAACACTGGAAGTAAATTGTCTATTGTGCAAGAATATGGTGTCGTTGAGAACTCTGGCGAGAATAAGAGGTCGTTTCTTATCTTCAATTTAGGCTGTGCTTCTCAGTTTGTTATGTTACAGGGTTCTGCAAAGACGAATGGCAGAGAGCCTATAAAACAGGTTTATGGTTCAGCGATATGATTTATGTATCCGTGGAAGCCAGAGAGGAGTTAAATAGGAGTGGAAACAATATAGAGACATCGAATAGCAGTGCGATTTTTGAAATGTGGCCTGGCTTCATTTTAGAAACAGACGAGTTTGCATGGTTGGGTGGGGAGGGGGGGGGGGGGCTTTGAATGGGTCAACAACAGGAGAGAGATTGCATCTGGAGGAGGAATATCTTCACATCAATTGCTTTGGATAAAAGAAGGTTATCTTGCCCTAAACAGATTTTAAAAAGAGTAGCAGTTGTGATGTTTTGTTGAAATGGACAATGTTTCTCTGGTGCAGGATATTAACTGTCCAGGTGGAAGCAAATCATGTGACCGGAGGCGGTTGCCAAGGAGTTTTAATGTTATTGGTTAGAGCACCATATAGGGCTGAGAGCAGAAAACCTTGCAGGTCTATGCAACTATGTAGTGGATTGGAATTCAAGATATTTAAGGGATTACAGCGATTGAAGTCCCGATCAAGAAGTGTTTCATATGCTACAAGAACAATAGGTCCTCTAGAAATAGATCTTTTTGCTTCTTGGTTAACGAGGCAGTTGAAGAGATTCTACAGTCGAGTCCCAGTCTGAAGAGGTGGATGCATTTCAACAGAACTGAAGGGTGGCAAAAGGGATCAGGTTTTCGTCCATTTGCAATGCCCTCAAAGGGTTCTCCTACTAGTGAGGAAGCAAAAGTGTCAGTCACTCCTTTTTGAGTGAGTTGCCCGTTTAAAGGGGTGCTGGAATTAGCAGAAGGGGAACCTTTAAAATTCCTGTTAGGTGAGGTTGTTAATGAAGCCAGATGGTGGAGAACATCCTCTGGTGGTCAACTGAACCTTCTTGCTTGGAGGATTTCAGGGGGTGGAGTCCAGTTTGAAGGCCTTCAGGGACAGCTCAGGGAATCTTTAACTCCAGGGATGAGGCAGAGATATGTTGGAGTGTGGAGAATCAGGGGTATGTTGGCGCATGGAAAGGGATTTGGAAGTGTTTGCAATAGATAGAAAACTATCACTTATTTGGAAAAGGATTGAGGTAGAAGATGATCAGTTGTAATAGCTCAACGGTAGCAACCGATCATAGGTTGGGTGATGGGACATGAATAGGGAAAGAGGTCTTGATTTATTGGGTTACGATATGTATCAAATTGCGGGGACTACTCAAGCCAAAATATCATTTTTCTGAACTCTATTTTTGCTTTTTAAAATATCTGAAAGTTTGCCTTTGAATGTGCACTTCTCTTCTTTCAGGAAAGTGGCGGATGTAAAGGGATTAGATGCAAGTAATTGTTTTTATAATCATGATGGAGTTAGGTTTCATAAAAATAAAAAAAGGACAAGCATGATATCTTTATCAGTGTTTTATCCAAGATTTGATGAACAGCCTCACTTGAGTGTAGTGAGATCTTTAAAAGATTATAAAATTAGGAAGGGTGAATTTCAGGAAGATGGAGTAGGACAAGTATTATGGTCTTATGTTAAATCTTTCGATCCAGTTTCAACATCAGCTATTGCCAGATGGGTAAAAGTGGTAACGAAAGATGCAACAGTAGACACGAGTCGGTTTTGTGTGCTTTTGGTATGGGAGGCCATTTCTAGTAAAGGGTTTCTGTCAGGTGGACTTTTGACGAAAATCGGGAACACTGGCGATTGGTGTTTGCAAGATTCTACCATAGACCAGTGGAACATGTGCCATCAATGGCTTTGAGGAGCTTTTCACATGCATAAAGATAGCCTCTGTTCTGGACAGGAGATGTAGATTCTCCAAGAGTTTGTTAGGAAAATCTAGATTTCATTAGAGACACTGAGGCTAGTATTACCCTCCAAGCCCGCCCTCGTTTAGGTAGGAGGAAAGGTTGCTCAAGTATAAAGTTTGACATTCTTTAATGTTTAAAACTTTGTTTTTCAGATTGAATATGAATTGTGTTCTGCAGTGATTGTTTGGAAGTTTTAGTTTGTTGACTAAGGTGTGCAATGGCCAGCTCTTGCCTCTATACAAATATTCCATAACAGCGTTTACAGAGTATTGAGTTTGTATTATTGAATGCCAATTTACATGGTATGGAAAAATAATTTCTTGCAATTATTGCATGGAGTACCAATACAAAAAGTATTTGAATGTTGTAATCAGGGCCACTTACAATGCCTGGAACAGCAATGTGCTCCTATGTTACTCTGTCCTTTGCTTGTCTCTTGAGGGATGCATATGAACAGACGTGTATTTTTCTACAACAGGCTGTCTGCATGAGACACTTATAATTTAATGTAAGGCACATCGATGCCTTTCTGGTATGTTGAGGAACACAAATGAAAATTGGAATACCTCATTTACGAAATAAATGAAATTCCTGGAAGAGGAGTAATTACAGCGGAAGTAAGAGGTATAGAAATGCGTGTTCGGATCAACGGAGAGACGGCAGAATAATGTGTACAGAAAGAACACTGATCATAATGCGCATTTGGATATCTCAAGTCTCCACCCACAACATCTACAAAACAAGACCTCTACCTTTAAGTCACATGATTTCGCTAAATACAATTATAGCTGAGAATTATAACCTAGAATTGGGAATTATAGAGCGAAACGTTAGAATGGCAGGGGTACATAAAATACACATTGAAGACTGGCAGAAACAAAAAGATAAGTGGTTTGAAAACTGCTGATTTACTGTTATTAGCAACCTAAATGACCTGACAACAGATTGGCATGTTATGAAATATTCACACAGACCTTCAAGATCAAAAATCATTCTGAAAATTTTGAATTTTGTGGACAAAAAGGATTTGAAGTGTTTATTTCCTCAAAGCCATTAGTCTCACACCAGAATATGACCAAACATCAGAAGGAAGATTATGAAAACTATTTCTCAAAAAGGCCGTATTATTGTTAACAACAAAGATTAGCAGAAACTACAAAGAAGGGGCAGGTCCTGGTTTACATTGTGTTAATTGCAAATATATATTTTTAAAGGAGGGCATAATTTAGCTCCATTTGCAAGCAAAAAAATCCTTCTCAGTGATTAGGCAACATGCAGCACTTTAAACCATATTTATGCTATAACTTGCCCTTGTAAGAAATATTAGATGGATGGGACAAAACGAGCAGTGAACCCAAGAACATAAGTCTGGATAGAATTAAATCACTTTTTGCAAGGCAATTTCTAGAGTGGTGACATAATATACATCGAATAGGTTTAAGGTCTTACAGACTACACAACATTCAAGGTGAGGTGGGAATTTAAGGACCATCACATTTCCAGAACAATTATAATAGAGAACATTGCGCTCTTTGCACTCATGGGAAGTAAAGGAGGGACAAAATGTAATGTGCTTTATTTGAGTAATTATGGTTGTAACATTTGGGGTAACATTGGTCCATTTAAAAACTCTATAAAACATGGAATTAGTGTATGTTAAACAGGATGAAAGAGCGCATGACTGATAATTTGATATAGGAATATTTACATTACAACAATGCCGGTTATTCACTAGCATTGAAGATAAACACAGATTATTATATTCCTACAATAGTAATCCATTTCAAATAACATTTGAATACATGTCAATTTATGGTTATATTTGAAGGAGTATGAATATTTCAGAATTTTATTTCCTTTAGCATGCAATTTACGATAAATGGAACAATAAAAAAAAATAACTACAAAAGAAATTAAAATCAGACTTCAATATGTAGGAAGTATTAAAGCAAGGTGGCCCTGAAAGATTTTTTGGGCACCTACCGAGCACAAAGGACACCGGTATGAGGTTGGCGTAATTGTCGCAGTAGATGGATAGTTTCTCGAAGTTGCGCTTTTGCTTGTCGGTCAAGATAAACCTGTGTCAGTGGATTGGTAGAGGAGAACAACAAGAAGGTGTTGGTTAGAGCATATATAATTCTAAAGAGGATACAAAAATAAAAAATTAAATGCATGCAAATTTGAAGATAAAAAAAAACAAGAATAAGATGACGGAGAAGAAATTACAGATAAAGACACGACAGATGAAGACACTGATCTCTCCAACCTCTGGTATACAACAACATGCCAATGCACTAGCCTGAAGGACAAGCCATCTTCTCCCGCCATTCATATGTCCTACCTGTACATGAGGCTGAGCATCAGGTACACAGCGAAGAATACCAGGAACTCCTTGTACAGTAGTTTGTAAATGCTACCTCGCCACAACAAGAGCAGCTTGTAGAACCCGCCAAAGCGGGCGTTGGAGACGCGTGCAGAGTAGGAGACAGTCATGACGCCCACCGACTGTTGGCATAAACTGAAATTAAGACATGCAACATTATATCAGGTGCGTACGTGCAGCAAACATTTATGTTAGTCATAATTTTTTTTTTAAAAGAAAAAAATCCATCAGACCACTTCACAGATTTGTCTCTGCATTGAAATACATACACAGTCGGATATAATTTTCCCAAATAGTATAAAATGGTCTAAAAATAAACAAAAATTAAAAAGCTTTGTCTTATGTAACACTAACGTGCAGCCACAGGTTCCCTGGTGTTGCCAAAAAAAACCTCTTGCAGACTATATGTGCAAACTGCCCATGTAATTGCATTTATATAGCGCTTACTAACCCGATGAGGCGTCAAAGCGTTTTTTCGATGAGTAGCACGCTACTCTGGAACCCCAAAAGGATTAGTGGTGAATTAGTATAGGGAGAAATGAAATTAATTTGAGTGGTGGACATGTGAATTTGTTATTTGGATTGAAAAAGGATAGTGAAGGGATAGAAGATGAAAGGGTTTGTATTTATCTAGCGCTTGCCACCCCTGATGAGGCGTCAAAGCACTTTTCAACGGGTAGCATGCTACGCCGGAACCCAAACTGGATTAGTGGGGAATAGTTTAGGGAAATATGTAATTAATTTGAGCGTTTTACACGTTAGTTGGATTGAAAAGGATAGTGAAGGGATAGAAGAGGGAAAGGTCTAGAAAGTGTTTTTTTTTTTAAGCTCGTAGCAGGAGGAGGTTTGGGATGAGTAAAAGGGAAGGGTTTAGAAAGGCTTGTTTGGGAGATCTGAATACTAAAACAGGTATGAGATGATGCAAAGAGGGGTAGGTGAGGGAAGAGTCCAGAGTAGTAGAATGGGGTTGGGATGAGTCAGAGTGGAAGTAGAGGATATATAGGGAGAGGTATAGGGTACCGCATTGGGTATGCTGAATTAGAAGTAAAGTAATAAATATAAAGATGTACAAGTGAATGGAAGGTATACATGTATCCGAGTTGTATTTAATAAACTCAGACCTTCAAGTGTTGCTGTACTTTAAGCTAATTTGTTTTTCTATTTTTTTTGTAGTTCAATAGTGAAGCAATTATAGATAGTTATGATAAAATATTTGCTTATTTATGCAGTCAACTATATACATGATAAACCTAGAATAATATAACCATAAGTAATATGTACATTTGTTAAGCAGAACCAACAAATATCTATATATTTATAAACAAAATTGTAACACACGTTTATACAAAGCAACACACATATGTAGGTACACAGCTATAGTCCAAATGCTTATAAACAGAGGTATCAGCTGCATATTTATGTTGGAGTACGGTGGGTATGTGTGGGGGGGGGGGGGGGGGGAAGAGCCAACTCTTGAGTAGTCTTCTGAAGATAAGTTGGTTATCTGTGGATCTTATGTTTTGGGACAAGGAGTTCCAAAGTTTGGCTGCTTGAACAGAGAAGGATGTGCCACCTATGGTTTTTTTCTTGTAAGTTGGGATTTTGAGGCGAGGTACCAATCTAGACCAGCGATTCCTTTGTTGAATGTATTTGGTGATTGAGGTCTGTTCCATGTATCACTTTTTGGGTGATACAAAGCAGCTTGAATGTGGATCTTCTGGCAACTGGTAACCAATGTAGGGCCTTCAAGGCAGGGGAAATCTGGGCTTGTGGCTTTATATGCAAGAGTAGTCTGGCAGCAGAGTTCTGAATCTGTTGTAGTCTTTTCATAGTAGTTAAATTATCTGTGGTAGAGGCTATTGGCATAATCAAATTTTGACAGAAAAAGATGTAGCCTGGACCTTGTGTAGCAATCCCAGGTGGGGGGGGGGGGGGGAGGGGGGGGGGAAGATGCGTTGAAGCTTCTTTACTATAAAAACTCTGCATCTTGCTAGTTTGTCCCCTTGGACATTCATTGATAGCTTGGAGTTCATGATAATTCAGAGGTTTCTTACTTCCTTGGATACTTTAGGCGGTGAACCCAGATTGTCAGGCCAGGTGGCGAGTGGGTCATAATTGTTCCAATCGCCACACGAAAGTGTTCATCGTTTTGGAAGCATTCAATTTAAGATGGCTCCATACACACCGCTCTGAGGCAACTGAAAATCTGAGTTTTCAATGTCTTTGTGGCTTCCCAGTTTGAGTATTTGTGTGCCATCTACGTAGGTGATGGCAATACTGATAATGAACTAAGAGGCAAATCGGAGTTCATGTGTATCCTATCCATGTCTACATTAGTATTATATATGGAGCAAAAGTTCAGTCTATTAAATCAAACATTTTTTGCTCAGCAGACATTCTGAACTCACATATTTAACGGTGCTCTCATATGTGATAATGAAGAAAATGGCAGCTCCGTAAATTAAAATATTTGCCCAGTGTAGAAAGCTGGCTCTGTATCTACTATACCAAAGTAAGGTATAGTGTGCACAGAGTCCAGGGAGTCCTCAGGGGTATAGCAGAGGCTTATTAGGTAAATACGAATAGCTCTTTGTGGTAGTGTAGGCGAATAGTTGGGCTTATCCAGAGGGTGTGTTATGCATTCATTGTATTCACTCCATCAAGGACTGAGACACACACTACGAGACAGAACCCAGAACAACGAGGCAAGTATAAAAAAAGGGTATACTTATATTTTAGAACCCAGCAGGACTTGGCACAGATGGGTGAAATATACTTTAAAATGAAAGACTGTTCAAGATAACAGTAGTTATAGGTTTGTTTCACTATTAAATGCAGTTGCTCTCATACAGTAATTACTTTCAGATTACTTACAAGGGCTCTACATACAAATGAAGTAAGACTTTTTATACTTTGAAATTGAGTTCACTTTCCTCCATACATTAAGAGTTCCACACGTAGAACGTTTTTAGGCCCAAAATCTTATAACTGGAGTTCCTATGGAAGAAAAACAGTTAATCGGTTTTGAAGGCAACTCATGAGGGTGAGATTTGGGGGTTTGAACCAAGGTTCCCCACGGTCTAGATGGGCACTCAAGTTGCACCACCAGCTGCACTCGGGCGGGCCAGGTGCAGAACGGACGTCGGAGGACCCTGTGCTTTCCAATGGAGACCTTTGGTTTCAGAAAGATGCTGCAGGATCAGGCAGGGACACTTCCTGAAGGTGACCACTGGCTGGAGAGGAAATTTGGGATCTTGGGGAATGTCTGGAATCCGTTGGTTAGGTCACCCATGGCCATGTGGTGCAGGGGTGTCTTCTGGTTTTCTTACCAGCTCCGGTCGCTGTCTGGGGGACCCTTCAAGTTGAAGGTTGTAGGCATCGTAGGGAGCCTTGAGGGAGGTGGGGGGAATCACCGAATCCCAGGTCAGGATTGCATGAGAGACCTCCTTGAGGTGTTGGGCCACTCAAACTCAGGCTGTGGGTGTTGGGTGCAGAATCGTGAAGTCCACAGAATCTGGATTCTGGAGGAGAGTCTTTGGTTGAGCAAATCTGGTGCTCACAGGAAACAGTCTGTGGAAAGGTCGCAGGGCAGGTCCTCCGAGCTCTGGGGGTTGCTGGCTGCTGGACTCGCTGGGGTTCTTGCTGCAGGCAGGTTGTAGACGGGACATGCCAGTAGGATTGGGGCCAAGGCAGTTGCTGTCCTCTTCTCCTTTCTGGGTCAGCACAGCTCTTCAGTGCTTCTTTCTTCCTCGAATCTGAAGGAGGCATGGTTCAGGGTCACCCCTAAATACTAGATTTAGGGGCGTTTAAAGGGATGTGCATGTCAGGACCAATAGGTCCCTTCCTTGGAGTGGATAGACTCCCTGTTATGCCACCCTCCAGAGGGAGGGGGCATGAGCCTCTTCCTAATTGGCAGAGTCCCCTCATCTTCAAGATGGAGGAGACAGATGTGCGCTTCACCTCGACTCCCCAACCTGAGGTGTGGGGTTGGCATAGGTGTGCACACCCTTCTTCCTATATTGGATTTACTGCACATTCTCCCGCCCAAAGTGGGAGCCAGAACCGCCCGCTATGGCCAGACTGACCCCGATTACAAACACAATAGTTCAGGTAAAACACATAAAAATCACTTAGTCCCTCACCATCACAAACCCTGCTAGTTCATGCACGTAAACACAGCAAAGATGCCTCCTTCACTGGTAGCAAACACTTTTGAGTGTTTTTACTTTCTCTGTTGAGGCAGCAACAAAGTCGTGAGGTCAGTCCCTCCTACAACCCTGCAGACTAATGCTTTAAATGGAAACAGGAGCAAGGCAAAAATTGTGGGTCCACCCACTATTTCACAGAAGGGGGGGGGGGGGGGGGGGGGGGGGGGGAACACCGTCCCCATGCCAAGAACTTGTCCCAGTGTAATTTCCAGCAAACGGGACACGTTTAGCAGCGCCTCAGTTGTCTGCTTTCGATTCCCAGCAGGAACGTGCAGGCAGCGAGGGAGCTTTTTATTCACCTCCTGCTGGGCAGAATTTAAGGGCCATCGGGCCTCCTTTTCTTTGAATATCCTGACTGGAGAAGGCCTGGAACCGCACACTTAAATGTAAATGCCACCGACGGGAAGCAAAGGCACACCGCTTGTTATCTCTTCACAGGTACAAGAGAGGCATGCTTTTGCCTTGGTTCAGTCCCTGTATACAAGTGCATGCACCATAATGTCAGGTGTGTTGGTCTGTCCCAGTATTTACACAATTAACAATTTCAATACCACTATTTTATTCCTTTTATAGCGCTACGCAACCCAATGCAGGGTGTCAGAGCTCTTTACGTAACAAACATACATTGATAATAAATCGTGAGCATGTGTAAATCAATATACAAGATGAGTTACATGAGATATGGTTACAAGGTGTATGAGTCACATGTCCTTCATAGCTCACTGTGCTATATTACACGTTTTACAATACATGTACTGCAGGTAACAAAACGGTATGTTTTCAAAGCAGTAACCCATTTTACTATCTGCGTAAAATAAAAATCTGTCATCTGTGTGCTGCAGTTTGTGCTTTGCAGGAAATACATTAACTTTCGACAGTACTTGGATTCAAATCTGGGACTTCACAAAACACAGATCTCTCCAGCAAGTGCATTAACCTCCAGCGTTCTCACCATTATTACTATTCCCTGAGATTGACTGGGCAACTTCACAGCAGATGCCTGAACCCATAAAATATTTTAAAATGTAGACTTTGCAAACAATTAGACAGGACAGGTCTTCTGCCAGGCTTCTCCTAAACGTCAATTTCTTTGCGACAGGGTTTTAAAAAAAAAAATGAATATATTAGTTGAGGCCCAGATTTTGCGTCTGGGTTGCAACACCTTTTTGGCACAACTTCGATGCCAAATCTAATTTGTTAAATCTCATAATGTGCTTAAATGTACTCAAGTAATACGCGATGAACATGTATGAGGACTTAATATCTGATGCCACTTCTTGTGATGTGTAACAAGAAGGGGGAGGGGGGGGGAACTAGGAGCTAGTTGTGGTCTAGTACCCATGCTCCCTGCGTTAATCTCAATTCCAACAAAGGGTAACTGTTCAAAGTGTGGGCACAACAGTCATCCACATCAAAGAAAAAGAGAAAAGGAGTGGGAGCAAGAGAAAGCTAGGTCTAACCCCACAGACTAGAGGCAAGACCAAGTCTGGTCTCTTCATGCCCTCACATCCCGAGGGATCTCATGCTTCATCATTGGGCGTTGCTCCTCGTCGGGCCGGCATTGTAATGTCCTACGGGTCCCCCAATGGGTCGCTTTAGCGAAGATCTTTTATTGGTACTGCTGTATGATGAGTGAGGGTGTGAGATATAGGGTTCTGAAATAAGGGTGAGTGAGTGAATGATAAACCTAGCTAAGGGATACCAGGGAGAAAGAAGTTCAATACATAGGTTCCCTTGCCAGGTTAAACAAATCCGTAGGTCGTGTGTTACTGATGCCTCAGTTACTTCTTGTGAGGTCACATTCAGTGAGGTCACTTCCTGTTATGTCATGTGCAAAGTCACGCGTCGTGACATCATGCGCTGTGATGGCTCTCGTCATGATTTCACTTGCATACTGCCTAATCTAGTCCCTCTGCTTCCCTTTTTTAGGACGTGTGCCCTGAACAGAAGTGCAGGTACCTACTATTGAGAGTAAGTGTTTTCTCCTGAGAAGTGCGGGTACACTCCATTTAAGCATATTGCAGCATTGCAAAGATGTGCTAGTTTTCTCCATTACCAAATAGTGAAGATATTCAGTCCCGGACAGTACCTGTCGATTTAACGCACTGCTTCAGATGCACCTAAACATCCGACTGAGCCACGAGGCTTGTGGGGGTAAATATCTGTGGGACAATGTGAGCAAGTGCTATCCTGTAGGCACTTGCTAAGCATCCCATAAAATGTCCTAATCTCGCGCACTTGGGTTGGCAGATCACCAGTGATGGCTTGCCCATTTATTGCCTTCACACTAGTGTGGCTCTTGGTATCCAGGTCTACTCTACAATCACTTACTTTTCACCTGTTGAGGATCCGCTGTGACCCTAGATGACCCCAGGGAATCTTCCCCCAGGGCCTTTCGAGCTCACCTAGGACCGGAAGCTCCAGCTCGTGGGTTCTTCCTCCTCCCCCCCGTTCATTAGTCGGTCCCTCCACCAGGAGCTGGCCTCGCTTCCATCCATGGTACTCCCAAGGAGACATTTTGTTTACTCTCAAACTCTGCTGGGCTTAGTATGGCCAAAGCTTCCCAGGACACTTTCATTGGAGTATCTCACTCCTGCCTTCTCTCAGACAACCTCAACCGACTGTCCTTGCATTAAATCTCACTCTTGCAGAAGGCACCAACAGATCACGTTTTCTTTTTAGCAGAGTTTTATATAGCGCGAACTTGACCCGAATCCAATCGGGTATCAGAGCGCTTTACATATCACCAGTTACGTTACATGAGGACACACACCCATTTCATTTTTTTTTTCTCGTTAGGCACGGGGAGATTAAGTGATTTGCCCAGAATCACAGGATGTTTTAGCGTCGTTACCGAGTCTCGAACCCAGTTCTCCGAGTTCGAGCCCCCTAACCGTTAAGCCAACTCCTCTCCAAGGGTTTTATGCCACACCCTTAATTATATGGCCACGCCCCTTTGAGAGACACCCCACACACACAGTTTTGTCAACCAACGTAACCCCCTGGAGCACCTATAGTTCGGACCCACGAAATATGCGGTCTTCTTAGCCCTCAGCCCCCCTTAAATGTTACTCTGAAGGAGTTTTGCCCACTGACATGGCTGGCCATGGAGTACTCTTTGTGCCACAAACAAAAATGCCCAAAGGGTTGTCCACCTCTTGTCTGTTTGTACGCACAAAACACAAGTTATTGAACATATGTATTTATATAGAAAATAGTGCTTAAATTGTATTGGGGGGGGGGGGGGAGGCGGTGTCAGAAGGCCACTGCAGCTTGTACCTTTCATTGCCCCTGACAGCGCTGCCAGTGACGGTACCAACTCAACTACTAACCATCACTCACAAATCAGGCCACTGCAGGCCCCAAAGCAATAAGAACGACTTGCATGCAGGTATTAGTCATTTTAATGTAGATTCAATTAATAGGCAACGGTTGCGCTGCTCATCTCTAAATTAGTCAAACAGAGTCACCGTGTAGCCGACAGTCATAAGTGCCGATGATGACAATGAAGTGCCGGTGTCGAGCACCGGCTCAAATTAAGCACCAAGTAAACTAAGAACTTATTCCACACCTGCGCATGTTTATTGCCTAAGAAACGAGCGGAGTGGGTCGTACAGGCTGCGATGAAAGTAGTTTGGGATGAAAGAGCTCGGATATGCCTTTACTCAAGCCGCCTCAAGCAAATGTCCGAGTGCGCCGGGGTACAGGGCCAGCTCTGCCCATTGACACGGACTCGCCGTAATTCCCTCCTCACCGAACCCACTCAAGGACGAACGTAGCCTGCCCCCTCCCACAAACACTCTGAACTCCCATTTAGAGACCCCACACGAGATACGCCTCCCATCCTATGATCCCCACTTAGGGACACCCCGCCCGAGGTACCCCAAAGACTCACCTGAAGACCTCCGAACCCTCCGTCCAGGAATCCTCTAGGACCCCCGAAGATGTGCCCAGTAACCTATGAACGCACCACGAACCCTCAGCGGCTGACCATCAACCCTCAGGCCAGGGCCATCCCCTCAAAGGCTCTCCAGGTGGGGAGGAAGGAGGTGGCGGGATGTATTTTTGGGCGGGCAGGGGGGTGTATGTGAATTCAGGAGGTTGAAACTCCGACTCCTGGCTTTAAAGATCTTCGCCCCTTCCGCTTTGACGAATCCCTTCCCTCCATCGCTGCCGCCTCAGACGTATACACTCTTTAGCCTTACAGTGGTCTTCTAGGCGCTACTCTCCCCGTCAAATGCCCTTTTTAAGTTGCCCCCAACACAGGTCTCACATTTTAATGTCGGTGCAGATGAACCAGTCCAAGTGTTTTGCAATGCATTCTGGGACTTGGTGTCATCTTTATCGATTTATAACAAGTACCCGAATGCAAAGAAAACCCTCAAAGACAAAATCAGCAACTTCCTTATGGGCTGGGAAACTGCATCATTCTCTGCTGTAGGCCTGTCTCCAGGTGCTTCTCCTTAAGCCACGAATTTCCATTCAACCCCCTCCTCTTAAGTCAATGTTTGCTCCCCCCCACCTATCGGGGCTTATTTGAATTCTCGACTCAAACTAATCTTTCCCTCCCCCTTTCCTACTGCCCCCTACCCTTTATCGCTCTGCGCATACCTCCGTTAGTCACAGCACACCGGCCCTTCTGGTTTTTTTCTGTCCCCTCGGTGCACCTCACTCCTCTCGTTCTTACGCCACCTCCTCTCCCTCATTTTCATTCACCTCGCCCCCTCCTCAATCGCGCCTCTCACCTTCCCCTGGCCACGCCTTCCGCGCCTCACTCCCTGGGGCACAGTGTGTGCTCCCCGGGACACCAACTCTAGTCAATCAGGTACAACCCGCGCTCCGCCTTACAAATTCCAATATATGCCCCTCTCCCAGCCTTTGGTACTGTATGTGCTCCCCTCAGGCACGTGCAGACCGCTCAAGACAGTCCCGGTTCCGCGCGCAGCTTATCCAGCCCAGAGGGTTGCTTTGCATCCTGGGACTTGCAGTCCTATTTATTCCAGCATGCACAGAGAAAAAAAATACATTAACAGGTCACGTAGTTACCGGCACCCATAGAAGGAGTAAATCTGAGCACTCGCTAAGGATGTGCACCCTCAGGTAGCCTCCGTGCACCTCTTACTCTGAGATGAAGGGTTTGCTCTCCTCTTGTGCCTCCTCCCCCGGCACGGACAGACTTACTCTTCTCTCTCGTCCCCTCGGGTAAGGCTGCACCCCTCCCCCATGGCTCCCCTCGTGCCCTCAAGTAGCCTCTGTTGTACCTCTTACTCTGAGGTGCAGCCTGGCATTCCTCTTAGCCCTCGGGTACAGGTTAAGCCCCCACCCCCTTCAGGTCGTTGCTACCCTCTTACCCTCGGGTTCAGACTGTGCTTCCCTCGTGCTCTCAGGTACAGACTTTGCTTCTCTCCTCCTGGGTTTACTGCTCCTCAATGTGCCTGCGCACTTTTGAAAGCTGCACCTGCCCCTCCCACCGGAACAAGCTCTTTGTTTTGGGCTAATGAGACCTCGAGCCCTGCTGGCGGGTTGTTTGTACTGGGGGTTGAGGATGTCCAACCCTGGGTCGACACATCCTCACTGCCCCTCGTTAACAGACTATCGCGTCCGTTTGTCGCAGCATATACACTGTCCCTCTGTAGCAGGGTCCATATTTCTAGCAGCCACTGCCCTCATTTCCAGACTGTGTCCCTCTTTAAGTTTGTCTTTAGTTTGGCCTCGTCCTCTTCTCTTGCGGGTGCTTCGCCTCAAAGAAGCGCCCTCCCTCAGCTGACTGTGACCCACTTTAACAGTGGCTGTCTCTTTTTGAGGCACTGCCCATCTCCCCAGAGCTGTCACATTGCTGCTGTCCATAGAGGAATAGCCAGGGCCGCTAGGAATCATGCAGCGGGGGAGGACCAAATTATGCGGCATGGTTGACTAAATTATGTGGTAAAAACATTCAAATTATGATGCGCGAGGCTGCACGTTTCGTTCTATTGTTACCTCCTTATGGGGTTAATTTTACACGTTGACACTGTCTGGGCAAATGTTTCACCTCATTAGTGCCAGTTGAACACCCAAACACAGCAATGAACGGCATAAGACGGAACAGTCAACTTTTGCAAAAGGACTTCCACCGCGAGGCTACCCATGTGTCCCCGTTTTTTATAGACCAAATTTGTGTTTTGTTAAAATCTGCAGTTTATTCACAAGATGATGGATTACGTGGTAAAAACGGCAAATCGATAATAATGCGGAAAACAGCAGCCCAAAAAAAATCACATAATTCCAATTCGAGTAGCTGGAGTCTAAAGTTAATAATTTGCATTATTGGACTGATTTTTTTTAATGGGATAAGGGGGGAGGGAGGCCACGAGTCGCAGAGGGCAAATTAAATCCTGGACTGGATAAGATTCTCGTGTGGACCTGTGACTCTTGGGAGCTCGATCTCTGTCAGGCTTTGTCCCACAGGGCAGGCGCTTCCTCGTGCCTGAAAGCGGTGTAGCTTTGGCCATGTGCTGAAATGCAATGCTGTGGTGAGCCAGCCTCTAAGAAAGGATTCGGAGACTCACTGACCTCAAATGTCCCCCTGCCAAGTCTCTGTGCTTTACGGGGGGGGGGGGGGCACTGACATGTTGACTAACGAGTTAATTATCAACATGTGAAGCTCATTAGGGGCAGCGGCCACACCTGTGTCTGAAATAGGGTCCAGTGAGAACGGGGGGGGGGGGGGGGGGGGGGATTCGCGGTCAGGTCTCCCTTTCCGCAGGACCTGTCTCTGTTTATTAAGTTGAAATGACCGTGAAAGAGACGGTTCTCCGGGGAGGGGGGTCGAAATCTCACTGAAATGCTCCAGTGAATACTCCATGGCGTGACAGGACCACAGAGATGCCGGCGGCAAGGAGGAGAGGCAGTGGTGGCGGCAGGAGCGAATGGTGAGGTGGGGAAAGAGCCTCTCCCTCAAGCCCCGCACAGAGGCCACGGGGGTTCCTCATCCATTCCTGGGGCCAGTGTAGGGATCTCAGCAGGGGCGCAACAGAGGCCTGCCGGTATGTAGCAAGGAAGCCACGGGCCCTGCTGCAAAGCAAGGAAAATGACCCATTTGACTGATGTTGGTGTAGTGAAACTGCACCTTTCAAGGTTTGGTGGGCCCCTCTGAGCCGTGGTGCCACTGCACCTGCTGCGCCAGTGCTAGCTACGCCCTGGAGGCCTCAGCTCCTGCGCGCAGGGCTGCCCACCGTTTGGGCGCCCGAGCCACCCCAATGCCTATGAATGTCTGCAAGACCTGGGAGTCTCAGCGGCTCCTCACCACATTCTGGGATGGACGGGGGGCTAACAGGGTGTGACAGCGCCGGATGTCAGGGCGTGCAACGTCAGCTGCAAATATCTCACCCCGGCCAGTTCTTACCTTTCCGTCCTGGTGCGTCCACTTCTGCGCTTACAGCTGCAACAACACAAGTACCAGACGGTAGTGAGTTGAAAGGCGAAGCTGGGTGAGCTCCCCACACGTGACCTGGGTCAGGGTGAGGTCTCTGGACTGGCAGGTACTCTCTTAGGGGCGTAGCTACCATTGGTGCAGCAGGTGCAGTGGCACCGGGCATGCTTCTCTGGAGTGGATGAACTACTCACAACCCACATGGGACAATTTACGGGTTGTTCTCGGTCACCTCTGTTCCTTTCACGTTCAGTCTTTCCCAATTGAGCCTGTCCGTAATCCACTAGCCCCCACTAAGAGTCCCCCCACCTTTAATTATCCTTGTTTAAGGTACAGTCTCTACTGCCAGCCCTCATCACCAGATCAGAGATAGATCAGAGCTTCTCGGCTGGACACTGGGCTACAGGTGAGCCAAGCGCTGGGCTACAGGTGAGCCAAGCGCCAGCCCCCACCCCAAAAGACCCCAGACCTTGCGTGCCCAGATTACTTGCTTCGGTGGAGATGCCCCAAAGACCCTGGCACTAGGAAGTATACATTGGGTTGTTGGTTCAACTAAGAACCGGTTCTCCAACTTTCACATACTTAGGTAAACAAACTCAGGGCTGAGCATCTGAGTCCTTCAGACTGGGATAAATTGAGGAACACTGTCGTACTAAAACGCGAACCCCCACCCCATGCACAGGATGTACCCTCACATCTTGCATCACTCCTGACATGTTCAATAACTGCATTGATACCAGCCCGACTGGGATCGGAAATTACATCTTTGGTAACAGCACAGCACATGGCAAGGGCGCGAGTTCTACTTACTTCAGGGCAGGAGTTATAGTTGCCTGAGATCACTAGTACTGGTCAATTTCAGTGGTTTGTTAGTTTGAAATGTTATGTTTTAATTGACATTTTCACCTAACTATAATGTCCCTTTAACCTTTGTTTTTTAGTGAAAGAAGAAAAAAAGGTGTGTGTGTCTATATATATGCAATGGCGGTTGGTGCGGGGCACTAAACAAAAATAAATTATCAGCACCACGAATTTGGGTCCGCATCGTCTGTTTTCCACAAAGGAATGGTGTGCAGGACTAGGATTTGGAATATATATATATATAGACACACACATATTTATATTGGTGTATTTTCACTTAAAACGCAATATTCAGTTATGAATAAAAAAAAAAGTAAAACACCCTTAAAGTTCACCGATTATGGTTCGCTCTCACACCCTGGCCCTGCAACCACTAACGCGCACACCAGACGCAGTGCTCGTCACCTCCCCCTTGATGTAACATGATTTCACAAAGGACATACATGATCTTACCAATGAGATACTATATCGCTTGCCTTATTGTTTGAGTTATGGATGAAACAACTTTGTCTACAGTATGATCTCTTTGTGTACGTGTGGACATTCGAAGATGTGGTGTGAAGTCCCCCTCTTTGTTGTTGTATCATCACCACACACATTGCAGCAAAGGAATCCGCCAATCGACCTTGAACCTTTGCTGACATGTTCACTGGGCATGAACCTATGTGGAATGTGTACTCTAAGCACGGATCCTAAAATTGCTTTCCCATCCATGAACGCGGTTGCAGGGCCCACTGCAACGCGCCATACAACTCATTTCTTTTTGTGACTCTACAGCAATTGGTTCTTTTTTTAATGTACTCGAAGATTCAAATTAGGGTTTAGTAAAGATTCATTATTGTTGTTTTTTTTATAATGTTATTTTAATGCAATGGTTTTAATTAACTTATGCAAATAAATAAATGTCAAATTTGCTGACAGTGATAAATGTAAACATTTCTAGGAGTGCCTCAGGTCCAGCACCTCAGTCTGCCATCACATGAACTTCAGATCTGTCATCGTCCTCCCTTCCAAAACCGGTAGCCACTTGAACCGCAGGCTCCCTAACAGCGCGCGACAAGCGGACATCATTACAAAGCCCCCACCGTGTACTCATATCTGCTCAGTGCTGTGACAATCATTTAAACAATGGTTCTTGAGAACAGACTCAGAGAGGCATTAAGCCCTTCAGAATAGGAGAGTGAATGAATGAATGAACTTTGCATTTGTAAAGCGCAACAACCCCCTCAAGAGGCATCTCAGAGCTAACAACACAGAAACAAAAGAAAGAAACCTGACCCCCCCTCCCAGAAAATAACCTACTCCCCCAAAAGGAGAAGCCGGCAATGATTTCTATAAGGAAAGTTCATATTTTTGATTATATTAGCTAATATGATGCTACATTAACATCACTATAAATTGTCCACATAGGTAGATTCTCATCCATATAAATAGTCTAATATGCAATGGGCATGACACATTTAAAAAAAATTCAGCAACTAGAGAGTTAAAATCATCTTTCAGTTTCTTGATTAGAAATGGAAAACTAAAGCAAAACATGCTGCATTTTTCTAGAAGCAGATATCAAACGTTTTCTTTCTTTTGAATAAGATTTTCATTAAAATGCTTAAAATATTTTGGTGAGAAATGTAATATGTAAAGAGCAAAGTATTAAAGTGAAGCAATGTTTTATTGCAACCTAAGTGAAAAAACCCCACTTTCTTTAAAGTAAAAAGGGAACTTTTTTGTCATGGACTTTAAAAAATATTTTGCTCTCCACCTTCTGACTAATGTTACAGTTTCTAATACATAGCGCCCTACGACAACAGGACATGTTGGCACCCAATCACTTTTTACCTTACTAATTTCATAATAATTTTTTATTTTCAAACATATTCTGTTCCTCTTTCTAGGCTGGTCAGCAAGGCAGCAGTTACAACTTCTTGTGAAAGTTAGGAAGCTAACTTTCATTTAGATTTTAGTATAACGTAGCACAATGGCTAATTCTTATGAAGTTTCACAGGACAGGCAAATAGAAGGGTGTAACACTGCAGCAAGCAGTGGTAGTTACTCACTCGGGCCAACCACTGTTTTTTATGTGGCGGTTTGTGATTGTTTGTTAGCTTTTGATTGCGCAGATCGTAAGCTCTCAGAAAAGGTGATTAGTCAACAATCTGATGGTTTCCTTAAATGTGATAAACTTTCTCATTGGTACAGTCCAAATACAACTAGTGACAGCCGCGGTCTGTGCAGGTAACAGCAGTGGGGTGGTGGGGTCACGTTAGGGGGCATTTTGAGGGACGATGCTGAGGTAAAATTAATTATTTATTTAATTCCCCCTTGGAATTGTCCCTCGAAATCCTTCCAACGCGGCCCCACCGCTGTTACCGGCACTGGCTGACTAGTGATGAACACATCTTTGAACTTGCCTGAATTAGAACATTCTTCACAAAATATGTCTGCTGCTAACTTCAGATCATACACAAAGCGGAATGACCAAACCGAAGCCGTTCAGCGAATCAAACAGTGAATGTGCTGGACAGGAAGCAGACTGTTCAAGTTCTGGATTTGGGTGGATGTGCTTCAGACATTAGTAGTAAAATCATCAAAGGCAGCTATGCCTACTACAAAGCAGTACAAAATATGCACAAGACTTAGTATCACTCTGGGTCTCACTATTTTGCAGAGGCGGCTCCTGATCTATGGCGGAGGAGCGTCGCCCCTCTGGCAAAATGCCAGCACACAGTAGAAAAAACAAAATGAAAATAAAACTATTTTATTTTTCACTTTTAGCCCACGAGTCGGAGGCAGGGCGGGGTCATGTCTCCACACCGGGGGGGGGGGGGGGTGGTACTAGTAGGCACTGAAAGTGCATATGTAGGTTTGGCTGGCCGTCTACTTGCGCACTTTGATATTTGATATCTCCAGGCTGTTCCTGGGAGATATCATCAGTGCTCAAGGCCCAGGCTCCCAGTCCCCATGGAGCGTTAAACTGGCCCACTCTACCAAATCCCAGCCCTTCTCTCATGCTGGGAGAAGCACTGGGATTGGCTGGGGTCTGGGAGCCTGTGCTCCTGGGGATTGTAGTGCCAGGAGCAGGGAGGCGCAGCAGGACGAGGGAGCAGAACACTGGACGCCAGCGAAAGGTGAGTGTTTTTTTACATTTTTTATTACCACCCCTGTTGCAGGGATTCTGCACATACACAGAACTATGTGCAGGAAAACAGGACCTCGGTGTGTAGGGGCTGATCCTTCCTACCGCCTCAGTACTTAAAATCCCCAAACCAACTAGCTATAGTGTCTCATTTGTTCTCCTACATTTTCACAAAGCTACAAATGATTAGACAACCCAGAACACAACACTCCCGACTCTCTCAGGAATCGCTGTAGCAAGACATACCCTTTCGCTCACTTACTCGTACCTGTCCACAATAAGAATTGACAGAGTCACTGTTATAGTTCAAAATGTTTATTTTAACAATAGGACTCTATAATGCAGTATACGAGCCACTACCAGCAGTAAAACGCATAAACCTAAAACAGTTAGCATTGTTGCAATTCCATAGATTATAAAGGGGGATGTCATCGTGTACAGACAGTGGATAAAGGATTATAAGGCCTTACCATCCTCCCCTTGGTAAGAAGAAGTTTTATTATATAAAGGAAGATCTCGTGGCATTGTCAGCAGACCTCATACCTTAGTGCCTAGATGGTATTTCTACATCATAGGAACAGCATAGCTCTTCTCCCTGGAAAGGTCCCTCTCCAAGTGTGTTTCAGAACAACATGCATCCCTATATTATCAAAGCAAGAGTTTTCAGCAGTAGCAGCTGTGTTAGCATGTTTTTTCTAGGTGCTAAGGACTGACCAGAACAGAATAACAAGGGGCATTGTTTATCGACCTTGCACATCGTGTTCAGACTAAACTCCAGGAACAGACAGAGAACGCAGAAAGCATACGGTTCTTATGTGAAAGGCACAGAGTCTTGCAAAATAAAGACATGTAGTAATGTGCGCAAAAGCAGCATCATGGCAGCAGTGGTCATGCTAACTTAGCAATGTCGACAATGACCCTAACGGTCATATGACACCCCCGCTGCTCCCCCAAGTTGGATTGGCAGCAGCTGCTGCTGCTATTGTGAACACTGTGGCTGATTCATAAACATTGGTCATTCATGAATATCAAGTTGATTGTCCATAAACAGTAGTAATGTTACATTTTCTTTAACTGTTCACACTGTTCTGTGTTGTCATATACTCTGAACTTTTCTTTATCACTCCCTTTTTTAAGATCCTATCCTGGATCACCACATAATTTAAAAGTAGATCAGACCATTATTAATGTTATTTATTTTTTGTGTGTTTAATGCTTGCATGCACTGTGTTGATGTTCGTGGACAATACACGCTTAAAAAAAAAAAATGAAATTTACAAATACATAAAAGGTATAAAACTCACCTTCCCACGCTGTCTTGTCTGCCGAGCACAATATTCTGAACTCCAGAGTGCTGAACAATTCTTGGGAAGGAAAGACAACAGATTCACTTGGAACATTGATGCCTTTTGGCATTTGGTTTTGCATCTCAGGGGGATGCATTATGCATAGGCATATCCATAGTCTGAATGCAAAATCAGAAATTACATTTCCCATGAGGTCACGGAACTCTCACAATGTTTGGAAATGTCAGTGGCCATCTTGCAAATATTGAGTATAGGATTCTGCATAGTCCAGAGCATCCTTGCAAGGCAATCAAAATACTTTATTGCTGCAACAATGTCTTGTTGCCAGACATTGTGCAAACTATGGATTTTGTTTTTCTTTGTGATACGTAGTTGGATGCTGAAATTTAACTTTGAATTAACTTAAAGTACTGTTACAGAGATGAACTTGAAGGAGTATAAACTCTGTGTACAAACAGTGAATATTAGTTGTATATCTCTTGCTCTTTTGGATTCTAAAACTTTGTGAAGAATTGAAAGGTTCCGCAACACATTTAAAGACTGTTGATAATTTCATGATGGATATCTTTGCACATAAAATAGTGCTGCATGTGATTCATTGGTGTGAATAAAAACTATATAACCATAACAAATGTTTGTTTGCATTACAGTTTAAGAAACAATCTCATTGTAACCAGAGATGTTGTACTCAAGAAACAAAGGATAGTGCATTTTCCTGAGATGGGAGTGAGATTTAATGGAAACACAAGTATATTTTCTGCTAACAATCATATTCTGAAGGAGTGGAGAAGTGTGGCTCAATGTGGAGAAGTGTGGCTCAATGGTTATAGCGGCAGACCCTGATGCAGAGGTCTGGCCCGGGACCAGGGTTCAATTCCCCGCCTCGGTGGGTCTTGGGCTCAAAATTCCACGGACCTGATAATTCTCGCCTCGGTGCCTATTCCAATCATGGAGTCCCACTCTGCAACTCTGGGCAATAGCTTGCTTAATCTCCACAACGGCCCCCACAACGCTAAGGATGCCTGGCCTCCACCTTGGGGGTGCCCAGGAGTGGACGCCTCACAGGGAAAGCCAGGATGGGTTCCACAGCGGTATTCGTACAAGCACCTTGAGACCCTTGCGGGTGAGTAGTGGGCTATACAAGTATCAATTTACATTTACAATTTACATTCTCTTGTGATTTGTTGGCTATTTGTGCAGAGAAACGCGGAACAGTTCATAACTGCTGTTGGATCTGGAAATCGGGCTAGTGCATTCTGACAAGATGTTAGTGGTGGTGGTTAAAAGGTATGTCTAAAAACACTGCAGATTACATAAAAAGACAGCATTACCAACATCAGTCAGATGGAAACCATCTCTTTGAAACAGATCTGGATTGTCATACTTTACACTCCAATGGTAAATGGTGCCAAATTGGTAACCTCCACAATCTGAAGTCAGGACACAATTTACGTTGTTATGTATGTTCCATCTCTGGGAGTAAGTCAGTAGCAAAGGTCCACTTTTGAGGTTGGCAACACATGAGAAAATGAAATGTATATTGGGATTTATGGCGTTGAAAATGGCAAGATCTTTCTTCTTTACGACACAAAGGTCTGAACCTGGAATAGGTACAAGCTCATTCCCCCCGGCTTGTAAAGCATTTTAAAGGCACAGGTAATCTCAGGGGCCTTTATATATTAACCTTACAAATAACTCAACACCCCCAGCACCTGGTCACCATCACAGCATCATCTCATCAACACTATCTCCATGACCTGACGGCACCGCTTCATACCTAACTGGGTGAGTAAAAAGGTCAACTTGCAAGATAACAAATTGAACGTCTGCTTTTTGAAAATGGCTGGTATTGGTCATCACTTAAACCTTAGTGGAAATAACTTATTACCTTTCTTCACTAAATATCATGTGGTCTGTCGCAAGGAAACTTGGAAGCTGAACACTCTTTATAAAGCTAATTTTCACCCGTACAAAATGTTGGCCCAAAAAGTACTAAGGGCCAACCGAATAGTGGTTGGTCTAGCAACCTTGATACATATTATCCTAGGTTTAAAAACAATTATTAATATAGACTCACACTATATGCTAATAATACAGTTCGGCCAAACAAGTTGAAACGAATTATTGCCAGTAAGCAGCTATTTTACGACCGATGCTAATACAAATTCAGCAAAACTTCACAATGTGCTCATGTGTTTGGTGAACTTGAATTTATATTGGAGCAATGTACCCAGCTATCCTTACAGAAGACCTCAATGACATCTACTGTTCCCTCTCTTGAAAGATTTATCATCAGACGATTAACCAAACCTGACCGTAAACAACTAAGAAATAACCAAAAATCACTTGTGTAAGTCCTTTTTTGACTTAGAATTCTGCACAGTGAATGGAAGATTTCCAGCAGACCAACCAGCACAAGCCACATTCTGCACACTCTCCTCCACCACACCAACTTTTAACAATCAAACTATTTCAAGGAGGGAGAGCGATCATGACGGTCAACAATGATGCTATACACGTGCCACAACTCCTTGTTGCATGACAATCACCACATTAAAGGTTCTTTAACCTTGCTAAATCAAGGGAAAAAAAATGGTGTAAGGATATTCACGCTAAACTATTGCTGCTAAGCAAAGAAGACTTTTTCACATCACAATTTAAAAATATGGATTAATATCATAAGGCATCAACTTATCGGTGCAATGACTAGGAGATACTTCTGAATACGATCTTCAACTTTATTTTCACTAAAATCAGAGTAGCTAGCCAACCTAATGGCCGAGATCGATTGATCAGTTTAACAAAAAAGAAATATTGGAGATATTTGAGAAAATATTTAAAACATCCACGATCCTCAAGCCAACATCTGCAGATTAATGAGGACAAAAGTGCATCAGGAGGCAAAATAATAAAATCTAGAGAAGCTGTCAAGAAACAGCCTGGACACTTTTGCATGCAGCAGTCAAATCAAATAATGTAAAGTTATTCTGGCCAGTATTCGGCTAAGGCAATGGTGTTCAATGGCTAGCCCTCAACTATTTCTTACCACATGAGACATGGAGAATATATATTAACGATCTCTATTGAAACATCCAAATATTTAAATCTTTCATTTGAGATCTCGAAAAAACAAACCCTGAGGGGCGTGGCTTGGAGCTGCCTGCAATGGCCGCATTTATGTGATGCTCCGAGCTCGCTGAAACGATAGTCCCAAAATCTGAACAATAATCCGGCCTGTACGGGGTGGGAGACTCAGAGCACCTAGGTGAGACCCCCATCCCCCCCACCCCCCGATTCGAAAGTGACTTCAGCAGAGACACGCGGACGGTCGCTGACAGTGTGAGAAGCCCCGAGGGCCTGGGGGAGTGAGGCCAACACTGTGTAACGAGCTAATCCAGGTGGGCCGCGCCCATCGAGTGGTGAGCTGCAGAGGGCACGCAGAGTGACGCAGCGAGCGGAGAGAGTGACGCAGCGAGCGGAGAGATTGCGGCAGCGGGCCTGCGAAACGACCCAATAGGGTAGGTGAAACGCTAGAAGGCAGCAGACGAAGATAGTGGAGGTGCCGTCAAGTGTCCCCAAAGGAATGGAGGGGCCCAGCGTGGATCTCTTTTTAGAGGACCGCATCCTAAATCATTTACACCCAGTAAGACTGTCAAACTACTTCACAATTGAACGGGCGCACAGAGCCCCAATTCCAAAACCGAGACCAGGTGCACCGCCACGGACAATTATTGCAAGGATTCTCAACTACAGGGACAGGGACGCAATCTGACAAGCGGCAAGGTCGCATGGAGAGCTGATATGTGACAATGCAACAATAAGATATTTCCAGACTTTACATTGCAAGTACAGAAGCTGCGACGCAGTTTTGAAACAGTAAAGCGGGAACTACGGAAAAAGGACATACAGTACATGATACTGAACCCAGTTAGATTGAGAGTGGTGGCAGAAGGGAAATCTTGGCTCTTCGCCACTCCAGCAGAGGCGTGGGAATTTTTGGAGGGGTGGAGAGTGGTAAAGCAGAAGCCACCCAGAATTGGAGACCGGCGCCGAGCTTTTGGCCCAGATGAGGGTGACGTAGAATATAGTGCTGGGTCTGATCGGTCTCAAGATACATTAATCAAGGGCTGAAAGGACAAACTGGACACCAATTTCAGTTATGCATGGTTGATATGGAAGGGGTGGTAAAAGGTGGGGGAAATCGCCAGGTGGGTTAAGAGTCACGGCGGTGCAGTGAGGGAGAACCAGACAAACTCCGTGCGGGGACAAGCTAGTAACGCATGAACATGGGGGGGCTGGAAAACAAAGGACAAAGCCAACAGGGTGTTCCAGCCTACCCCGGCACGAAGCAAGTTAATATGGGGTGACAGGCTCTCTGCAAGTTGGGGTGGCGGGTAGTTTTAGGCCTGTCAAGCAGGGCAGCAGGGTGGAGGGAGGGGGAATGGGGGAATTCCAGGGCTCAAATTGAGAGGGGGTTGTTATTAAGGTTGTTGTACTATATGTAAACTCAGACACAAGTACAACAGGTAAACATGAACACGAAGGGAAGCAACCCACCAATTACGCATCCAGGTTAGCTATGGTCACAAAGGGCACCAATGCAGGGTCGGAAGGGAGAGCTAATCAACTGAGGGAGGGGCTAGGCCGCCCAGCGCTAACAGGAAAATTGGTAAGCAATGGCATCAAAAGTTATAACGTGGAATTTTACTGGCCTGGGCAGCAAGATAAAGTGTACATTGGTTCTACAATACCTGAGACGCCAGTCTCCGGACATGGTATTACTTCAAGAGACACATCTGAAGGGGAACTATTGCAAAGCAATGGACCAGTGGGGATATAAACTTCTCGCACAAGCGGGTTTTACGTCCGGTTCAAGGGGAGTAGGGATCTTAATAAAAGTATCAGTCCCCTGTGTCTCGGGTAGGAGCTGGTGCGATGGCGCGGGACGATTTGTCGCCATCACGGGTACGTGAGAGGGTAAAATAATAAATCTGTGTTCTGTCTATGTGCCTCCCAGATTGCACGCGGAAACCTTCCCGGCTCTGGGCAAGATGCTGCTGGAACTACCACCGGGTACGTTGATGATGGGAGGAGATATGAATGCGGTTCTGGACCATCGGATAGATAGACTGACAGAAGCGGTGGGTGCTGGGGGTAGGGAGTCACTGGAGGGATTCATAACAGCAATGGGACTGATTGACTTATGGCGGGTGCATAACCCAGCAGCCCGACAATTCACGCAGACCTCAGCCAAACACAATAGCTACTCCAGAATAGACTATCTGTTCACATTGTAAAGTCAAGTGGGACAATTTATGGATATGACATAATTAGCGCGAGGGATCTAAGACCACTCCCCAGTAGCAGTTAAGTTGCAGAGACCAGTCAAAAAAACGCACTTCCGCCACAAGTGGAACCATCGTATTTCAGAAACAAAGACTTTGCAATGAAAATACTGGAGTGAACAGTATTTCCAAGAAAATTAAGGGTCAGTAGAGAGGGTATCCACCCTATAGGAGGCATTAAAAACGGTGATCAGGGGATATATATAAGCTCAAATAGGCATACTCAAGAAAGAACAAAATAAAGAGGTGGAAGAGCTCGAAAAAGAGGTGGAATAGTTGGAAAGGGAGACCTGGGAGGGGGCAACTCGAATGAGTCCCAAAACCGCTGCCTAAGACATAAGCAAAAAGAATTGAGAACCTTGGAGGAGCAAAGGGCAAAGACGCATGTACTGGCCATCCAGAGGAAGATATATGACACAGGGGACAAAGCAAACAAAATGATCGCGTGGCTAAAAAAAAGAGACAAGGAACGAAGTTTGGTCCTGGAGATTAATTCACCAGGGGGGACATTAAACAGAACGGGAGAGGAGATAGCGGAGGCATTTGCGCAATATTATGAAGCACTATATACCTCCACCACGGAGCGCGAAGCTGCGGATTGTGCTGATTTATTACAAGAGATTGATCTGCTGGGGGGGGGGGGGAGGACAGCGAATCACTTGATCAAGATTTTACGGTGGAGGAGATTACTGGCACTCTCATGGACCTCCAATCAGGGAAGGCCGCAGGACCCAATGGTTTGCCAGTGGAAATGTATAAAAGTGTTGCAAGTAAAATTGCATCTCACTTGTTGAATGTGTATCAAGAATCCCGGGATAGAGGGGAATTGCCCTTGGGCATTCGAACGGCAACTATTGTGGTAATACCTGAAAAAAGGTAAACCAGATGATGAGTGTGGTTCCTACAGACCGATATCACTACTGAATGTGGAGTCAAAAGTCCTGGCCAGGGTGCTGGTGACCAGGCTACAGACAGTCATTATCAAACTGGTCCATCCGGACCAGTCTGGTTTTATATCGCACAGGGCAACGAGACTTAACCTGAGGAAATTGTATGGGGTGCTACACTGGTCTAAAACCGACTGCAGTGAAGACGGGGTGCACAAATGGCGTTCAACAGCATCAAGTGGCAATATATGTTTGAAACATTATCTAGACTGGGATTTGGACCTGCGTCTGTTCCTGTGTAAGACTCCTATATCAAGACTTGAGGGCTAGAGTGAAAGAGAATGGAGCGGTATCGCGAGCGTTCCCACTCAGGAAAGGCACAAGACAGGTTTGCCCACTCTCACCCATGTTATTTGCACTGGTATTGGAGCCAATGGCGGCCTGGGTCCGTAATGACCCAGTAATAACAGGAATAGAGATAGGTGGTGCTTGGGAAGATAGAATATCCCTCTATGCGGACGACGTGCTCCTTTACCTGAGGAAGTCCCTCCAGTCAGTGCACCGGGTGCTACACATTTTCCAGTTGTTTGGCAGCTAATCAGGGTATGGGATAAACTGGGGTAAGTTCCTGATAGTCCCCTTGGGGGGTGAAATCCTGTGGATACTGACTGAAACAACTCCATTAGTAGTTAAGCACACGTTCACTTATCTAGGCCTCACAATATCGGTAAAAGAGGAAGACTTCCTGGTGGAGAATCTGTATCCGAAAATACAGCGATTGAAGTATGATGTGGAATGCTGGAGGAAATTGCCAATATCATTGATGGGGAGGGCAGTGATGTTTAAGATGATGTCCTTACCAAGAATGATATATGTAATGCAAAACACACCGTACAAAATACCGAATAAGGTGTTCCAAGAAATAGATGGTGAGATGTACTCTTATGGGATGGAGGCTCCTCTACAATAGCAGTATATAAGCTGCAGAGAGTGGTATATGAAGGGGATCCAAAAGAACTATTGGGCATCCCAGTTAACTGTGGTAAATAACTGGGCTTTCTCTGTCCCAGAATGACCCGGCGTTCAGGAGCGACCATGGGCCATGGGAGAGAGGGGTTACATATCGGCCTTATATGGTAGAAGTAAGGAAAGAATACTCTCACCGCACATGCAAACAGTGTTGCGCACGTGACGTGAGGTGGTCAAATAACTAGGGTGAGAGGGGAAGCTAACTGAGAGGACTCCCCTGTGGGACAGTAGGCAGCTTCGAGAGATGGGGAACCTAAATGGGTTAAAAAAAAAAGAGATATTAGGGATTGAACACCTGGGGGACGTCTGGAGGGGAAGCACAATGTTACCGTTTGAGAATCTCCAAGCTGAATGTGAGTTGGCAGATACAGAAAGGTACAGATATCTGTAGCTGAGGCACGCTCTGCGTCAATATGTCAAGGATGGGGATACACTGGTGGAGTATTCTCCACCGGAGGACAGACTACTAATCGACCATATGAAAAGTAAAGCCACATCACTGACGTATAGGAAAATTCTATATAATTCTCTCAATTCAGTTGATGCCCTGAGGGGTGCATGGGAATTAGATCTGGGACTCTTGGAGGACGAACATTGGGAGGAGGCTGTGCAGAGTCCACATGAGGTATCGGTGAGGGCAAGGTTTTGTCGACATACAGCTGAGAATGCTCCATAGATCCTATGCTTCCAGGACACAGCTACACCGCTGGAACCAGGGAGTGTCTTCAAAATTTCAAATTTAAAATTGCTTTATTCGAGAATAAACTCATAAAAGCTTCACAAACAACAATAAAAAACTGTTATAAAACATTTAAATTGGTTGAAAAAGAGTTAGGAAAAATGTAATAAAAAATGTATCACATGCATTGTCACATAAAATTTACAGATAAAATATGTACACTCTGATTAATGACCTCCAGTTCATTTATTTATCTAAAAACGTTTGTCTAATGGACCATGACCAGCCAAGAAATTTAGAAGTGGCTATTAGTATAAACAATGAAGAACTAGTACAAATAATTCTTAATGCCACTACACTGCTGGTCGTACCTAAGTTCTTACACATGGGAGTAAGCCAGATACTTCTGGGCTCTACATAGGATTTACATGCAAATAAAAAGTGACCGATTGTTTCGTCATGTGCTCCACAGGATGGGCAAGCACTATCTGAGGGGCCGCCCCACCTACCTGTTAGGAATTTAAGAGGGAGAGAACCTGCTCTAATCTGGAAAAGCAACTTCCTATCCCTTGGGCTAGTGATAGTGTCCCAGTATGGTTCTAGACTTGGGAGGAACTTTGCTTGCAGAAATTTTCCAGCCATAATCTCTTGGTTGATTTCATTCCAAGTCCGTTCTGCCACCTTCTCCCAATAGATCTCTTTAAGTTTAGACTTTGTTGGAAAAGTGACCACCTCCGGATTTTCCCATAACATGTAGAGGCCTAGTTTGCCCAGCATTTTCCTTAGTTCATTTAGCCATCCTATTTTGTGGTACTCATCTGCATTGATTATATCCTTAAATCCTTCCGCATAGTGTAAGAGTTCGGGTGTAGTCCAAAGTCTACGCCAATACATAATAGGTCTTAATCTTGCTAAGTCAATTAATGCCTTTCTGCCTAGATCATACCTTAATGGCAGCAGGGGGGTGCTCTTGGGAAGACTTGTGATAAGTCGAAAAAACGTATTTTCCGAAGTTTGTAGTTTCCCTAGGTTCTCATAGCCCCATAACTCTGCACCATAAAGTGATGATCCTAAAGCTTTGGCCTCATATACCTGGAGCACAGGTTTTACTGGTTTTGTTAGGGATTTTCTGTGCTCAGAACCAAGTGCACCAACTATTTGCCTATGCTTTATACTTGCAGTATCTATATGTTTGGTCCAACTTAAATCGTTTGATATGTGGATTCCCAAATATGTAAAAGCATTGACAATCTCTAATGGGCGGTCATTCATAACAATATGGGGTTTACGGCCACGAGGAGGGTTAAAAACCATTGACTTAGTCTTAGACACATTAATTTCTAGTCCGTGGTCCTTACAAAATTGATCAAAGATTATTAGAGCGTGTTGTAGACCACTTGGGGTCTTGGATAAAATTAGAGTGTCGTCAGCGAACATTAAAATCGGTATCTTGGTACCAGCCAGTAACGGGGCATCAACGTTCTCTGCCAACATGCGGGAAACAACTCCATTGATATACAGTGTAAACAGTGTGGGGGCCATAGAACATCCTTGTCGTACCCCACGCTTCACTGGAAAGTCAGAGGTTACCTTACCATGCCCTCCCCACTGAATCTTCGCGTAATTTGCCTCATGGAGCCTCATTAACATCGTTAAAAGTTCTTCAGGGATGCCCAGGTTCTTCAACACTTGCCACAGTTTGGGCCTTGGAACGAGGTCGAAGGCGGCCCGCAAATCTACAAAGACTGCGTACAGGCTACCCTTCCTTAGTAGCACGGTTTTCCATTGTAGAAGGGAAAAACGAAAAACCTGATCCATTGTGCTTACAGATTTTCGGAAGCCTGCTTGAAATGGTGATAAGGCGTTATTTTCCTCGGCCCAGTCCAAAAGTCTGTTGACAACCACCCTACCTATCACCTTTTGGATGGTGTCAATTAGGCTTATGGGCCTATAATTACCTGGTTGTGATTTGTCTCCTTTCTTATAGATAGGAATTATAATTGCACATTGCCATGACGCCGGTATATTAGCGCCCTGAGCAACCGCATTCAATAGGAGAAGGATGTATTTACACCAGGGAGTGTCTTAGTATTGTGCAAGGGGATGTGGGGAAGTGGGCTCCTTTTTCCACATTCTCTGGGAGTGCAGGTATATACAACAATTCTGGAAGGAAGTGACAGGTACAATGGCCGAAGTAAGGGAGGAAGAGATCTCACTAGAACCGGGATGGCTGATATTATGTTTGGCTGAACATAGCAACAATAGTAGTGAAACTAAACATTGCCGGAGGATGGGGGGCAGCTACGACACCAGACCCTCGAAACTGGGAAGATGATCTGTGCTGGTGCTCAGGGGCCGAGAAGGTGACATATATAGCAAGAGGCTGCCCAGGAAAATGGGATAAAATCTGTGGGCAATGGAAGACATATAGAGGAATATAACAAAGAGGGTAAGTCCCAAGGGGGGGACAAACAAGATGTTGATAATACCTGAAAGAAATGAGGGTGTGCCCTCAGGGATGATGTAGCTATATTGAAAGAAGGGTTGCGAATTGTTAGTAGTAATATGTAATTGATGTGGTGAAATGGAAATGTTCATGCAATTGTATTGTCTGGGTAATGTTGATATATTGTGTGAAATCAAAAAAAATCATTTAAAAAAAATCCCATTACTGTTTGAGCAGAGCAGATCCTCTGGTGCAGCAGGCCCAACTGGGTTACCAGTCAACATACTAAAATTGATCCTGAACTACAATTTCATGAAGTATTTTCTCGAGTCCTTCATACACATATTTCACCTTCATGGAAAGGGGCTATCATCCACCCAAAACACAAAAAGGGACTCAAAAAATGATCCACAAAAGAACCAGCTTATACCTTCCTTGGTTCTGAAGGAAAGCTCCTTGCTAAATATCGACTGGACAAACTATATGCTTGGTCACTAAAAAACAACTTGTTTCCATTCTATCAATCTGGTTTCAGATCAGGCTGTTCTACGGTTGACAGCATTGTTGCTCTCAAACTACTCGTCAATAAAACACTGAAAAAACAAATACCTTGGCTTCCTAATTGATCGCAAACTTATTTTTAAGACTCTCATGTCCCAAAGCCATATGAAATCTAAACAGCTGCAGTTTGCCTTTAAAACTTTAAAAAACAAACTTGCAGGTGGCTCCACTGGGCACCTATTAAAGGCTATAGCAGCAAAATTCTTGCCTTCCATCTCATATGGCACAGAAATCTTGAATGGTAAGGATGCTATAGGCCTGAATTTGGAACAGTCAATCCTTTTTAAGAAACTGTTTGCAATCCCCCGCCACATTCCACAAGCCCAAATTCGACTCGAGTATGGTTTGAAAAATCAGATCCCTGACAAACAAGGCTTACTAGCCAAGTACTATTGGAGGATGCGGGATGCAGAGGAAAACACACTCGCGCATTATTGTTGGGCGGAAATTGAAAAGCAAGCTAGCTTCAAAAATTCAATTTTTGAAGCTCTGAGGGCCTCCCTCTCAGCATTGAAGTTAGAGGAGGCATGGCTTACAGCACCCACCTACCCTTGTTTTAAACCATTGGTCAACAAAGCCATAAAACGGCATTCCATATTACTAGACAAAATTGCCTTAGCAAAAAACAAACACGCCTGGGCCGTGATCCAGTCATACCAGAGGCTGCAACCCCAACCCTACCTGCTGGATCACTTTTCGGACCAGAAAAAACACTTTTTTACTTTGCTAAGGCTAGGGTCATACCCATCAAAGGACCTGACCCCAAAATGTAAACACGTATGGCAATCAAAGGAATGTCGCCTGTGTGGAGCTTGGGATGAGTCCTTACTGCATCTACTATGCATCTGCCCCGCCTTGACAGAAATGCGCAAAAAGGAGCTTCGGGAGATCTTTAGGAAGGAACAAATAAGAACTTGTAGAGCAGCAGTGATTTACTGTCTCACAGGCTTATCCATCCCATTGTCCTGCAGAGCCATAAACTTTTTTTAAAATGCAGCAAGAGATTTGGCCAACACAGAACCCGTTAACCAACTTGCGCAGCATTAGAATACCTGGTTTTGTAACCATTGAAAGTTCTGCTTACATGTTAACTTTTTAAACTTTTTATAATAATAATCACAATGTATATCCTTGAAAGTTTTATTTATGGTGGTTTTTCCACCCTTTTATGGTTTTTTATAAAATCAAATAAAAGTATATTCTCTCTCTCACAGAAAAAACACCTCATGCTATATGAATGTTACCTAGATTATAGCTCAGCCTCCAACTAAGTCAACCAAAAGAAACTCTGGGACAAATTAACAAAATGGAGAATGGTAGCTATACATAAAGAAACATGGCTCCAATTCAAACTGTACAACAGGGGCTGTCTCATCAAAGATGGTGACTTTGAAGAACCTAAAATCGGGCTGCATTTTGGCTCTCCTACTCTTTTCTTTATTCATTTCTGATTTAGCACTTTATTGGGTCGTGTTGAAGCCTTCCACCAAAACTGGGCACAGAATACATCAGTAATTTAGCCAATGCTGATGATACAATCATTCTATCAATAAGACCTGCGGGCTTACAAAATCAACTGTCAAAATTATGTTAAAAAGATTTCTAAAGCGCACAGCTGCCCCCAGAAGACGGTTTCCTGGAGCCGGGCACAGGTAAGACGACAGCAGAAGAGGGAGGTAGGCTAGGCTAAGGAGAACAACCAGGTCTTCAGTTGCTTCTGGAAACGTAAGTGGTTTTGAGTCTTTCTAATGGAAGACGGCAAAGAGGTCCATAGGTTTGGGGCAAGGACACAAAAAGAATGCCTGCCCATTCTGGCTCTTCTGTGTTGGGGCATGGGGGCCAGATTCAAGTCTGCAGAGCAGCAGGACTTGTCGCTCTTTGTTTATAGAGGATCTTATGGAAGATGCATAGTGCTTTAAACTTTGTGCACTTTTCGTCAGGATGCCAGCTGAGCTTATTATATAAACAAAAACTGAACCAGGAGCGCTTTGTATCTTTGTAATGTATCAATCCCAACAGTATAACAAACAGTATCCTTTAATCCACCCCAATCCAGTGGTTGACATTTATATCACACAGAGTCACGTATTCCTTTTGAAAATTCTTCTTTTATTAATATTCTTTATGGACATAGCCCACACTGCCTTGTTCCTCTTGTTGCTAGCCAGTGGAGCTTGGTTGAGAGCTGAGAGGCTGAACAGAATTTGGGGAGGGGGAGCATTTTGAGCAAGACTGCTTTTGGCGCCCAGGTAGGGGCTGTTGCAGTAGTCAAGGTGAGAAATGACAAGGGATTGAACAATCCTTTGGTAAACTTGTAGAGTAATTAATCCCATGGTGGATTTAAAGGCTTCTTAAGATGCCAAAACAGAGGCCTGCTAGGATTGTAACCTTGGTTTGAAAGAATAGAGAGTCATCCATCCAAAAACCGAGGTTGTAACCACTGACTTAGGTTTAGGAGGAGGTCCTAGCACCAAGTTACAGAAATACAATCAAGAGAATGCCTTGAAAAGAAATCTGGGGAAAACGAAAGCGATGACCGTCAACAAATCTCGTAAACATCTGTGGTATAAAATTCAGAATTCATACATTGAACAAGTTAATAACTATGATTGCCTAGGAGAACAATTGATAATGAGGTATCTTGGGTCGACCTTATCTAAACAAAGAAAAAGAAAGCACACATCATCAAAAAATCGGAATTCATTCACAGCTGCTCCTGTCTCTCTTACATGCTCAATTAGCCTTCAAAAACATAGATAATTATTGAAGTTGACAAAACATATGAATAATATCAGATCTTTATTAAACTTACGCTCTTCTACTCCTCACAGCAAATTAAGACTCAAATTATCCTTAACCTCACGAATCACTTTAGGCAATACTAAACTATGACACTGCTGAGGAAATAATTTCAAAGCTGCTAAAATTTGAAGAACCATGAAGAATTCCAAGTATTACTACTGAGCTGAGCCTCTCACCCATAGATCTGGCAATCAAGCATAAAAATCTTAGCACCTTCAGCGGCTCTCATAAAAATTCCTCACCTGGTGTGCGAAACACTAATACCAAACACATTGAGGAGTAATGGTAGACTAACGACCCGTCCATCCCCCAGTCGTATAAACACACAGAATATACAATCTACACATACATAACTAATAAACAGGAATATCTAGATTCTAGCCTGGAAGCTAATTGTAAAATAAAGTACCAAGGGCCCGATTCACAGAATTAACTTAAGACAAAATCCTAAACTTACTACTTCTGGTATTCACAGAATGCACTTACTACTTTTGGTATTCACAGAATGCACTTACTACTTTTGGTATTCACAGAATGGATTTATGACTACTAACTTTACGTCCGCACTCGGGCTGGAAATTCCGGCCCGGAGGCGGAGCTTCCGGCCCAGAGGCGGAGCTTCCAGCCCGGAGGTGGAGATTTAGGCCATGGCTAAATCTCCGCCACCGGCCGGAATCCCCACCTCCAGTCCGGAAGCTCCGTCTTCGGGCCGGAAGCTCCGCCTCTGGGCCAGAAGCTCCGCCTCTGGGCCGGAAGCTCCGCCTCCGGGCCGGAAGCTCCGCCTCCGGGTCGGAAGCTCCGCCTCCTTGCCGGACGTAAAGTTAGTAGTCGTAAATCCATTCTGTGAATACCAAAAGTAGTAAGTGCATTCTGTGAATACCAAAAGTAGTAAGTGCATTCTGTGAATACCAAAAGTAGTAAGTTTAGGATTTTGTCTTAAGTTAATCCTGTGAATCGGGCCCCAAGATTTCGTCTAATGTACATCCCGTTATCACAACTTGGAGGCTCTTGGAACGCGGAGTGCCTGACCTATACAATTTACATGCTCCGCGTATTGAACATTGTGGACTGTCTCGGACTCCCCATTGTGGCTGAGAGACCCGAACGAGAACGCGGACAGCCATTGTAGCTGCCGGTTGAATATCGGATCAAGACGCGCCTCATCAGTCCTCCCTGAATACATGCGTGTCGTTAATATTAATTCAATCACGCGCTTCAATACTACGGACAGCACAAGTAGCTGCCACCCTGTTTCAACGCCCAGATGCGCTCCTTATTCCTTGACTTTAAAGCGTGTCCCTTTCTGTACGATATCAGAACGCGGCTGACCACTTGAGCTGCATCGTTCTTCAAACAGATGGAAATCACCTCCCTGAAGCTGCAAATACCATAGACCACATACCTCTTCTATTCCACCCAAGCCCCCTCCCCTAGGCGTTATAATCCTACCAGGCATAACTTTGTTGACAAATCCTTAAGTCCTGATGATGATCCCTGTATACTAGGAGCTAGGGATCGAAACGTTACGTCGACTTGTTATAATAGTTCCACATTATGGCAATTGTTTAAATGTACCGTGGATACTATTGGCTAGAGCTTACTTGAAGTCGCTCATTGTATTGTAAGCCCCCATGATCGCTCCAAAATGTGTTTGCCTGTTACCAATTTGTAATTGCCTCTCACTTCTTGATCTTTCTTTTCCTCTCTCTGTTGAAAACTCGGTACAGGACTGTGCCCTTGTTTCATCAGCCTTCTCAAATTCTTACTTACATTTCTTTGATTATTTAAGATTAAATGCTCCTCTGTCCGGCTGGACGCAGGAGGAACTCACATAGGTCTCATTGAAGTCTATGTAGAATCATTTTTTCCTAACTAAAATTAAGCTAGGGACTTTTGTTAACAAAATAACCGCGTATTGAACATATCATCTGCTTGTGCCCTTTTCTACTGGATCTAAGCAAGACATACCTGAAAGCAGCATTTATCACAGAAAATAGTGAACAATTCCTCAAGCAATCAAGATCAAGTAATGCTTTTCCTCACAGTGTCAAGAATCAGTCCCAGGTCCAAACACTCCTCAGGATTCGGGCGACGCTATATGGGGTCCACCTCTCGACGTCACCAACTTCCTGCACTAAAGGCATGGAAGACTGGAGCAATCGAGCGAGGGAAGGGAAGGATGGGAACAGCGGGGAGTAGAACCTGTAAAGAAAGTTAACATACAAAACAAAACATAACACAATGCGAGACAGTAAATACCTACTCTCAGTAATTTCTCACTAGTTTGTCTCATGAGGATGAAGAGCCTCCTATATGTCATCCGAACATAACCTCATTCTTGTCGTAACCATACACAACTGTCATAACATCAAGTACGCAATAGAAAACACAGTGGGTATGGGTCATTCTACTTACACCCCCATCTATGAGAGAGGGTTGACTGTCTCCTTCTCAGCTACTTTGGGATGGACAGTACTGCACGTACTCTGGAGAACCTAACCGGACTCTAGGTCAGTGTTAATATACAGAAGGCATTTATTCGAGAAACGAGCCCTCCGCCGTGATGCTTTGGTGGGTTTTATGTTTTAGTCTCGGTATGGAATATAGCATACAGTGTGCTGGATACTCTCTCCAGCGTTAGCTCCACAAAAGGAAGTAAAGTAAATGATACCCCACCTATCTAGGCAATAAGAATTCTCTTATAGTCTACTTAAATGACTTCTCTCTCGGATGTCAAACAATGTTAGATGTAGGTCTTAATCCAGACCAATTACTGCCTATTCCAGGACAGCCAAAACAACTTTCAACGGCCAGCCGGCCATGCACGCCTTATGTAGCAGGCTTGCTAGTACGGTATGTCACCGACACACCTACTCGATAAATACTTGCTGTTTGTTGGTCCGGGCACCTCCGGGGGTAGCGGGAACCTCGGAACCCTCCTGCTCCGCTACTCAGATGAAGCCAATAGCTCCCCGTCAATCGGCCGTGGCTCTAAGGAACCGGAGACAACCCTCCGCGGAACAAGTGCGGAAATGCCGACGTGCTCGGCCAATCAGGTGCTGTTGCTCCAGTCGTTCTGCCGGGAACTCCGGATCCTGCGACAGGGCTTCGCGTTAATGGAAGTCGGGAAGCGCCGAAGCGTTCGGCCAAAAAAGGTGCTGCTCACCCTACGTCTCTACTAACGCGGGAACGTGTTGTACGGGTCGCCGCCCGTCAATCCAGGAAATTCATTAATTACGCACAACGTGGTGCGTCCGTTCCGGGATTTTATGCCCGTGGCTCCTCCCATCACTCCTTGGGTTCTGGGAACCGTAGTCTATGCAGGCGCGTAGTCTCGGCCGGCGCTCCACCCCCGGATCCTGACAGTAGGTCCCCCTCCAGGCGCCTCCTAGAACCCGGTTTGTCCGGGTATTTTCCATAGAACGCCTTGAGTTTGGCTGGAGCATGTACGTGGACACTGGGCACCCACGAATCCTCCTCAGCCGAGTACCCCTTCCAGGAGATCAGATACCACAATTTCCCTCCCCTGAACTTGGAATCCAACACGCGCTGAACCTCATATTCCAGACCGATGTCCGTGGAAACCGCAGGGGGAGGTTTGCGCACACCTCCTTTGGCCGGCTTCAGAAGGCTGCAGTGGAACACTGGGTGAATGCGCAACGATCCCGGAAGCCGAAGTTTATAAGCCACCGGATTCACCTGTTTGAGCACACGATAGGGACCGATGTATCGTGGGTGGAAAACACTTCGCAACTTAAAATGGAAATTTTTTGTGGACAACCACACCTTGTCCCCTTCCTTATACTGTGGGCCCTCCGCCCTGTGTTTATCCGCCCAGTTTTTATACCTCAATTTGGCCGCCTTCAAGTGGGTCTGCACTCGGGAGTGACCTTGACGCACCTTTTTCAGGTGTTCTTGTAGGGACGGCTGATTCAGAACCCGACCCGGCATGACTAATGGCAGGATTCTAGCGTCATACCCGAAGTTGGCCCTGAAAGGCGAGACCCCGATGGAGCTGTGGTAGGCGTTGTTATATGCCAATTCTGCCATCCATAACAGGGCCACCCAGGATTCGTGAGCGCTTTCAGCATAACACCTCAGATATTTTTTCACCGTTTGGTTTAACCTTTCGGTTTGTCCATCCGTCTGGGGGTGGAAGCTGGAGGACAAAGCTGAGTCGATCTGTAGAGCTTTACACCACCCTTGCCAGAACCGTGCCACAAACTGAGGGCCTCTGTCTGACACAATAACTTGAGGAATCCCATGCATCTTTACTATGTTTCTTAACAGCAGTTGAGCGGTCTGTCCCGCGGTAGGCAGTGTCTTGCACGGAATAAAGTGGCCCATTTTGGTGAGGCTGTCGATGACCACCAGTATGGCTGAATGCCCTTGATCCTCCGGGAGGCCGGTGATGAAATCCAGGCTGATATTTTGCCACGGGGCCTGGGGCGTTGGTAAGGGAACCAGTTTGCCTCTGCGGGTGGTTGTGTCAGTCTTCCCCCTGGCGCAATCCTCGCACCTCGACACCCAATTTTTTACGTCCCTGACTAGAGATTCCCATATAAAATATCTTTGCACCAATTGTGTGGTCTTTAGTATGCCCGGATGTCCGGCCAATGGGGAATCGTGGCACCACTCAAAAGCTCTTCTTCTAAGGGCGTGTGTGGGTAGGAACAATGTCTTGTTCTGGAACGGCAGCCCTCCCTGGATCTTGCGTGCCGGGCCCTTACCCGCCCAACTTCTCCAAGCCTCTGGACTCCTGTTTGTTCGTATGCTTTCCAGATACTCTTCTGCTCGTAAGACACATACCACCTTGGACGGCGGAATGATAGCCTCTTCCTGATCTTCATCGTTGCCGTCCACGGCCAGTACTCGGGAGAGAGAGTCAGCTTTTCGATTGTCTGCCCCAGGACGGAAGGTAATGATGAAGTTATACTCCTCAAAGAAAAGCATCCACCTCATCTGTCTGGGTGACAGACGCCTGGCGGTTCTTAAATACTGTAAATTCCGATGATCGGAATAGACCGTTACCGGGAACCTGGCCCCCCATAGATACGGGCGCCATTCCTGGAACGCCTTTTTGATAGAGAGGAGTTCTTTTTCCGCGATGTTATAATTCCTCTCGGCCGGTAACAGTTTCTGTGAAAGATATGCCACCGGGTGAAGCTGCCCTGTGTGTTTGTCTCTTTGTGAAAGGATGGCCCCGATCGCTTCATTGGACGCATCCGCCTCCACTATGAATGGCACATCCAACTGGGGGTGCCGCAAGACCGGTGCAGAGGTAAACGCCTCCTTCAGGTATTCAAAGGCTTGGTTGGCTTCGTTGGTCCAGGCGAATGCCACGCCCTTTCGGAGAAGCCTGGTAATAGGAATAGCCCGTTGGGAGAAACCTTGTATAAATCTCCGATAGTAATTAGAGAACCCCAGAAAGCACTGCACATCCCTCACATTTTGGGGAACCGGCCACTCCTGTACCGCCTGAACCTTTCGCTCTGACATACACATACCATCCGGACGGAGTATCACTCCCAAAAATTCCACTTCCGTCACCCCAAACTCGCACTTGCTCAGCTTGCAAAATAGCCTGTGCTTTCTTAACTCTTTTAGTACCTGTGACACATGTTCCTGGTGCTTTGTGACCGACTCTGAATAAATCAATATGTCGTCTATATAGACAACCACGGTTCTATCGACGAAGTCTTTAAGGACGTCATTCAAGAAGAACTGGAATGCCGCCGGGGCGTTACACAACCCGAACGGCATTACCAGATACTCAAACAGACCGTAGCGGGTCTTGAACGCGGTCTTCCACTCGTCCCCGCTACGAATGCGTACGAAATGGTACACCCCGCGCAGATCCAAACGCGTGTAGACCCTTGCCTCCCTGACTTGATCCAACAGGACCGGAATAAGGGGTAGCGGATACCGGTTACGAACGGTGTTTTTGTTGAGCATGCGATAGTCACAGCAGGCTCGCAAATCCCCATTCGCCGTCGCAATAAAGAACAACGGCGAGGCTGCCGGTGATCGGGATGGGCGAATGAAACCTATCTCCAAAAAATGATCGAGATACTCTCGTAGATGTTTAGTCTCCGGTTCTGATAGAGCATAGACCCTACACGTAGGGATCGCTGCTCCGTCAATCAAATCGATCTGGCAGTCATACGGCCGATGTGGAGGAAGGGACTCGGCCTGTTCCTTGCTAAACACGTCTGCAAATCTCCGATACTCTTCGGGTAGACTAATGTTCTTTTCGGCTGCCGTGGCTGCTACCCATTTGTGTGCTACTGCGGTGGCCCCCGAACACCCTCCTACCACCATGTGCTCCTGACATTCCTCAGACAAGAACTGAACGGTTGGACCTCTCCAATCGATGGTGGGATTGTGAAGGCTGAACCAGGGCATCCCCAATATTATCTCATACTGTGGAGCATCGATAATATTCAATGCCAAGAAGTCGATGTGACACATCTCACCTGCATTACAAGTTAGCCTTAGTATTTCGGTCTGTTCGAGGAGTAAACCTGAGGTGAGAGGTTTGCCATCCACCGCTAATACTTCTTCTGGTATTTTCCTAGCTATCCTTCCTAGCGATAACCTGTCCACCAGTCCACTATGGATGAAATTTCCTGTTGCCCCGGAATCCAACATGGCTTTGATCGGAAAGGTTTGCCGACTGGTATCCAGCCACATGTTCAGTTCGAAATGTTTTTCGATGTCACCCTGTTGAGCGGTTGCCAGGGACGGAATCGTCCACCTGTGGACCTCTGCCTCTTCGGGGCCTTCTACACCCGTTGCGGAAACGTTTCCTCCTGCCACTGTGGCAATTGCCTTTTTATTCCTATAACTCCCCCCTGGTCTTTTGGGACGGGCAGGGCACTCGCGGACGTAGTGACCCTTCTTACCGCAGTACATACACAGGCCTTGTGTTCGTCTGCACTCCCTTTCGGTTTTAGACAATGGAGCACGTACCGCGCCTACTTCCATAGGCTCTGACGTCGCCCCACTTCCCCCTGGGTCCTTACTCGGTTTTTCTCCCCGAAATCTATCACCCCCCTGTCTGTAATCCGACTGTCCAACCGTAAGGCTAGACTTATGAGAGCCTCACACGTTTTTGGCTGTGGATCTATGCGAGCTATGACATCTTTTAATTCACTACAGAGGCCCTGATAGAACAGAGACATTCTCTTCTCTTCCGGCCATGCCGCTTCTGCGACCAAACGATTGAACGTGGTTAAATAGGTTACTAGCTCGGTTCTTCCTTGTTTTAATTCCAACAGCTCTCTATCCGCGCTAAACGTGGTAGTCCTCCTGTCAAAAACGCCCTCCAAAGCAGTTCTGAAATCATCCCAATCCGATAAAACTGGATCGTTATGGCGTACCAAGGGCACCGCCCAATTGGCAGCATCCCTAGCCAAGTAGGAGATAGCAAACGCCACCCTTGAATGATTGGTAGGAAAGGAGGAGGGCCTACAAGAGAAGTGCATCAATATTTGAGTGAGGAACACTTGTATCTTATGGGGATCTCCTGAATACCTCTCGGGATTGGCCAACGGAATAGGGGGGGGTACTGTGACCTGTATCGGATGCATTCCTGATCCTACATCGAAAGGATTCCTTGCCAACCTTTCCACTTTGTCCCTTAAATCCGCCGCTTCTGCCCTAGATGCGGCCAACTCCCTTTGCACAGCGGCTAGCGCCACTAAAACTTCTTCCATAATGCATCTCTAACTACCCCCCGAACCGGGAGGAGTCTCAATACGTGGGTGCGTAATTCTGTCAAGAATCAGTCCCAGGTCCAAACACTCCTCAGGATTCGGGCGACGCTATATGGGGTCCACCTCTCGACGTCACCAACTTCCTGCACTAAAGGCACGGAAGACTGGAGCAATCGAGCGAGGGAAGGGAAGGATGGGAACAGCGGGGAGTAGAACCTGTAAAGAAAGTTAACATACAAAACAAAACATAACACAATGCGAGACAGTAAATACCTACTCTCAGTAATTTCTCACTAGTTTGTCTCATGAGGATGAAGAGCCTCCTATATGTCATCCGAACATAACCTCATTCTTGTCGTAACCATACACAACTGTCATAACATCAAGTACGCAATAGAAAACACAGTGGGTATGGGTCATTCTACTTACACCCCCATCTATGAGAGAGGGTTGACTGTCTCCTTCTCAGCTACTTTGGGATGGACAGTACTGCACGTACTCTGGAGAACCTAACCGGACTCTAGGTCAGTGTTAATATACAGAAGGCATTTATTCGAGAAACGAGCCCTCCGCCGTGATGCTTTGGTGGGTTTTATGTTTTAGTCTCGGTATGGAATATAGCATACAGTGTGCTGGATACTCTCTCCAGCGTTAGCTCCACAAAAGGAAGTAAAGTAAATGATACCCCACCTATCTAGGCAATAAGAATTCTCTTATAGTCTACTTAAATGACTTCTCTCTCGGATGTCAAACAATGTTAGATGTAGATCTTAATCCAGACCAATTACTGCCTATTCCAGGACAGCCAAAACAACTTTCAACGGCCAGCCGGCCATGCACGCCTTATGTAGCAGGCTTGCTAGTACGGTATGTCACCGACACACCTACTCGATAAATACTTGCTGTTTGTTGGTCCGGGCACCTCCGGGGGTAGCGGGAACCTCGGAACCCTCCTGCTCCGCTACTCAGATGAAGCCAATAGCTCCCCGTCAATCGGCCGTGGCTCTAAGGAACCGGAGACAACCCTCCGCGGAACAAGTGCGGAAATGCCGACGTGCTCGGCCAATCAGGTGCTGTTGCTCCAGTCGTTCTGCCGGGAACTCCGGATCCTGCGACAGGGCTTCGCGTTAATGGAAGTCGGGAAGCGCCGAAGCGTTCGGCCAAAAAAGGTGCTGCTCACCCTACGTCTCTACTAACGCGGGAACGTGTTGTACGGGTCGCCGCCCGTCAATCCAGGAAATTCATTAATTACGCACAACGTGGTGCGTCCGTTCCGGGCTTTTATGCCCGTGGCTCCTCCCATCACTCCTTGGGTTCTGGGAACCGTAGTCTCTGCAGGCGCGTAGTCTCGGCCGGCGCTCCACCCCCGGATCCTGACACACAGGACCAGCAATTCTTCGGGAAACTGGCACTTTTCATCTGTTACAACATGTGGAAACTTTTACATTTCTCTGAGTGATTCCCAACCAGAACACTGAGCTTCACTGTACTTATTTTGCATGTTGGCTTCATATATATGTTATCTTAATTGCTCAAAAGCGTATTTTAACCATATATTATTGTAATCGATATATTTTTCTGTACAATAAATTACTTGTACAATAATTGCATTTGGATGACACAAACTGTACATATTCTCCAATGTTGGAAGAACTGCGCCCTATCTCACGCTATGAAATCCAGTCACTTTACCTCAACTCCTGTACAACCCAAACACATCACTAAGTTACACTCAACAACATACAGCTCTGCCAATTAGACTCAGAAATAGCCTAAGACCTAGACTGCAGAAGAACTATGGTAGACAATCCTCACAGTTCGACTAAGAAATGGAAATTATTACAACAACCTGCCCACCTACAAGATAAAATACACACAAGCAAAATGTTTGGTAGAAAGAAGATATCAAAATACTGATCATCTGACCCTTTTAGCAAGTAAAGTAATTTCTTATAGCTAATTAGCTTATGTTCAGTGACATCACTGAAATGCTAGAAAACAAAAAACTGACATGCGGAGATGCCACATTTTGCTTGGCATGAGCAAGTGGGTTGGTATGGCTCCAGGCTGCTCCCTAATTAAAGGTGTAAAAGTTGCCCGGGCCAACCCTACCCACTTTGGGCATTTTCAAGATGGCGAAAGTCTATGGTATCACTAAACTTGGGCTCTCAGGACAGGGGTGTGGTGTGGTGTGGTGAGTGTACTATGGTAATCCTAGTGTCCTCCCACATCTAACACTATAATCCAGTTTGAGACTGCCACTGTACTCACAATAAACCCAGAGACAAGCGTCTTTTAGGACAAAAGCAGAATATTTCATAACCAGACAGTGGATCCACAAGAATTGTCTGTGCATCTTGTTTTTGTCCCTTTAAAGTGTGCCCGAGAGTTATATGTAAATCCAGAGACAGAAGTCTTGTAGGACAAAAGTGAAGTCCTTCATCAACCAAGCAGTGGATCCCCAAGAATTGTTCTTGCATTCTGTTCTCTCCCCTTCCAAGTATGCCCCAAGTGTTATATGTGAATCCAGAAGACCTATCGTACAGGATTTGACACTCGAGCAGGAGGTGACACTGTAGCTTAAAAATGGATGCCCACAGCCCCCAACCTGCAAATTTTGGGGGGTAAGAGGAGCCATCCCTGCCAATTCAAGGTAGCCTATTGTTTGTCCTGGGAGGCATTTCACACTTATTCATGACTAATAACCGGCTGGGCGAATCTTGCTGGCCAATGCAAATTAGCCTCCAGGAACTTCAGGAAGGGGAAAGGTAACTTTCAAAAGGTTACTTTCTCTTAATGTTTCTTAAAAATCCAACTTCACCACTGATTTGTATTTTAAATAAATATCAAAAATAGTTGTTTAGGAGTATGGCCCACCGCCCAAATCCCATCTCATCCATCACACAATTCACAGGCATATACACCCACGGTGTAGCGCTTAGCCCCAGATGCCAAGCTGTGGAATCTGGTGAATCGAGGGGTTCCAGAGAGGTCTGCAGAGCGAGCTGCGAGATGAGGCCTACTCACGATGTGCAGCTGAGGTCAAGAGTGGGCCGGCATCCCGGGTAATGAGAGGGGGGTGACGCTCCGAGGAAACAACGAAAAGAAGGCCCCGTGCCCGAGCAGGGAGGAACAGCCCAGAGCTCGGTGTGCCCTGCCTTTGCCTGGTGGCTGTGGCTGTTGGAGGAGAGGAGCCAAGGGCACCGTCTGTCATCAAGGCGGGAGGCCAGGCGAATCGGCTGATGTGGTGACATCCCACAGAGCTGCAGGGGAGGGGTGTGCTGCTCGGAGGCTGTGGAGCCAAGGCGGGCGGCCTCCGACGGAGGACCATCTTTCGGCAACCGGAGCGGGCCGATCAGCCATGCAGAGACGGGACTGGCTACGGCGAGGAAGGGCAGCCGGAGGTGAAGCGGAGGCCTGTGACACAGTGGAAAATGGGTGAGTGCGCACAGGCCCCCGGGGAGCACCAAAGACAACATCTGGCTCACATTTGAAGACCCCCCTCTTCATCGCCACTCGTAGGAGTGCTAAAAACCGGCTGTGGAATGGACAGAAGGCTGGATGGCTGCGGGGGCCTGATCTAATTGCAACAATTCTCCACATCTATGCAGCTGGAGGGGGCCCAGAAAAACCGGGATGTGAAGTGACTGCAGCCCTTTGGCGGCGAGGTGGGAAACTGGGGACAGTGGGGGGGGCACAGACCACGCTGGAGAAAATCCGACAGGCCCCATGAAGTACTTGGAATATCCACAGGCAGAATACCCTGGTGGGTTTGGTACCCTACCTTCGACCTTCTACCTCCCCCCCACCTTACAAGATAACAGGTGGAAAAGGAATGCACAGTTCCCACCAAACTAAGTTGGCTAAGTTCACACTACAAACTAATCAAGATGCTGCTGAAAGCTCTCAAGACCTGCTGCAGTCCCTCACCCAGCCAACACCGGAGAAGGAAGACCTGACACTGCACAACATCATGGCAGCCATTAGTGGAGTGCGGACTTCCCTGGAAACGCAAATAGATTCCGTAATGTCAGAGGTCCCGCTCATCAGAGCTGACCTCCAAAAAGTTACTGAACTGCAAGCCACAAGTAAACTCCTAGAGGCAAAGCTTGACGAATATGAAGACAGGTCAAGACGCAACATCGTACGAATTATTGGAGTCCCTGAGCAAGCAGAGGAGCCCGCAGTGGACCTATTTGTCGAGGACCTGGTTCTAAAAACATTGCCGCCTTGAGGCCTCTCTTGATATTTTTCTGTTGAAAGGGCGCACCCGGTCCCGGGTGGAAGACCGAAGCCGGGTGTCCCCACGCGGGCAATCCTGGCCCTCATACATTTCGGGATCAAGATGTTATATTACAGACAGCCCACAGTGCCCCTCCAGTGACATATGAAAATAGTACAATCATCTCTTCCCATGCTTTACAGTAAAAGTCCAGGGACAAAGGCACAGTTTCTTGAAGTTAAAAAGGCTTTAGGGAAAGTGGAGTACTCCATGCTCCTCCCGGAGAAGATGCAGGTTGAAGCCGAAGGGAAGGCCTGGTTCTTCTCGACTCCTGACGAAGCCTGGGAGTAGCTGGATGGATGGAGAGTCATGGGGGGTTCCAGCCCTAAAGCACGGAGAGACTGGCAGACAAGGAGACCAGCGAAGCTCACCAGGCAACGAAATGGAGGCACCAGACAAGATGATGATGAATTGCCGGAAAACCATTAGACCTGAAAAGACAGACCGATGATTAGTGAACATTAACTCCACTCTTGTGGACACTTGGATATTCAGTGACTCTAAGTCAGTGGTTCCCAAACTTTTTTGACTTGTGGCTCCCTTGACCTAATTGGCAGTTGGCCATGGCTCCCCACCATTTGTTTACCGGTAGGCGGGTGGGAGGATGTAAGCCCGACCTCGGGAATGAAGGTATTATAATCATATTTGTAACAAAATAAAAATATAACAGTTGTTTAATAAAAACTCGTTAAGTGAGAAACGATACACAAGATTAATAGCCAAATATGTTTCCATGACTTAGCTCCAGAAGTTTCTGGCGTTATGTGAATGTACAAGTCACAGTGTGTTGTCATTACATATATTTAAGTAAGGACATTTTATAACTTGTATCCACACCATCACACCTAATATAAATATTGCATAATACTACTTCATAAAAGTACTCCTCTATTTTTTGTGTATACCTAGATCTAGTGTTTGGTTACATATGTCTGGCTAAAGAACAGATTTCAGGTCGGCGTTAGTGACTTTGCTTTCTATTGGGATTAAGGCAGCATATTGAACCACAAAGCAAAGAGGAGGAAAGGGTTTCTCAGCCTTCCAACTCGATGTCATTTTCTGTGGTGTATTTGAAGTTAGTGCCGTGAGGCCAGTAGTTTAATTTTACTAATAGCGATCAGTGTGCTGGGTTAGAAAGTTCAGGGAAAAAGGTATGACAGAGAGAGGCCTAGTCCTGGATGCATAAATATTGACAAGATTGTGTAAAATCTACTTCTATTCTAGTTAGTAAAAAAGCTGAGGTTGGGCAGAAGATCGGTATGGCATCCATTAATAATAGTAGTATCACCAGCATTTACATTACGGCAGTACACTAAAAAGGCGGGCTCCACGGAGCTCATTAAAAAATAAATCATAATTAAGGCCTTTGGTTTTATGCCGGGGCTTTAACATTCTAGATAGGGAATTTGTGCTGGAAAACGAAACGGCGGGAAAACGCGCTGACTGGAATAAGCACGCACGAGTCATCCTTTTGCCGCAGTTTCTATCCTGAAGAATTGCAACCAATTAAAATCTCTCTGCGCCGTGTGATAGTTACCATGCCGCTGCTAAGGACGGCTCTAAACCCCTTTTTTGATCGATAACACCCTGCCTGTTAATCGTTTCTATTCATGATTAAAGGGTTCTCGCATCGATCAGGGTCAGTGGTCAGGGTCACACCAAATATGTCCCAACCGCCTCATGCGCCGTGACCCGAACTGTAGGGAGCAGCTCCAAGAACACATCATTGCTTGTTGAACAAACGCAGCCACCCAGTCTACTCACTGCTCAACCACACAGGAATCCCTCCCATGCCAGTTCAACAAACCAACACTCACAGCCCTAATTACCGGCTATTTTGGTAACTTCTCAAGAGGGTCCCACGAGGCACGGCAGAACACGGTGGGCAGCAATACGCTCAATGCCACAGTCAGAGCTGCATATGCCAGTGATGCGGAGGCTACGTCTTTGAAAGTACGTACATACGCACGTAATGCGGCAGTGCGCTCTTGGGCCAAACCATGTGCCCGGATTCTGCAGGTGGCATTTTTAACTCCCCTGTATGTTGCGCCGTATGTTGCTCTGCAGCTGGAATAAACTTCATGCAGCATTCATGCCTGTCCGGACGCTATCTTTCTCAAATCATGCGTGGCCCCCCCTGGCTACTCATAACGGCACACCAGGGAGCCGCAGCACACAGTTTGGGAACCACTGCTCTAAGTGATGCATCACAGCGATCAAAGGATGTATTGTCGAAACAGGCTTGCGGGTCCCGGGCCTGATCTTTTGAGATAATCAGATATCTTTCAATGTATTGCTAACCATTTTTTGTTCTTATACATGCTTGGGACGGGTGGTGGGTCGATTGGTTGGGCCATAGTCCTCCAAAGTTTAGGTTGATTGGGACAAACAGCACTCTGCAGAATTGGGGATGCGGTTTGTTCAAGGCCTGTCTTGCAGGGAGGCGGGGGGAGGGGTTTCCTTTCTCAATACTGGGTGATAGATCCTTAGTTATCACAAAGGAGGAGGGGCAATTTTCAAACTCAGTCTACTGTTTAACTTGGCTGCATCTACATTCTCATACCACACAGAGTGACAGGGCAGGGTTACAAGTAGAACTCCAACTCCGGATTCCATCTCTAGATCTGTTTGCCAGTAGAGGGAGGGAGGGACAGAGGTACCCAACAAACAGCGTATGGCTGACTCAATGACCCTTCCCACACTGCGGCTACTGTCCTAGAATGTCAATGGCTTGGGGGACAAACTGAAACGCAGGATAGTGCTCCACTACATCAAACGTTACTCTCCAGACGTAGTCCTGCTACAGGAAACACATCTAGTAGGCAACACTTTTAAAAAAAAATATATTTTTATTATTTTATATAAACAAACACAAAATTGCAATTTACACAAGTATATCCGTACACTTATCATCAATTTGCTAAAATGAACCATGTTCTGGAGCACAACATCTGCTTCCAATTATCCATTAGAGGTTACACAAGACATTGTTCATAAGTACCTGATAATCCCCAAGGCACCATAACATCAATCAGAATTTCCTGAGATATCGTCTCCCTCTTCATCAAATGATTGTAGACACTTATTTCTCAGTGTAGCAAATAACTCGAAATGCAAATCCATATCCTCCCTCTTATCCCTCCCCCCTCCCTAATGGCGTAACAAAAAAGTTGGAAACACAGTAGAACTACGAGCCACAGTTATGTCAATAGTAAATGCGCACACCATAGCGATCCAGAAAGCCAATCTATGGTGTTAGAGGCAGTTCCAAATAAGAAATCATAGTAGCCGTCCCTTTAAGGAAGGGTAAGTCCTCGTAGAGGAATCGCCAACCCTGGCGTGCTCGAGTCTTCGTCAGTGTCAGTAGGTGGTGTTTGCATCAATTGTACTAGCGCCTCCCAAGTCCTCGCCATTTCCATTGCTTTATCCCTGTTAGCGTGGGCTGCCAGTTGCAGTCGTGTGGTACCCACACATTGTGCCCACTTCAGAAATTTAGTACGCCACCTCTGGAAACTAGGGCCCCTCGTGGCCTTCCAGTGGGCTGTTATTTAGCTTTTTGCGAGTAAAAGCCCCAGGTCTATACATTTACTGGGTATTTTATTCTTAGAGGTGTGGGGGAACCAATGCAACAAACATAGGCCTATGGTGGGTTCCATGTCCCTGTCCATAACAGCATGCAAAAGAGCAACCACTTCGTCCCAGAATGTACCAAGTTGAGGGTAATTTCACATCATGTGGCAGAAGTCTGCCCCTATTATATTGCAGCATGGGCTCGCCGCCGAAGTCAAATTAAAATATGTATTCATTATTTCAGGTGTAAAATACGCCCGATGAAGAATAAAGAAATGTACTAGCTGAAAACGTGTGTTCCGAGTGCTTTTCCATGCACACTCCACCAGTCCCGCCCACACCTTCTCAGGAATTTCATTGCCTAGGTCCATTTCCACCGCCGCCAAAGCATTACCAGATGGTCAGCCGCTCATTCGTCATTCGGTGATATAAACAAGTAACTGCCTTGATGGTGCCAGCAGCTAGGACCACATACTGGCAAGCCATGGAGGTGGGCGGTTCCTCAAGTCCCCTTTTCCAATGTGCCCGGATGGCCGCCACTAGAACTAGGTGTAGTAAGTAATCCCCCCGAGCCAGTTTATACCTGTCTTGTAATACCTATATGGTATCACGGTACCATCGTCATATAGATTCCCTATGGTGATCAGCCATCTGTCCGCCCAGTCCTCCAGCGCTGCCCAGCTGCCGCCATGTGGTAGAGCATTACATATTGCCAGCGGTATCTCAGGATCTAGTAGGCAACATTTGTAAAGCTCTAGACCAATGGGGCTATGAACTAGTGGTTCAGGGTCCAGAGGCATTGGAATACACCTGAGGAAACAGCTCCCTCTTACAGTGGGGCAGACGTGGACACACACACAGGGCAGGTACGCGGCCCTATCCGGCACATGGGAGGGAATGACTGTGCGATTTTTACGGAATATGTACCGCCAGGCCTACACAGCATAGCCTTCCCAGACTTGAGCAAATTGCTGCTGGGCTTGCTGGAAGGAGAGCTTTTGATAGGAAGGGATTTTAACATGGCACTGTGTGATCATAGGGATCGTTTCCCCCCACGGTGCCCACCATGTAACCACTCTCACCTAACCGACTTCCTGTCTGCCTTGGGGCTAACCGATGTATGGCGTGCTCACAATCCGAACACACAGCATTACATATTTCATTCTGGAGCACACAACAACCTTTCGCGGATAGATTTCATCCTCACCCTGGACGACCGAGTCCCCAATGTTCGAGAAGTGCGACACCTGGCAGGAGGAATCTCTCATCACTCCCCGATATGGGCAAGCTACATTATAGCTACACCGCGCTGCCGAAGGACAATCTCAATGAACCCCTAATACTTAAAATCCCAAACATGAGGAAGGGGCTGGACAAGCCATGGAACATTATTTCAAGGAGAACTAATCATCGGTCGAGTCTCCGCATATTCTAAAGGAAGTCTTCAAAACGGTGATCAAGGGACAAGCGCTCTCCTTCTCGATTGGGCACAAATGGGATAAGAGGGCAGGAATAGAAACACTGCAAAGTGAGATGTTGGACATAGAGGCTGACCTAGCGAAAGGGGATAATGAAACCACTAGGCACATTCTGGACCTTAAGAGACAGGAGTACAGAGATTTGGTGTCAGAGGCAGCGAAAGGTAGACATTTAGACATTTTGTGACGCAACATAAAATTTATGAAGTGGGGGACAAAGTAGGGAAGTTCTTGGCATGGCTTGATAGGTGCGAACATGTGAGCTGGTGGGTCACCACTATACAGACGGAAGCCTGAGTGACTTTGAAAGACGCACTGGACATCTGTTGGACTTGGTCCTTTTTGCAGGGTCATCTCAGAACTTTTGGCCTTCCTCCTGTATTTTTTTCTGACCTGTTGTTGGTGGTTTTATGACAGGGCACTTTACCACTGCTGGTCAGTGCTAAAGTGCATGTGGTCTCTCTTGTAAACTTGGTAAGATTGGTCTACACCTGTTTGGCATATTCAATTTACCGGTGAGTCTCTTGTAGAGTGGTATCCCATATACCCAGGGCATTCTCCCTCCGGCACGGAACCAGGCAGGGCTGCTCCCTTTCGCCATTAATCTTTGCTCTAATTTGAGCCTCTTGCGAACTGGGTACGAGGAGACCCACTGATTTGAGGACTGCATTGGGCTAAGGACTGGGGGGACAGAATATCCCTATATGCTGACGACGTGCTACTTTATGTTGCAACACCACGTTCCTCCATCAGCAAAATATTGAATATATTCATACATTTTGGCAAGTACACCGGCTACACAATTAACGTTTAATTAATTTAATTAATAACAATCCAATTACTAACAAATTATCCACAATATACATTCTGAGCGGCCCGACACCAACCCTGCCACCAGGTTGTGCTGCGGAGGTGGTGTCACCACAAACCCAGATCTCTTCCACAACCCCATTCTCCAGGACACACTAAATTGACTGCAGAGAGACATTCACGATTGGAGATCACTGCTGAGACAGGCGGACTTGGCAAGGTTAGAACCCTACTATGGGATGGGAAGCCCCCGCGAATATCCACATTGAAACTGGCACGGGGATGGTACGACGGGGTAATACCATTACGTGATATCCAGAAATATTATTTAGCTGCACAACTGTCAGTCCTCAATCAATGGGTTCATCGGCCTCAAGACGAGTCCCCATATCGAATGGACAGGTATGTTCTACGCCCAGGAGGATATGTGCATGCACTGTATACTAACCTCCAGCACCTCCACCTAAAGAGACCAACGGAACGCACTGTTTGACTCTGGCAATCGATAGATAGAATGCTGGGTCGGAATGACCAGGTGACCCAAGCCACACCACTATGGGAGGCAGAGAGGCTGGGTACCCTGGTCAATTGCCCTGGCTTTGACAAATGGATCTTATAGGAATCTCTAGGGTGGGAGACCTGTGGTCTAAGGGGTAGGTGGTCCGATTTGCCAACCTAAAGCAAGAATATGGCCTGTGAACAACAGAGACATTCTGATACCTGCAAATAAGACTGCTCATTTTGCGTTAATCCCACGGGGAGATGATCTCTGAGAATCATCCCCATTTCGAGGGCAGGCTTTTAACTGAACATATGGACCATAGGGCAATCTCCCTACCTTACCAAAAACTAATCAATAACTCCCCTGACCCCCTTATACTTCTCTGAAAATAATGGAACACAGATTTGGGGGAATTGGCGGATGAGGATTGGCCAGAGGCCCTAGCCTATCCCAAGGAGGCGGCCATATTGTCAAAGTTCAGGTCAATTCAGCTCAGGATTCTCAATAGAACCTACCTCTCCTGCAGTACCTTTTTTAGGATGGGCAGGGGCTCGGATTCTAACTGTCGCAGGTTGTGTAGGAAAGAGTTTACTTTTTATCACATACTATGGGAATGTCCAGCAGTGAAAGTTTTCTGGGGGGCTATAAGCAATGCATTCAGGAGGTGTGTGCAGTGGAATGGTTACCCTTGCCTAAGTGGTGCATACTAAACATACGGGATGCTACTGACCTGAGCCACAAGGAACAAACCTGTGTAACCCAGGGGATGACTATAGCCAAAAGTTACATTGCCCGCTTGTGGGGAGCGCCAACTTTCAGAGACTGGGAAAAAGACATGGACTGGTGCATGGTGGCCAAGAAAGTTGTCTACGAAAGCAGGGGATTGCCCTAGGAAGTGAGAATCGATCTGTGGTATATGGAATGTCTATCAGGGAAGTCTGTGCATGGCCCCCTCCACGATGCCAGGTGGTGCTGCAACCTAGGGATTTGATGTCTTTGACGAATGCAACAATGGGACCGGTCGGGGGAATCTGGCCTAACAGCAGACAATATAAACCGTACGCTGTATAACCTGTTGGTGCCCATGGCCGCTTTGGTGTATTTGCTGCCATATATTTTGTTGTTTTATCAATAAAAAAAATTTAAAAAATGTTTAATTATTTTTCTAGCTGGTACCATTCCGGAAATACAGTATTAATAATTTGATCTGTGCTATGTTTTGTTTTACATACGACAGCTAGGCCTGCCACAGTGAAAATATATTTTGTGTGCTAGTCACTGTAAGGACGTTAACATTATTTTCCACACAGCTATATTTAAATACTATGCACCCTGCCCAGTGACTTAAAAGGCGACATATGAGTGACCGATTGATTTAAAAAAAAGAGTCTTTGACCTGTCAAAAGAGTTTATTTTGACAGGTCGAATTGTAGTTTTTAAACTGCTACAGCCAGGTTACAATGGTAGGCCTGAAGCCATGTTTGCACTGCCACTGTAGTTGATGGCACAATAGGAGCTGCAGTGAACTAGTAGCATTTAACTCCCAGGCCCTAGGAGAACATTATATATCATATACTAGGGCAGTGGTCTTCAAACTCCCATAGAAAGAAAAAAGCATTGCCACACCCCTCCAAATTTTTTCACAACTATTCTATTAAACCGCCAATGTTAAAATATGTATAGACTTATTTAAACGTTGCAGTTAAATTCTGTACCGTTTTAAATATGCAATTAAATACATGATTGCCAAACATACTATTTTGGTCAGACAGGCCTTACTAACGTGTAAAAGAATCCACAGTGTGATTATTAAAAATGGGGGTGGGGGGTTTGAAGAATATTTGGAGTTCCTTCCCTTTTGACACCTTCTCCCAGTTAAGATGTAAAAGACAAGAGATGTTAGTGATGGCCCATTACAGAGCGGCTTTCTGCAGCTCATTTTTCCCCTCGCTGAAAACAAAGCACTGTTATCAGCATAATGCTTCTTTTGGTCAGAGCCTGGTACCCGCCCGCCCCCCGGGATCACTTGAAGCCCCCTAGGGGTGTCCGCCCCCCAGTTTAAAGACCCCTCTACTAGGGACTTATAGGCAAGTTAAATATACCAATAGAAGTATGCCAATTCAATCATGTTTAAAGGGGAAGCACGGGCACTTTACTACTGGTTAGCAGAGTACTTAAACCACACAAATATAGGGTCATGGGTAAGGAAAAAACGCCAGAGTGATCATGCAGAAAAGGCAGATTTCCTACGGAAGGTGGTTCCAGATAGCAGCATGAGTACATGCATGTGGTGGGTAGAGAGTCAACTCTGACTACTACTAACTATATGCAGCACTCTACATGATGTACCCCACTACTACAGTCAGCTGCTACCAACTGTTAGCAGCATCATGAGGACAGTCAGCACCACTTTAGTTGTTCTCAAACAACCAACCCAGTATAGCACTCAGTTGATGAGCAAAACATAAACATCACGTGGAGCAATTACCAGCAGACCAGTTGTTGGAAGACTTGTGGTTCTGATCTCCTGTACATATAAACATTCCAACACAAATAGCACTCCGTCCATCATCTTGTTGTGTTTGCCAAATAAACATTCCAGACTGCCAGAATATGAAAATTAGTAATAGGCTGTCACCTGGGCACAGTGCCACAGACTTTTGATGCCACACGTGGTGCATGCTGTTTATTTGCTCCACATACAATGGAAAATATGGTAGGCCTATGTAACAGCGCTGAGGATGTTCCACTTGTGCAAGTCCACAAACGCCTTCTGCAGTCGCCCATGATACTGCATTGCACATGCACAATACTTTGTGGCTATTTCATCCCCATTTCACATACACCTGCTGCATGTTTATTTATGGCTTTTATGCTGACATGCTAATGAGGATGTGTGTTTTGAGTATGAGTTCTATGTGGGCGTAACTTGCACAATGTGCTGTAGCGTAATTTCACAAAATTGCAACGAATTTACACTAAATTATGCGGAATTACATGAGGCACATCACCCAGGATTTTCTGCAAAATTCACCCTTGCGTTTAAAATGGACCTCAGGATGCATTTTGCACAAAGAAAATAGCGCTAAGTGTAACAGATCACAAAGTTCACTGTTCCTGTGCTCCTGCAGTGGGCTTTTTAACTGTAACTTTCTTTTTTACTCATAATTACCAAACTGGTATAATTGCCTGATCTTCTGTAATTTTGCGTCGGAAGCGTGATGCATAATTACTCCGATTACTTTGGCGCAATTAAAATTTTGTCTATGCCTAGTTCTATATGAAGTAGCAATTGTTCACATTAGGGGCTTTATACACATTATACATAAGGATGCGTCACACATCACACTGCGGTTCTATGTTGTTTGTGAGTCAGGTATTACCTTTCACCACTCTCTGCCTTCCTCACTTCCGCATAATAAATATGGTACGGATTTCACCTTCCTCCATTCACAATAATGAGGTCTGGTTCCCTGGAAATATAAAATGTGTATATATTTGTTTGTTTGTGGTGAGGCCATCACACACCCTTTGCCTGCTAGTTGATCCAGCTAAAGATTAGTAGAAAGTGGTCTCAGTGAGTTAATATGCGTTTTTAGACAGGAAAGTCTGCACACTGTGAGGATAACTGGTCTGTTGGCCTTTTCTCTGACTTTCTGGCTCACCCTATGTTCTTCACCATTGGACTCGACATCAATGAACCCGCTGCAGGTGTCATATTTTCGTGTTACTTCATCAGCAAAGCACAAGGCTGTGCTGGGCACGAGCTGTGCCCCAAAATGGATGCCCCGTACATAGCAAAGGCTTCGGTCACCTCATCGGGCGATGAGGAGGCAGAGATTCTAGAGAGGGGCATACTCTATTTACCTGCACCCCTGAGAAAGGAGTCAATTAACCCAAACCAGGTAAATGCCATTCAGCATCCAGCCCCATATATGGGTCCGGTGACCCTTCATTTCGCCCTGGATGATTGTGGTGAGTGGTGGCGTTCGACACTTGGCACATATTGTGCTCGTGTTGGTACACATGCTGCGTTATTGGTCCCGTCCACAAGACTGCGTCGATATTGAAGTACGCATTTGCCACTGAGGACGTACCAGTCTTTTTATTGCTTCCCTTTCATATTTCCCTTCTGGATGTTAAATTCGGCTGTGTAGCTTCCCTTTGCAGAGCCAGAAGACTGCCGGAAACCACACAAAATTGTGTCTTTGTGTTTTCCAGCAGTGAATGTTCCTGTTCTATCTCAGAACAAAGAACTGCAAGGAACTGATGTTCCAGCATGCATACATTCGAAAATATAAATGAAAGTACAATGAGCTACCAGCAGCAACGTACCCCCAGCCTTCAGTTTAGTGTGTACACTTTGAAAAAGCAAATTAAGTTTTAAAGCCACTCTTGAGTGCTGGCTACAGATTCACACTCAATGAGATCAGAGAAATAATGGTCAACATTGATGAAACTGTTTTGATCCATAATAATGAAATTGATCCATAATAATGAAATTAAGATTTTTCTGGTGATAATGTACAATGACAGAATTTGTTTCTGTCAATCTAACAAAACGAATGAGCCACTAATGGTGTTCTCATCTGATTTGACTTCTGAAGTCCCTGCTGCCAAAATAAGATCAGAGGATGCAGTTAAATCAGTAGGAACCATTTTCAGAAATGTTGTGAAAGATTTAGATTTTTGACTTAATTATACATTTTGTGATGCTCCAGAGCTCCACAAATCATGGGAGTCAACAAGAATGTCTGATGTTGTCTTAACATTTTTTACATCATTGTTTATTATCAGCAAAGCAAAACGGTTACAAACTAAAGTTCTTGAGTTCAGAACAGAAGCTGACAACATAGGTGATGGCTGTGAAGATATAAGCGAAGAAGTGGAAGACAATTCCACGAACTGACAGGCTTATGCTGTGTAAATGTACTGTCTTTTCCAAATCATGTTTTATGAATTACATCATGGCAAAAAGAAAACTAAGCTACACATGAGGACTGCCCACGCAATGTGATACAAGTATAAAGGTAGAGAGCTAATCACTTCAATTAACAGGATTGGTGTATCAACAAGTTATACTGACATAGTACGGAGGAGGAACTTGTTAGCAGCTCATGCTTTAAAATTTTGTGATTCCGACAACGCATCACTTCCAAGTCACTTTATCAGGAAAGGATTTACAATTGCTGCTCTTGATTATTTTGAAGAGCGCTTTTCTTTGTCTGGAACATCTAGCACACATGATACTGCCATGGTGCTTTTTCAAGATTGTACCAATGAAGTAGCTACTGGAAAACAAGCTGTGTCTGCTGTAGGGATAAACAAATTAAGTTGCAAACTTGTAACCCAACTGCCTTGCCAACGTGTGCAAAATCACTACAAACCATCAACACATCCCAGTCTACCAAAAAGTTTCAAAGTGGTTGAAGACATGGATCTTCTTCTACCTGATGCTGCAGTCCGCAAAGCTGATTTAACAGAATTTATCATATTGCTTATTCGGTGCAGACTGAAGGATGAAGAAAAGCTAGGTCCTGATGGCTGGAATTCATGCTCTGATCTCCCAGAATACCATCCCACTTAAGAAGGTTGAGTTTTTACCAGTAATACAATCTCTAGTCACAAACTACGCAACAGTATAGACAGCTTTAAAACAAATCCAAAATGTGTATCCTCAGCTTGAAGACCAGCCTATCCTGCCAATTTTCTGTACTGAAGGTGTTTTTCGTATTGTAGGTGACATTTTTATGAGTAATCCAGTAGAAATTGATGATCTTTCTCCAATAATGGGCATTTTCCACATGACAGATGTTGAGTTACAGTGTGCAGGAAGTTATCTCAGTGGATGTGGCACAGACAATGCACTTATTGAGGCTGAAATCTATGGAAGCAAAACTGTCCAGTCAGTATTGAGCGGAACTCATTATGTTCATTTGTTACAAGGTATGTTCATCATATCTGAGGCTACAGAAACATTTTGTTGGAATGCGTTCTGGAACAAGAATGACAGACTAGGTTTTGCATATCTTATCTCAGAAGTAAACAAGACACAGATTTCACTTCATTCAAAACACATAATGCAAAGTAGGGGCAATGTTCAATACACTCAGTTCAAAATCAGAAAACCAAGTTCGAAGAGTCTGTTAAAGGATGTGAAGAAAAATCAGAACTTTGCAAGTTTTAGGGAAATTTTTTACACATGATAGCTCTAGTGAAAAATGTGGTAGCTGCTGATCAGTAAGGTGATTAGGAACTGCACATGAAGACTGTGGAGTCACTGGTTACAGTGTTTTGCGAATTTGTTTGCATATACTACCTGAAATATAGGTCCTGGTATTTGGAAAGAGTGAAGAAGCTAGAGGTGTGAAGAACCAGAACCTTTTGGGCCTGGCGGCGCAGGGTACGCCTTGATCTCCTGGGTTCTCCTGCTTCAGCTAACAGAGACACGGGGACACTCTGTCGGCGTAAAAGGTCAGATTTTATTAGCTGCAGCTAGTACAGTTGTCCTAGAAGTACACACGGTATGTTCTCAGGAGACTGCCACTTCACTCCGTGGTGCACAATCTTATATAGTACATATTTGAAATATACATTAACCAAAAACACACCTAAAACATATAAAAAGAGCCAATAAGAAAGGTTGGAAAACAGAACAGAACCAATAGGAAAGGTTTGAAAATAAAATATCAAGTAACTCGAAGAAGCCTCTCCTCCAACTGTGTTTGTCATCCCTCCCACAGGTTAAGGTATTAACATGTTTGTAACTGGTTTGCAGGTGGCGAGATACGTTCGTGTGTTTTGGAGGACAGTTGTGAAACAAGAGAATACAAGCGGAGGACAGCGAAGGCCAGAAGATAAGATAAAGTCAGGAGAGAATAGTGTGAACCAACAGATAGTCAAGACAGGGATTAGAGGAACCAGACAGGGATTAGTGTACTCGGCCAGTCTCTAACACCAGCTTTGTAAACAGAGGCACAAGGCTATTTCGACACAATATTGCAGAAAAAGCAGAAAAGACTTCGATCGTCGTGCTGCCTGAGTGAGGACAACACAAAATGGCGGCGGAGCACAAAATGGCGGGTCGATTCGATCACGATCGAAAATCGAATTTTCTCAGACCCTCCTTTTGCCAGAACTCAGGCAAGATACATAGACTCACGTTAATCTGAGTTAATGTCGATGGCCATGAGGTCATCGAGCTGTTGCTGTAGCATCATTCTAATATTCTCTGTTCTTTGTGATTTGGGTTTAGGGATGCACATAGTAGCACAAAGATCGCAGATAGCGGGACCACAGTGCATACAAAGGCAACAAGAGAAAATGATGGTCAAAACTACTCCAAGGAATATCAATACCTTCCAGCCCCATTTGGACAGTAGTCCCCAAAACCACTCCAATAATGACCAATCTCCTTCGTCCTGATGAATCGACTCAGAGATTATATGTAACTTAGAGATAGCTTGGTATACTGTCGGAGCGTCATCAGGTATGAAAATACAGCAACTTGACCCGATCAATTTGCACACTCCACCACGGTCCGCAAGAACAAAGTCTAAGGCAACTTGGTTTTGTAAAGTCATAAGACGATCCGCCTGTAGTTCTGCCGTGATATTACTTAAGGCTCCTACAGTGATGTCTATAGTGGTTTCTACGACACGAACCAGTTGCCTTATATTTCTGCTGTTGGCCATTGGACCACAAAAAGGAAGAAATCCTTTGAGGAAATCTCCTCCCTCTTGTCCTGCTGTGTCTTTAGAATTAATAATCCCTCTGCCATATCTGTTTCGATGATGATTTGCAGAAGCGGTGTATGTAGGGGGAAGAAGGAAAGCTATATAACAGGTACCAGAAAAACCAGTTGGCAACCACGTGTAAGCCTTATCGTGGCAGATAAAATACGTGCCTTGAGATGGTACTATAGGCGGCGAGTTCTGAGAGGAGTAGACATATGTGTGGGAACAGTTGTTTCTTTGTACGATGTCAGTAGACTGACCATTTATTTGCAGACAGAAATTTCCCTGATGAGGAATAGTCCAAATCGGTGGAGATTTTCCTTGTTTAACCTTATCACTAAGGCTAGTGACATAATGGGTGACGTTCCAGTTAGTGTACGCTTTTCTTTCGTCAACGGAAATCTTACTATTTTCCATGATTTTAGCCATAGCTACCATTCCCTTTATCAATGAACTATGACTAAAATCCGGACCACCAATATATGAACTAACGGATCGTCTGAATTTGCTTTGATAGACATTGGAGAAGATAACAAAATAAGCCCAAGCAGAACCCTCATAAGAGAACGGGAGAACTAAATACGGCATTCCTTTTTCTGTGGTATGTGGCGTAAGTCCACACACCCAACAGTCAGTTGTATTGATTACTAATTGGTGTTGATGTAATAACTGGACAAATGAATTGTTGTAATATTCGGTTCTTCTAATGAGTTCATGTTGAGGAAGGGTATGAAATAGATGTGGAGAGACAGTAGAAGAAGACGAAGAGGTAGAAGGAGAGACAACTTTTTGCTGCAGAGCATAAATAATCCAACTTATACACGCCAAAAGGATACACAATAATATAATGATACATAAGGCTATACTAAAACGACTGTACATTAATCTACAGGATTCTTTTTTCATTTTATCCTTTCTCTCTCTTTTGCCTAATGTAGTTTCCATCTTTCTAAATGGATGCTCACGGCAATCTTCCTCAATCACTTAATTATGATTATCTGCTGTCCTATGACACTGCAAGTCCTGCAGGCCTATTGCCACTACTCAGGTCACAACCAAGACTCCTACCATGACCCTGCAACCGGGATAGAATACTACATAGGAGAGAGAAAATCTTAAGTGTTCTTTAATCTAGGTCTTGGGTTATAGTGTTCTTTATCAGGTGCAGTTTGGTCTCGGAACAATGTTCGCGGATTTGTCGTATTCAAGCGACGATGTGGTGTTAATCCTTCCTGAAGAATGTCGTCGTCCTCTTTGTCAGACAATGTTCCATTCAGGCGTGCATTACTAAAAGTTACAAATCGTGGAACCTTCTCACTCTCAGAGTCACTAATGCCCTTACGCACCCATTGATCGAAGTGTAGAGGCAAAGGCACTTTCTTACAATGCACGCTGTGAATCCAATTTTTCTTTCCTTTGACTTTTACTGCTGTTCTCGTCGTTAGGAGAACCAACCGGGGTTCCTTCCACCGGGGCTCCAACTTTTTCGTCCTTTGGAAATTCTTTATGCAAACCCAGTCACCTGGTCGGATGGAATGACCTGGATCTGTGGAAGCCTCCGGCAAAGCACGCTTAACCTGTTGATGGAGAACATGCAATTTAGTTGTAAGTTCATGCAAGTAATCAATCAACATTGGATATGGCAACTCTGAGTATTTCTTAGGGCGAGGGACTCCCCACATATTAGCTGGGCACCCAAAAATCACCTCGTAAGGGCTAAGTCCCAAACAAGAGTGTACAGCAGTTCTGGTGGATAGAAGAGCCAATGGTAAAGCATCGGGCCAATTAAGTCCTGTACTAGCCTGCACTTTCGCTAGTTTTAGTTTTAAAGTTCCATTGTAGCATTCCACTAAACCCGCTGACTGTGGATGGTTTGCCGCATGGAACCTTTGCTTGATACCAAGACCCGCACAAACTTTTTGCATGACTTGGCCCACAAATTCGCTCCCATTGTCACTCCAGACAATGCGCGGCAAACCAAACCTGGGGAAAAATTCTTTTAGTAGAACTTTGGCTGTGGATAAGGCTGTATTGTCTTTTAGAGGGTATGCTTCTACCCACCTAGAAAAGGCGCATACTACCACCAGAACATATTTGAGGTTGTTGCATCGTTCCATATGAATGTAATCGATCTGCAACACCTCAAATGGATATGTCGGAGGAGCAAAGTGACCTGCTGGAGTTGGGGTTCCCTTTCCCGGATTGTACATCAAACAAACAATACAATGTTTCACTACATTGTCTGCACACTTTGGGATTCCTTTATTTTGCCACACTGGAGCCAGAAGCTTGCATATACCTTTCGCACTTAAGTGGGCTTGACCATGCGCCATAGTAACTACTGGGAGTACATAGGCATCTGGTAACAGCCAACGTTGGTATTCAGATAATTCCACCCAACATCCCATCTCATCTAACATTCCTGTACTTTCTTTCCACCTACTCAATTCTTTCTCTGTAGCCTCTTCCTGAATCGACCTTACACTTTCTACTGTATTCTCATACATTCCTCTCTCTCTAACCCAATTCGCAGGACCCGCAACATACATTCGACTATTCGACTTGTAGCATCTCTCGCTGTCTTTTTCGCTACTTCATCTGCAAATGCATTTCCTCGACCAACATCGTCGGTAATCTTCTTGAGCGCACTACACTTCACAATTGCTATTTGGGAAGGCAAAGCAAGTGACTCAAGAAGATCAGTCACCAATTGACCATGTTGTATCTTAGTGCCGTGGGAAGTAAGGAATCCCCTCTCTTTCCAAAGACGCCCAAAATTGAACGCTACACTAAACGCATACTGGCTGTCAGTATACACATTCACTCTTTTTCCTTTTGACAACACACATGCTCTCGTTAAAGCTATCAGTTCTGCTGCTTGAGCTGAATTGTGTCTGATACGTGCTGTTTCCACGACTGTATGTAAAGTAGTAACAGCATAGGCTGAAACTGTATCTCCATTAGGGAGCTTAAAACAAGAACCATCCACCCATAAAATTCCATCCGGATTTTCTAGTGGCGTATCTTTCAAGTCAATTCTTCCTTTTGTCTCTTCCTCAGTACGGAGGAAACAATCATGTTGTTCTTGAACACCTTTCTCTACTGGAAGAGGCAACAAAGTAGCTGGATTTAAAGTATTACATCGTTTGATATGCACATGACTAGCCAAAAGCGTCAGCTCATATCCAGTCAAACGAGCACTCGTAAGATGTTGTGTTTTTGTTCGGTTTAGTAAGGTATCCACTGCATGCGGCACCATAACAATAAGTGTGTTATCTAACACTACTCCAGCAGACTGTCGAATAGAAATTGCTGCTGCTGCTGTCGATTTAAGACAACTAGGCAATGCTTTGGCTACTGGATCTAACGTAGCCGAAAAATATGCACATGGTCGCTGTTTGTCTCCAAAACGCTGCGTTAAAACTGACAACGCACAACCTTCTCTTTCGTGAACGTAGAGCGTAAAAGGCTTACTGTAATCGGGAGTACCCAATACAGGAGCAGAACATAGCGCAGTACGCAAGTCAGTGAAACTCTTCTGACATTCGTTAGTCCATGGAAGGGGCTGAGGTGTATCTTTCAAAGTGAGTGCCAACAGAGGTTTAGCTAACAAAGAAAAGTTCGGAATCCACTGCCTACAATAAGAAGTAATACCCAGAAAGGCACGTACCTCCCTTTGTGTGGATTGCACAGACATTTGCACAATCGCCTGAATTCGTTCTGGGGTTAATCGTCGTCTCTCCTTTGATAGGAGATGACCCAAATAGGTAACCTCTCGATGAACATATTGTAGTTTGGAAGGTGAAACCTTATGATTCAGATTAAACAAATGGCGTAACAATGCAACAGTCACATTTTTGCAGATATCTTCTGAATCAGCAGCGATTAACAAGTCGTCCATGTACTGAATAAGAGCAGCACCAGCCGGCAAATGAAAAGTATCAAGATGACATTTTAAAGCTTGGCTGTAAATAGAGGGACTTTCACAATAGCCCTGAGGTGCGCGCTTAAACCGGAAGCTTCGGCCTCCAAGAGAGAAGCCAAAAATATCCCTACTTTCTTCTGCAATGGGAATACTAAAGAAGGCATTCTTTAGGTCGATAACAGAAAACCAAGTCGCTGTGGAAGGTATCATTGTCAACAGAGCAGTGATATCTGGGACAACAGGAAATTGTGGTACAACAATTTTGTTTACCTCCCGAAGATCAATTACGAAACGATATACAGGAGGCTGAGAAGGATCAGTGCGTTTAAGAACAGGAAGAATAGGACTATTGCATATGTTACCTCTCGTTTCCTCAACCACATCCTTCTGAATCAAATCATGAATGATTTCCAAAAGCGCTTTTTCACCTTCAGTGGAAATTCTATACTGCGGAATACGTGGCAATTCAACATTAGGCTTGAGAGTGACAACATAAGGTGGAATTTCAAGACAGCCCACATCGTTCGGACCCGTGGCCCAAAGCGTTGCCGGAAGAGAAAGCAATTCAGGTGGAAACTGATCTTTGGACAAATACATTGGAGAAGTCAGTTTCTGTCCTAAAGTAAGATGTACACCAGAAGGAGAACAATATATTGTAGCATGCATTCTTTTCAATAAGTCCAAACCCAACAGATTTTCACTGCAACCATTCGTCAAAAGAAGCGGAACTTCTAAATCATAAGGGCCAATTGAAATAGGCAAAGGGCAAGAAACCGGATTACGAACAGGGGCGCCAGAAAATCCTACAGATACATTCGTTAAGCCAGACAAAGGTGCCCCAGGGAGTTTAGAATGAACGATAGAACTTCTCATCGCCCCAGTATCTATAAGAAATGGCTCTGAAACACCCATTGTTGTGACATTAACATAAGGTCCATTCTGATCTACACAACTCCCTTATTTTGTCCAAGGCTGTCCTAGTTAGCATGAAGACTTTCATTCTCGCCTTCAATATAATGGTCTTCATTGTAATACTGTGTAGACCGAGCGTTTTGCTGATCAAAGTAATTCACGGAATTAGGAGGAGGAAGGGCACGCTGTTCTTGAGTCAACACACCTCGACCTCTACCTCTGTTTGCTGACTGGAGGCCACCACGACCTCGTGGAGCAGATAATGCTCCACTGCGCTGCAATAAAACCGGACAACTATTCTTAAAATGACCTTCCTCTTTACAATAAGCACATTGATTAGGTCCTAACAAAGGTCGCGAGATATATGGCTCAGGTTTTTGATACAACCTCTGAAACTGCGGAGGCTGTTGAAACTGAGGCTGAACATAGCGAGGAGGATAAGCTTGTTGCAAGAGAACCTTCGTTTTTAATTCTTTCGTCTTTTTCTCTAGCTTTTCTTTTTCTTCTTTATCTTTGTTCTCATAATATTGTGCAGTAGCCAATATCTGGGCAGAAGAAGAAACAGCCCATGAACTTTCAGAATCTTTCAATTTGTGTGACAACTCAGGAAGCAAATTAAATACAAATTTGTCCACAAATAATCGCTGTCCACCCTCTGTAGCCATATCTTGACCACTGTGATCAATAAATGTCTCCTCGAAACGAGTAAAGAAATCAGAGACACTTTCATCTTTCTTTTGTTTGCATGCCGCTAATTTATCCCAGTTAACTCTCAAGGCAGGCATCATCATTTTCATTAATGTAATAATCCTACCAGGGAGTTCTGAAACCAAAGCATCAGGCTTAGCACCACCCACTTGAGCTGCATCCGCGGCAGTTATAGCAGCCCAATCACCACCTAATGCTTGAACATGATTCTCTCTACGAATCTTAGCCCATAATGCTTGTGGGACTACATTTCCCATCAACATATCGATATTAGCTAGATTCATGATGCAAGCATCAACCGTCTGTAATAATTCTTTATAATAACCCGCAGGGTTTTTACGAGGATCCGGTAGAGTCTGTTTAAGTGCTAAAACTTCAGATCTCTTCCAGGGGACATGTACCCATATACATTGAAAATGAGCAGGAATAGCTGGATTATTACCTTGAGCTGCAATCTCTTCCTTCCATACTGGAGGAACCTCTCTCATGGGATCATTTTTCAGTGTCAGTCTAGCCGACGGATCGGAATCAAGGAAAGTCTGAGAGGACAATAAGGTTCTAAAGGTAATAAGTGTCCTTACAGCGTTTTAAACCTTGGAACCCACAATAAGTCCTTTACCAAAGTCAGCCTGAACATCTAACAGACCCTGTGGAACCGAACTCAAATTCACATCCTCCCATTCTTTAATGAGAGTATCACACATTATATTGAAAACATATCTTTGCGTAGGCGCATTCCATTGTGAGAAGGTAGGCATAATATCGGGCACACTGTACTGGGGACCCCTTTTGATCCATTTACGTGCGAGAGAGTCCAACTTTTCTCGTTCTTCTGCAGCTGGGAATTGACTATGAGATTGTCTTCGAGCAAAAGCCGGAGACACATTTAACGCCTCAAAGAAAGGTGATAAAAGACCCGAGACCGTATCTGTGAGTCGTTTATGCATAGACGGAGAATTGGACATAAGAATAGGGGACAAGGTATTAGGCGAACTAACGGAAGGAGAACCGGTAATTGCAGGAGGAGCAGAAGGCAAAGGAGATCGAAGATCAGGAGATGAGGGCAAAGAAGTTGAAGTTAAAGGCAAAACTGGTAGAAGCGGTAATACTGGAAGGGGCAAATGCGGAAGAGCCGGAACAGGCAGAGGTACTGCTGGCGGCTGAACAGGCTGTAACAACTGGGGTGCATTGGCACCTTGTGCATAAGGTGGAGGCAATCTCAATAAATGAGACATTAGGGGATCTTCTTCTAAATCTTTCTTGTTATCGGAAGGGGAAACAGGCAACACCGGATAGCATTTATCTATCGCCATACGATGCTGTCTCTCTGAAATTTCCATCGCATTATCAATTTCATCATCTTTGAATTGTTGGGCAGCCTGTATAATTGTCATACCTTGTGCTTTCCTATCTCGTTTTGTTTGTTTAATTTCTCTCTGTTTGGCTTCCTTACGCCAAAGGCAGAAAAAGTCAAACATTGCCGGCCGGGCTTTTCTTTTGAATAAAACTGCTTCCAAATTATCTAGCACATCAGACTCAAAACTACCATTTCCTGGCCATTTTAAAACACCATCTTTCTTCGTGTATCGGGTCCATGCCTCGTTAAAGGCAATGGGGCCAATACCATGTTTTGAATAGAGCTCATATGTGGGAGTTCCAACCGAAGGAAACGGACAAGAGTCCTCAAGCCGGGAATCCCTATCACAACTAAAGCAACAAAGTTTTCCAAACGTAGTCAGACCAGGCATCTCGTGATTTCACCGGACTGTTCACAAACTTCAAGGGGGTAAAACTCAGTTTACGCAGCACAAATGCACTTACCCCTCGGCTTCGGCTATTGCAACAGTCAAATCTAAGGACCAAAGGAACAAGGGAACAAAGAAACAAAGAACCAAAATTGTGGGAGCGACCCACCAAATACTTAACTAAGGATGTCTTCTTACGCCAAAAGAGGCCCCGTCTATCGTCTCGCCTTACCATATATCACCAAAGGAAAGGCCAAGGCAGGGCGGCAGTCAGGGCAGCAGTCGTCAGTAGCCGTCAGGAAGGAGTAACCACGCTGCAAAAGACCTTTGGACCACTTCGACATACAGGGGTCACTTGACGTGGCTCACGATTCCTCCAGAATTTTCCTGCGGGGTTCCTCACGACCTTCAGGCAGAACCACTACCACTGAAGCCACCCAACGTTGGGCGCCAGTTGAAGAACCAGAACCTTTTGGGCCTGGCGGCGCAGGGTACACCTTAATCTCCTGGGTTCTCCTGCTTCAGCTAACAGAGACACGGGGACACTCTGTCGGCGTAAAAGATCAGATTTTATTAGCTGCAGCTAGTACAGTTGTCCTAGAAGTACACACGGTATGTTCTCAGGAGACTGCCACTTCACTCCGTGGCGCACAATCTTATATAGTACATATTTGAAATATACATTAACCAAAAACACACCTAAAACATATAAAAAGAGCCAATAAGAAAGGTTGGAAAACAGAACAGAACCAATAGGAAAGGTTTGAAAATAAAATATCAAGTAACTCAAAGAAGCCTCTCCTCCAACTGTGTTTGTCATCCCTCCCACAGGTTAAGGTATTAACATGTTTGTAACTGGTTTGCAGGTGGTGAGATACGTTCGTGTGTTTTGGAGGACAGTTGTGAAACAAGAGAATACAAGCGGAGGACAGCGAAGGCCAGAAGATAAGATAAAGTCAGGAGAGAATAGTGTGAACCAACAGATAGTCAAGACAGGGATTAGAGGAACCAGACAGGGATTAGTGTACTCGGCCAGTCTCTAACACCAGCTTTGTAAACGGAGGCACAAGGCTATTTCGACACAATATTGCAGGAAAAGCAGAAAAGACTTCGATCGTCGTGCTGCCTGAGTGAGGGCAACACAAAATGGCGGCGGAGCACAAAATGGCGGGTCGATTCGATCACTATCGAAAATCGAATTTTCTCAGGTGGAAAACCCATACCTCTACAGAAAATTCATCCAAAGACATTTTGTGGTGAAAGACAGAGAGACAAGGTTCAATGCTGTGGCTCTAGATATGAAACTGGAACAGACGATCTAGAGATCGCAGAAAAGCTCCAAAGAAATTGTTGGTTAGACACATAACAGTAAATATGTTGCTCAATGGCAACTAGTTAATCATGAAATTCTTTCTATTTGCAATGTTTTCAAAGAGATGACAAATTCAAAATGAATGGACCATTGTGAAACTGTTCCTCACCACAAACTTGTGGGAAAGAGAGGGGTATGTTTTAATAAACATGTTGACAGCCTACTTCATTTCATGCTGCACCAAGGAAACCTCCACTGAAATGACTGGGTCTGTGCAACTATACAACTTCGAGACCAAACTATGTGGATAATGATATAAAGACACGTCTACTAGATGTCCTGGAAAATGGATTGAAACTATACACAGAACTGAAGCAGGAGAGATTTGTATTGAAAGAGAAAAAGCTGCTTGACATCATCATTAAAGCTAAACGTTCATGCTTTAATTGCCATAGTAAGAGTTTCGTCCAACCAGCCACACAAAACAGGTTACAAAAAAACAACTTTTTTCAAGCACATAGAGAGAGGAATGTAGCAAAAGAAAGGGGTGAATTATCAAGGACATTCTGTGACTTGGTCTTCCAACAAACGCATTATTTGATGGAGATGCTGCAACTAAACCAGTGAAGCACAAACTTGTACAAGAGCTCCAAAAAAACCTTTCAGCTGAAGAATTTCAATTTGAAAAGGTGTCCTCAATTGTCATGTTACGGCGCTTGCCGTCCCCCTCCACGAAGACGCACACACAGAGACGACCCGAAATACTCACTTCCGGGCGGAAGTCGAGTACCGGTCTAGTCATCCACAGGAGCACTAGGGTCAAGGAAGCGCTTCCGGGGGAAACGCTTATACGCCGCGTTTCCCGCCGGCTCGGCGCTTCGTATTCATTGGAGTTCCGAGCAGCGAGGAGCGAGAGTGACCGTCCTGAAGCCGAACGGAAAAGAACGCCGTCCCTATCCCGTGGAACCAGTTTCTACCTTCGTCCACGCTTCGGAACCAGTCCTGGCTTCTCAGGTTTTTCCTAACCCTTGCCCCCTAGCCTTCTCGGGCTGTTGAAGGTTTCTCCTGTTCTTGTGCCTGTGAGGAGTGGAGCCTACCATTGCTGATTTTGCCTTTTATGATTTTGCACAGTTTATTTGCCTCAACGCGCATAGCGCCATTGCAGATTTCCATTGCTGATTTTGCCTCGATGATTTTGCCTTTTGTTATTTTGCACAGTTTATTTGCCTCAACGCGCATAGCGCCATTGCAGATTTCCATTGCTGATTTTGCCTCGATGATTTTTGCCACTGTTGGTTTTTGCCTAAAAGCGCATTGCGACATTTTCTGATTTCCATTGCTGATTTTGCCTGGATGATTTTGCCACAGTCTGTTTTTGCCTAAAACGCGCTTAGCGCTATTTCGGTTCTCCATTGCTGATTTTGCCTTTGATGATTTTACCCTTTAGTATGTGCTAATACTATAGAGGAGTTACTTTCTCGCTGTGGCGCCTTGCTGTTTGTTTTCTCTACTCGGAAGCAGGGGTTAAACATTGATTGCCGCTTCCAGGGTTGTTACAGGAAACTAGCTTGATTTCCACTGACCACGGTGTGAGAGCACCGACATTTGCTTACTGCATAGCCTGTCCTTGGCCTTTCACCTACGCTACGGCCGTGTTGCGACCGGCGTTCCCGCAGTAGGGTGAGTTCCTTGAGTCGGGGACAGGACATAGCTCTGTGTGTGCTTCCATTGTGGTTGTGGGTTCTTCACTGACCATAGTCTTCCTCTATCACAGGTCATTCCGAGATACCCTGCACCCCTACCCACCGCTTTCATTGAGGCTCCTTTCCCTGCGTCCATCTCATCCCTGCTGGGTTCTACGGTCCACGAGGGTCAGGTGGGTGCGGGGACGGGCGCTCCTGTCGTCTCTGCGGAATCGCTGCACAAGCAGAGGTAAGTCTTGTGGAGCAAACTGACATCAATGAAAACTGCCGTTGCTGTGGACTATATGTCACAATTGTGAATGGTCAAGATTTCATTCATGCAAAATGTTGGAGAGGTCGTTCAGCCTGAGCTACAGATATCAAAGTCAGTGGGCACCTTGCAAGCACTGCACATTGTTTTTGACTAATATCTTGAACTATCTGTCAAAAAATATGAGAGAATCAGACAAATGTCTAGTAGTGGAACAACTGACCTTGCCTGCATCACAAATTCAATACCTATACCTGTGCAACCTGATAAATTCTGGTCATCGACATCGAACAAGATTAACTTGGAGATGTTAACTTGCCAATACATTGCAGATATTTCAATGAACACTGAATTTCCAATTATTGCAAGTGGAATGATTGTCAATGGGGAGTTGGTGCCTGGAGAAATATAATCAAAAGGTATGGGCCATATTGTTCAAGAACTTAACAGCAAATTGGAGAAAGCGGACCTTCGTGTTGTGCCACATGTTGAGTGGGCTGTTCAAAATGTTTCCAATCGAGTCATTGTACTGTCAAATGACACAGATGTTATTATTGTGCTACTTAGATTTGTTGCAATGTTCATAAATCAAGGATTGGCAGAATTATGGATACGTTATGGAACGGGCGAGAAAATCCACTTAATCCTGCTTTATATTTTGTAAAAGAAACATGACCCAGAGATGCCCAGTGTTCTTATCAAGCCACATATTCTTATGGATGATAACACTATAAGCAAAATTGGAACAAAGCTTGGAGCTCTAACTGCTGAGCCTGTGAACTTTCTAAAAGGATTTGCCGAGACAGAAGAAGAATGTGACTTTAAAGATGTAGCAAAATTGTATGTTATGTCACCTGTAATTCCAGAAGCAGGACCAGGCATGTCTTTTATTCCATCGGACCTGCTCCCTTGGAGTCCGGTTTTAAAAGCTCAGGGCTGCGGCTGGTGCCTCTATCACTTCCCCAAGTCCCTCATAATAATTGCAGCAGACACAGGGAGGCTTCAAGAGAGGAAGAAACAGCAGGAGGGAAGGGGAAGGTAGAGAAAAACCGATCAGAGAGGGGGAAGAGATAGAGGACAAAAGGAGGGCGAGGGGATGGATGGATGGAAAAAAGAACTAGAGTGAGGAGAGGAGAGGAAGGGAGGGAGTGGAGCTAGGTTGAGCATTTTTTCCAGGGCTGCAGTTGGTTCCCCAGTTCGTCCCTGTCCAGAGGAGTTTGAACCTTCTGACTGTAATGTATGGTTGCAGAACGGTTGGGTTTTAAATGAGCAGTAGAACACGACCCTGCATGCATTTCCCAAGTTCTTAATGGGAACTGTGAGAAGGTGGCCTGGTATATGCTATCCACTAATTAAAGTGGGCACCTTGCACCAGTCCAAACAACCCTTATGGTGACTTAAGAGGTCAAAGATAACCTTAGAAAGCTATCCAAGTGGTAGCTGTGGAGAGCAGCCTTCAGGCTTAGTCTTGAAGGAATGTTAAGCAGCTTGTTTTACCAGAATGCAACCTTATAGTATTGGTTAAATGAAAGGAGAACCACACAGCAGTTATAAAAATATGTGTTTATTGATATAACACTATCTAGTACATCACAGTATCTCCTACACGGAGATAATCCCAAAGCACACAATACTTTAGCATAGAAACAACAATATGTAGCAATAATGCACAGTAAGCCCTAGGGGGGACCAAACCATATACTAAATAAGTGGTATAAGAAACACATCTCAAGTCAAGATAGTGTCTAGAGGACGTAGAATTTCTGGGACCCCAAGGAACCACCCAAGGTGAGTAGGGACCCCACAGGGGACGGGTGCAGTGTGGGAACACAGCCGTGTGCTCTGTAAAATTCTATGGGGAAGTCGTGGTTGAAGTTATAGAGTTTAAGTATCCTTCCCAGTGGATTACGAAGAAACCCTTTGGATCATAGAAGGTTGGAGAGCCACCCCACCCGTGGATGCCAAAGTACCAGGGTTACCTATCCCAGGGAAGCCTGGTGCATAGGGCTGCAGTGGCGTCAGAAACCGCAGTTGATCTCAATTGAGGACTTCAAGAAAGTTCCACTGCTGAAAGGAAGAATAGAGTCCGATGGAATCCAAAGGTGGATTCTGATTGAAGGGTACCTGAAAGCAGAGGGGACAGAGTCTGGGTCACTCAGGAGTGACCAGGGGCTCGATAGTCGAATGCCCACCGATGTCGGGTGCTTCAGGTGTATTGATGGAGTCCTTGACTCTGCAGCTACGGGGACCAAGAGACATCGAGGATAACCAGGAGCCAGATATGAGCTGTCCCACAAAGGATGTCGAGTGCCGAGGGGTCGGTGTTCAGTGGGAGCACCAACAAGCCTTGGCAACGGCAACCCATGAAGTAGGTCAAAGAAGGTTATGGTTCGGACTAGCAAGGTCCAGGAGACTCACCACAGCAAGGGAAGTGAGGGCAGAATTGGAGCAACCAGGGGAGCCCAAGAAAAGGAAAGATGACCCTCAGGTGGACTCACAGGCAGGAGGCACAGGAGTCGCAAGAGGACCTTAAGCAATTTTACAAAGCAGCAGTTTACTGAGCACTCGGTACAAGGAGGCCAGAGTTCTTTGTAGAAAATTGTGTCAGAGGCTGGGGCTATTGGTAGCCCAATGCACTTGTTCGGGAAACACCAACAAGCATATGCACTTGCAAATGTACGCAGTGCACAGGGGTTCAGGTATTGCAGCCCTCATGAGGGATTCTAACCTCAGACTTGGTGAAAGGGCAGCTCAGACCTCAAAAGACATAGAAACCCACCTCCTGTGTTGCTGGAGCCTTTAGAGTACGCAGGAGCTCAGGATCAGCAGACTAGACAGATGCATTACAGTGCCTGCAAATGCAGGGGAGTGACTCCTTCACCCCAACAGAGATATCTTTGGTTGTCCTTGATGTTCCACAGGTCCTGCAAGGAGCCAGTATGGTGCACGGGCACAGACGATGCTTCAGACTGAGAGGGAGACAAAATCAGGCCCAAACGAAGTCCAGCGAAGTCCTGAGTGTCCAGACGGTCGAAGTTCAATGGTTTTGTGATCAGAATCTTGTCCACGTTGAATCTAGGGTGCTACAGCCAAGTAAGCCCTTAAGTACTCACAGGAGCGGGTTGGACAGATTCAGGGAACCCTTCCAGGGGAGGGTGTGGACAGTGGGGAGGTTACTCCCATGTCCTTTGTCCAGTTTTGTGCCAGAGAGGGAGCGAACGGCCCCCAGGATTGGTTTGAACTGGACTATGCACAGGGACACCAAATGTGCCCCTCATGCACACTTTCAGTCGCCGGCAATCGCACCCACCCAGCCCTAAAACACTAAATCCTGTCTGGGAGGTGGTCACACCTCCCTACAACATGATACTTATTGTTCCACCTTTCTCTGCTCGAGCTTGGCTCAGCAGCAGGAGGGCAGAAATGTGTCTCTGGTCGGCATCAACCATTTTGTACTGCCCGGGACTAGAAGGCTGGTACCAGGAACACCATGGACCAAACAAAGCTTGCTTCTGAGGGGTGGAATCATACCTCCCACACCGGTTACCAGTGTGGGGGCATGATTCCAACATGTTTGATACCAAACACGATAGGGTTGCTTTCAGCCGTTTTAGAGTTGGTCATTACGCGGTCGCATAATTCCACTCTATATGTCGTATATGGCTGCTGCACTAAACAACCCGAGAGAATGGACTCCCTAGGCTGCAGGGGTGTCTTGCTCATGCAGTGGCACCCTCTCACTTAGAACCAAGTACCCTGCCTTCAGGATTGTTAAGGCCTGCTATAGGGGTGACTTATAGGTTTTAAGTGTAGTGACACTTAGATATAGTAAACCTATATCTTAAGTAAGTATTACATGCATCAACTTACACAGGCTACAATGGCAGACCTGTAGGTCCAATTTGCATGGCCTCTCATGGGTGGCATAATTCATGCTTCAGCACAAGGGAGGCCTCTGGGGTACCTATGCCCTGGATACATGTGTACCTTATACTAGGGACTGACAAGGGTACCCCAGTATCCAATCTGGAGTGTACCAAAGTACATGTCGTAACAGGTTAGGGAGAAAGCAGATAGACTGGGCTCCTGATTAGCAGGATCCCAGTCAGACTAGTCAAAAACAGTATCACATAAAGCAAAAAGTGGGGGTAACCATAAGAAGCAGATCCTACTTTCCTACAGGAACCATCATGGGTGCACGGATCCCCTGGATAACCTTGCCGCCTGAAAACATTGACTGGCAGCTTTAACGCATGTGGCTGGGGAAAGCAAAAATTAGAGCAGATACAGATTTTGTTGTTCATCGCTGATTTTAACCATTTACCAAATTACCCCTCGATTTTCTATCACTGTTGAAATTTCCAGGCAGAGAGAAGGCATGTAAAAGCATCAGGCAAGAAGGGGGATGTCTGGGGGCGAAGAGGAGAAGAAATGGTAGCTGTTCACATTGTCTAGCAACACTGCAGGCGCTGCAGGAGGTAGTCCTTCGTTTTAATAGCAGCTTGAGTAGCAGGCACCGGCTTAGCAAACCTACAGGGTGGTCGTCAGGGCCAAGATCAGTCGCCCAGCGCCTCCTATCCCCTAGAGCAGTGGTCTGAAAACATTTTGATGCCAAGACTCCCCATCAAATCTTTTTAGGCGTAAGGGCCCCCTCCTGAAAACAAATTCTAGAACCTGTTAGTCCTTATCATTAACAACCATAAATGTTCTCCAGAGAAACGGTCAATCTGTGGTTGCACCTCATTAGTACCACTTTAATACCCAAATATAGCAATAAGCAACAAAAATGAGACCAGACCAGCTTTACAAAGGGCCTTCTACAGAGCGGCAACACCTGTTGCTGCTTTTTTAGTAACTTTTAAACCTTTTGAGTAAATGCATTTTTTTTGTGTTAAAATTAGCAGATGCGGCAGATGATGGATTATGTGGCAAATGCGGCAAATCTATAATTATGCTAAAATTGCTGCGGCCGCACAATCATATAATTCCAGTGGCCCTAGGTATAATAGCTGTAATGCATGAGCTGCAAGTTTATTGCATGGCATTAGAGGAAAACCATACTATATTTCATGGGATGCTGGCAGCTTGGCATTTACAGCTGCATGTAACTGGAGATAGCTGAACATCATTCATCATAATTAAAGCATACATACGTTTTTTAGGTCTTTCACCGTCAGGTAGCTACATAAAAAATAACAGGCAACTTCAATGAATAATAAATACATTTTAAAAAGTTGTTAATCAGTGGGAAATGCAATATAATAAATTAGGACACCGCTATTAGTTAATGCATTGCAAAAGTCTGTGTGAAAAGAGAGAGCCACAGAATTAAATCGTGATTGGTGCAGTGGAGAATAGTGACTTGTGTATTTTTAGTGCTATGAGGTCACAGCCTGCGACAGAAAGCACTGTGAATATATAAGTATTTATTTTATACGTGCATTACACACAGTATAATATAGACTGCTACAAAATGCGCTAAATGTTTTACGATAAAATGGTGCTTCCAAAATATACGGGCTGCTTCCAAAATATAGGGGCTTAGTTATAAGAAGTTTCAAAATCTGGAACGCAGAGTTAAAAATTTCAGGATTTCACCAGAGGAACCCAACTGATTCCAACTAAATGCTCAGAACCTGGGGAGCCACCTCTTGGGGATCAGGAACTCACTCCAGCAGCGCTTCGGCAGATCCAGGCAGAGCCAACTGTAGCAGGTCAGCTGAGCAGTTGCAGGGAGACCTCTGGAGTTTGTTGTGTCCCTGTAGCACCGAATAGAAGGTCAGGCAGATAACTCTTGAAGTCACTTTGGTTGTCCTGAGCTCAATGAGATGGTCTTGTCTCCTCTGAAGTACAAGGCAGGCCTCAAGCAGCAGGGCAGTCCTCTGAGAAATAAGGCAGGCCTCAAGGAGCGCCAGGCATTCTCTGGTGTTCAAGGCAGTCCTTCTGTTGTCTTCCGGGTCCAGGAGTGAACTGAGGAGTGGATCAGGAGATCCAATATTTTTACCAGGTGCCAGCCTTTGAAGTGGAGAAAATGTTTAGTCCACCCCCACATCGGGTTCTGGAAAGTTCATTGTCCCTTTCCCAGACTCCAAGAGGTCTAAGGTGACAAAGGCTGCTGTCAAGTTCCTTTGTAAATGTGCTGGAGGCAGCCTTTGAAATGTAAGTGGGGCAGGTAACAGCTCTGCCCATCCCATCGTGGCAGGGTGTCCCTCTTCCAGATACACCCAGCTCCTATTGTTCACTGTCTGGGCCCAATACACATTTCTGATGGGGAAGCAATTAACAGGTGTTAGCTGAAAACTCCTAGAACACCTCTGAAATATTAGGGTAGCAAAATCCCAGCTTTCTAAAGGTGGCATTTTCAAAATTGTAATCGAAAATCCAACTTTATCATTAAAGGGGATTTTAAATTAAAATTCACTTGAGTATAGGCCTGACATTTCTACTTGCTCCCAATCAAAAGTTAGCGCTTATTAAATGTAATAAAGTAACCCAAGGTATTCCTATGGGAGAGGTAGGCCTTACAGTAGTGAAAACAAATTTAGGAGATAATATGAGGACACGTAAATCCTAAACATACATGTCCTACTTTTTAAATGCAATGCACCCTGCCCTATGGGTTGTTAAGAGGTGGCTTATATGTATTAAAGAGATTTACAACTGGAAAAAGATTTATTTTGCAGGTTGAATTGGAAGTTTAAAACTGCATTACAGGATGCAGTGGCAGGCCTGAGATGTTTGAAATGGCAACTTTTAGTAGGTGGCACAATAAGTTCTACTACCCGCTAGTAGCATTACATTTATAGACCCAGAGGGGGCGTGGCCAGGCGGCGAGGCAAGATGGCCGTGTGAAGCGCAGCTCCGGGACCGGTCCCATCCCGCCGTCTATCCTGTTGACGATCCGGCCTGCCTGAACGCAGTATAATGCGTCGGAAGTCCAGCTGACTCGAACCCTTTAACTCCGGTCTTTCTCTGTTACCGGAGACCGAAGATCCGCTTGCTGCATAGGAGGGGCCTGGTATCTGGGCTCGCGCCAGGGCCCGCGGTGTTCGGTGGGGCTGGGCCGGTGCTCCACGAGACTTTGCCAGCACCCGCGATGGCGCCGCATTTGATGGGCGCCGCTGCCAGACACTAAAGGAGGCTCCCGCCCTGCCTGGCCGGGGCCCCGTGGGCTTGCAGCATGCAAGGACGGCCCGTGACCGCTGACACAAAACTGTACGGGCTGCCCGCCTGCCCCGCACCACCGCCTGCTTTTTATCCTGTTGTGGTGCCGGGAGCCGTGGGCGCCCAGGTGCGCATTGTTTCCCCCCTTTGTTCCCCTCTGCTTGCTGCAGAAGTGAGGCTCGTTGTCTGGACCCGTGCGGGGCGGCGCCGCGAGGGGGCTCCTTGTGACTTTGCTTACACCCGCAGTGGAGCTGCATCTGGTGGATTCAGCCGCCATATTGCCAGAGCGCCCCAACTTTGTTGGGCCGGTGCCCCCTGAGTCAGCGCCATCTGAGGACGGCCCAGGACTGCCTCGGGAGAGGTTGGCGGGCCGCATAGCTGTACCGTGATTGCTTGGATCCTGTTCTGTGGCTGGGCTGGGTGCTGAAGGCGCCCGCAGGACATTGCTCCCCCCCTGGGTTACGGGCGGAGCCGGAGGCCGCAGGAGGGGCGCAATACCATCTGGGTCCCTTGGCTTCACTGGCGCAGCCCCCCGTGGGGCTGGCGCTGCCCATGAGGGAGCGTTTCTGGGACTCCTGAGCCCCCCCGGGTCATGGTGTAGCTGATGGGCCCACAGCACTGGGATGAGACCAACCTGATTTGTGACTGGTGGTGGTGCTGCTGCTTCGCTGGGGTACCCAGGGCCGGACTGGTGGAGCAAGAAGAGGGTCACAATGGAACGTGTCAAGGCAGCAGGGGCCCGTGGATCTAAGGCCATGCAATTGAACAAACTGGACCGCTATACGGTCCCGAAGGACACGCAGCTATCCCGAACGCCCAGGGACCCCGGATCCGAATCTCGCTGAAGGACGTAATGGCCGCCATCACTGGTGTTAAGGCTTCTTTGGGCACTGTTGCAATCGATGTCAACCTCATCAGGGCCGATATGGGTAAACTGAACGAGAAGGTCAAGCAGGTTGAACTTACGACTGCCAGTCTTCTTGGGGATGTCTCACAGCTCCAGGGAGAGATTTGCGACCTCCAGGATTTCTGCAAACTTTCCGACCTCAAACTGGACAACTACGAAGGCTGCCTGCGTCGCAATTACCTGCGCATCCTGGGGGTTCCGGAGAAGTCAGAGGGGCCAGCCCCAGATCTTTTCGTTGAAGACCTCATTCTGAAACACTTGCAACCAAAGGGCCTCAGTAAGTTCTTCGTCATCGAGCACGCCCACAGGGTCCCGGGTGGACGTCCCAAGCCGGGCGCTCCCCCACAGCCTATGTTGGCACGGATCTTGAATTTCCGTGACAGAGACATTATCCTTCAAAATTCCGGGACTAGTGCGCCCCTGCGGTACGAAACCTCAGACATTTCCTTCTTTCCAGATTTTACGCACAGGGTGCAACGGCAGAGACGGTCGTTCATGTCGGTCAAGCACGTCCTCAGAGAGCTGGGACTGAAATATTCCATGCTGTTCCCGGCCCATCTCCGGATTGAGGCGGCGGGGAAGGTGTGGTTCTTCGAACATCCCGAGGCTGCAGCAGACTGGATCGAGAGCCGAGGAGTGAGAAGCCCGGCCGAACGTGGTGGTGGGGTCAATGAGAACAGTCAGCCAGCCTGAGATGGTGACCTGTGCAGTGGCTGAGTTTGATCTAAATGCATGGTGTGGGGTGTGGGGTGGGGGTTCGGAGGAATGGGAGGGGATTCTCTATCTTCGTAGCCTTTGGGTTCGTGAACTCAATCAGACCTGGGGTGACTGCTTTTGGGTAGGTATATGTAAGTTTTTCAGGGGCCCAGGGACAGGTGAGCTTTGATCTCCCCCCATCTTTTTCTTCTTTCTTTCTTGAACATTTTTCAAGGGCGACAGGCACTCTGCAAGTTTTCCATGGGCAGTTCCAAGCTCAGAGTGCAGGGCAGCGGGGTGAGGGGTTGTTGGGAGGGGGTGTTTTGTTACGTGTTTGAAGTTTTTATTGCATCAGCAACTGTTATTGCCACATTGATTGGGGGAGTGTGAGAAGGAGCAGGAGTGTGCGGGTGGACTATGCAACACTAAAATGCCCAAAATACCCAGTTGGATTCCTTACCGGCCATGTGATGAAGGCGATGAAGCCGAGGCGGCTTGGTCCTTGATAACGAAGCCTCTTTTCCCTGCCCCACAGCATTTCGGACGCGACCCGGAAGGCGTTTCCCCCGGAAGCGGCGGGACTCGACAAACCAACCAATCGGGTGCCTGCAACGAAGGTCAAGAACAGCAGAAAAAGCCGGAAGACAGATCCCCGACGGCACTCGCGGCAGGGCAGCTGGAGACGGGAGCAGACGCCGGAGGAACCAAGGACGCCGACGAGGAGGACCCGCCCGAAGACCCGGAAGGACCCGACACCTGGAGCGAGGAGTGGTGGAATCCGGAGGACACGCACGAGCCGCCACAACTCAGGAGAGTTGTGGCAGACCGCGGTACGTGCAGGGAACCACGGGAGTGACTGCTGGGAAGGGGAGAGGGGAGGGGGGGGGTAGCGGGCCGGTAATACGAGGAAAAATGGAGGAGAAAGTTCTCTAGATTATTTCCCTTTTTTCCGGTGTTTTCAACCCCTTTCTATAAGATAGAAAGACCTTGATTTATCCCCTGTGATTTGTCCTTTTCCCAGAACACCTAACTAACTTCACGCCTAATTCTGAGAATTGCACACGGTGTGGTGGAGGCTTTATTACTCAAACAAACGAGACGTGGTCAGTGACCGTTGTTTTTTTTTTGTTTTGTTTGAGCATACTCCGGGGACCACAGCGTTACCTCAAGTACTGGCGACCACCTGACAAACCTACCGGAACCTGACGGGAAGACCGCCCCAACAAATCCATCGGCTCCTACAAGCCCTTGTGTGTCTACGGACTTTGTTCGAACTATTTAGAGCCACGTCCTTTCTCACCCCTACGAGTGTTACTTTTGAAATAAAAAAACCTTCACTATTCACCCTATACGGCCTCCTCGCTTCTGTTTCTGACCCTCACTCCGACATTTGGTGTCAGAAGTGGGATCGGAGGAAATGGAGGCCGTTGTTAAAAAAATGGCAGAGGGACAGGATGACTCGAACAAATCATGGCCCGGTTCTTAGAGACTGCCGAAAGCGAGAGGGAAGCCCTGCATAAAACACTAGCCGGGCAAAGCCAAACTCAAGAATCCTCCATAGGCAAACTAGCAGAAGCCCTGGGACAACCCAGGGGTTATACCGCACCTCCCTCCGTAGTAGTGCAGAAATACGTTGCTGGGGAGGATCCAGATTTTTTTCTGTCGAATTTTGAGAGACTCGCCCGTGCTGCCCTTTGGCCGGAAGAGAGGTGGGGGCAATACTTGGGACCACTTCTTTCTGGCGATCTTCAAGCTGCCTATCAGGCTGCCAACCCCTTGGGCACTACTCCATATCCAGATATAAAGAAATGCATATTGGAACGAGTAGGCATTGACGACGAAACTTATCGAATGAGGCTCCGACAAATACGGGAAGGGCCGCAGGAAAATCCGAGGGCCCTGTGTTACCGGATAAAAGACATGGCTGACCGGTGGTTGAAGCCCTCAACATCCACCAAAGAGGCCCTACTAGAAAAAATCTATCTAGAACAGTTCCTCAGCTCATTACACCCCCCTGTTCAAAGATGGGTACGCCAACATACCGACTTAACTCTGGAAAAAGCGGTAGAGGTGGCAGCCGCCTATTTTAGAGCCCATGAATTACAGAAGGGCAAGGAAGAAAGTACATGGAAACAGCCAGGCAGTCATTCAATAAGGAATCCCAAGCCCGTCCATCCACCTCGAAAACCCGAAACAGTAGCGATACTCCCCAACCCTGTCACTTCTATGCCTCGTCCTCCCCCACCTTTGGGCCCACAGTGTTATCATTGCGGTACCTTTGGACATATAGCTCGCATCTGCCCACAAAAAGAAGAGCCTATGGAGATCGGGTATGTAAGAACACTGTATTGTCAAACAGATGGTGACACGTCTTCTTTTCAGAAAGAACTAACCATAAACGGGGAGCCCCGGACGGCCCTTATCGATACAGGGAGTCGACAGACCCTAGTAAGACCTCAGGCTATACCAGGAGGGGCCCCGCTGTCCACAGGGGTTGTGAACATACAGTGTATACATGGAGACTGCAAAACCTATCCCATGACTCACATCGAGGTACAACATACCCCAACTAGAAGTCCTGTAACTATGAAAGTAGGGCTCCTTCCCCATTTACCTGAACCAGTACTCCTGGGCGCCGACTATCCCCACATCCACAGCCTATTGCCAACAAAAAACCCAGAAACAAGAGAATGGAGGAAGGAGGCCCCGTTCTTTCATGACATAGACCCCGGGTGGGAAAAAGGGAAGGATAAGAAGACCAGGCAACAAAGGAGAAAGGAGAAAAAAAGGGGAAAACCTGCCCTGTTAACCGAGACCAGCGTCCCTCTGTGGGACCACGACCAGAACTTTCACACAGCCCAGAGAGAAGATAATACTCTAAAAGAAGCGTGGAGACAAGCCGCAGAACAAGAAGACCCCCAACAAGTAGGTCCCCAGTTCTTCACGAAAAGAGGGTTGCTATACCGAAAAGGGGGAAGAACCATGCCAGTTCAACTCTTAGTCCCTCTTCCCTACCGGGAGAAGGTCCTGTACTTGGCCCATAGTCATCTATTAGGGGGGCAGAGAAAACAGAGAAGACTATTCTAGAGAGGTTCTATTGGCCAGGTATATATCAACAGATAAAGAAGTTTTGTCGTGAATGCGCAATCTGCCAGAAAACTAGCCGGTATATTCCACCTCGAGCTCCCCTAAAACCTTTGCCCGTTATTGATGTACCCTTTTCCCGGGTCGGTATGGATCTCATAGGACCCCTTTTACCATCACGTAGTGGTTATCGCTATGTTTTAACGCTAGTCGATTACGCTACACGATTTCCCGAAGCCATAGCCCTTAGACAACCCAATACGAAAGAAATAGCCAAAGCTATGATTTCTATATTTTCACGTGTCGGGTTTCCCAAAGAAATAATCACTGACCAGGGTGCCCCTTTTACCTCAAAATTGATGAAGCAGGTGTGTCAACAGTTGAATATAAAACAGATCCGCACAGCTGCCTACCACCCGCAAACCGACGGGCTAGTGGAGCGCTATAATGCAACCCTGAAGACCACCCTCAGGAAACTGCTAAATCTAGAAGCCCGTAAATGGGAGGACATGCTTCCTTTAGCCTTGTTCGCTATACGCTGTGGGCAGCAAAAGAGTCTAGGCTATTCACCCTTTGAATTATTGTACGGTAGACCCCCACGTACCCTCCTCGATATGGCCCGAGAAGACTGGGAAGAGGAGGCCGATACATCTAAACCCCTCCTAGAGTATGTAACAAGCTTGAAATCTCATTTGGGACAAATACGAGAAATCGTGCGCACCAATTTGGAGCAGGCCCAAGACGCCCAAAAGAAACAATATGACAAAACTACCAAAGAACGAACTCTCCAGGTCGGAGACCAGGTATTGCTATTACGCCCCACATCCGAGCACAAACTGTTAAGCGAGTGGCAAGGACCCTTCAAAATAGTGGATAAGGTAACACCCATCACGTATAAAGTAGAAATAGACCCTTCCGGTAGTCCCACACAAATCTACCATATCAATCTTTTAAAAAAATGGGAGGGACCTACCCCGGTATTGCTTACAGAACCTTCTTCCCCTTTAGTGGACCAGAGCATAGATGTCGAATTAGCCGAAGGTCTAAAACAAGAATTACGAGAAGCATTACGCCCAGTGCAAAAGGTATTCTCGTTAGTCCCAGGCAGGACCAGCTTAGTTGAATACGAAATCCACACTCTGCCCGGAAAAACGGTTCGCCTACGTCCGTACCGAATCCCAGAGGCTAGAAGAGAAGCTATAGAACAGGAGGTCCTACAAATGTTAAACCTGGATGTTATTGAACCCTCTAAAAGCGAATGGTGTTCCCCCATAGTTCTCGTCCCGAAACCCGATGGGTCTATTCGCTTCTGTATTGACTTTAGGGAGGTAAATAAAGTGTCCCAATTCGATGCCTACCCCCTCCCTAGAGTCGATGAGATGATAGAGAAGCTAGGGAAAGCTCAATACATCAGCACCCTGGATCTTTGTAAGGGATATTGGCAGGTGCCCCTAAAACCCCAGGACCGGGAGAAAACAGCCTTCCGCACCCCTACGGGATTGTATCACTTTAAGGTGCTACCCTTCGGGTTACATGGGGCCCCGGCCACTTTTCAGAGGCTTATGAATACCATGCTGCAGACGCATACCCAATACGCATTAGCTTATTTAGATGATATAATCATCTATAGCGACTCGTGGGAAGAACATATGCAACACCTAGTAGCCGTAGTCCAGACACTGGGAATGGGTGGCTTAACCATCAATCCGACCAAGAGCCGGTTAGCCGCGAGGTCCGTGAAATACTTGGGCTTCCTCCTAGGGGAGGGTTGTATAAGACCTCAGGAAGAGAAGGTAAGAGCCATCTCTCAGGTTCCCTTCCCTAAGACTAAGAAAGACCTGAGAGCCTTCCTAGGCCTTCTCGGCTATTATAGAAGGTTTATTCCTCACTTCTCCCAAATCGCCAGTCCTTTAACAGATCTGTTGAAGAAAACTGTAGCCACAGACAGACGTCTGAAGAACCCCTCACCCTTGGAAGTGAAGTCCTTCCACCAACTAAAACAGATCATCTCCTCCCAACCCCTCCTTCTAAATCCCGACTGTAAAAAACCTTTTATATTGCAAACAGACGCATCTGACAATGGTCTTGGGACAGTACTGTCCCAAACAGACGATCAAGAACAAGAGCGACCCATTCTTTTTATTAGTCGCAAATTATATCCCAGAGAGACCCGGTATGCGGTAATAGAAAAAGAAGCCCTCGCCATCAAGTGGGCAGTAGAGGCACTCCGCTACTACCTGGACGGACGGCAGTTCCTTCTTTATACCGATCATGCCCCTCTTGAATGGTTGTCACGGAACAAAGGAAATAATCCTAGAATTCTAAGGTGGTTCCTGGCTCTCCAACCCTACCAATATACAGTCCACCACAGAAAAGGGAAGGATCAAGGCAATGTCGACTTTTTGTCTAGGTACCCTCAGGATCCTTTTCTTGTGAACAAGAATGAAAGGGTAGGGGGATGTGAGAAGGAGCAGGAGTATGCGGGTAGACTATGCAACACTAAAATGCCCAAAATACCCAGTTGGATTCCTTACCGGCCATGTGATGAAGGCGACGAAGCCGAGGCGGCTTGGTCCTCGATAACGAAGCCTCTTTTCCCTGCCCCACAGCATTTTGGACGCGACCCGGAAGGCGTTTCCCCCGGAAGCGGCGGGACTCGACAAACCAACCAATCGGGTGCCTGCAACGAAGGTCAAGAACAGCGGAAAAAGCCGGAAGACAGATCCCCGACGGCACTCGCGGAAGGGCAGCTGGAGACGGGAGCAGACGCCGGAGGAACCAAGGACGCCGACGAGGAGGACCCGCCCGAAGACCCGGAAGGACCCGACACCTGGAGCGAGGAGTGGTGGAATCCGGAGGACACGCACGAGCCGCCACAACTCAGGAGAGTTGTGGCAGACCGCGGTACGTGCAGGGAACCACGGGAGTGACTGCTGGGAAGGGGAGAGGGGAGGGGGGGGGGGGGTAGCGGGCCGGTAATACGAGGAAAAATGGAGGAGAAAGTTCTCTAGATTATTTCCCTTTTTTCCCCTGTGATTTGTCCTTTTCCCAGAACACCTAACTAACTTCACGCCTAATTCTGAGAATTGCACACGGTGTGGTGGAGGCTTTATTACTCACACAAACGAGACGTGGTCAGTGACCGTTGTTTTTTTTTTGTTTTGTTTGAGCATACTCCGGGGACCACAGCGTTACGTCAAGTACTGGCGACCACCTGACAAACCTACCGGAACCTGACGGGAAGACCGCCCCAACAAATCCATCGGCTCCTACAAGCCCTTGTGTGTCTACGGACTTTGTTCGAACTATTTAGAGACACGTCCTTTCTCACCCCTACGAGTGTTACTTTTGAAATAAAAAAACCTTCACTATTCACCCTATACGGCCTCCTCGCTTCTGTTTCCGACCCTCACTCCGACAGGGAGTGACGACACGTTCTGCAACTCTAAACTGTGTACTTTGTCATAGCACCGGTTGGGGACAGTGGGGTTAAATTGCTAAGTTGGAATGTCAATGGGTTGGGGGACAAAATTAAACATAGGGTTGTTCTTCAATATATAAAACGTCATGTCCCCGATATCATCCTACTTCAGGAAACTCATCTGGTTGGTAACGCGTGTAGGGCATTGCACAGACGGGGTTATGTGTTGTTGGCCCACACAGGTTTCACCTCGGGTTCCCGAGGGGTTGGCATATTGATGAGAAATTCCTTCCCCCTTGTAGTGCAGAAAACCTGGTCGGATGTACGGGGGAGGTATGTTGGGGTCTCTGGCACCTGGGAGGGACATCCTGTCACTTTCCTTTCGATTTATGGGCCCCCAGGCCTCCAGGCAACCACATTCAGGGACCTGGGTACGCTGTTGTTGAACATCCCGGAGGGACTACTGATGTTGAGAGGAGTTTTGAATTCGGTGGTTTCTGGTGGCCTAGATCGTCATCCTCCACGCGACCTCACTCGCTCACAATGCTGGCTGCCCGATTTCGTAGAATCCATGGAGCTGGTGGATGGATGGAGGGTCTTTCACCCTGACACTCTTCAATACACCTTCCACTCTGGCGCACATGGGAGCCTATCTAGAATTGACTATTTTTTGGTCCCCGCATCCCAAATCACCCATATCCGGGAGGTAAAACACCTAGCGAGTGGTATCTCTGATCACTCACCGGTTTGGCTTCATATGGCGCTTAACTATGAACAGGTGGGGCGAGTAGCCCCTATTAATCCGTGGTATCTTCGGGATTCCCATATCCGTCGCGAACTCCTCGCAACCATCGATAACTATTTTAATGAGAATGAGGGCTCAGTGGATTCCCCGCAGATGCTCTGGGAGGCCTTTAAGACGGTGATTCACGGCCAGGCCCTTTCCCTGATTTCCGGGAATAGGGAGCTGGTGGCCCTGGAGGCGGAGGTGGGGAGACTAGAGGCAGGCTTAGATTCAGATGTCACACCTGATAAGCTCCACCTTCTCAAACTCAAACAACAGAACTATAGGGCATTGGCGATGAACCAGGCTAAGGCCCTGGGGAGAGCGGCGCAGGGGCGGTTGTACGAGGTGGGCGACAAGGCTGGGAAACTGCGGGCCTGGTTGGATAAAAGAGACTGGGCAAGTAGATTAGTATCTGAGCTCCAAGGACATGAGGGACAGTCCCTAACGGATCCGCAAGCCATTGTGGACCGTTTCGCGGCCCACTTTGAGGCAGTCTACGCCTCGGCTGCCCCCTTCTCCGAAGACGATTGCCGCCAGATGCTCACAGATATAGTTTTACCCAGATTGTCGGTGGTAGACCATGACTTCATGGAGAGTAACATATCCAATGATGAAATAGCGGCAGCAGTGCGGTCCATTAAGCCGGGCAAAGCCTGTGGCCCTAACGGGTTGCAGATTGAACTGTACAAACTTAAACCGGACAGATTGGCCCCTTACTTAAGAACTATGTAAGACGAATCGAGACGCTTGGGACTCCTGCCCTCAGACCAACGGACGGCCACTATAGTCACCATCCATTAGGAGGGGAAGCCTAAAACCGATTGCGGGTCTTATCGGCCGATATCCCTGTTAAACGCGGAGCCTAAGATCCTGGCTAAGCTCCTTGCCACTCGGCTTTTGACGGTGGTTGAGGCCTTGGTCCACCCACACCAATCCGGCTTTATTCCTCACCGCAATACCGCACTGAATTTGCATAGGGATCACGGGGTTTTGGGCAGGGCGGCCTCCATTTTGGAACCGGCGGCTATAGTCTCTTTAGACGCTGCCATGGCGTTTGACACCATCGAATGGCCATATTTGTGGGCAGTATTGGAGAAAATGGGGTTTGGCCCGAAATACATACAATGGGTGCAGTTACTGTATGCTCGAACTATGGGTAGAGGGACCCGCCAGGGCTGCCCCCTGTCCCCTCTCCTGTTCGCTCTGGTGCTGAAGCCACTGGCAGCCTGGATACGTAGGGACCCTATGATTAGGGGCATGCGCTGGTCTCCGAACTGGGAAGAACGTATCTCCCTTTACGCTGACGATATCCTTCTGTACTTGACCTCTCCGAGACAATCTTGGATAGTGGTTTTAGATATCCTCACGATTTTTGGAAGATACTCCAGCTGCTCCATAAACTGGAGCAAATCCCTCCTGCTCGTGGTAGTAGGTGAGCCGCCGATCCCGCTGTGTGGGTGTCCCATACAAATGTGTACCGATGGCTTTAAATATCTGGGTATCTTCCTCTCGCTGGATCCCTCTCTCCGTTATTCTCACAACCTCCGGCCTCCTTTGCTCCGGCTGTGTAAAGATCTAGACAGATGGAAATCGCTCCACTTTCCTTACTAGGGAAGGCTGCCCTCTTCAAGATGATGTCTTTACCCCGGTTCTTGTACGCACTCCAGAATTCAATGGACCCGGTGACCGCGTCCTATTTCAGGGAAATCGAAAGCCTTCAAAGGGATCTATTGTGGAATGGCAAGCCTCGCATTGCTCTTGGCAAGCTTTCCCTGAACTGGTATGATGGGGGCATCAGCCTCCCCGATATTAAATTGTACTATTGGGCGTCTCACCTGTCCTCCATTAATCACTGCACTTATGTCCAACCTAGTGACCCAGGCTATAACATGGATAGATGGCTTCTCTCTGGAGGGACCTTCAGTAGAGCCCTTTACTCTAAGCCCCGGCGCTATCCGCTTAAGCGCCCCACCCAACACGCAGTGCACGTTTGGCATGCGGCCACCAAACGCCTTGGTTGGAGACGTAAACTAACACTCGCAACACCGCTATGGGATTCTGAACAACTGGGCAATCTGTGGAGAAGTAAGGGTTTCAACAAATGGGATCTCATAGGTATTACACGTATAGGCGATCTGTGGGTAAAATCAGACATTAAGTCATTCGCCACATTGCAACAACAGTACAAATTGGCCGAGTCAGAGCGCTTCTGCTACATGCAGGTTCGACACGCACTTCGCACACACTTACAGCCTGGGGCCACACTGCCAGAATCGTCCCCACTGGAAGATAGAATACTAGATGGCCATATCCCAGACAGCACCATTTCACTGATATATAAAAAACTGGTCAATAACATCTCGGATCCTCTCCAGGCCCTCCGAGAGAAGTGGACTGGAGATAGCATAGAGATAGACGAGGAGTGGCAGGAGGTCATCTCCTCTCCCAGAGTGGTGGCAATACTGGCTCGTCTCCAACTTGTTCAACTAAAATTTCTTCACAGGATATTTGTAACGGGGCCTCAATTGGTATGGATGGGGAGGACAGACGGGGGTGCTTGTAGACAGGGATGCGGCCAGTTGGGAACCTTTTTCCATATAGTCTGGGAATGTGAATTGATCCAACCCTACTGGCGCGACATTCATGATATCATCAATACTGTTTTGTCTGTACAGCTCCGTGTGGAAGCCCGTAGGTGTCTGTTAAACATCTGGGACCCAACCGTTTTAAACGTCTGCTTGACACAATGGGTTACGTTGGGACTAATGCTAGCTAAGAGAAATATTGCCCAGCAATGGGGGGCGTCGCTCCCACCTATAGTCCGGGATTGGGAAAAAGACTTGGATAGGGCAATGTTCAAAGAAAAAACTGTTTACGTGTCCTGTGGATGACCCAAAAAATGGTCTTCAGTTTGGGGCTTATGGAACTCCTATTGAGGAGATATCGGTCAACCTCCCCTGACTCCTATTGTTGATGACCCCCCCCCCCTCACCCTAGACCTTCCACTTTCTATATCTGTATACTGTGATTCACCTACTGTACCGATGATGCCTAATGTGTTACTCCCTCTGATATGTCATTGTATTGCTGATGTCTGTTTCTCATTAATAAAAAATGTTTTGAATCAGTTGTAAGCCAATTGTCACATGTTTTAGTGGGAAAGCACAAGCACTTTAGCACCGGTTAGCAGTGGTAAAGTGCACAGAGTTCTAAAATCCACAAAAACGGGTTTAGAAAACATTAGGGGTGAATGCAAAATGTTTGGGGTTGACCATGCAGAGAAGGCCAGGTCCAACAGTACACATGTCAAAAAGACAGGTCAAGGGGTTTATGTACCTTGGAGACACCTGTTGGGTTCGAATCACCCTAAGATTGTCACTTGCATGCCTGAATACTAACATGATAGCTCTATGGTATGATGTGCCTGCTGCAGTTGGCTCAAAGTCTGCCAGATTGAATCAGCCTGTCATTCCTCTGAGATCAATAAAATCCGTATCATTGAGAAGAGTAGTATTACCAACTATCAGTGGCATCATGAACCACGGTTTTGCAGCTTAAGTGAGGGTGGTGTTGACACTTATAGTTATTTTCAAACCTGCCCCGTCTGTAACTCTGCAGACAAAAGCTCTTAAAAAACACAAAAGTAAGGGAAAATAATAACAGAGGTCAGGGGTGCAAAGTTAATCACAACAAAGAAATGAAGAGAAAAAGAGAGGGAAATGAATAGGGCTGGAAGAAAGAGTGAAAGGAAGGACATATGGGAATAAGGAAGAAACAGTGACAAGAAGGAGGGGTCAAAGGATAAATGCATTTGTAAATTGACTGCTGGATGGATGGGTAAAACAACATTTGCTTGTTTGGGTGAAAGAAAGTGGCTGGATTGATGGATGAATTGCTGTGTGGATGAAAGGGTGAACGGGTGGATTGATAAAATGAGGGTCAATTGGTGGATGGAGGTAAAAAGGATGGATGGGTAATTGGATTGATGAATGAATGGAAGTGTGAGTGGATTGAAGACTTTAGTGATGAGAGTAGATGGATGGTATGGTGAAAGGATGGATGGAAGCATGAAAAGGTGGATAGATAGATGGATGGATGCATGAAAGGCTTATACAGATGGAGGGAAGGCGGGATGAAGAGACCTCATCTGGAATGAGCAGGGCTTACTCGCTTTGCTCACTCGATGGCGTCTGATGTATGAATGAAAGTGGGGCATATGTTAATTTTCTGGCTACTCCCTTTGCCGACTGCTACTCAAGGTCTTTGTTTCTAGGCCATACTAAGACTTTAGAAGTGTACGGTCATGGTAACACATTTCACTCATGAGTCATGGCTGAACACAGAGTGTCAAAACAACACCTCCTTTCACCTTCTCTTGGCGAGGACACAGCGTCCACCCCTGGGGCCTGTAGGTTTGTTGGTGCTTTGCTCTATCTCCATGGCTTGCCCTATTGGGACCACAAACATCACGTGCAGTGACCCAGAGTGATATTATCAGTGACTCCCCTAACACTGGAGGCACAAGGTCAGCATTACGACCTCGAGTGACAGGCAGTCGTGACACATGGACGTTATCGGGCATTGGCATAACAAGATGTGTTTTTGTTGCTGGTTGAATTTCTTACCTTGCAACCCATTGGTTTAATTCCAGCGTCGTCACTTGACCAAATATGATTCTGCCCATACCACATTTTCTTCACCTGCCTCAAATTTTAAATATTTGCTATCTTAATCTGCATAATTGTTTAATTTCTTTTTTTTTTAAAGAAATGCAGAGTTTGCTTATTAGTACTGTCAGGTCATTATGTTCAGACCACTCCCTCCCAACACATGCCCATACACCCTATCAATCTCACTCACTCTCTTTCAGACTCTTGCTGCCTCTTTGCTGTATGCCCAAAACTAATGCTTGTAAAATGTTCTCTGTGTATTGGCCGCCGCTGGTGCCGTTGGGTTTCCATTATCCCAAATATATAGAAGTAAACTGACTGAACTCTCCAGATTTGCGTTTATCGCAGAATGTCTTGCTTCAGTTACTATTCTGTTTTTATGAAAGAGAATGGTGATTTGAAAGAGAGATGCTTGGACTCTAAGCATCCGGTTTATATGTTGGCAGAGAGGGAACTCTATTGCAAGGGTGACAAGAGTTTCCTCCCAATGGTTCGCCCACCCGATTTTAATTTGGGCAGACCATAGTTTGCCAATGGCGGAGACTACTCAGTACCCACTGTGGTCAAACTTCTCCGATAGCCCAACGGAGCAAGGGCCATCAATGGTTTGGCTATATGTGCGCCCAAATCATTTAGATAGGTGGACATAAAGCTGTTTTTCAATGCCCGCCACTGCCAGGAAAATCCTGGCATTAAAGGGCACTTAAAAATGGTCCATGTTCCCCTCACCATGAGAGAAAACACAAATGGCGAGGGGGCATTGTTAATTTATTTTCAAAAAGAAAATCCCACTTTGAGATTTTCTTTTTGAAAATAAAAAAAAAATACATTTGAAGACGGAACTGTCATGCTGCCGAAGCCGTCCTTCAAACTTACAATGCATTGACAGGAACCGCTATAATGCCTGTTCCTGCCAATGCTAGAAATGTTTGCCGTGTTAGCGGATATTTCAAAATTGGCAGGAGGCACCTCAAAATTAAATTGGGGTCTACATCTGGATTACTCTAAAATAAAGCAAATAGGTGTAGATTACTGTAATGTTAACACAAATCACTTATTAATAGACGTCTAATTGACATGGGGCTGCTAATAGCGAGACAGAGGGTGGCAATTTGTTGGTCCCGTGGCCCGATTCCCACTATAGATAGCTGGTAGAGGGACATGATGTACTGCTGCACACAGACTGAAAACTACAGTGAACTACTACCACCACGCAGTCGACCCAAACATTTTTGGGAACTATATAGAACTTATAGAGCTAACACGCTCCTGCTTAGCTGTAGTAGGAAAGAAGCCCGATAGAGGGGAGGAGCTAGCTAGGATATGCCCAAGTTTTGATACAGTACTTAATGTATGTACAATGCCCAGTGCTTTAAATGGGAAAAAATAAGTGCAGGTACTCATTAAAATGAGCTACAGGTGTAGTGAGGGGGCAGGGCTAGGGGCGGGGCTAAAGGCCAGACATGATGATACTTAACGACTTCTATATTAGTGGCAGCACATACCAAAAGACATGAGAAATGTGTTTATATAAACAAAGCAAGTTAACTTATTACACAAAATGAAAGAGAAATGTGATGTGTTAACATTTCCTTTTTTTTTGCAATAGTTGCACCTTTTTAATGTCATACTGTTAATTGCTGTTTGGCACAATACTATATGTTTTTGAGCATGCGAGTAGGCAGAAACTGAAAATACCCCCATTTCGAACAAAAGATCTTATGGCACCAAGCAATTGAAGCAAACAATCATGACCCTCCCCAGAAGAAATCTCTTGTCTCTTCCATCGATCTATCCATTCATCCTTTTATCCTACCATTTACCTGCTGATGTCCACCATTTAACCTTTACATTCTATTGTCTATTCAGTCTTTCATCAATCATTCAGTTTTTCACCATTCCGTCTATCCATCCTTCATATCCAAACCTATCCATCCATCTCCAAACCTATCCATTCATCCTTTCACTCATCCATCTTTTTAGCCACCTTTTCCCTCATCCATCAATCCATTCGCTCATCCATCCATTAATCCATTCGCTCACCCATCCATCAACCCTTTCACTCTTTTATTCCATCCACCTTTTCATTCCATCCACCCTTTCATTCAATCCCTCCTTTCACTCATCCATCATCCACCCTTTCATTCATCCATCTGATCTTTCACTTATCAACCCATCATCCGCCCTTTTAGCCAATCATCCACCCTCTTTCCCCATGCATGCTTTCACTCATCCATCCATCTATTCATCCATACATCCACCCTTGCTCACTCATCCATCCACTCACTCACTCACCCACCAACCCTTTTTTTCGTTATTTATGAATCTTTGTCGCCGAGCAGACATGTACACACAAAGTGCCACCCATTTTCTTTAAAATCCCTCCTGAGAGTGTCTTGAATCTCTCTCTTTCTCTCACTTTTTTCTTACAAAAACAGGAATACAAATGCAGGCAAACACACAAACATAGCAGACACACAAGGGCAGAGATGACATGAGCACCAGTTACATTACAGAAAGTCACATTCATTTTTGTTTTAGGCCTAGGACAATTAAGTCATTTGCTCAGAATCACAGGATGTTGAGCTGAAGCTGGGACTCAAACCTATTTTCACAGTTCCCTGTTAGGCAGCTCTGACCGGCCCTGACATTACATCCTCTCAATTTTCCTATCTTGGAAAGATGCCTCACAGCCTATGCAAACATAAACCCCCCACCAAGGCCTGAAAAACACTGGAGCGAAGGTGCTAACAACAGGCACACAGCAAGGCCAATCCACTAACTCTCCCCCTTTCCCAGCAAACTATAGCTTCAGGGCGCTAGCCTGGATAGGAAGCAGGGAAGAAAAGCAGAGAGACCCTTAGGCACCATCCCATCGCCCAATGTCCGCCTTCCCAATCCGATGCTGGGTAGCGTGTAATACCCCCCCCCCCCCCACTCCCGCAGACTCGGACTGAGAGCTGCATTCATCTCGGGTGTCATGCTGTATTTAGATTTGTGGGGTAGGGGATAGGCTCACAGTCCCACACCTACAGTGTGATTGACTGGGCAGGGTCTGATTGGACCCTTAACTTTTATTCACAGAGGGCCGCAGGGCATTGACAACCCTAAACAGCCCTTAAGTGATGCAAATGAGCCGCTGCTGGATTGCTCAGCAGCGGCTCCATTCAGAGGCATACACTGCCCCTCCCTCCATTCTGCCTTCTCTTTAGGTCTCGCCTTGCTATCACGTAAGCGATCGCAAAGCGAGACTATTGTAAGGGGGCTTTTCAAAGTGCTCCCAAAAGCGGATTGGATGGCTAGCACGCGCACAATCACGCGCATCGTGCCACCATGCAATCCGCTTTGGCATCGCACTTCAAAGGGTCTGCTCCCCCGCCTGGAATGCACTCCCCCGCCAAGCGCGCGCGCCACGCTCCGCCGGGCTTGTTTTTCTTGTTTTAGGTGTCGCCTACGATGCTTTCAGTGCGTGCTGTCGCAGTGCTCCCGGTGCCATTCTCTACCTTGAGTGATGTGTTCGGTGGAATAGGTTCAGCGTTTGCTATGACACACTTGAGTAGAATGTTGTGTTTGTCGTGCCCAGCCTGCATGCATATTCTTGCAGTGAATCACAATGCCAGACTTCCTCTTCAGCCACCATACTTTGTTTTTTCTCGCTCATAAACATAGCTTTTCTCTTACTGTGTCCTCCGTTCTCCCCCCTTTAATTAGCCTGCTTACTGCATGGAATAGTTTTACAGCTTCTAAATAGGAACCAGCCTGCTCGTATCAAGTTCAGTGCATGCTGGGAACACTTTGTTTTGCAGTCTGTGGTTGCATTTTTTAACCCATTTGCTCCCAGACCAGTCCCTTGTTTGAAATTGCTTTCAGCTGGGAAGTTAGAAACGAGTTACGGTTGCGCTCCGTACTGTTGCTTTAACTCGCTTTACAGAATCTCAAAAAAATATCATTTTGCTAGTAAACTGCTTTTCTCAGGACGCCAATTTTAGAGAAGCATATCCCAGATTTTGAAAACTGTAGCTCTGCGTTGGTCTATTGCTTATGTAATTTCATGTTTTATGACTCTTTATAGGCTGTACTTTGTACACCTATAGTTCAGGGGCATGCCTCGCCGTGTAAGAAATATTGAGATATAGTCATAAACCCGTTAGTTTTGGATAGAGTGGTCTGCTTAACACGGATGTTTTAAACATGTAATGCTCAAAGGCTCGCACGACACTTGTTAGTCTTAGAAATAACAGCTGGTTTTAGAAAGTGGATTTCATTTTGTCGTGTGTGTGCATATGAATCAGATTGTATCTGGTAATGTGAAGAAACAGCAAACATTGTCAAAGCCAATAGGACTCACTTATGCAAGAGCTGTTGGCTTTGTCAGTTTTTTGCCATGTTGTACAGCAGTGCAGTTGCTTTGCAGTTTGGCTGAACGTTAAAGAAAAAATAAAGTGCAAAGACATGGCCAACGTTTTTTAAACTTTTTTATTACTACTTTTAACAATGCTGCACAGCAGCTGCACTGCTGTACAACATAGCAAAAAACATGGCAAAGCAAAACAGCTCTACTATTCTGCTATGTCAGTTATTTTTCTTTCTACTGACAAAGCAAAATGGCAGAGCTATTTCGCTTTACTGCACGGCCGCTGTACATCATGGTTTAAAGTAAAAAAAACAAGAATTGGCATAGCCAATAGGTCTCGCCTTTGGGACCTTAGAAGTGTTTAGCCATGCAACAGTTGTTGTTGCACCAAGCATATTGTGCTGCATATCTAAATACTTATAAGGTCCCAAAAGCGAGACCTATTGGCTATGCCAATGCTTGTTTTCGGCAGCAGCCGAGCAGAGCACTTTCTGCGCAGCACAGTCTCCAGTGCCATGGAGCCTGCACTGCCTGGGTTGTCCCTGAGTACTGGTACTGTCCTTGGCGAAGGAAAACTTCCGGTACTCAAAGGGAGAACAATAAAAAGTGGCGGTCCTCCGTACCGGTGAGTACCGGCCCATTTAAAGCACAATGCCTATAGGTGATGCTTGCACGAATAAGGCCGCAATACAGTTTTTGGGAATGTTTTTTCCAGTGTCACAGCTTTCTATGTGACAATTTGTGATGCATGTCCTGTGAAAATTAATGTACTCCCGCTATGCAACACCAAAACGTAAGGGGAATGTTTTGAGGTCTATCGTAATATTGATCATGTATACGGCCTTACCAGGACGTGTCTCTGTATTTTGTGTTCGTTTATGTTTTTGCAGTATTGTATTGCAATTCTGAATAACAATATTAATAAAAAAACAAATCACTTATTAATATGAACGTGATACACGCACATCTCAAACACGGACGCCTTTGCTTCTTAGCTATAATTGTTATAAATTAGGCTGCCGTGCCCTCGGGACAGGACACAATTAAATTACGCAGTCTCAGTTTTTATTGTTTTAGATAACATCGTTTTACTAAAACCTACCAACACTATATCTAAAAACAGCAAACATGTAAAATTGTACAAAACAGGTAATAAAAAGTTATGTGACAACTGGAAATTCAATCTACGAGGAGCACGTTAATGGTTTTTACGTCAGCTGTTTTTTGGTTTCTACGTACTTCAGACAACCTGTTAGGGAGAAAACAAATGTTAGAAAAACAAACGGACGAAGCTACTGCACCGGTTTTTTTTTTTTGCATATTTATATAGCGCGAACTCGACCCGAAGGCATTGGAGCGCTTTACATAGCACCGTATTTACATTACACATTCAGGCACGGGGAGATTAAGTGATTTGCCCAGAATCACAGGATGCGGACGCGACCTCTCGAGGCTCGAACCAGAGGCGGCAGCGCAGCCGACGGACCACATCCTCTCCCCAGTTCACGAAAGGACACGTAGAGTTCTGAAAAGGAAACTGCATTTCCTTGTCGGCAGAATTAGAATACCCTCTCGGTGGTGAGGACCTCTGTTAGCGCTTTCGAAGGTATCAAGGCTACGGCATTTGTTAAAAGAACGCTGAGATTCGACGCTAACCCGCAGCGATTAATACAGCGAACGCAATTAAAAAACCGGACAGCACTGGAGACGTCTTTCGGCATTCACAGGTTTCAGGCGATGGGCTGTCGACGTGAAGCCACTAATGCAGGTTCAGGGTTTTTCAACAATGCAACTCTTTTTTGTGCTTCTCATTATTTTAAAAATATATAGCTGGAAGACAGTGTTAGATTTTGTTTTCAATAAAATAGTCTAACATCCAGATCATTTTATAAAAGGTAGTGGGGGTCACTATCTGGATAAGTGGGCCTATTATGTTTACAGTCCTTTGGTGATAAAAATGCACAGCACTGTGTTGGCCCCTGGGGCAGGTTTGCACTATGTAGATGTTATAAGCAAGCATGCGATTAGTCTAAACAGCGTAGGTCAGATGCTCCAAGGCCTCACAGACTCTCCCACACACTAGGGCAGCTCGTGTTTTGCCTTCTGAGCCGCAGGGCTCTGACTCTCTGGCGCTTGTTTCCCAAACAGTCCCATCCCAAAGAAGAGGGCAGAGACAAGAATGGAAAGCTACTTTAACCTCTCAACAGGGCCACTGGATTTATGTGATTCTGTGACCTCATAGTTTTCCCGCATAATTATGGATTTGCCGCACTTGCCACATAATCCATAATCTGTCTTTATAGTTCTTTTTTTTTTTTGCAATGAAAACGAACGATCAAGACATAAAGTATTTAAGTACTTTGTGAGAGGAGTGATGTGTGACAATGTATTATAAGGAATAAAATACCCTCTGCTATACTTTAAACAGGCATTGCACAGGGTGTGGCTACGACGGCCAATATGGCAGACGCCCAATGCAGGAGTTCTGAACTCTGATCCTTAACATCTAGCGTAATCCTGCTGAGTGGACAGGGGACACCATACTGTGACCCCGTGCCATAACAGTAAGTTGCTGGCCCAGGGCACTTGCTGGAGCCAGTGAGGCAGTGCAGATGGGCCTCCATCCCTTCCAGGACTCGGCCTGCCATCCTGAGTGGACCTTATGGGGGCAGCCCAGCCAGGAGACCCTGTAGTAGGGAAACGCCGGTGGGCTGTAGTGTAGACTGCACCTGAGCCCTGGTGGGGTCTGGGGCACGGCCCGGTACACCACCTGCCTAGTCTCCGCTGTTGTCCCTGGCGGGACGACAGCCGGCGGACATAGAAGATGGGGCCTGACCAGACAGCCTGTGCCTATCTCATCAGGTAACTGGCTGGACACTGGCTATCATGGCAGAATGGACGACCCATTAGCGCGCAGGGCAGGGCCGGCTCTAGGGCGGTGCGATCGATGCCACAGCACCAGGCGCTGACTTGGGGTGGGGGCATCATTTTTGCAAGGATATTAACATTTTAAAAGCACCTGCTCTTGCGTTCTTGGCCTCTAGCAATTTTCAGGCATCAATTAAAATGTCAAGATACCTCCAGTGATTAATCGTCTTCCTGGAAAGAGATCGGAGGTTTGTCTAGTGGAATTTTTGACTCATCCTAAGGTAGCGCAGAGGGTTAAAATGCCTGCTGCTAAGAACATGTACCACGCAGATCACAAATTGCTTCTAATGTAAATAGGTCAGTGGCTTACTGTTTCTGTAAAAGAGCTCTTTTTGTTACTCGTAGTTTATAAGTAAAAATCCTGAAATAGAACATTGCGCTATTAACTGACATCAAAGAGCTGCATGCAAACTGCAAGGTATATGTTAGAGCTATATGTTTTTTTAGCAGTCTTTCATTATCCTAATCTTCCCAAAAGGGTTCATTTGGGTAGAAAACTATTCTCATTATTAAAGAGAACTCCTAACAGTGGTGTTACATTTTGAGTTCTGAATTTGTGCTTTTATAGAATATGGACTCTAACTATATTGCTTACCAGTATCGATGACACGTCACTCCTACACCACACCTTGTAGTCCTGTCTGATGTAACGACTCCTATACACTGACTTACACACATATGATTGTCTCTGTGCCATGTGTGTGTGATGTAAAGTGCTCCGACACGTTACACTGGGATGAGTGGTGCTATAAAACTACATGAATCGGAGAGACAATGGTTATGGAGACTTGTGGGGCACTGTTAAGGGTGCTAGTGAGGGAATCCGAGGTGGTCATTGGGGGGTGCCAACAAACATTGTCGCACAGGGCGCCACCAGTGTTAAAGCCAGCCCTGGTGCAGGGGCACTCAGGGGTGTGTGCCCCAGTCAGCTGTCAGCAACGCAGCTCACCTAACTGTTGGACACTCCAGCAAGACTGGGGGCGGCCTCCATTGACTGGACAGAGGGGCTTCCAGCGACCCCATCCGGTGAATCTGCCTGCGAGGCGTGGCGCCCGGGCCCTAGAGGAAAGCTGCGTGAAGTGGCTCTACTCCACCTTAACATCCACTTTTATTACATTATCTACATGGGACTAGAGTGCAAGCTACCTTGGTCCTTCTTGGGTGAAACAAGCTCTGCTGGGAATCACCTCCCATCGCTCAAGGAGCTCGTCTCTTGAAACTTGGGGCAAGCCCTTAATGGATGTTGAAGGCATTGGGGCACCTGCACAAAATTGCCCGCGCCCATGCCCCCCCCCTCTCCTTTCTACTGCTCACTGGCCTCTCCTGCTTGGCTCCCTGAGACAATCTTACTCTATCCTGCTCTTTTCTTCTGCCATGGTTGTAAACTGCTTTCTTCCCTTTGCCACCCACTAAGGAGACCCATTGTCAAAGACTGCCCCAACATCAATCAGTCTGTCACAGGCCTGGAGGATGTGTTCTAGACTCCTGTCGGGATAACAATTCTGTTAATAACTGCCCTCCAGAAAGTTGCAAGTCCTGGGCCTCGTTAAGGATTGCTGCACTCTACCCCAGCGGGCTGCTTGTGTTGTGTCTGCATCCTTCTTTTTTTTTTTTTTTTTTTTGTCCTCTTCTCACCATATAGCACCTGCAATAAAGAGCAGTAAGCCATCCTATGGAACTGAACTCCCCCTGGCATCTGCATTTTGCAATAGCTATAGACCTACCCAGGCCAACTTCGTTTGAAGCTAGGTGTAATCATAGGACCTGGGGGTACTAGATCAATCTCAAGTCTCTACCCCAAATTACAAGTGGTGACCAAATGCTAAATTCCATACCATCCAAATGTCCAAGATCTAGTCGGGCAGCACTGAATGAGGCCCTCAACCATTTTTCGTACAGTGGGGGTGATCGATCTTTCCACAGCTTACATATCTCCCTTCTGGCAATAAGGATTAAATACATAATCAGACCTTTTTGTGTTGCAGACATCCAGTTCATCAAATCATTATTAATGCCAAAAATTGCTAACGGGAGGTTCAAGTTGATCTTGACTTTGAAAATGGCATGGAGTGCATATTCCACTTGCTGCCAGAAGGACCTTAATTTCCCACAATCGAAAAAAATGTGTAAATCATCAGCCGTGGAGAATTCACATCTTGGGCATTTTGCAGATACAAGGGGAGCAAACTTAGCTATTTTCTTGGGAGTGTAGTATAGCCTGTTGATAACATAAAAATGGTTCTTTTTTAATGAAGCTGGTTTGATTCATTTGTATAATATAAGCAGTGAAGGTTCATATAGCTCTACAGCAACACTGTCCAGGGCTGACAGGTTCCAAACCGTCTGTTGTGGGGGAGACTCAGCGATATCGATTTCCAAAAGTCTTTTATACCAAAGGCCTGCCTCTTTTTTAATAAGATTTGTATTTTGGAGAAGAAGCTCTATTTCCCAATTTCCACCTATATGTTCTCTCTCTGCGGCGAACCAAGAGACCAATTGGAGATATTTAAACTTTGAAAATGAGCTACCAATTCGGGACTTTAACACTTCCCATAGATGGACACCTTCAGAGGAGATGAGGTCAGCCCAGATCATAAGACCAGCATCCTTTATAGGTTTCGCAAGGCTGTCCTTCAGACAGGCGGGCAGACCGGGGGAATCCCAGATAGGAGCAAACTCTGAATAATAACAGATCCCCCACATTCCCCTGATTTTATACCACCCATTTAAGGCTGTTTTTAATACCTTCAAGCATACCTTTTTGAAAAACCTTGGGGCTCCAAACTTGTATAGGAAACCCCCTCCTCCACCTTCGAAGGTAGCCATTTCCTTCAGGATCATCCCCCAATTAGAATCCCCCGGGGAGATAAGTAGCGCCCGAACATTTTTAAATTGAAACGAGTGGGAATACCATAACAGATCGGGAAGAGCAAGGCCTCCCTTCAGAAGTTTCCGCCTTAGCTTCTTCCAGGAGAGCCTTGTAGTTTTATTGGACCAGATGAAGCTACCAATCTTGCCTTGGATTTTACTAATATCTCTATTTGTGAAACCAAGAGGGATGGTACTAAATAGGTAGGTTAATTTTGGCAAGATTACCATTTTTACCAGGTTAACCCTTCCATATATAGTTAAGGGTAAGTTCTTCCATCTTAAAAATAGATGATCGATCTCATTAGACACTTTTCTCAAATTAATCTTCGGGATATCATCTAGGTTGTTTACTATAGTTACCCCAAGATACCTAAATTCCTTACTGATAAAGCCAGCCCAGTTCTCGATGTTCCAGCACATCACCTCCGTTTTGGAAGAGTTAGAAAGATAACCTGAAAAAACTCCAAACTCCTCCATAATTAATTCTACTCTAGGGAGTGCCTCACTTGGGTTATTAGTATATATCAGTAAGTCGTCTGCATAGAGGGCTACCTTACTACTATATAGGTTAACACTGAAGGGGGTAATTGACTCATCTAATCTTATGGCTTGAGCTAAAGGCTCTATATACAGATCGAATAACAGGGGCGAGATAGGGCAACCCTGCCTCGTCCCCCTAGTTATTGCAAAGCTAGATGTTAACAGGCCATTTAGCAGAATTGTAGCAGTGGCACCCTGGTAGCAGTTGGTCAAAGTCTGAATAAAAGTTAAACCCAAGCCCATTGTTTTCAGGAGTTCCCATAAAAAGATCCAACAAACGCGATCAAAGGCTTTAGCCGCATCAAATGCAGCAACAGCCAAGGGGGCCGCCCTTGCTATTGCTAGATCAATACTGCCAATTAACTGCAGAGTCTGTTCCTGGATAAATCTGCCAGGGATGAAGCCCTTTTGGTCCCCATTTATCAAAAAAGGGATTACCTTGACCAATCTCCCTGCCAATATACTCATAAAGATCTTATAATCAGCATTTAGCAGGGAGATTGGTCTATATGAATCTGCTTTACGGGGATCTTTCCCTGGTTTTAGAACGAGAACGATCGTAGCTTCTTTCCAAGAATTTGGAACTCTACCACTTGGACTATATATAGAGTTAAACAGTTCACACATCCCAGGGACTAACTCATTCTGTAGTATTTTATATACTTCACCCGGAAGGGCATCCGTCCCTGCAGCTTTGTTACTCTTAACCCTGCTGATATGTAGTTTTACTTCTAGCTCTGATATAGGGGCATCTATAGAGAGTCGGCTGCTTTCAGTTAAAACAGGTAATTCTTTGAGTGGCAACCACTTTTGAATACTGTCTGAGTTTAGTATAGACTCCTCTCTATATAAATCTGAAAACAGGGAAACAAGGCATCTCTGCATGTCCTCCCATTTTCCTGAACTCCCCCACTCTCATCGATTATTAGTTCACTGATGTTATTTTTAGCACGGTCTGCCCTTGCTCTCCAGGCTAAAATAGCCCCCGCTTTTTCGCCATATTCAAAATGTTGCATATTTTGGGCAGACCACTGTGCCTTGATTTTTGTCTCTAATTTTCCTCTATAGACCAGCCGTAGATGATCAAGGTCTTTATGGACTTGTGTCATTTTTTCATTAGAGTACTGGGGATTATTTGTCCTTTCGCCCTCCAATTTGCTTATATTATTTTCCAAGTTTTTAAAGGTTAATATTTCTTCTCTATTTTTTGAGCAAATCAAACTAAGGAGTTGACCTCGTAGGTTTACTTTAAAAGCATTCCAGACAAAATCCAAGGAAGTGGAGCCCAGATTGAGACGGAAGTAATCTACTGTGGCGGCTTTGAGAGCATTAATAATATCAATGTTAGAGAGCATTGCCCTTTTTAATGTCCATCTAGGACTGGGGGTACTCCTCCCCCCGAATATGAAAAAGAAAAAAATATAGGAGCATGGTCCGAGAGGATGGTGGGTAGGATCGAAATATCAAGGACATTCTCCAGGACAGTCCTATCAGCTAATAGATAATCAATTCTTGAGGAGTTACCATATTTCTTGCTGAAAAAGGTAAAACCTGTCTTATCTCCTTGCTTTACCCTCCACACATCGGCCAAACCGAGCTCATGCATCATATTAATCATCCCACGGCGAATATTAGGGTTTCCAACATAGTGACTATTATTGGATCTATCCCGTATGGGGTTAAGAAGAACATTAAAGTCACCTCCAATAATGATTGGGGAGGCGGTTTCTGTTAGCTTAGCCTGTAATTTATAAATATACACTGGATCATCGAGATTTGGTCCATAAAATGATGCTATGGATAACTCCCTCCCTTCAATTTCAATCTGTGCAGTAATCCATCTACCCGACTGGTCTGAGGAGACTGATTTAATACTCACTCCAGTACCCGTTCTAATTAAAATAACCACCCCTTTAGTATGGCCTACTTGCTCAGATGGATAGAACGACTCAACCCAACGGAATTTACTAAAAGAAGCCCTGCTTTCCAAAAGACTCAAATGTGACTCCTGAAGGAGGAAGACCTGAGCTGTAGTTTGTTCAAGATATTTCATTACCAATCCAAGCCTCCGTGGGCATCTGAGTCCATTAACATTCCATGAGATGAAATTAATACATCTATTCATTGTAACTGCCCCTTAACCGAGCTTTATTCAGATATTGCATACACTGCTTACTTATTACCAAATTTACCAGGTTTCTTTGAGAATGAGGATATTTTTTTGAATTTTTCCCCCTTGCAACCCCACCTGTGCGCCCCGTCCCTCCACTCCCCCCCCTTGCACCCGTGCCCCTGTCCTGCCCCAACGTCCCTACCTTACTACCCTGGGAAACCCTCCCGTCTCTTCTGAGCATAAGCTCTTAGGGCAAGATCCCCCTGACACTATATGAACATAATAAAAAAATTAATTTCCTGAACCCATCTGTGAGAAACTCAGCAAGAAATAGGTGTAGAAATGTCGATTGTTGGCAATTGTTACAAGGAAGCTTCTCCCTCTTTTTCGCTTCTTATTTTCCCGATTAGATCATCTACTTCCTCAATCTGATGAATATTATACATGTGGTTATTCCACATTATTCGTAGGAGAGCCGGGAATCTTAATTGGACCTTAACACCAAGGGCGTTTAAAATTGTCATCCTTTTACCTAGCTCCCATTGTCTCATGGCCGTAATATGGGAAATATCAGGCCTAATGGTGTAGGAAAACGGGCTGGAGTATAAGCTGCACTTCACTGGACCTGTTTTCAACGCAAGGGATAACATTTTCTCTTTAGATGTATAAGTGAGAAAGTTCACCAGGATTTTCCTCGGTTTTGGCCTTGTAGGATTCCTTCTATAAGGATCACGGTGAACTCGTCGTATATCGATCCGATTTTTTAGTCAAATATGGTAGCTCGTCCTTTGTTTTATATTTCATTGAGTGTAACAAGGACTTCTTGTGGAGTCATTAACTTCCACCATCTTAAAATGGAGTCAGGCAAAGTTTTAACCATAACAGTTTCGCTAAGAACTCGAATACTGGTTTCAGTACAAATGTAAGAAGGACTAATTTTAGTGAGTTTATTTCTGGTGTCGTTTGCTAACTGGTTGATTATGAGATGATTATTAGGAATAGGACCCTGGGTTTAGTAAGTATGTTCCCAGGAAGAAACAAGGAAGAACTGAATTACAGTGTCCTTTAATGCCGCCATTTTTTGATGGTGTCAGATGGTGTATAAACCACAGGGTAGTGCCAAGAGACCGCGCGAGTACCTCTCTCAGAAATTAAAAAGAGGACTATTGGTATCATTAACTAACAATTGAATTGAATTCGATTTATTGTTTGATTAGTTAAAATCATTACAAATCCCCATCCCTATTTACATAAAAATCATGATAAAAATTACAAAAAAGTATTAAAAAGTACAATTGCGTTACGTTAAATACATTTACAGTAATTTCCTAATCGCAAAAACATTATAGTTGGTGCCTATATAGCGGCTATATTACACTCCGGTGCCCTAATGTTAATGACTTTAATTGACTTTACTGTCTATTTCAGCTGGCAAAGGGGCATGGCTCACTGTCCACTTAATTATTATGGTGGATTGACTATGAGAAGATGGCTACAATCCAGATTGCTCGCCGTCAGCGAGATATAAAAGTTTTCTGATCATGGTCATATATTTGACGCCCCGGCAGGCCAAGATGATGGACGTGCCCTCCAGCCATCTTATTACCGCTTGCCTGCTCGAGCGAATTTCCAACTAATGTCATCAGGGTTTTGAAAGATTAAGTTAAAGTACCTTAAAAACCCCTAGTGATGGGACAATTGCTATAAGGAAAGCAACAGTGGTTAAACGAGCAAAAATTAAGGAGGCGATAGATCCTACTGTAGAGCAAAGTCAAGTTATTAACCGAGTTTATACCTTAGCAGCTCAATTCACTATTGGTGATAATGAAACACAGAAGTATATTCTACCTTGGTTTGAATCAGTGTCAGTCATGGCCTGCATCTTATCCGTGATAGTGTTTTTTTTTTTTTTTTTTTTTTTTGAAAACCTTTATTTCGAAATTCAGGACACAGCTATTCAGCCGACAGCCCGAAGGTTCGGCAGCATTGCAAGTTAGATACAGTAATGCGTCCCGGATACAGTACGAGGAGTAATGCAAAGGTCCAATTTTAAATAAACACAGAAAAAACACACAACAAACCCCAGCAAGGCAGAACATTGAAATCCCATGGCGAAAGCCCCCGGGGGAGGAAGGACCCCACTCATCTACTAAGTATTAGACTGTGTGCGGAGGAAGAAGGGGAACAGCAGAGGCCCAAAACGGGTACCAAAACCAAACTGTGCTGGAAGGTAGGTCAGGGGGAAAGCTGTTCCTCGGGAGGTTCCGGATCCGGGGCAAGACATATTCCCCCCCTGTATTGGTTCCACCGCCCCCAGATGGCATGCCACTTCCGGGGGCGACCTCTAGAGCAGTAGACCGTCTTCTCCCTAAACATGCTCCAATCCATGTTCTCCTTCCACGCGGTCAGTGTAGGGGGACCCGAGGAGCCCCACAATCGCGCGATATCCCTTTTAGCTACCATGTTACCCAGAGTCACCCATTGGGTCTGTGCCTCGTCGAGATCAGTGGGCCCCCAAACGTTCAGGAGGCAACACCGCGCCTCCGGCTGTAGCACAATGCCCGTCACCTCCCCCATAACTGCATGGATTCTCCTCCAGAACTCCACAATGACACCACATTCCCAAATGATATGCAGAAAAGTACCCACCATACCACATCCCCTTCTGCACAGGCCATCCTCCGAGAATCCCATGTGGACCAGCCTTGGCCCCGTAACATACACCCGGTGCAGTATTTTAAGCTGCACCAGCCTCAGACGCGACGGGATCGCAACCTCCTTAGGCGAAGAAACCGCTGACTGCCAGTCCTCATTATCCAACTCGAGGCCATCCCTGGTCCACTGTTCTCTCAGCCCCAATAGCAAGTCTGCCCGGACGTTTATCAACTTCTTATATATGAGAGAAATCGTGCTCTCGGGCATATGACCATCAAGGACACGGTCCTCAAGGGGAGAGGACTCCGGCACCTTCTCACCCTCCACTAGGACTGATCGGAGGGCGTGACGCAGCTGGATATACCTAAAATACTCTGAAGGCCCTAGCTCAAACTCAGTCTGCAACTCCTCGAAAGACTTCACCCTCCCCTTATGCAGCATATCCCCCACCCTGGATATACCTATCAGATCCCACTTATCAAAGCCCTTCGTATGCCAGAGTCTTCCCAACCTTTCCGATTCAAACAATGGGGTAACGAGGGTTAGCCTGTCCTTCCAGCCCAGCGAGTCGGTCGCCATCTTCCATACGCGCACCGCCACACCTGTGGGCCCCGTGAGGGACGAGTCTAGGGACCGCGAATACAACGCCCTGTAGTAGTTGCCGCCGCGCAGCAGCCACCTATCCATGGCATACCCAGGGCTGAGGGCAGGGCCGTAAAACCCATGGTTGATCGCGCTCAACTGCGTCGCCCAGTAATACCGTCGGACGTCTGGGAGCGCAATGCCCCCATCGTACCATGGGAGCGTCAACTTTGAGATAGCTATTCGCGGCCGCCCATCCCACAGCAACGTCCTTTGGAGGCCTTCGACCTCCCGAAAGTATTTAGCCGGTACCCAGTCCAAGGTGTTCTGGAGGGCGTAGAGGAAGCGGGGAAGAGACATCATTTTGAACAGGGCCGCACGCCCAACAAGGGAGAGCGGCAGCCTCCGCCAACCTTCAACATCTCGCCTCAAGCGTGCCAAGGGGGGGAGCAGGTTCCTCTCATAGCGCACAACAGGATCCATGGATATAAAAATCCCCAAATACACAAAACCTTGCTGAGCAACCTGTATCGAACATGTTCTAGGGATCGGTGGGACCTCGCCACTAAGAACGTACAAGTACGATTTGCCCCAATTAATCACAAGCCCCGAGTTCCTACCGAACGATGCGAGTACGTCACAGACCACTATAAGTGACTTCTTTGGTGAGGCAAGATACAGCAGGATATCGTCGGCATAAAGCGAAATACGGTCCTCGTGATCAGGCGACCACCGAAGGCCCCGTATATCCGGGTGCCATCGTATCCACGCAGCCAACGGTTCAAGGGCGAGGGCGAACAACAGAGGCGACAGGGGGCAGCCCTGCCGAGTACCCCTTCCAAGCTGAAACGGAGCAGATGCCCGACCATTCACCACAACATTCGCTAGTGGCCCCTCGTACAGCAACCGGACCCAACTCACAAACCCGCGACCGAAACCAAACTTGGCCAGCACGGCCCATAAATATGCCCACTCCACCGTGTCAAAGGCCATCGTGGCATCGAGAGATGCCACAACAGCCGGTTCACGCAGCGTGCCCGCCCTGGCAATGACGCCATGAAGACGCCTAAGGTTCAATGCTGTGTTTCGGTGCGGGATAAAGCCAGACTGATCAGGGTGGACCAGGTCCCCAAGTACCCTAATCAGACGGGTAGCCAGGAGCTTGGCCAGAATTTTCGGCTCAGCGTTGAGGAGTGAAATGGGCCGATAGGAGGCGCATCTATCTCGGGGTTTACCCTCTTTGTGTATGACCACGATCGACGCCAGCCGCTGATCCAACGGAAGGATCCCATCTCCCCGCGCCTCCAAAAACATGGCGCGCAGGTGAGGGGCGACCCTATCCGGGAACAGTTTGTACAGATCGACCGGCAGTCCGTTCGGTCCAGAGGCCTTACCCGAATTCAACGCGCGAATCGCCCCCGCCACCTCGTCAACCGTGATATCGCCATCCAAATCGTCCCTATCTATGTCAGAGAGGCAGGGTAACTCGATATCACGGAGGAGATCAGACGAGTCTTCGGGCGGCCTGTCCGACACAGAGGAGTAAACCCTATGAAAATACTCCGCGAAACACTCCACAATCCCTTCAGGTTCCACAATCGCCTCTCCCCCCTCTCCAATCAACTCTGGCACCACTCTATTGACCCGTTCCTTCCTGTCCAGCCACGCCAGGAGTTTCCCTGCCTTATCTCCAACATCATACAGACGGCCCTGTTGTTCCTTGCTGAGGGTCTTGGCGGCGTCCGTCACCAGGTCCCTATACTCCGCCTGCTTCAAGCAAAGCTCATGCAATGAGGACTCTGTGACCTCCTCCTCCATATCCCCTTCAAGGGCCGCAATCTCCTCCTCCACTTGCCGCACTTCGCAATCCCTCCGATTCTTGGCAGTCACCACCAGGGAGAGGGCCTCCCCCCGAAGCACGGTCTTAAAAGCTTCCCACAGCGAGATCGCCGAGTCCACGGATCCCAGATTGTCCTTAAAGTAATTATCTACCTTCTTTACCAGGGCGCTGCGCATCTTGGGGTCTCGGAAATACCAAGGGTTAATGGGGGCCACCCTCCCTCCTCCCTCCCGACCGAGATCCAGCCGGATCCACACTGGCGAGTGATCAGAGATACCACGTGCCATGTGCCTCGCCTCGGATATCAACGAGGCATGTGCGGCCAGAGTGAGCAGGTAGTCAATCCTGGAGAGGCTACCATGCGCCCCGGAGTGAAACGTATATTGACTCTGTGTGGGGTGCCGGAGCCTCCAGCAGTCTATCAGGCCAAACGTGTCTAGGAGGTCTGGAAGCCATTTCTGAGCCCCCCCTGTGTCCCTGGGCGGGTATCTATCCAGCAGTCCGGAACCCACAGCGTTGAAATCCCCTCCCACTACCAGCATGCCCCCCGGGAGAGTCAGCAAAGCCCTGCCCAATTCAGCAAATGTGGCGGCCTGCAGGGCCGGCGGGACATAAACCGAAACCAAAACCAAAGTCCTTCCTTCCCACCGCCCCGCCACCGCCACCAACCCCCTTCTATCGTCAACAATGGTGGAGTCCACCTCAAAAGGCAGCGATGCTCTAACGAGGATGCCCACACCCCTGGACCCAGAAGAGAATCCCGAGTGTGCAATGAATTTATACCCCTTCCTATTCAGGGCATAGCACGTATTGCCTATGAGGTGCGTCTCCTGCAGCAGCACAACGTCTGGCATTGAGCGTTTCAGAAATTGCAAAACAATCCCCCTCTTAATGCGATCCCCCAAACCATTAACATTCCAGCTTATAACACTGAGGCCTCTACCCCCCATCCTCAAACGGAAAGAGGCCCACCCCACACCCGAGGCGCCACCATGGAACAGCCCTGAGGATAATCATCATGCCTTGCAGAAATAAACCCCCCAACAACAAACTCGAACTCCCCATAACTCCCCCCACCCTGCACCCCTGCTGTAGCTTAAAAAGCCCCCCCAACTTGCAGTGTGCCTGTCGCCCTACAAAAACAAAAATCTACAAAAAGTACCCTAAGGGAGGAAAAGAGCACCCCTCGTCCTCCCGCAACCCTCCACAGTTACTGCACTCTGTTCAAATCTTCAAATATGGTCAAATCAAGTCAGGCCGGCTTTGAGTTATCAGCCCTGTCCATCCCGGCCACTGTCTCCATGCTCAGCTATGTCGTCCCCGGTCTGTTGCCGGGGCAAAGCGTCCAGCCATTCGTCGGCCATAACAGGAGAGTCAAAAAAGAATGTCCGATCTTCATGCACCACCCGTAGTCTGGCGGGGAAAAGCATGGCATATTTTAGGTCCCGCTCCCGAAGCCTTCGCTTCACCCCCAGGAAGCTCTGTCGCTGTCTCTGCACCTGCTGGGTAAAGTCCGGGTAAAAATTCACCGACGCATTCTGGAAGGGGACTGGGCCCGTCACCCTCGAAGCTTGCAGGATAGCGTCCCGATCTCGAAAATGAAAGAGCCGGGCGACAATCGGCCGCGGCGGGGCACCCGCCTTGGGCCGTCCGCCCGGCACCCTATGGGCCCTTTCCACCGCAAAAAACTTTCCAAGGCCCTTAGGCTTCAGATGATTGAGGACCAAATCTTCCACAAGCAGGTCCGCCGAAGCCTCATCCGAGGACTCCGGGACCCCGATTACGCGCACGTTGTTGCGCCTGGACCGGCTCTCGAAGTCCTCCAGCCGGCGGGCGGCGAGGTCACTCTCGGCCCTCAGCTTCCGGACCTCGTTCTGCAGGTCCGCAACCTCATCAGTGAGGCCCGTGGTCTTGTGGTCCAGGTCCTTAACGCGCTCGTTAGTCTTGCCCAGGTCCGAGCGGATCAAGTTGACATCCACCAGGATGGCGTCCACCTTATGCGCCAGGGCCTCGAATTGCCTCCCCATCGAGGTCTGCATCCCATCAAGCGCGCCCATGACATCCTGCAGGGAGAGCTCCGGGGTCCCAGGCGAGTCCTCCTTCTGGGCATCCGGCGCCTGGCTCGATCCACTCGGCGATGTCTTCAGGAGGGCGTAGCGGTCCATACTGTTGACTTGGGAATACGTTCCCCGCCTGGTGGACTTAGTCTTCAGCCGATCTCCTTCTGCCTTGCCCGACATAATGGACTCCAGGCAGTCCAATGCAGTGAGGACCGTCCCCTCTCAGAGAGAGGTATAAAGAGTGAGCAGGTCCGCCTTGTTCTGCCCAAGTAGCCCACCGAGCGTCCCCGGGGTTATAGAGCCACCCAGAGCACTACAGTGTCCGGGCAGACAAAGGGAACGAAACCGAAAGTGAAAGAGCGAGGGCCTCCGACCGGCAGTTCACACCTCACCAGGCCGTTGTTGATCAACTAGGAGTCGGGCATCCTGCCAACTCTAGCCCCTGGCATCTCCGGGAGTTAGGCCGCAATCTTTCGCCAGTCATAAGTCCGGTTCCCGATGGGCGATCCGACCGCGGGTAGCATCAATCGCCTCCCTGACAACTCAGCAACACGGTGCCATGCATACCATCAGGATTAGAGTCAGGATAGTCGACGGAGGGCGCGAGGGTCTCGGGAGCTCTAAGCTCACGCGGCCATCTTGGTCAAGCGCTAGGCTCCTCCCCCCCGTGATAGTGTTTTAAATCCCTGGGACACACGGCAAGATTTATTTTATGTTGAAAGGCATCATTTTTAAACCACATTATTGGGGCTAATTTATAGGTAGATTAAAGTACATTTTTAAAGTTCTAAATGATAGTACGATAAAGTCCTAATGTGTATTTTGATTATACCCTATCTAAGTGGCATCAGATGTTAAATGGGCGAGTTGTTGTTGTTTGTCTCCCCTAGTGATCAGTCACTGAAGGACATCTTCCTGGAGACTTTCACTCTATTTAAGCCAATGGTGCCATTCTGCATCCATATTGAGCCCATCCATGCTCTACGGTTTCAAAACGTATAATTAGTGCACCTTCTTCCGACGCAATTTTTAATTCAACATCCCGCCCTCGATTCAGTTTTATTCTCCGTAGGCCACAGAAGGAGAAAGTTCTATAGTGTGGATGAGAAGTGAGGAAGTGTTCAACTAGTGGTTATTTTGACTCTTCCTTGTGAATGTTTCGATAATGTTCTTGAATCCGTGTTTTCAATGGTCTGGTTGTACTACCAATGTAATGTGAATCCCAAGGGCATGTTGTGAGATAAATAGTGTTACAACTGTTACAATTTATGAAGTCTTTTATTCTAAAGTATTTTCCATTGATGTACAGGTCCTAAGTTTTGGAGGTTCCCAATTTGCAAATTGAACAGTTACGGCAAGTATAAAAACCCCTTGGTGGCTGGAAGAATGTAGCTGTTGGGTTTGGTTCATCCAAAAGAGAGGGAGCCTTAGATTTGGTGGCCGTTTGAAGCTCATTTGAGGAAAGGTCGAAATTGTGTTTTGGAGTATTATAATCTCAGTAAGGAGGGACCAATGTTTTTTAAAAACTTTCCATATGTGTTGGTGTCCATTGCTATATGTAGTAATGAACATGCTTATTTCTTTGTCTTTCTTCTCTTTTCCCCTTTGTAAGATTGAATCCCAGTTAAGTGTGGAATATTGGTTCTGGATCGATATGAGTTTGCTTTCATCGTAACCCCTTGATGTTATGCGTTTCGTGATTTCTTTAGCACTAGCTTCATATTCATTAAGTTTTCTGCAATTTCTTCTCGCTCTTCTGTATTCTTCTGTCGGAATGTTCTACACTATGTGTCACGGGTGGCAAGCTGGATGCATGAAGTGTGGAGTTTGCTGCGGTTTGTTTCCGCTGGTTCTTGGTTTCCAGTCTATTTCCTTCCATGTAAAGAGTAAGGTCAAGAAATTCAGAATTTTGCAAGATAGTATAGGTTACTTGACTGCCCCATTTGTTGGGTGAGAGCCCATCTATAAATTGTCAGATCAGGAAAATGTCATCAATATATCTCCCCCCAGAGCACGATGAGGTCGGTCAGATGTTCCTGGTTATTATTCCAAAGCCAGTATTTTTCCACCACCCCCCACTGGGAGACCGGCATATGGTGGAACAAGTTGTGCTCCCATTGCGGTCCCTTGCAATTGTAGGAAATGGTCCCCTCTGAATAAGAAAAAGTTGTTCTTTAGGTAAAATTCTAACATTTCTAACACCATTTGATTTCTCTCCAAGGGGTGTGCAGATCTTGTGGCCAGTTGCTTTTTAACAACCTCTAGGCCATCTGAATGTTTGATTGAGGTATACAGACTCACTGAATCAATTCTTTCTAGTAGATAATCACTTCTCCATTCTATGTCCTGCAGTTTGGATAGGATATCCCAGGTGTCTCTAATGTATGTAGGCAATGCTTTTATGAAAGGTTGGAGTTCGTCATCAATGAATTTGCCTACGTTAAAACAGACCGAGTTGATGCCAGCATTATTGGTCTTCCCTTCGTGGATTCCCCGATTTATAGATTTTAAGAAGTAGGTAAATTGTAGGTGTGGTTGGTTGATCTTACCAAAGGAACTGTTTTTCTTTCCATGTGATCAAACCATTATCATACCATTTCTGGATAAGAGTTTGTAATTGATCCTGTACTTCCTTCGTAGGATTTTTACATAATCTTTTGCAGCAATCGGTGTCATTAAATTGTCAATAAGCATCATGAAGGTGATCCTCCTTTTTTTTTTAATGACTACGTTGCCACCCTTATCGGCTTCTTTGATGACCAGTTCTTGGTCATGTCTTAGTTCTTGTAATGCATGTTTTTGTGTGCATGTGATGTTTACAGGTACGTTTTTTTTCTTGCATTGATATTTCTCATCTTCCTTAATTATGTTCATCATGCCAGTCAGCTGTTCACTCAATATCACACAATATCACACCAGAGGACGGCACATGGATTTCTGCTCCCTCTATTGCATATAAAGTCACTGTGATGATGACAGGGAGACTCAAATACATCAAACTTTCCCAAATGTCTTTCACAGATAGCAAAATCTCCAAGTCTGTTGCAAAGTATCCTGTGCCAAAGGCACCCCCAGTTTTTGCTGGCTAGTATTGGTGGTGACTGACTCTGTCTTTCCCTGGGCTCTGCCTAACCAGTGTGTTTTTTAAAATGTTTTATGGACAATTCTCTAAATAAACTTTTCTACCTACCTAACCAGGCCAAGGGTGAGTGCTATGGTGAAAACACAGTGAAAACATACACATACATGAGGGTACACTATATATTAGAGCACACTTATAATTGGTGGGGCCTACCCTATAAGTCCCTAGTACCTAATAGGGCAGGGGGGAGTAAAACTAACTTTAAGTCCATAGTATATAATAGGGCATGGCAGTTTAGAGGACAGAAGCTCTTTCTGCACTTGCATGTGTGCACTGCTGAGATCCTGAGGTCCTTTTAAAAGCAGCCGTGTTGCTGCACTGCTTTTAAATGTAAATTGTGCTCATACTCGACTTTGGTGGTTGGGGCACTTAAAAAGTGATAAACTACAATATTTTGGCATATTAGGTATCTTCAGCGTCTCTCCTGGGTGAGGGGTAAGGTACTTATAAGGAGGGCCGTTATAAAAGAGGTTTTATATGCCCTGGGGATATAAAAATTGCACATTTAATTTCCCTCATTGTAGTAAAGTGCTTCTCAAAATCGACTTTAATGTTAGGAACATTGTGGAGTGAGGATATTCAGTATGTTTACATATCCAGGCCCTCTACAGTCTCCCCTAGATGTCCCACGGGTGGGAGGGGGTCCTGTAACAATAAGCGGGGGCTTTATAAAAGATGTATTATATGCCCGGACGATGGAGAAATTGCACATTGCAGTTTCTCCATTGTAGATGCATAGCCCCATACGATAACATTGCAATAGTTTATAAACTCACAACTATTGCTAGGAATTCAAGAAAATAGAATTCAAGGACTTAGGAGAATGGTATTGATAAATCCATACAATATGCTACTTTTGAATGGATCCTGAAATATACAGAAAATAAGTTATAAGACTTTCTTGTCTGTAAGCCCAAATTCAGCTTTCTTGTGGTCTCCCCTGATTGGTCAGAGTTGAAGGTATTAGCCAGGCTGCTTTGTTGAAGCGATAAGTGGCTCACCCAGTGAGAGTCTATCTCTTGGAAGAGAGCTCTGCTACACAGGAATGCCAGAGCAGAGGGAAGGGGAGCTTCAAAGAGGTATAGGACAGGCAGAGAATACCAAGCCCTCTGACTGCGCCAGATGGAAGGCCAGATGGTAGGGGGAGGAGCGCTATGGAAATGAGCCATACTGGAGGTTGGTTTAGCTAGTTCTTGCTCCTCTGCTGCAAGTTCAGCCGTATTGAATTTTCGAGAAATAGTGCTTTCTGATACAAGATTATGCCACACTTTGGAGGAAGTGGTCATGCTCGGAGGTGTTGTCCTGTACCTCATTGGACAGGAGTGCTCTCCTGCTTGACCCCAGAGACCACTGAAAACATATGTGAGAGGTGCAGAGTATTTCGGATCTGCTGCTTGAAACTAAAAGAAGGGTTGCCAAGCTGGAAACTAGATTTGCACCATCGGGCCCTGCATTCTGACTGACTATGCACGCTGCGTTATCTGGGACTACAACCCTTTGGATGTACCTTGCTTCAAGAGGAATAAGGAGTAGACTCACTGCAAGCTACAGGTTAACAGAGCTCACCTGGTCCATCACCACCAAGAATCGCCAGCCTGGAGTGCGTCCAGTGGATTTGAAAAGGGTTTTGTCCAAGTTGGTTGTGGGAATTGAAGTCCCAAACTTTTAAGGACCGTCTTGGAGATTGCAGACCCTTGGATTGTGTTTTGGACACTTTAGGATTGCAAAGGAACTTAAGAAAGAAGTTTCAGAAGTTTGGAGCAATTTTAGAAAAAAGCTCCAGAGGGGGACCGACTCAACCCCGAGAGCCAAGCCAGAGATCTTCAACCGCGAGCCGGCCTACCCTGCTGGTTCCTCCCGCTGAAAAGCTCTGGTGGTCCTACGTCCAGAGTTTGACCAGGAGCTTCTTGGAAAGTAATCAGGCGAACCCTCACCGGACACAGCTTGGTGAAGAGCATCGAGGGACCCTGGCAGAAAAAGCTCCAGAAACGTTTCTACGTCCGAAGGTAAAATCTCGACCGAGGCCTACCGCAAGGTGTATCCAAGCAGGGCTCCATCGCGGTCAGCCTGACACTTTAGGATTGTAAAGGAACTTAAGAAAGAAGTTTGGAGCAATTTTAGAAAAAAGCTCCAGAGGGGGACCGACTCAACCCAGAGAGACCAAGCCGCAGATCTTCAACCGCGAGCCGGCCTACCCTGCTGGTTCCTCCCACTGAAAAGCTCTGGTGGTCCTACGTCCAGAGTTTGACCGGGAGCTTCTTGGAAAGTAGTCAGGCGAACCCTCACCGGACACAGCTTGGTGAAGAGCATCGAGGGACCCTGGCAGAAAAAGCTCCAGAAACGTTTCTACGTCCGAAGATAAATCGACCGAGGCCTACCGCAAGGTGTATCCAAGCAGGGCTCCATCGCGGTCAGCCTGAAACTTTGACTTTGTCCCAGTCAAGCGCGACCAGATGTCCCAATGTGGCGCTATAGGTTTCTAAGTGCTATATGGTGTTAAATCTTTAAAAATTCATATCTCCGGTTTACTGCATTGGAGTTTTGTCATCTTGGTGTCATTTTAAAGATACAAATATTTCCTATTTTTAAAATTGGTGTGGGATTTTTATTAAGTGCTTTGTCTTAATTATTTACTGAATTGGTGTTTTTATTTTTTATTTTAAATATTTTTTTTTATTTTTTCCCCACAAATAATAAACCCCACCCTAGCTCAGAACAATCCAGTACATACAGATAACAATGTTTATCTTAACATGATACGTTTAGGACAACATTGAAAAAAGCGGATAAAGACTTCAACAAAAAATGAACACTATACATTATCTTTGTAGCCATCGTAGAAGAGGATCCCAAATTGCTAACCCTTTTTTGCGTTTGATAAAGCCCTTTCTTTTATATATAGCTACTTCTAGACTGCAAACTGCTAAAAACCGAGCTCTCCATTGTTGAAACGCCGGAGCATTGGTATCTAAGCAAGCTGAAGCAATACACAGTCTAAAGACAGCCATTGCAATGAATATTAATCCACGCATATGTTTAGGTCGTATGACATTTGACGTGCCCAGCATGATTTCTGCAATAGAAATTTCTATTCTTGTATTAAAGATATTGGAAAGGAAAGTGGAGATATCGTTCACAGTGTTCGATAATACCGTGCACGTAGCAAAAATATGAATGCTATCAGCTTCGGGTAGCGCGCATCTGGGGCACGTAGTTCCTTTCCCTGAACCCCATTTAGCAATTTTATAAGGGGTATAATACAAGAAAATAAAAGTCTTATAAAATTGAGCCTGGAGCTTGATTGACATAAAGCTAGACTGATATAAACTAAATGAGAATTGGACAATTTCAGCCGAAATCCCAAGTTTATCCTGCCATTTACATATATATTTATCCATATCATCTGGACTACAAAAATGTAATAGTTCGTAAATTTCCCCAATTTTAATTTTTGAGTTGTTTAATAAATTCTCGATTAATGGGACTGTCAGGAATCTTGACCCACTCCCCCCTCTCTTCAAAAGGAAATCTCGGATCTGCCGAATTGGTGTTTTTAAATGCTTTATATACCCATCTCTTAAGTTAAGCCTGCCTGTACGCAGCCAAGCTACCCAGGGTTGAGCATGGGAATAATTTATTGAGACCTATTCCGTGCCCTAGACTGTGGTAGTGGCCTTATTGCCAGTGGTAGATGCATATTTACCACTCCTAATAACCCACTTTTCAACACTGGCTCTTCTCCAGCTCTCAATACACCATCACATCTGCCTAGAAAATCTGATAAATTAGACACAATCTGGGAAACAATCGAAATATGTTGGACTTCACTTGAAAGCAAAATAGACACATTGACGAATTAAGTAAGAAGATACAGGTTGACCATACTGCAAAGGCTACAGCCAGAAACACTAGAACTACAACAACTATTTGACCTGATGCACTGATTGCGCTTCTTGGATGGCAGGGCTAAGGACGCAGAAGGCCACGCTCAGCCTAGCAACATCAGATTTGTGGGCCTGCCCGATGGGTCAGAGGGGCAGGACACCATAAACTTCTATTAGAAATGGATCAAAAGCTTTGCAGCCCTGCCCCCAACACAAACTATCACCCATGTTTCAAACCCACCCTTAAACTCTATCACCTAGGATACTTATGTTTTTCTACTTATGTTCCACGTTCCTATGCACACCCTAATCCATGAGTACTTGCAAACATCTGCCCAGGGGCCACAAAGTATGGCCTGTGGTGTGACCGAGGGTTGCACTGATGCCAGCAAGGCTATGGTAGGGGTCTGGGTGGATCAGGGATTGTGTAATCTGGTCTAAAAAAATTTTAAATAAACGGCCAAGCATTTATTTGCAGGTTAACTAAATTTAAGTGGTGCAGGATGCCATGGTAGTTCCTTCATTTAACCTGCAAATAAGTGCTTGCCTGCTTATTTAACATTTTTTGTGAATATTAGTGATCAGGATGTAAACTGCTGCTCGTGCTGCTGTTCAACGGGGTGGGGGGGCACGTAGAGGTCAAGAGAGGCGCACTGTGAATATCACTGCCCTAATCCATTTACAGATGATGAATGGCTTGTCTGGTACTGTGATGGCATCCATGCCCCTTACACCTGTAGGAGTTGTACCTTCAGGACAGGTAATGCCTCGCAGAAGTAACCTTGGGGCGCCAGGTGTAAACCCATTCAGTTGCAATCATATTCCATACCCCATATTACTTTGAATTGGTTTATTAATTGCTTTGTACACTTGAGGATTCAGTTCTCCAAAAAAGAGACTAACAGCTTGATTACGATGGTGGTCAGAATGCTCGACGAAGGAATGGAACGGCCCGACATGTAGTCAGCAGTTCCACCCGCCAAATTACGATGCGACCACCGTGTAATCGGTCTGAAAAATGCCTTTTTCCACTGCGGCATTTGCTGCAGCCCGAAAAAGGACTGCAGCACAAGCTACAATTGAAAAAGGCAGTTTGCAAACATCCATGCATCGTATGCAGGCACCATGTGGTGCCTGCACATGGTGCATGGATGCTTGGGGGGCACCACATGCCCCCCTGTCCCCATAGCGGAGGCCCACCGGGGACGGGTGCTCTGCTAGGGGCCCCAAAAGTCAATTTCCGGCTGCCTTTACATGGCAGTCGGACCGCCATGTAAAGGCAGAGGGAAAGGGACATCGTAATCCCTACAGTGGTGCCTCTGCAGGCACCACCCCCATTGTATGGATTATATTCCAACCAACGCATCGATGGGCTCCTTGAGCCTGTCGGAGGCGTAAATTGGTTCCTCCGACCGCGACGCTTCGACTGACGCCATAATGCGGCAGTCAGGCTGCTATCCTGGCTGTCGGGTAGACCGCCACATATGGACTGTCGGTGGCAGTCCGCCCGACATCCTAATCGGTCCCTAAGTCCAAACATAGAAATCTTCAATGGCTGAAGGCCCCAAAGAATGCAACTGGTAAGAGGGCTTCCCTGGGCATGAAATTCAAATGTTCCCCCATGGATCTTTCCCTGCCTAAACCAATGGCTTCAGGGACCTCGTTCTTCGGCTATCTGACATTGTGGAGCTCTCCTCGGACACAGTCTGCTGCCTTGCCCCGCTGCAGGATTTTGACTTTTTTGAGATTAAGTCCCAAGGTACACCTTTTGACTGTGTCGAACCTGATTGGTGTATCTGACCATGCTCCATCGCCGTCATCCTGAAATCACGCCCAAGTCTTGATTTACCATGACAAGTTGACCCGGATTAGCGTTTAGCGGTATTTGGTGCTATTTTTACTTTAAAAATCCACATCTCCAGTTCCCCTCAGTGATTTCTGTCATTTTGTTGTCATTTTATTTATTACTTTTCTAATTCAGTTTGTAATTTTTATTGCATGCTGTTTTTACTTTTTTGCTATTTTGGAACTGCATAAAGACTTTACATATCGCCCTAAACTAAGACCGTCTGCTCTGTGCCATAGCTACCAGGGGTTGAGCTCAGTTTAACTTGGTGACTTTAATGGTTCACACTAACATGGGTTGTGAATATTTCTTGCGGTCGGTACTCACCCACTACACTTTCCAAAACTGCTTTTCCACCATGGCTACTTCCTGGAAAGTTTTGGGGCACTCAGTCATGCAGGGTCTGAGAAAACAGGGGCGGGAGGGAGGGTTCCAATGTACTTTTGTACCGTGCAGTTTACAAAACAAATTTTACACCATGATACAGAAAAAACAGTTGAACATAATTACATAAAATTTGGCAGAAAGCTATATCTCTATCCAGAAGCATGATTTTAACGATTAGGTGTAAATCAGTTCAGCGGTTTCTGAGAAATTAAGGTAAAAAAAATATATAGATATCTTGACGGTTGGTCCTGCGGAAGTCCCGCTGAACAGCAAATTAAAAAACATCGAGCAATCCCATTGGTCGCTAGCATTTGTTTTTCCCATCAGCCTATTTGGTCCCATAGTGCAGAGGAATCTAATTAGCCGGCTGCAACATTAAGAAAAAAGTTGTGGTTACTATTACAATACCCGAGAAACAGTGCAAGGGGAAAGGGTAGAGGCACCCTGACTCCCTAAGCTTTGTAGGGGGAGGGGGTCCCAGAAGCACCATCGTGGGCCCAATATTAACAAACAACGTTTTTTGCCATGCTGGTCTTGTAGTACTCGGTTAAGAACTTTAGACAGTTCCTGTGGGTGTCCCACAAAGCCCAACGCAACTCATGTGGTCCCAAGGAACGAATAAAACATTATTTTGTTTTTTAAAAGGAAAATGTCATGATGGGAGGTGGGGTCTGTGGCCAGTTGCGTGCTCGTGGGTGTTGACTTCCAGTTGTGGTGGGTGTCGGCTCTGACTGCAGCCCAGACCCTGCTGCCTAATCCATTTGCCCACGGCCAAAAGCCACGCGTGGCGAGAGAGGCCAAAGATGTATGGTTATAAGGTTTTACTTTGTGTAAAACATTTTAAAAAACATAGAAATTCACTTACAACAACAAAGGTTAAAATGGGGTTATATGTAAGGTAGTAAGATTTTATCTTATGTTAAAAAGCTTAGAAATTCACTGAAAAAAAGCAAAGGTTAAAGTGTAGGTATACGTAGCAGGTTAATACCGTTTCTCTGGAGACAGACTACTTTCCAGTACCAATATCCATCCAAATTCATTGAGTCACTGTGAAGGAAAGAATTGCTTTTAAGTCCGTATATCTAGTTCACTCAGTCTTTTAAGGTAACACCCCTGCATTTCTGGCCAAATCCTTTAAGCTCTATTACCGTTCACGTCAGCTGACATCAGTGTCTGTCTCTCGAATGCATCTGTGCTCACAAAAAATGTTCCCACGGGCCAAAAAGGTTGGTCTGTGGTGTGAAGGAGGGCCTTATTGATGTCAGCCGGGTGGCGGGGGATGGGGGTGTGCCGGTGTTGGGGACTGTAAGGTGGATGTAGGGGAAGAGAAGCATGCACATCTAGTGGCTGAATTGCATAATGTGAAACCACAAAACCTGGGATCAATCCTGGCTTCCCCACTTTGTTTGATTCTAGGCAATTGTTTTTATTTCACTTTCCCTCCTTTTTAGGTCTCGCCTGGCTTTGGAGCGCGCAAGCGCTCCTCGCCTGCGAGAGCTATAGTTAATTATATATTTCAGAAGGGGGCTTGAAGCCCCGCCCCCGTTTCCGATAGGTGCGCATCGTACTTTATGCTAATCGCAGCCTTGCGATTAGCTTTTCGTCATTTCGGTTACCGCCCTGTGATCATTTAGGCCGGCCAATCTGGACAAGCGCACGCCATCTTTGTTTCTGCATGTCATCACTAGTTAACAATATATTTCAGAAGGGGGCTTTAAGCACCGCCCCTGTTTCCGTTAGGTGCGCGTCGTACTTTATGCTAATCGCAGCCTCGTGATTAGCTTTTCGTCATTTCGGTTACCAACCTGTGGACATTCAGGCCGGCCCATCCGGACAAGCGCACACCATCTTTGTTTCTGCACGTTATCACTGACCTCAGAGAGGAGCCGCGCTGGGATTGGCTCCAAGGGACTCGTCACGAAGAGGAGCCACGTTGAGTGGAGGAGTTGCGAGACGTCACCTAGCAACCCGACCGCGTCCCCCGATCAGCTGCTACCCGCCCGGAGAATTAGAACACACTGCACTACCAAGGTAAACATCTGGACCGGAGTCCTGGGAGCGGGAGTGTGTGGTTGCCTCAGGCAGGGTGCGGGCTAACAGTCATAGCGTAACAGCTAGGGGCCTGGGGCAGTCTACACACCGTCCCTCGGTGTTAGAGGGGCTCATAATTTACTTAAACAGCAGGACTGTGAGTATTGGTATTTTTAGTAGATTATCAGCATACTTAGTAGAGGAGCAGTGAGGGGCATTGCACAAGTGAAACACCGTCCGACAGGCATAAACGTGGCACAAATTTCTAACCCGGCGACAAGCGCATCGATCTATTGGACTTGAGGAACTGTTGGGCATTTTATTTTCCAATCGTCGGGCCTTTTGACTCTGCACTTCTTTGCCGCCATTGTTTTGGCCCCAGCCTGGTGTCGGGGAGGCAGAAGGCAGCCGTATTGTTTGGGGTCTCGGGTGCCACACAGGTCTGCCAGACAAAGCTTCTCACACTGCAAAAGGAACACCCCGCCACCCGTCTTTATTTTACATACATGTTTATTTGTTTGCAGATGATATATTATATGTTGGCAGGGGGAAAAAACTGCAAGGAAATACTTTGTTTAACCGCTTTTCCCTGGATTGTTTGTTTTTAAAAGGATGTGGTTCGCACATCATTTTCCTGTAATTAATGAAAAAGGAAGATGTTTAACGCAAGCAACAACAACAACACAGCAAAACACTATTATATGGGCTTTTTATTCTCCCCTTGTCAGCTTCAGTGGGGATAAATTACCAACTTATGCCGGGTCCCGAGTGGAGAGAGACCGCACACGCTGCAGCAGCTATGCAAGAGGGAAATAATATTTATTTTTCTTCCTTAAAAGGCATATTTTTGAATGCAACTTTATTGTTCTTTAAGAGAAGCATTTCAGGAGAGGGGTCGGTCCCTTCCCAGCAGTGCTTGTTTTTTATTTCCCAACTAGCAACTAAAAGTCCTAATTTACATGGTTGCCAAGCGGCCTTATATCGCGTGTTATCCTCAAGGTGCACATTTGTAAAAATACTGTAGCATTTTAGTTGCTGAAAGCTTAAATACAGTGATAAAACAAAACTACAAGTCCCAGAATGCAAAAAGCGGTGAACTCGAGCCAGGGCCGGTCAGTGTCACTCGGTGACACAGACGTAGTTCGCAGCTAAGGATGCAGGCGTGCTTCCCTTGGAGAGGTGTGGGCTTGCTCAGGGCAGAGTTAGCCATGAAGGCATGTTCCCTCTGTTTTATGCCTTCTTTCCATGCCAGTCGCTGCTTGCTGCCACTGTCTGCTTGCTACTCCCCCAGCCCCAAAGTCGGCAGGCAGCCTCAAGCACAATGCCCCCCCCCCCCACCACAATCACCCACTGCTGTCTGCCGTCACAACCCCACGGTCCTGAGCCCCACCCACTTCAGGGTCACCACGCTCTTTTTTTGTTTTTTTTACTTTAATAAGCGTGGCGCCCGCTTCACAAACACCATGAAAGGCATTGCCATTTACAATGCAAATAGCTCCAAAAACTCACAGCTGCGAGACCTATTGCATTGTAAATGCTTGTTCTTCATTCTCACTTATAATATGATCTTAAATACATGACTTCGTGACTTCAGGATGTGCGCTGTATGAAACATTCTCCTGTGTATGATTTAATAAACTATAATTTTGCCCATGTATAATAGAAACCCAGGCCACCCAAAGACTGTACATAACAAGTAACTTGCCTTCTAGCTAACTATTGCGGTAGTTGTCAGTGTGAATGGAAGAAAGCATGAATGTTTCTTAAATTCATGAATGAAAAGATCACAAAAAAAAAAAAAAAACACCTCAATGAACTGATCTAATCGGATGTACTATGCCTGGTGAGCTGCATGTTATTAAAATACACTTTTTTAATTTTGAAGAAGCTTCATCATATTTTCATAGGTTTGTTGTAAGAGATCTTTAAACATTAAAGTGTTCCTAAAGTTAATTGGCGCAGGAAACCTTAGTTACTTCCTTTGTATAACTTCAACTAACCTGAAAACAAATGCTTGGCCGTTTATTTAACATATTTTTAATTTTAGGGATGATTCGAGTAAACAGCAGCCCAGTGCTGCTGTTGACAGGAAAGCCGCATCTAAAGGCCAGGAGGGCCGCATGCGGCCCTTGGACCATACTTTTTGAGTTTCACTGTTCTAATGGTTCCTCATTTTGGTGTCCAATGCAGGACAGATCTTTTCATGTACAAGCATGCCTTAGAGTTAAACTAAATCATCAGCATTTTCATCTATGCTTAAAACCAGTCTGTCTGATGAGCCTTGATGTTTTCCACTCTTTCGCAGTGCTTGTTCTGCTGTTTGACCATTTAGTCAGTGAACACCAAGAGACCCTTTTTAGGTCTCGCCCGAGGCAGCGCACATGAGATCAATTGCATCTTAAACCGATCTAAAAAAGGGCTTAAAGCTCACCCATTACTTACCATTGGTTGGCGTCTTTTCACTCTCACTTCTTTCGTCTTCTAAGGTCAGCAGCAGAAGGGCTGGTTTCATTTTACCTTAGGTCCCTTTCCAAATGGGTTTGGGTTTCACTTATTTAGATTCGAGACACAAACAGCATAATTTTGGAGTCATCTTTTTTTTTTTTTAATCAACACACACACAAGCTTCGAGTGGGCACAAAGCACAGGAATCATTCCACACAATGCATCTCTATTCCCACTCTTCACCACTCTACTACAATCTACAGCACTCCACGCTACAACAGTCTACTCCACTCTACGAAATAGTCCACTCTGATTCCATGCTACTCTATTCTACTCCATGCCACTCCACGATAATTGACTCTATGCTAATCCACACCACTCCACTCCGTGCTACTCTACTCCACACCGTGACACTATAAACCACTACACAAAACTCCACTTCATGCCACTAACTTTTAGCCATGCTAAACAGCTGCCACGCTGGTGTACAACATGGATAAAACATATGGCAAAGCTAATAGCTCTCACATAGGCAAGACCTACTGACTTTGCCAATGCTTATTAGGATATTTGTCTAGCAACTCAGACATTCTCTAAATAGATAACTAACCATCTGGTCAGAATCACTGAGAAGTTAATTTGCAAATCAAAATGCTACCCGTAACCAATTGGTTGGTACTTGTTGTAGATTCACATGCTGTGTAGGATCCTGCTATTTAGTATTGTGTTTGGAATACAACATGTTGTTTCATTGGAAAACAATCACGTGCCCAAAACCCACAATGAATCACTGCACAGAATTTGTCAGAGCATGAACTACTTTAAATTGGTTCCTCTGCACATTGTACTGACTAGGAGGAAGCTAAGCTAAAAACCACATATAAGGCCCAGATTATATGTCGAAACAGGAACGCCTTGAAGAGGGTTGCTCTTTTGTCCTTTTAGTTACTGGTTACAAAGAAGTCTATTCTGGAAACGTTACTGCAGAGGAAGGTCTCTCTCATTTAAAAAAAAATAATGTGATTCAGACTTCGTTATAATGGCCTGATTTTTCTAGATATCCGCATACTTGCGAAATTCCAGATAATAGCGAACGAATACTAGCACTAACTGATGCATGTAGATGTTGAACAATAACACCAGGTCTTGCACTCAGATTGGGAGAGTTGAAAGTCAACACTTCATCTTCTGCTTCTTGTTGATTAGAAACAAATGAATCCATTCTAGGGCTGTCAGCATTATATCCATCTATTGCTGGATCTTCTTCATTGGGGTGTCATTAGCTACAGTATTCTAGGGTGCCAACAGGAAATGTGAATTACGACTGCATTGTGCCCTTCATCAGGGCCGAAGAAGGTTTTCATATATTTACTACTGTGTTTTCTCTAAGGCATGGGTAATCGCAAACCTTTTCCCAGGGGCCAAAAAGTTTGGTCTCTGATGAGACCGTGGGCCGCACTTATGCCAGCAATGTGGCAGTGGAAAGCTGGGGGGCAAGGAGGGTTGGCGGTAAGGTGGGAGTAGGGAAGAGGACCATATACATCTAGTGACTGAATTGCACAATGTGAAACCAGAAAACCTAGGATTTATCCCAGCTTCCCCATTTAACCAAATTGTGTGATCCTAGGCAGTTATTTTTCACTTTCCCTTATTTTTCTTCATTATCACATATAAGAGAACCTCGAAATACATGAATTCGGGGATGTGCACTGTACAAAACCTTCTCCTGTGTTTGATTTAATAAATTATAATGCTGTTCATGTTTAATAGGAACCCAGGCCACCCAAAGTGTGCACAGAATACCCGGCTTGCGTCTTAGTTCATTATTGGCATTGTCGGGGTGGGGGAAAAAAAAAATCAATGTTTCTCAATTCATGTTTGAAAACTATCACTTTAAAAAAATACTTCTCGATGCACTGGTAATCCAATGTACGAAGGTGAAACGGTTCTGCATGTTAATGACATACGCATTTTAAATTCAGAAGAGCTTTTATCATATTTTTACAATTTTGCTGCAAGATGTCTTTAAAAATGAAGGGGATCCTAAAGTTAAGGGGTGCAGAACAGCCAAGTTACTTCCTTCCTTTACCTTTAATTAACCGTTAAACGCTGGCCTGTTTATTTAAAATGTTTTAATAATAGTTCTGATTCAAGTAAACAGCAACCCAGTGATGCTGTTGACCAGAAGGCCGCATGCGAAGGTCAGGAGAGCCGCATGTTTTCCCCGGGTCGTACTTTGAGTATCACTGCCTAAGGGATCCCAAATCTGACTGGCAGCCATGGTCCCAGAAGGACCCTCCTGGACCAGAAATTAAAAAACAAAGTTCGAAATTACATTCCGGATCTTCTCTTGAATTCCCTTTCCAATATTTTATTTGAATAAGATGGTTTGAATTCGATGCATAACTGACTAAAATATCGGGGTCAACTGGGTTTCTTCTGGAGAAGGTTTAACACTTGCTTTATGCATGTGGACATCTCCCCTTAGAGGGGAAGTGTTGAGAATGTTTGTGATTTCTGGCCTCCACGATGCAAAATGGACTTGATTATGCACTTGCTGGTGAATAAGATTCTTCTTCTGTCGAGGGAAATAGTAGGAGTTAGTCCTTCACCTTTCTTAGAGGCGCTGAGGAAAGAAACCCCTTGATATGTCACATTGTCTCTACCAAGTGTAACAGGTTACAGAGAAGATGCTCACAGGATAGCAGCACCAGGAAGTAAAAGCCCAAAGGCACACAAAACCTTTAAGATGGTAAATCCAGGTTCTAGGACATTTCTTACACAAGGCTGAATTTTTGGATCTGGGTAAGACCAAAGCTGGAACCAACAGAACTGAAACAAAACTGGCAGGACTGGAGTAGGAGGGAGTAACCAACAGTAGGAGCAAGCCAGAGCAGTTGCAACACAATGGTACGGAGACTAAAGGGTCTTCTTTTGTGAGCGCCAGGCAGAAAAGTGCTGGTCTCTGACCGGGAACTACCTGAAAGGAAGAGGCTGGTCTCTGAATAGGACATACTGGGATACTGTCCACGTTTGGCGGCCACCTTATAATGGAGTTCCACTGAAGGAGATTTGAACAGAATTTTCCAGCTTACAGAAGTGGCATTTACTGGTCCAAAAGGAGTGCGAGATCATGCTTTCTGCAGTTTGGGTTCTCTCAAACATTTTCTCACCTGTTCTCTCCCTTACATCTGATTTCTCAATCTTGCTCTCTCTGGCTCCTGCTTTCTGTCCCTTCCAATTTCTCTCCTTTTATGTGTCCTCTACTCTTCTTATTCTTCACCCATCCCCCCCCCCTCAATTATTGGGGCTTATTGCCTCTAACTTTACTTCTATCCTCCGTTTGCTGGTTTTCTTCTTCATTCGTCCTTTTCAGACCTGTCAATTCCTCCCTCTCCTGTTTTCCTCCTCTCGCTTACCCTTCCTTCATCCCTCCTTCTCTTTCCATCACTTTCTCCCCATGGAGCTGCCCCTCATTCTAAGCTCTTTGCCCTAAATCCAATTCCCACTCAACAAATGACTTCTGTGGTGCTGGTTACCAGTGAGAGCATTACCCGTGGAAGGAATGAGCTAAGCAGGCATCAGAGGCCTGGGCACAGATATCTGAATCTCTAACCTACAGACTCTTGCAGGACAGACTCATTCACAGCCCTCAAGGGAACATTATTTGGATTCCAACATTATTCACCCACGTTACCACCATGACCATTATTGTTGTAACTTGTGTATTGCACTTCCACACCCCTCCCGAGACGCTACATCTATTGCCAGCTCGACAAACCAGTAGCTTCTCACAATTGTTGCGCATGGTTGGTTCAGTGCTTGTTTGAAGTGTAGACTTAGAGCTGCCCGTACATGAAGTTTGTTGCATCCATTGGCTGCACTTAAGCTTCAGGTAAGGCAGAGCAATGTGGGAGAGAGAGTTGCATTTGCACACACGTTCTACACTTATTTACCACGTCATACCACTCAATACATGTTCCTTCAGCCAGACCGATGGATTATGGGAATTTCGAGGACGACAGCGTTTCATTCTATGAAAACTTTGACGCACTGAGAGCTAATACTCTCAGCAACTGTTGTGCTTGATGTTAAGTGTCTATGGGCACCGAATAAACCAACGTAAATACATCAATACCTTTTATTTACACAAAAGCAAAAGCTTTAGAGCTTGACGGACTCTTCTGAAAGGTGAGGGGTGGTGGTCTAGCACACCCTCGCATACTTCGAGGAGCTTGTAAACTCTGAGACCTTGTGTGAGACTAATCAAAGTACAGATGCTTCTAACACAGCTGCCTTCCCCAGCACAGGTAGAAGGCAAATGAAGTCGTTAGGGGCATGCACAAGTGCAAACAAAGGAGCCTCTTGACCAGGACTGCATGGGTGGCTTTACAGAGCCATAGGTGTGGCCCACTGTAACCAGAACAGAGACTTAAGCAACAGGTAGCAACAGGGATGTATCTACCCAGAGACTTGTATGAATGGACCCTTCAAATTCTTCACAGCAACATTGGTGTAAGTTGTAGGAGGTCTCCAAAGTAGACCCAAGCCATGCCATATTTACAAGATCACCATAAAAGAAAAAACAATACATTCAATTACCCTGGGCACCACATGATGTGGGACAAAATGACAGTGACCTGATGACTTCATCCCGGGACTGTCCATTCTCATTCACCAATCAGAAAGTCCAGACGTGTCCAAAATTGGGATCTGATCTTCGAGGCAGATGTGTTGATATTGAAAAACTACCTTCTTTTCCCCTCGAATTAAGAAAACCCCTTCTCACTACAGCCCTTTGAATGGACCTCGTGTGCAGACAAGGACACAGCAGATTGGGAGGCTAACTCACCAATCAAGTAGCGCCGTCTCTTGAGATATGATGAGGATTAAAAGGCACCGCAAATAGTTAAGTGCCCATAAGTTGGCCTTATCTTAAGTGATTTTCAGATCACTATTAATTTTTAGTCTGGCTTTAGCCAACATCTTTTGAATGTAATACAATTATATAAATGTCTACGCATTTTTAGGGAGCCCTCTTCACTTATTGGTCTGTTGTCCCAGTCAATATTTTTCTTCTGCTCATTATAGTAGACAACCTGGGCAATCGGTGAGCCAACTACATTGACTAGCCACCTTAATCATGAACGACCGAATCCATCCCTTGCGAAATGTGCATATCCGCCCCCAAAAAAGTAGTCCCCTTCAACATCAAGGACTATTGTGGTAAGGAATGCGTTTCAATTTTTAGCCAATGCCAGTTTTATTTTTCACTGGCGAGGGCACAGCAGCTCTCCCACACTGCAACTGAGGCACATGCACCTCTTCATAAGCATGCACATAATTATTTAGAATTTTAAAAAATCTGAATATAGCCACTCATGCATGCTACATACACAAGCATGAGTGACAATCGTTTTACTTTAAGAAAAATCAAAGAATACTGCCTGTGCTTGAGCATGTGTGCACACATGGTACAATTTTCCGAACACTTTTTGTAATCAAATTTTACAATACTCATTACAAAGCAAAACAAGCATTGTCTAAGCCAATACTGACTTTGCAGAGCCTGTTTTTTTCCTTGCAGCCTGATGGGATCAGGTCTCAATGTTTAGCACCCTACTGTAGCCTGACCATCAGCTGCTGGTGTGCCACTCCGACTCGTACAACATAATATCACCACTACATGTGATGTGTTACTTTTGTAGATTGTTTGCTGTGTTGTTGCTTCTATGTCAGTGTGCTGTAACTTTATTAAAACAATTAGCGCAGCATTTAACCAAATCGCAGTCTATTTGTGTTGGAAACACAGCAGTATCCACACACCGATAATGTGAGATTGTAGTTCAGGCTAACATCTTTTTTTTCCAGGGGTGAAAGAGATCCATGCATTGGTATTCTCAAACCTAGTAGGCTGGAACAAGATGGCCGTTTAAGGTGGGGTCATGCAGAGGGTCTAAAGAGAGGTAGGTGGGCTATTCTCACCCAAGAACTGATTACAAACTTATCGCTGCTAAGTGACCCAATCCCAATCTCAGTTTTTCATCTAGGAGATCACTTAGCATGCAGCAACACACCATTGTAGATTGCTGTTCTTCAAAACCCTGCCCCCAATTCTTTCCCTCACATCCCCAGCAGAAAGACACACACAAAGATCATGTTTTACAAGCATGACAAATTTTACAAAGTGTTTTTTTCAAGTAGGTTTTCAGACCCATATTACAGTATGAAACAACATCTTCCTATATTTTTATACCAAACGCTTTCCCACCAGCTCTCTAAAGGCCCCTCCAAAGCTCTCACCAAATCCCTGCTTTAAGTGACCCTTCCCTTGCATTTCTCAAATAGCCACCCACATTCTGATGGTAACATATTAAGCAGTTTCAGGACATAAGAGGGTGGGTTTGACAGGACAAAGAGATTAGGCCTTGGTTTTCTTGGATCAGTGGTAGAACCTTGCACCAATTTCAGAGGGACACATTCAAGCCTTTGGCAGAGTATTAACACAAATAACAACACTTGCACTGACGAACAGTCACCTTTGCTCCACGCTGGTAATAGTTTTGCAAAGTACTCATTTGTTGAACATGTATTTCTATGGAACATATAGAAACTAGACCCTCAACAACTGTGCAAGGAGCAACGCAACATTATCCGTGCTGGCCCACAGGCATCGAAGAGCTTTAGAAAAAATCCTGTCAACACCCCAGGATTCTGTTGTGTTAGATTTTCAAGGTCATTTATTTTTTAATCTAATCCATACCCAGCCTCAAAACAAACGTGATTTTTCTTTATCTGGCCAGGTGTCCAAGAAGGGGTGTATGAGAATGTATCTACAGCACTGTACAATGCACCTCTTAACCAACACATGAAAATTCCTCCTCAACGCCAAGGAGATGATCTTGATGGGAAAAAAAGAAAAAAAAGCACCCTCTCCACTGGCGATATGAAGAGATAAAAAAAACGTACTCCAGCTCGGACACCCTTGCCCCTTTCCCAAATAAATACTCTAACTTCATAACCTAATCCAGGCACAGCATCCCCTTCATCATCATCACAAAATGAACAGAAGGTTTTAGACAGATGGCAGGAGAGGGCAGGCTTGTACGGTGGTTAGGAGGTTTATCGAATGGCAGTAGGACTGGGACAGAACTGCCTGTCCCTCATGTGGTGCGATTTTCCCAAACCAAATTGTCCCTTTCATTGGTACCGTTCTGTTGAGAAATGACCCAAACAAGTCTCAGTCCACAGTCAGATAAGGGGGAAATGACTTTAAGAACCGACAATGATCTGCCCGGAGCTCCTTCTTAGGCGAGGCGACCATTTCTTGGTGGTTGGGTGGCTAAATTGGACAGTCCTGCCCTTTAATTTAATCCAACGCTACATATTTGATCTTAAAATGAAGCACTCACCCTCACATTGAGAAAAATATGTCCGCTGTCTACACAAAACAAAGACATCCCTTTGCTCCTGGGCAGATCATCATACATTGGGACAGTGAATACTGAGGTCCTCCCACCCCCACCCTTGCAGAAATATGGTCTTCCCCCTTCTGGTGACTCTATTTTCCAGACGGTGGTTGGTATGGCTCCAGAAGGAGGCTGGAGAACGTGTTCACCTTTTCTGCACCCCGAACCTCGTGGGGAAGAAGGGGCAGCTTCACGATGTGAAAGTCTTCATAGAGATCCTCCATCTATGGGGAAGTAATCAGAGAGGACAAGATGTTGTGAGTGGCAGCAAAGACAGAATCTCCCCAACACCCCCTCCAACCCCAACCCCAATCATTTCTCGACTTTTGTCAACTTGAGGTCATTACCAGAAGGTAACCGCCATTTGGGTCATACTTCTTTTTGGGTTGGCCGCCACAAGCAAACCACCAATCTTCGCTGGTCTTTCCCCTCCCGCACATCTACTAGGAGAATGCCTGGGCAGGGGTTTCTTTAGTGCACACACCACCAGATTCATAAAGTCTAAACTTTAGAGATAAGGTAGTCCCCGTTCACTTGAGTGACTCGGAGATTACATAACATTTTTAAGTGGATTCTGGAAGGGAGAGAGAGCTGGCGCAGTTCTTTCAAGGCAGAGGAGATGAGCTCTAACTTTCTTTGGCTGGTGAGTAGTTGAACTGATGTGTGGAAAAGTGCTTTGATTGATGTTAATGAGGAATCTGGGAAACCAGTCAGTAATCCATTGACTCTGCCCTTTTGTGATAGGAGATCCCAAACCATGTACCAGAAGAAGTTCACAAGAGGGAGAAAACGCTGATTTTGCACAATGGTGTAACCCAAAACTAGACTGTTTGTAAAGTGATGGCAATAATGCAGAAACAAGCATTTACAATGCAACGGTCTCGGCATTGTTAAAGTTAGAGCTATTGGCATTGCTCATGACATTATTTTTGTTTATGTTTTTGTTTTTAAAACATTTAATAGGCGGCAGGGTGGGATGTAGTATGGTGTATAGTAATCTTCTGGATGTCCTTTAGTGGCGAGTAGTCTGGAAACAGAGTATATAGTGTGGCTGTTCAAAAAGAGGCAGGCAAGGTGCAGAGTAGACTTCTGTAGTACTTTCAGCTTTCTTATCAACTGTGCACTGATCACTGACACCCTATATTAGCAGATGAAATTGTGGCATGCTCCAGACTAGAGAAGAAATGCAAACCACCTGGACTGTTTCCTCAATTGAATTTTATGTTGGTGTTTGCCCATAACTTTGCTGTGCGCGTGGTTTCAGATTGTGGGCTGCGTGCAAGTCACTAACAAAAGCTTTATTTTATGTACAACTCTTACTTCCTGTAAGAAACATACGTGAAGACATTTTTTGGGGCTGAGGAAACACATGCAGGGCAGACACCAGTCATGTGACGTATTTGACTAGGCAATTACCCCTTTTTGCAAGTCTACACTCAATCACAGCACAGAATGACTAGCAATGTCTGAGGCAGGAACTTTGTACATATTTACCTACTGAAATGTTATTGAGCTGCTGTGTTTCTTCCAACGGGTAATCGAGTCCCTCACACAGCCTATGTTGACCAACTAGTTACAGCATAGGTAGGTTTGCTTTTCCATACATTTATAGCGGTCTGGCATAACCTATTTGTGTATGGACTGCGCACAAAGCAACAAGCGTCAGCAGTGGCAAAATGTTAAACGAAACTTAAGACACGTTATTGTGGGGCCGTAATTTATTTCCTCCAACATCCATGTGGCAGATCTAAGCACGATCTGGAATAGATTGATAAGTGTGTAATAGATACAACAGGGGGACCACAGACCCCCCTCGAGTTCTCAAGAAAACGGGAGACTCAATATCGTGCATTACTGAAGAGGTACTCAAATATCAGACAGCTTGTAAGGGTTGATGTAGCAGAACTCGGGGTTTTCAACACTACACTGAAAACGTTTATTGTACACGTTAACTGTTTGCATTGCTTGCAGTGTACTGCAAGGTCCACTTAAAATGCAACTCCGGCTGTATCTTAAACTGTTTGTGACATTAGCCAGAGATGCAGCTATCACTGGACTGGCCTCCTCGTTACCAGCCACATTTCTCAGCTCAGTGTGCGCACACATCATGAAAGCACAAACTGACTCTCAATGGCGCCTTTGCACTCAAGAGGCTCACTTCGGAGATTGTACACCATCCTAAACGGATGCTTTATAAAAATGTAAAGCTTGCGGCAAAAAAACAGGAAAACCGTGAGGTACTGTGGTTTTATGGATATTCCCCTTTCATTCACGATCACCGCGATGGTAACAATCCTAACTTTTCTTATTAATGTTCAGAACAGCGCTGGTTTTAAATGAGATGACGTGTGCAATGGTTTTTAATAAAAAGGCACAATACAACCGTGGTGCTGTAAAGGACAGGTAACAGCAGACTCAAGACTTCATAGCACTTTACTTCTCGGGCGGTACTTTATGACAGTCAAATACCGTGGATCGTTCAGCATACACTTCAAGATTTGACGTGCACCTCATCTACACCCGACTCCATTTTAAATCGTATTAAAATCGTGGATGGTAACCTTGTAATAGGTTTACGGTGTTCCTGTCGCTGAACTTGTCTTTCATACACGTTTTTCAAGTTTAAAGCTGTAAATGGTGTGTAACTTTACATTTTAAGATCTGAAACGCACTTCAAATTCTCCTCGGTATCCTTATGCAGTTTGGGAGGACTGCTAACGTGTAAGGGGGCCTGTGATTTGTTCCACCTCAGCCAATTCTAGTGTGCCGCTCAGAATTCCGAAGCTCGGATTGGCTGCGGTGTATTTACATGCCTCTGTCCGTGCAGTCGTCCGAAAGCGTGTCCTTTGCCGCCGCTCAGATTAAAGTGACCTGGCAGCCTGAGTTGGCTGTGTCCATTTCTATCCCATGAGGAGTGTTGATTACGCATATGCTAGGCTTGGCAGCTGCCGCATGTTCTTTAAGGGTACAAAGGAAAAGGAAGGGGAGCGGGAAGTAGGGCTTCCCGAACAACGGGAGGAAGGGGCCGTCGCAAGTAGACAGACAGCAGAGGCAGCAGTTACACGAGGAAGATAGCTCAAAAGGACACACTTTTGTAAAGTTCTGCAACAAACAAAGAAGTAGCACCTATAAACAAGTCAGAGCAACACGCATCGCGCAAAAGTGAAACCGCAATGCAAAAGTATACAGACGGCTCACTTTGCTAAAGCCGAATGGAAAGAGAAAAGCAAATCAATGACCGGTGGCAGACGAGACAAACAAACAAGGAAAATACCTTAGAAATAACGCACAACTGCAAAACAAGATCCTCACAGCCAGAGAACAATCGTCACAGCTAGAGAACAGCAAAACAATGGCGGATGGAAGCTCCGAAACTTTTTCGGATTCGGGGGCGTGTTCCTGCTGTTCTAAAAGGGCGTGGCTAAAAAGTGGAAAGAACAGCAAGGAACACGCCCCCGAATCTGAAAAAGACGGAGCCTATTTGGAGGGACGGCTCTCTCCTCCAATGGCGGGCCTCCGTTTAGGAAGCCAGCCAATGGAGGAGAGGCAAAAAGAGAGGCGGGCTAAGGAGCCACTCTAGGAAACATTAAATCTCGACTTCCGGTTCTGCCTTCGGCAGACCGGTAGTCCTCGACCTAAAAAATAAGCATGTTTGGAAAAGGCGCGAAAGGGAGTGGGAGAAAATAAATAGGTTGGGTTATGCAATAGCATACAAGGGTTTCGACTGGGACTCTCCCCGTTCTTCCATTGATATTAAGGTCAAGGATAAGTCTTGACATGAGAAAGTCCAACATTGTCAAACTGGAACGTCAAAATAATATCACAGCATTAAAACTGTATGAAAATACAGAAACTCAGAACAGAAGGAAGCTGAAGTAAAAAACACAATAGCCTAGCTCCCAGTCAAGCTGGACTGGGTCTCTCCTCAAGTTGAAAAGTGCCAGTGTGACTGTAGTTAAGTGCCATTACTGCCTGGTTTTGGAAGCTGTTGCACTGTGTAAGATAGCCTCAACTTGGTGATAGTCATGAACTTTACCAGTGTGTGATATCTATGCCGTTCACTGAATCAGATTTGGGTGTACAATACTGCATCATCCTATGTGGTCCTTTGGAACCCGGTAACCCCAGCGCTGTAACCTTCAACTTGGAGGCTTAGTGATGGAGTAAGGCTCTTTCTGCACCATCATAGTCATTCAAACTGAGCCTCTCAGCAGAGCACCAATATGATCTGAGCATCACTTTTGCCTTAGAACAAGCGTACTGACCATCCTTAGAAGAATGGGCAAGGTCATTCGCAATAGCTTCTTTGACTTCCTGCCTAGAGATTAGTGCAACTTGCGGGGCAATTCTGGGTGCTCAGGTACAGGAGAAGGGTTTGTGCACAGATGGGTCATCAAAGAAGGAAGCCCTAGCCAATACTGACAAAAGTAAATCTTCTGTGTTCTTCCCCCATTGGCTTCCTATGTATGCACTGATATGTCGTGTCTGTGAATGAACCAGTCTCTTTGGTTCAACTGTGCGTCCTCACTCCCCCAACTGATAACTGCCAAGTAGTTTCAGTAACCTGGTCTGTAAATACACACACTTCTTGTGCTTTACAGATGTGAGCTTCCGAGCAATAAGGAAAGGCCTAGAGCAGTAACACCAGAGTTATACAATAATTTCCCCTGTAACCATGTTTGTAGCCTGTAGTACAGTAGATTCACATGCTCTTCATATATACACACATGTATACTCCTGCCATCTAGTGTTGTGTCAGGACATGTGCAACTTGTTTACCTCTAAGTTGTTTTCACATTACAAGACCAGCTGTGCCTCAACCCTTGGTCCACAATGCCCCAGGACCAAGACTACACATTGTTTTCCTCTCAGCAGATGAGTAGTGTGAGTGAAGTGCAGTATCAAAGACAGTGTGAACTGTGCTTTGCAGAACCTGATGAAGTTGAAAGGAGAAACATATATGATCCTAAATAGCTTCTGAGGTGGGGGGTGGGCTCTTGTGAATCTACAGCACTACATGTTACACAGTAACATTTTCAATTAGTAGCAAGAGTGGCTGTTGAGACACATGCTCTGCAAAGATTATTAATTAGTTTCTCCCCAAGGCAGTAGCTAGTGAGCAGACGATGCAGATGTTTGAAACAACGTTCTCAATGTAGTATGGCTAACTAAAGCCTACTTGTAGACGTAAATGTCCACACAGTAGATTTTGTTGTTGACCAAGTGGCAGCTTTATAGAGGTCTGCTAAAGGTATGGTTCCCAAAAAGGCCATAGTGGTGCTTTTCTTATGTGTGGCATGAGCATTTGTGGGCACATGCAGAGTGCCCTTGGCTTTGGCATGCCAGGTGTGAATGTCATTGGCAAGCCACTCCCTAATATAAGCTTTTGACATGGGGTGTTCCAATGTGAGGCATGTCTTTTTTGCAGATGGACTTGGTTTTGTCAAGACCATACCAGTGCCCTCTTAAAATCTAATGTGTAATGCCCTCTATGCTACAGAGTCTGGGTGCAGGAAGAAGGTGAGCAGTTCAATAGTTTGATTGACATGAATGTAGAGACGCCTTAAGTAGGAATTTGGGGTTAGTTCTAAGGACTAGCCTATGCTTATGAACATTGATAAAGGGTTCGTCTGTGAACATTGCCTGTAACCCACTGTCTGTTGTAAAGAGGTGATGGCCCTCAAAGAGCAGAACTAAGTCACAGGAATTTAGTGGTTAAAGGTGGACCTAATAGTCGTATGAGAACCACATTTAAGTCCCAAACTGAGGCATTCTGGGAGATATGACTCCCGAGGCCCTGTATGAAGGCTTTAATGGTAGGGGTTTTAAAGAGGAATGAATGTTATCCATTTTGCGTGCATGTTGCAACTGAAGCTAAATGTAAACAGATCACAGTGTACGTTAATCTGGCTTTCTGCAAATGTAAAAGATAGCATGTAATGTCATGCACGAAGACATTAAGGGGGTCTATGTGCTAGTAAATGCAGTAGTGGACAAACTGTTTCCACTTGGTTGTATAACAAGCATGCATGGAAAGTTTACATGCTTCATGCAGGATTTACATGCAATTCTCTGGAAGTTTGAGGTAACCAAACTCTAGGACCATAGGTGCCAGATGGCTAGAATCAATTGCCTTGGGTCTGGATACTCGAAGTGAACCTGTTGTAGATTATGGGGTCAGGCCTGAGGGCAGTTTCTTGTGTGGGCTCACGGACATCTCAGAGAGCATGGCGGTCCAGTGTTGCCTGGTCCTAGACGGTGCCACTAGGATGAGGGTCATGGCAAATTAAATCATTTTCCTCACCACATGCAGGATGAGAGGGAGAAGCAGAAAAGCGTACGCAAATATCCAGTTCACTTACAGTACATTGCCCATAGACTAGGGGTTTGGGTACCTGGAGGCAAAGTTTTAGCATTTAGTGATTTTCGGGGGGGGGGGGGGGGGGGGTTGACGAAAAGATCAATATGGTCCCCGTAGCATCTTACTTGTGCCTAGGTCATAGGTGTTCTATGTTCCAGATTTCAGGAGAGTGGTTGACTGAGGAGAGTCTGTTGTCAGTTGGTAAGATGGAAAATTGTGTCCTGTTTCTTGAATGAATCTTTTTTTTGGACCTTATGCTCTCTCAGTTTGTGGGTTAATTTGGGAGCCTTACTACAATTTGGCAACGAGGATGCAATACAAACGTGTACAATGCACAGTGGAATCTGTAAAAATTCATAACTACTTTGCGGCAGTTCGCTTCCACAAGCAACTTTGGGGAGGAGGGGAGATTACAGATGAGCAAATAAGAGACCAATTCGTGTTGATGTGTGCGAATGACAAATTCAGGGAAGATCTGTGGTTGAAAGGAGATCATAAACTCAGTGAGGTGGTGCTAGTGGCAAAACAAATTGAACATTAGCAGGCATGTGTTGTGGAATTATGTCAAAATTCTACTAAAACAACTGAGCTGCAAGTGGTAAATGCTGTTCATTCCAAACCAGTTGTGGTATCCAAAAATAGATACTTGCAAAAAAACATAAAGGAGCGTGTTTTTAGAAGTGGTAATGTGGGGCTTTGGGCCAACAGCAATGATTGTCCTGCTCTCAAGTGTGAATGCAGTATTTGTGTGTGGGGGGGGGTAGGACATTATGCTAAGTTTTGCAAGAGTGGCTCGAGCTTTAAAACTGCAGATAAGGATCAAGGAAAAACAAATCGAGTAAATGTGGTAGATGAACCTTTCTTGTTGCATGTTCTGAGACTGCCAATGAAGTGAGTGGAGATGTTGAGCATCCTACAGATGTAGTTTTGGTGAATGATGATGATGTTGAAATGATGATGGATTCAGGCGCGCATTTGACATTAATATTGGATGGGATGTTTGAAAAATACTATATAGACATGGTTGAGTTGTTCAAACCGGATGTTAAACCTTTCTCTTATGGGGATAAACCCATAGAGTTGGTTGGCTATTTTAAGGGGCATTTCAGTTTGAAAGTGAAATGAACCGGATGGTAAGGTTATGTTCTTGTTGGTGATACCATTTTGAGCTGGCACCACGAGGCATTGTTGGGTATAACGCTAAATCCCAATGGCAATCCCAAACTTCAAGTCAAAGCTAATTGTGTCAATGATTTTCCTGAGCATCTATTGTGTGAATTTCCCTCTGTTTTTTCATCCAAAATAGGGTGTTTGAAAAACTACTTGCATGACACAAAACTCAAACCTAGTGTCATTCTCTTTTCTTGCAAAGCGAGCATATTCTTAATTGTGTGAGAGAAGCAGTCAAGCAGGAATTAGATAGGCTCTGTGGTGAGATTGTGATTGAACAGATGGAGGCGACAGAGTGGTTAGCCCCCATTGTAGTACCTCAGGTTATGCATTGATTTGAGAGTGTTAAATAAAAGAGTAATTGAAGACAGATTTCCTCCTCTGAACCTGATGGAGAGTATGCTTTCAGGTGCCAAGTGGTTCACCACTTCTGGATCTCACCACAGCGTATCATCAGGTTAGGCGTACGGAGCGTTCAAAGGATTTTACTTCATTTATAATGCCTTTTGGTATTTTCAAGTTTAACCGCATGACTTTTTGTCTGTGTTCAGCAGCCTCAGTATTTCAGAGACTGATGACAAGAATGTCTGGTGACATGGAAGGAGTCCTATTTTTTTTTCAGGACGATATTTTTTTTATATTTGGATGTGACAAGGAGCAGCATTTGGGAAGGGTCAGGAAAGTACTTACTATTTTGAATGAGAATGGGGATACACTCAAAGGCTAAGAAGTGTAATTTTGCCAGAGAAGAGATCGAGTACTAGGGTCATGTTATATCAGTCAGAGGTGTTCGACCTAAAGAGGATTTGGTAAATACTATTCTTAATGTGTCGAGACCAGAAAGGAAGGAAGATGTACAAACGTTTTTGGGAATGGCAGAGTTTTTTTTATACTTGTTTTGTACCAAATTTTGCAGGCAGGACTTGTGCTTTGAGAGGTTTGTTGAGGAAGGGGATCGATTTTAGTTTGTGTGATCTATCGGAATTTTTTTTCCCGGAAATTAAGGCAAGTCTGCAGGCAGCTCAGAATTTAAGTTACTTCATCCCAGGAATGTTGTTCTATACAGATGCCAGAGTCAAAGGCGTTTGAGCAGTTCTGAAGCAGGTTCAGATTAATGAAGTGGTCATCATCGCCTTTGCCTGTAGGGCTCTGAGAGGGTCAGAGTCACGGTATTCCACCATTGAGAATGATGGACCGGCTGTGTATTGGTCTATAGAAAATTAAGACGTTCTTGTGGGTACAAAGATTCAAGGTGTATACCAATCATAAACCATTACATGACATTTCTGTTTCCAGTCGCATTTACAAATGGGTTGTCTCGTTGCAAGATTTCCAATTTAAAGTGGTATATGTGCCTGGAGCGTTGAACAAAACAGTTGATTATGTTTCTAGATTAGCAGTGTCGGAGGGTGAGAGATCTGAATGGAAGATTGGTGGGTAGATGAAGACATTTAAGTGTGTAAGGTGAAAGAGGGGTGCATCTTGGAAACTGAATAGTTAGTTGAATTAAGCAAGGACAGACTGTTGTGTAGTGTGCAAGATAGAGTTCTCAGGGGAGGACCCTGGGATGTATCCAATGAAGGTGAGAAGGTATTTTGCAGGGTGAAAGAGGAGTTGTCTGTGAATAATGGATTGGTTATGAGAAATTTGAGATTGGTACCTCCGGAAAATGTGAGGAGACGTTTGACAGATCTAGCGCATATTGAACATCTCAGAATGATTAAGAAGACAAAAGAAAGGTGGAGAGGTGATTACTGGTAGCCAGGAATGCATCTCCAGGTGGAACATATTGTAAGAGAATGTGTGGAGTGTTCTGTAAGTGAAAGACCAAAAAAGTAAGACCGCCCCCTATGGTTTGAAGAAAGGTTCTAGCAGCACCATGACATATTAGGGCCTTTATGTGTGGGGGTCATGGCCTATTTATTTATTGGTGCTTATGGATATATTCTCCCGATAGCCTGAGGTTGCTGTTGAGTCAGAAATTACGATGGCATCTGTAATTAAGTTACTGGAAGAAATGTTCAGTCGAGAGAGTAAACGAGGAGCAATGCTTACGGATAATGGTGTTTGGTTCACTTCAAGTACAATGGAAAGATTCTTACGTGAAAGGGGTATTCTACACAAGAAGCGTTCACTTTACAATCCAAACTAATGGCATGGTGGAGAAATTCAATAGAACCTTCCAGGAGGGTTTACAACTGGCTAGAATGAGTGAAAAAGATTGGAAGGAGGAGTTATTGAGATAGATGAGACTAAGCTACCACTGGCCAGTCTCATTTGAGTCGTTTTACAGGAGATGACTCAGTTCGATGACTTGTCCATTTTGGGTCAAGAAAAATGTTTGTCCGGATGAATTTGAGTGGTTGGAACGCAGTTGAAAGTTGATGGATGAGTATGTGGTAAGGGAGGAGGGTAAACAAGCGCAAAGGAAACAACCTGCATAAAGGGGTTGTGGATGTAAAGGTGCGAGTTGGAGATGTGGTGGTTAAGCACCCGGGAGCATGCTGTAACACACTTTCTAAGTTCACCAAGCCGTTTAAGATTGTGCAATTGTTTACAAATGCAGTGAAGTTAGAAAATGGTCGCATTTGGAATCTTAGACAGGTTGTTGTGATCACTTGATCACATTGGGTGACGTAATGAGGGTGAGATTTGCAGTTTTTACATGGTTTCTCATTGAAATGGGGTTTACCTGTTTATTGATGCATGGTTATCAAATCATATGCTATTATTAGATCTATGTTTTGCTGCGATTCATTTTTTTATATTTGAAATATTGTACCTCTCATCTGTTGTATGATATTGAGGTGTTCCCTGGTGTTCCTTTCCCTTGTTTTTTCCCTCTGCCTCCTTCCTTGTCTTCTGTGATAACATTTGTAATGTTTGGGGCAGGATGTGTGGCATCTTACTTGTGCCTAGGTCATAGGTGTTTTATGTTCCAGATTCCATGAGGGTGGCTAACTGAGGAGAGGCTCGTGTCAGTTGGCTAGCCAGGGGCTTCCCCAGCTCCCGAGGCCCCCACCCTGGTTTCCCTGAAATGTCGATCGGCGCGTACGTTGCGCTGACGTCATTCGAGTGAAACCGAAACTGAAATGAGCCAAGAGGCTCATTTCAGTTTCCCTTTCTACGTGCTCAGGGGGCTATCTCAGCCCCCTGAGCACATAGAAAGACGGGAGAGGTATCGTTGGAAAGGGGAGAATCTCCCTTTTCCAATGGTACCCCTCCCCAGTGGATCCCCACAGGAGGGCGATCCCCAAGCAGGGATCCACCCGCTAGACACCAGGGAGGGGGGAGCGGCCCCTTGGGCAAGGGCCTTTGCTCCCCCCAGATTATTTTGGCAACATTTAGTCTTCTTGCCCCCCCTGGGGGGCAGATGGGGCAGTAGCCCCCAATCTGCCCGCCCCGGGGGGGGCAAAAAGCCCACTAGACACCAGGGAATTTTTTTACAAGTAAAAATAGGGGTGGGGGCTGCCCAAAACGGGCAGGCCTATGCCCCCACCCCACCACCCCAATTATTACAGTCTTTCTGCCCCCCCCCCCCCCGGGGGCAGATGGGGCTTGGCCCGTAATCTGCCCCTTCGGGGGGGCAGAAAGCCCACTAAACACCAGGGATTTGTTTTTAGTTTTTTTTAGGGTGGGGACTGCTCGAAATGGGCACGCCAATGCCCCCACCCACCCGCCACCATTACAGCCTTCGGGCATTGGCCCCTAATCTGCCCCTTCTCGGGGGCGGAAAGCCCACTAGACACCAGGGATTTTTTTAGAAAGTAAAAATAAGGGTGGGGGCTGCCCAAAACGGGAATGCCCATGCCCCCACCACCCCCTGCAATCATTACAGTCTTTCTGCCCCCCCCCAGGGCCTTGCGCAAAAAAAATCCCTGGTGGATAGGAGGCAGTCAAGTCACCCCATCCTGGATTCCCCTGGGTGTCTAGTTTTTAAAAATGTATAGGTTTGCTAGGTTTCCCTAGGTGCCGGCAGAGCTATGGTTAAAAAACTACAGCTAGGCGCCTTGCTGAAAAAGGGTAATTTTTCATTGTGAAAATGTGGTGCGTTCACGTTGGGTTTTGAGCAATTTCCTGTTGTGGGTACTATGCCTACCCATACAAGTGAGGTACCATTATTATCGGGAGACTTAGGGTAATTCAGATTTGTAAAGGAACTGTTATTACCTATTGACTTTCGATGCATTTCTGCCTTCCAAATGAAAGACATTGTGTAAAAAAGAAGTCATTTAAAAAAGTGACTTGATAATTCTCATGCTAGTATGGGTATTCCCAATTTCGGAAATGTGCAAATATCTACTGTTACTAAACTCTATATTTTGTTCCCATTTCAGAAATACATAGTTTTCTTTCATACCGATTTTTCCATGTACACATTTTTACAGAATAATTACTATATACCCGGTACATAATAAAAAACCATTGCAAGTAGCTGCTCAGTTTTGGCTCTGGGTTCGTTGGGTTCTTGGTGAACCTACAAGTCCTATATATCCCCACAACCAGTAATGTCCAGCGGATGTAACAGTATATTGCTTTCAAAGAGCTGTCATAATTAGAAGAAGTTACAGATGAAAACGTTGACACAAAAGGCTGTTTTTTGCTTTTGTAACCATTTCTACCATTAACTGGAAGGAGTTCGAAAGCACAAAAAATAGCAAAAATAGCAAAAATAGGCTATGTCCCAGAAAAATGCGAAAACTGTGTAAAAAATGTTGGGTTTCTGACAAAAGTCTGGTATCCCCTAAAAGCTGGGAAAAAGGGGATTTCAGCCCCACAAACCCTTTGATAACATTTGCAGGGAAAAACCCAGATGCTTTCATTTGCAGCCCGTTTTTCCCCCAAAAAACAAAATTTTGCTGTATTTTGGCTCATTTCTGTGACCCCTCCAGGGGAATCCACAAACCCCGAGTACCTTTAGAATCCCCATGATGTTGGAAGAAAAGGACGCAAATTTGGCGTGGATACCTTATGTGGTCAAAAAGTTACAGGGGCCTCAGCGCGCACTACCCCAAATAGCCAAAAAAAGGCGTGGCACAGTAGGGGGAAAAGGTCTGACAGCGTAGGGGTTAATATGACACCCCTAATGTGGTGGGGTCCAGGTGCCCTAAGTAGTCATGTGGTTAAGGTGACCCTGCTACCATGGGAGTGAGGTGTCTGTGGTAATGGTCACCTGCAGAAGCGGTTTGCGAAAAGGTCTACCGAATAACAGTTTTTTTCTGTTCCACCAGAGAAGATTGCACTCAGTTCTGGACTTGACCAACACTAGATGCTCCTAGTGAACATCCACTTGTGAACATTGTCTCACAAAGCATTCTTGTGGTGGATGCATGTGAAGCTTGGTGTGTGTGGCACTAAGCCATCATTTCCAATAATCTCATTACCTTTCTTACAGTAAGAGAACATCTACTCTGAAAAACAGGCAGCAACTTTTGGAATGCATTACCCTCACTTGGTTGAGGTATGTTTTCCATGTGACAACGTTCAGGATGGACTATAAGAAGGGTTGGATGTGCTGGGGATAAAAGTGGAATTTTGATGCATGTGAAAAAATGGAAAACCAAAAACTGTGAAACCACAATGAAGAATTCTGAATCCTGGAAAACCACATTTTTAGAAAAGACAGTTTTATTGAAACACAAATAAATAAAAAATTAAAGGAACCATTTTAAAGTAAAGATAATTTAAGTACAACATTACATTGAACTTGAGTGGAGTTTAGGGGTAGTGAAGGTTTTTGGGGTTCAGAGATATGTGATTTTTAAGAGTTGAAGGTTTTTAAGGGTCAGCGATGGGTGGCATTTAGGGATGTTGAGGAATATTTTAGGGATCAGGAATGGGTGGATTTTAACGGCAAATGTTTTTTTGGGTTCACAGATATGGGGAGGTTAGAGTGAGGGGCTTATAGGGTTCAGGGATGGGTAGTGTGTAGGGCTGGTGAGTTTAGGAGTGGTGAAAGGTTTATAGGGTTCAGTGGTGGGTGATCTTAGGGATGGTGAGAAGATTTGAGGGGTCAGGCATGGGTATTGAGGGGTTTTAAGCTTTCATGGATGGGTAGGGTTTACACGTAGAAAGGCGTTTTTAGGGTTCAGAAATAGCTGGAGTTTAGGGGGTAGTGAAGGTTTTAGGGCTCAGGGATGGGTGGAAAGAGCTTTCAGGGTTGAAGGCAGGGCCTGATAGATTGAGGAATCAAAAGTAGCCCTGGCAAAATTGGTCAAACTAACCCTGCCCCCTTCATCTCCTCAAGCAACCTCTCTTTCCATCAATCCATTCTCTCTGCCCGTCTCTCCTCTCCCTCACTGATCACTTTATCTACCTTCCACCTCCCTCCCTCTCTTGAACCCTCCCTATGCCTGCTGCAATTAACCTTCGCGAGCTGGATGAAAGTGTAAAAAGGCACCAGGAGTGGGCACTGAGCTTTCACAACCAGCCTCCAAGGTATAGGAACGGTGAGGGGTATTTAGGGGCCAGGGATGGATAGTGTTTAGGCATTGTGCGGTGGTCAGAAATAGTCAATGTTTAAAGGTGGTAAGGGGTTAGCAAATTAAAATGATCCAAATTAATTGTTTGACAATGTAAAAAGATAAACATCTAAAAAGTAAATAACTGAAATAAATACCGCAGACAAAAACGTTTCTGAAAGTAAGACATGCAGGCATTGTACTTACACCTCAATAAATAAGCATACAAAAGCCAATAAGTTAAATACAAAAAAGCAAAGACATTCTATGAATTGGCTTCTATGTAATGGGAAATACAATCCATCCTACAAATATCCATGAAACCGTTTAGGTGAAATTATTTCTCAATAATTGTTTTCCATAAAATTGTATTTCTATAAGAATCACGTACAACCAACATTTTTGGGCACTGATGATGAAACCTAGCCTTTGGCACAAGAATACCACTGTGAGTGTTTCCTATGAATAGCTCTCTGCTGCCACTCTTGATCAGCCAATTGCCTAACTAATGAAAGATGTGAGCAGAGTTTTAGTGCAGATGAGCTGCCACCACTGCCAAAAACTTTGACACAACCCTTGGGAATGTAGTATCTTCGAACTGGCAGAACTTTGAACTGGTAGTGTTGTCCACTTACCACAAACTGCAGATACTGATAGTGGGTTGGACTTATGGGGATATGGAAGTAGTGTGTGTCTTAAGCCGAATGCCAATAGGAAGTCAAATCGACAGAAGCAGGATGAGATCCTGCAGGGTAATAATATGAAATGACTTCAACAGGATGCATTGATTTTACAGGCTGAGGTATACGACTGGCTGTAGAGACCCATCCTTCTTGGGAAAGAAGAAGTAAAAGGATTACACCATCGCCATGTTGGTATTGAGGGCACCAGCTTGATGGCACCCATGGCTAGGAGCACCTGCATTTTCTCTTGAGCAGCTGGGGATGGTCACTGCTGAGGAGGTGGTGCAGTGGTGGTGTGGAACTCTAGAAGTAACCCTGTTGAACTACTGACAGCAGCCATTTATCACAGGCAATGCTCTCCCACTGGGGAGGAAATACCTCATTCCTTCGACAGGTGTTGTGTGGTCATGGGAATTGGATAGAGTCACTATTTGAGGCAGGGGCACCACAATTGGAGACACCTCTCCAGTTGCCCCTGTATCTACCTTGGCCAAATGTCTTGGAAGGCTGTGTGTCCTGGAAGGATTGCTGTTGCTTTTGGTAGCCTCCATCTGGGTAGATAAAGGTGGCACGCCCATCTGGTCTAGTGCTTATGAAAAGTAGAGTTGGGTGTAGCGATCTGAAGGGCACCCATTGCTTAAGCTGTTTGTGTCCTACTTAATCTTTTCTACCATCTCGTCGACCGAATAGCCGAAAATATTCTCCCCATCAAAGGTCACATTAATTGTACATCTGGCCAGTGGTCCGAAATCCTGAATCACGCATGCTGCTGCACGACTAAACTGGTGTTTATTCCCCGGGAGGTGGTATCCACAGCATCCAATGCGTACCTTATATTTGTGCTGCAAGATACCTTGCCCTCAGCTACAAGTTTCTGGCTTCTTTGCCTGTGGACCTCGGGGAATTGTTAGATAAGCAACTCCATTTCCTCCCAATGTTGGAGATCATTTGGGAAAGTAAGCTGACAGAGCTGGCGTTTCACCAGTTAGTAGTTTCCCAACCGCCACACGCTTTCCTGCAGCGTCAATCCTCTTGCTTTCCTTCTGGGGTGGAGGTGGAGCATCCTCGCTGTGTGAACTATGAGCGACTTTAAGGAACCTGGCCTTGTATGCGTACTGGATCATCATTGGCTAAAATGCACTTTCTTCTCCACCCATGGAGTACCCACCATATCTTTTACTGGTTCTTTAAAGTTGTGGCAGATTTTTCCATGCCTTTGAGCATAGCGCAGCATTAAAGGTGGCTCTGGGGGTCGAGCGGTGTCCACTGGAGGAGCTGGACTAGAAGGTTGGACCCTTTTGATTATGACTTTGGGGTTCGGTGCCCATCTCTCCCTCAGGAACAGTTCTCTGTCTCAGCTTGTAGATGCAGGAGGGGGGAGGTGGGGGAGGATGTCGAACTGGCTGGGATCGACCTTTTTGTGTCTCAGGAGGAAACGGGGTCCTGGATGTGTTCCTGGTCTTCAGTCCCCAGGGCTTTGTGGCTGGACGCTCTACTAACTTGTGCTTGGATTCTGAGGCTTCAGAGGATAAAATCTCCAAGCGTTATCCGTCTTGCACAAGACGTAGGCCGGATGGGCCAGCTTCTCCCTCTGTGCCAAAAATGTTCTCCTGCTTGAAGAAATTTGGGTTTTCAGACAACTGTTCTTTGCTGTACCCTGTGATGCCCCTAGTGCTTCTTCATTCAGTATCAAAGGGCCTTCTTGCAAAAGAATGCCTTACAGGCAAAGCAGCAGGTCTTGTTGTGCTTTGGTGACAAGCACAGTTTACACAACCAGTGTTGTTGTGAACAGGGGTACTTAGAATTGCACCTAGGGCTGAACAGCACCCCCTGCCCCTCGCCCCCACTTAAACTCTGGAATGCACCCTGAAATTCCTAGGTGTCGCACCGATGCAGGTCGCAGCTGTGGGATTCAGGTTCCAGTCCGGCAAAAAGTCTTGAGGTGCGGTGCATCAAAAAACGTCAAGTTGCCTAAATGAAATACTTACAGCTGCTGCAGAAGAAGTCTCCAACAGTTTACTGGTCGCTGGAGTCAAACTTCCAACAGATGGCTGCAAAGATCCCTTAGCAAAAGACTTTGTCCCGGAGATGGCATGCGAAAGTCCTAACCCGATAGCGAAAGAAAATAATCTGAGTCTTTCTCCGGGTACATTGTGGACCAAAGGTGGATTTGCAACAGATCTTGTGTCTCGAAAACAACTTCAAAGAAATCCGATCTCAGCTCTATAGGGCAGGAGTATGCAGAGCCCATGTATCTATAGCCACACATGATACAAACCTTCCGTTTCTAGTCTTAGCCTTTGTATGTCTGACCAGATATTATGTATACACAAATAGTTGATTATTCGTTGTGATCTTATGTCACCCAAGCCTGCTGCTTATGCTCACCTGGTCCAGATACTTGGATTGGATTTTGTGCCGAGCCTCACACATGCGACATGGCCTATCTGTCTCGGGGAAGACCAGCTGGTTCACGATGATGTTGTGCGTGTCAATCTTGCATTTGGCAAGCTCTTGGATTAGTCGCTCCGTCTCATAGAGGGACAGGAACTCGGCAATGCACACACAAATGAAGGTGGTCTGCTCCTGTTGGAGAAGAGGGAGCAAAATCAATGTAGGAGGATAATGCACATAGAATGAAGCTCTGCTGCTTAAGGATGAAATAAAAACAAGGATGACTAATGGTGGGGGGTGGGTGGCTAGGGAGTAGATTCATTTCAGTGGGTGAGCACATGGATGAAGGCAGTTTTTACTAGCGGGAGAGCCTTAAGGACAGTCACTACAAGAGGGAGTCAACTGATGGGGGTGGCGCTTTCCAAAGGAGGGCAGAGTCAGCAATCTATGTAGGGAGGATGGACAGTATAAGCAGTTACAAACATATTCTTGAAGTGACGTGAGAGCATGTGGGGGCAGATAGGGCCACAGAGCAGGCCAAGTTCTTCACAGCACCTACAAGCCATGTAAGTAGCCGAGTGCAAAAACCAAAAGCATTCACTCGCAGATAAAGACAAAGCCCACTTAACCCTGACAAACAAAGGGCAACTGAAAACTAAAAAAAAAAAAAATCCATAGAAATACCTAAACTGTGAAGAAAGTGGAGGGCTTCACTTGCAAGGTTGTTACCAGATGACTTTTTGTAATACAGTGGGTGATGTCTTTCAGGGCAAGGGCCAGGTGTGGTATTAGGGATGGGAGGGAACAGGATGGCAGGGTAGCCAAAACGAAATTATCAGGGTATGCAAATTGGCTCCTGCATGGATAGGGGTTGGGAGTTTCACTTTGGAAGGGGAGGGTCAATGCTTAATACACCCCCTGCAAGACCAGTGTGCACCTTGCAAGTGACATGCTCAAATATTGTCACGGTCCAGAGGTCCATAAAACGAGTATCCCCGGTAACAAATGATCACAATTCTTGGAGACCACTAGATTTTACAACCCTATATAAATATAATAACACCATTCTGTTGCAGCAACTTGACAAAGTAGCGTGTTATGCTCAAGAAAGGGTGCATGTTCATGTACTGAATAATGGTCAACAAGTATTGGTAATCATCCAATGTATCCCCTGTAACTCCCTCATCATTTTGTTTCATGTCCTCTAGTAAAGTCTGGACAACCTAATTTTCCTAATAATATTCTAGACTAGGGAGAGTTCACTTGCATGTACTAGTAAAACAAACTAACTTCACCAGACAGACCAAGGTTCAAATAATATTGCGTCTTTATATGTATCATCATTCTTCACTTCTGCCCTTCTGAAATGCTGTCTCTCTGTTGTGTAATTTAATGGTAATCAATCATTGGAAGGATTAAAGGCGGAGTCTCCCTGGGATTCAGACTAGTGATCTGTAGATCACTGTATATCTCGATGTTTAAGGTATACCTCGCTGAGCCATTCTGCTCACATGATAGCAGGTGGCTCTGAAACAGAAACAGAGCTGGAGTAGGGTCAGCTAACAGCCAGGAATGTGTGAAAGACTATTCTCCGGTGCTACTAGCTTTTCAGGCTGCTGTACCTGGGAGTGTTAAGAGTTTGAATAGGAGGAGAGACAGTCTTGTTATGAAGCGGTTAGACCAGAACTCTAAAATTAGAGCGTCCCTGCTTGAGTAAGTTGCAAAATCCTTTCCAATTGCCTTTGCCTCTGTTCGCTTCTGCATCTAAAAAAACCTATGAGCTCTCAGAAGTGGGCTGAAGACCAGTAATAAGCACCTACAAACAAAATAAAATAAACATTGTCCAGCCTGGCATGCGTATACCAAGGATGCCCAAGAGCCGAGCAGGCTGGATCCATGCCACCTTTTCAGGATGACTATTATGTATTTTATTTCCAGCCAGGTTCCTTGTATGTAAAGCTATTTTATGTGGATATAATGAGAATCGGACCTAGATTTGGCTCTCATGGAACTATGTTGGATTCCTACGGCCAAGGTAATTCGGGTTGGAGTAGCACACTATATACGGACGCAGTGGACCATTTATTTAAACAAACTGATCAGGACGAGTTGGCCGAGCGGTTAAGGCGATGGACTGCTAACTGGTTAAAAAAAAAAAAAGTGACCGGGCCAGCAAGGCTAGTTTGACTTGTCCTACGTTTGCAGAGTGATTCAGCAATATAAGAAGATTAGTAGAAAATGCTTACCGGATCTTTGAACTGCTCACTGACTGAGCGGATGACAGGTAAAGTCTCTTCCAGCTTGGATGCCAGCTGATCTGCATTCATATCCCCCAGACCCAGCATGTTACACATCTGGGGAAACAGAACAGCCATAAATAGGAATTACATTAATTTTTTTATTTGTGGGTTTCATTGGTGATGCACAACTTTGTTAGGCGCAGAGGGAAGAAACTGTCAAAATTGGGGCAAAGTGTACTAAACTAAAATAAGAGTGAAACAAACAGTGGAAATGCAAACACTATACAAATCCACACAGATTGTATCAAAGTATTAACATCTTAAGCTTTGGTGGCCACTAGGTGTCACTGGGTCGTCACTGTGATTTTGAGACCAGGCCCTGGTGTCACCCCTGTGCCCGTCTGTCCCTCAAGACCAGGGCTACTGGAATTATGCGATTGTGGGCCATGGAGATTTTTGCATAATTATAGATTTGCCACATAATCCATCATCTGCAGCATAATCTGCAGATTTTAACAACAAAAAAGTGGAAGGCCCTTTGCAAAGCTGGACTGGTCTGCTTTCTGTTGCATATTGCTATATTTGGATATTAAACTACTATTAATGAAGTGCCACCAAAGCCCACGGAGTGTTACTAAGTTTAAAAATGAAGAAAAGATGAAGTAATACTATTAGAGAATGTGCTGCATTATGCCGCATAATTTGCGTTTTCTCCCCACATAATTTGTCCCTCTCCTGCCGCATAATTCCAGTGGCCCTGCTCAAGACATCAGCCAATGATTACTGTGCTTGAACACAGTTGCCAGCTCTACTCTCAGGGACTTTATCCAGAGCCACAATATGACTGCACACAGTGTGTCGCTGCTGTAAGAGTTTGTTCCTAGAACGTCCTCCGACACTACAATACTTTAGCTAGCTGCAGTGTGTCAAAACTGCAAAATTCACCCCGGTTAACTATCAAGAGTTCTCTGAACATACTCCAATTGAGGAAAGAGCCAACAACGCACCTCTTAAAATAACACTGTCAAGGGGGACACAGGGTTAACATTGCTCAAATGTCACTGGTGATAAGAGCATGTTGTGAAACATAAATGACAATAAAAGATGGTGGTAATAAATTAACACACATCACGATGCACTGACAGTCGAACACTGCTCCCTGAACCCAGCAATCTCACCAATCGCTTGACTGTACCTTTGCTTTCACTTATAAAGTACACTGCCTGGCCTTTATGTTTGTCCTAGACAAATACCACTTATGTACATATTCTCAGCAGAGGCTATTTGCTTCTCCTGAACCTCAGGCGAGGCTATCACGTGACTTCCCACGGGTCGCTACTGCTTTTCCAAATACAACCTCGATCAAGGCTCTTTTTAGGTCTCACCTAGGCAGCGCGCATGCACTGCTCTAGGAGAATGCCTTTAGGAATCGGTCTGCACTCTGGCATGTGGCGGCATCCACCTTGTGGGAGCGAGCAGGGGGCCATCTGTTTGTAATTAACGTGGCCGTGCTGCTGCTCGCTCCCGCAAGGTGGATGCGGCCACAAGCATGAGTGCTTGAAAAGTGCAGACCGCTTGTCTTGCCTTGAATGGTCCCGCACCGTTTCTTGCTCTCCTGCGGCCGCTCTTGTTCCCTTTAAGCATATCTAAGATCTGCTCCCATCTCAGAGCGGACGCGGTACCCATTGTCCATGCTGCGTTTGCTCCCACCCCCTCCCTTTGTCCGTGTTCACCACCTAACTTGTCCCTCCTCCTCTTCGTTTTCTGGGGCTTGGTGTTTTTTTGTTTATTAAATGATTTTTTTTTATTTGGAAATACAATAGGAGAGGAGCCAACATCCAGTATCTCCATGGTGTGAGGACTGCAGCTGCTGGAAGTCTCACACGCTCCTCCTCCCAACACGCTGTTGCAACCTTTTTTACTCTAGCAGGCTCACTCGGCTGATGTTTACTCGCTGCATGGGCCTCTCCCCCGCCCCACCTTCCCCCTATGAAACACATGTGCAGCCCGCTGCTGGTGCTTCGTGTGCTCATTTCATCGGATGCACGCCACCTTCCCCCATACTACAAGTCTCTCGTTTCCCACGTCCTCACCCCATAGGAGCCTGTTTTAAGGAGACAGCAGGTGGTCCGGCCTGCCCATGGGTTCTGGCCGACCTGCTCCTGCCTCAGCCCTGGAACTGTTCTGCCTACTGTGCAAGGAGCTGAGGCAGCTTTAACTAAATACCCCATATTCTCTCTTTTTGTGCAACCTCCTCTCTGCATGTGGAGCGGCAGAAGCCCTAGCTTCTGGCTCAGGGAGACACATGCTGCCCACCTATATGTTGCATGCTGCTAGGAGCACAATTTACAGACACCTGCAGACCACCCCTGCAGGTTAAAGTACTGGAGGTAAAAGCAACAAAGCTAACATATGGCTGGTGCAAAATACACCACAAGCTTGTAAGCCACTCGACGGAGGGGATCCGACGAGTTATGCAAGCCAAGCTAATGCCAACACTCAGCTATGGCCACCTTGTCTTCCCTGGTCTGCTGACCAAAAAATTGGAGGGTCTATACACAATGGCGTATAGAAAAGTCTTCAAGCTCCCCTACACGACCAGGAGTTCACTGATCCGATTAGAGTTCAACATCACAAAAATGGACATTGAATGCAAAAAAGACATAGTCAAACTCCAACACAACGTGATCAATGCATGCCCGGGCACAATCAGGGCAACACTACAGATGGTCTTTACAGATAACAACAGTCGCTGAGCGAGGTATCTCTCGACTGCCATACAAACATTGGGACCATCAATCGAACCTTCTACAGACATACCATTAACAAAGTGTAGATTGAAGATCCTGCTAAAAAAGTGTGGCAAGAACATCTCGAGGCAACAAGACCTTGAACAGATCAGATTAGTACTAGGTGCAGAAGGCCTTGTTAATTCACATGAAAGCACTACATGCCAGCCCTACTTAAAAGCAGGTCTTGGAAGGCAAGCCCTACAAAATGTCATGAGAGTGAGGCTCTTAACCATGCCTATACAAGACTATAGAGCCCACTGAAAAAACTGGTCATCAAGTGGCTCCGGCTGTTGTCTGTGTCAACATCACACAGAATCTGCGGAGCATGTTATTTGCTGCTGTCCAGCCTTGCTTTCCCCAAGGCGCTTGTATTTAAGAACCATGCTTATACATCACGGCGTTAGATCATGTAAGGAGGCCTTAAGGCATATCTACACCACCACAGTCCCGATGGAGTTGGCACTAATTGGGAAGTTTTATGCGGCTGCTGGAATGCTCATACGATCAGCCAGAGAAGAGACGGTTGAATAAACTATGCTTCAAGTACCACTGACACTTGTAATTACTTATCACTGCATATTTAATATATATGTCTATACTAATTTTTGGTAGGAACAGGATGCCCCCAGCAGTTTTTGTAAATCCCCCGCATGTCAAATTCTGCATGCGTTGTCTCTAAATGGACTGCTTTTTTTCTTCCCTTTCTCTCTTTGGTACCAAGTCATGTGTGTTTAGTTATTTTATAGCATCTTTGCATTTTAAACATGTTGTCTTACTTAGATTTGGTGTATTTTATTACCTTTTCTAAACTTGCACTTTCTGCCGCTTTTGTAAAAGATTTTAAATAATCATACAATAAAGTTGATAAATTGCATGCTGCCTTTAGGTTTTGGGGGGTCTGGTGCCCTTAGGAGCTCTCCAGGATGTGGTGGAGACCACGATTCAGCAACCCTGTCTCCTGCATTCTACTGGTAAGGCACCCCCAGTGGACACATGTCTCCTTCCAAGAAGAGTGGGGCATGGATACAGCAGCTGTTACAGGCAAACTTGTTTCACAGGATGTTGCAATCACCAACTGGAGCATGTGACCTTTTGGTGATTTTGTTGAGCACATTGGGCTCTGTCAATTCCTCAATGTGCCAATTTCTGCAATTCGATGACAGGACTTTTTCCCTCTTTTTGCTCGTCAGTTTCTCTACTTGTCTATCTCTTCTCGCTCTGCATTTCTATTTTTGTTGCTGCATGGAAAGTTATTTCCTTTGATCTACACACCATTTTCTCTCTCTTCTCTCTGTTGTTTACATGCTCTCTGCCTGTCCGTTTTGTGCTGGTTGCTTGTCCCTTTTCGCTCTGCATGTCACCTCTTTATTTAAGACTTTTTATTTGGCGCCACAAATCACCTTTGGCATAGCCAATAGGTCTTGCCTTTGAGACCTTTTAAGTGTTTAGTTATCCAGCACAATATCAATGGTGCAACATCAACTGTTGGATGGCTAAACACTTATAAGGTCCCAAAGGCGAGACCTATTGGGTATGCCAATGCTTGTTTGCCTTGGTATCGACGCCACTGCTGCACGCAGCCGACTTAACCCAAGAGCCTCAGCCCTAGACAGGCTGCGGAGTGCCCCCGCTGCAGCGGCATCTGCCTGCCTCTCTAGGGCCGCAACTACTGGCAGACCTGCGCCTCTCCCTCTATAGCCACAGCGTGCCTTGTCACTGGGTGTGATCACAGCACAGCACTGTCCGTCTGCCCCCTCGAGACGGCAGGCATTGGATGTAGTAGTAGATTCAGGGCCACGTCCTCTCCCAGCGCGGCCTCACTTGTTACATCCCACCAGGCGCGCAACACCCATTGGGCTCACCGGGCTTCAGCCCCCCCCCCCCCCCCCCCCCCTCATGTGTGTCAGCCCGGCTGAGACAGCCTCGCGGGCTGGCGTCCGTCTAATTACAGCCGCACCCGAGTACTTCACAGGTCTTTAAAAGACCATTTACTCGTTAATGAGGCTTTTGTTGTGTTTTCACCCCTTCTTACAGCCACTCTGCCTATGGCTGGAAGACTTAGCCCCCCCCCAAATCTTTTTCAGCCCCCCCCCCCCCCCCCCCCGAAATTTGGCTCTAGTTGCCCGCCTGCATCCCACTCTGAATGTTTATTTCCGGTCAGAAGAAGGCACATGCGCAGTTTTTACAGGCCACAGCCTGTGCTCACGAGGAGGGTGAATAAACATTCTGGACGGGGGCAATGGTCACAATACCTGCGATATGAAGGGGCTGATCTGGTTTTTTATCTGCATGAGCCGGCCCAGCCCCCGCTCCACGATGGTGGGGAAGTTCAGCAGCCGAAGAGTGTGTCCCGTGGGGGCCGTGTCAAACACCACCACCGAGAAGTTCATTCCCTTCACCAGCCTGCAGGAGAAAAACCCAGGTACAGTCAGAAACGAGCCCGATGCCTAATCCCAGCCAATCGTCCAGTGGAAGAGCAAGACATGACAGAGTCCTGATTCACGAGATTTTGGCAACATTCATTCATCCATTCCTCAAATAGCCACGTCCAGACTGGTATGCCCACATGCCAGCTGCCGAACAATACTACCACTTTGACAACCACTTGCACCACAGAAACCCTATAACCTGGTATGAGCCCAGACTTCCCTCAACACTTGACTTTGTTAAGGGTTAGAATAGCACTAGCGGTTGTCCTGCCCTTAGTGTAGTATCCAGGCAGTGAGCAGCACATGTCATAATACAAGACAAAGGACACACCCTTCCCGGATACGGCAACCCCAAAGAAATCCCACACCGCCATATTCTCAAACATTTAGTGAAATATAGGCTTATACCTCCCTCTCTAATATGAAGACCCAGAAACCACAGTCACAAGCAAATACTTGTTTAATACAACACAAACAAGTTGTTACACTTGTCACATCATTCATTAACGGAGATCAGGACAAAATACCCACCTCCTTAGACCCCCTCAAGATGCTTTCGAATAAAGCCTCAATATGAACTCCAAAACTGAAATACATTAACACTAGATGCAAATAGCGGATACCATCAAACCTAAATAAATCAGTGTAATGTATGTTCCAATTGCAACGTGCACGAGCTAGACAAAAATATAAATACGGCTCATATGGCTTCTGTTACTAAACTTGTATGGATTAAGAGAAACATGGAATGGCGAAATAGGACTATTTTAGTTGACAGCTGCTAATGTCAAGTTTTTCATAAGACCTCTTCTTTTAGTTTTTTTTATTATGCAATACATTGACCTTCATTTCCATGATCTCTAGCCCATAAACAGTGTAAAATATATTAATTGAGAAAGGCAAATCACTGTTTACACACTCTGATGTTTACTGTTGTAGATGTAGTCAAAAGAGAAGCACCACCCATCTGCTGACAATCCGAAGTTCAACGTGGAACATCGAATACTGCTTCACTACTTTTACCCAACCGAACAGAGGCATTCACCACCCTACACTCAACAGTCTCTAGCCCTATACACCACAGGCAGTCAAGGAAAGGTACATCTCTTCTGTTACTCATGCATGGCAGTCACTTTCATCATCAGAATCTCTAACCCTCCCGCTCTATCTGTTCCACCTTTACAGTTCTCCCTCTCAAACAAGTGGTCTGCTACACTTTTCATGGCCACTCTGTGGTTCATTTCATCTTCAAAGAAGGGGACACAGGTTCTGAATCCCTTGCCAGTGTTGCTGAAAGTCTCCCTGCTGCCATGGAAGGCTTGCTTGTGGTCTCCTGCCCTCGTGACCATGAACCTGTTAGCTCCTACCACCACACTTCAGGCCATATAAATGTCAATGGTGCATGCGTATGTGCTCCTGGGCTTCTATACCTCAGTTTATGACAAACCCTGGCGTCTGCACCTCCTTGTACAGCCCCTTGCCTCGGCAAAGCGCGCTGGTGCTTGCTGACCTACAAAAACCATACACACCTCATGACTTCCGCGTAACTCATTGCTTCGTCAATGCCAGGGAAGGCACTCATAGCCTCCTGCATCATCTTCTTGCCCATACTGAGCATGTTGTCTTCCTCAAAGAACTCATCCGGAAGCTCGGCCACCCCCAGGCTGGGGTCGATCTCCTGCAATGTGTTGATGGGGAGAGAAAATGATGGTCAGAGTTTGCAGATGTCCATGGCCTCTCTGTATTAGCCGTCAGCAACTGAAATAGTCACAGGAACACTTAAAACAACATGGACACTTCCTGGGACTGCAAAGGTTGATGCTCTGTCACCCAGAGCACTGTGCCAACAATGGTTTGGAAACCAATATGAATATATGACCATTGCCACTTTCAACGACAAAATGTTGTTTCAAGCAACGTCAATAATGTTCTTTTAATTTTATGCTCATGGTGACTTCAGAGATAGTCACAAAAAACAGGGCGTAATGAAAGAGCCCACTCATTTTTGTAATCGTTCTAAGGGAAAGCAACTCAAAATTCTCCAGCTGTTGCAATCATTACAGGAATCGGAGATATGATCAGTCAGAAATCAATCAGATGTGCCACAGAGCAGCCAAAAATATGCCAAAATGGCACACCGGAGGCGCACCTGCACATGTGGCTGTGGCACCAATAACACTCATAGGCAAACAGCAAAACAATCCTGTGCTCCTCCACAGGCATTTAGGAGAGCATGAAGAGCAACACTTATGCTTTCAGCCAAGTTTGCATGTGGACAGGAAGATATGGCCTTGGCATACTCACCATTGCAAAGAGGTTGTCATAGCCTTTCACTTTGGTGGGCACCTTGGAAAACTTCTGATCGAAGGCATCGGAGATGTTATGGGCCGGATCAGTGGAAATAATTAGCACGCTCTCCCGTACCTTGGACAGCTGGACAGCCAAGCTGCAACTGTGAACAAAAAGAGAGGTGGGCATGTTTATAGTAGAAAATAAAAAGGTGGGCATGGAAGGGTCCGAACAAAGACAGAGGTAAGCAGGATAGGGGAGCAAACAATACGACCACGGCACTTATAGGAAAGACTGTGGGGGTCAATAGGGAAAAGGTGAAAGAACTGGCCATAGAGGTCAAGAAAAAGAGGCAAGAGATCGGGCAAGCACATGAGGGGCAAAGGCAGGCACATGATCAGCACATATATTGGGTACATCATAGGCAGAAATGGGTAAAGACATTGGAAGTTACGCAACAAAGACAGGCGCCTCGTGAATGCAAAAATACGTTATTTTTTCTAAAAAAAACAAGTTCTTAAGTGCAAAATGTTTCTTCTTTATTAGGTGGTTAGGTTAAAGGAACAAGTACAGGACATATGATGATTCTCCAGGAGAACTACCCTTTCTTACTAGACCCCCTCAGTGGTGTAGCAAGTTGGCGGACCGCCCCGGGAGGCGGTCTTCCCCCCATCTTAAATGTGGCAAACGCAGGAACCGCCAGCACCCGTGCCCCTCACCCACCCCCCTTCAATATGGATGCGGGGCGGCAAAGGCAGGGCCCACCAGGAGCGCCAAAGTGGCTAGCTACGCCACTGAGACCCCTACACTTACTCTAAATGCGTGCAATTCACAAAATTGGGATGTATGCACTTTCCATCAAAAGCATTATAATGGTAAGAACTGAGGGCACACGCAAATATTACGAAGGCCTACTGTGGTGCTTAAACAGAGAATGTTTGTACGATGTAAAGACAGAAGATGGGGAGGGATTTGACATTTCGCCATATCTTCCTCACTGTTATACCAAAAGAAACAAGGTGAAGGAAACAACAAGGAGAGGCAATGAATACAGAAATAATCTGCCAGGTACATTAATTGGTAATAAGTCATTACAACACATCTCCTTCCTATAGATGATTACTTAAAAACAATCATGGTTCCAGCCTGGTGGACGATGCGGGCGTGTAGTGACAGTCATCTCAGCTTGGACACTGTCAGAGAGAGAAAGATCACCAGCGACATAATTCTTGGCAACAGGAAAACTGTTACATTTAGCAATGCTGTCCATACTCCTAACACAACCATCTTCCAGAGTCACAACATTAGTACTGACCTTTACCACCTGTAAAGTCAGAGTGGAATCAATCGTAGAACATTCCTCCCATTCATCTTGTGAAAGCCCAGGGCGGCTAATCAGTAGGACGTGGTCATCGAGGTTCCCATCATTTCCCCCAACATTACCTTCCCATGGTAAACGAGACAGGCAGTCGGCCACAGAACGTGTGTTCCCGTGGATAAAGTCGACTTTGAAATTATAGCCTTAAAGACCCAGTATCCACTTTGCTATGCGGGGAGTAGTGTTTTCTCTGCCTTTTGTGGAGTAAATGTAGGTCAGGGGTTTATGGTCTGTCTTCACCATGAAAGGAAGCCCCCACAAGAAAAGCTTGAAAAGTGTGATCCCCCCCAAAACACGCTAATGCCTCTCTTTCTATAGTTGAGTAATTCGCTTCAGCATCCTTCAGTACCCTTGATGCCAGGCCACAATTCTCTCTTTACCATCAACCACTGGCATTAAAGACGCAGCCAACCTTTTAGCGCTAGCGTCAGTGTATAGGATTGCCTTGCGTGTAGTGTCAAAATTACCCAGGGACGGAGCATTTACAATAGCTAATTTAACACATTCTAAAGGACATCTCCTAGTCCCCATTTTCTCTAACCTGACTGAACTAAAAGGGCAAGCCCCTTTACCAGGGCACCACCTGCCACGGCCCCACCTACCTTTTCTACAAGTACACAAATTGGTCCCAGGTCCAAACTCCTCGTAGAGGACTGGACACGTGAGCTTGAAAAAACCATTCCTAATCAAGATTCCGACCCAGTCAAAGCTAATAGAAGCTTATCCACTTGGATTGAGAATTCATTCAACTCCGTGTGGCCCAAAAAAATAGTTCCGAAGAAAAGTGGACCTAATAAAGCCTCTTGGTTCTCCCCGGAACTACGCCTTCTAAAACAACATTGCAAGAAGCTAGAGAGAAGGTGGAGGATTGATTTTTCTCTGGATAAGAAATCACAATACAGAGCGGCCATCGCATCATACAAAGCAGAAATTAAAAAAGCCCAAGTCGCCTATTATGAGGAAAAAATCTCATTATCGGCCAACTCCTCTAGAGAAATATTCCGCATTGCAAAAAAACTCCTCAAAACCCCTGACCCCCCAGTGGCACCAGATCTATCTGGACGCCGGTGTAATGAACTTGCAGAATTCTTTTCCACCAAAGTCCATAACATTCTCAGGCACCTCCCCCAACCGCACTCTGATCCAATACCCAATTCCATTGCACCTGAACCACAGGAGATTAACTTTCACTTCCAGACCTTCCCCCCGCTTACCAACGAATCTCTCCTTCCCATTTTCAACTCTGTTAAGAGCGGGTCCCCTCTCGACCCGGCTCCACCCAACATCCTGAAACAGATAGCCCCCACAATTTCCCCCCGTCACCATTGTGATCAATGCCTCAATGGCCTCAGGAGTAGTACCACAGGACTGGAAAAAAGCAATGGTAAAAGTACTTTTAAAAAAGCCTCACTTGGACCCGGCGGCGCTGGGCAACTATCGCCCAATATCACTCCTCCCCGGAGTCAGCAAAATTGCAGAAAAATGTGTCAACCTCACACTATCGGCATTCCTTGAATCCCACAATCTGCTCCACCCCTCACAAACACCTCGCCAAGGTACAGACAGCATTGTTAGCGGTGGCGGAATAAGCAAGAAAGATCCTGGACTCCGGAGGATCCTCTGCCATAATCCTCCTCGATCTAAGTGCAGCCTTTGACACGGTGAACCACCGCACTCTGGTTCACCGCCTCTAGAAGGTAGGAGTGTCAGGTACGGCCCTATTCTGGCTCCAATCCTTCCTGGAAGAAAGACACCTCCAGGTATTCGAAGGTGAGATTCTATCCAAACCCTTACCGCTGCAGTGTGGAGTCCCCCAGGGCTCATCCCTGAGCCCCACTCTTTTTAACGTATATGTTAATGTTAATGTTGTGGGGTATTTATAAAGCGCACGGCTACTCCATGGAGTGTCCCGGCGCTAACAAGTTCCCTTGACAGAGAAACAGTGTGCAACCTCATCCACCAAAGTCCCCATTACTGATGGAACAGAAAAGTAATCGTGCAAAATACGCTGGAGACAGAGAGCAGAGAAGCAGCATCTGCTCTGTCAAGGGTGGCCCTTCTGGCCAATATTATACTTCCCTTTGAAATCCATATACTTACATACGCTGACGACACCCAGCTAGTAGTAGCACTGAACCAGGCCGAACATTCGCCCACTGATCTCCATTCCTGTCTCGAAAAAGTTGCCAACTGGATGAACCTGTCTCACCTAAAGCCCAATGGGGATAAAACTGAGCTTATGCTGCTTGGCAACCAGCTACGTTTCAAACCTAGCACCATGTGGCCAGCCTGCATGGGTCCAGCAACAGTCCCAAAAACTGAGATAAAGAGCCGAGGATTCTGGTTAGATCAAGACCTCACCTTCAAAACCCAAGCCAGAAAGACTGTCGCCGCATGCTATTGCCTACTCAGAATGACCTGCAAAATACTCCCCTACCAAGCGAGAAAGCAGCTGATCCAGGCCTTGATTTTGTCTAGGTTAGACTACGGCAATGCCCTCTACCTAGGGGCCCCTAACTCGGTAATCACAAAGCTACTGATCGTCCAAAATTTGGCAGCCAGATTGCTGACAGGTACGAACAATCGCTGCTCAGCAAAGCCAGCCCTACGCTCCCTCCACTGGCTTCCGGTACAGGAGAGAATTCATTTTAAATCTCTCGGTGTCGCCCATAGGTCCTTAGAAGGAAATGGGCCTCCCATCATCAAAACCTTGGTTAGACCCTATAAGTCCACAAGAAGACTTCACTCCGACGACCTCCACTTGGCAGAAGTGTCCAGAATTAAGAAGGCCAAAGCGGGCGGCCGACTCTTTTCTTACAACGCTGCCAAACTCTGGAATTCCCTCCCGCCTCCCCTTGGCCTGGAACCCAACCATCTAACATTTCGCAAACAGCTAAAGACATGGCTCTTCCCTTAAGGATTTCCCCCCCCCCTCCCCGGCTCGCTGCAGCGCTGGGATGCCTTCGGGTAGCCATGCGCAAGACAAATGCCTTTTACATTACAAATGCTTTCCTGCAATCATCATTCCACTCAAAATATGCTCCTTTCTTAAAGGAAAGGCCTTAGTGATGCGGTATAACCAGCAAAATTCTCAAAAAACTTGGATATGTATTCCACAAGTTCCATGAAAGATTAAAGCTCTTCCTTAGAATCAGGGTGAGGAGCTTCGTTGACTGACAGTACCAAATCTGGCTTTGGCTTTATGCCATCTATAGAGATGTGATGACCCAAGTAATTTACCGAATTTGCACTTTTCAATTATTATAGTTAACCCTGCATCTCTGAGGACATTCAGTGCATTCCTAAGTGTGTCATTGTGATTTGCTCTTGAATCTCCATAGATCAAAAGATCATCCTGAAAGTGTAACACATTACAAATGTTCCTAAGTAGCAAGTGCATCACTCTTTGAAATATGGTTGCCGCTGCCGACGACCCAAACGGCATATGGCGGTACCTGAAGGCTCCAAAAGGTGTAATGTTTGACGTGAGAGATCTCGAATTTGGGTGGAGTTCGATCTGATGATAAGCTGAGGAGGTCAATCACACTACAAATGCAGGCATTACCAATCATACGATCATATATTTTTTAGGTAGAGGGAATCTATCCACCCAGATATTATGATTGAGATCTCGAAGGTCCACACATTAGCAAATGTCTCTTCCGCCTGACTTCTGAGCCACCACAATGGGAGCCAACCACAGTGAGCTTTCAATAGGCTTGATAACCCCTTGATTCATAAGGAGATTTAACTCTTTTTTAACGGTTCTTGCATCAAGATAGGAATGGAATGAACCTTGTGTACAGCAGGTACAGCGTTCTCTTTCATAATGATCTTGTGTTGAAAATTATTGAAAAGACCTAACTTGTCAATAAAATATTCTGGAAACTCTTTAGACATTCAACTCGCCCAATCACATTGTTCCACAGACAGTACAAGTTCAATGCTATTTGGATCAAATTTGATTCCCAGCTCTTTTTGGTGTTTCCACCCAAGTAGGTTGGACCCTCTCCCTGTAATATACACCTTTACCCTGGTACTGCGATCCTTGAATGCAATGCACACTTCAAGCATACCCATCAATAGAATGGGGTCTTGATTATACCCTCCAGTGTGAACATCAGCATCGATAAGAGCGTGCCCGTTGCTTTTCAATTTTTCTTCATAAGTTTGTCGCCACAGAACAGTGCAAGTCGAACACGAATCCGCATAGACCGTAACCCCCACACCATCCAGTAACATTTCACTCGTAGGATAATCATTTCCAACATCCCCAGCAAGAGACGTAACCTGAAGCACCAACTTGCTAGTATTTGTATTGGATTCCTCCACAATGTGAACTAGCTTAGATTCCCCTTCAGCAAGTCTACATGTGCGTGCATAGTGACCCCTTTTGTTGCATTTCCTACAAATGCTGGACCTTGCTGGGCAAAAGGAGCTATTAGCTAAATGACTAAAACTGCCACAGCAGTAACACTTGCTCCTCTCCCTTTCTTTAAAACCCTCACCATTTCTCTTAACCGGCGTACCATGGCTCAATTTGGTACTAAAACTATCTTTGTAGAGCTCGGCCCCATCGTTGCGGTTACTGCGACTCTTGATCACATGCACAGTTTCAGAAATAGAGCTCTGCTTCACTTCCTTAATACTCCCTGCAGTGTGTTCAATGCTCCTTGCTAAGTTAACAGCTTCTTTGAGGTCAAGACTGTGTGCAAGCAACTTTTCCTGAACCCTAGGATTAAAATGTGGAAATTCCGTCCGGGGAGTGGCTTGTTATCAGGCACAGTTGAACTCCTCCTCATATGGGCGTGTACAGTCGCAGGAAACAGGAACTCCTCGAAGATAACTTAAATATCTGGTGAAAACAGAGCTTTGTGAAGAGAGTGCCCTGCCAACTGGAACCAGTGTTCTAGAGCGAGGAAAGATTTTCCCTCCGGTAGGTCCAGATGTCATACCAAAATTAACAAGGTGATGGAAATAACAAGGAGCGCCAAAGAATATAGAAATAATCTTCCAGGTGCAATTAATAATAAAAACATTAATTGGTAATAAGTCATTACAACAATTTCCTTTGACATTAGGTGCCTGTCCAAAGACAGGGTGTCACCTGTAATCTCTTTACAGTGCTGTTTTGAAAGTCTTTAGTGTTCATGCTGGTTTTTTTTTTTAAAGGCTTGTTACGAAAATAGATGTGTATTTAATACTAGTATCATTCACATGCTGCTCTTTAGAAAATGTGCAAGGGGAACACACTAATTCCTTATTATGTCATAAACATTATATGGGGAGCACATAAAGGCTATCATTTGCATCCTGCACTCCAAAATGTATAATTCTACCTCATGTTTCCTGGCTTACATGCGACTAGCTTAAGGCAGTAGGAAAGGTACTGTGTACCTCTTAGATGTAGCAAAGTATGAAAACATTGGTGTTTAGTTGCAGGAGGTGACTTGATGAGAGGGCATGATGTGTCCGTTTGGAGAGATGCCGAAATTACAGAATTTATATCTGGCAAACAGGCACATTCTCTGCCAGCAGCCAAAAGAGGTATTCTATACTGAAGTAGGGCCTACTTCTCAATAATGGAAGATAACATGATATAAACTGACATTACAAAATACAAAATGCTAGGTATTTTGTTAACTTTCTAATTGACTACAATAATGTGTCAATAACAGTAGTCCTGATTAGTTGTGTTTTGTGCTAGTCTATAATAAATACTTCTAGTGATAGTAGTGAAGAATTCAGCCACTACATTCTGAACATATCATGATGGTGTTCCTGTTTTTTTCTATTTACTGTGCAATTGTTTTAATAATACTTAGTTTCTTAGCTTATTAGTAGGGAAACACAGGAAGTACAAATATAGCTTTGCAAAACTCCTTGCAGGCTTGGTAGCAATCTCCGTTCTGATCCACACACCATGAGTTTGTCTAAGGTCTGCAGGGCCTTTTTATGCCACACAGCTAGAAGCTTCATCGCTCTCTCGCAGATCACCTTAGAGTGAAACGACCAACAGTTGACACGGGCCATGTAGTCATGGTCCGACCCCAGGCACTAAGGCAGACCAAGTGGGGATCTGACACAGACATTTGCCTGTGACATTCTGTATAAGGTTTAAAACCCATAGGTTTGTTAAGAGACATGTTCCTAGCACAATGGGAGCAATTACTCAAAAAAGGTTGACAAAAATATCTTTAAAAATTGGTCAAAAAATGACAGAGGTAGATCTCCAGATCTACATGGTTGGCTTGTTAACTTTCTATTTCTAATTGATTTTGAAGACGTCAGTGAGACCAGCTCTATGACAGGGCTCAAGATCTCCCCTTGGTTCGGGACCGCGAACAACGATGGGCCTTCTTATGCCGCATCACTAGGAGCTTCATTACAAGATTGTGGTCCAGGGATTATTCTTATAAAATAGCCCCAAGAATATTTGAAATAATGAGAGAAACATCATAGTGGGACCCTGTTTACCGAAGACTTGCAGTGAGGGTGCGGGAGTGGGGTGGGGGGAAATTAAGGCTGAATGTAAAGGACCACCTAAGTAGATGGGTTGAAGCAAGTAATATGTATTATGTAATAAATGTCCAAGAAAATATTGCTTCATGTAATGCACAGTACTTGATACATAACAGAATAATAAAAATGCACATTAAAGGAAATGAAATATGTATTAAAAAACAAATTGTGGGACCCCTTTTAGATTTGAAACTACACCACCCTATGCACTCCTTGCTCCCTAAAGGTCCATAATTCAGTATAGCAATATAATGAAGGTGGCTAAAATATAGGTGCGAGCCACCGAAACGGGAATCACTATTTCTTATATCCCATCGGTCATGAGCCCCAATGTATACGTAATATATGTTTAAAATATTGAATAGGATCAATACGAGCTTAGGATTGTTTTTATTCTTTTAGAATGTGTATGTAATTATGTAGTGGTGTTGTAAGAGGTCTTGGAAGATGGGCGGTATCTGTTAGAATGTTTTAAATACTTTTTAACAATTATGTCATCATAAATGTTGTGCTTTTTTATTTATTTTTTATTGTAACTTGTTAGATCAGGGCTCGAAAAATCCACTCGCATTGTCGAGCAAGATTTATTTAGGACGAGCTGAAAATCCTCTAGCTTCAGTCACAGAACAAAAAGTAAATGTAGGAAGATAAACTGACTATTGACCTCTGCCTCTGAAAGCAGAGCAAATGTGACAATATAACAAGATTTAAAGGCATCTTTATTGCTCACAAAGTGAAAGAGCAATAAAAATGGCTTTAAATCGTGTCACATTTGCTGGCTTTCAGAGACAAAGGTCAAAAGTCAGTGTGTCCTCCTACATTTACTTTTTGTTCTGTGACTGAAGTTAGAGGATTTTCAGGACAATGCGATTGGATTTTTCGAGTCCTGATATAACAAAGTTACAATTAAAAAAAAAAAAAAAAAAAAAAAAACATGTATTCTCACATCATTGTTAAAAAATATTTAAAACATTCTAACAGATACCTCCCATCTTCCAAGACCTCTCTTACAACACCACTACATAATTACATTAACATTCTAAAAAAATGAAAACAATCCTAAGCTCGTATTGATCCTATTCAATATTTTAAAACATATATTACGTATACATTAGGGCTCATGACTGATGGGATATAAGAAATATTTCAAATATATTTTACCAGTTATGAAGACCCAATTTTGTAATTCTGTGGTGAAAAAAATATTTGTATTGGATCAAAACAAATTAGAACGTTTTACTGGATGATGTGAAAATTTTTAATATTTTTGCTGAATTTCCAAACATTGTTTATGCGCAATTATCAGTAAACCTACATGTTAGTGGGAAAGTTTATGGTGATTTCAATGGAAAATAGGCTATATGTAAATGACAGTGAACTATCACATCATGCTTTAGTAATATATTTAGGAAAAGTGAGTTTTTAAACATGAAGTGGGAATTATAACAGCATCTGCCCAGATGACAACGCTATTAGTAAACTAATAGGCAAGCCGGGGATCATGTGCACCCTATAGATGAACTTAATTCTTGTTAATCATGGAGCAAACATTTAGTCTAGTAAATAAAAATAAAAATGTGTACAGCAGAAAGAGTGAACTTGCATATTTGAAGGCGCTCTCTTATGTGATAATAAAGAAAAAGAAGGCTCCATAAGAAAATATTTGCCTAGGATCACACAATTTCAGACCAGTTCACGGGTCACGTGCATTACAGTTAGGTCGAGTAGATTATTAAAGTTACTAGACCTGAAGGTCTAGTAAAAAATTTCGAGCCCTGTATATACATCTCGTCCAATAAATATATATATATATATATATATATATATATATATATATATATATATATATATATATATATATATATATATATATATGTAGATTAAATGGACGAGAAGACAAAAAGATTATTTCCTATATTCATTTGTGTTGTCTTGTTGCAAAGTGATTATTAGGAAAATAAGTCAAACTTGTAACTTTGTGTACTGGAACAAATCAATATTAAAATCAAACACCGGTCCCCATGAGGGGGATATGGGCAGGGTTTGATTTTTATTAGCAAGGTGCATCAGGTTGACTTAATAAATTGGTACATGGTTTTCTTTAATGTTATTGTGATTATATCGCCATTCTCTGCCAATAAAAGTTAAGTTGGGGTGGTCGTTTTGTAAATTGGATGTTACAGTGAACAGCATACGAGAGCCACAAATCAACCACAAATTCTCTCCTGGTCAATGACAATGGTAAAAATAAACAAGCATTGGAGTTTAAGTGTTTAGTTATCCAGCACAATATCCTTGGTGCAGTAAGTGTTTAGCCATGCAACAGTTAATGTTACTGCACCAAGGATATTGTGCTGGATAACTAAACACTTAAACGGTCCCAAAGGCGAGACCTATTGGCTATGCCAATGCTTGTTAGCATTTGAGTGTGATTATAGAGGTATGGGCGAAACCGTTTAGGGCCGTTCCGTCCAGAATTTGATGGCCTGTGGTGTTGAAAGCACTGCTAGATAACAAGGGTATAAGAAGTCGGGAATGGGCACAAGTGAAGGGTATGACATGAAATTCCAAATGTCAAAATCATAAAATGTGTGATTTAAGATATGGATGTCGTTTAAGAACAAATGTGTTATTTTCTTGAAAGTTAAAAATAACCAATAACTGCATTATAAATAGAGACACAAGTTTTCCATTTTTACTATAAATGCTTACCTCTGTTTATTTTAAAAATCACAAAGAAGTAGAGGTTAAGGGTCTGATTTGCAAAGGGACTTACATGTAGTAAAGGTACAAGTGTGGAGTCTCTGCACTCTGGGCAGCCTCTCTGTCCAGCACACTGCAGTGAGTGCAGTGCAGAGATTCTGCCATGAGTGAAGAGACACGTAACTTTATTGCATATTAGTCCCTTTGTGATTTGAGCCCTAAGCCTTCATTTAAGGGTCTCACCATATGTTCAATCATGTCTGCTAGATCAAACATTATGCATATAATCAGAAGCCCTAGTATTAAAACATGCCATCTTGTAATGTGCCATACATTGTCATTACCTTTTCTGTTTGCGAAAGGCACCAGTTATCGAAAGTAGTAAAATAAACTTTTACTAAACTCACCTTGGTGAAACTGCAACGATTGCTGCTGCTTATTGAGGAGCATAAGGGCTGGTACCCAGCTAATGCCCCGTGCGCTCATTGAGAAAAGTGTGGGGTGACCAGCAATATCAAAGGAGAGGCAGAACGATCTAAGAGTATGTGCATAGACAAGAACAGGGGAGAGGATAGGATAGTGGAATGAAGGGTCCCAAACACAGGAGAGGGTTGAGTAGTCGGTTACAGGACAGGCAGTCAGTGCGATGGGAAACGCAGGGGAAACTGTTGGATGAAAGAGGCAAAGATTTGATGAAGGGAGGACGAAATGGTTACAGGGGGGGGGCACAGGGTGGATTAGCTACTTTCATAAGAGGAAACGTTTGTTAGGAGGGTGTTGTGTTAAATCGTAATAATGTAACTGCGCAGGGTTGAGGCGAGTGAGGACTTGAGCACTGTGGACTAATTATAGTGTTAATCTTGGAGCAGATGTAGCAGGGTGAAGTCATGAGCAGGTAAGGATGAACAATAGAATACTGATAATTGAAGATGATGGAGAGAGTAAAGAGCTGAAGGTTTGCACAGAGCGCTTGTGGATGGTGAGGTAATGAGGTCCTGGAAATAGATAGATTTGACACCTCCTAGATCATTATGCAGTGTATGAAGGGCTTGCTTATTAACCAAAACGTTAGCAGTGAATATGTGCTTTCGCCATTTATGTACTGCTGCCCTCATTTACTGTTATGCGCTCTTATTTCAAGTGTAATTCATGGCTGAGGCCTATCTTTGGTACAAGGTGGATAATGAAGCAGTTGTATGAGCTGTAGTGCAAGACTGAAGTAAGGTCTTTATGAAGATCACATGGAAAGCAGTGAGAGCACTGGGGTCCCGTTTTCTACAGCAGATGGGTACAAGAGAGAGCGATCTACAAGGAGACGAACTGATTTGCATGTGAAATGTGTGATGTCAGATGGAGCGATGATGGGTTTAGATTTGGATAAAGTGTTTGAAATTAGCATAAAATTGAGTGGCTTACCTTGCTTGTGGGTGGGATTAAGGAAGGTGTCATTTGAGGAGTGATCAGACAGAAGTGGAGACACTGCCGAAAGCATCAGTAAAATATTTTGGCAAGTTATGGTCACACCAGTGAAAGCAGAATCGTTTGAAGGCAATAAATAGGTGTGTAGCATAATTTCCGCCAGCTGTAACTGAAAGCCATTACTATATAGTTACAGAGACGAATGCGTTTCCAGATGTTTGGAATGAAAGAGGCTTATGGTGCGAGTCCTAATGAGAAAACATCTTGTCATCCATAATAAAACACTGACCAAGGAGAGTAAGATCACATAGGTATGCTTTACTAAGGTAATACCTAAAACAAAACAAATGTTAGACTGGTTTTGAAATAACAGTAAAATCATGAGTCTGAGTCTTAGGACCTGGAAGGCCAGTGCAATCAGGAGTGAAATACGGACAGTATTGGAGCATGCTAGTATAAACTATGTTCAGGATCCTTTTATAGACACCTTTAAAAATACATTTTAATACAAGTAAAAGGGATAGCTCCTTTCCGCTCCTAAAGCGTCTTTTTTTTAAACGCAGAACAAAATGCTGTATGGTGCTCTGTAAAACACGTTAGCGCCACCTGGTGTATTTCATGCAATCCGGCCCCAGAAATGTTCTGCCAAATGCAATGGATCTCCGTCACATAAACAAAGGCAATAAAAATCAAACATCAAAGCGGTGAAAGTAATCGAGCAGAGCATCAAAGGGCTGGGTGAGAAGGGAGTGGGGAATGCAAGGGTCAAAGCGGCTAAAGTGAAAGAAAGCTATAGAGAAGGGAGGGGGGGGAGTGGGAGCAGCTGTGCATGTGATCGTGCACTCAAGGTTTAGGCCAGCCAAAAGACTGTGGGTAGCACTTTGAAAATCCCACATACAAAATGTCTCTTTGAGCCTTTGGCTCAGCGAGACCTAAAAAAGGGAAGGAGAGCATTTCTTGATATATTCCACTGATCGCATTACAAGAGCCAAAAGAATCTCCACCCAAATGCCAAATTATGATCCATCATCGCAATGTCCCTGCCCTAATAGAAGCTTCTGTGAACATAGTAGACAAAACATAACATCTTAAGTTCATCAAGCGATCACAGTTGACGAAGACTTAACTTTACACCTGTGGAGGCCAGGAACTATTACTGGTGGGTGGCACATATGAAAGAGAAATACAGTGTGAGAAACACGAGATAAAGGCAACATTCTGTGGGACCGACTGGTAAGGGGTCAATGCAGACATAGTAGTCAGTCGCAGCATGGCAAGGTGCTACAATTTGAGCTAAGTGTAAGAATGTGTGAGATAGAAGACTATATGCATAAATTCAGCCACACATACACTGGTTTAGGCTACTTTCAGAGTTAGCCAGTAGACCTTCACATCAACCTCCCTATTTGGCCGGCGGGTCTGACATTTCAGCACAACCTATTGCACATATGCCTGCAAGTAGAAGAACTAAGAAAGCTAGACGAGGAAGGAGTTATAGAAAAGGTTGATGGCCTCGGGAAAATAGGTACCCACAATGGCCATCAAGAACAGAGCATCAGAACTAAGCACTGTCATTGGCCATTTGGTCAAATGGGATAAAAAAAAAAAAAATCTCCAGGGTCTGCGTTTCCAAATAGTCCTCAACCTTAGATGGCAGTGATTCTGATGGCACGGCCAAGTGGTTGCTCTTCCCAGAGAGAATTTATTGTGTTGTGAGCCCGCTTCAGAATACAGGGTCAGATGTACAAAGAGTAGGAATAGCGATTTCCAAATGGAGATTTTATACCAAATTGCTTTTTGGAAACCTCTATTCCTTATGTATGAAACTTTTTGTTTCATACTTGCAATTCCTAATCGGTCGCAAACCAACCTACCACATGAATATTAATGTGGAAGGTCGCCGTTTAAGACCCATTAGGAAGGTCTGTCATCACAGGGATGGTGGCCAGCTGAGGTCAGCAGACCACCAAATCTATGACTGCCTTTGAATAAAGGTTTTTTTTGCTTTCCTTAAAGGAAAACAGGATGCGTTTCAACAATTATTTTTTTTTCTCCAACATTCACAAAGGGGAAGAAGTTCAATGGGGGCCCCATCCAATTTGCGAAAAGCCTTTCCACCAACTTTGACTTGGTGATAAAATATCAAGGTTTTGCGTCCGCATTTCGGTCGCAAAACCTTTATAAATAACTCTGGATATAACTATTTGGAAGGGAAACCCTAAAAACTCCCCTTTCAAATAGCATTTTCTACATGCAAATGGGTGTTTGTACATCTGGAAAAACATTTTTTACAGTTGCAAATGGAGAGAGCGATTTTGCGATTCAGGCCATTTGCGCCATTAAAAATGCTTTGTACATATGGCCCACATTGTATATTTTCAGTGCATTTAGGTGAAGTGGCAAGCGTTGGAAACTTCCATAGCTGAAACGTACCCCTAGACCAGGCACTGTGTCAGTTGCTGGTTACTGGACAATGCAGGATGTGTGGCAGATACTGAAATTTACCGTTATTGATTCAAAGCGTAAGACTATTTCCTTCTGTTTGGATACCAGTACTGTTCATTTTCTAAACTTGTCTCAAAAGATGCAATAGCAAGCACTCAAGCCATACACCAGTAGGTGGTATAGGAATTAGAACTCAAATAAAGTACAAAAAGTAATCACACTCGACAGGCTCAAACCCAAGCGAGTTTTATCATTTAAGATGGCTAGTGGAGTGGGATTTAGAATGACCCCATAACAATGTGTTACCCTAACAAGTCTTATGAAGTTTCAGAGCGTGCAGTGACTCAGCTGCCTTCACTTTACGTATATTTTAGTCAACGCTGCCACATAATTTGGTCCTCGCTTGTCGCATAATTCCAGTGGCACTGATCATATAGCACCTGCGGGAGACATGCTCCAACCAATGGGTAATGTCTTATCTTTTTAAGAGGCTAAGCCAATGTCATTCCCAGTTGGTCGCTTCCTCCCTTGCAGGTGAGCTCCTCCACACCAGCAAGCTGTGTCGGACTCCCATCCCACACCTGTCTCCTCCTCCGTTTTCTCGTAGTGCTGCACTCAGCTACGGCGGTATAATGTTCCCCCTTTCACGCCACCAAGCTTATTACCTCCTTCAAGTTCTGGTAGCCTTCGCCAGATCTGTAGATGTGTCCCTCGCCTGCTCGCACGCCTGTCTCCTCCCCCCTAAACTAGTCTCTACTTCTTTGCTTGCTGTTTTCCTCCACTGGTCTCTGTCTAACTTAGAGATAGTTATATCCTAACAAACCTATGGCATACATGTCAACATTTTAGAAGAGGGAAGAGATTTAAAACAAAAAATAATAATCCGGGGAATGTATTTTCCCCATTGATTTCAATTGAAGGGGAGGCAATTTCAGGTGGGAGATTGGCAAAATGAGATCATTTTTTGGCTGGAAAATCGGGAGTCGCCCGCCTGACGCGGGGCTATGGGCATGTACGCTATGATGCTTCTCTTTACCGTTCAAGATACATTCTCTATCTGTCGCAGTTGCATTCTCTCTCACCTGCAGGTGGTTTTGCCTACACCACCTTTGCCACCCACAAAAATCCATTTCAGGGAACGTTGGTCAATGATGTTACTCAGTGTGGGCTCCAGGGGCTCCACGTCAGGGGCATCTTCGAACTCATCCTCCAGCGGGGCTGCCATCTTGGGAGTGGCTCACGTGACTACACTGCCATCTTGAGAAGGGCACACGTGACCGTGACGAGCGACTGAGGAGTCACTCATGGGTTAAATGCGGCCATTTGGGAAAAGGTGAACCTCCGATTACCGGGTGCTGTCGAAGCCGCAAAGCAATCAGCGGCGGCCATATTAGAAAAGGTTTCCTAAACGGAAGAGACCAATCAGGCTTGTGGGGGTGTTTCCGACCAATCACGTGGAGCTAGGTTTGTAACTGTGGCTGAGGCTTATCGTAGCTGGAGCATCTTATGAGTGGTCCGCATGAGGTTATGTGGAATGGATGGCTGTCTATAAAGGTCAGGTTGACCAGATTTTATAAATCAACAAAAACCGGGATAGTCCACGAAAAAAGAGAAGTAGCCCTAGAATGCAGCAGCGACTGAGGGGCACAGAAATACTTCATTAACAGCGCTGAGCAACATAAGAAAGACGGACAGTATGGCACAAGAGGGAATGAAATGCAACTTTAATACACAGTGTTATATGTGTTAACTACTTTGTTTTACTGATAACGGTTAATAATTAATTCTGCACCAAAATACACAAAAACTTGCCGCCTTCTGTTATGCACCAAGCCTCTGAAAACCAGGACATCTGCTGAAACATGCAGAGAAATTTAGCTAGAAAACAGGACTGTGCAAGGAAATCCAGGCCGCTGGGTAATGCTAACAATAATGAATGCACTTACTGCCATAGAAGGACTATTCTGGGATATGCCACAAATCTAAATGTTAGACAAAATCAGTTCAGTTCAGTTAATCTTTATTTCGATGGTTAAAAATCATCATAAAAATCCATATTATATAAAAAACAGAACACATAATTTTTACATTTCTGATATAGATTAACATAAAAGCAACCACCAAACAAGCTGGTACAATTCATATAATAAAGCTGTAGTATTACATACATAGTTGCTTAGTCATTGTGTTCCTTAATCTTACTACTACTTTTAAAAAGCTTATTACTGAACATAAAGTGCGCATATCATTTGCTCTTTGGAGGAACAGTAATGCAGATTTAGCCTGACGAAATTTTCCATTTCTTAAAATGTCAACCAAGAACATGCGCCGAGGGGTACAATAAAATGGGCACAATAATACAAAATGAAGGGTGTCCTGCGGAGACTTACTGTCGCAGCCGCAGGCACCCTTCTGCTCAATAGTTACAGTAAAACCAGATGGATAAGATAAAATATTAGGTAACAAATTGAGCCTAAAACGACACATTAAAAACCTGTCCTGCTGGTTATACATCAGAAATAAGTAGGGTTCCATGCCCTCCCCATTTTTAACCAGACAATGAGCTGCTACTGAACATTTTAATGTTAATGCTTTGGTTGCTCTAACCATTTCCAATTTTTCCAGCAGCATTTTTTTAATTTGTGGTTTGCTGGTCCTGGAGATTGTACATGGCTTACTAAAGAGGGTATGCTGGTCTATAGCCTCTAATGTTATTTTAACATATTTCAGCCATGGGATTTGCATCCCCTTATCCCTTTGCAAACAGTCCGTAACAATTTCTCTGCTTAGTTCCGCCTCAGGATTGGCCCAAATACTGAGCCAAGCCATGACCGGCCTAATCATCACCTGGTCTGTGATATATGGTATCCCAAGTTCTGAATGTGCAATTTCCGCTGGAATAGACTGTGGGATCTTTAGGATTCTGCGGAGAAATTTATCTTCCTCTTGCTGTAAATGTTTAGCATCCCTAAAGCCCCACACCTCGGCTCCATACAATGCCTTAGCGGTACTTATTGAGCTATATAGGATCATTATTTGTTCTGGGGACCAACGTCCCAACCTATGAGCAAAATTTAATATTGCACCATTTGAGGAGACCAATCTAGTGCAATGTTCCTCAATCAGTGAATCAAACTGGATCTTGCCGTCAAATAAAAGGCCTAAATAGGGAAAGGTACTTACAGTGCCCATTATGTGGGTCCCTGTTTTAAACACAGATTTCTTAGTGAGCTTTTTGCCTGCAACCATCGCAAATGATTTGCTCAAATTCACTGACAGGTCTAAATTGTCCATGAATTTTACAAATCCATTGATGAGTGATTGGAGACTTCGTGGGGTTTGTGCAAGCAGGACCGCGTCATCCGCGTACAGAAGTACCGGAATTTGACGCTTCCCTACTTTGGGGCAATCTACAGTCTGAGCAATAAGGCTTGTCTCTAAATCATTGATATACAATGAGAACAAAAAGGGAGCGAGAATACACCCCTGCCTTACTCCACTTGTACATGGGAATGAGTCAGTTCGCCCCCCCTCCGTGCTAAAGTGAACCCTGGCTGTAGTATTCCAATGCAACTCTCTCAAAATGTTTATAAGGCCCGGGTCTATTCCCAAATTATTTATCATTGCCCACAATTTGTTTCTGTTCACATTATCAAAGGCCGCCGCCAGATCCATAAAACCCATGTAAATGGGGCCGTTGCTTGCTTTAGTGTACTTAGCAACCAGTAAATATAGATTTAGACATTGGTCACTAGTCGATTTTCCCGCTCTGAACCCATACTGTGTATCGGCTATTGTGTGATGCTCTTCAGTCCAGGTTATAAGACGATTCAAAACCACCCGCCCAAGTATTTTGGCTGATACATCAATTAGCGATATCGGTCTATAGCATTGAGGATTGTCCCTATTCCCTTTCTTAAAGATAGGGACAATGAATGCGGTGGACCAAGATCTCGGGAGTCCTGATTTAATAGCCGCATTTAACACCCTCGTTAAAATTGGCGCCCACAGGTCGATGTTACTTCGGTATAAGTCTGGGGGAGTGCCATCGGGCCCTGGAGCTTTATTCGGTGTCAACCCTTGAATTGCCTTCATGATCTCTGTTAGTGTGAAGTCCATTTCCAAACTCCTTATGCCATCCCAACCCCCTTCTTGTTTTGTGTCTTTAGAGTGGTTATAAAGACCCTCAAAATGAGTCACCCATTGCTGAGGGAGGATATTTGAACTAAGAACCGGCGCACTACTATCCTGGAAACAGGGCCTATTAATAATCCTCCAAAATTCTGTAAAATCCCTGTTTTCTCCTGCTTCTCTTAGATCAGTCCAGACTTCTGCTTGCAGAGTAGCCTTTCTTTCTTTTATCTTAATTTTGTAAATTTGTCTATACTTGGCCACTCCAGTCTTATCCCTAGGGTTAGCTTTGAGGCTTGATTTTAGGTTTCTTAATGCTCTGGAACAGTTAGTATCAAACCATCTTGGCTGTGTGCCTAACTTTCTAGGACCTTTTGCTTCTAATAGTTTTTCGGCCAATTTTGTCAATTCCCCAAAGGCCACAACTAAGTCAACTCCCCCTATCTTAAGATCTAAACAGTCTTCAACACACTTTTTACCCTTTACAAGCAGTGTGGTATAAAATTCCTGGGCATTGATTTTTGCCCACCTTAAACGCCTCCCCTGGTCTGTTGGCCGTAGAGTAATATCCACTTGTTTGTTCATTTCTAGGTGGCCCTTATAGAATAATTCTATAACCAAGGGATTGTGATCACTAAAGGTACTCCATTTGGTACTAACCTCTGTGATCCAATGTTTTGCAAAGGGAGATATCAGTATATAATCTATAATAGAGGAGCATCCTCTTCCTTTAAAAGTTGGCACAAGAGTGCCCTCTGCGCCTGGGACTACCAAATCAATAGTGTGTACTAATGTATGAGTACCAATTAATTTAGTTAATGTTGAGCCCTCAGTGCTGTGCTCAAAGTGTGGCCCCTTCGTGACCGGGCAGAGATCCCAGTCTGCAGTTACCGGTAACAAATTTGGGCAGAGATGACAATTTAAATCTCCCATTAGTAACACAAATGGTTCCCCCCCCCCCCCCTTTCCTTCGATCGGCTTCTTGGTTCAGTCTGGCATCTAATTCCTGCAGAGCAGCATTCCTACCGTTTAAAGAGCCTGAGTTATAAATATTAAATAACTGTACTCTCAGCCCTTGTCCTTGGAATGTTACTGCTTGAAGGGTGTGTGATGTCCAAGATGGCAAAATCCATTTTCCCTTAAGGTTAATATCCACATACAGTATTAACCCTCCCCTTACCCTTCCTGCCCTGCTCTCCTGGGCTGGGACAAAAAAACACTTATAGCCCTCCAAATGATAAAGATCGGACTTAACCGCCCAGGTCTCCTGTAGAGCTAATATATGAAAGCCACATAGTTGATTCCTCCAATCTACATTTTCAAATTTTCCAGCTAGGCCTGCTATGTTCCAGGAGGCTATATTCACCCGTCCCCCGACGCCCTCACCACATTTAGACCCTGGGCATTTGGCCTAACTACATCCCTCCTCATTGTCATGGGCTCCTGTTTCTCCCCGTCCTGCTTTAACGGGGTAACTTCCAGCCCATTCAGCTTATGACTTCCCCGAGATGGTTGTTCGCTAATATCTGTGGACATCCTTCTTTCCATCCCCTCCTGGTGTACCTCTAATTTGGGTAGTCAATAATTTTCATCCAAAGACTGAAGGGGACTGAATCTATTCGTCCACTGTAGGCCACCCTGATTTACTAATGGCAGGCCACTGTATTCAGATATCCTTGCCCTATATCCGTCTACTCCTCTATCCTTTCTTCCCTGAATGTAAGTTGAGGGGTAGGCGACACAGTTTCTAGGATAGAAGTACCCTAGTGACATAGATCGTATAGTACTGGTTGCATTCCTGTTATGGTTACCCAGTATATACTCCACTAGGTTCGGATTCCTAAAGTTTGCAATAATGCAATCCCCTTCAATATCTTTCCTTCTGCTTCCCAACCAGGCTACTCTCCTAACATGTATAATTTCTCCAGTTTCCTGCCCTTGTAATGGTCTATGTATGTTCAACCAGTTGATAATCTTGTTTTTGAGTTCCGTGTATGACTCTTTCTGACCCATCCTAAATTCAGGTACCCCAGTAAATACCACAACATAGGGACTTGCTTGAGGAGGTAAATTTACCCATGGGAGGGGGAGTGGGTTCTGTCCATATGCTCCTGTCCTGCCTGGTCATTATCATTCTGACTGTGAATGGGCAAATTCCCTGTCTGAGTCTGAGTAGTATTGGGCTGCACATGGCTTTTATGGCTATCATAATTCCCACCTTTTTGGATACTTCTATCCTCCGAATTAGCTGAGACTTTAGGTAATGCATGGACTTGTACAATAGTACAATTAGCAGGAATTGGCCGTGATAAGGTAGTCACTAATGGTGTAGGATTTCCACTGAGGTTGGAATTTGTAGACTCCTTCATCTTAGCCTGTTTTTGTAATTCATTAGCAATTTTATCTAATTTACTAACTAATGATTTTATTTGGGTAGTAATGAAAGCCTCAAGATGTTTTTGGAGGTCAGCAATTATAGAATGCAGCCACCCTGGCGGAATTAAGGGACCTAGTACTTCTACTTCCACAACCTCATCGTCTATTGTGTGTGTCTTGCCACCCCCACTAGTTGGTTTCAGTTTTCTGGTATGTATGTTCTTTGCACCCCGTCTGTTAGTTCTAGTTCGGATTCTGGCTGTTCTTTTTCCAGCCCTATCGGGGGGTAGCCCAATGTCTGTTACCCGTTGGCCACAGGGGACAGCTTCAAATGAAGCATCAAGACTGTTATTTTGTAAGCTTTCACAGAGGTTTATATCTGCAATTTGTGAGGGTATGGTTTGTATAGGTGTGTGGGAAGTATTTATGGGTGTCATCGATAAGCGTCTCTGTGTGCGCTCAATCTCTCCATTGACAGCCCCAATAACCTTCCTTAACATTAAATCTATTGCAGTTGGTGGTGCTGTGTATCCTACTGGGGTATTAGTGTCAAGTCCTATTTGTGTGGAAATAAGTGGAGTACATGGTTTCCTCTTGGTAGATCGCGTTTTTGGTTTAGTAGCCATAGTGCAATTAATATTCCCTACCTCCTAGTGCGCTCACAACGGGATGGCTAGGTAATATTAGTCAACCTAACTTTGTCGAACACAGTTTAGATCAATTACAATCCCTTACGTGAGAAGTCTATTGTCCATTGTATACGTGTATTGTACATTGTCCACAATTCGCAATTAAGAAGTTGTGACTTGATAGGTCAAACACGGTTATTCTACAGTACCTGGATCAACATCCAAGGGGGGTGGCCCAGCCCAGCCTACTCCGGCCACAGAGGGCCTGCCCTTTGCCCGGGCTTAGCCCGGCGCTGCCCGCGCGCTGTTCCCGCGACGCGGGAGGTGAGCTGGGATTTAAAGCGCCTCCAGGTGCGTGAGCTACGTTTCCGGGTTCCGCCTTCCGGCGCTTAGGAGCCTGGGAAATGGAGTCCCCTCCGCACGGCGGCCGCGGTGTTTGGAAATGCGGCGGCGGGAGGGAGAGAGGGCAACAGCAAACAGGACGGCCACAGAAGAACACAGGTAGGTTCTAAGTCCCAGAGATAGCCTCAGACCAGCTTAGGCGCCTGCTCCACCGGAGGTGAGCTGGGATTTAAAGCGCCTCCAGGCGCGTGAGCTACGTTTCCGGGTTCCGCCTTCCGGCGCTCAGGAGCCTGGGAAATGGAGTCCCCTCCGCACGGCGGCCGCGGTGTTTGGAAATGCGGCGGCGGGAGGGAGAGAGGGCAACAGCAACCAGGACGGCCACAGAAGAACACAGGTAGGTTAAAAGTCCCAGAGATAGCCACAGACCAGCTTAGGCTTATTCACTCATTAGTCTCTGATGGCTTGTTTGACAGCAAGAGGTCTCAGCTGATCAAATGGGAGAAGAAATCCAGGCAAGAGGAGAAGAGAGGAAAAAATTAAATTGAAGACTTTTCTCCCCCGCTGTTCTGCAAACCTTTATTCCAGATACGTCCTCCGGATCCAGGCTTTTGTTTTTCCAGCTGGGTCGGCAGTAGACCAACCAGAAGGGCTCCCCAGCAGGGTCTCAACGTGTAGCGCACACCTGAGAGCTCGTAGTGGCTTCCCCAGCAACCGACCCGGCTCGTAGCACTACCCTGCTACTGTGGTTCAGCCTGTTTACAGTCAGTTTCAGGCATGCGGAGCAAGTAACAGTAAGATCGCTGCCGCGGGCCGCAGCGTGATGCCCCGCGGGAGCCGCGAACAAGAATCCTCCGAAGAAGTCCGGCGGCCAGCCTCATACGGAGCAGCTAGTACGAACATCAGGCAACTCCATTGCAGGGGGAGGGACTAGAGACAAAGTCTGCATTTTAGGGTTTACGCCATTTTGTTGAACTTTAATGTTATAGTGGTTTTAATGAAGATGCATACTTGTATTAATATGCCTTGATTAACATAATGAAACTGAGACTGTAATAAGTGAATAGAACAGAGACCAGTTGGATTTCCATGTAGGCTTATTGTAGATTTTGAAGATCAGGAATCACAACATTGAGTACTATAGAATTAGATGTAAAGTAGGTCTTCTTTTCAGAGCGAGCCCCACCAGGAGCAGCGTCTTTGCTGCTCAGCCCATCCTCTCAACTGACACTCCACACACAGACATACCAGCATTCTGTTACTTCACTGCACATACCAACATTCCAAGAACATCCACACTGGCTGAGCAGCAAGGCAGAGAGGCATGAATGGTGTATTACATCAAAGAACAGTATACTACACACCTTCCCCCATTAATGAACAGCAAAAAGGATAAAACAAAAGTAAGCATAGTAATAGCAAAAGTTAAAATACGCAATCAATCCAAAAGGAATGTATTGAATTAATAAACGACACACCACACCTCTTCCCCCCCCTTTTACAAGCAAAAGAAGAATGGACGTAAGAAAAGCAATAGGTAAAACAATAAATCTTGAATTAAGAAAGTGAAAGAAACAAATTAGAGCAAGGAATACACAAAGAAGAGAATGTTAGAAAAAGATCTCCCACTGTATGCTCAGGAAAACTAAAACAAACAGAAGAAAACAAGAACTTGACATCTAAGTCACCAGCAGGACACACCAGTTGGCCAGACTAGTATGGAAGTGGTAAAAAGAGAACGTCAACCAATGAAAAATTAGCACAAGACAAAGACAAGAAAAAGAGATATAACGCAAGACTCTCTAACTCACACCCGCAAGAAAAAGATTGGGTATGCTCCAACATACAATTCTTGAAAGAAGAAAACTAGAGAGGAGAAAAAGAGGTGAAGACTACACCCTGTTGAATTTTAAAATAAATCCAACATGACAGTAAGTATTTGAGAAATCACGCACAGGTACCATGTGATAAGTGAAAACGCACTCTGTCAAAACAGTAGAACCCAAGAACAGGGGATTTTAAAATATAGGTGACGTAACCACACAAATGAATGTCACATAACCAGTAGACTATTACAATGCATAACTTAAATAAGGTGACGTATCCACGCATAAGTGGAGGTCACATAGCCGGTAGACCATTCCAATGCATAACTTGAATAAGGTGACGTATCCACGCATAAGTGGAGGTCACATAGCCACATAGGCTACAATAAACCTACATGGAAATCCAACTGGTCTCTGTTCTATTGACTTATTACAGAGACTTCAGTCTTTTCGTAAATATACCACTTTTTCTCTCTTCTATGTGTCAACTCCTCTCTTTAACAGGCCCTCTTTCCAGGATGACTAAAAGGTGGGTCATGTCTCTCCTGTCTTGAAAACACATTCTTTCGACCCAGAGAACATGAACGACCACCGTCCAGTCGCCACACTTCCATTTTTAAGCAAAGTGTTTGAAAGTTGGGTTGCTTCCCAGCTCACTTCACACGTTCAAACAAACAACCCCCTAGACTCTCTCCCATCAGGTTTCCTTCAGGGCCACAGTACAGAAACTATGATCCTACAAATAGTCGCTGACTCCCTTAGAATCCTCGAGTCCAGGAACTCCTGCCTCCTGGTCCTACTAGACTTGTCTGCTGCATTAGACACTGTCAACCATCTGGACCACCTTCGCAATCTTGAACAGCGCATGGGCTGTGGAGGCACAGTCCTCCATTGGTTCTTCTCTTACATCCAACTGCTCCCGAAATGTGAAATGGACAATGCGTCCTCGAGACCAGTCAATGCACATCAAGGGGTCCCTCAAGGCTCGGTCCTCTCCCCAACCCTCTTTAACCTGTACCTAGAACCACTATGAGTGATTCTTAGATACGCTGGGATTCTCTTCCCCCTCTACGCTGATGACACTCAAATATACATGAAAATCTCTTCCCCTGAAGACCTTGCCCTCCTTTCAATCGCCCTCCTTTCAATCACACTCCTTAAGATTCAAAACTGGATGTCTAACCATCATCTAAAACTCAGCCCAACTAAAACATAATTTATTTTTGATCTCACCACTGAAAGCAAAAACCCCAGTGCAGGAATGAATGGCCATCTTTCCTGTCCTAGATGGCTGCCCTGCCATTGTTCAGAGTGCTAGATCCCTTGGTATCACCCTTGACAATCATCTATATCTCTACAGCCACATTAAAACCTTGACCAAAAGCGCACAACACCAACTCAAGCAGCTGTGAGGCACCAGACAACGGATCCCAGAGCAAAACCTCAAAACAGTGGTGCAGTCTCTCGTCCTCTCCAGATTAGATTTAGAAATTTCCCTTCTAGGAATTCACAAAGTTAATCTAGGCCCACTGAGAGCAACTCTACATGCAGCAGTGCGCTTTGTGCTAGGTCTCAAGAAATGTGACCACATTTCCCCGGCCCTGCTAATCCTCCAATGAAGCTCGGCCCAATTCAAAGCCGCCTGCATTACCCACAGATCACTGCACTCCTCTTCACCCTCCTATCTAAGTGATAAACTGAACATCTGGAGCAAATAGGGATTTCAGAAATGCATAAACCATGATCCTGGAACCCCCCCACCTTTAGTCGAGAACGGTACATGAGCCAGTCATTCTCTGGTAGTGCCACAAGAATCTGGAACTCCTTACCTCCATCCCTTCACCTTACAACCTGCATAGCCACCTTCAAACAGGACCTCAATCTCCTCCTATTTGACAGACATCTGGGTCAAGCACCCTCAACCATATCTAAGTACTCTATCCAGGAGATGAGCTACCTTCATTGTCTTCATTGTGTGTCCCAAACATCTTAATCAATGCTTGAACCGTGTACATCCCTGTCCAATGGCTGCTTTTGTCCTGGTCGCAGCTACTAATGCAATATGTCTGAACTTAAAATTGTAACTGTAACTTGCTGTACCTTTGTATCATGCTACGGTTGTAAAGCGCTCTGATGCCGTCGAGTCATGTCCACTCTATATAAAATTGCAACCAAAAAATGTGCTCCTTAGCCTCACAAATGCAGACTATGAGAGAATCTTCTTGCAGGCGATTTCCTCTTTCCTTAAAAAAGTGAATTTTTTTTGCCAGCGCGCAAATACTTGTCAGTCGGGGAGCTAAGATACAGAGGTTCAGACACAAATATAGCACAAGATTTCTCTAAATACTGCTGCGGGACGCAGTAGATTGAGTCCATCCCTTAAAATTGGATATCATCAATATTAAAAAAAAAAGATGCTTCCTAGTCCTCCACTTCTAGGCCCAGACAGTGCTTAAGAATAACCAAAGGGTAGCTTTGGCTGCTGAAACATTATTTGTTAGAAGGCTGGGGTTAAAGGGAGAGGATGTGACGTTACAGCCAGAGTTGCACACTTCAGAACTGGGGAACCAGGTTTGGGGCTTGACGTCGGCTCAACATCCTGTGGTTCTGGGCAAATCACTTAATTTGCCTATGCCAAAAAGAAATAATTTGACCTTGTGCAATGTAACCGGTGTTCATGTAAAGCACTCCAATGCACTTGGGTCAAATTCATACTATTTAAAACTGCAAAACAAAAAAAGAGAAGAGAGAGACCTTCCTGAACAACCAAAAACACACACATGTCCCTCAATCACCTACCATGCTAGTAATCTGATTTCTTGCTCCTCATAAAGGTTTCTCACATATGGACAAACAAACCAATAGGAAGCGTTGACATAAACTACAAAGTGGTTGAGGAAGCGCCATGCCCCCTGTTGTAAATAACCGCTTTGTAGTTCAACGCTTCCTGTCCATTTGCTTGTTAATTTGTGAGAAACCTTTATCACCTTGGCTTTAGGCTGGAGATGGAGGGGTCATGTTGGACCTGGCCCTGTCTGTGTGGTTTCCCCCCAAACGTTTTGCTTTCACTTCTCCTGTTTTCCTCCATTCATTTTTGTTAGAACTCAGTGCACTTTACCCCTGTCAACCAAAGCTAAAGTGTTTGTGCTCCCTCCTTTAAACATGGTATAATTGGCTTACACCCAATTTGGCACATTTGATTTACTTGTAAGACCTCAGTAAAGTGGTACTACATGTACTCAGGACCTGTAAATTAAATGCTACTAGTGGGTCTGCAGTACTTGTTGTGCCACCTTCTTCAGTAGCTCTTTAAACATGTCTTGAGGCTGCCGTTGCAGCTTGTGTGTAGTTTTAAAACTGCCATTTTGACCACCCGGCAAAATAAATCTTTTGCCAATCATAAACCTTCCTTTTTGAGACTTATACCGTTAATTGTATAGTGGGACAAATATGACTACAAGTCCCATAATGCTAAGCAAAATGCCTGGAATGGGCGAGGTTACAGTACTCATGGGTTGAAAACTTAAGAACTCTGGATTCTTGCAATCTCATTTTCCTGCAACAGCTGAACCAAGAAATGTGGGGGTCACATTAATAAATAAAACATAAAATGTTGAAGCATTGTTTACACACACTTCCCATGACACCAAAAGTGATGTCATTTTAGATTGTTGTACAATCTTTGGGGCAAGTTGGGCAATACTGCATGAGTCAGCCTTTCTTTCCTCCGCTAAGGCTTTTTATGCCTCACCCTTTCTCTTGTCCGCAGCCAGCCTGGCTAGCTGCAACTTCTGGTCCCTCTCAATCTGTTTGTCCTTCAGTTCTTCCGGAGACACGTTGTGAGAGGAAACACTGCTTCTAGCAGGAGATACAATCTCTGCGGGCCCTCCTCTCTCTTCTCGAGCCATTGCCAAGTCATTTCCTTTCCCCTCCTCATTATTCTTAGAGTCATCACCCTCTTGGTCCTCTGTTGGAGCTTTCCTCCAGCGCGCTACTTCAAAATCATACAGGGCGTCCCGGAAGCCCTGCTTAGTGGATCCCTTCATCATGATCAGCCCCCGCTACTTTCTGATCACCTTCCGCTCCATCATATTGTAGAATGATAGTCATTTGGGATCCATTTATATTCTGGCAACACAGATACATCAACGAAGATTCCCAAGTACAGAAAGGTAAGGAAGGAATGAATATTGACAAAATGACCGATTGAGGGAAAAAATAGAATTTAAAAAGTGGTTGAATCTTGTATCAAATTATCTATATGGGATTTAAGTTTTACAGTAATCACTGTATGGTACTGCGCAAACACAATTACTGAATCCCAGCACTGAGCACCAATGTGAGGAATAGTGTTGTTGGTTGAGAGGGCTGTGCACCCTTCTCAACCAGCAGCTACAATCCCTGTCAGGGTGAACCACAAAAAGTCACTAAATTACCCTGTGCTTAACCCTCTAGTAGCTTGGCTGAAAAGCAGTCAGTCTTAACTTAGAGGCAACGTGTTACGTATTTATGCAGTACACAAATAGTAATAACTTTAAAAAACAACACAAGAAAAATAACAAACCAGTTTAGAAAAATGGAGTAGAATTTAATAAGTTATTTGACACCAAAACAACAAAAATCCAATCAGTAGAGCGAAAGATACGCAATTTAAAAGAATTAAGGTAAGTATAGTGCCTAAAAACACAAATCAATACTCATGGTTATCTGGTCGTGCGAGAACCAGGGAAAGTCACAAGTTCAGGCTAACCCCGACAGAGCGGAGGTCGGATACATACACCAGGTTAGTGCTGCAGAAAAAGTTTCCCTTTAAAGCCCAGCGTGAAGTGTTCATTCCGAATGGAGGAGGCAATGAGGAGCAGGGAGAGCATCGCGATTGGCTGTTCCTGTAGTGCGAAGTGCAGGCCAGGAGTTGCAGACGGTCTTCGATGTATGGTGAAGATCCTGTTGGGTGTCGCAGATGGTCGTTGTGCTGAATGTGTGAAGCCCCTGCTTTGGGTATGCCAGACTATGAAAAGGAGTTTGAGTTGTACTGCAGTGAGAGAAATGGATGTGCACTTTCAGTGTTAATTCAGAAGCACGGACAGCTGAGGAGGCCTATTGCGTACTTCTCATCGACACTTGACCCTGTAGCTGTAGGTTTACCAGGTTGTTTGAAATCTGTGGCTGCAACATGTAGAAGCCTGGAACAGAGTGAGGGAATCATAATGGGATATCCTGTAAGGGTATTCGTACCTCATAATGTGGCAATTCTTTTGACAAGAAGCAGAACCCAGTACATGTCACATAGTCGGCTGACTAAATATGAGAAAGTCATTCTGGTGAGGAAATATGAATTTTGTGATCAGTTATGTCCCCTATCGTAGACCCCAACGGCTCCATGTGCATGCTATAAGTACATGTATGTTCCCTCCAGTTCCAGTTTCGAAGACGCAAATACATGTGCGTCCACCGTCAACATGTCCTCTTTCAGATCCGCTATGAATGGGTTAGATATTCCATTCCTAAGTATGAAAGGCCACCGACTTTATGTGGTTCACTTTCCACATTTTACAGATTCAGGCGAGTAGGCCCTGAATTCTGTCATCAAGCTTTTCCTGCTTTCTGTCTCTGGAAGCTCCAGCCCGAGCCTGCATCTGTATCCATGAACTTTGTCCTACTCCCTGCGCGGCTAACGGTGCCTGATCCAGCCTGTTGCCTGCCAAAAACTGTATTTCACCTTCAAGATTATCTGCTTCGCTCCTCATCCGATGCATTCCTGTCTAGTAGTTTAGGTAAACATTCTTCCAGCTACCATGCAAAGGGCCAGGCCTCGCTGTCCTCATGCAAGTAATTCATAGCCCCTGTTACCATGGAAGATTCCTGCCCCCTCGCATCTCATACAGACACTTAGACGCTTGTACACGCACTAACAGTCAGTATAGAATAGATTCTATCCTAGAGACCTTTCCTTTTGGATAACACAGTTCTTTAAACATAGGATATTAGATATGATTTGGGATTAGGTTGACATAACCCCCAGACTTCTGTCTCCACATGTAGAGCTAAATGTCAAGTCCCCTTCACCCTCTAGTTGCACGTCAATCACACGTCATGCGGCTGCGCGCGCATCTCTGCCAAATATTTCTGCTGACATCGCAGGATTCTTTTATGGATCCACCCACTTGTGACATCATGTATAATGACGTTTATCAAATTACGCCCATATGACCGCCTTTATTAGTTACATATGCACATTTTATCTGTATTATCAGCTGTTACGCCTCTTGCATCTGTTTCCCTGTAATGCATTTTCCATTAAAACCAATTATCTGTCAATAATGTATGCCCTTCCTTCCTGAACTTTCGTGGTGATGGAATAGAAGCCTGCAATTCGAATTGCATTCCTTTGTATAGGAATAAAGCCTTTTTAAACCTCTAATACCACGGATTCTGCCTCTTATATTTACTGAGTTATTCTTACTAGACTTTACCGCATAAAAAATAGTACCGGTAATGAAATATTTACCACATAAATTGGCGCCCGAATAGGGACACTTTCTCATCTCACGCGCCTGAGGTGCGTTGCAGGCCCGGTCTTCTGCCACAGCTGAACGGACAAAAACGCGTACCTGCAGGATTTCCTGTATCTCCCTCCGGCCAAGCGGGGGCGACTGAGGCTGCGATCAACACCCAGACGAGGCGGTGAGAAGTGCGAAGTATCCCGACCAGAGCCTAGCTGAGAGAGCAAGATCCGAGGTATACAGAGGCCCACCAGGTTCCGAAGTTCCGAGTCCAATCAAGTCGAGTCCAGTCCGGTCCAGTTTCAGTTCCGTTCCGAGGCCTTCCGTTCCGAGCTACCCGGTGAGTACCATTACCGGGGAGGCATTTAACGTGCACATAGTCTGTGCCGGTCAAGACGGGTTTGGGTACACAAATCCGGTCTGCACTGCTTCAGCAGTGTATCTGTACTGTTTAGCAGTATATATAGTATGTCTTGCATATAAATAAGTATTATCTAGTGTCAGTATTATGTCAGTAACTAGTTTTCTATTAGTTATCATTGTTCGTTAAAACTGTTAAATGTTAAATGTTTTAATACGTTCTATACATTGTGGTGTGAATGACTGTTCATTATTGTGTTTATTGTATAAAGTGTGTTCTAGTAATAAGGTCTAAAAATGCCGCTCTTTTCGAAACTAAGACAGATCAAAACCAGAAAAGGGGTACTCGAAGAAGCTGTTCCCATTCCACCTAGGGACACTCCAGGATACTTTATGTATCATAAGCATGGCCTAGATGCCGTATTATTTCTTGATTTATGGGTGGACTACACCAAAGAATTACCAGAGAGTCAGAGATGGCCCGTAGCGGGGACCTGGGATGCAGATTGCATCATGAGAGTAGAAGAAGAATTATGGAAAAAGAAAGCCAGACAGTCACAGAAAGATGCCATTGAATTATGGCGTAAAGAATCATACAGACGTACAGAAAAAGCACTCAGACAGGAAGAGAAAGGTAGAGAGAATTCAAATAAAACCCGAGAAAATCTATTACTTGAGGAAGGTACCCGAGTAAACTCAGAACAAGTAGATAGACAAAGAAACACTCTTATGAATGGTATGTATCCTCTTCTGGCCGAAGGGTTACCTAAGGCTATCCCGGAAATACCAAAAGACTTAACTTCTCCATTACTCCCGATAAAAGCACATCCCAAAACACATCCCAAAACAGCAAAGGACGTTTTCCTTTCCTCCTATTTAGATGACGTAGCTCCCAAGTATGCTAATGCCATACCACACATACCGCTTGCCGATGGTGTTCAACACCAAGAGCATCCGCCTGTATCCCCGCAACTACAAACTCGTACACAAGTTCCCACAGGTCCGTCCGTTTCTACAGTCTTTCCCGCATCCACAATCTCTATCCTACGTCCAACGAATCCTTTCGTGCCTAGCGCCTCAGATGGTGCTACAGGAGGTACGACAGACATGTTTGCCACCCCGCCGAGAAATAAACAGACCCTTAGAGATTTAGCACTCCAACGTACACCCCAATTAGCGACATCCGACATGTTTAAAGAACAGCTTGTGGATTGTAGATACGATCCAGTGCCAGGTAGACAGGACAAATTGCTCATATCATCACTACGTATACGACGAGCTACATTATATTTAATGACGATACCAGGAATGGTTGAACACCTAGACAATATATATCGCTTTGTCCAAACAGGGCGAGGTTCAGAAAGTATTAACGAAGCTATGGAATACCAGAAAGTGGATGTACAAAGACAACTACTACGTTTTTTCATAAATTGTGTAATTAGGAATCAAGACAGGCCCGGGGCAGATCATGATACCATGCAAAAACTTGTCAAATGGGGTCAGAACATATCAGAAGAGAAACATGATAGACAGGCGTGTATAATCGCCATGTGTCGAAAAATCCGCAAGGAACTAGAACGAATACATAAAGAAAGACGAGAAACAGACAGAGTAGAATCAGAAGAAGAGGAGGAGCAAGATTCAGAACAATTGGAGACGATAGCTTACGTAGGTAGAGGAAGACCCCATAATAATACTAGAGGCTTTAATGATCAGATACGTCCAATACGTCCAGAATATAATAGACATTTTCCAAATCCTATGTTAAATACAAAATCCCCCGAGCACCTATTCCAAGCCGCTGATAAATTACTCCGAGATCGAAGGGGGTACCATATGCTCGATTCCATGGACGAACAAGAATTAGCTAGGTCAGCAGTACAATGGGCTGACAGTCCCAGCGACTACAATGATGATGTACTTGCACACACGTTTCTGAATCTTGACCCATACGAACAGCGTTTAGCTAGTATATACATGATTCAACACCTCCTTATATTATATAAAAGCCAACACTCCGATCCAGGACCCTTACCTGACATATTGACAGAACTACTCACGAATATATGGAGAGGGTCAGGTACTGATTTGATTAAAGAGATTCTAGAATTCCGAAACCAATATTTAACTTTCGTATGCCCAGAACACGTCCCAGTTCCCATCATAGGAAGAAAAATGTATCACATAGATAGACAGAACCCGTTACGCGAAGTACACCCAATCAGAGGTGACGGTAATAACTTTACACGCGTGTTTGTGTACATGCCTATAACTAAACTGGAATTATTAGAAATGAAGAAAGTAGTACCCAGCCATGACAAGGATCCAGCAGGTTTCCACCGTGAAATAAAGGACATGTTACTCATGGGAGAGTATACCTACCCCGACATTATGAAAATATTAAAAGTCCTATTACCCGCTGGTGTTTATGAGAAACTTAAAGAAAAGGAATGGGAGGTGGGAGACCAAAAGATAGATTGGACAGCATTAGAAAACGAAGAAAGGGCCCGAGCTGCAGGAGCAGGACTTGGGGAAAAGACTACAGCACTAGCAGGACTACTAGTGCAGGTACTGCCACGTTTATTAACTACGAAAAAGGAAGACTGGGGTGCAATATCAGCCTGTAAACAAAAGCCAGATGAAGACACTAGTGATTTCTATTCCCGATTTGAAAAATGTTTTGGTATAAATAGTGGCATAAAAGCCAGTAGTGAGTCATATCCACATCTGTTTGTGACAAAATTAGTTGAAAATTCTCTGCTACAAGTCAAGAATAGAGTATTGAAATTCGAAAGTACCTGGCAAGGTAATACCCCATCACAGATGTTACAGATGTTACAATATCACCACAATAGAATTAGAGAAGAACAAGAACACGAACAAAGACGTATGAAAGATACAAAAATGAAAATGCTTGTTGCTCAGTCAGTCCCAGCTGATGGTCATCAAAAGGGTGATTCCGCAGGTCCTACGAAAGGGACATGCAACTATTGTAAACAACCAGGTCATTATATACACGATTGTCCAGTCCTGAAACATAATATTGCTACAGGAAGAACCCAGGAGAGACCACGTCCACCTAGACAGGATCAGAATCAACAACAAATCCCTCAGCATGCACAACCTAGGTTAGCTCCGCAACAACTAGCTCCGCAACAGGGAGCTCCACAACAGACCGTAGCACCACCACAAGCGCAGCCTATTGCTGCAACACAAGCAACAACACAACAGATGTATCAGTATGCACAAGCAGATTATCCCGATTATCAGCGATATACATGAAATAGCCTAGAGAGGGAAGTTGGCTTACCCCTTATTGAGGTTCCTGTAGACCAAGAGGGACCTTATGTACATAGTGAACTATTAGGGGAAGACAGAAAGTTTTTACTTGATACAGGGGCAAGCAGAACAACTATAAGACGCAGTGAAGTTCCAGGGGCACCCCTCTCAGGCTCACAAAATATTTCCCTTGGATTCTCAGGAAAACCCATAATTAATGACGTAACACAACCTCTTCCACTTACGATTGGTCCATTGACACGTACTACAGATTTATTGTTTACTAAATCATGTCCAGAAAACTTGTTAGGTATAAAAACATTGAAAGCTCTAGGAGCCATAATATGTTGTTCTCCGGAAGGAGTACGACTATTTCTACGTGACTTCAAAGGTGACTACGTGTCCAGAGACATGGATCACCGACTGCAGAATTTACCTACACATTTATGGGCACAAGGCCCCACTGATGTTGGTTGCATGAATATTACACCATATCGTGTCACACTAAAAACAGGAGTAATACTACCACGAATGCGACAATACAAGTTACCACCCGATGCTGTTGTGGCTTTGCTGCAAATCATTGACGAGCTCATTGCACAAAGAGTGGTTGTCGAAACCGACTCCAATGTATGTAATTCCCCGATAATTCCGATTCTTAAAAGAACGGATCCAAAAGCATCACCAGTATATCGATTAGTTATTGATCTGCGCGAATTAAATAAATGTATTGTACCACAATACCCTGTGGTCCCAGATATCTCGTCATTACTAACAGCTATTGACTCAGAAGCAACGTTCTTCACTGTAATTGATCTCAAGAATGCTTTCTTTAGCGTCCCAACAGATCCGGAAAGTCAATATCTGTTCGGATTCAGTTTAAATGGACGAAGCTTTAAATTCACACGCGCACCTCAAGGATTTACAGAAAGCCCTAGCATCTATAGCCAAGCACTGAAACGAGAACTTGACAGTATCCACATGCCAGTTAACACTGCCTTGCTTCAATATGTCGATGATCTGCTGATCACCGCCCGAAGCGAACCTGAATGTGAAAAAGCGTCACTGACGGTTTTAAAATTTCTGGCCGACAAGGGGCACAAGGTGTCCCCTTCTAAGCTGCAATTCTGTGTCCAGCGAGTTGTTTACCTTGGGCACTCGCTGTCCAAGGAGGGAAGGCAGCTTACACCCGACCGTATCCAGTTAATCGCTAACATGCCACCACCCAAGACACAAAAAGAGGTGCGGGCTTTTATAGGCCTCACTTCATACTGTAGGCAGTGGATCCCTCAATATGCATTTCTAGCAAAACCACTCATCCAGTTAACAACACAGGAGGCAGCCACATCGACTGTCCTCCCTTGGACTCAAGAACATACACACGCCTTTGAAAGCTTAAAGAAAGCTTTATGCCAAGCACCTGTTTTAGCAACACCATGTTACAGTAAACGGTTTACACTCTTTGTTACAGAACGCAAAGGTACTGCCTTGTCAGTACTCACTCAGGAACAAGCAGGATCACACAAACCATGTGCTTATTTCTCTAGTACATTAGATCCAGTAGCTCAGGCTCTTCCTGCGTGCCTGAAATCGGTGGCAGCAACAGCTTTAGCTATCAGACAAAGCGATGCCATAGTGTTAGGACACCAATTGACAGTACAAGTACCACACGCAGTAGAGGTTCTCTTGAACCGCACACAAACACAACACTTGACTATAGCGAGACTCACTGGTTACGAACTGACATTGTTTCAGCCACATATAGAAATCAGACGTTGTAATACGTTAAACCCTGCCACACTGTTACCAGTGGGCGGAACAGATCCATTGGCACATGATTGTGTCGAAGTCATTACTATCACGACGAAACCCAGACAAGACTTGACAGATATCCCTTTGTCGGATCCAGACTTGACATTGTATGTAGATGGGTCATGTATGAGAACAAGTACAGGAGAGTTAGTGGCCGCTTACGCAGTCACAACAGACACTGAAGTCATTGAAACAAATTGTATTAACACTTTGTCAGCTCAAGCAGCAGAGCTCATCACTCTGACACAAGCCTGTATTCAAGCCAAGAATAAGAAAGTCAACATATACACAGATTCACGTTATGCATTCGGAGTCGTCCATGACTTCGGCGTACTATGGCGAGAGAGAGGTTATTTAACTTCTCACGGTGCCCACATCCAACACGGACCCCTCATTCAAGCCCTATTAGACGCGATTCATCTACCTACTGCAATATCGATTATGAAATGCAAAGCCCACACAAAAGTTACCGATATCATTTCTCAGGGTAATGACCTAGCTGACAGAACAGCTAAACAGACTGCTCAGAATCAGACTCACACAACTGACATGACAAAGACAATAGTTCCGACACCAACACATTGCATGACAGTTAAGGATCCCGCCCTTGATGTAATTGACATACAGACACATGCTACACCAGAAGAAATAAAGAAATGGACTGAATTAGGAGGGATCCAAACGGATCAAGGATGGATGACGAAGGAAAAATCTATATGGTTTCTTCCCGACTCCATGGTTCAAGTCATCATTAATACAATACATAGTCCAGCGCACCTAGGAGAGAAAGCTATGCTAGACAGCATTCAACACATTTGGTTCAACAAACACTTGCGAGCAGCAGCTAAACAAAAAGTTCGTACCTGTATGATATGTTGTCAGTTTAATCCAGGTAAAAGCATCCCCGTAGAGCAGGGTGGATTTCAACCTCCCGATCATGCTTTTGAAGTCCTCCAGATGGATTATATCCAGATGGAACGATGTCGAGGATTCAAATATGTTCTCGTAGTTGTCTGTGCTCTTTCCCGTTGGACAGAAGCCTACCCGGTTTCAGATTACACCGCCCCGACTACTGCCAAACAGTTAGTTCGAGAATTCTTCCCACGGTACGGTTTACCACGTGTTGTCTACTCAGATAACGGCCAGCCGTTCTCATCCGAACTAATGAAACACGTTTCCCTTTTGTTAGGCTACCAATGGAAATTCCACTGTGTCCGACATCCCGAGGCAGCAGGTCTCGTGGAACGTCATAATCAAACCCTGAAAATTAGATTGTCCAAAATATGTAGGGAAAAAGGTGTCGATTGGATAGTAGCCTTACCAGTTGCGCTCTTTTACATGAGAATGGTAGCACATTCTCGAACAGGGCTATCCCCGTACGAGGTGATCTTCGGTAGACCACCAAATATGTGGCGGACGCCTGTACCTCGCAAAATCACTGATGTTGACTGTAATATGCTGACAGATTACCTAGTGTCAAGAATTCCTGTCATTCGAGGGGAGGAAAAAGGTAACCAGCGAAAACGGACTACATCTCCCAGGACGCTTAGCGGTTGAGAGGTTATGTAAACAGGAGAGCTGTTACATAACTCAAGGGAAACACGCCCTTATGTAAACAGGAGAGCGGTTACATAACTCAAGGGAAACACGCCCTTATGTAAACAGGAGAGCTGTTACATAACTCAAGGGAAACACGCCCTTATGTAAACAGGAGAGCTGTTACATAACTCAAGGAAAACACGCCCTATAAAGGGAGGAACCGGGAGGTACAAGGCTGTCGGATATTGTGTTTACACCGACGTACCTGCTTCGTGAAGAGCAGTGTTCCGGAGTGGTGCTCCAGTAAGGCAAGAACGGAGGTAGGTCGAGTCGTTACTCCCTGGGCCGTGTCTTGCCCCATCGTCACCTGTGAAGGACCCGGAAGCTCTACCGGTCAACCATTGAGCTTCGCTTTTTGACTCGGCTGAGTCCAAGCGCAGTGGCGCTTTTGCTGGTTGGAGTCGTAACTCCCAGCCCGACCAGAGACACAGGGACTGCCAGCTGTAACGCACACCAGGAGGTGTTTGCCGCGTTACAGACTCGGAAGTCCACAGGATCGATCGAGCGGCTGCTCTCGGTTCAGTCGTCTTGCTTGTGATTGGGGTATCGGTGACGCATCACCAGGAGGTGACTCCGCGTCCCGGTGCAGTCTGAGGAAGAGGTTGAGCGGCTGCTCCCTTCAGGTAGAGACTCCGGCTGGGTGTTTCCCTGACTCCTCGATTCTCCCCAACACTCTTCGTGCCCCTCACAGCCTACCGATTGGCATTGTCGGCCATTTAATTTCTGCCCTCTGTTGGCATACGCCGGGATCGGCGTATATGCAGAGGACGGTTAGGACCATCCGTGCTGTGGGCTGGTAACGTACTTAGCCTGGAGGATTCCAGTGACTATAACTTTTGTTTGTTCTTTGTATGTTATTTGCCTTCATTAAAAGAACTAACCCTTCACAAGTGGTTGCGTCCTCATTGTCGTGTCTGTTAAACGATCCTGAGACGTTCAGGGTGTTACAAAATATCCGACCTTAATAACACTAACTGTCTCCCGGTCGATAACAGACATGGCAACACTTGATGATGTGCTGGCTGCTTTAGCGGCCATGCAAGTTGAAGTGGCTGCCTCTAGGCAAGAAACAGCCGATGTAAAAGCCAGACTGGATGCTATCCAATTGGACCCGCTCACGCCCAGCACCTCCCTCACGAACCAGACCCCTGCGGTAGTAGTGGAAATGCCGGTAGCCATCCCCTTGGCAACACCAGAGAGGTACAGTGGGGATCCTAACACAGTGCAGGTATTCCTCACACAAGTGGCGCTACATTTATCGTGCAAACCAAAGGCGTTCCCCACGAGTCAGGCTCGTGTGGCTTTCCTTATATCCTATTTGGCTGGAAACGCGGCACAATGGGCCGTACCTCTGGTGAGCAGGGATGACCCCCTCTTATGTGATTGGGGTGCTTTTCGCGAGGAATTCCTGAAGGTATTCGACAGAAGGGCTGACTCGTACACGGCGGACCGTGAAATGCTTGAGTTGAGACAGGGATCCAACGACCTGGTGCAGTATCTCAACGCGTTCCGAAGGCTGGTTGCGGAAACCAAGTGGCCTGTTGCTAAACAGACGGCGCTCTTCCATCAAGGGCTGTGCGATGAGCTCAAGGACGCCGTGGCTCATATTGACCCTCAACCCAAGACATGTGAGGGCCTTATCAACCTGGTATTACGGCTGGAACATAGGCTAAGTGAAAGAAAGGGGGATCATGGGAGAAAAGGAAAATCCCTTCCATCCTATGTGACGGTGGGAAGTCTTGAAACTTCCACCGCATCCAAGGGAGAACCCATGGACATCGGCGCAATACGAGCGAGCCTCACAGCCACGGAGAAAGAGTCACGCCGTAAACAAGGATTGTGCCTATATTGTGGCAAAAAAGGCCACTACGTACGTGAATGCCCTGCCAAACCGAAGACGTCACGTTATCGGGCCAACCGGTCGGTAACAGCCGTGGTGGACATACCGGCGGAAAACTAGAGGACTCCAAGACCAGAGAAGGGGCATCTCGGAGTCACTCATCCATCCCTTCACTTTCCAACTCGGTCACTAAGGGACAACGACACCTGTTTATCACGGTGCACGTGGGAGTGCATGACCAGTGGATACCCGTTGTGGCCATGGTGGATTCAGGGGCCACTGGCATGTTTATGGACCACAACGAGGCATGCAGGCTAGGGCTAGTGCTTCTTCCCAAAGCAGTACCCGAAGACGTCTATGCGGTAGACGGAAGGCGATTGGTGACGGGGCCCATCGGACAGCACACGGGGGTCCTTCCGATGAGATATGGGAGGAACCATTTGGAACAAATCGATTTTAACATCATCCGAGCGCCCCAATATGGCGTCATATTGGGATTGCCGTGGCTACAGAAACACAACCCCTTTGTGGATTGGCCAACACATCGCATCGAAATGACGTCACCGTATTGCATCCTGCATTGTGGAATAAGAACGGAATCCCTTGACGCAGATGAGAGCGGGAGTCAGACGGTGGCTACAGCAGCAGAAAAAGATGTGGCTCTCCCCCAGGCTTATCACAGTTTTGAGGATGTATTTGATGAGGTGAAGGCGGAAGTGCTACCACCACATAGACAGTTTGACTGCCAGATCGACCTGGTGCCAGGGGCCAGCGTTCCCAGCGGCAGGCTGTATGCCCTGACGGAGCCTGAAAACGTGCATCTCCGGGGGTACCTGGATAAACTCCTCAAGCTAGGATTCATCCGCCCGTCCAAGTCTCCGGCCGCCTCGCCACGCTTCTTCATCCCGAAGGCTAATGGGGAGCTGAGAGCCTGTGTGGACTTTAGGGCATTGAATGCGATAACCATAAAAAATCGGTACCCCTTGCCTCTCATCAGTGTACTTCTGGAACAGGTCAAGAAAGCTCGTATCTACACCAAGTTGGATTTGAAAGGGGCCTACCATCTGGTACGCATGAGGGACGGAGACGAGTGGAAGACCGCCTTTAAGACCAGGTTCGGCCTTTTTGAGTACCTCGTCATGCCGTTCGGTCTGTGCAACGCCCCGGCAGCCTTTCAGTACTTTTTGAATGAGGTATTCAGAGAGGAGTTGGATATCTACGTGGTCGTATATATCGACGACATCCTCATCTATTCGTCCAGTGTGGAGGAGCACGTACACCACGTCAAAGCTGTGCTCCAAAAGCTGAGGGAAAACATGCTGTTTTGTAAACTCAGCAAGTGTGACTTCCACGTCACATCCGTGGAATTCCTTGGAGTGATGCTGAGTCCAGAGGGACAGGAGATGGCAGAACGAAAGATCAAGGCGGTGAAAGAATGGCCGGTGCCCCAAAGCGTGAAGGACGTCCAAAGTTTCATTGGCTTCGCCAACTTTTACAGGCGGTTTATAGATGGATTTTCAGGAGTGGTGGCCCCAATCACACAGCTACTGAGGAAGTCCAAGGAGTTTGTCTGGTCCCCTGAAGCAAACAAAGCCTTTGAGGCCCTGAAAAGCGCCTTTGGTAAGGCGCCGGTGTTGGCTCACCCCGATCCGGATCTCCCCTACGTGGTGGAAGCGGACGCGTCGGATGTGGCGCTGGGGGCTATCTTGTCCCAACGCAACCACGACACAGGGGTGCTTCATCCCGTTGCGTACATGTCCCGCAAACTCAACGACGCCGAACGCAACTACCATATTGCGGAGAAGGAGCTTCTCGCAATCAAGGACGCCTTCACCGAATGGAGGCATTGGTTGATGGGGGCAAGACATGTGGTATCGGTGTACACGGACCATCGGAACCTACAGTTCATGACGGCCACTAGACACCTTTCTCCCAGGCAGCTGCGGTGGATGATCTTCTTTGCGGGGTTCAACTTCCGCATCACATATCGGCCGGGGACGGAAAACCGGAAGGTGGACGCCCTGTCCCGTCAATCTGCAGTTAAGGAACCATTGCCTGCGACCGAGCGTTCCATCATTTCCCCGAGGATGGTATTGGGGGTTATCCAACCGGATACTTTCCTGAGGGGAATAAAGAGAGGGATCAGGTCATTCGCATGGCGGAGGTGGCTCCTCAGTCACAGAGAATGGCAGCTGAAGGACGGGATACCCCTGAAGGGCAGGTGCCTATTGATACCCACGCCTAGGCTAAGGAAACAAGCATTCATCTGGTGCCATGACTCTCCATGCGCAGGTCATTTGGGCTTTGAAAAAACGGTGGCTAGCATGGGACGGCATTTCTGGTGGCCAACCATGAGAGTGGATGTCAGGAGGTGGGGACAGGAGTGTCCTACGTGTGCTACCATGAAGGCCGACCATGGCCGAACCCAAGGGCTCTTACATCCACTTCCGACCCCGGATAGACCATGGGATAGCATATCACTGGACTTCGTGGTGGGCCTACCGGTAGACCAGGGGATGACGGCAATACTGGTGGTGGTGGATTACTTGACGAAAATGGGGCACTTCATCCCCTGCAAGAGAGTCCCTACGGCCGGGGAATTGGCGTCACTACTCCTAAAGAATGTGGTACGACTGCATGGATTACCTGGGGTGATCGTGTCGGACCGGGGGTCGCAGTTTACTGCGCAATTCTGGAAGACTTGGTGCACTGCGCTACATGTTAAGACCGCCCTGTCCACCAGCTACCACCCTCAAACGGACGGCCAAACCGAGCGCCTGAACCAAACGCTCAAACAGTATCTGCGATGTTTTGTGGACCAGGGCAGGGAAGAATGGGTCGACTTGCTATGGGTTGCAGAGATAGCCTAAAACAACGCCACTCACAGCTCCACACAGTCATCTCCGTTCTATAGCAACTATGGCCAACATCCCAGGTTCTTGCCATTTCTACATCCGTTCAGAGAGGACAGGATTCCCGCCACAGCGGACAGGGTGGCACACATAAAAGACACGTTGATGCGCTCAAGGGCTGTCCTAATAGAGGCCAAGAGAAGATACAAGGCTGCGGCAGATAGGAAGAGAAGGCCCGGGCCACTGTACCGCACTGGAGACTACGTCTGGATATCCACAAGAAACATGAGGTTTCGAAAGAACAGTGTGTTCCATCCCAAGTACATGGGCCCCTATCGAATTACCAAGTGTATGGGTCCCGTGAACGTGAAGGTGTGCTTGCCCCAGTCATTGCGGATACACCCTGTCTTTCATGTATCATTGCTCAAACCAGCACCCTCCAAGCCGTCTGGGACACCTAGGCCGGTATGCGTGGAGTCGGAGGTGGAGTATGAAGTGTCGGGCATACGGGCGTCCAAATGGCGCAGGGGGAAGCTGTGGTACCTGGTTGCGTGGAAAGGCTATGGCCCGGAGGAGCATTCATGGGAACCGGCTGAAGGGGTTCATGCTCCGCGCTTGGTCTCCTTGTTCCATCGGCGTTTTCCTGCCAGCGCTGGACCCGTGGGGAGCCGCTGAGAGGGAGGATGTACTGTCAAGAATTCCTGTCATACGAGGGGAGGAAAACGGTAACCAGCGAAAACGGACTACATCTCCCAGGACGCTTAGCGGTTGAGAGGTTATGTAAACAGGAGAGCTGTTACATAACTCAAGGGAAACACGCCCTTATGTAAACAGGAGAGCGGTTACATAACTCAAGGGAAACACGCCCTTATGTAAACAGGAGAGCTGTTACATAACTCAAGGGAAACACGCCCTTATGTAAACAGGAGAGCTGTTACATAACTCAAGGGAAACACGCCCTTATGTAAACAGGAGAGCTGTTACATAACTCAAGGAAAACACGCCCTATAAAGGGAGGAACCGGGAGGTACAAGGCTGTCGGATATTGTGTTTACACCGACGTACCTGCTTCGTGAAGAGCAGTGTTCCGGAGTGGTGCTCCAGTAAGGCAAGAACGGAGGTAGGTCGAGTCGTTACTCCCTGGGCCGTGTCTTGCCCCATCGTCACCTGTGAAGGACCCGGAAGCTCTACCGGTCAACCATTGAGCTTCGCTTTTTGACTCGGCTGAGTCCAAGCGCAGTGGCGCTTTTGCTGGTTGGAGTCGTAACTCCCAGCCCGACCAGAGACACAGGGACTGCCAGCTGTAACGCACACCAGGAGGTGTTTGCCGCGTTACAGACTCGGAAGTCCACAGGATCGATCGAGCGGCTGCTCTCGGTTCAGTCGTCTTGCTTGTGATTGGGGTATCGGTGACGCATCACCAGGAGGTGACTCCGCGTCCCGGTGCAGTCTGAGGAAGAGGTTGAGCGGCTGCTCCCTTCAGGTAGAGACCCCGGCTGGGTGTTTCCCTGACTCCTCGATTCTCCCCAACACTCTTCGTGCCCCTCACAGCCTACCGATTGGCATTGTCGGCCATTTAATTTCTGCCCTCTGTTGGCATACGCCGGGATCGGCGTATATGCAGAGGACGGTTAGGACCATCCGTGCTGTGGGCTGGTAACGTACTTAGCCTGGAGGATTCCAGTGACTATAACTTTTGTTTGTTCTTTGTATGTTATTTGCCTTCATTAAAAGAACTAACCCTTCACAAGTGGTTGCGTCCTCATTGTCGTGTCTGTTAAACGATCCTGAGACGTTCAGGGCGTTACACCTAGCTTCCTTGATGTCTGCACTACAATCTTGTCGTTCACAGGTAGCCGCAGCTTTTCCCGATAATACTGAGGTGAAGCCCCATGACGTGGTTCCTGGTGACCTGGTTCTGGTCCGGAATTTCGACCGGAAGACCCAACTGGAGCCTAGGTGGAAGTCGCCGAAGCTAGTTCTACTAACTACAAGGACAGCCGTGAAGATCGAGGGACGCAAAGGGTGGTTGCACTCGAGTCATATCAAGAAATTTTATGGACTACCATCCAGTGTGAATACTAAACCTTGTATTCCCTCACAGACAGACTCAAAGCTCCCCTTGGTTGAGCAGTCAAAACCAGAACTTTACAAACTAAAATTGAGGTCTAGCAAGTCAGACAATTTGATTGTTTAAGTCCTTTCCAAGGTGAATCGGTTGAATTTGTCTCTGACATGTATCCTCTAGACCGGAATAGAGAAAGAAATCAACAGATGCAGCATAAAAAGCATGCGTACTGTAAATCACTTCGTAGTCACTGCACAGTAACACTATTAATTTTGTTTTTCCTAAGTCTTCTGATCATTATTTTCAGCATACTATTGCATATGTATTACCCTATTCTTAAGCGTGCTTACAATGTAACTGCAGAACATTCTTTTAGCGAATTACCTCCGCATGAGTTGTCCTATAGATTTGCGCTGCGCAACAACACATTCATTAGTATGTTACATCATTCCCATCAGACCAGCAATGCCACAAATTGTTGGATATGTGGCCGACTCCCTCCCTATCAGAACTATAAGGGAGTTTTGCCCCTCTTTCCATATCCGTTCACACACAATGGCTCCTGTGGAGCATGGTTTAGTTTGATTAATTCCCTAGATTCAAATTCCGCAGTTTATCAAGACAACTGGGTATGGGGAAACCTGAACCTAGTTTTGCTTAAAGTCTGCTACCCTAACAAGGAGGGACTTCCCAAAAGAACAGGAACTGATCTAGAAAATGAAGTATATGGATTAGGTAATTTTACACTTAACCTCATGATCCTGAACGTTGAATCTGAAGCTACACCAATCTTGCCCGCCATGTCAGTATTCCCAGTAAAAGGGGAATTATGTGTAAGAAATAATGGTTCCATACACATGGGCCATAGTAAATGCACCACTGTAATAAAATTCAGTGATCAAGGCAAGTCTACATTTAGAGCTTCCCGTCATTCCTACTTCATATGTGGCCAGACCGCATATATACGTCTACCTCTAGATTGGGATGGTACCTGTTACATAGCATTCCTTCTGCCACCTGTCTTCCTAGCTCCTCCTGATTATCACAGAAATACCCATTTCGTACACAATAGACAACAGAGAGATCTCCCAATTGTCGATTACACTGAAACAGCATGGGAAAAATACACAGATTTCAATAAAGGTTTCTTTCCCTATATAGGTACAGTCACTAATAGTAAGCTGATACGTAGATTAACCAGAACCCTTGAAGCAGTAGTGAACGAAACTATTTCCGCCTTAGGCAATTTAACAGAAGAGCAGTCTGCTATGCGGATTGTTGTGCTTCAAAATCGTCTTGTCCTTGACGTCATCCTGGCCGATAGGGGCGGAGCTTGCAGGGTCATCGGATCAAGTTGCTGCATTTTCATACCAGAAAATTCGCCGTCAGTATATAAAGCCATAACCCGCCTTCATAAGATTATAAGCCAGATACACCAGAGTCCAGGCACCTGGACTTGGTCCGGTTGGTTCTGGGGCGTGTTGTCAGCCTGGGGATGGAGAATCCTATCCTTCCTAGGTATTGGCTTTCTCATACTATTCAGTTGCTGCTTATGTCTACAATGTGGGCCAGCGATTTGTGGTCTGTGTGCCACATCGTGTATCCTACATCCACGTTTTCATTCAAAATCCCGGAAGAAGAAAGAAGAACAAATGATGCTATATGAACAGATCGATGGATTGATGAAGATCAATATCACCTGAGGGTCCGTAGGGGACAAGGAGGGAATGAGGAAATATGAATTTTGTGATCAGTTATGTCCCCTATCGTAGACCCCAACGGCTCCATGTGCATGCTATAAGTACATGTATGTTCCCTCCAGTTCCAGTTTCGAAGACGCAAATACATGTGCGTCCACCGTCAACATGTCCTCTTTCAGATCCGCTATGAATGGGTTAGATATTCCATTCCTAAGTATGAAAGGCCACCGACTTTATGTGGTTCACTTTCCACATTTTACAGATTCAGGCGAGTAGGCCCTGAATTCTGTCATCAAGCTTTTCCTGCTTTCTGTCTCTGGAAGCTCCAGCCCGAGCCTGCATCTGTATCCATGAACTTTGTCCTACTCCCTGCGCGGCTAACGGTGCCTGATCCAGCCTGTTGCCTGCCAAAAACTGTATTTCACCTTCAAGATTATCTGCTTCGCTCCTCATCCGATGCATTCCTGTCTAGTAGTTTAGGTAAACATTCTTCCAGCTACCATGCAAAGGGCCAGGCCTCGCTGTCCTCATGCAAGTAATTCATAGCCCCTGTTACCATGGAAGATTCCTGCCCCCTCGCATCTCATACAGACACTTAGACGCTTGTACACGCACTAACAGTCAGTATAGAATAGATTCTATCCTAGAGACCTTTCCTTTTGGATAACACAGTTCTTTAAACATAGGATATTAGATATGATTTGGGATTAGGTTGACATAACCCCCAGACTTCTGTCTCCACATGTAGAGCTAAATGTCAAGTCCCCTTCACCCTCTAGTTGCACGTCAATCACACGTCATGCGGCTGCGCGCGCATCTCTGCCAAATATTTCTGCTGACATCGCAGGATTCTTTTATGGATCCACCCACTTGTGACATCATGTATAATGACGTTTATCAAATTACGCCCATATGACCGCCTTTATTAGTTACGTATGCACATTTTATCTGTATTATCAGCTGTTACGCCTCTTGCATCTGTTTCCCTGTAATGCATTTTCCTATAAAACCAATTATCTGTCAATAATGTATGCCCTTCCTTCCTGAACTTTCGTGGTGATGGAATAGAAGCCTGCAATTCGAATTGCATTCCTTTGTATAGGAATAAAGCCTTTTTAAACCTCTAATACCACGGATTCTGCCTCTTATATTTACTGAGTTATTCTTACTAGACTTTACCGCATAAAAAATAGTACCGGTAATGAAATATTTACCACACTGGGAGCATCAAATGTGACTCTTGAGAGATGTGTGAATGTGAATCCAGCGACATTGTTGGCGGATATTGAAAATGTGGGTGTGAAAACAGAAGATGATCACAATTGTTTGGATGTGCTTGATTACTGTACAAAACCGAGACCAGACATAAGGGATCTTCCCTTGCATGAGAGTGATCATGTGTTGTTTGTGGATGGATCATGTCTGAGGAATGATGAGGGTGTGCTATGTGCAGCATATGCAGTGTGCAAGGTTTCAAAGGTTATGGAAGCATCACCATTGAAAGGAGTGAAATCTGCGCAAGTTGCTGAATTAGTGGCATTGACAAAAGCTTGTGAAATTGGGAAAGATTTGAGAACGACTGTGATGACTGATAGTCAGTATGGATTTGGAGTTGTGCATGATTTTGGCCAGCTTTGGCTACAAAGAGGTTTCTTGACGTCGAGTGGGACTCCAATAAAGAATGCTGAAGTGATTGGAAAATTACTTGAGGCGATACAGTTGCCTAAAGAGTTAGCAGTTGTGAAGTGTGCTGCTCATGGACAAGGAGATGATTTTGTGACAGTTGGCAATCGATACGCAAATGACATTGCTCAATATTGCGCTAAAAACAACCAGTCAATTAATCGGGAACGAGAAGGTGAAATGTCTTTTTGTTCTGTGATGTTTACTAATGTCCTAGAGACGTGGGATGAAGTGAAACAGTTGCAGGATGAGGCAGGAAAGGAAGAGAAGAAAGACTGGATCAAGGCAGGTTGTGCCCCAAGAGAAACAGACCATGTTTGGGTCTATAGAGATGGCAGACCAGTAATGCCGAACTCCATACTGTCGACAATGGCAAGGATGTATCATGGCCAGGGACATTTGGGAAGGGATGCGATGATCAGGTCTTTTAAGCAAACCTGGTACAATGCAATGTTCAGGACAATTGCAGAGAGCATCTGTCAGAGATGTTTGATTTGCCAGCAATTTAACACTGGGAAAAAGACAGTGGTGAGTCTGGGAACGATAGGCAGAGAAGGAGGTCCTTTTACAAGAATGCAGATTGATTTCATTGAAATGCCCCAAGTGAACAGACTGAGGTATGTTCTAGTGGTAGTCTGTTTGTTTTCAAGATGGGTGGAGGCCTATCCGACTAGGAGAAATGATGGAATAACAGTGGCAAAGTTACTGTTAAGAGAGTTGATTCCTAGGTACGGGTTTCCAGTAACGATTGAGTCTGATAGAGGTGGACACTTCTATAATGAACTCATGAGTTTGATTTGTGAAGCATTGAGCATACAGAAGAAGCTACATTGTGCATACAGACCAGAGGCTTCTGGTGTTGTTGAGCAGATAAACGGCACAATCAAGAACAGGATTGGTAAGATGTGTTTAGCCACTGGTATGAAATGGCCCGATGTCTTGCCTCTAGTGCTAATGACTATTAGATCTACTCCAGATAGAACTACTGGTTTAAGTCCGCACGAAATCATAATGGGACGTGCAATGCGACATGCATATGTACCTGTCAATAAGTTGATGACAATAACTGATGACTTGATTTTGGATTAGTGTAAAGGCCTGGCTGACGCAGTTCATTCTGTGTTTCACCAGGTTGGAGAAGAAGCTACCACACTTGAGAAGAAGCAAGCTCATGATCTGAGTCCAGGGGACTGGGTGAGGATTATGGTGCACAGAAGAAGAAATTGCTTGGTTCCAAGGTGGGGAAGGCCGAGACAAGTCATTCTAATTACGACAACTGCAGTAAAGTGTGCTGGTGTGAAAAACTGGGTACATGCGAGTCATACTCTGAGAGTTCCAAACCCAAAGGATGGGACTGGTAAGGAGTATTTTGAAGAGTCAGATTCCAGTGATGATGAAGATACAGAACCAGTGAGAAAAGAAGCAGAAAAGGCTTCAAGAGAACCATTGAGAGTCTCAGAAAGGAGATCAGATTCTGCAAAAGAGCCTGAAGTTCCGAAAAGCAGTGAAGGAAAGAGGAGAGAAAAGAGCAATTCCACAGAGACTACTCCTGAATCAGAAGAGGAGGAGATCGAAGAACCACTTGAGATTGTACCTGAAGAAGCAGGGTTAGAAGAAGATAGAGAGGGACAGATTGCGGAAGACCCCCGAGGAGGTGTAGGGAACATTCTTGACAAGCTAGGTGAAGGGACAAGTAGACAGCAAGAAGATTGCGTGTCGTAGACCCGAGGAGGGACAGAAGTAGGGAAGTCTCAAACAGTGGTGAAAAAGACTGTGGAGCAAAAGAAAACTGCTGAAGAACCAGAGGCATTTGAAACAGAATCGGATGAAAGTGAAAATGAGAAATCAGAGGGTCGAGTTCTGAGAAAGAGAACTTGGATTGGAGAGAGAAATAATACAGAAACAAGACCGAAAAAGGTTATAAGAGGAGATCTTTGGCCTAACAACAGAATAAAGAGGCTGAGATATAGACTGATAAGAGCAAATACCTCGAAAGCTGAACAAGTGAATGAGGTGTCGAGTCAAAATCCAGCAAGAGGTGAAAAGAGAAAAGTGTCAAAAGAACCAGAAGAGATCAAGAGGATAAGAAAACCTAACCAGAAGTATAGGTCGCCGGAATGGACGTACGTGGCACTGTCTGAAGGTGAAGAGGCAGAAAGTCAAGGAAATCCAGAGGAGACCGTACGAGAAGTGGTTGAGGAAGATACTGGTGAAATCCTGAAAGTAATCTTGACTGACATTGATGAAAAGTCGGATACTGAGGATATTGTTGGAGATCTAATACAGTTTGATGTTGAAGAAAATGAAGTAAAGAGTGATGAATATCCAAATTGAGTGAACAGAAGAAATCACTTGAAGAAAGTGAAAAGAAGAAGAAACTGAAATTGATTGTTTGAAGTAATCCAGAATTTTAGAGTCTCAAGTAGTGGAGTAGTAGAGGCTAAGTCAAAAGACACGGTCAAAGTAGTAAAATGGCTAACATAGAGAATAACCAAAGTAGATGTGCCTTCTTAAGAAGATGGTGGAAAATGTGCTGCTGCTGTACTGGATTATTAATGCTACTATGGGGTGTTTTAGCTTTATTAGTTACTTTTAAAGTTACAATAGGTACATTTGAGATGCATACAGAGAATGTGACAAGTACAGAGAAGAGTTCACAAAAAGTAGTTCCGACTAGAATTAGTAATACTTACATACATAAAGATAGGTCAATTAATGATTTTTCTAGTAATGTTTTTTCAAAGTTGTACGAATATGTGAAAACAATGGAAGTTAGGGATTGCTACGTTTGTATGCAATTACCTGCATCCGTTTCAGAGGGTGTTACTTATCATCATTTACCAGCTACGTATGGAATTTCTTGTAGTGTATTAAGTAGTGTCTTTTATTTGTTAGGGAAAATAGATTAAGAGATGTCTAACAAAGATAGTATTTTCGGGCACTTGCCAATGAACAAAGAGCTGAATCCAGCTAAAAAGCTAACATTTTTGGTGAGATTTTTATTGAAAAAGAAGAATTAACATTAGATTACATTTTTAAGAATAATTTAACTTGCAGTCTGAAAGAAGAGGAGAAAGCTTTCCTAAATATGGTGGAGGAAAGGAGATTGAGCATGCATGAGAAAGCAGGGAAATATAAAGTGAGTGAGACAATTTGGGACATTGAGATGGGAAAAGAATTGAGAAATGGGGCTAGTCCAACTTTAGCTTTAGATGCACCACAGAAGGGTAAGCTGTGCATTACAAGAAGGAAATCCCAATATGATACATATTTTGTTGGGACTAGTGAATGTCATGATACATACTTCATTGCAACAGGATGGGGTTTCAGAGGTGGAGAAGATACCATTGTCCCAGGAGTGTATTATGTTTGTGGGAACAAGGCTTATTACAGGTTGCCTGACCATTGGTATGGCACATGTTATGTGGGCCTGGTTTTTCCAAAGATCTTTCATATAGATAGAATAGAAGATGTAGAACATATTAATTTACTAATGCGTTTCAAGAGAGAAACTTGGTCTGAAATAGTGGGTGACATTTTTGGAGCTTTAATTCCAGCATTGGGAATTTCTTTGAATGCTTATGGAATTCGGAAACTGTCAACAGTGGTGGATCGCTTATCGACAAATACCGCTGGAGGGTTTCTTTTGGTGAATACGGAGTTGATTGCCGTACGTGCCATGTCTATGCAAAATAGACTTGCCCTTGATATTCTATTAGCTAAGGAGGGTGGAGTTTGTGGAATGCTGAAAGTTCAACATTGTTGCACTTACATTCCGGACGAAAGCAAAGACCTGAAGGTCTATATCAAAAATATTACTGATTTGCATGAAGAATTAGTACCACTTGAAGCTGAAAGTATCTGGACTAAATTAGCTAATAAGGTGATAGCTGTTAAGAGTTTTATTGCAAAAATAGGTAGTACTATTATAGGTAAGATATTGTTTCCTTTGACTTGTATAATTGTTGCTCTATTGATACTAAGATTGGTGTGTTTGTGTTGTAAAAACAGGGGAGGGAAAAAGAAATTAATTAAAAGAAATAATGAAAAGAGAAATAAAAGGTTGAAAAGAGAACAACAAGAAATTGAATTAGAAGAATTGAGGGAGAGTGTCTACTTAGAAACAAAGAGGGATGATGAAAGAGTGTCTGGTGTGTAGTGTTGTGTAAGGGGAAAAAGACATTTCCAAATGTCTCCTAAAATGGGACTAAATTTCACTAAATTTTTTTTTTGGGTTATTTGGTGATAAAATCACCAAAGGGGGGATTGCTGGAGCAGAATTTTCTGATGAAAATCTATTGGGTTTTTAAGCTCTGGTTTGTCTATTTGTCATAATTAAAATTATTAATTATTAAATTACTAATTATTTGTTTTGTGTAAGTGTTTTTACTTATCAACATGTACTAATGAGAAGAAAAAACAACACGTGGGAATGCTTTCGTTTGCCTATTGACAATGTGCATGTTTTATTAAATAAACGTTGCTGAGTGCTGTTTATTTTAAAGCACAAAACGCTTTTGAATTAATGCTTTTCTGTGTTGCGAAGGCTAGATAATTACATACACATAAGGGTATTAGTGGGGTTAACACTGTTTAATCACTATGCTGTGGTAACGTTGTTTTTGTCTCTTTCAATTAAGATGGTCTATTTTGGCCTAGAATAAAATGGCCGCCGTTTGCAGCCTGGCCTCGAGTGAGTGATTTGTGATGAGAAGGCCTTGCTGAATATGGTCGCGAGTCATCTGACCACAGTCTTCGCCTGGTTAAGATTTTCCGTGAGGACAGCAGCAGTTCTGGGCAAGCCTCCAGATGCATCCGAATAGCCTTGGAGGACAAAGGAGCCATAATGAATGAACTCTGAGCTCATCATGTTAGTTCCGAGGAAATGTGGTTGTCGAAAGTTACTTTTTAATTTTTGGTTCCTGTTCTGTCTTTTTATTTTTGTGATTTTCCTGAGCGGAGATTTTCCAAATGTAGCGATGCTACATCCTTTCCTTCTCGCTCTGCTCAGCGGTTCAGCGGACGTAAAGAACACTTTTTGTTGCTTTCTTTTGTTAAAAATACTATAAATATTGTTAGCCTAGAGAGGGTTTTTGCCACTTTGCCATTTTTCTTCCCAAACCTGCGTTGGTGAGGATCTATGCTGTGAGGACGGCGACTCGGGAGACTTCTACTGAGAGACCTGTCCTGACCCATTCTGATATTTAGCTAGAATAGGTAATTATGAGAAAAATGATTTATTCTGATTGATTTTCTTTGACTAATTTTAGATAAAGCATCATAATTTTGAATACGGTGTTGGTGATTATTTCTTGTCAATTATTGAGTACTCTATTTTGATTATTGTTGTATAGATTGTTTAGATCATGATTCAGGACAGTTACAATAACTAGGTCTTATCGACCTCAGTGTAGATGCAGGGTGTTTAGGAGTTTTCTTTCCACAGGTTCAGTGCTGGTAGAGTATTTGAGCGTATGTTAGTGAAATGGGCCCTAGTGTATGATGAGTGTATGTGCGTGTAACTGTGAAATTACTCTATCCGTGGAAGTAGGGAGATTTTGTACACCCTGATCTGCATCAATTTCCTAGTAGCAGAGTTAGGATGGTTATTGATGATTGTCTTGATCTGATTAGATTGCTTGTACATTAGCTTATTGATTATTGATTATTGATTGATGTTGGTATATGTACTAATACTATATGTTGGAGTCGTCATGTTGAGTTATATGTAGTGCTTCTGGAACTTGGGAGCTAGTAGCAGTTCCGTAGTAGGGCAGAGGGAAGTATATGCTGCTCTAGGGAAAGACGGGATTGTAGGAAAAACGTGTGACAATTGAAGTTGCGCGTCACATTGTCTGGGTTCGGAATCAGTGACATTGTCGTATGTTACTATTAGAAATATTTCTGGTATATAAGGAGTGCGTATGGTAGCGAAGGTTATCTGTGAAACTCTGGTCTTAAGTCCCAGGGATCCGTAAGGTTCACCGTTAAAGCTTATCGCGGGAGAAGTAATAGGTATTCTCTGAGCTTGTTTGAGGAACTGGGCAGAGGTAAGCTGCTTGGTTGACGTGTGTTATAATTCTGTAGTGGGACAGATTGTTCGCTGTTCTCGGGAAGCAGGATTCTGTGTGTATGTACTATATTTTTCTTGTATGAATGTGCGTGAATGCTTATACATTTAGTTGATTGTAAGACTCTTTGGACAAGTCCTAGAGGAAACAGTTAATGAATGCATGATAGAAGGGCAGAGTAGAGGGATGTGCTACTGTGTCAACGGGATTCTTGTGAAATAGATTTTCTTTACTATTCTGTGGTTAGCGAAGCAGACAATGGAGATGTTTATATGTTGTAACTAATAGATTTTGTAGAAATTTGATACGAAGTCTATTGAGGAGTTGTGTAAAGGAGGGGTAGACGAGTGACAGGAGACAGGAGACAGGCGACTGCAGCGACTGCTGACGTCAAACAGACCGCGCTCTGATTGGATATTGGATCAGAATAATGTTTGCGCTGGGATTGGTGCGTTGGTGTGAGCCGCGCAAGGATTGGAAGAGCTATTCTAGTGACGTAGACGCTCCAGGATTGGTGCGTTAGTGTGAGTCGCGCTGTTATTGGTTGAAAAATCGTATTGTATATTTGTAATACGGAAGGGATTAGAAAGTTTTGGTAAACGTTAAAATGTATTACCAAGAAGAGAAAAAGAAAAAAACATTGTTCGGAAAAATCAAAAGGTGGTTCGACAAGGATAAAGATGTTAAGACGAGAGAGGGTGAATTGTTACCTCCAGCGAAAACACCTGCATCCTTCATGGCTGCGAGATATGGGTATCATACCTGTATATGGTTGGAGAATTGGGTTAGGTATACCAAGGAAGATGGTGTTCTAGCATTTCCAGAACATGGTTCATTTAATCTGGCCGTGTTGAGAAATTTACGGGAAAAGATGTTATGTCTTGACCCAAAACCAAGGCCGACACAGTTTGAGGCTTTAGTGGAATGGGAAGAGGAAGTACATGAGCGAGAAAAGCAGAGGTCTGGAGGACATTACAGGTACATGTTTGGGAGGAGACATGATCGTGAAACTCATCATGATCGAATGAAAAGATGGCGAGATGCTAGCATGTCAGAGAGATTATATCCTATGAGAACAGTTGAAGAGGGAGCAGAAAGGGTTCCTGAGGCAGAAGTGAGAAGATATGGAGTTAATGAGTATGAGGATGAGGTCTTGAATGACATGATTTACAAAAGACCACCTCCATATAGACCAGAACCAGACGAGAGTACACCAGTTGTTTCTCCGATAAGAGATACAGTGCGTATCATTGAAACAGAAAATGTGACACCTGAGTTAAGAAGTGGTAATCCTTTCAGGGAGAGAGAGAATCGATGTGGTGACGAGAATACAAGAGAGTTAGCCAGAACTACAACAGAGCTGACTGAAAAGATTAGGGAGTTAACAAAGAATCTGGAAGCTGTTACGGTGCCTGTAACCATAGGTCCGGTTATGCCTGTGTTTGACAAGCAGAGGACAGGTGAAAATGGTTTGGTGATTCCATATGTTGGAAATAAGATAACAAGTTTAGCTGGTCCCTCAGGAGATTCAGGAAGAAGGACAGAAAGTAGTGATCTGAGACAAAGCAGACATGACACATGTAGTGAAGGATTAGAGGTACAGTCTAATTCAAGACTGGATGCTAGTGAAGCTAGTTGTTCAGGGATGCCGATTTTAGAACCGCAAAAGAAAGTGGTTCCAGTGAGAAAAACTACTGAAATAACAGCTGAAGATTTGAATGATTGGATGAAAGTTCTTCAAAAGAGGGATAAAGATTCACAAGCAATTGATGTGGCTAGGTTACGTGTAGAACTAGAAGAGCTTGTTGCAGGGACAGTTCCAACAGAAATTCTTAAGAACCATCATGATGGTGAGCTGTTGTTTATGTGTAAAAATATCACCTGGAGAGCGAGAAATACACATGACAGGTTAAGAGCAATAGCGAATGAACAGGGAGTTGACATTGATAAGGTGAAAGCTTTGCAGAAGTCTTACAGGATGGATTTTACAGATAAAGATATTGAAAATTTGAATGGTACTGGTAGAACAGGACAGATTAAAGAAATGGTCGCATTATTGCGAAGATGGGGTGATGTAGAGAAGTGGAAGGATAGGTGGTACAAGAAAAGAGAAGAATCAGGAGATAGAACTTATTCAGCATTTCCTGTGAGAGAAAAGGAGAAACCAGTGGATAATTATCCTATGAGAGAAATACCTGGAGGAGGATATGTACATGTTCCATGGACCAGACAGGATATTTTATCATTTACGAATGATTTCCCTCGATTGAGAGAAAAGCCCGTCGAGTGGTATAGGCAGGTAGACAGGTTTATGTAATTGTCAAAAGTGCTGTGGATTGACCTGAATAGTCTGTTTGATATAATTGTTCCAGCAGACTTGTGGACTGAGTGTAAAATAGTTGTGAGTTGGCCTACTGAGGAATATCCAAGAGATCAGAGAACAGGAGCACCAGATCCAGAGGTAATGAGAAAGTATGATCAGGTGATGGTATACCTGAAAAGTAAAGTACCTGCAAAAGAGACAGACTGGGTTAAAATAGATCGAACACAACAGGAAGCAAAAGAATCAGTTCATGCTTTTTACGAGAGGCTGATACTGGCATTTAAACAATTCAGTGGAGATGAACACCTGGGTGACAAAGATTTGAGTCATTTTGTATACAGATTTGTACATGGCCTGAGACCTGAGATTAGTGAGAGAATTCGTGAGCACACAGTGGACTGGCAGAGTAAGAAAATAGATGAGATTCTGAGACATGCAAAATATTTCAGTGATGAAATTGAAGCAAAACAGAGAAAGCTGAAAGAAAAAGCAATGTGGGCACAAGTGAAGGTTGCGGAAAGACAGGAAGCACAGTTAGTGGAGCAGGCGAATAGTGCAGGAAATAATGCAGGGAATAGACCTAGGTATGCAGGGAAAGGAAAGGGGAATCTTGAGGAAGCCAAGAAGAAGTTCCCATGTCACAACTGTGGCCAACTGGGACATTGGAGATCTGAGTGTACCAATCCACCATTAGTGAATAATGAAGGAAAGCCCTTAAATCAACAGTTGCAGAACGAGGGAAATAATCAACAGCAGCAACAACAGAAAGTTGTGAGACAGCAGAGTCAAGAGCCAAAACCGCCCTTGCCGCAGAATAGAGGGTCACAAAAGTATAATCAGGATTCAGGATTCTACAATGATGAACAGGTAAACAAACCAAGGCGTTCTAACCAGGTACAACAGTACTTGTTAAAGAATGAAGGGAGTGAGTCTGAGGGTGATTATTGACGGTGCCGAAGAGAGGAAGAAGAGTGCATACTTGGTGCAACTCTAGAAATAGACCAGGCAGGACCATTTGTAGATGGGAAAATAAATGAAGAAAGTGTTACTTTTTTAGTAGACACAGGTGCGACAAGATCAACTGTCAGGTCAACAGATATTAGAAATCTTCCTCTCTCGGATGAAGCAATCCAAGTAGTTGATGTAGCCAATACACAAATCAGGACACGTCTTACTGAACCAGTAAGAGTACAAATAGGGAAATTTTCAGACATGCACAGATTTATTGTCTGTGACACTAGTCCAGTGAACCTGTTAGGTAGGGATCTATTGTGTAAGATGAACTGTACAATTTTCTGTACACCAGAGGGAATAGCTTTTGAGACACCAGATGAGGATGTTTTGTACCGAATGACTCTAGGAAATAGAGAGAGTGAAATGGTTGGTGCATTTGCTGTGTTTGATCCGGAGGATTTCCCTCGAGAGCTGAGAGACACCGTGAAAAGGACAGTTTGGGATTTTACTGGAGAGGATGTGGGATTGATGAATAATGTAGATCCTGTGAAAATTTCAGTGAAAGAGGGAATTACGTATCCTAACATTCCTCAGTACAAAATGACACCAGAAATAATTGAAGGAATAACTCCTATAATTGAGAAAATGATTCAGCAGGGAGTTCTGAGAGAACTACTGAGTAGCCCGTGTAATTTACCGATAATGGGGCTAAAGAAGCCAAATGGGAAGTTCAGGATTGTACAAGATTTGAGAAAAGTTAACCAAATTGTGGTGGCATGTTGTCCTATTGTGCCAAATCCATCAGTGATTTTGTATCAGATTCCACATGATGCTGAGTGGTATACAGTGATTGATTTGTGTCATTCTTTCTTTTCAATTCCATTGCATCATGACAGCCAGCCGATTTTTGCATTTAGGTTTGGCCAGCGTATTTTAGCATGGTGTCGTGTCCCACAGGGGTATACAGAGAGTCCTTCGATATTCAATCAGTTATTGAAAAAATCATTGGAGAGCTTAATCATGCCTGAAAACTCAGTACTAGTGCAATATATTGATGACCTACTTGTGGCATCAAAGACACGTGAAGCTTGTGAAGTAGATACTATAGCTTTACTGAATCATCTGGCAGATGGAGGGTTAAAAGTATCTCCAGCCAAATTACAATTCTGCAAGAAAGAGGTGCATTATCTTGGACACAATATTGAAAAAGGTCTGAGAAAGGTGACTGATGACAGGATCAAAATCATCAGGGGAATGAAAGCCCCAAAGACCCAGAGGGAAGTAAGAATGTTCCTGGGTATGGTAGGTTATTGTCGTCAGTGGATAATTAATTTTTCTCTGATAGCAAAGCCACTGATTAAGCTGACAAAAAGTGAGATGACAGACCCATTGGAACTAGATGGAGAACAAATGGCAGCATTTGAAGAGCTAAAAAGCAGAATGTGTGAAGCCCCTGCTTTGGGTATGCCAGACTATGAAAAGGAGTTTGAGTTGTACTGCAGTGAGAGAAATGGATGTGCACTTTCAGTGTTAATTCAGAAGCACGGACAGCTGAGGAGGCCTATTGCGTACTTCTCATCGACACTTGACCCTGTAGCTGTAGGTTTACCAGGTTGTTTGAAATCTGTGGCTGCAACATGTAGAAGCCTGGAACAGAGTGAGGGAATCATAATGGGATATCCTGTAAGGGTATTCGTACCTCATAATGTGGCAATTCTTTTGACAAGAAGCAGAACCCAGTACATGTCACATAGTCGGCTGACTAAATATGAGAAAGTCATTCTGGGAGCATCAAATGTGACTCTTGAGAGATGTGTGAATGTGAATCCAGCGACATTGTTGCCGGATATTGAAAATCTGGGTGTGAAAACAGAAGATGATCACAATTGTTTGGATGTGCTTGATTACTGTACAAAACCGAGACCAGACATAAGGGATCTTCCCTTGCATGAGAGTGATCATGTGTTGTTTGTGGATGGATCATGTCTGAGGAATGATGAGGGTGTGCTATGTGCAGCATATGCAGTGTGCAAGGTTTCAGAGGTTACGGAAGCATCACCATTGAAAGGATTGAAATCTGCGCAAGTTGCTGAATTAGTGGCATTGACAAAAGCTTGTGAAGTTGGGAAAGATTTGAGAACGACTGTGATGACTGATAGTCAGTATGGATTTGGAGTTGTGCATGATTTTGGCCAGCTTTGGCTACAAAGAGGTTTCTTGACGTCGAGAGGGACTCCAATAAAGAATGCTGAAGTGATTGGAAAATTACTTGAGGCGATACAGTTGCCTAAAGAGTTAGCAGTTGTGAAGTGTGCTGCTCATGGACAAGGAGATGATTTTGTGACAGTTGGCAATCGATACGCAAATGACATTGCTCAATATTGCGCTAAAAACAACCAGTCAATTAATCGGGAACGAGAAGGTGAAATGTCTTTTTGTTCTGTGATGTTTACTAATGACCTAGAGACGTGGGATGAAGTGAAACAGTTGCAGGATGAGGCAGGAAAGGAAGAGAAGAAAGACTGGATCAAGGCAGGTTGTGCCCCAAGAGAAACAGACCATGTTTGGGTCTATAGAGATGGCAGACCAGTAATGCCGAACTCCATACTGTCGACAATGGCAAGGATGTATCATGGCCAGGGACATTTGGGAAGGGATGCGATGATCAGGTCTTTTAAGCAAACCTGGTACAATGCAAAGTTCAGGACAATTGCAGAGAGCATCTGTCAGAGATGTTTGATTTGCCAGCAATTTAACACTGGGAAAAAGACAGTGGTGAGTCTGGGAACGATAGGCAGAGAAGGAGGTCCTTTTACAAGAATGCAGATTGATTTCATTGAAATGCCCCAAGTGAACAGACTGAGGTATGTTCTAGTGGTAGTCTGTTTGTTTTCAAGATGGGTGGAGGCCTATCCGACTAGGAGAAATGATGGAATAACAGTGGCAAAGTTACTGTTAAGAGAGTTGATTCCTAGGTACGGGTTTCCAGTAACGATTGAGTCTGATAGAGGTGGACACTTCTATAATGAACTCATGAGTTTGATTTGTGAAGCATTGAGCATACAGCAGAAGCTACATTGTGCATACAGACCAGAGGCTTCTGGTGTTGTTGAGCAGATAAACGGCACAATCAAGAACAGGATTGGTAAGATGTGTTTAGCCACTGGTATGAAATGGCCCGATGTCTTGCCTCTAGTGCTAATGACTATTAGATCTACTCCAGATAGAACTACTGGTTTAAGTCCGCACGAAATCATAATGGGACGTGCAATGCGACATGCATATGTACCTGTCAATAAGTTGATGACAATAACTGATGACATGATTTTGGATTAGTGTAAAGGCCTGGCTGACGCAGTGCATTCTGTGTTTCACCAGGTTGGAGAAGAAGCTACCACACTTGAGAAGAAGCAAGCTCATGATCTGAGTCCAGGGGACTGGGTGAGGATTAAGGTGCACAGAAGAAGAAATTGCTTGGTTCCAAGGTGGGGAAGGCCGAGACAAGTCATTCTAATTACGACAACTGCAGTAAAGTGTGCTGGTGTGAAAAACTGGGTACATGCGAGTCATACTCTGAGAGTTCCAAACCCAAAGGATGGGACTTGTAAGGAGTATTTTGAAGAGTCAGATTCCAGTGATGATGAAGATACAGAACCAGTGAGAAAAGAAGCAGAAAAGGCTTCAAGAGAACCATTGAGAGTCTCAGAAAGGAGATCAGATTCTGCAAAAGAGCCTGAAGTTCCGAAAAGCAGTGAAGGAAAGAGGAGAGAAAAGAGCAATTCCACAGAGACTACTCCTGAATCAGAAGAGGAGGAGATCGAAGAACCACTTGAGATTGTACCTGAAGAAGCAGGGTTAGAAGAAGATAGAGAGGGACAGATTGCGGAAGACCCCCGAGGAGGTGTAGGTAACATTCTTGACAAGCTAGGTGAAGGGACAAGTAGACAGCAAGAAGATTGCGTGTCGGAGACCCGAGATTACATTTTTAAGAATAATTTAACTTGCGGTCTGAAAGAAGAGGAGAAAGCTTTCCTAAATATGGTGGAGGAAAGGAGATTGAGCATGCATGAGAAAGCAGGGAAATATAAAGTGAGTGAGACAATTTGGGACATTGAGATTGGAAAAGAATTGAGAAATGGGGCTAGTCCAACTTTAGCTTTAGATGCACCACAGAAGGGTAAGCTGTGCATTACAAGAAGGAAATCCCAATATGATACATATTTTGTTGGGACTAGTGAATGTCATGATACATACTTCATTGCAAAAGGATGGGGTTTCAGAGGTGGAGAAGATACAATTTTCCCAGGAGTGTATTATGTTTGTGGGAACAAGGCTTATTACAGGTTGCCTGACCATTGGTATGGCACATGTTATGTGGGCCTGGTTTTTCCAAAGATCTTTCATATAGATAGAATAGAAGATGTAGAACATATTAATTTACTAATGCGTTTCAAGAGAGAAACTTGGTCTGAAATAGTGGGTGACATTTTTGGAGCTTTAATTCCAGCAGTGGGAATTTCTTTGAATGCTTATGGAATTCGGAAACTGTCAACAGTGGTGGATCGCTTATCGACAAATACCGCTGGAGGGTTTCTTTTGGTGAATACGGAGTTGATTGCCGTACGTGCCATGTCTATGCAAAATAGACTTGCCCTTGATATTCTATTAGCTAAGGAGGGTGGAGTTTGTGGAATGCTGAAGTTCAACATTGTTGCACTTACATTCCGGACGAAAGCAAAGACCTGAAGGTCTATATCAAAAATATTACTGATTTGCATGAAGAATTAGTACCACTTGAAGCTGAAAGTATCTGGACTAAATTAGCTAATAAGGTGATAGCTGTTAAGAGTTTTATTGCAAAAATAGGTAGTACTATTATAGGTAAGATATTGTTTACTTTGACTTGTATAATTGTTGCTCTATTGATACTAAGATTGGTGTGTTTGTGTTGTAAAAACAGGGGAGGGAAAAAGAAATTAATTAAAAGAAATAATGAAAAGAGAAATAAAAGGTTGAAAAGAGAACAACAAGAAATTGAATTAGAAGAATTGAGGGAGAGTGTCTACTTAGAAACAAAGAGGGATGATGAAAGAGTGTCTGGTGTGTAGTGTTGTGTAAGGAGAAAAAGACATTTCCAAATTTCTCCTAAAATGGGACTAAATTTCACTAAATTTTTTTTTGTGGTTATTTGGTGATAAAATCACCAAAGGGGGGATTGCTGGAGCAGAATTTTCTGATGAAAATCTATTGGGTTTTTAAGCTCTGGTTTGTCTATTTGTCATAATTAAAATTATTAATTATTAAATTACTAATTATTTGTTTTGTGTAAGTGTTTTTACTTATCAACATGTACTAATGAGAAGAAAAAACAACACGTGGGAATGCTTTCGTTTGCCTATTGACAATGTGCATGTTTTATTAAATAAACGTTGCTGAGTGCTGTTTATTTTAAAGCACAAAACGCTTTTGAATTAATGCTTTTCTGTGTTGCGAAGGCTAGATAATTACATACACATAAGGGTATTAGTGGGGTTAACACTGTTTAATCACTATGCTGTGGTAACGTTGTTTTTGTCTCTTTCAATTAAGATGGTCTATTTTGGCCTAGAATAAAATGGCCGCCGTTTGCAGCCTGGCCTCGAGTGAGTGATTTGTGATGAGAAGGCCTTGCTGAATATGGTCGCGAGTCATCTGACCACAGTCTTCGCCTGGTTAAAATTTTCCGTGAGGACAGCAGCAGTTCTGGGCAAGCCTCCAGATGCATCCGAATAGCCTTGAAGGACAAAGGAGACATAATGAATGAACTCTGAGCTCATCATGTTAGTTCCGAGGAAATGTGGTTGTCGAAAGTTACTTTTTAATTTTTGGTTCCTGTTCTGTCTTTTTATTTTTGTGATTTTCCTGAGCGGAGATTTTCCAAATGTAGCGATGCTACATCCTTTCCTTCTCGCTCTGCTCAGCGGTTCAGCGGACGTAAAGAACACTTTTTGTTGCTTTCTTTTGTTTAAAATACTATAAATATTGTTAGCCTAGAGAGGGTTTTTGCCACTTTGCCATTTTTCTTCCCAAACCTGCGTTGGTGAGGATCTATGCTGTGAGGACGGCGACTCGGGAGACTTCTACTGAGAGACCTGTCCTGACCCATTCTGATATTTAGCTAGAATAGGTAATTATGAGAAAAATGATTTATTCTGATTGATTTTCTTTGACTAATTTTAGATAAAGCATCATAATTTTGAATACGGTGTTGGTGATTATTTCTTGTCAATTATTGAGTACTCTATTTTGATTATTGTTGTATAGATTGTTTAGATCATGATTCAGGACAGTTACAATAACTAGGTCTTATCAACCTCAGTGTAGATGCAGGGTGTTTAGGAGTTTTCTTTCCACAGGTTCAGTGCTGGTAGAGTATTTGAGCGTATGTTAGTGAAATGGGCCCTAGTGTATGATGAGTGTATGTGCGTGTAACTGTGAAATTACTCTATCCGTGGAAGTAGGGAGATTTTGTACACCCTGATCTGCATCAGTTGCTGTAGTGCGAAGTGCATATCTTGCCCTGCCAGTCGTTGCTGGATGTCGCTGTAGCACAAAGAGTAGGGTTCACTGGAGCGTCACATTAGTGGTCTGCGTGGGCATGCAAGATGTTAGCACAAACGGGCCGGTTGGCAGTCGCAAAGAGCCAAAACGTCAGGGTTTCTCCTTTTCTTCTAGGAAAAGATCAACTGATGCCACACCAAGGTGTAGCTTACTTCCCAGCCTCAGTACTCGTAAATGCATACGCCGCGCACAGAGCTTGGTATTACACGTCTTTATTCCTCTGCGTAAAACTGGGAACTCAGCATTCTGAAAATGAACTCTATTCCCAACTCTGAACACTTACATCACAGTTCTACGGAGTCCATCAGGACCCAAAAGAGTCTCATCATCGCTAACTCACAACACACTACATCTCCCACTTTGTTAAATAATTTTTTTTCTCTACAGATATCTATATATATATCTATATATATGGCACAGATCACTTTGACTTAATCGGTAATTTTGCAACTTTAAGCAATGCACTGCACGTTATATTTAACATGTTGCGTTTTACCTACATCTATGTCAATGACTAGCTGCTGACAGCACGAGCATGTTGTATTTAGGCTGCAATGGGAATACATGCGCTATAGTATGTCTTCTATTCTTATCAATTAGGCCAGTGGGAAGGGCTATTTCACATACAAGTTATACATTGCTAAACTAGATTGACAAAGGCCTCTTGAAGGCTGAAACGCGTCTCTCCTTGTGCTCGGGATTGAGGGTGACCTGCACTAATAAATAAATGCCGAATCCAGAACCACTTCGTGTCCGTGCCTGCTTTCCATGGAGTCTCTGTGGGAGTTGGTTGTTGTGGTTCATTGTGATACAGCATGAACGGTCGTCACGCTTTCAAGGAACACCAGTCGTTTTGTGGCTCTCCCGTCAGACCGTTTTTGTGGAGATACATTGGAGTGCTATCAGGGGAGCCCCCAGTTGTGTGGCCTGGATGAGGAACGAGGATGACTGCTGTAGGGGATGCGGGTCTCAGAGCGGGGCGATTTTCGCGACTGCCAGCATGGATCGGCATCTTCGCAGACAAGAAATGCCTTGCCCGGATTACTGGTGCATACTGGTGACTGGGCACTGCAGACGCCAACGCTGATGTGGTGAGGTGGTGATGGCGTTATTGATTTTGCGGATGGGTCCCCCTTAACCCTGAGATTGTGCCATTGGAACATTTGATGTTTGCCATTTCTGTTCTTTGAAAAATATTTGTCCTTACCCGGATGTAAGACGCCTCTTTACACTGACACTGCAAGAATATCAGGATTTTTGTATTGCCTACATAATAGCTGACTATTTTGCTGCATTGTGGGATTTGGAGTTTCGAGGGGTTTGAAGCACGTGCTCAAATAACTCTGAGTTAACTTCTTTCACTGTGCAAAGATGTAACCCCATGAGCGAAGTACATTCACCGGTCCCGGGGCTCCACGCATTTGTGACTTTAAACAATATGGCACAGATCACTTTGACTTCTTGGTCGGGGTCAGAGGTCCTGTTGTGGCGGAACTGATATCAGCTCGGGAGAACTTTCTGGGTCATGAGCAGTCTTTATGGATTATGAACAAGAATGTGCGGCAGCATGATTTAAATTTGGTTATGTTAGATTTTATGTTATATTTGCAACACAGGATTTCAGTTTGGCTGTACAGTTTAAGTGCCTGCGTTTATCCCACTGAGTTGTGTTCAAATTGATTCACATGATCTATTGCCTTTTCTGTCTGCATCTATGTCAATGACTAGCTGCTGACAGCGCGAGCATGTTGTATTTAGGCTGCAATGGGAATACATGCGCTATAGTATGTCTTCTATTCTTATTAATTAGGCCAGTGGGCAGGGCTATTTCACATACAAGTTATGCATTGCCTAAGTAGATTGACAAAGACCTCTTGAAGACTGAAACGCGTCTCTCCTTGTGCTCGGGATTGAGGGCGACCGGCACTAATAAATAAATGCCGAATCCAGAACCACTTTCTGTCCGTGTCTCTGTGGGAGTTGGTTGTTTTGGTTCATAAATATATATATATATCACAAACAAAGAACCCAACTTGGAGAGCCACGTACGGTGAGTACTTCTTTATTCTATTAGGCAGCCTGAAAAATAACGTCTGTTAGCACAGGATTCTGCAAGCCATCTTTCATATTCCTTACGCGTTTCGGGACTCCACGCTCCCTTGTTCACAAGTGATGGCAAATGGGGGCAGGCAACATGCCGTAACTCTAAATATCCAGTAACACGAGTCCCGCCCATGGACGTGTCGGCACAATGCATCCTGGTATTGAGAGTTCATATTCATGTGCAAATCTTGAGTAGATACGGCCGCCCTGCTGCCCATTACGAGTTCCTTACCACAGTGGGTTCCTGTAACAACAAAGGCCATGATCAGACTGGTAATGTCCTGAACAAAAGACTCAGCGTTCCTTTTTGCACTGTCACAATAACTGTGCCGGATCCGCACATCCGCGGGAGGGCTCGTCCGCGACCATGGGTAGGCCACAATAATACCACAAACAAAGAACCCAACTTGGAGAGCCACGTACGGTGAGTACTTCTTTATTCTGTTAGGCAGCCTGAAAAATAACGTCTGTTGGCACAGGATTCTGCAAGCCATCTTTCATATTCCTTACGCGTTTCGGTCCACACTCCCTTGTTCACAGGTGATGGCAAATGGGGGCAGGCAACATGCCGTAACTCTAAATATCCAATAACTTGAGTCCCGCCCTTGGGCCTGTCAGCACAATGCATCCTGGTATTGAGAGTTCATATTCATGTGCAAATCTTGAGTAGATACGGCCGCCCTGCTGCCCATTACGAGTTCCTTACCACAGTGGGTTCCTGTAACAACAAAGGCCATGATCAGACTGGTAATGTCCTGAACAAAAGACTCAGCGTTCCTTTTTGCACTGTCACAATAACTGTGCCGGACCCGCACATCGGCGGGAGGGCTCGTCCGCGACCATGGGTAGGCCGCAATAATACTACAAACAAAGAACCCAACTTGGAGAGCCACGTACGGTGAGTACTTCTTTATTCTGTTAGGCAGCCTGAAAAATAACGTCTGTTAGCACAGGATTCTGCAAGCCATCTTTCATATTCCTTACGCGTTTCGGGAGTCCACGCTCCCTTGTTCACAGGTGATGGCAAATGGGGCAGGCAACATGCCGTAACTCTAAATATCCAGTAACATGAGTCCCGCCCATGAGCGTGTCAGCACAATGCATCCTGGTCTTGAGAGTTCATATTCATGTGCAAATCTTGAGTAGATACGGCCGCCCTGCTGCCCATTACGAGTTCCTTACCACAATGGGTTCCTGTAACAACAAAGGCCATGATCAGACTGGTAATGTCCTGAATAAAAGACTCAGCAATTCTTTTTGCGCTGTCACAATAACTGTGCCGGACCCGCACATCCGCGGGAGGGCTCGTCCGCGACCATGGGTAGGCCGCAATAATACCACAAACAAAGAACCCAACTTGGAGAGCCACGTACGGTGAGTACTTCTTTATTCTGTTAGGCAGCCTAAAAAATAACGTCTGTTAGCACAGGATTCTGCAAGCCATCTTTCATATTCCTTACGCCAGGGGTCTCCAACCTTTTCTGTAATGAGAGCTACTTCTGATCAGCGAAAATCGTCGTGAGCTACTTAAGGCCAAGCAACTCACGCATTGATCGCTTTTTTAACAATATGCTTGTTATCTTGTGAGTTTTTGCTGATGATGTTTTAAGAATCGTCCATGTTGTCAGCACATCATAACGTCTTGATAATAAGGCTATTACTGCATGTCATCCATGTCAAATGCCCAGCACATGACACCATTTTGATTTCACAGGTGCTGAAAGATGGATTGCTGCTACAGTACAGACAGCGCACAGACAGGGCTTACTCTCATTATCAAGAACTTAAAGTTCAAGTGATGAGACATAAACCAGATTCAACGGGGGCAATGTGTTTCCAAATTATCACAAAACTGTTCTTCATGCAGGCTCCTAATCTGAAAGTTTACATCAACTTTTCAGAACACCTGAAAGATCGAATTTTTACTGCAGGCAGTTAAAACAGCAGAGCAGCAAAATATCAGTCCTGGAGTGTGGAACATTACTGAAATAAAAAGGCCTAAGTCTCTATGATAAGTCTTTTACTGCTTGTCATCCGTGTCAAATGCCCAGCACATGACGCCATTTTGATTTCACAGGTGCTGAAAGATGGATTGCTGCGACAGTACAGACAGCGCACACACAGGGCTTATTCTCATTATCAAGAACTTTTAACGTTCAAGTGATGGGACATAATGCAGATTTGACGGGGGCAATGCGTTTTCAAACGAACACAAAACCACACTTCATGCAGGCTCCTAATCTTAAAGTTTACATTCACTTTTCAGAAAACGTGAAGGATCGAATTTTTAACTGCAGGCAGTTAAAACAAGAGAGCAGCAAAATATCAGTCCTCGAGTGTGTAACATTACTGTCATAAAAAAGCCTAAGTCTCAAAAATAAGGCATTTACTGCATGTCATTCATGTCAAATGTCCAGCACATGACACCATTTTGATTTCACAGGTGCTGAAAGATGGATTGCTGCGACAGTACAGACAGCGCACAGACAGGGGTTATTATCAAGAATTTAAAGTTCAAGTGATGGGACATAATCCAAATTCGACGGGGGCAATATGTTTCCGAATGAGCACAAAACTACACTTTATGCACTGTACTTCATGCAGGCTCCTCATCTAACAGCTTACATCAACTTTACAGCAGAATACATGAATGATCGAATTTCTAACTGCAGACAGTAAAGAAAAAAAAAAAAGAGCAGCAAAATATCAGTCCTCAATTGTGGAACATTAATAAAATAACTAAGCCTACATTTTTTTTTCATAGCCTTACCTTTTACTTTGCTTGGCGCTCCGTATCCTTCGGTCAAGGTCACTCGGACATTAATCCTGCTTTAATCTGTGCTGCAGACATCGGCATCAATAAGAGAGTTCTTCAGACTCAACGCCTTTTCTTTTCCATTCAGAATGTACACACAGGCCTGCCATCGCTGCTTTTCAGTTGCGCAACACAGAGAGCACCACTTATTTCATGCCATTCATTTAACAGTTAGGAAAACCTCAGAAAACACATCTCGAGATTTTTCTTGTTAGTATTAAGTGAAAAGCAGTATTCGGCCCGTTATTGAACGGTATGCTATTGAAGGCTGCCATACTGGTTTCATTACTAGCAGTTGGGTCATTTGTAATAAATGACTCGATGACTTGTAGAAATATGGCAATCCACATGAAAAAAACGTGATGTGCTATAAAGTTTAGCACCATCTTTGCTTTGCGGGAAGCAGCAAAAACTACTACAACCCTGATTGGCTCAGTTAAGTCAATCTGAGCAGCTGGTTTGGGGTAAGGGGGGGGAACGTCGCCTAAAAAAAGGCCTAAATGCTATAACAACGTTGATGGGCTACTAAATTGACACCATACCGGCGCGAGCTACTCATGGGGCCTTGGCGAGCTACTGGTAGCTCGCGATCGACCGGTTGGAGACCCCTGCCTTACGCGTTTCGGGAGTCCACGCTCCCTTGTTCACAGGTGATGGCAAATGGGGGCAGGCAACATGCCGTAACTCTAAATATCCAGTAACATGAGTCCCGCCCATGGGCGTGTCAGCACAATGCATCCTGGTATTGAGAGTTCAAATTCATGTGCAAATCTTGTGTAGATACAGCCGCCCTGCTGCCCATTACGAGTTCCTTACCACAGTGGGTTCCTGTAACAACAAAGGCCATGATCAGACTGGTAATGTCCTGAACAAAAGACTCAGCGTTCCTTTTTGCACTGTCACAATAACTGTGCCGGACCCGCACATCCGTGGGAGGGCTCGTCCGCGACCATGGGTAGGCCGCAATAATACCACAAACAAAGAACCCAACTTGGAGAGCCACGTACGGTGAGTACTTCTTTATTCTGTTAGGCAGCCTGAAAAATAACGTCTGTTAGCACAGGATTCTGCAAGCCATCTTTCATATTCCTTACGCGTTTCGGGAGTCCACGCTCCCTTGTTCACAGGTGATGGCAAATGGGGGCAGGCAACATGCCGTAACTCTAAATATCCAGTAACATGAGTCCCGCCCATGGGCGTGTCAGCACAATGCATCCTGGTATTGAGAGTTCAAATTCATGTGCAAATCTTGAGTAGATACAGCCGCCCTGCTGCCCATTAAGAGTTCCTTACCACAGTGGGTTCCTGTAACAACAAAGGCCATGATCAGACTGGTAATGTCCTGAACAAAAGACTCAGCGTTCCTTTTTGCACTGTCACAATAACTGTGCCGGACCCGCACATCCGCGGGAGGGCTTGTCCGCGACCATGGGTAGGCCGCAATAATACCACAAACAAAGAACCCAACTTGGAGAGCCACGTACGGTGAGTACTTCTTTATTCTGTTAGGCTGCCTAAAAAATAACGTCTGTTAGCACAGGATTCTGCAAGCCATCTTTCATATTCCTTACGCGTTTCGGGAGTCCACGCTCCCTTGTTCACAGGTGATGGCAAATGGGGGCAGGCAACATGCCGTAACTCTAAATATCCAGTAACATGAGTCCCGCCCATGGGCGTGTCAGCACAATGCATCCTGGTATTGAGAGTTCATATTCATGTGCATATCTTGAGTAGATACGGCCGCCCTGCTGTCCATTATGAGTTCCTTACCACAGTGGGTTCCTGTAACAACAAAGGCCATGATCAGACTGATAATGTCCTGAACAAAAGACTCAGCGTTCCTTTTTGCACTGTCACAATAACTGTGCCGGACCCGCACATCCGCGGGAGGGCTTGTCCGCGACCATGGGTAGGCCGCAATAATACCACAAACAAAGAACCGAACTTGGAGAGCCACGTACGGTGAGTACTTCTTTATTCTGTTAGGCAGCCTGAAAAATAACGTCTGTTAGCACAGGATTCTGCAAGCCATCTTTCATATTCCTTACGCGTTTCGGGACTCCACGCTCCCTTGTTCACAGGTGATGGCAAATGGGGGCAGGCAACATGCCGTAACTCTAAATATCCAGTAACACGAGTCCCGCCCATGGGCGTGTCAGCACAATGCATCCTGGTATTGAGAGTTCATATTCATGTGCAAATCTTGAGTAGATACGGCCGCCCTTCTGCCCATTACGAGTTCCTTACCACAGTGGGTTCCTGTAACAACAAAGGCCATGATCAGACTGGTAATGTCCTGAACAAAAGACTCAGCGTTCCTTTTTGCACTGTCATAATAACTGTGCCGGACCCGCACATCCGCGGGAGGGCTCGTCCGCGACCATGGGTAGGCCGCAATAATACCACAAACAAAGAACCCAACTTGGAGAGCCACGTACGGTGAGTACTTCTTTATTCTGTTAGGCAGGCTGAAAAATAACGTCTGTTAGCACAGGATTCTGCAAGCCATCTTTCATATTCTCCTTGTGCTCGGGATTGAGGGCGACTAATAAATGCCGAAACCAGAACCACTTTGTGTCCGTGTCTCTGTGGGAGTTGGTTGTTTTGGTTCATAAATATATATATATATATAGATAGATAGATAGATAGATAGATAGATAGATAGATAGATAGATAGATAGATAGATAGATAGATAGATAGATAGATAGATAGATAGATAGATAGATAGATAGATAGATAGATAGATAGATAGATAGATAGATAGATAGATAGATAGATAGATAGATAGATAGATAGTTAGATATTTGCACACACACATACTACCTAGGAAGATATAGTTAGGACCTTGTTTCGACTGAAAAAGAGGTTTTTTCTTTTGCCACTATCTTTGGCACCATTTGACGAATGTTTGCGAAATTTTCAAAATTAATGGCCCACTCACTTCGGCTGTTGTGTTGAAAGTTTCAGGGTCATTCATCAAGCAGGGGCCTGGAAAAGGGGGGGGGGCAAAACGCTTTCTCTCCATGTTAATTCCCATAGGAAACTTTAGACACGGCTACAGCCCGTACTGATGAACGAAATTGCACCAAATTTGGCAAAAAGGTAGCTCTTGGTTCAGAAAGCACTATTTTTAGGTCCCGCCTAGCGAAAGCAGCGCATGCACTGCTCTCGCCATTGCAAGTGCCTTTTGGAATCAAGTCTGCCGAGGGCGTGCATGCACGCGTTTGCATAGACAAACATGGCTGCTCTCGCCATTTTTCCATAGCAAACAGCATGCGTGTGTCCGTGGGACTGTGGACAGTCCGACGCCATTTTGTTGTCCTAGCAACTAAAATGCCGCTTCGCCATGCTTTTGCTTTCGAATAGTGCCGCCTTCCTGCGCTTCAGCTCCTGGCCCGGGCGCCGTCATGGAAGACTTCCCCCTATCCACGTACCCCCAGTTTAACCGGGTCATGCACCATTCCTTGGCGTAGCGCTGCTCCCGGCTCCGCTGCAGGAAGGCCATCGGGACGCGAGTTCAGACAGCCCTGCCGTGTCTTCCAGGAGTCACGCGGAGCGCCGCCACCTTTGAACAAGCCGGCCGGGCAACGTGATCTGGAGACGCCGCAGCAGCCCAGCTCAGGCTGCAGATACCTCGGCTGGTGTAAGTAGCCCGGCGCGAGTGTATTGTTGCTGGCTGCTCACATTATGGATCACAATAGAAGGGTTGTCTGCTGTTGTAGTTATGGTGGGCTCAGCATAGGGAAAGAAATGTGACTCGCGTGTTTCCTTGTCATAAAGTTTGCATCCGCCTACTGCTCCCTTGACCTCTTCTGTCCTCCCCGGAAGGGGGAGGATGTTGTAGAGTGCTGTCAGTCAGCAGTCGCATTGTGTAATAGAAGGCGCACAGGTTGCGCGGGCCAGTGTGCTGGCTCAGAAGGGGCACTATCTGAGAGTAAATGCCCGCATCTGTCAGCTCCCAGGAGTGCGAATAGCAGTGCTCCCGCAGTCACTCCGACTGTGCAGTGCTGCAGTGCTGCTGCTGGGGATCGTCTCATGACGAGCTCATTGCTACGTCACTCCTCGGGGCCTATCACCTGGGGTCGCCAGTCAGGTACATTCAGCAGCCACAATAGTGTAAGACAGCTTTCTTAGAACCTCAATTCACACCGTTCTCTAAGTCCTGGAGCCTCAATTTATTGCAATAGCAGTCATTCATATAGTAAGGGGCATTAACACTGAGAGTTGACGTTTATTCTTTCATCTCCCTCCCCCACACGCCGTGGCTCTGCATGAATAACATCCGTGGCAGGAAATTATCCCACGATAATGTCTGTAAAGACGGTCATTAACTCTATAAAAGCTTTTAGTTGTATGCTGGACTCTGGGGGTTCCTCAGGTGGTATATAGCAGGCACACAACGCCCATTGGGCTCAAAGGGCTTCACCCCCCCGTCGTGTGTGTCAGCCCGGTCTGAGACAGATTCCCCACACACACACAGCCGCACCTGAGTACTTCACCGGTCTTTAAAATACCATTCGCTTGCCAATGAGGTTTTGTTGTTTTTTCAGCCCTTCTAGAGCCCCTGCATCTCCACTCTAACTATTCCTGGAAGAATTAGCCCCCCCCCCTGAAATATGGCTCTAGTTGTGCCTCTGGTATATATACTCCAACTCCTGATGCCGACCCCCGGTGCTGACCTCCAGCTGGGACTCTCACCACAGACTACTGACTTTCTACAGGGTTGGGGGGAGGGGCATTGGGGCTTTCTATGTGCGAATAGTTTGAATGAACTTGAAACCTTCACTTCCTGTGGCTTCTATACCTCAGGGCAGGGCCACTAACAAGTGTTATCCCACAGCCAGGTGCACATAAACGCGCACCCTCGGGTCTTTCCCCGGGTTTCAACTTGCTTTGGGGCCTTTGGAATGGACCCTGTGGCTTTTCTCCCACCCCAGAGACTGTGAAACCTGCACTTCCTGTGGCTTCCATACCTGAGGGCAGGGCCAATAACGAGTGTTATCCCACAGCCAGGTGTACATAAACGTGCCCCCTCGGGTCCTTCCCCAGGTTTCTACTTGCTTTGGGGGTCAGTGGAGTGGCCCCTGGGGCTTCCCTCCCACCCCAAAGACTGCTTCCGGAGCCCCCTCTCAGCTAGAGCAGGTGTTGGCGGGAAGGGCGAGGGCGGAGGGGGGAGGGGGGTGACACTTCGCTGGCAGTCCCGCACCCCGAGGCTTTTCCTGTTAATTAAAGGAAGCACCCGAGTGACAGGCAACACGCGAGGAACACACCATAATCAGCGCTAATTGAAGAAGTCTGGTGTGATGGACTGATATCACACCGCTGGCTGCCTCCTCCGTAACTGGAATGCTATGACGATATTCATTGTGTGCACTCCTGGCTCATGAAATTCGGAGCACAAGCATGCATGAAGGTGAGGTTATGAAAGCATAGCACACTGAGTAAGTGGCATGACATTCATAAAGAGGCCAAGCTTGGTTTATGCATACCAAGTTGTTACCCCTAAACCCCATGATCCTTTATAGTTGTCTTAAAATTATTAGTGCCAATAAAAGTGAGATATAGGGAAAATACAGATGTGTCAGGAAAGAAAACCACGAAAAAATCAGCACACATCAGAGGGCACAGAAAAGGAAACAGAATTTTAAGACATGGTCCGCGGTGGTGTCCAGCTGCAGCAGTTCTTGTGCTAGGTCCTCTTTTCCCGCAATTGTGTGTTCCTCAGTTTTCTCTCACACTGTTATCCCTGTGCCACTCCAGTTGTTCAAAGGCACACTGCACTCTGAGCAGCTGCTTCCAGTGGCGCAATGTGTGTGTGCAATAACCATGTATTCAGTCCTTGTTTTGGGTACCTTGTGACATGTCTCTATCGTTATCATTTTGTTTACATTTGGGAAGCATCGGGTGTACCTCTTTTGGCCAGCTTGATCCTCTGTTAATGTTGTCTTAGGTTCTGTTGATTTGCTTGTTTGTGTAATCTCTGTCACTCTCCTGGAATCTTCTCCTGTGTTTGCCCATGGTGGGTTGCTGTACTTCGGATTAATGTTATACACATGACAAGCTTCTCTAAACTTTCTTGCGTCTTCGTCATGTGTTACGTCCAGTATTTGTAAGTCGCCCGACGCTTCCTTGTGCAAAACTAAGAACCCCCCAACAAGATGCTAAGTTCTCCATGCTCTTCACACTTCATTATGTTACATATTTGTCATTAACATGTGAAACATGCCACACGTGGTATATAGCTTCATATTCTACGTGTTAGGTAGCAGCTCCCACAACAGCAATTTTCTGACCATTTATGACCGCTACAGTAATTGTTGAGAAAATGTGATTTCATGACACAATGTTCCAGTCAGGGGGAAAAAAAATATGTCCAAACATTATCTAAAGGGCTGGGTTCTTGAAGTGACTATTGTAAAGAAAAAAAATCCTGGTGTCAGATAAATTGGGAAGGAGGCAGTGATTAAATCATGAAAGTTACAGGTCGTATCTCTGTGCTAAATACTCATTTTGAACTTCCAAAAATGTCAGGTTTGATGAAAGACCTTCAGGGCATGGAGCATAAAACGTTCACAGAAGAGCTCATGTCAAGCGATGATGACAGCTTGGACATGTGTTGCCAAGGAACTAGGGCCTGATCTGATCAGCCAATAGGTCTCGTTTTTTGGGCTACTGGTTTTGCCAATGCTGTTTCGGGGGGTTAGGTGGTTAGATGAGGGAGGCACATGAGGGAGAGACCAACACGGAGCAGGGGAGGTGTTTTCCAGGTTTTGGGGGACCACAAAAGGAAGAGAGTGACAAGGAGTGCAAGGCAGGGGGTGTTTTCAGGGTAGAGAAGCACACAGAGGGGGAAAAGAGTAACACAAAGCATGGAGGGAGTTTGCAGGGGGAAGTGCACGAGGAAGAGAGCAACACGGAGCAGGCGGAGCATCTTCCTGGGGGAGAAGCACAGACTGGTTAGGGAGGAACAGAGATCATGGCGCAAGGGAGGTTTGAAGGGGAAAAAAGCGCACAAGAGGGAGAGAAATACAGTAAAAGGGCAGGGGAGAAATGAGCAAGACAGGGATTTGCAAGGGAAAGCACACAGGAGAGAGAGCAACACAGTGGGCAGGGGTGTTCAGAAGGTGAAGAAAGCACATGATGGAGAAAGCAACACAAATCTACAGAGTAAGATGTGTGGTCAGTACTTGTCTCGAATTGCCAATCTTGTTCAACCTTCCCATGAAGCATAGGTACTTTACCATCGCTTTTAATTAGCTGGCTTTTAGAAAGTTACATTTTCCTTGCTTGAAGCATGTGTAGGCTAATCAGTATTTGCTCTCCAATTTTTCACAACTATAGATTGCATTTGAATGTGTGAACATGGTATGAAACACAACTTTTTATTTCAGGTGTTTTGCAGCAGTTTCAAAATATTGTATAGCTTCTCATTGCTGAATAGGGTGCAATGACTGATATCTATTACTTTGCACTTTGTAACTTGGTTTTCACTGAGTGGAAAGTGTCACTCTAAGTGTCACACATACACACTGAAACCATGGAAATTTCACACATAAGTAGGGCTCCCGGTTTCATGGTATTTATTTCTTTAACATTTCCGTTTGTATTTATCCATATTTATCTTTTGGCCATTTTATCTGTATTTATCCATATTTATTTTGTGCTTTGCATATAAATGAAGTTGTCAAACTGTACATTTCCATATTTATTTAACTGATAGACGCGCACTCATACTTTTCTGTCTGTTGAGTTTTAGCTATTTAAGCTGGTAAATATTACATAATAATACATCCACTGTAAATACTAGCATTATACCATAAATGTATGAAGCCATTTGCCATTATTTAAAGAAATGTCATTCTGTTTTTTAATTTACATACTGTCCAGCTGCTGGCCTATAATTCATGAAAGACAGCACGGAGAGTCACTTAAAAGTAGGACAATTTTCAGTATTTATCCACTTTTAAAAATAAATGCAGACAGAAAACACAGCTTCAATTGTTAAATCTTGCACTATGTGCAAATCAAAGATCTGCTGCACATGTGATGTTACTTCCTGCTGTGATGTCACTTCCTGCCGTGATGTCACTTCCTGCAGTGATGTCACTTCCTACCATGATGTCCTTTGACACCACCTAACTTGGAGAGTCCACCCACTTCTTTTTTTAGGACTTGTGCCCTGGTCATTGCTTTCTATTTCTGGATAAATCATAACCAGTAATACTTCTTGCATATATAATTAGTATGCGTCGGCAAGAATAATTATGTGCGGAAATGCCTGTACATTATAACACATCAATAATCTAGGCTCTAAAGGCAAAAGTCAGTTTAAGCGCTGGAGCGCTTGTGACGTCTTCAACTTCTCGTTGGATGCCAACTGATTTAAAACGCTTGTGCTGAGCCCTTTTTTCAACTGCGCATGCTGACGTTTAAACATGTTTTATTTTTACACACGAAACATACCTACTAAACATACTTTCTTTTTGGCCACAAAATGGTGATTTTTAGTTTGAATACATGTTTATTAGGGTTTCAATTCACAAAACAAACATTAATGAACAACCCCATCCGTGGCCTCCAAAATCCCCCATCCAGCGGCCCCCACCAAGATGGGATTTATTCAGCTGGATATCAAAGGTCCGTCAGATCGGTTCTCCCCTATTGTTTTACGTCTCGCCTGGCGAAAGCAGCGCATGCGTTGCTCTCGCCATTGCGAGTACCTTTTGGAATCATAGTTGCGGCTGCTCCATATTGTGACTAGCCAGAGCCTTTAAGCCGTGCTGCACAAATGACGTGTTGAAACTGCGCTGTCATTTTCCTCACTTTCGGTTCAGCGTGGGGAGAGTGTTTGCCAAGTGGTCAGTAGCTGCCCGTTCCCGGCCCTTTTTGCCCTATCTTGATGCCACATCGCATGCCGTAGCAGGTACGCTGAAGCCGCTGGTCACCGGGGTTCCGGTGGTGGCTGAGAAGTTGCAGTTGCTTGAGGCGAAGAAGCCGTGCGTGACCCGCGATTCGCTTTTCGGGCGGGCCCCGCCGAGTGGGCCTAAGGCTATCATAGGCATCAACGGTGAGAGGATTATACTGCTGGAGAGTGTGCTACAAATGGGGACCCGAAGCAATGGAGAGACGGTAGAGGAGAGGCAATGATAAAAAATAAAACAAGCATTAAAAATGCAATAGGTCTCGCATTTTATTAAGTTAAAGCCATTTGCTTAGCTATACAATAGCATTAGCAAATCAAATTACTTTAACTTAATCAGAGGCGAGACCTATTGAATTTTCAATGCTTAATTTCACTGGAGTCGCCACGCTCGCAGCTCGTCGAGACCAACTGAACAAAACTGCACCGGCTTTGGGGATGTGCAGGGACTTGCTGCTTCATGCCCGGCCTGGAATTCGAAGCGCACTTCTGGCTGGGACCCTGTGTCTGTTTCTTTTCTTTAGTTCTTTTTTGCTGTAGTTTTTCCCGGTCTTCGTTTTGTAGTTTTGCTTTGGAGTTAAGAGAGATGTTTTGTGTGCCTGTATAGAGTAAAACCATGTGACCAACACCGCCATGCTTATTGACTTTCTTATGACTTTCATGCAGTTTTTGAGAGGGGCAGTCACTAGCACGCTGACATCAGGCGGTTTGAAAACTTGCTAAGCATTCTGGGTTTATTTTTGGGGCTTTGGTGACATCTGCCGGAAAATCGTTACTTCAATAACAATATATGCTGCATATAAGTTTGTCTAACATAAATAAGGACGAAACACTACTACACAACCAATGAGTGGTAGTCTGCCTCATTTTCCTTCTCTTTAACCAGAGACTAAAAATATATATATATATATATATATATATATATATATATATATATTACCTACTGGCAGTCGCCAGTAGGTAGTTATAGTTAGGACCTATTTTCCATAGGAAATCCGCAACATTCTATTTGGAATAACGTTGGCTTCGATTGATGAATCTTCGCAAAATTTTCCAAACTATTGGCCAGCTCCGGTCCGCTCCTATCCTGAAAATTTCATGGTGATTCATCAAGCGGGGGCCGAGAAAAAGGGGGGTCCCAAAACGCGTTTTCCCCATGCATTTTCCCATAGGACCTGTTGACGCAGCTACAGCCCGAAGTGCTGAATGGAATTACACCAAATTTGGCAAAGAGGTAGTCCTAAGTTCAGACTTGTGCCTTTTGCTTAAATGGTGTAAATCCGTGCAGTAGTTCCTGAGAAAATCAAAAGTAAAATCACATATATATCTGGGCGGAGCCTAACCACACATCTCATCGTGAGATCTGATTGGCTGTCAGCACTTCATCCAAGAAATGTTGGCAGCCATCTTGGGACCAATATACATGATAGCACCTCATTAAAAAGCATTGCAGTTAATAGAAGGTTTTAAGACTTTAGTTACATTATAAATCATTTGTTGATGGTACCATACTCATTTTAGGAATTGTGGTGTGTTCTAAGGTGATTTTACCATGTGAAAAAGCCTTCTGCTGTGATATCATGAATCATGTTTGAGAGAAAACTATTTTCTCATGCTTTTCCCACAGAGGTTTGGAAGGTGATCTATAAGCTAAACTGAGAGCATATTTTCTGTAAATTCACATTATCTTTCTCAGTCATGTGAGAATGAAGTCTGACATTCTCAGTAAAACATGTACATCCAACAAGGGCAGATACTGTCAGTTGATTCCTTTGTGTTCTACTGCAGCTTCCCAGAGTGTTCTAAAGAACAACTAGAGCGCTAACAGTCCTACTTATGACAACCGTATGGCACACCTGAATCCATCTTGGTTGGAATAAAGTGGTAACTCTTAAAACATTTAATTTAAAAAGGAACAAAATGAGGGGGTTCATTTTGCCATAGAAAGTATGATTAGTGCTGCAGAAAGAAAAATTAGGGCACACTTTGAGTGACTTCTCAAATCCTCTTCTATTTCATAAAAAAATTCTGACATGCAGACTGAAACATGCACTTTCAATACCAGCAGCATACTTCCCTGGTGAGCAGTAGCTTTACTACAGTGATCTAATAAACAACTAGAGTGCTAAAATTCTGAAATTATGGCAAATGTGTGACACATCTGAAGGCCTTCTTGATGGAATCAAAGTAAAAAACTGAAAGTATTTCCTACTGAGGAGACTGTAGTAAATGATGAAATTAGGAAACATCATAACAAATAAGTCTCCCAAAATGGCCACCAGAGACAAAAGAGCCCAAATGTAGCCCAAATATCACCCACATGTAGCCCAAGTATAGCCCAATGACAGAATGTCCCAGAGTGTTCTAACGAACAACTAGAGCGCTAACAGTCTTACTTATGACAAAAGTATGGCACACCTGAATCCATCTTGATTGGAATAAAGTGGTAACACTTAAAACATTTAATTTACAAAGGAACAAAATGAGGGGGTTCATTTTGCCATAGAAATTATGATTAGTGCTGCAGAAAGAAAAATTAGTGAATTAGGAGAAAGTGGGGTTTCCACTTCCAAGTTGGAGGCGCGCACAAATATACTTGGACCAATCAAGGTCTACTTCCAATTCATACTTTCAATAAAGCGATTCTTTCAAAATTTCAATCTGATTTGAAAATCGTAGTATTTTATTCCATTTGTGTTTCCATTCTTTGTTTATCACAAGTTACTTCTTTGCTGAAGCATTTTTACTTTACATTTTTACAAAAACCCAATGCATTTCGGGTCAACAAGACGACCCTTCCTCAGGGGTCTATACATGAAAAAGACAAAGAAAATATATTGAGCTACTCAGCCATTTCTTCAAAAACATTGCATTATTCAACTTTGTTATAAATACATAAACTGTCTATTGAATAAACTGTGTTTCAATGATTGAAATAATCACACATTCCTCATATCCCTCAGTTCCCATCATAATAAAATGCTGAACTATCTGGATCAAACTTAAATCGTAACTGTGTCGCTAACAAGCGAAAATCAAAGTATGACAACCACCTATGATATGACAGTTTTCATCAAAAGCAACCAAATTCTATTATTCATATTTTCTATAACGATGTTAAATACCCAGATTGGTGATGTAATACTCATGCGGTGTTACATAAAAGCAGTATACTCGACTCCTTCAGCAAAGAAGTAACTTGTGATAAGCAAAGAATGGAAAGAGTATGCAGTTCCTAAGCGAGACGGGGAGTGTGGGTGCAAGGAAGAGACCGTAAGAAAGGGGAGTTCCTCTATTCGGAACTAGGGTCCTCACACACCCAGCAAGCTAGGTGTCATGCTTCATCATATGGACCTGCTCCTCGTCGGGCCGGCGCTGCAATGCCCGACGGGCACCCTAAAAAGGGGCTCTTTGGCGGAGATCTTTAGTTCCTGGCCGTATGATGCAGTGTGTGTGAGAGGAACCTAGTGGTGTAGATGTGAGTGCAGGTAAGTGGGTTAAAACAAGTTGGAGAGTCCAGAAATATAATTTTATTAAGGGTGGCTCTCCACCTGATTAAAAATGAAAACAGAGTGGCAGCTGGCTGATATTATGATTCAGCTTGGCTAAGCTCTTCTGTGGTGGTCGACATGTTTCTTGCCCGGTGGTCCTATTGATCCGTGGCAATTCCTCAGGACCTATTGAACTGTCAAATAATCTACACAAAGTGGTAAGTACAACTGTTACCTGCCACCTGCTATATGGAAAACGATCTCGCCATATGCCTAAGGGAACCTAGAAAGAAAGGAAAGTTTTAAGGAAGGCATCCCAAGCAAAGGCAGTGATTAAAATAAGTACTGTACAGGTCGATCTCACATAGTGGTGATTACCCCCTTGACCAAATGGCACAAGTAACCGTCCTTTGTCACCAAGTGTCAACAAACCCTGTACAGTGAGTAGGAGTTCTCCTACGAAAGTGAAATTAAAAACAATTTAAAAACAGAAGACTGGAAGTGTTGTGCTCCCTATAAGGAAGTTATATGAAGTGACTACAAGTATCATCATAGTGGAGTCATGGGGCACTCACCTATTCTGGTGTGATACCCTGCTCCTATCCGTGGCCGTGGCGCCACCGGGACACCAAGATTCTGGTGTCCTAGTAAGGAACAAAATGGTGCATGAAATAACAAAATAACTAGCCCGACAAGTATCGTCAGCATATTAAAACCAAATCGCCCGTGTGCGATCCCGTCATATGAGCTGCTGTGATGCGAGTGTTAAACCACAAGGGATAATAAGATGATAAAATAGCACCACGAAGCAAACTAAGAAAGAAAAAGTCACAGGAGTTGTGAATGCCAACCCGTTCAAGGTATCAGCCAGTCAGAAGTGCGTAACTACCAAATAAAGGTCCCACCACATAATCGCTCGCTCCATGCGTAGAGTCCAGGGCAAGCCCGGTTTGCCGTAAATAGTAACCGACAAAAACCCTGGGTTGCCACCTACTCCCACCGAGTGCCGAGCAAAGTGTGCCAGCGGACCGATAGATGTTCATCTCGTGCGGCACACTGACAGCATGTGGTATCAAAACCTGTAAACAAGAGAGAGCACTGACAACACCGCGTCTTAGTCATACTTTACTAGTTCAGCGGCGGGAATATAACCACCATTAAGCATCACCCCATCAGTTGCGGACACGCATACAGACCTCTCACCTGACCCATCACTAGCATCAGGGCGCGTAGTAGTATCGCTGTGGCACTTACTTGACGGTTGTTGCCGGAATGGGCTATCAACCTACCCTCGCGCCACTCGACCCGGGAATGCTAATGACCGGCATGTTGCCATGACAGATATACCGGTTGGTCTGTTCTGCAGGGGGCGGGCAGAATACCCGGAAGTATGTGTTGTGAGTGCGTGGAGCCGGAGCCATGGGAAAGAGTGTCGAATTCAGCGGCCATCTTAAGATGTGGTCTAAGGTTACTGAAATCATTATTTCCCAATGATTAGTGGTGTGGTATTAGCTTGGTTACAGCGCGGAAAGGATTGTACCGCTATTAAGGGTGAGAAATTATGGTAGCCATGTAGCCCGAGCAGCGGGTCGGCTAAAAAAGGGGGAGTTCCCGTCAGTGTTTGACGTGTGAGGCCGCATCTAAAGAGTCAATGGAGGTGATGGCAGCCATCTTGGAGTGAGTGAACCTAACAAGTATCCAAAATGAGTCTAGGGAAAAATGAAGCACAACCACACTAAGAGGAAGGCCCAGGGTAGCAAGTTAATGATATATCTACTCCTTGGGGAACACATTAATAACATGAGAGAAGGTCTGTATTATCTGTTCATGAGTGCTGCCCATGGAATCTGATCGTTTAAGCCTTCTAGGTCTGTCCTCAGACGGTGCACCCATCGCTGTTCAATCTTAAATAGGGCTCTTTGTGTAATCCTAGGGTGTGCCTCAAGGATTAACCATCTAAGGGAGTCTGGTGTGTGGTTGTTCTCTTTGCAGTGAGTATAGAGTTTCGTGGTAATTCTCTGGCATCTCACATTACTCTTGTGCTCTGTTATGCGTGTCTTAACTGGTCGCATTCCATGGGCAGCACTCATGAACAGATAATACAGACCTTCTCTCATGTTATTAATGTGTTAGGTTCACTCACTCCAAGATGGCTGCCATCACCTCCATTGACTCTTTAGATGCGGCCTCACACGTCAAACACTGACGGGAACTCCCCCTTTTTTAGCCGACCCGCTGCTCGGGCTACATGGCTACCATAATTTCTCACCCTTAATAGCGGTACAATCCTTTCCGCGCTGTAACCAAGCTAATACCACACCACTAATCATTGGGAAATAATGATTTCAGTAACCTTAGACCACATCTTAAGATGGCCGCTGAATTCGACACTCTTTCCCATGGCTCCGGCTCCACGCACTCACAACACATACTTCCGGGTATTCTGCCCGCCCCCTGCAGAACAGACCAACTGGTATATCTGTCATGGCAACATGCCGGTCATTAGCATTCCCGGGTCGAGTGGCGCGAGGGTAGGTTGATAGCCCATTCCGGCAACAACCGTCAAGTAAGTGCCACAGCGATACTACTACGCGCCCTGATGCTAGTGATGGGTCAGGTGAGAGGTCTGTATGCGTGTCCGCAACTGATGGGGTGATGCTTAATGGTGGTTATATTCCCGCCGCTGAACTAGTAAAGTATGACTAAGACGCGGTGTTGTCAGTGCTCTCTCTTGTTTACAGGTTTTGATACCACATGCTGTCAGTGTGCCGCACAAGATGAACATCTATCGGTCCGCTGGCACACTTTGCTCGGCACTCGGTGGGAGTAGGTGGCAACCCAGGGTTTTTGTCGGTTACTATTTACGGCAAACCGGGCTTGCCCTGGACTCTACGCATGGAGCGAGCGATTATGTGGTGGGACCTTTATTTGGTAGTTACGCACTTCTGACTGGCTGATACCTTGAACGGGTTGGCATTCACAACTCCTGTGACTTCTTCTTTCTTAGTTTGCTTCGTGGTGCTATTTTATCATCTTATTATCCCTTGTGGTTTAACACTCGCATCACAGCAGCTCATATGACGGGATCGCACACGGGCGATTTGGTTTTAATATGCTGACGATACTTGTCGGGCTAGTTATTTTGTTATTTCATGCACCATTTTGTTCCTTACTAGGACACCAGAATCTTGGTGTCCCGGTGGCGCCACGGCCACGGATAGGAGCAGGGTATCACACCAGAATAGGTGAGTGCCCCATGACTCCACTATGATGATACTTGTAGTCACTTCATATAACTTCCTTATAGGGAGCACAACACTTCCAGTCTTCTGTTTTTAAATTGTTTTTAATTTCACTTTCGTAGGAGAACTCCTACTCACTGTACAGGGTTTGTTGACACTTGGTGACAAAGGACGGTTACTTGTGCCATTTGGTCAAGGGGGTAATCACCACTATGTGAGATCGACCTGTACAGTACTTATTTTAATCACTGCCTTTGCTTGGGATGCCTTCCTTAAAACTTTCCTTTCTTTCTAGGTTCCCTTAGGCATATGGCGAGATCGTTTTCCATATAGCAGGTGGCAGGTAACAGTTGTACTTACCACTTTGTGTAGATTATTTGACAGTTCAATAGGTCCTGAGGAATTGCCACGGATCAATAGGACCACCGGGCAAGAAACATGTCGACCACCACAGAAGAGCTTAGCCAAGCTGAATCATAATATCAGCCAGCTGCCACTCTGTTTTCATTTTTAATCAGGTGGAGAGCCACCCTTAATAAAATTATATTTCTGGACTCTCCAACTTGTTTTAACCCACTTACCTGCACTCACATCTACACCACTAGGTTCCTCTCACACACACTGCATCATACGGCCAGGAACTAAAGATCTCCGCCAAAGAGCCCCTTTTTAGGGTGCCCGTCGGGCATTGCAGCGCCGGCCCGACGAGGAGCAGGTCCATATGATGAAGCATGACACCTAGCTTGCTGGGTGTGTGAGGACCCTAGTTCCGAATAGAGGAATTCCCCTTTCTTACGGTCTCTTCCTTGCACCCACACTCCCCCGTCTCGCTTAGGAACTGCATACTCTTTCTTTTCAATATGACTAATTGGGCATGTATGCTGGACCTTCTTCAATAAAAGCCCACCAGTCCCTCTTTTGATAACAAAGCAAAGAATGGAAACACAAATGGAATAAAATACTATGATTTTCAAATCAGATTGAAATTTTGAAAGAATCGCTTTATTGAAAGTATGAATTGGAAGTAGACCTTGATTGGTCCAAGTATATTTGTGCGCACCTCCAACTTGGAAGTGGAAACCCCACTTTCACCTAATTCACTGATTCAGAGACAGGGGTTCGAGACAAAACACTGGGAGGGAGCAGCACATAAAGAACAAAAAGAAACATTTTTTTGGATGGACATAGTTCACAGGAGTGCCAGATGGATAATTAAAAGAGAAAGAAAAATTAGGGCACATTTTGACTTCTCAAATCCTCTTCTATTTCATAAAAACATTCTGACATGCAGACTGAAACATGCACTTTGAATACCAGCAGCAGCCTTCCCTGGTGAGCAGTAGCTTACTACAGTGATCTAATGAGCAACTAGAGTGCTAACATTCAGAATTTATGGCAAATGTGTGACACATCTGAATGCCTTCTTGATGGAACCAAAGTAAAAAACTGAAAGTATTTCCTACTGAGGAGACTTCAGTAAATGAGGAAATTAGGAAACTTCATAACAAATAAATCTCCCAAGATGGCCACCAGAGACAAAAGAGCCCAAATGTAGCCCAAATATCACCCAGATGTAGCCCACATGTAGCCCAATGACAGAAGTGTGCAAAACACTTATTTTTTGTGTATTTTCAGGTTTATATAGTGCAGACTTGTCAGGTATTGCAGTGCTTTACATGAGCAGTGGTTGCATCACACAAGATCAAATTCATTTTGGTTGTAGACATGGGGAGATGAAGTGATTTGATCAGAATCACAGAATGTTGAGCTGAAGCAGAAACTCCAACCTGGTTCCCCAGTTGCAAAGTCTGCAGCTCTGGAAGTAACACCACATCCTCTCCCCTAGGTGCAACATTTAATCAAGTGGTCAACTGGAAAAAAAAACATAAAGATTACAAATAATTTAAAAGTTCTTTGTCGCTATTTGAAAACTCAGAAAATATGTCCTCATTTTAGTTTTTTAGAGCACTAACCATAATTTTGATGCAAATAAGACCCTCTCATATATGTAATTTCTAAAGGAAATACTCTAGGTATTACAGTTTTGATTACATCAAGATGACGTCAGGCGTTCCACACTTTTGTAATAAATATAGAATGTTAGCAATCTAGTTGTTCATTGGGATACTGTTGAGAGGCAGAGGCCAGGGGCACGGACTCTGAAAATTGAAGGCAGGTAGGAGAGTGCAGAGGCAACAATTTGACCACACTGGGCAGGCAGGAAGGGCAGTGGCAGTGGTAGTACAACCATACATGCCAACAGACCCGTTTCAGCCAGGAAACGTCCAATGTTTTTAAGCTCAAATGGGCTTTATTTGATCTGTCTCCTGTCTACAATCTCCTCTTTTTCAATGTAACTCAAAGGGGAAAATCAATTCCCCAGTTTTTTTTCTAAATCTCCCTCTTACCAAGTTCAAAATGTTCGCAAGTATGGTACATTGGATCACGGTAGGCAGGAGGAATTGGGGTAGGGACATGGACTCGGAGAACAGAGGACAGGAGGGACATGGAGAGGTGCCCCAAACTGACCCTACAGGGCAGGCATCAGGGTTTGCAGCAGCACAATACACCACACAGCGCATGCGGGACGGGAGTGCAGCACAACAATCCATAGAAAGCAATAGGGAGGGGACAGGACCATGCACATGGACCACAGAGAACAGAGGGGAAAGAGGCAATGGTAGCTAGCTGACCATAATGGACAGACAGGAGAGAAAGCTGCAGCATAACAGACCATAAAGCGCAGGAGGGGCGGATCAGGGGCATTACATTGGAACAGACAAGCCAGGAGGGAGGGAATAGGGGTCTGCACATGGAAACAGAGGGCTGGGGGCAAGGGGGCAGGGCAGGAGCAGCAAGATGACCATGGAGGTCAGGCAGGATGGGCACTAGAAACAAGACACACCATGGAGAGCAACAATGAGACTATGATGGCATACACACAGACCATGGAGGGAAGGTGGGAGGGGGTCAGGGGCAGCTAGCTGACCACACAGAGAAGGTGGGAGGGGCTATGGCATCACAGAAGACCATACATGGCAAGCGGGAGGGTTAGTGGCAGCACAATGGATATGATGGGAAAGAAGGAGGGTGCAGGGGCATGCACAAAGGACCATGGAGGATAGAAGGGAGGGTCAGGACCTGGGCACAGACAAGAGAGTTCAGGGGAAGGGGCCTCACAACAGCCGCGCGGGGCAGGCAGGAGGAGCAGTTGCAGCACAACAAACCAGGGAGGGCAGAAGGGTGTGGCAGTAAAATGGACCATGGAGGACAGGAGGAAGGGGATAGGGGCATGGCATGTGGACAGGCAGGGTGGAGGTGGCAGGGACAGGTTACAGTCATCTGACAATGCTAGGCAGGTGGGAGGGGAGTGGCAGCTCAACAGAACACTCAGATTAGATAGGAGTGGCAGGTCCATGGAACATGGTGGGCAAAAAGGATGGAGCAGGGGCATGCACAAAGACATCGGAGCGCAGGGGGAAGGAGAATAGGGGCAGCAAGCTAAGCACAGAGGCTAAGCAGGAGGTCAATGATGGGCCATAGAATTGGGCAATGGAGGGCAGGAGGAGTGGACTGGTACATCATGCTAAATGGAGGGCAGTGGCAGCACATCAGACCATGCACGGCAGGAGGGAGGAGGCTAGTCCATGGATTCAGACAACAGAGGATAGGGAGGAGGTGGATGGGGCAGCAAGCTAACTGTTCAGAGAAGGTGGGTATTAGGAACTTTATTGTTTTTAAAATGTGTGTCTGTGCGAACTACTTAAAATATGAACAAGTATGCAGCATAATCTCACTTTTATTCAGGAAGAAGAGGACGTTTGTGACTGTGACTCCGGGCTCACTCGGCAGAAACACCCCCTGACCCTCCACCCCCCATCGCAAAATGTAATGCCCGTGAAAAGGGTAGGTGGACGCAGTGTTACATAGAACATAGTCCTGAGAGCACGATTGAAAATGAAAACCAGATATAGTATATGGTATAAACTATGCACCAAAAAGTGTGATATAAGATGAACCGGGCGTGAAATATAATATGCAATACATTGTGCGCAATGACAGATTCATTTGAGAGCGCAAGATAACACAGGCACTAGCGCGTGCTATGCGATATGCACCTTGGAGTGTAATATGCACAGGGCAGTGTTGTGTAACCTAACTAGTCTCTAAAGTTGTAATATAAAATATGTGCTGGGGAGTGTAATGTTGCATATGCACTGTGACAAAGATATGGATCCCAGATTGTAATATGTATGGCATAGCGCTGTGCGTTATAACATAGGCATCGAGGAAGGCACGTTAGATGGGGCAATATAACCCGTGCGAAGGCAAGTGTGGCATGACATATTCACGGGGTGGTGTTACAGTGCACATGGGCTAGAGAGTGTCATAGCATATGCACTAGCTGGTGGAATACAACACAGAGGTGTGAGGTACTCGGCGGGCACTGGTGGGTGTAACACAGCATTGGGCTCAGCCAGGAGCACGCTGTGACTCTCAAGTGAGGTTCGTCTCCTTTCCAGAGAGTAAAATAAAAAGTATTACACATCCGGCGGTGGATGTGTGTTTTATTAACCGTGAGGGGGGTTTCTTGCATAGTTTGGTCGAATTTTTGTCGAATCCCCTTTGAATGGCTTGGTGTGTGTGTATATTAAATGTGCCCGTCAATAGCTACCCATGTTTGTATAAATAAACAACAAGGGTGTCTACTTGGAGAGTACCCACCGGCGAGGGCGCCGGGATTAGGCACAGTAGGGCGTCAGACACGTCAGAGCTTCACTAGCGGTGTAAATACATTCCATGTGGATTCATTCTATGCATAGTCACCTTTTAATGAATATCGCGCAAATCGTCATGGTGATAGGTACATACGGTTTGTCCAGCATGTCCTAGGTGTTTCTATAAATATATATATTTTTTAAATAATAAAAAACAAAGGCTGGCCCCGGGGGATGGGGTCCCGGGGCCATAAGTGGCCTGAGGAGGGGGGCAACGCAGCCCCCTCCTAAGGAATTAAAAAAAAAAAAAAGGCCATGGCCCGGGGGTTGGGGTCCCCGGGGCCGATTAAGGCCTTGGGAGGGCCAAATGTATCTTTTTCAACAAAAAAAAATTAGGGTGCAGGTCCTGGGGGATGGGGTCCCCACGGCAAGTAAATTAGAAAAAGAAGGGGGGCCACACAGCCCTCCTTCTTAAAAAAATAAAATAAATAAAAGACCGGCATCACGCCGGAGGCCACACCCCCTCCTTGCAGCACTCTGCAAACGCGCCCCCTGGCCAGTTGTAAGTTGGGGAATTAATTCCCCTTCAATACTGAGGGTCCCTGAGGGCCAACTAGCCCAACAGGTATCTCCAGTATGCGCTAGGAAGCTGCGTTGCAGACAGGTGTTCTGAGGCCACGCCTCTTTTTACACCTCTATGCAACGCAGCTCTGGGGCGCTTACTGGAGGTACCTAGTGGGCTAGTTTGACCCTAGGGACCCTTAGGATTTAAGGGGACTTCATCTCTCAACCCAGAACGGCCACAGGGCGCGTTTACACAGTGGTGAAGGGAGGGGACGGAGCCTGAGGTGACGTGTGCAAACACGACCTGTGGCGCGTTTTAAGTTGGGGAAATAATTCCCTTTCAATCCTGAGGGATCCTGGGGGCCAACTAGCCCACCAGGTGCTTCCAGTAAGCGCCACTGCTCTGCGTTGCAGAGAGGTGGTGCAGGCCGTGCCCCTTTTTACACCTCTCTGCAATGGCACTTACTGGACGTACCTAGTGGACTATTTTGCCCCTAGGGATCCTCAGGATTCAAGGGGACTTAATCTCCCAACTTAAAAAACGGCCACAGGGCGTGTTTACACAGTGGGGAAGGGAGGGCACCGGGCCTGAGGTGACGTGTGCAAACACGCCCTATGGCACGTTTTAAGTTGGGGAAATAATTCCCCTTCAATCCTGAGGGCCCCTGGGGGCTAACTAGCCCACCAGGTGCTTCCAGTAAGCGCCACTGAGCTGCGTTGCAGAGAGGTGGTCCAGGCCGTGCCACTTTTTACACCTCTCTGCAATGCAGCTCTGTGACGCTTACTGGAGGTACCTAGTGGGCTAGTTGGACCCTAGGGACCCTCAGGATTCAAATAAACGTAATCTCCCAACTAAAAACGGCCACAGGGCGTGTTTACACAGTGGTGAAGGGAGGGGACGGGGCCTTAATTAACGTGTGCAAACAAGCCCTGTGGCGCGTTTTAAGTTGGGGAAATAATTCCCCTTCAATCCTTAGGGACCCTGGGGGCCAACTAGCCCACCAGGTGCTTCCAGTAAGCGCCACTGCGCTGTGTTGCAGAGAGGTGGTCTAGGCCGTGCCCCTTTTTACATCTCTCTGCAACGCAGCTCTGTGGCGCTTACTGGAGGTACCTAGTGGTGTAGTTGGACCCTAGGGACCCTCAGGATTCGAGGGGACTTAATCTCCTAACTTAAAACGGCCACAGAGCGTGTTTGCACAGTGGGGAAGTGAGGGGACGGGGCCTGAGGTGACGTGTGCAAACACGCCCTGTGGCACATTTTAAGAGGTAGTTTTAATCCCCTGCCCTATTATATACTAGGCGCTTACAGAGGAGGTCATGCTGATCACAGGGGGACCCCAACGCATAGTGTTCCCTAGTGTATGTAGGTGTTTTCACTGTATTCTGAGTGTCTTTTAACATAGCACTGGCTCTAGGAATGGTTAGTCAGACTCAGTTAACACCAGTATCCATCTGAAAAAGTTGAGGGTACAGGATGATTTTGCAACAAGGCTTCTTTCTGCTCTTCTGTTTGTTCTTTCTGCACGTTATCCTTCTTCCTGCACTTTTCTTCATCTTTGAGGATTTTTGTTGCTTCTTCCTGCATTTCTTTTTTTTCTTTCTGTGCGTTTTTTCTTCTTTCTTCACATGTCCTATCTCTGTAGGCATAGTTAGAAATTAACATTTTAAAAACCTTTGAAATTCACTGAAAAAACCATAGGTTTCAGGCACGGGGGAATTTCAATGGTTTTGTACGAGTGAAAAGTCCAGCTAACTATAACGCCGCTGAAACCTATGGTTTTTTCAGTGAATTTCTAAGGTTTTTTAAATGCTAATTCCTAACTATAACATGCCTGAAACCTATGTTTTTTTCAGTGATAAATATATATAGATATATATCTATATATATATATCTATATATCTATCTATCTATCTATCTATCTATATATATATATATATATATATATATATATATATATATATATATATATATATTGTTGCAGGGATTCTGCTTATACACAGAACTATCCGTAGAACCCCAGGACCTCAGTGAGTTGTGGTGTACCAGAAACTCACCTCAGAACCCAGAACCCAGTATCCGGCTAGCATAAGTGTCCCATTCGTTATCCGAGATTTAGCTCGGCGGTCCCAATGAAAAGACAACCCAGAACAAGCGACTCAGTACATACTCAGGAATGGTGGGAATCGGAAATACCTGTTCGTATATTATTCTCACATCAGTCCACAACAAGAATCAACAGAGACACGGTGAAAATAAAAAGAGTTTATTTTTATAGACCACGTGTCCTAATATGCAGTACTTTGGCTAATACAAGCAGACAAATGATTAAAATCAAAACCATCAACATAGTTACAATTCCATAGAATATAAAAGGGGTGATCATGTTATAATGACAGTGGATACTACCACCTTCCCTTTACTAAGAAGCTAATATTATTATTAGACTAACAGAAGGTCTCTTAGGCTTGAATAGGGGACCCCATACCTCAAAGATCAGCTTAGTGAAATCACATCACAGGAGCATCAGGAGTCTTCTCGCAGGAAGGCTCGTCTTCGGTCTGAATAATAAACATGATGTCCGTGATATTAAAAGCACCAACTTTCAGGTATGTGCAGCTGCTCGTGTGTTATGACTAAATAGTGGGTCGATCAACCTAGAGTGGAAAACATGCATTGTCTAACAACTCAGACTGTTTGTCACATCGTGTGCAGACCAAGGTCGCTTCGCAGAGCTCGGGATGGTAACAACAGATTGCTCTCGTGTGAGGCAAAACTCGAGTCAGCAGTTCGTTTAAGCAATAACATGTGAACGCAGTGTCGTGTGCAAAAGCAGCAAGATGGCTTTCTAACTTCTGACGTGGTTGTGCTAACTTAACAATGTATGTACGTATTAAGGGAGTCCTTACTACATGCCCCCTTGATCGAAGCACTACTTAGTATGCAAGAAAAGAGAGAACGCAGAGTTCAAGCGCGACAGAGCAGAACAAGGCGTATCCAATTTAAAAAAAAAAAAAAACTGGTCAGTTCAGGCAAAGTTCGAATAGGAAAAAACCAAAAGTGGAAAGAAAAAACAAAAAACCTCAAACGTGCCGTGGGGGGTGAAAAAATGAAAAAAACGCCTCACCGGGCAGAAGAGCAGACGTACAGGGACAGTTCAAGACACGTGAGGAAAACACAGTGGACGATAGTTCACTCAATCCATGAAAGTATATGCAGCATATGTGGCCACTGCTTCCAGCAGAAAATCATTGGCACGGCCACTGAAGGTTTCAGCCATCCAGTTAAGTAAAGAAAAGGAACATACGTGTTCTTCTATTAGCGGAGCCTCTAGCACCATCAGAGGGCAACCAGCGTGTACTTCCAAGTAACTCATATCCAAGAAGTCATAAGCCGCTTTCACGACGTCCCAATTACCCAGGATACCATGCGCCGCACCGCAGGCCATAATCCGAACACCAGAACAGGCAGACTCGTGAGACACTAAGGGCCTCATCAGTCGATCAAAATCCGGGTCCGGAGACACCATGTTGGTTAAGCACAAATCCATAGGCCATTCAAAGGGACAATCTAGGCAGTGGAAGACAGGTTGCACGCAGGTGAAGTAGGAATACCGGAAGGATAATCCATATGCCAGGCTCAAAGTCGCCAACGGCAGGACACCATAGTAATCAAGCATCCTGTCACGAAGAAGCTGCAGACGGGACAGGCTGTCGTGTGGCACAGAAAGAGCAGCCATTCCGCAAGATGAAAAGTAAAAGTAGCACACCTGCTACTAGAGCCAGAATTAACGGGATACCTCCAAAGACGCTGGAGAAAATAGAATGAAAAAATGCCGGAATCACACCAAAAATAGTTTGGAAAGAGGTCACGAGGCCCGAGCCCACAAGTTTAAAAAAATGAGCCAGGCCAGTCGTGGACGAGGCATTGAAAATTGTTTGGATCAAAGCTCCAAAATGCAGGGGGAGGTCAGTATTCAAAAGCGCCTGTACCTCGGTGCGCGTATTTGCTACGTGAAGGACAAATGTTTCCCGGGAGGAAGTCAATGGCACCTCCTTTTGGGACAATAGCGCTCTTATTCTGCTCATCTTGTTGAACTCTGCTTTCAAGGTTGGAATCGAAGGCTAGATGGAAGCATCCAGCCTCCCATGCGGGGGTGGAAACAGGATGTTATTGCAGCAGACAACCCTCTGTGTTACAGTTACTATATACGGGATCCCTACTAACATCCCGCAGCAAGCTTCATTGTTTAAAATTAAATAACTACCGTTTGCAAGCAGCGTGAAAGATGGCGTAATCACTGGTACCGGGACACCTTTGAGGACGCAGGCCAAATTCGGAGCGTGTACATTACAAGCACCGTGCAATTGAATGTGCCTACACACAACAGAATGATCAGGTGACGTTGTACATTCTTCACCCTTCAGATAAACCTCAGTACCGTCCCTTGTACATCTATACGTAAAGGGGAGGGACCAGACTTCATGTATGAAAGCGGTACCCAGCTGTTCATATCTACCCAGAGCATAGTGTTTCATACAAGAGGTAAACTTAAAAAGTGCAAACGGTAGAGTTATCAATCCGTGTAAGAGCCACACAGCGGAGTCGACTTCCGCTACAGAGAAAGGTAACGGCTCCAATTTCTCAATATGGAGCAAGGAATATGTGCATCCTTCATGGACATGAACTGCTGTTTGTCAGTAAGGTTAAAGGGAAGAAATAACGATGTTGTATTCAGATAGTCCCAAGGGACCTTCCCTGCCTTCAATGTTTGTAATGTCCATGCAAACTGCATAACAGAACGCAACTGGTTCTGACCATGATACAACACAGACACATCATCCTGCACAATATCCACAATTGAAGAAACAATATTATCTAATGTATAAATGCGAGAAGAAAGAGTGTTAATGCTGTTATCAATAACTGCTAATACTTTTTCCATATTAGCCTGATCAATAGCTCTCAATCTTGAAGCTGCCTCAATTTGCGACAGTTTCCATACTTCGTTGTAAATAGCATACGCCCATCTGTTGGATCTGCCACCCACAGGACCTTTAACAAAATCATTCAAATCTATTTTGTCATGTAACTTTGATAAATGAACCTTGACAGATGCCAAGGTGGAATGTCGCAGCCAGGACTGACATAATTTCCCTACAGAGTACGTAGTTACTGTATGTGACGACTCAAACCGGGGGTCCACGCGATCTTGAGTATACCCCGGTTTCAGTCCTAGAAAACGACGTTGACAAGTATCAGAACTGCTTTGCCAAATTAACCATCCCTCACTATTAAATTTCGAAATATTGAAAGACGAATCAGAAACTAATAACTGCAAAGCAGGAAGGGACAGATCTGTGTGATTATTCCAATTTGGGTAAGCACCCAGATCCGGCACAGAAGGCGAATTTAGTTTTTTAGAAGTGGTCAATCCGAAACAGGTGGTTTGGAAGATGGTTGCATTTAAAAACAACATATGATTTGGTACTAGACAGGCACGGTGTAAAGCTTCAGTTCCCTGAACCTGCCACGGTTTGGAACCCCAAACCGACTTAAGATCAATAGTAGCCTTCCATAGATCATAACCTTTGATTGACAACTCATCCATAAAGGACTTAGAATATAGCAACTTGGTGTGTGTCAGTCTAACCTGTGAGGCAGACTCAGGCTTAACTTTAAAATAAAAGGATGCCGGGGCTGAAACACCGAAATCAGTAAAATAAGTAAACTTATCAACTAATGTATGTGAACTGCCAAAGGAGGGGGTGGGACAATGTTCCCACTGGGTAAAATTTACAAAATTTCTAAACGAATTCGATTTATGCAGGAAGTGATTGCCATAATGTTGAAAACAATACTGTTCCGCATAATTAGCCGCATTGTCATACAAATCCTCAGCATCAAAGGCGGCATAATATTTCAAATCTGAAAACAGTGCTTCAATGGCGTGTACATCCCAATCATCAGAACGTATGTTCTGTTTAACTACATCACCCATAGAAACACGAAACACATTAGGCACATTAATGACCTCTGTAGGCCCATGAATTTGAAATTTAACCGCATCCCATGCGATGCCATCCATGACGGGCCAGGCAGTAATATTCACAAAAGTCTGGTCCCTTTTCATGATGTGGGATGAAGAGTGGGGGGCCAAAGTTCCATTGATAAGTCTAATTGTCGATCTCTCTTTGAGATAATGGCCATCCACCAAACGGAAGAAAACTACAACAAATCCAATGGACATAAACAAAAAAATACCAAAAAGCATCAACCAGATGTATGTCCAAGGGGCTATCAAAAAACGTTTCTTAAACCAGCTCACAAAAACAGCAATGTTTGATGGGGGAGTTGAGGGCAAAGAGTTAGTGTCAAAGGAAAAACGGGACTGGCCAAGTGCTGTAGATTGTAAAACAGGCGAAGGTCCACGTGTAGGATAAGCATACTCAGTCTCTTCGGGCAAACCACCAGCCGGTGGTATCAGCAAGGGATCAGTAACTGAATGCATCTCGATGGCAACATCAGACAAGGTGTTAGAAGCAGGAACCAACACTGCTTCTAGCATTGTCTGGCATGAAACCGCCGGAGTCATACTAAGAAGTATCGGCCACTCGCTGAAGTTTGACATTGTCAATAGAGATGTACCTGTTTTCTTTGCGACCAGGAAGTGGAGGTAAAATGACTGTTCTTGTACCCTGCACTCCAAGCACTGGAACTGGTGCACGATAAGAGGGGCCGAACTCCTTCTTGTTCTCCACCTTCTCACGGACCAGATCTCCAACTCGGGGTAGCCAGCCGACTACCGGAATCTGAACCTCAGCTTCAGATGTGGAGGGCAAATGTTCTTTCGAAAGAGAGTCTCTGGCTTCTTGTAGAGTCTGCAAAACGGCACAGTGATCATCTACGTCAAAGGGTGCGGTCGACGCCGCAATGTCTAGACCATCAAGGTCTGGAACAAACATTCTGATTCCGAAGAGCATCATGTACGGGGTCCGCCCACCCAGAGACCTTCTAGGGAGATTAATTAGTGCACGTTGGACGTTATACAAATGGGCTAGCCAGTTCCGGCCCGTGCCTAAAACACGTGCTGTCAATGATTGCTTTAAGTCACGGTTCATTCGCTCCACCACACTATTACCCTCAGGTCGGTAGGGAGACGAAAATTTGACAAGGACCCCCAAATTTTTCATAGCCTCCTTGTAAGCCTTAGAGGCGAACGCAGGGCCCTGATCAGAATGGAAGGTACCACACGCAAAAGTTCCCACAAAGACACGCAAATCCCTGATGACAGTCCGCGAGTCAGCACTCCTTTGTGGCCATACCCATAGAAAACGTGTGCACGAATCCACGGCAACCAAGATGTACTTGTACGCAGTATCAGAAGAAAAAGGACCGCAGTGATCTAAATAAACACAACCAAATGGCTTATTAGAGATGTACAGCTGTGTCTGTGGTGGGCGCGCAACAGTAGAAGGTTTAATCTGTTGGCAAATGTCACAATCAAGAACATAAGCGCGCGCTTGTTTATATAAACCAAACCACCAGTAACGTTGTTGTAGCAGAGATATTGTAGCTGACACACCGGCGTGGGCTGACGCCAACCCCTCGTGCGCAGCCAAGATCAGTGCTGGTCTGCAGTCCGCGTTGGGAATAATTCTATCACCAACGTCGTTAATCCTCACTAATGGGACGTTATCAGGACTTAAATGATAAATATACCGAGAGGGAAAACCCTTCGGGTAATCTCCTCCCTTCTCTGTAGCAGCAATAGCTGCCAAGATGTCATCATCAATCTTACTTTTGGATCTTGTAACTGCTGCCACTAAGTATGTAGCCACTGCTGTTTTCGCTGCCTCGTCAGCTAAGCTGTTGCCGACAGCATGGACACCAAGCCGCTGGTGACCAAGAGTGTGAATAACACTCACGAGAGGGAGACGGTCTTTAAAGTCTGCCACCCGAACCCAAAGCGTTTTATGCTTAATTGTGCTACCTTTAGTGTCGCGGTAATCATTCTGAGACCAGAAGTGTAAATTGTCATTGTAGGACTGGACACAGTAGAAGGAGTCACTCACTATAAGAGTAGTGACTCGGGGATCAGCAAACTCCAGTGCAAGCACCAGAGCCCGAAGCTCCGCCAATTGCGCGGTACAATCACCCAATGACTGCGTATGCACTGCATCAGATTGGAATTCACCATTTACGAATGTACCTACGACAATTGCGCAAGCCGCTGAATAAGCGTGCTTCGATCCAATAGCGGGTTGCGCAGACCCGTCAGTGTATATGACACAATGGTATTCTTCGAGCGGGCGCAAAGACAGAGGTGCCGGATGAACGAATTCATACTGCAAGTACTCTTGAGTCTGCAATGAGGCATCAAAGATGTAAGTGACATCTGGCGACGTCAGTGTTGTGGCCCATTGTATCCACCGTGGATGCAAAGCTTTAGAATTCGGTACACTTACCAGGTTAGTGCGGTTATCACGTGTCAGCAAGTATTGTGAAGCAAGAAGGTCAGCCTGTAAAGACTGTAAAATTGCAGAGTGTTCTAGCTGCCAGCTAGATCTCGAAAACGAAGGCTGTACCAAGGCGTAAAGCGGCTTGATACGCTGGGCATAATCAGGAATGTACGTACGGCCGAAATTCAGAAAACCCAGCAGAGATTGTAATTTCTTCAGTGTCGTAGGAGCACTTAAGCGTGCACACTTTTCCAGAAAGTGGGGGGCTAGCCCCTTACCATCATTGTTGAGCTCGTAGCCCAAAAACAACACCGTATATTCTGCGATGTGTGACTTCGCAAAATTGAATTTGTAGCCATAGTCAGCAAAACTCACGATAATATTGTCGACTCGAGACAGATGCGGCATCAGCTCGTCATCCGTAAGATAGATATCGTCAACATAGGAGTATGCGTCGGGGTCTATCCTTTCTAAGAGAGAAACCACGCGAGCAGAGAAGACGCCAGGGCTATTTTTGTAACCCATGGCTAATCTGGTAAACTGTTTTTGTTTGCCGCCCGAAGTAAACGCTGTCCACTGGCTACTCAGTGTGGACAGGTTATGGCTAAAAAAGCCATTGGAAATGTCAAGTGTCGTTTTAAATCTTTTACGCACGAGACTGTCGACCAAAGCCGAGCTATGTGTATTTTGTACCGCGCAGGTCCGGCAATGGGAGTTTAGGTGCCGGTAATCCAAAACTAAACGGTACGAGCCGTCAGGCTTCGTTACAGTGAATAAAGGGTTATTCATAGGGGACACACATGTTTCAATAACACCCTGATATTCCAATTGTTCAAGGATTGCCGCGACGTGGGGTCTCGCTTCACGACGCATAGGATATTGAGGTTGAGGCTGGGGCATAGACCGCAATGGAATCTCATGGCAGGGGGACAATCTGTCCCATCCCACCTGAGTACGATACACCGCCGGCGCAAGCGCAAGCGCCCACTCCCCAGCATACACTTCAGCTTGGTCCTTAGGCACTGTGTGCGCAAAGGACGGGAGGATTACTTCCTCCCCTCTAGGAGCCTCTAAAATGAAAGCTGGGGGCCAATCTGCCTCCGCTAGGAGGATATCATAGGTGGTGGTCAGATTATCCCAAAAAATCCCTTTTATTGTACGTTGTATGTCACCCTCTATTAATAAGACTATTTCATAAAGTCTGTCAGGGGGAGCCACTCTGGTGTCAGCTGTTTCAACAGTAACCGAAATATCAGTTGCTGTCACCGCCAGAAATGGACGCAGAGCTTGACGGACTATGGTAATTTCCGCTGCGCTGTCCAGGAGCGTCAGCGCCCATGTCCGGTTCCGAAGCTGTGTCCGCACTATCTGAGGCATACCATGCCGTCAGAGCCGCCACTTTCTTCTTCTGAAACGGGGGTCTTTGTCGTGCAAATTCGTCCTGCTTGCCTTTACCCTCAGTCTGTCGGTGCTGGTCACGCTGTTGTGGAGCACCCCGACCTTTGCCACCGCCTCCGCCACCGGACTGTGTAGCCGATGTTTCCTGTGAAGAACGAGGAGAGCGCTGTTCAGAAACCTGAAATCTATCAGGAGACTTTATAGCAGCACGATCGCGCAGATCATAAGTGCGTTCACTACTAGACTGTACGGGAGAGGCAGGCCGAGAGCCCTGTTTCTGTTGCTGCTGCTTTCCCTGTTGTTTAACCTGCCATTTTTGTTGAGGAAAAATGGGCCGTTCGTCCTTACCAGACGTTTCTGCCTTACCCTGCTGTTTTAGATCGGGATTCTTTATTACAGGCTTAACTCCTAAAGAGCTACGACCCAAATCCCGATATGCCTCTGCGATTATTTTCGCAAATTCCTGCGGTTTGTCCTCCTCAGCAACTCGTTTTAGTTCATTACGAACCTGGAAATGCAAAGCATCACCCTTTAGGTTACCAATTATCATGGTAGCCACCAGGTCGAATTGACCGAGGAGCCGCATCCCTAACTCTATCGCAGACTCCGCACCATGGTTCTCTTGAACTCTTTTGATAACGGAGGGCAGCTGCAACATAGACGGAGTGCCAAAGCACTGCGCGTACGTCGCTGCAAAGACCTTGCCCCAATTTACACAATCATCTATGTGGGGGACCAAGTCTTTAGGCAAACTAATGGTGAGGATCCTGTGTTTCTCCACAGGAGTAGTATTCGGGTAAACCGCTTCTATCTGGTCAAATTTTTCAGCAAGCCAAAAGGGGAAATCATCCCTATTTTGGGGGCGCTTGCCCATAACAGAATTAACCATAACAGGACTAATGACCACCGCGTGATGATCAGTAGGCTGTCCCGCAACAGCAGGTGCCCCCGCCTGCATATTGCGCGACACATACTGCACTAACGCCCTATATACTGTAATGAGGGCAGTATGCAGTACACGCAACTCAGCCACCGTCACCGCGAGGTAACGGGGATGAGGCGTAAATCCGGCTAGTACCGGCCAAGTGGCCCCTGCAATTGATAAAGGGCCCATTCTCGGCGGTATAACCACATGGGGAAGGGCGCCATTAAACCAAATATGATGCTGCCAAGCAGATATCGGTATTTCCTGTGTCCTATACGGCGTATAGTTCGCCGGCACTGCAGCGGCAGTGTAAGAATGAAAGGTGTCATCATCCCCCACCGCTGGAATCGTCACCCAAGAGTAGAACAACTCATAGGGATGAGCCGCATCGGCTCCCACTACAAAGATGACGTTCATACCAGTGTCCGGTACCCCATACTGCGTCAAATGACGTTTCACAGCCGCACGGCTGTGCGCCGCAATTTCCACCGACATTAGGACAATACACACTTGAAACTATCAGTAGCACAAGGGTTCACTAACCTTTTTAATTATCAAGCTTGAAAGAACCTATATCAATAGACCTAGGTAGGTTTAAATCCGTCAGACTTGTTATCCGGAAACAAGAATGAGGGTGTTGTGGACAAACGCGAGCACTACTCGCGTTTCAACTCATAGACCAAACGTTAGGTGCGCCATGTTGCAGGGATTCTGCTTATACACAGAACTATGCGTAGAACCCCAGGACCTCAGTGAGTTGTGGTGTACCAGAAACTCACCTCAGAACCCAGAACCCAGTATCCGGCTAGCATAAGTGTCCCATTCGTTATCCGAGATTTAGCTCGGCGGTCCCAATGAAAAGACAACCCAGAACAAGCGACTCAGTACATACTCAGGAATGGTGGGAATCGGAAATACCTGTTCGTATATTATTCTCACATCAGTCCACAACAAGAATCAACAGAGACACGGTGAAAATAAAAAGAGTTTATTTTTATAGACCACGTGTCCTAATATGCAGTACTTTGGCTAATACAAGCAGACAAATGATTAAAATCAAAACCATCAACATAGTTACAATTCCATAGAATATAAAAGGGGTGATCATGTTATAATGACAGTGGATACTACCACCTTCCCTTTACTAAGAAGCTAATATTATTATTAGACTAACAGAAGGTCTCTTAGGCTTGAATAGGGGACCCCATACCTCAAAGATCAGCTTAGTGAAATCACATCACAGGAGCATCAGGAGTCTTCTCGCAGGAAGGCTCGTCTTCGGTCTGAATAATAAACATGATGTCCGTGATATTAAAAGCACCAACTTTCAGGTATGTGCAGCTGCTCGTGTGTTATGACTAAATAGTGGGTCGATCAACCTAGAGTGGAAAACATGCATTGTCTAACAACTCAGACTGTTTGTCACATCGTGTGCAGACCAAGGTCGCTTCGCAGAGCTCGGGATGGTAACAACAGATTGCTCTCGTGTGAGGCAAAACTCGAGTCAGCAGTTCGTTTAAGCAATAACATGTGAACGCAGTGTCGTGTGCAAAAGCAGCAAGATGGCTTTCTAACTTCTGACGTGGTTGTGCTAACTTAACAATGTATGTACGTATTAAGGGAGTCCTTACTACAATATATATATATATATATATATATATATATATATATATATATATATATATATATATATAAATATATATTACCTACTGGCGGTCGCCAGTAGGTAGTTATAGTTAGGACGTATTTTCCATAGGAAATTTGCAACATTCTAGTCCCAATAAGTCTGGCGCCGGTTGACGAATCCTCGCAAAATTTTCCAAACTTTTGGCCAGCTCCGCTCCGCTCCTACCCTGAAAGTTTCGTGGTGGTTCGTCAAGCGGGGGCCGAGAAACAAGGGGGTCCCAAAACTCGTTATCCCCATGCAATTTCCCGTAGGATCTGTTGTCGCAGCTGCAGCCTGAACCGCTGAACGGAATGACACCAAATTTGGCAAAGAGGTAGCTCTCAGTTCAGACTCGTGCCTTTTCCAGAAATGGTGTGAATCCGTTCAGTAGTTCCTGAGAAAATTAGAATTAAAAGTACATAAATATCTATGGCTGGGGAGGATCCGCGGACCCTACCCGCTCCGTATGCGCACCCTCCCCGAACCGAGCACGCACCCTCCCGATCGCACGCTGAATGCTAATTGGCTGTCGAATGTCTGTCTACATTCGAAAACCAAAGGAAATGATGGACGGAGTGTTGAACATTGCAAGCACTCACCCCCAGTCAACTGATCTGGGTTTAATCCATCACCGTTCTTTAGCCCACTCTGCCACCCCAGTTCAGACATGGTCATATGCAAATCAGTCTGACCCTGTGCCCCATGGGAACAGTCCAGCCCGAACTGCCAAGCCCTGTCCTCCCTGGACCGGAAAAAAGCCCCCTAGGACCGGTTTCTGGCACTTCAGCCGTCCCCAGCCAGGCCTGCCCGAATCCAGTGGCAAAGTGAGCAACGGACTCACGTCTGAGCATACCCTGCCAACTTATGGCGAACAAAGCAAAAACCAAAGGAAATGATGGACGGAGTGTTGAACATTGCAAGCACTCACCCCCAGTCAACTGATCTGGGTTTAATCCATCACCGTTCTTTAGCCCACTCTGCCACCCCAGTTCAGACATGGCCATATGCAAATCAGTCTGACCCTGTGCCCCATGGGAACAGTCCAGCCCGAACTGCCAAGCCATGTCCTCCCTGGTCCGGAAACAAGCCCCCTAGGACCGGTTTCTGGCACTTCATCCGTCCCCAGCCAGGCCTGCCCGAATCCAGTGGCAAAGTGAGCAAGGGACTCACGTATGAGCATACCCTGCCAACTTATGGCGAACAAAGCAAAAACCAAAGGAAATGATGGACGGAGTGTTGAACATTGCAAGCACTCACCCCCAGTCAACTGATCTGGGTTTAATCCATCACCGTTCTTTAGCCCACTCTGCCACCCCAGTTCAGACATGGCCATATGCAAATCAGTCTGACCCTGTGCCCCATGGGAACAGTCCAGCCCGAACTGCCAAGCCATGTCCTCCCTGGACCGGAAACAAGCCCCCTAGGACTGGTTTCAGGCACTTCAGCCGTCCCCAGCCAGGCCTGCCCGAATCCAGTGGCAAAGTGAGCAAGGGACTCACGTCTGAGCATACCCTGCCAACTTATGGCGAACAAAGCAAAAACCAAAGGAAATGATGGACGGAGTGTTGAACATTGCAAGCACTCACCCCCAGTCAACTGATCTGGGTTTAATCCATCTGTCATGATTTCGGCCCCCATGCGCCTGCAAAACTACACCTCCCAGAAAACCCAGCGAAAAGAGGGGGAGGAGCCAAGGGGTTAAAATCGCCTCTGATACGCGCAACGTCGTGCGTAATTGACGTTAGGAAGGTAACTGACTGTAATGATCGCGGATGTTCTGCAGGAGCGTCCGGAACGTTGGAGAAAGTCCACAGTCGTCCCCCACGTTCCTCCGACTCTATCAAACTCTAGAGTACGAAGGACCCGCTGGGGAAAACAGGGAAACAAAACAAGGATAGGTGGGGGAACACAGGCAGGTCTTGAAGGATGATTCTGGCAGCCGAGATAACAGGAAGGTGATGGTTCTTTACAGGAATAATCGAGCCCCTCAGCTGTAACACAAAGGTAGGTAAATGAATATTACTACAGCACTGCCCTGGAGCTTTCTTCACTTCATTCCCATCCACACACCTACCGGGATTAACGCCAGCCTCCTGGATTATGGCCTGCAGGAATAAGTAGGTATAACTCTGCACGACCCCCTTATGATCGGTTCCCAGAGGAGGACTCAGATTCACAATGTGTAAGTCACTTTACAGGCTGAGAACAACAAAGACAGGTTTCATAAAGGATGTAAGAGTATGATTCCTCATATGCTTATACAAAGTGGAGGAAGGTCAAGTACCGTGACTCTTATGTAGGTAGATGGAAAACCTAATCCACTGCTCAATGGTCCTCGCAATAATCACCCTAGGATGCCTGATGTGGGTTTAAGAGAACTTAGGGTAGGGACAAGTAGTGGATGCGCCAAGGAGGCTCTTGATGCTAGAACTGGAGTGAGAGCACCAAGTCTGACTCCAACTAATGTACAAGATGTGGAGTCGCTCCAACAGGAGGCGGAAACACAACACAATACAAGCCTGATTCTGGAAGTAGCAGGCTGACACAAAACACGACACAACACAAGCCTGATAAGCAGGAGTAGTATGTAACAGGCTTACATATAACATAACACACTTCTAGCCAGAGGGGTATATTCTGGCGAGGGGTATCAGAACAGGAACAGTGCAGGCTATGGGAATCGCTAACCGACAGCCAACTACAAAACTCCGAGGTAAGGAGAGACGAGTGACGGGCGACCCCCGCACTGCTAAGTAACAATTAGACCTTACTTGGCAAGGCTCAACACGCTTGGTCGCTCTGATGGAAGGAGCGCCAACACGTTCGGCAGCTCGGATGGAAGGAGCGCCTCTACGTTTCACCAGCGGGAAATGCGGTAGTAATCCCGGAGCCGGGACGCGTCTGGATCGACTCGTCCGCGGTTCGCGCTGGCAAACAGGAAGTACGAGTAACCGGAAGTCAGGCAACAACAATCAAGACGGAACTGGGGCTCAGAGCTAGAACGCGAAGCGGCGTCTGCACGCCCTTCGCCGTTTAAATACACACTGCACCCAGGGGCCGGACCGCGGGGCGTGACACTGACGAGCGGATGCTCGCAGCCCGGTGTTTCCGGTGGGTGGTGTTCCACGCCGCGGATTTCTGGAGTCAAGGAGTTGGTGTTGTCGGCCGAGGACTCGGCATCTCAGCGGCAGTAGAGGATTGTTGCTGGCGAGACCGGGTGGCTGCTGAATGAAGCAGGGCCGTCGGCTTTGTCGCTTCATTTTCCGTGGAGAGAGAAAGGACGCCTCCAGCGGTGCGAGGTTTACGGACTAGAGCAGACAGATAAACCAACCGCAAGTATTCCTGAAGCTTGGCTGGCACCCGGGGAAAATGGGGGCGTGGGTTCTGACCTTAGTTTCCTGCCAACAATTCTAGCACGTATCTCAGCGAGTGTTATATTCCGATTGGGATTGAGTTATGAGATAATCAAAGTCCGAAGTTCATTTCGAAATTCATTTAAGTTGCATCGTTTGTTTCTAGGAGCAGCTTGACATTTTTAGGCGGATTGGCATTTAGACAGCGGCTGTTCTTGGAAGCGGAAGTCAGTTTCCGTAAAGCCGTTTTGAAAGGCAAAACTTTGTGTTCTCGTTCTGGGTACCTTCTGAGAGTAAGAGGGTACTCGGCCAGAGATCTATTTCACGCCATATCAATATATCCAATTTATCAGGGCGGCTCATGCCTTACCAAGGAAAAAGGCAAATCAAACATCATGTACTTTGATGGTGTGAATGGATTTAAAGTGGTGCACGACAGTAATAAGGGTTTTGGTGTGTATGTGAGCGCCCAGATAGTATTCAGTTGTTCAGAGAAGTGAATGCAAATTAGTGAGACCTACTGAGAGTAGAAGTCTATTTACTGCATTGTATTTTTTGTTGTCTATTAATTTTCTTTACAGGTTCTACTCCCCGCTGTTCCCATCCTTCCCTTCCCTCGCTTGACTGCTCCAGTCTTCCGTGCCTTTCGTGCAGGAAGTTGGTGACGTCGAGAGATGGACCCCATATAGCGTCGCCCGAATCCTGAGGAGTATCGGACCTGGGCCTGATTCATAACAGAATTACGCACCCACGTATTGAGACTCCTCCCGGTTCGGGAGGTGGGTAGTTGACGCATTATGGAGGAGGTTTTAGTCGCGCTGGCCGCGGTACAGCGGGAGTTGGCGGCCTCTAGGGTCGAAACCGCAGATTTAAGAGACAAGGTTGATAGGCTGACAAGGAACCCTTTTGACGTGGGAACAGGGACGCCACCCATTCAGGTTAATGTAGCCCCACCCATTCCATTAGCTAATCCTGAGAGATACACTGTAGACCCCCACAAGATACAGGTATTCCTCACGCAGGTCTTGATGCATTTCTCCTGTAGGCCCTCTTCCTTCCCTACAAACCACTCTAGGGTGGCGTTTGCGATCTCCTACTTGGCCGGTGATGCAGCAAATTGGGCGGTGCCGTTAGTATGGCACAACGATCCGGTTTTATCTGACTGGGACGATTTCCGTATAGCATTGGAGGGGGTGTTTGACAGGAGAGCCACCACGTTCAGTGCAGATAGGGAACTCCTAGAACTTAAGCAAGGAAAAATGGGCCACTTTATTCCTTGTAAGACACTACCTACAGCGGGACAAACCGCGCAATTGCTGTTGCAAAACATAGTGAGTCTGCATGGAATTCCGTTGGTTATCATATCCGATAGGGGCCCTCAGTTCATTGCACGGTTCTGGAAAGGGTGGTGCAGGACTTTACAGATAGATTCAGCACTGTCCTCCAGTTTCCACCCACAGACGGATGGACAAACCGAAAGGTTGAACCAAACCGTAAAGAAATATCTACGATGTTATGCGGAAAGTGCACAGGAATCATGGGTGTCGCTGTTATGGATGGCTGAATTGGCGTATAATAATGCCTCTCACAGCTCCATCGGGGTATCGCCATTTGTAGCCAATTTTGGGTATCATGCTAGGATTTTGCCGATCAATACGCCAGGAAGGGTTATTAATCAGCCATCGCTCAAAGCCCACATGAACGCAGTACGCCAAGGACACACCCGAGTACAGAAACTATTAGTGAAGTCCAAGATTCACTACAAGAAATGGGCGGATAAACATAGGGTGGAGGGCCCTCAGTATCACAAAGGGGACCGAGTGTGGTTGTCCACAAAGAATATCCGGTTTAAGCTTTGGAGCGTGTTCCACCCCCGTTACATTGGTCCGTATCGAGTGCTTAAACAAATCAATCCGGTGGCGTATAAATTGCGTCTTCCAGGCTCCCTAAGGAGACACCCGGTGTTCCACTGTAGCCTTCTGAAACCAGCAAAAGGGGGGGTGAAGAGGCCTACCCCGGCGGTGTCCACCGAAGATGGACAGGAGTATGAGGTACGCAACATCGTGGATTCCAAGTACCGGGGAAGTAAATTGTGGTATTTGATATCCTGGAAGGGGTACACCGCTGAGGAGGATTCCTGGGTGCCCAGCGCCAATGTACATGCGCCCGCCCGGATCAGGGCTTTCCACGAGAGGCATCCGGATAAACCCGGTTCTAGGAGGCGCCTGGCGGGGGACCTACTGTCATGATTTCGGCCCCCATGCGCCTGCAAAACTACACCTCCCAGAAAACCCAGCGAAAAGAGGGGGAGGAGCCAAGGGGTTAAAATCGCCTCTGATACGCGCAACGTTGTGCGTAATTGACGTTCGGAGAGTAACTGACGAGCGGATGCTCGCAGCCCGGTGTTTCCCGTGGGTGGTGTTCCACGCCGCGGATTTCTGGAGTCAAGGAGTTGGTGTTGTCGGCCGAGGACTCGGCATCTCAGCGGCAGTAGAGGATTGTTGCTGGCGAGACCGGGTGGCTGCTGAATGAAGCAGGGCCGTCGGCTTTGTCGCTTCATTTTCCGAGGAGAGAGAAAGGACGCCTCCAGCGGTGCGAGGTTTACGGACTAGAGCGGACAGATAAACCAACCGCAAGTATTCCTGAAGCTTGGCTGGCACCCGGGGGAAATGGGGGCGTGGGTTCTGACCTTAGTTTCCTGCCAACAATTCTAGCACGTATCTCAGCGAGTGTTATATTCCGATTGGGATTGAGTTATGAGATAATCAAAGTCCGAAGTTCATTTCGAAATTCATTTAAGTTGCATCGTTTGTTTCTAGGAGCAGCTTGACATTTTTAGGCGGATTGGCATTTAGATAGCGGCTGTTCTTGGAAGCGGAAGTCAGTTTCCGTAAAGCCGTTTTGAAAGGCAAAACTTTGTGTTCTCGTTCTGGGTACCTTCTGAGAGTAAGAGGGTACTCGGCCAGAGATCTATTTCACGCCATATCAATATATCCAATTTATCAGGGCGACTCATGCCTTACCAAGGAAAAAGGCAAATCAAACATCATGTACTTTGATGGTGTGAATGGATTTAAAGTGGTGCACGACAGTAATAAGGGTTTTGGTGTGTATGTGAGCGCCCAGATAGTATTCAGTTGTTCAGAGAAGTGAATGCAAATTAGTGAGACCTACTGAGAGTAGAAGTCTATTTACTGCATTGTATTTTTTGTTGTCTATTAATTTTCTTTACAGGTTCTACTCCCCGCTGTTCCCATCCTTCCCTTCCCTCGCTTGACTGCTCCAGTCTTCCGTGCCTTTCGTGCAGGAAGTTGGTGACGTCGAGAGATGGACCCCATATAGCGTCGCCCGAATCCTGAGGAGTATCGGACCTGGGCCTGATTCATAACACCATCACCGTTCTTTAGCCCACTCTGCCACCCCAGTTCAGACATGGCCATATGCAAATCAGTCTGACCCTGTGCCCATCTTTTGGCTTAGTCAATGCTTCTATTTGCATCAGATAAATAAGCCACAGTTCTAGCTCAGTTGCATAGCCAACCAAGAGCTAGCCGCCCCCATCCATAGCTGCCAAGGTTTCAGTTTGCTATGTGTGACATTTTTGCTTTGTTCGCCATAAGTTGGCAGGGTATGCTCAGACGTGAGTCCCTTGCTCACTTTGCCACTGGATTCAAGCAAGCCTGGCTGAAGACGGCTGAAATGCCAGAAACCGGTCCTAGGAAGCTTGTTTCCGGTCCAGGGAAGACATGGCTTGGCAGTTCGGGCTGGATTGTTCCCATGAGGCACAGGGTCAGACTGATTTGCATATGGCCATGTCTGAACTGGGGTGGCAGAGTGGGCTAAAGAACGGTGATGGATTAAACCCAGATCAGTTGACTGGGGGTGAGTGCTTGCAATGTCCAACACTCCGTCCATCATTTCCTTTGGTTTTTGCTTTGTTCGCCATAAGTTGGCAGGGTATGCTCAGACGTGAGTCCCTTGCTCACTTTGCCACTGGATTCAAGCAAGCCTGGCTGAAGACGGCTGAAATGCCAGAAACCGGTCCTAGGAAGCTTGTTTCCGGTCCAGGGAAGGCATGGCTTGGCAGTTCGGGTTGGACTGTTCCCATGAGGCACAGGGTCAGACTGATTTGCATATGGCCATGTCTGAACTGGGGTGGCAGAGTGGGCTAAAGAACGGTGATGGATCAAACCCAGATCTGTTGACTGGGTGTGAGTGTTTGATTGGTTCTGATGCTCCGTCCATCACCACCCCCTTTTGTACCGCTTTGTTCGCCATAAGTTGGCAGGGTATGCTCAGACGTGAGTCCCTTGCTCACTTTGCCACTGGATTCAAGCAAGCCTGGCTGAAGACGGCTGAAATGCCAGAAACCGGTCCTAGGAAGCTTGTTTCCGGTCCAGGGAAGGCATGGCTTGGCAGTTCGGGTTGGACTGTTCCCATGAGGCACAGGGTCAGACTGATTTGCATATGGCCATGTCTGAACTGGGGTGGCAGAGTGGGCTAAAGAACGGTGATGGATCAAACCCAGATCTGTTGACTGGGTGTGAGTGTTTGATTGGTTCTGATGCTCCGTCCATCACCACCCCCTTTTGTACCGCTTTGTTCGCCATAAGTTGGCAGGGTATGCTCAGACGTGAGTCCCTTGCTCACTTTGCCACTGGATTCAAGCAAGCCTTGCTGAAGACGGCTGAAATGCCAGAAACCGGTCCTAGGAAGCTTGTTTCCGGTCCAGGGAAGGCATGGCTTCTCAATTCGGGTTGGACTGTTCCCATGAGGCACAGGGTCAAACTGATTTGCATATGGCCATGTCTGAACTGGGGTGGCAGAGTGGGCTAAAGAACGGTGATGGATCAAACCCAGATCTGTTGACTGGGTGTGAGTGTTTGATTGGTTCTGATGTTCCGTCCATCACCACCCCCTTTTGTACCGCTTTGTTCGCCATAAGTTGGCAGGGTATGCTCAGACGTGAGTCCCTTGCTCACTTTGCCACTGGATTCAAGCAAGCTTGGCTGAAGACGGCTGAAATGCCAGAAACCGGTCCTAGGAAGCTTGTTTCCGGTCCAGGGAAGGCATGGCTTGGCAGTTCGGGTTGGACTGTTCCCATGAGGCACAGGGTCAGACTGATTTGCATATGGCCATGTCTGAACTGGGGTGGCAGAGTGGGCTAAAGAACGGTGATGGATCAAACCCAGATCTGTTGACTGGGTGTGAGTGTTTGATTGGTTCTGATGCTCCGTCCATCACCACCCCCTTTTGTACCGCTTTGTTCGCCATAAGTTGGCAGGGTATGCTCAGACGTGAGTCCCTTGCTCACTTTGCCACTGGATTAAAGCAAGCCTGGCTGAAGACGGCTGAAATGCCAGAAACCGGTCCTAGGAAGCTTGTTTCCGGTCCAGGGAAGGCATGGCTTGGCAGTTCGGGTTGGACTGTTCCCATGAGGCACAGGGTCAGACTGATTTGCATATGGCCATGTCTGAACTGGGGTGGCAGAGTGGGCTAAAGAACGGTGATGGATCAAACCCAGATCTGTTGACTGGGTGTGAGTGTTTGATTGGTTCTGATGCTCCGTCCATCACCACCCCCTTTTGTACCGCTTTGTTCGCCATAAGTTGGCAGGGTATGCTCAGACGTGAGTCCCTTGCTCACTTTGCCACTGGATTCAAGCAAGCCTGGCTGAAGACGGCTGAAATGCCAGAAACCGGTCCTAGGAAGCTTGTTTCCGATCCAGGGAAGGCATGGCTTGGCAGTTCGGTTTGGACTGTTCCCATGAGGCACAGGGTCAGACTGATTTGCATATGGCCATGTCTGAACTGGGGTGGCAGAGTGGGCTAAAGAACGGTGATGGATCAAACTCAGATCTGTTTACTGGGTGTGAGTGTTTGATTGGTTCTGATGCTCCGTCCATCACCACCCCCTTTTGTACCGCTTTGTTCTTCATAAGTTGGCAAGGTATGCTCAGACGTGAGTCCCTTGCTCACTTTGCCACTGGATTCAAGCAAGCCTGGCTGAAGACGGCTGAAATGCCAGAAACCGGTCCTAGGAAGCTTGTTTCCGGTCCAGGGAAGGCATGGCTTGGCAGTTCGCGTTGGACTGTTCCCATGAGACACAGGGTCAGACTGATTTGCATATGGCCATGTCTGAACTGGGGTGGCAGAGTGGGCTAAAGAACGGTGATGGATCAAACCCAGATCTGTAGACTGGGTGTGAGCGTTTGATTGGTTCTGATGCTCCGTCCATCACCACCCCCTTTTGTACCGCTTTGTTCGCCATAAGTTGGCAGGGTATGCTCAGACGTGAGTCCCTTGCTCACTTTGCCACTGGATTCAAGCAAGCCTGGCTGAAGACGGCTGAAATGCCAGAAACCGGTCCTAGGAAGCTTGTTTCCGGTCCAGGGAAGGCATGGCTTGGCAGTTCGGGTTGGACTGTTCCCATGAGGCACAGGGTCAGACTGATTTGCATATGGCCATGTCTGAACTGGGGTGGCAGAGTGGGCTAAAGAACGGTGATGGATCAAACCCAGATCTGTTGACTGGGTGTGAGTGTTTGATTGGTTCTGATGCTCCGTCCATCACCACCCCCTTTTGTACCGCTTTGTTCGCCATAAGTTGGCAGGGTATGCTCAGACGTGAGTCCCTTGCTCACTTTGCCACTGGATTCAAGCAAGCCTGGCTGAAGACGGCTGAAATGCCAGAAACCGGTCCTAGGAAGCTTGTTTCCGGTCCAGGGAAGGCATGGCTTGGCAGTTCGGGTTGGACGGTTCCCATGAGGCACAGGGTCAGACTGATTTGCATATGGCCATGTCTGAACTGGGATGGCAGAGTGGGCTAAAGAACGGTGATGGGTCAAACCCAGATCTGTTGACTGGGTGTGAGTGTTTGATTGGTTCTGATGCTCCGTCCATCACCACCCCCTTTTGTACCGCTTTGTCTACATTCGAAACCAGGAACTGTTGGTGGCCATTATCTGCCTCGGTAGAAGCGAGGCTGAAGAAGCAAGGGGAATAAGTGTGTAAAACATATAAAGGGGGCAGAGTGGAAATACTCTGACCCTCTAGAGGGGCTTAGGGGGTCGTAGAAGGACCCCCTGGGGTCCAAGTTTTTATTTATTTTTTTAAACGGCGCGCATCCTATCGCGTTGGGTGCACGGATTCTCTCGCGTTGGGTGCGCGGAGCCACGGAAAGTGTTTTTGAAAAAAGACAAGAAATCATTGGTTGTATGACTACTTTCTACACTGAACGGTAGGGTGTATATTTCTGTTTTTTAAAGGTATGATTCTTATTGGTTGACAAAAACAGATTGTAAGGAACATTATATATGATAAGCTGATATTTTGAAAAGTCAAGCACACTTCCTGTCTTGTTTAGCAACATTGTGTGCTGAACTTGTGACCTGTGTGCTCAGTGCAGTGTTCCATGAGCTGTTTCTATGGTAACAGGTAGAAGACAGATTGGGGGAAGGGTTGAAATGTATTTCAGTTGGAAAGGGTTGAAATGTTTAACCAATAGAAATGTGTGTTTGCTTTTGAGTTTATGTGTGAAGGATTGTGATTTGATGTTTACATGTATATGTGTGGAAAATGAAAGGGAATCTTTTCCATTCTTTGTTTTTGCTGAGAGGTGCACAGTGCAGAGATTCTGTAAACGAAAATATGGTGAGTGACTGATATACTTTTTATTCTACAAAACAACTTGAAAGGTGAGTTATTTAATTGTGAGGGGATGTATGTAGACTATTTTCATTTTAATCAGACTAACGTATTTCTCCTGCTAAAGTGTAGGGAGTACTTTTTTTCTCTACAATTTTATTGACAGTGTGTGTGCATGTAGAAACCATTCTGTGATAAGCATTTGTGTTTTTGATGTGTTTGTAGACAGATAACTGTGCTGTTTTGATATTTTGGTAGAATTAAAAACCAGTCATTGGTTTATGAATTTGTGAAATGAGTTATATTATGTATCTATGCTAAAATGTAGTACTTCTTCTAGATGAAGAAATGCGTTTTGGTATAGTGCAAGGGATAGTGTTGTTTGTCTAGAATCACACAGTGAGTATGTGTGCATTCGGGAACCACTGTGAGAGAAGCATTTGGTAACATTGTGTATTTGCTGACAGATAACTGTTTTAAAACCTGTCATGTTGTCAAGTTTTAGTAGCATTAAAAGCCAGTCATTGCTTATGCGTTTATTAAATGAGTTAGGCTTTGACACAAAAGTGCAGTCCTGAAATATGTAGATTGTGTGCAGTTCCCTTACCACTCCCCTTCGATGACTAGTTGTTTCCTAGAGGCAAAGGCCAACCCATTCTTTGAACCTTACTGGGACTTGATCACCTCACCTAGAGACAGGAAACTCTATTTTCAACTCAGAGCAGGCTCCCTCCCACTCAGGACCCTAACTAGCGGGTGGTTTGGTATAGGCAAAGGCACTTGTCCTGGCTGTGGTGACATAAAAGAATCTATCGCTCATTTTTTGTTTGTCTGCCCTGTATACGTGAATCCCAGACGAAAGTGGCTCACTCCTTTGTGCAAATTACTGGGCACAAGGAGTTCTGTTGTTGCCGTTAGGATTCTAAGCACAAGCACTTTTCCAGTCCACTCAATTGCCCTAGCTAAATACTTGGGCTGGGCATGGTCCTTAAGATGTAATGTTATACGGGGAATAAAGGTGCCACCCTCGTAGGGTTCTATCTTTGGATGTTACATTGTTTAACCATTTATTGATATTTCGCTTCATCTGAAGTCTGTCGATTTGTTTAATTCTCTTCTTAAACTTGTTTTTTTAGCTATTTATTGTAAGATTTTATATTCTTAGTGAATTGGATTTTATATCTTTGTTCTTTGTACATGTTTGTGTCTTGTATGAATTACTTTTAATTCGAATAAAGACTATGATGATGATGTTAGGCTTTGACACAAAAGTGCAGTCCTGAAATATGTAGATTGTGTGCAGTTCCCTTACCACTTCCATAGTAGTGAATGATTTTTGGTAAACTCCTAGGGATAGTGTTGCTTGTCTAGAATCACACTGTGAGTCTGTGTGCATTTGGGAACCACTGTGAGAGAAGTATGTGGTAATATCGTGTATTTGCTGACAGATAACTGTTTTAAAACCTGTCTTGTTGTCAAGTTTTAGTAGCATTAGAAGGCAGTTTTTGCTTATGCTTTGATTAAATGAGTCAGGCTTTGACACAAAAGTGCAGTCCTGAAATATGTAGATTGTGTGCAGTTCCCTTACCACTTGCACTGTAGTGAATGAGAGAAGTATGTGGTAATATTGTGTATTTGCTGACAGATAACTGTTTTAAAACCTGTCTTGTTGTCAAGTTTTAGTAGCATTAGAAGGCAGTTTTTGCTTATGCTTTGATTAAATGAGTCAGGCTTTGACACAAAAGTGCAGTCCTGAAATATGTAGATTGTGTGCAGTTCCCTTACCACTTGCACTGTAGTGAATGAGTTTTGGTAAACTCCTAGGGATAGGTGTGCTTGTCTAGAATCACACTGCGAGTTAGTGTGTATTTGGGAACCACTGTGAGAGAAGCATTTGGTAACATTGTGTATTTTCTGACAGATAACTTTTTAAAAACCTGTCATGTTGTCAAGTTTTAGTAGAATTAGAAGCCAGTTTTTTATTATGCTTTTATTAAATGAGTCAGGCTTTGACAGAAAGGTGCAGTCCTGAAATATGTAGATTGTGTGCAGTTCCCTTATCAGTTCCACAGTAGTGAATGATTTTTGGTAAAGTCCTAGGTATAGTGGTTGTTGTCTAGAATCACACTGTGAGTCTGTATGCATTTGGGAGCACTGTGAGAGAAGCATTTGCTAACATCGTGTATTTTTTAGCAGATAACTCTTTTAAAACCTGTCATGTTGTCAAGTTTTAGTAACATTAGAAGCCAGTCTTTGCTTATGCGTTGATTAAATGAGTCATGCTCTGACACTAATGTGCTGTACCTAAATATGTAGATTGTGTGCAGTACCATTACCTCTTCTAGACTAGTGAATGAGTTTTGGTAAACTGCTAGGGATAGTGTTGCTTGTCTAAAATCACACTGTGAGTCTGTGTACATTTGGGTAAGGATTGTGAGAGAAGCATTTGGTAACATAGTGTATTTGATGACAGATAACTCTTTTAAAATCGGTCATGTTGTCAAGTTTTAGTAGGTTTAGAAGCTATTCTTTGCTTATGCATTGATAAAATGAGTCAGGGTTTGACACTAAAGTGCAGTACCATGTACTATTCTCTTCACTGTGCCAGAACTGAAAATTTAAAAGTTTTACCCAGGCACTAAGCGAGCAGTAGTCTGATGATTTAGTCAGTTTTCAAGTACTCATGTTGTGAACCAATCATTACCATATAGATTGTTTGAAATGTCTATGTAGTATGCATGCAGTCTTCTAACATACTATACACTTGTCTTTCACATTTTCAATTCGCTAGTCAGTATCCATACACTTCCAGGAAACACCCTGTAACTCCCTTTGCAGTCCTCTAGTGACCCATTCAGCATCATGTACTAATCCATTCACTGTGCCAAAACCCAAACACTTATAAATTCACCAAGATACTATCTTTGGAGTACTCTAATCATTCAGTCAGTGCCTAAGTATTCATGCACTGAGCCAGGCCTTAGCACATGGGCTGCTTCAAACCCCTATCCACTATGTATGCAGTCTTCTAACCACCTAGACACTTGTCTTTCACACTTTCAATTCCCTAGTCAGTATCCATACAGTCCAGCAAACATCCTATCACTCCCTTTGCACTCCTCTAGTGACCCATTCAGTACCAAGTACTAATCCATTCACTGTGCAAAAAGCCTACCACTTATAAATTCACATAGGCATTCTCCTTGCTGTAATCTAATCATTCAGTCAGTACCCAAGTAGTCATGCAGTGAGCCAGGCCTTAGCACATGGACTGCTTTAAATGCCTATGCAGTATGGATGCAGTCCTCTAATCACCTACACAGTTGTCTTTCACACCTTCAATTCCCTAGTTAGTATTCATACACTTCTAGCAAACACCCTGTCACTCACCCAGTGTGTCTCCTTATAGTACTGTAATCATTTAGTCAGTTAGCATGTAGTCTTTTAGTGAGGTAGGCTTTAGGGCATGTGCTGAGAGAAGTATGTGGTAATATCGTGTATTTGCTGACAGATAACTGTTTTAAAACCTGTCTTGTTGTCAAGTTTTAGTAGCATTAGAAGGCAGTTTTTGCTTATGCTTTGATTAAATGAGTCAGGCTTTGACACAAAAGTGCAGTCCTGAAATATGTAGATTGTGTGCAGTTCTCTTACCACTTGCACTGTAGTGAATGAGTTTTGGTAAACTCCTAGGGATAGTGGTGCTTGTCTAGAATCACACTGTGAGTTAGTGTGTATTTGGGAACCACTGTGAGAGAAGCATTTGGTAACATTGTGTATTTTCTGACAGATAACTTTTTAAAAACCTGTCATGTTGTCAAGTTTTAGTAGAATTAGAAGCCAGTTTTTGATTATGCTTTTATTAAATGAGTCAGGCTTTGACAGAAAAGTGCAGTCCTGAAATATGTACATTGTGTGCAGTTCCCTTATCAGTTCCACAGTAGTGAATGATTTTTGGTAAAGTCCTAGGTATAGTGGTTGTTGTTTAGAATCACACTGTGAGTCTGTGTGCATTTGGGAACCACTGTGAGAGAAGCATTTGGTAACATCGTGTATTTTTTAGCAAATAACTCTTTTAAAACCTGTCATGTTGTCAAGTTTTAGTAGCATTAGAAGCAAGTCTTTGCTTATGCGTTGATTAAATGAGTCATGCTTTGACACTAACGTGCTGTACTTAAATATGTAGATTGTGTGCAGTACCATTACCTCTTCTAGACTAGTGAATGAGTTTTGGTAAACAGCTAGGGATAGTGTTGCTTGTCTAAAATCACACTGTGAGTCTGTGTACATTTGGGTAAGGATTGTGAGAGAAGCATTTGGTAACATAGTGTATTTGATGACAGATAACTGGTTTAAAATCGGTCATGTTGTCAAGTTTTAGTAGCTTTAGAAGGTATTCTTTGCTTATGCATTGATAAAATGAGTCAGGGTTTAACACTAAAGTGCAGTACCATGTACTATTCTCTTCACTGTGCCAGAACTGAAAATTTAAAAGTTTTACCCAGGCACTAAGCTAGCAGTAGTCTGATGATTTAGTCAGTTTCCAAGTACTCATGTTGTGAACCATACAATACCACATAGATTGTTTCAAATGTCTATGTAGTATGCATGCAGTCTTCTAAAATATTACATACTTGTCTTTCACATTTTCAATTCGCTAGTCAGTATCCATACACTTCCAGGACACACCCTGTAACTCCCTTTGCAGACCTCTAGTGACCCATTCAGCATCATGTACTAATCCATTCACTGTGCCAGAACCCAAACACTTATAAATTCACCAAGATACTATCTTTGGAGTGCTCTAATCATTCAGTCAGTGCCTAAGTATTCATGCACTGAGCCAGGCCTTAGCATATGGACTGCTTCAAACCCCTATCCACTATTTATGCAGTCTTCTAACCACCTAGACACTTGTCTTTCACACTTTCAATTCCCTAGTCAGTATCCATACAGTCCAGCAAACATCCTGTCACTCCCTTTGCACTCCTCTAGTGACCCATTCAGTACCAAGTACTAATCCATTCCCTGTGCAAAAAGCCTACCACTTATAAATTCAACTAGGCACTCTCCTTGCTGTACTCTAATCATTCAGTCAGTACCCAAGTAGTCATGCAGTGAGCCAGGCCTTAGCACATGGACTGCTTTAAATGCCTATGCAGTATGGATGCAGTCCTCTAATCACCTACACAGTTGTCTTTCACACCTTCAATTCCCTAGTTAGTATTCATACACTTCTAGCAAACACCCTGTCACTCACCCAGTGTGTCTCCTTATAGTACTGTAATCATTTAGTCAGTTAGCATGTAGTTTTTTAGTGAGGTAGGCTTTAGGGCATGAACTGCTTCAAAGTAGTATGCACTATGCATGTAGTGTTTTAATCATCGTCACACTTGTGGTTCAGGGCTATAGTTTCTTAGTCAGTTTTTATATAAAATGTGTTTGTACAGTAATGGAATAGTATAAATTTGAAAGTTATTAATATACATTTATTTGTGATTCTTTTTTACAGATACAGAACAGGAGAGTTTCTCATCTGTTTGCACTCTTCTCGTGCAAGATTGTTTGGATGAAGGGTCCTTAGGTGTTTCATCATACTTGCTGTGCCGCACGAGTATTTTTTGTTAGGATCCCCTCGTAACAGAACTCTTTTGCAAATCTTGCGCATGACGAAGGTGGCATTGGTCTTTGTTTGCCCCTCAAGAAAAGTAGAAAATTTCCACATCACTGAAGGAAAACGTTGTGGGCGTGGTGCATCCTCCAAAAATTCATCCTTAAATTCAGTGAATATTTTAAAGTGACAACATTTACAGTTTTTGTAAGTTAAACTTATAAAATTTTGTTAGCTGTATGCATTTTATATAGCTGTGATTTGTATCTTGTTTTTTTTTGAGAATAGCATGTTGGTTTTTTTTTAACAATCTTTGTGATTGTGTTTTTTTTGCCCGCTGTTAAGTGATGAGTACGATTGAAATCACTATTTTCAGTGAAATCTAATATATTCTGAGAACAGCAAAAAAGGCAAAAAAATTACTTTGTGGAAATTATGCTGTGTTGTAAAAAATGTATTATTACATGTTATAATTTTTTTTCCTTTTCTTTCACAGATCCAAATTTTAAAATAAGCAATTTTTATGAATTTAGATTGAACTGAAAATGTGAAAAAAATGTGTACCGTTTTTTATTCCTATTACTGTGAAGGTAAGTTTAACTAAGTCTCAATATGCAGAATGAGGAGGTCTGCAAGAAGATACAAAGTTGAAACATGTTTCTAAAAACACTCTGTTTATACCTTTGTAGTTTGGAAATCTCACCATAATCAGATATCATGTGACCTGCTAAAAAAGAGATTTGAGGGGTTCATAATATTTCCTATTTTAGTTATTGAAGGACCGCAATTATTTCAATCATTCTTCTTTGAACATCTTTGCAGATAAAACTCTGTGCTTACCTTTTATCTTTCGCAAGGAATTTTAAAACTGGAAATATGTCACTTTTTGTAACATAGTTATTGTGTAAGATACTCTTTCATATTTACAAAGAGAGGAAAAGGCACTCTGTGCACTTTTTATACTCCATGTAAATACAACCTCATCATGCAGACCACTTTGTGTTGAAAGGGTGTTCTATAAGTGTTGTTGTGCATGATTGCACTTAATACTCATAGAACAAGACACATGTCTAGATTTATCAGAAATCATAAATCTCGATATGTGTGTGTATGGTGCACCATTCTAAAATTGGTGTAGGAAAGCACAACAAGGAGAATTGTTTTAATTTCTCCACATTTTTGTATCTTCAATGCATGCTGAAATGTTCAGCATACATTGAAGGAGAAAAATGCATTTTCTCATTGTTTTTGTGCAGCACATGACACAGATATCCTTGCCCTATGGTGCAAGGGTGCCTTTGTCACCACATGGCTGCAGTTTAAGTAGCCGTGCAGACAGAAGCATAGATTTGCAACATATTTATGCACATATGTTGCATCCCTGTGCTTCGGAAGTACTACAGCACACTGCAGTTAAAGAGGTTACTGTGTGATGCTGCAGCACTTCCTCATAGTTCTGCACTTATACATTCACCATTCGCTACTAATGCATTCATTCAGTCAATTACGTACTACACATATATTCATCTAAACTAACACTAACAAAGAAATGTAGCTCTTTTTTTAAACCAGGAAAGTTAGTTCTTACAAGAACTTTTTTTTTTCTTCTTTCTTCTTTTATAATTTTTTTTGAGTTTTCTGAACAATGTTTTTTTTTTTTCATTTTTCTGCAAAAAAAAAAAAAAAACAGGAGAAACTAAACAATGAACTTCAGGGAACAATAAAAAAAACAAATAAAAATACTAGCAAATGTGACTTTCTTGCCGGCGGCAGATCAGATTGATCGACTGCTCACCATAGCACAAAGTCGCATTGCACTTAGTGCAGAGCACTTTTAAAAATTGAAATTGAGGACGGATGTCCAAGGTTTGGGCTGATGGATGCACTCTTGAGGTGCTCGGCTGCGATGAGGTGGATGGCGCAGGAGCAGGAGTGTTTCTCATCCGCCGGCACTCTTCTCGTTCAAGATTCTTTGGATGAAGGGTCCTCATGTGCTTCATCATACTTGCCGTGCCGCACGAGTATTTCTTGTTAGGATCCCCTCGCGACAGGACTCTTTTGCAAATCTTGCACGTGACCAAGGTGGCATTGGTCTTATTCTGCCCCTCGGGAAAAGTAAAAAATTTCCACACCACTGAAGAAAAACGTTCTTTGGGTGGTGCCTCCGCCAAAAATTCATCCTCAGAAGTATGAGGTGATGCAGGTGATGCCTGCTGCCCTGAAGCCATTTTTGGTTGAAAAAAGTTAGAGCTAAGTGTAAACTTAGTCTAAAACATCTTCTTCTCTCCAAAGAGATGGTGCTCTAAAGAAGGTCAAAGAAGAATGATTGAAATGGGTGGGGTCTTTCAAGAGTTAGAAGAGGAAGTGTAATGAACCAATCAAATCTCTTTTTTTGCAGGTCACATGGGATCTGCGCACCCTTCGCTTACGCAGCACACACCCAGCGCGCATTCGCAAAATTGAATTAAAATAAATTATAGGATTAGATGTGAAAATATATTAGTTTTAAGACTAGTTTAGAGTTTGTCTTCAATTAATATTCACATGAAATACATATATATATATATGTTTTTTAAATGTTAAATATTTCGCGGGATCCGCGCACCTATTGCGTCATAGACACAGATGGCGCATCGCGGAAGCGCGTAAACGTCGCGTTACGTACATCGAACGTGTCGCGTATAGGCTGGGAGTCGCGTACCGGTCGCATTGCAACCGCGCACTAAACACGTACCCAACGCTTACCATGCGCGGATGCTATCGCGTAGGGATCGAGAACGGTGCGCTTAGGGTGCGCGGATCCAAAAACATTGAAAAAAAATATATAAAATAAAGTTTTGAACATATAGTAAAAAAAATATGTTTGAAAAACCCATTAAGTTCAAATAATATTTTTTACATTTTAAAAGAATTAATTGAAAAAATAAGTTTAAAAAATGGTGATAAAAAAGTATTTTAAAAAAACGTAATTAATGAAATTGACACACTGAATTTGTAAAATATACAAATCCAATGAAAATTATTAAACATGATATTTTCAGAGATAAGTTATAGATAGGAATTAGCATTTAAAAAACCTTTGAAATTCACTGAAGAAACCATAGGTTTCATGCACGTTATAGTTAGAAATTGGCATTTAAAAAAACCTTTGAAATTCACTGAAAAAACCAAAGGTTTCAGGGGCGTTATAGTTAGGAATTGGCATTTAAAAAACCTTATAAATTCACTGAAAAAACCATAGGTTTCAGGGGTGTTATAGTTAGCTGGACATTTCCCTCGTACAAAACCCTAGAAATTCCCCTGTTATAGTTAGTTCAGCTAACTATAACTCGTGCCCCCGCAATGCACTGCTGATGACGTCACATATTACATCACTCATGACATGGTCAGTGACATCACTCATGACATCACTGATGACATCTCAAATTACATCACTGATGACATCACTGATGACATCATCCATGTGATAAATTACTGTATCTTCTCACACCCTAATTTAACCTTTGACACACCAACTCAAAATTTCAGACGTCCATTCTCAAAACCATAGATACTCCAATACCAATAGCTACATACCCACTCATTAACTCTTAGGTCTACATACACCTCCACTCACTCACCTGTACAGTCACTCATACTTACAGTGACTCCGTACAAGACTATCATATGTATTTATACACCTATATAGACACTCACAGACTGCCAATCATCCATTGAGGTACTGACACACCTAGTCAGTCGTGCAAGTAATTAAACACAGTCCAATTTACTCACCTATACATTTAAACACACTCAAGTTCACTTACTTATAAAAATAGTACCACATTCTTACGCTCTTATACAATCATTGATACAAGCACACACTCATCCGTACAGCCACTCTCACAATTACTCACTCTCACATATACCCACTTATATACTCTTACACGCATATATACTGCCTTTCACATATGTAGTAAGTCACACATGTACCACTGAGATATACATTCAATCCCTAACACACCCATACATACACTCACCAAACCATACAGTTGATCACAGATGCACTCTTAAAACCATGCACCCATAGAATCACCCACTCACACATCTATGCATAGAGTCACACACACCCTACCCACACAAACACTCAGGCACCCATACAGATACTCAGACAACCAATCAATAACACATATAGACACTCATATAGCTATTCACAAAACCATGCAGCCACTTATACACCTACACACAGACACATACAGACATTCACACAGTTTAGTCACTAGTCCGCAGTAAAATACATTTAATGACTCACTTATAAAGTCAGTTGCCCACCTAGAAAATCATCCATTCACAGACTTGAACACCCACTCATTCTTCCACCGGCCTTTCACTATAAATATATAAAATATATTTAAACTTTACAGAAACACACAGTTACTGGATGACGTCATCAGTGATGTCATCAGTGATGTCATTTGAGATGTCATCAGTGATGTCATGAGTGATGTCACTGACCATGTCATGGGTAATGTAATATGTGACGTCATCAGCAGTGCATTGCGGGGGCGCGAGTTATAGTTAGCTGAACTAACTATAACAGGGGGATTTCTAGGGTTTTGTACAAGGGAAATGTCCAGCTAACTATAACACCCCTGAAACCTATGGTTTTTTCAGTGAATATATATATATATACAATAATAACTAAAGAGAAGGATGAAATTTGGGGTATACCACCCCTTTTAGGTCCCCCTAAGAAAACGTTCCCAAATACTGCCCTAGAACTGGCATTGTTTATATTGAGTAAGGGTCTTAAAGTATGCAATGGGCGCACTCGCTCTGATTCTACTAGGGCAATAACATTCAAAAGAGGGGTCTATACCAGCAATATTGACTATGTTCTGGGTGATATAAGATTATGGCCTCTCATACATGATATGAAAGTGGTGGTGCGTTTGGATAGTGACCACAACTTCCTTGAAGTAACTCTGACTGGTGACTCCTTAAATCAAGACAAAAATGACCAGACAACTATTGTACCTGCCCCCCTTGGTATCAAACAACCATCGCTATGTTTCGTGGCCGAATGTCATGTCTAGCCAGAATTTGTCACAGATTTATAAACTCTGTTACATTTCTTGAAGCGTATGTAGGATTGAGTGAGAATGCAATCCCTATTTTAGATAAACATGCTGACCTGTCGAAAGCCCTAAGGGATTTTTTTTACCAAAATAGCACTGTTAAGACTTCCAACTCCTCCAAGGTGAAGAAATGGTTTAGTCCGGCTTGTAAATTAGCAAAGTCAGTTCTGAGGAAGGCTATAACAGCGGGGAATAGTAACCACATCAAGGCAGCAAGATTCCAATATAAATCTACCTTGATCAAAGCTAGGTGGAACGGAGAAAATAATTTATGGCAAGACATTTTGGATGCCGATAAAAATAATGATATTAGACTATTCTGGTGCCTTGTTGCTCAAACGCAGTCAGAAAAATCGAATTCACATCACTATAATATTCCCCTGGGTAAATGGGTGTCACATTTCTCTACCCTTTATGATCCGGGCGATTTTCAGGTTCCTAATGACACCAGCACTTTAAATGCACGGCTAACATTGGATACCACTTTCCCCATTGTTTTTAGTTTTGAAGAAACAACCAGAGCGATTGATTCACAGAAATCTGCCAAAGCTCCTGGTCCAGATACAAATACCTGGGGACTTATGTAAATCTGAACCCCTGATATGGTCCTCCTATCTTAATATGTTGTCAAATGCTATTGCAGCTAGGGGGAAGGTACCAGGTTCTTGGGGCTGAAATTGTAGCTATACATAAAAAAAGTGATCAGCCATATCGAAAACACCCAATAAAATTTCTCAAAACAAATCTTGGTGAGACTTCTTGACTGGGTTGATACCAAAGAAATATTGCCCCCCACCTCCCCCCTCCAGGCAGGTTTTAGGTCAAGAATTAGTATAACAGACCAGATTTTTAGATTTGTCGTTTTCTATTGGAAATATGTTATACTTCAGAATCAAAAACTTATGTGGCTTTTATTGACCTCAGAGCAGCGTTTGACCTTATACCACGATCCGCCTTCTGGCAAGCTCTGGGAAATATGGGGGCCCCTGCAAATGTAGTACACCTAATAAATAGATTGCATGTGAACAACTTTGCACAAGTTCGCTGGGGCCCAAATGGCAAACTGACGGATAGTATCCCTATTTTTAGGTCTCGCGAATGCAGCGCATGCACTGTTTCTCCTTAGCGAGAGTATTGTTGTCGGTTTGGTGCGCGAAGGGAGACAAAACATGTGCACACCCAGACTGCCGATGGCCACGCTCACGCAGACTCTTCTCTGGCGCACCACACGGCGTCTCTTTTGCTCGCGGGCTTGTTTTTTTACTATTCCCAGATGAGAACGCAGTTGTGTCCAGGCACTAAGCCAGGGCACATGAAAAAAACAATGCCATGGGAAATAGATGAGGTCTTTAAAAACCATCCAAGCCCTTGCCAAGATGGCAGTGTTGTGTAAGAAAGAATATTAGATAAACATAAAGGCCGTAAAGCAGACAATGGCCAGGTGCAGCCTGGTGCATGTGGATCTCTGCTTTATTGCATTATGATGGTGACTCATTGGCGCGGATCCAAGTGTACACGTTACTCATACTATAGGAAGAACATCCCGTTGGAAATAAATTCCGCCTCTACAAACGCCGCGTGATGTCACGTGTTCTATTACTACTTGGCAAACAAGGGGATCAACTTAAGACGCGTTCAGCAGCAAATCATTTCTTTGAGAATGTGTGTCTGATTATCTGCAGCTTGTTAAAGTTTGGGCCGTGGCCCGCAACTTCAATAATAAGCTTTGCTAACCCAAATCCAGGAACAAATGATGCAAGGTGATGTTCTGTTCACATACCTCCTGGCATCCAACAGTCCCATCATCTTGCATCTCCTCAGCTTTCCTAGCATTCCGACATGTGCCATCAACCTTTCCAAAGTACAACAGCACTCCAAAAAGTCAAATCTGTTTGTGATAGGCCAGCGTTCCTTGTTTCTTTAATATATATGGTGTTCCACAAGCTCGACTCTAAATAACGACTCTGAAAAGGTTTTAACAGCAGTGGAACTGATCTCCAGTTATTCAGATAAAAACATCGCTATAGCGGTTGTTAAATAAGAGTATATCCGTTTATGTTTCTCAATTGATCGTCAAACTACACACCTCTTTGTTCATTTTAGAGGCTAAAAGTGGTATTAGAGTGTTCAAAAATGTTTTTGTATGCACAAAGTTTTTACTTGTAAAAAGGTTAATATTTTAACGACATGACAACCAATAAAGTTTACTTGAAGGTCTAACAGTACTTCATAGAAGACAGCAAATCACTCTAGGCAAAGCCAAGCAAAGTCTTCTTGCCATCTACCAAGTCTACATTAGCCCATGTAGAGTTATGAGTAACCCAACGAGAGCTCTTTCAATGCTGAAATGCTAAAGTGCCCCTTATTAAGGGAGCCCGTCAGGCATTGCACCGCCGGCCCGACGAGGAGCAGCCCATATGATGAAGCATGACACCTGCAAGGGTGTGTGAGGGCATTATTATCCGACAAATGGATTACCAATTTCCAACACACAGTGGAAACAATTGGTCCTAGCCTTCCTCTTGACTCTTCTCCCTTCTTTTAACTTTGAGGAACAGCGGAAAATCCTTTTTGAGGAAATGCTAACGTTGCCTATTGCTAGCCATCAGAGTACCAGTAATTGTCCAATCAGTGTTCTCACAAACGTTCTGCACTTGCAGTCCTAATAGGCCCTCACAGCATTAATACAAACCCCTTCATTGCTCTCCTAGTGACTCTGCACGGTTACTTGTAGTTATGGTAGCTGAACTCGAATCTGATGCTATTTCTGGTGAACCAAATATAGAATTCCAACTACACGAAGCAGCCACCGGGGTTAAGCTGTCTTTAGGTTACCAGCTTTTAGAACCAAAAGTGAAACGAACGAGGCCCAACCCCAAGAGCCAGCATGACCTGCTCATCCCTGAATAGCTATTGGTCATCTGGCCCGCCCAACTTGTGTTGACTAACTGGCAACTATATAATGTTCACTTTTGTGAAATCAGTGTGGCTTGTGGAGCGAGGAAGTGTGTTATAAGTGCAAGACCGTGTGAACACTATGTACGAACTACCACTAAAAGTATCTGACTTCAGGGGCTCTACGCAGCCATTAGCGAGTTTGCAAGAAATACTACACAGCGCTTTAACAAAAGCCTGCGGTGAGAATGGAAAAATGACAGTACTAGGAAGCCTCAATTTACTTATACAGTTTTCTTTCTTGCTAGGTGTGCAAAAAATCTGCAATATCTCTGTAAATGCTCGTTCCTTTGAAGAGCCTTTTACTTTCTCTCTGAAAGCAATTAGCTGAGAGGAGGGCAACAGTTGGGGGAATGTGCCCTCAGGGTCACCCTTGTATTTTAGGTGAAGATTCTCATGTTCACAGTGGGATTAAGGGGTTGCAGTCTGAAGAACCTTGTAGCACTTGCCCTGCACTAGCAGTTTGCATGTCCTTCTTGGCCCACAAAAAACAGGATGCAACATCCGCACGTAGGCTTCCCCAGAATGGGGAACTGCACAGTCTCTTGGAACTATTTTGTTCAGCACATATAGTGCAATGTGCATGTTATTTAGAATAGCAAGCACAACAAGATGATGGACGGAGTGCTGAAACTTTTCAACCACTCACCCCCAATCACAAATCTGGGTTTAATCCATCATTCTTTTGCTCACTATGCAACCCCACATTGGACCCAGTCATATGCAAATCAGTCTTGACCCTGTGCCTTATGGGAACAGTCCATCCGAAACTGCCAGGCCAGGTCCTCCCTAGACCAGAAACAAGCATTCTTGGACCAGTTTCAGGGTTTCATCAGTCAGGCTAGCTTGAAACCAGTGGCACAGTGAGCAACTGACCCACGTCTGGGTATGCCCATGGCCACTTAGGGCAAACATAGAATAGGCTGCGCTGTTCAAAACATTGCTTAAATAAGCAGTCAATTAGCATGTGGGTAGTGAAGAATTATGAAATATTATGCATTTGTTTTTTACTTCACTGCAGGCCTGGCTTTTACTATACCGTTTTATGGATGATATTTTTAGGTCGAGCCTAGGCAGTGCATGCGCTGCTGTGCGAGGCATGCTGTATTCAGGTATAACTTGAAGCTCCACCCACTCTGCTCATATTTTTCATTGGCTGTGTCAATTTCCACTGTAAACTGTGGCTTTTCATTGGTCAATAGGCTCATTAGTCCCTCCTTAGTACTGCCTTGTCTCATTTTGTAACCTCCCACAAGGAAACCCCGTTACATGTGTTGTTACTCAGTAGGCCTTAATTACAGCCTCCGAGCACTATTTTTTAAAATAGCTTTGTCCTGCCTGCTGTTCCAGGCAGGACGGGCTCTCCAACACTTTTCAAATCTTTATGGCACAGGAGCTGAACGCATCCGCTAGAGTTGATGCTATTGGCATTGTAAATGACAATGCCTTTTATTTAGCTGTTTTGAAAACACATAAATAAAAGGAGTTGTCATTTACAATGCCAATAGCTCAAACTCTCGTAAATGTGAGACCTATTGCATTGCAAATGCTTGTTGTTAAATTGTGTTAATCCGTTCAGTAGTTCCTGAGAAATGTAAACATTTCTCAGATATACAACTGGGGACACAGAGAATCCGCGAACCCTCCGAATTTCTTGCCTACAATCTGATTGGCTGCCTACACTTCAAACCAGGAAGTGTTGGCAGCCATCTTGTGACTCAGCTGAACCCAGTCACAAGAAAAAAGGTTAAAAAACATGAAAAAACAAGAAAAGGGGTCAGGGTAGCAACACCTTGACCTCCTAGGCCTGGCTAGGGGGTCGCCCCACAGGGATACCCAGGGCCACAAAAACCATTTCTTTTTTAATTTTTGGCAGGATTTGCGCTGGATTCGCGAAATCGGGCTAAATTTGTTTTTCGTTTCCTTTAAGCCCTCAGGTGGGCCAGGTCCCGGGCGCATTGAAAAAATGAGATATGGGGGCCTACGCGTGCCCCCACAGCCCTGGGGATCGCTACCTCCCCGGATTATTTAGATTATGCATGGGGGGCTCCTGCCCCTCCACACCGCCCTGGGGACCGCCTCCTCCCCATTGGGCTTAGTTCAAAATAATGTGTGGGGGGGCTCAAGCCCCCCCCACACAGCCCCTGGGACCACCACCCCCCAGGGCCAGCTCCAGCAATGTCCCGTGGTGCCCACCCCCTGGTCATTGCAATTTGCTATGGGATGGCGGGAGCAATGCTCCCGCCATCCCAGAGCAAAGAGTGTGCTCGCTTTGAACAAGCGTGATCACTATGCCCTCACTTGCTCAAAGCGAGTACACTATGCTTTTTACCCCCAGGGAGCTGCATGTCAAGAGGCGGGAGCCAGCTGGGCCCGCGGGGGCCTTCAGCCTCCCACCACGGTCCCCAACCATGGGGTCACCTAGGCCGAAATCGGCCTGAGGAGGGTGCCGGGCAGCACTCCTCCTTAAAAAAAAAGCAAGACAAAATACTAAATTAAATGGCCTGGCCCTGGGGATGGGGTCCCCGGTTCCGAAAATAACACAGACTAGTCACTCGCTGTGAGAAAGTGCCCTCTTTCTGCATGGTTGCCCCCACTTTTTGATGAATTGCTGATGTGCTTTGACTGAGTGTGCTCTGGGCTCCTGCTGATCAGGTACTCAGGTCCTATGTTCTTTCCCTAAAACTGCATTGAAGCTTAAACCCAATTGGCATCTCTGGCCACAGGTCAGCCCCTGGTAAATGGTACCACAGGTACCCAGGACACTGTGATCAGAGAAAGCCTCTAAGGGCTGCAGCACTTATTGTGCCACCCTTAGAGGTCCTGCAGCCTTACACACACACACACACACTGCCTTTGCAGGATGCGTGTTTTGGTGCAGAACAAAGTGAAGAGTCGACATGGCACACATCTCTGTGTGCCATGCCTACAACCCACTGCCCTGGCATAGATCAGTCACCCCTCTAGCTGGGTGCACTATACCAGTGGTGAGGGTACAGGTGCATGAGCCATGTACCCCTACAGTGTCTAAGTCCATTCTTAGACATTGTAAGTGCAGTGCTGCTATTAAGACTATATGGTGCTGGGAGTTTGTCATTACGAACTCCACAGCACCATAATGGCTACACTGAAAATGGAGAAGTTTGGTATCATACTTCTCAGCCCATTAAACCAACACTGATGCCAGAGTGGGATTTAATGAAAAATGCAAACAGAGGGCATCTTAGAGATGCCCCCTGAAAACGAACATACCACTAGTGTCCAGGCTGAGTGTCTGCTTTCAGCTGCCACCACCAGACACGTTTCTGGACCACTGGGTCGAGAGCCTGCGGCTCTCTGGGGCCTGTAACAATGCACATCCTGGGAGGAGGTGCCAAGCCTCCTCCCCCAGGATGGGCAGTGTCCACGAAGGGGAAGCTTCAGAGGCTTGCCGCCGCTGTGAGCTTCCCCAGGCCACTTGCTGCTCTCAGCAACTGGTCCCCACTGGTTCTGACCCCCACTTTGGCCGGGAGAATCAGCGGGGAAAACAAGTGAGGAAGAGAGGTGTACCCACCTCTGCCAACTCCAGCCCTCAGGTGGGGGAGGCGAGGTGAAGCCGAACTCTCAGTCCACGCCATCTTGAAGATGGGGGAACTCAGCCAACCAGGGACAGGCTCATGCCTCCCTACCACTGGAGGGTGGCATAATAGGGGGTGTACCCATCCCAGGGAAGAGACCCATTGGTCCCTGCCTTTTACCTACTGTAACACCCCTAAATCTATTATTTATGGGCACCCCTGAACTTTGCTTCCTCAGACAAGAAGAAACTACAAGAAGAAGAAGAAGGACCGAACAGCCGTGCAGCAGCTAACAAGAGGAAGACGCCCACTGACTTGGCCCCAGCCCTACCGGCCTGTCTCCACCTTGAAACTGCTCCTGCGAAATCCCGGTGAGTCCTGCAGCCAGCAACCTCGAAAACCCTGGAGGACCTGCCTGCCTTCAACTACAAAGACTTTCTCTCCCGTGAACACCGGATTTGTTCATCTGCAACCTCTGGCTCCGGCCGGACACTGCAAATCCGCCCCACTCTGCACCCACCGTCATCTGCCTGAGCTTGTGTGGGCAAACACCACGAGGAGGTCACCCCTGTGATCCTGACCCGAGATCCGGCGACACCTGACCTGCCTCAAGCCTCCAGCCAACGCCTGCAGCCTAAATCCAGAAGGTCTCCCCAACCGCGACCAGGAGCACCCCTGCACCCGACGCCCCACGGCCTTGGGTGCCCAAACCGACGGTGCCTAACCAATCCCTAACCTCCCAACTTACCTCTCGAAGTGGTGGTCGCACCCAGAAGACCTTCATCTCGAGCCTACAGTGCCTTTGCAAACCTGAGCTTCCCAATTGAAACCAACAGGGTGCCCGACGTCGACACAGCACTCTGCACCTGGCCGCCCTAGTGCCGCTTAGGGTGCACCTTTCATGCTACTTTGTTTCCCCATTTGCCCTGAGCTAACGTCCAGGAGCTTTGCTCCCACAGCCGAGTGGCCTGCTAGCCAGCAGCCACCAACCGAAGGCCCTATATCCCCCATTGGATAACATTGGGCCTCAGCACTCTGCACCCAGCCGCCCTTGTTCCGCTGAGGGTGTAACAAGAGTGCATCCTGGACCCTGGGGGAACCCTTGTTCTAACCCCAGAAGCTAAACTCCAAAGAACGATTACTTACCTGGTAACTGTTAACTTCATTTCTCTCAATAGGAACCCAGTGACTGTTTTTCTTTGAAAAATGTTCTAAGTGTACAGTTGAATTTTATTGAAACCTGAAAAATAACAATTGTGCAAAACTGACTTTACTTACCTTTTCTCTAGGAAATGTCCCAGTGTGATATCTAGGCACATCACACTGAGTGGAAAAAATAATCTCAAAAGTATTCTCAAAAGTAACGTAAATGTAACTTACCTGTAATTTTCATTGCGAGATCGATACAAAGTATATGCACAGCATTCCACAGTATTGCATTACCAGTAATTCAAACTGTAACCACTTCAAAGTACATTTTACAACTGCATTTCAAATTGTATATTTACTGCAAAGTATTTATCAACTTACCTGTGCCAGGCTTGCTTGGTTCTTGTAAATAAAATAACTAAAAGAATATTTTTATACAAAAACAATTGGTCTGAAGTTCAGTCTCTGAGTGTGTGAATTCATTTGCTGACTGAGTGTGTACCACAAATGCTTAATACTGTCCTCTGATACTGCCTTACTGCTCGACCACACTACAACAAATAGAGAGTGAGGTGCTATCTAACTTTACCTCTGCCTACCTTTGGGGATCCACTGGACTCTGTGCACACTATACCTCACTTTGCTATAGAATATACAGAGCCACCTTCCTACATTCACCCTTACATTTACTGATACACGTATAATCACTCACTTAAACAGTCAGTCAAGCACCCACTGAAACATCCATACAGACACTCATACACCCATTCATTCTTTAATACACATTGGCGTATACATATATCTACAACATTCTTAAACGTTTTAGAAACACTCACTGTCTCTGGATGATGTTGTCAGTAATGTCATCAGTGATGTAATTTGAGATGTCATCTGTGAGGGGCAATGAGTTATAGTTAGCTCAGCTAACTATAAGGGCTGAATTTCACAGGTTTTGTACAAGTGAAATATCATCCTAACTATAATGTTCCTGTAACCTGTGTTTTTTTTCAGTGAATTTCTAAGTTTTTTAAAATGCTAATTCCTAACTATAACGTCCCTGGAACCTTTGGTATTTTCAGTGAATATACATATATACACACACACACATACACACATTACAACTCCTCTATAATTCGACGTGGAGCTCTGGCCAAACACTCAGATCGTGCCCTCTGTGGCTTGGAAGAGGGAAGAGAAGCATCTATGACTGGTACTGGTGATTTAGGACTACTACTATATGGAGGTGCTGTTCCTGTAGTGGAAAGAAAGAAGGAAAAAAAATAATGGTTGACGAATCCTAGGGGATCCTGATGAATATTTCTTGGTGCCCTGACACATTCAAAAGAATGTCATGCTTCATCATAGGGCGTGCTCCTCGTAGGGCCGGCACTGCAATGCCCTTTGGACTCCTCGAAGGGTCTCTTTATCAGAAATCTTTAATTTTTAGCCATAATGAGGTATCCGTGTGTTAGTGTGTGAAACGTAATTGATGGACTGAGTATAAAGTGGAGTGAAGTAAAAGCAAAACTGTCTAAGGGATACCAAGTTATTTTTAATATGGTGGTTCCCTCGGCAGGCTTAAAACCAATGAAGAGAGGCTATCTGAAGGGCTCAATGGACCAAAATAGCCTGGATAAATAGGTGTGGTCTGGTCGACATATTTCAGGCTTAAAGGTCCAGCCGAATCTTCGGTGCTTCCTCAAGACCTAGAAAAGATCCCTATCCCACAACTGGGATGTGCTGTGTAGTGCCAGGTACTCCCCTATAGGAAAATACCTTGATAAAATGATCATCCAACCTAGATAAAAAAAAGAATATAGAAAGACATTAGGCAAACCAATTTTTATGATACATGGTAGGATGCTTTTAGGAAGCTGGCTCTCTATATAGTGTACTAAAAAGAGGAACACTGTGCAGAGAGTCCAGAGCACCCCCAAGAGGTACATAGAGGTAAAAGCAGATAATTCTAATGCTCTTTTTAGGTCTCGCCTGGCGAAAGCAGCACGAAGCGCTGTCGCCAGCGAGATCTATTGTTGCTGACTTGCCTCGGAAGTGGGACAGGAGATGGGCACGCGCAGGCTTTTGGCGGATTGGAGCCTGTGTACGCGTTTACAGCCACGCGGCGTGCTCATCTCCTGTCCCCCTTCCGTCCTCGCAAGCCAGCATGCAGTTTCACTTTCACTTTTTTTTTTAAACCTCGCCCCATCGTTGGAGCGGCCCGCAACGGCGGGTTCGCTCTGGAAACAAACATTGACACTGTGCCTTCATTGGCACAACCACTGTACAAATGGAGAATCCCCCACTCACCTGGTCTGCGGGGGGAATCCTCCTGAACGGCGGCTGGCTGCGGCGCGCTTCCGGAGCACTACAGCTCCTCTATACTTCTGCCGGCACGACGCGGGGCTCTCTCCTTAGGCATGGGAGCCCCGCACTGCTATCTGCCGCTCTTTACCCGGGCCACCTCCTGGGACCCGGGACTTCAGCTCCCGCTCTTCCTCTCTGACGCTGGGGCACCCTCTTCACCACGGGAGCCCCGGAAGGGGACAGGCGCTGCCTGCACCAGCCGCACGCGCCACCACTGGGCACACAAAAGTTACAGGTATCGCGCATGCGCGGGCAGCCCTCGCCCTCCCAGGTCTCCTCCCCAGCCCGTATGTGGAGCTGCTTTCTGTTTTGTTTGTTCTAAAAGGATCTGGGATGAGCAGAAAGGAGGTATTTAAGTCAACACGATTATTTTTGTTGTACACCTAAGAAAAACAGAATCGTTCTGCATTTATCTAAATAGTGTGAGTTTTCCAATTTTGTCATATGGCTTATATTAAACCGATTCTATCATTTTTTTGCACCAAATTACTAACTACTTTCTGATGTGTTCATTTTTGCATTAGATTTCGCTTTTATTATTCATGTCTGTCTCTTATGAGAGCGCAAGACACCAAGTATTTAAGTGGTTTCCAGAAAGGGTGAGTGTGTGACTATGTGTTGTACGGAATACAATACCCTTTGCTGTACACTTTATGGATATTGAAAGTCATCACAGAGTATCATTGCTTTATGAAGGAACTCCGCCTTCAGCTTTTTCCCTTTATATAGTTACGGAACTCGTTGGTGACTTGCATTCATTCTCCTTATAATATATGACGGCGGGTACTTTATCCCACAAGTCATGGCCCTTTGATTGTGCAAACTATCGCAGGACAGCTTCTAATGTTTTGAAGTGTGAGTATTTTAGACCTTGCTTGTGGAAGTCAGTAGTGAAGTCATTTCTTAAGGAGTAAAAAAAACAGGTTTTATTTCAGGAAGTATTTTTAAGCAGATAAAAAAAATATATATGTTTCAAATTATAAAACACAGATATATATTTTGGGTAGCTGAATATTCATGGAAATGAAAATACAAATTTTTCACCTTAAAGCCCATTTTCAGGTCTGAAGTATGATTTTTGATATCACTAACCGTCGTGGGCAGAGGTCTGTTCGTTACTTTTGCCTTTTTTCTTAGGAGAAGTTTATATAGCGGGCTTGTTAAGGATATTAAAAACTCCTCTGCCCTTGAGACAACTCACTACCTGGAATAAATGATATCCCTGCATTTGAATAGCGTGCAGGGTTTTAGCAGTGGTAGAACTGTCTGGCAGTGCTGAAGTGCTGAGAAGTGCCATACATCAAAAGGTGAATAAACGTTGCACCGTCCAGTGAACCAAGAAGAGAGTGGAACCTGGCCACCATTTAATGAAACTGGAAGATACCTTATTTAATAGTCAGCTCAGTCACATTAAAATGTAGATTCCTTTGCATATGTGCTGGTTTGTTTCACATTTAAACTTTGTCTCCCTTGCTCTCTAATTCAGACCATTTGCATTCCTCTTTGTGTCTGATGCAAATAGGCGAGTAATGAGCAGACATCTAACAGTGCTTGTTTGACGTTGGATGCTACGGGGAACAACCTTTACAACGCAACTTTTACAACGCACTACCATTACAACGCATTTTTTACAACGCATAATCCATTACAACGCATGATATTACAACGCATGACACTACAACGCATTTTTAAAAACTACCTTTACAACGCATTCCATTACAACGCATACTACCATTACAACGCATACCATTACAACGCATAATATTACACTATACTATCCAACACTTACCCTACTGATGCACCCCCTGGAGTTAGAATAGTAATTTTTACCCCTATACTATCCAACACTTACCCTACTGATGCACCCCCTGGAGTTAGAATAGTAATTTTTACCCCTATACTATCCAACACTTACCCTACTGATGCACCCCCTGGAGTTAGAATAGTAATTTTTACCCCTATACTATCCAACACTTACCCTACTGATGCACCCCCTGGAGTTAGAATAGTAATTTTTACCCCTATACTATCCAACACTTACCCTACTGATGCACCCCCTGGAGTTAGAATAGTAATTTTTACCCCTATACTATCCAACACTTACCCTACTGATGCACCCCCTGGAGTTAGAATAGTAATTTTTACCCCTATACTATCCAACACTTACCCTACTGATGCACCCCCTGGAGTTAGAATAGTAATTTTTACCCCTATACTATCCAACACTTTCCCTACTGATGCACCCCCTGGAGTTAGAATAGTAATTTTTACCCCTATACTATCCAACACTTACCCTACTGTTGCACCCCCTGGAGTTAGAATAGTAATTTTTACCCCTATACTATCCAACACTTTCCCTACTGTTGCACCCCCTGGAGTTAGAATAGTAATTTTTACCCCTACACTATCCAACACTTACCCTACTGTTGCACCCCCTGGAGTTAGAATAGTAATTTTTACCCCTACACTATCCAACACTTACCCTACTGTTGCACCCCCTGGAGTTAGAATAGTAATTTTTACCCCTACACTATCCAACACTTACCCTACTGTTGCACCCCCTGGAGTTAGAATAGTAATTTTTACCCCTATACTATCTAATACTTACCTTAAATGCAATTTAATATTATGCGTTGTAATGGTATGCGTTGTAAAGGTAGTATGCGTTGTAATGGTAGTGCGTTGTAAAGGTATTTTTTAAAAATGCGTTGTAGTGTCATGCGTTGTAATGTCATGCGTTGTAATGGATTATGCGTTGTAAAAAATGCGTTGTAAGTGCATGCGTTGTAATAGTGTGCGTTGTAACGTCATACATCCGATGCTACATGGTGCTGTGGGCAAAAAGCTCGTCTCATTTTGTTCACATCACATTTAGGATCACATTAAAGTTTCCAATTCTGAAGAGTTCATAGGTGCCTCTCATTTGTTGTTGCTGTGATTGTCTTGAAATATATCATCCATGCACAACAAAAACCTCATTTAAATTGTGAATTAGAAACTAAATTAAAATACCTAGTTACTAACCTTCATAAAAAGAGTGGGAGAGGCAGCAGCCACTCCATCAGAGAGCCCAGACATAAAACACTGCTGTGCGGGTTCATTATTGAATGACTCCGGTCTCCGGCACCATTTTGTTTTTTCATTGGATTAAATAATAATTCCCAGAAACATTAATAGTTTCAAAGATTAACATTGCTATTGTTTTATTTGTTTGAGCACTTTGCAAATAAAACAAAAATGCATCTCTCTCGTTGATGATGGCTATTTACCGACTTTTGTGAGTAAACTTATTAGCATGCAGTGAAATAGTTGTTTATTTGTATGGTCTTTTTGATGCTCTTTCTCCATCACAGCCCTTAAAGAGGGGGTAATTCCCAGCATCCTGTCGGTGTGACCAGGGTGATAATAGGTTTTTACTGGAGAGCACAGTGACCACCTGGCTCCTTTCATAGTCCCTATCTTGTCCCCAACTTTCCCATTTCCTGCTCCATCTTTGCATCTCTCCATCTCCACAGCCTCTCCCCCCTTGCCCTTTAATATGATCGTGTGGTGGCATATCACACTACGTGAGTATGACTGTTCACGGCTAAGTAGCAGAGATCTAACCGCAGTTAGGATTTTTGGAATCATTATACTCACCAACCTGGCAGCAAGGTGAAACAACAAATGTGACTGGACAGGACATGGCCAAGAAAAACAAACCATACTGCATACTGAACAACCCTTATGGACAATCTGTTCCAGTCACTATAGTTGACATAATTATATCTGATTATGTAGTAATAAAGTAACAAGCATTTGCAATGCAATAGGTCTCGCATTATAAAAGTGTGAGTGTTGGAAGGCGTTCCCCAGGGAGGCTGCGGAATGTGTTCCTGACCACCCTGAGGCCCACCTTTCCCAGAGTTAGGCCGAGCAAGAGCAGGGAGGCCCTTCCTGGAAGGGTCTCGCACCTAGGATCGCACACGCTACGCTTACTCTCTTCTTCGGATAGAGGGACACCACACAGTAAATCGTTGTAAGATAATAAGCTTTTATCGGTGGTTATCAGGGATCTTTATGATCCGGCAGGCAGGTGCAGAATTAATGCCACAAGCGGCAGCGATCTTGTGATGGAGGGAAAAGGGGTAGCGGGACAGTCTTTCAATCAGTGTCTCTGCGAGGTATCCGGCGCCCAGCTCTCAATCCTCGAGCTGAGGGGATGTTGCTTCTCTCGGCGATCTCTGCCGACTCTCTTGGAGGAACGGGCCGCGAGTCACTCAGCAGGCACCGGAGGGTCTTAGTTCAGGGAGCCGCGACGGCGTCAGCAGGGCTCAGATGGTTCAGAGTTCGGGGAGCCGCGACAGCGTCAGCAGGGCTCAGATGGTTCAGAGTTCGGGGAGCCGCAACAGCGTCAGCAGAGCTCAGATGGTTCGGAGTTCGGGGAGCCGCGACAGCGTCAGCAGGGCTCAGATGGTTCAGAGTTCGGGGAGCCGCGACAGCGTCCGCAGGGCTCAGGTGGTTCGGAGTTCGGGTAGCGTTCTTCTGTTCGGGGAGCAATCGAGCCGCGACCAAGTCCGCAGGCTCTCGTCAGTACAGGTCTTCTCTGCCTCTCGTCCCTTCAGCACCCCTTGTTATACTCCCCCTCCTCTTTGAAGTCCGGAGTCCTCGCGGAGAGGGGTCTGGTGCCTGGGGGGTGGTGTGTCGGGGTTTCCTGTCGCTCAGCCCCTTGATCTGTTCAGGTGTGTCCGGTAGGGACTCCAGACGCCCAGCAGGAGAGGCGCCCGCTCACCGGGGGCCTGGTGGTCGATCGAAACCTCCCTCGGGGAAGAGACCAGAGGTGTGACAGGGTCGGCGCCTCTCGGTCTGGTTTGGGGGGGGGGGTTTCGTTCTCCCTCGGCCGGGCATGCGTGTTGGGGATCTGGTCGGCCCTCGGGATGTTGGTCCACGGAAGCCGGAAGGCCGTGCCCACGAGGTTCGGCGTGGTTGTAGTGTGACTTGCTGGTCGGGAGGGCCCACGCCACGAGGCCGGTCTCACACGTGCCCCCCCCAGCTGAAAGGCGGGGAGAACTACCCATCCACTTGGGAGTTCTCCTCGCTGAAGCGGAAGAATCGGGACAGGCCGTCCGCGTTGGCGTGGTCAGTCCCGGGGCGATGTTCCACAGTGAAATCCATCCCCTGGAGAGAGATGGACCAGCGTAGCAGCTTGGGGTTTTCCCCTCGCATCTGCATCAACCACCGCAGGGGTCGATGATCTGTTTGCACTCGGAAGTGTGTTCTGAACAGGTAGGGCCGTAGCTTTTTGAGGGCCCAGACTACTGCGAACGTCTCTCGTTCAATTGTGCTCCACCGCTGTTCCCGGGGCAGTAACCTTCGGCTGATGAAGGCTATGGGCTGATCTATGCCTTTGTCGTCGTACTGTGAGAGGACTGCCCCGATGCCGTGTTCCGAGGCGTCCGTCTGGACAACAAACTCCTGGGCGTAGTCGGGTGCTTTGAGCACTGGAGCCGCGCACATTGCGGCCTTTAGGGTGTCGAACGCCTTCTGGCAGGAGGGAGTCCAGTGTATTTTCTTGGGGTGTTTTTTGGAGGTTAGTTCTGTGAGAGGGCCTGCGATGCTGCCATAGTTTTTAATAAACGTTCAGTAGTAGCCGGTGAGGCCCAGGAAGGCTCGGACTTCCGTTTGGGTTGCAGGGGGTTCCCAGGACAAGATGGCGTCGATCTTCGGCTGGAGGGGGGCGACCTGCCCACTCCCCACCTGGTGCCCCAGATAGGTTACGGAGCCGTGCCCAATTTGACATTTGCTAGCTTTGACGGTGAGGCCGGCTCGGCGCAGAGCCAGCAGGACTTGACGGAGGTGCTGGAGGTGATCGGTCCATTGGGAGCTGAAGACCGCTATGTCGTCGAGGTATGCTGCGCTGAACCCCTCTAGTCCGGACAGGACCCTGTTCACCAGCCGCTGGAAGGTGGCCGGGGCATTTTTCATTCCGAACGGCATCACCCTAAAGCGGTAGTGCCCATCCGGGGTGGAGAAGGCGGAGCGCTCCTTGGCTCCCTCGGTGAGGGCAATCTGCCAGTACCCACTGGTCAGGTCGAAGGTGCTGAGGTAGCAGGCGGCCCCAAGGCGGTCAATGAGTTCGTCGGCACGGGGGATAGGGTGAGCGTCTGCTCGGGTGACCGCATTGAGGCCTCGGTAGTCCACGCAAAATCTCAGCTCGGGGGCAACACCCGGGGTAGTCGCTTTCGGAACCAGGACTACCGGGCTGGCCCAGGGGCTGTCGGAGGGTTCAATCACCCCGAGGTCTAACATCTTTGCCACCTCGGTCTGGATGCAGGTCCGGACCCGATCAGGGACCCGGTAGGCCCGATGTCTCACTGGCGGGCTGTCTCCGGTGTCCACGTCGTGGACACACCAGCTGGTGACCCCGGGGGTCAGGGAGAAGAGATCCGCGAACTGCCCTAGTAGCTGGCGGCAGTCGTCGGTCTGTTGGGCTGTGAGGGCGGTCGACAGTCTCACTCCCTCCACGGATCTATCGGTTTCCTTCGCCCCCAGGGGGTCTGGAAGGGGCTCGGTGTCTTCTTCGGCCCCATCGTCGGTGGCCAGGAGTAGACTTAATTCGGTCCGTACAAAGTGGGGCTTGAGGCGGTTCACGTGGAGAACCCGGAGGGGGTTCCGCGGGGACTGCACATCGATGAGATATGTGACTTGGCTCTTCCGCTCGATCACCTTGAAGGGCCCAGTCCATTTATCTTGGAGAGCGCAGGGTCTCACCGGGGCCATGACCCAGACTTGTTGGCCCGGCTGAAACTCGACCAGCGTAGCATTCTGGTCATACCAGCGCTTCATTTCTTCTTGACTGGCCTCGAGGTTTGCTTCTGCGAGTTCCCTGAATTTTCGGGTCTGGTTGCGGAGCGCCAAGATGTATCGGAACACGTCCGGAGGGGTCCCCCGGGGGGTTGTTTCCCACCCCTCCTTGACCAGGCTCAGGGGTCCTCGGACGGGGTGTCCATATAATAGTTCGAATGGGCTGAATCCCAGGGATTTTTGGGGAACCTCCCGGTAGGCGAACAGGAGACATGGGAGGAGGACGTCCCACCTCCGGCGTAGGGGTTCCTCGAGGCCCAGGATCATTCCTTTCAGCGTTTTGTTAAAGCGCTCGACTAGTCCGTTTCCTTGGGGGTGGTACGGGGTGGTGAATTTGTACGATACTCCGCACTGCTGCCAGAGGGATTTCATATAACGGGAGATAAAGTTCGTACCCCGGTCACTCACGACTTCGCGGGGGAACCCCATGCGGGAGAAGATCCCCATCAAGGCCCGGCCCACCACGGGGGCCGTCACGGTGCGGAGAGGGATGGCCTCGGGGTAACGGGTGGCATGATCCACTAGGACGAGGATGAACCGGTGGCCCTGGGCGGTCTTGGGGTCCAGCGGTCCCACAATGTCGATTCCTACCCGCTCAAAAGGGGTACTGACGACGGGGAAGGGCTGTAGCGGAGCCTTGCGCTTGCCCCCACTCTTTCCGCTGGCCTGGCACGTGGGGCAGGACTTGCAGTGGGCCTCCACATTTGCTCGCATCTTGGGCCAATAGAAGTGGGTGACGAGCCGTTGGTAGGTCTTATCTTGGCCTAAGTGTCCGGCCAGGGGTACATCATGGGCCAGGCCCAGGAGGAGACTTCGGAAGCGTAGGGGTACCACTAGTACCCGGGCCGATCCCAACTCGGCCGACTTCTGTTCGCTGTACAGGAGGCCGTCCTCCCAGTATACCCAGTGGGTGCCAGTCTGGTCGCCTGCTGCTTGGGCCTCGGCCTGTTGTCGGGGTCCGATGAGGGACGGGCAGGTGGATTGTTCTTGGCAGAATTCTTCACGGGAGGGGCCCCCTTCGCAAGGCCACTGGGCCAGTTCTGGCAGGTACTCGAGGTGGGTCAGGGTTTCGGGGTCAGAAGGCACTGACCCTTCGTCGGGAGCGGTCGGCTCGTCCAGAAGGGGGTCGTTGGCCTCTGGTGGTGTATTCTGGATCTCGGGGGTGGTGGCGGTGTCTAGCGGCATGGGCTCTTCCCCCTCGGAGGGAGGCGCCCGGAGAGTCATTGAGCGCGTGGTGGCGCATACCCACTCGGGGAGGCCCATCATCTCGAGGTGGGCTCTTCGTTCCACTTGTCCCCACGGGGAGTTCTCAAGGTCGTTGCCCAGGAGGCAGTCCACGGGCTGGGAGGTTTGGACCGCCACCTTTAACTTGCCGGTGACTCCCCCCCATTCGAAGGGGACTAGGGCCATCCGACAGAGGCTCTCGGAATTGTCTGAGGAGATGACGGGGCAAAAGGCGCCAGGCAGGATCTGATCCTCGGAGATCAGGTGACAATGAACCGCCGTGACACTCGCCCCCGTGTCACGGAGGCCCTCGATGCGGTGACCGTTGACCGTCACCTGCTGTCGGTACTTCTTCGTGTTGGCGGGCAGGGACGTTCCGGGGACCATCTCTCGATCCCCTAGGGAGACCAAGGCCATGGCGGCTGGTTCCCATTCTTCGGAGTCTTCTATCTCTTCCCCCAGGGCTACGGAGGCCATCTGTCGAGTCGGCGGGGTTGTTGTGGTGGACCGCTGGTACAGGGGACACTGGGGGTCGCTGGCATAGTGTCCGGTCTGTTGGCAGCGGAAGCAGGTGATCCTCACTCGGGGCCCCGGCCTCCCTGGTGGCCCGGTGCTGGCCGGAGGTGGAGCTGGAAAGGGCGGAGATTGTCCTCTGGGAGGGCTGAGCGGGGATCCCCCCGGAAGCTCCCTTTGCCGGCCTTGATTCCCTCCGCCCCTCTGGCGGGGGGGGTCCCTGACTGTGGCGACCGTAGTCCCCCACGGGGCCCCGGGAGGCCCGGGTGTTCACCCATCGGTCAGCCTCGACGGCCAGTTTTCGAGGGTCTGTGAGTTTGCTGTCCAGGAGGTGCTGGCGCAGCTCTACGAAGCAATTCGCGGACAAGTGTTCCCATGCGATTAGGTCGAACAGCTCCTCGAAGGTGGAGACCTTGCTGCCCTTGATCCATCCGTCCAAGGCCCGGCTGTAGAAGTTCACGTACTCCACCCAGGTGGTACCGGGTATCTTTTTGCAGTCTCTAAACCGTTGCCGGTACATTTCAGGGGTGAGCCCATATCTGGCTACTAGAGCCTCTTTCATGTGACTGTAGGAGTTCATCACGGTGGAGGGCAGGTCCAGCAGGGTATCTCTCCCCTCGCTCAGGAACCGGCCCCACAGCCCAGCCCCCCAGTCCTTCTGCGGGACTCGGTGGGAGGTCATGGCGACTTCGTAGGCCTTGAACCATTGCTGAAGATCGTCGTTCTTATAGTATTCTTTCACCACATCTTTGGGATGTGGACCTTTGGTTCCACGGTGGAGGAGATGGGTTGGGTTTCCGAGGGTCAGGCCTCCGCCTTCTTAGCCTTGAGCTCGATTTCTTTTAGGCTACGTTTGTGCTCTAGTTGGAGTTTTTTCTCGTCGTGTTCTCTCTGTTGTTTCTTTTCCTCTAGTTCTCATTGTAGGCGTAACTGAGAAAAGGTTGTACAAGCTTTATTCGAGATGTTTCTCATAAAAGCACAGCATAAAAACATTTATAGATTAAAAAACAAGATATTTACAAATGCAAATTCATATAACACAGCATAGGACACATTAAAGGTTAAAAAAACAAAATATGTACAGATAAAAATCCATATTGGCATTCTGTGCAGCTCATACAATATTGGCATAAAAATGTATACATTTAACAAGTAGTTTAACATTTTTCGCCAAAGAAAGATAAAAGAAAACCTGATTAACTGGTCCCGCTCATTAAACGTTGCCTAATGGCCCAGGCCCAACCCAAGTATTTGGCTACCCCAATAACTATTGATTCATGGGTTGATGTACACATAATTCTTAAAGCCACAGTGCTATCACGTGTCCCCAGGTTTTTACATACAGGGGAGAGCCATAGTCTCCTGGGTGATGCGTAAGCTTTGCATACAAATAGAAAGTGACCTACACTCTCCTCAGCTTTACCACATGCTGGGCATAACCTATTACTCGACTTTTGCCAGCGTGACGTTAGTTTTTTTAAAGGAATAGATCCGGATCTTAGCTGGAAGACTAGCTTCCTATCCATTGGTACCGTAATAGTATCCCAATAATTTTCTAGGATGGGAAAAAATTTTGTCTCTAAGAAACGACCAGCCATAGAATCGGACCTGACGCCGTTCAGCAAATTGCCACCCACCCAATCCCAATAACGGGATTTGAGGTCTTCTTTGCTTGGAAACTCCTCACCCCCTGGGTTATTCCAAAGATTAGAAAGCCCCAAATCAATTAACATTGCCCTTAGATTTTTAAGCCAAGTTATCTTGTGAAAAATGTCTTCCTTAATTATCCAGAGAAAACCCTCTGCATATTGCCTAATCTCTGGAGTTGTCCAAAGACGCCTCCAGTAGAGAACAGGGCGCAATCGCGCTTTATCAGTAATTGGGCGTTTACCCAACTCCAGAAACAATGGTATTAGGGGGGTGCTCTGAGGAAGTCCTGTAATCCCTCTGAGGAACTTATTCTCGGATATCTGTAAGGCCGCAAGATTGTCCCAGGCCCATAACTCTGCGCCATATAAAGTGGCACCTAAGACCTTGGCATCATACACTATAAGTGCGGGTTTAATCGGCTTTGTTTTTGATTTGCGGTGTTCTCCCCTCAGAGCACCTGAAACTTGTTGATGCTTTATGACCACTTTTTCTAAATGATGCGACCAGCCAGGGCTCTCTGCTATCTGTACCCCCAAATATGTAAACTCCTTGACAATGTCTAACTTACAATTATTTAGGGTTACCTTGGGATAGATTCTATGGTTTGGGGTAAAGGCCATTAATTTTGTTTTCCCCACATTTACCTCAAGCCCGTGCTCCGTGCAAAATGCATCGAAAATATTTAATGCACGTTGCAACCCTGCTGGGGTTTTTGACAAGATGAGAGTATCATCAGCGAACATCAGTATCGGAACCCTGGCGTCCGCTAACGAAGGTGCGTCTACACTTGCTTCCGACATTCTCCCAACAATCCCATTAATAAATAATGAGAAGAGTAAGGGAGCCATGGAGCAGCCTTGTCGGACACCCCTTTCCACGGGAAAGTCCGAAGTGAACTCACCATTCCCACCCCACTGTATTCTTGCGAAATTGGATTCGTGGAGACGCATAATTAAAGTAAGCAAATCAATAGGAATTCCCATTTTTTGCAAGACCAACCATAGCTTAAACCTGGGGACTAAATCGAATGCCGCCCGTAGGTCGACAAACGCGACATATAGGCATCCTCTTCCCAATAGAACCGTCTTCCACCGCAATATAGTGAAGCGGAAGACCTGATCGATGGTACTGGTAGCACGTCTAAATCCAGCTTGATATATGGAAAGGGCATTATTGGCATCAACCCAGTCCATAAGCTGGTTTGCAACCATTCTTCCCACTACTTTTTGTATGGTTGCTATTAAGCTTATGGGCCTATAGTTGGCCGGCGATGAACGATCTCCCTTCTTATGGATGGGAATAATAATTGCACCTTTCCAAAGGTCGGGGACCACCGCGCCCTTGGCTAGGGCATTTGCTACTAGGAAAATATACCTCACCCATCTCGTCATGTCATATTTAAAAATATCCGGAGGTATCCCATCTAACCCTGGGGCTCTCCCACTTTTCACAGATCTAATCGCGATTTCTACTTCTTTGGGGGAGAAAATGTTGTCAATAGCATAGACTGGCGCTATGCCTTCACCTACCCCTGGATGCATGACTTCGGCATATTGTGGTCTGAAGTAGTCAACCCAGGCTTCTTCAGCTACATTATTATCTGGCTTTACTGGACCACCTCCACTACCCCACTTAATAATTTTCCAAAAGGACCAAGAGTCCTTCTTGTTAGAGGCCTCTTTCAACTCGGCCCAATGGTCTTCGTCCCATTTCTTTTTTGCTTGGAAAATGGCCAATTTGTACTGTTTCCTTGCGTCTTTTATTGCGACGCGGTCCCTGTTCCTAATAGCTTGTCCCAGTACTAGACGTGCTGATCTACATTGGTGATTGAACCACCTACCCACTTCCTGGGTTTTATTCCCTTTCTTACTCTTTGTCAAAAAACATGGTTTAAGAAGGGAAAATAACTTATTATGGATATCGGTGATGTCTCTAACCCCGGGAACTGTTGGGTCAACCGCCTCCATAGCAGTAATTGCGCTATCAACCACATTGTTGATGTAGGTTATTCTTTCTTAGTTAGCCAATACCCTTGGCCATTTCAACCTGCGTTCGTCGTTACTCATGACTGAGATCTGATCGTTCTTTAAAAACAAATTTCCCACTCCTGGGTTCCACCACCTATGAGTCACACAAAGGGGATTATGATCGCTTTCTATTCTGGGTCTAATGGCCATATCAATAACCCCCTGCCACAACTGAAGACTACATATTATGTAATCAATTCTGCTCCTGCTATTACCATTATCAAAGGTGCAGCTACCCTCCTTGTCCCCTGTAGTTCTCCCATTCAATGCTCTTAGGCCATGTTCCATACAGATAGCATTTAGTAATAGGATGTCTTTTGTCCACCTTGGGACGGGGTTTAGACACAAGGATGGTACTCCCCATAGGTTATCCTCGTCCATCCCTAGGGGATCGTTTGTAGAATCTAAAGGTTCAAAAGTCCTATTAAGATCCCCGGCTATTATTACCCTGCTATCTTGGGACTTTGTCTCTAAGCAGGCAGACAACAGTTCTAAGGTCGAGGAATTGGTTGTGTTACTGCCTCTTATATAAACATTATACAGGTCCAAAGGTGGACCCTTATCTGCTAAGATTCTTATTAGTTGTAAGTCGCTACTTCCCAGGTCCAATATTTTAATGGTAATGCCCAAATCTTGTTTTACCCATACAGTAAGACCTCCCTTGGGCCGACCCCTACCACCTTTCGATGCTGGTATTGAAAAGTTTAAATAGCCACAACAGAACAGGGGGTCGCAGGCCCAGGTTTCTTGGAAGCAACATACATCGAACCCACAGATATATTCTACCCAGAGTTGGGAGTCTAGCTTGCTACTCAGCCCTGCCACATTCCAGGATAAAAGCGTACCAAAGCAGAACTCAGACCCGTCATGATTATTAGTGTAGGAAGACACTCCGGAAGTCATTGGGCCTTTGGTGTTAGTAGCTACCTTCCCCAGATTATCGATGGGATCAGGAGGGTTCATAGTACTAACATTTATATTTTCCATCCCGGTACCTCCCTCTACAACAAAATTCCCCTTCGCTGTATAATCAACAGTTAAGATTGTGTCACTAAAACTAACATGATCTTCACTGGCCCCCTTGGACTCATTGTTAGTCCCTTCAATACTACTACTCCACTCTCTGGTAGTTTGTCAATATCCCCACCCTGAGTCCAACCGTCCAACTTGGAGATTATGACTAGTACATGTGGTATGATTCTGGCCTACTAATAAAGCTGGTATGGTAGTAATTGGCCAGGGTATAGCAGGAGGATTCAGGGGTTCCTTACGCAAGCTAGTCAGTGCGCTGGATGGACGGGGGTAAAAGAAGGTGAGATCTACGATTCTAATATCGCCCTTGTTTTCCCCCCATCCCTGCCTAGTTATCCATCCCGCCACCCTAGGATCTTGAAAGTTGACCACAACACAGTCCCCGCCCAAGCTTTTTGATGTGTATCCTATCCAGTCTATTCTCCTTACGCCTATGATTAACCCATCAAGATCTCCTGGGAGAGGTCTATTCTCCCTTAACCAGTGCATGGTTTTATTTTTAAGCATCTGGAAGGTTTCTCTCTGCCCTGTGGGGAGTGATGGGACGTTTGTAAGGACTGCTACATAGGGGAAGGAGTCCGGAGTAAGGTTTACTGGGGGTTTTCTGTGGTGTGGCTTTGTCACGGGAGGTGGGATTAATTTGGAAACTATAGGATCAGGACAGGGTGCAGGTTTCGACACCAACTGAATATTAGTTGGTTGAGTTGGAGCTAGAACTTTACCTGCTGAAAGACATGCATTGTCCCCTGTCCCAACCGCAGGATTGTTAGGAACTAACTGCTTATTGGTTATTTTTGTGGGAACTGAAGCTTTACCCACTGTAGAACGCACGGAAACCCCTAGACCAGCCATAGGTGATGGATTTTGTGACTGAAATGCCCCCACCTGGGGTGGATTTGTGGTATTAGTTGTAGTAGTATTAGGCTGGAGTTGGACAGGGCCTAAATATACCAAATCAGTAGATTTGGGTGTTGTTTTCGCAATGGTGTTGCTTGTCTTCGGGAGTGAAGGAGAGCTGTTTTGCAATCTTCTACCCTTATCTTGAGTGACAAGGTTAGTATTATCTTGGGGCTTTATACTTGAATCCACCCTGACATTAGATTTAATCAGTGATTTTGTAGAATAAAAATTATCTAGTGTTGCCTGCTCAAAGTGGTTTAACCTATCAGAGAGCTTGGCAATTCTATTCTCTATCGGGATAAGTATTAGTCTAAGTAACCTTTCTAGCTCAAGGAGCAGGTTAGCAGGTAATAACAATTTGTCGTTACTTGATACAGTAGCCTCAAGACAAGTTTTCTCTTGTGAGTCTAAAATACCCAAGGGAACATGGTTTAAGTTCTGAACACTTCCTCTACTGTGATTTTCTTCAATAGCAGCCTCTCTTGTACCCACAATTTTGTGTAGCTTCCTTTGCTTGGAAGGGGGTTTAACCACATTTTTACATTTTCTTTGTGGGGCTAATCTTTTCCTCTTAGACCCGAGCTTAGGTCGGGTTGGAATAACCTGAGCATCTAATTCAGGAAGCAATGTGAGACTGTTGTGACTCCCACTGGATCTGTTCGCATCTGTAGCAGTTTCCTCATTTTGTGTCTGTCCTTCAGATTGTTCGTTGGCAACTGGAAAGGTTACTGAAGATAATGGAGTCACCAAAGTGGGATATGTTTGAGTTAAATACTTGTCCGTTGAATTTTTGAGCAATTCGATTGATTGTCTGCGCTCTGCGCGCCTCTCGGCCAAGGTTAACTCTTTATCGATTAAAGATGAACGATTTAAAAAATATTTGTCTAAAGGGCCTATAGCCAATAGACCAATCTCAGACGGTAAGGTAGTTGGTCGGACGCTGGCTATACTTGTTGTGGCAGACATTGCCCTACTTCACGCCAATACAGGGTACAAAGAGATTCACTTACTATAAAGGGAACTATAACTATAGCCCCCGGCAAGCTCCGTCGCACTCCCGCTCAACGTATTCACGTGTTAATTTATGACACCAGCAGAGGCTACCCGGTTGTTGGGGGTCGGGGGCAGGGAGGGAGAGCAGGCCAGGTGAAACAGGCGGGGTTACTGGGGCTCCTAGAAACTATAGTCCCAGCCCTCTTGCTCGCAGCCCTCAGCCCCTATCCTTCCCCTGCTACAGCTAGCAGCCCACAACAAAGAGCACCCCTCTGTGAGGCGGGACCTGTGCAACGTGTTCAGCCGAGCGTCAAACACAATACAAGGAATCCACGTGTGATCTAGGAAGCACAGGCAACAAATGCACTTTTGTCCGGGTGACCCTGTTGTATTTCTGACTTCTACTTACGCGTGGTGATGAACACAACAAAAACCTGCGGCGTTATGTTTAAGAATATAGGCTGGTGATTTTGACGAGATCCGTGGCCCAGCCCTGTCTCCTCTGGCCTCTGAGGGCCACAGAGGGCCCGCCCTTTGTCCGGGCTTAGTCCGGCGCGTCCCGCTCGCGTACCGCGAAGCGGATGCCGTCAGGACTTAAATAGGGCGTCACGATATTGTGGCAAGTGGGAGGGGATATGCACAGGTGCAGCAACGCACGGGCTCCTGGGAATCGGAGTCCCGTGTAGTGCCTTCTCCCCGACTTAGTTTCAGCCACTCGCGGCAACAAACGGCAAGCAGAGCCCCTCCTAGGGCGACAGCACAGCAGGCAACAGCAACGAACCAGGTAGGTGTCAGACGAAGCGGGACCCGCGCCAGCGGGTTCCGCGAGGCTTTTTCAACCTTCTGTGGCGTGTGGGAGGGGATATGCACAGGTGCAGCAACGCACGGGCTCCTGGGAATCGGAGTCCCGTGTAGTGCCTTCTCCCCGACTTAGTTTCAGCCACTCGCGGCAACAAACGGCAAGCAGAGCCCCTCCTAGGGCGACAGCACAGCAGGCAACAGCAACGAACCAGGTAGGTGTCAGACGAAGCGGGACCCGCGCCAGCGGGTTCCGCGAGGCTTTTTCAACCTTCTGTGGCGAGTGGGAGGGGATATGCACAGGTGCAGCAACGCACGGGCTCCTGGGAATCGGAGTCCCGTGTAGTGCCTTCTCCCCGACTTAGTTTCAGCCACTCGCGGCAACAAACGGCAAGCAGAGCCCCTCCTAGGGCGACAGCACAGCAGGCAACAGCAACGAACCAGGTAGGTGTCAGACGAAGCGGGACCCACCGCCAGTTTTTTCTCAGCCAGCTTTAGCTCTCCTTCGATTTTTAATTTTGCTAGTTCTAGTTCGTGGTTGCGATCTCTTTCTCGGTCCGCTAGTTCCTCTGGGGATAGGCCCCTCTCGGGGGCGCCGTTCCTCCCCGGGTTGCTTCGTGGTTCGTTGGGAGGTTCTCCTTCTGTTTCTGTCCGGGGAGTTTCTGCCTCGACCCAGGTTTTTAATGCCCCCTGGAAGTCCTCTTTCGTGGTTAGTCCGGTGGTAGCGATTCCAAAGTCTTTGCAAAATTGTTTCAGTTCTCGGTGTGTATAAGATTCTAACTGGTCTTTTTGGAATGCCGTGCTCGGGTTGGTGCCTGCGGCACCTAGGGAAGTTTCTCCTTCCATTCTTCTTGGTAGTGCGTACGTCGTCTACTGCACGATCTCTAGGTGTTGGCTCGGATCCCGTCGCCTGCCACCAAATGTTGGAAGGCGTTCCCCGGGGAGGCTGCGGAATGTGTTCCTGACCACCCTGAGGCCCACCTTTCCCAGAGTTAGGCCGAGCAAGAGCAGGGAGGCCCTTCCTGGAAGGGTCTCGCACCTAGGATCGCACACGCTACGCTTACTCTCTTCTTCAGATAGAGGGACACCACACAGTAAATCGTTGTAAGATAATAAGCTTTTATCGGTGGTTATCAGGGATCTTTATGATCCGGCAGGCAGGTGCAGAATTAATGCCACAAGCGGCAGCGATCTTGTGATGGAGGGAAAAGGGGTAGCGGGACAGTCTTTCAATCAGTGTCTCTGCGAGGTATCCGGCGCCCAGCTCTCAATCCTCGAGCTGAGGGGATGTTGCTTCTCTCGGCGATCTCTGCCGACTCTCTTGGAGGAACGGGCCGCGAGTCACTCAGCAGGCACCGGAGGGTCTTAGTTCAGGGAGCCGCGACGGCGTCAGCAGGGCTCAGATGGTTTAGAGTTCGGGGAGCCGCGACAGCGTCAGCAGGGCTCAGATGGTTCAGAGTTCGGGGAGCCGCGACAGCGTCACCAGGGCTCAGATGGTTCGGAGTTCGGGGAGCCGCGACAGCGTCAGCAGGGCTCAGATGGTTCAGAGTTCGGGGAGCCGCGACAGCGTCCGCGTCCGCAGGGCTCAGGTGGTTCGGAGTTCGGGTAGCGTTCTTCTGTTCGGGGAGCGATCGAGCCGCGACCAAGTACGCAGGCTCTCGTCAGTCCAGGTCTTCTCTGCCTCTCGTCCCTTCAGCACCCCTTGTTATACTCCCCCTCCTCTTTGAAGTCCGGAGTCCTCGCGGAGAGGGGTCTGGTGCCTGGGGGGCGGTGTGTCGGGGTTTCCTGTCGCTCAGCCCCTTGATCTGTTCAGGTGTGTCCGGGAGGGACTCCAGACGCCCAGCAGGAGAGGCGCCGGCTCACCGGGGGCCTGGTGGTCGATCGAAACCTCCCTCGGGGAAGAGACCAGAGGTGTGACAGGGTCGGCGCTTCTCGGTCTGGTTTGGGGGGGGGGTTTCGTTCTCCCTCGGCCGGGCATGCGTGTTGGGGATCTGGTCGGCCCTCGGGATGTTGGTCCACGGAAGCCGGAAGGCCGTGCCCACGATGTTCGGCGTGGTTGTAGTGTGACTTGCTGGTCGGGAGGGCCCACGCCACGAGGCCGGTCTCACAGTGAGCAGTTGGCATTGCTAATAATAATGCAACACTAGCTATTGGTATTGTAAATGATGCCATTGATTTATGTGTTTGTTTTATAAAATAGATAAAAAAGGCATTGTCATGAACAATGACAATAGCTGAAACTTTTGCAAATGCTTGTTGTGGTAGAGTGAGTGAACAGTTAGGCTTATCAGAGGGCAGTGCTAAGCATTTGTTGTGCTCACACAGGCAGTAAATGAGACACGCACTCAAGGATAAATCTGAGGCCAATTTGTAAAAATAGAGTCGATTTTTATGTAATTTTTAAGACCAAGAACACAATTCAAAGGTAAGTACTTTCAGAGTTACGATTTTTCAAAGTTCGGAATATATATCACTATTGTGCACAATTATGCAGCATAAGAATACATGGGGAAAAGATGAAAAATTCATATAAAATCAGGCAATGCTTTCACAAATTTCACCTTCTCACTTTAGGTCGATGTCGGGACCAGGTCCAAAGTTCCAGCAGGAGAAGTTCTGGAGCATCCCAGATTGGGTGGGAGCAGGGTGCTGAGGGTCTTGGAAACTGGTGCGCAAAGATGCAGGGGCCACCTGAAATTGCACTGCACAGGTGAACTTACAGATACGCCTGGTGGGCCTCCATGAAGGGAGGAGGTTGCAAGGGCCAGTGGACCATGGAAGCAGAGCTGGTTAGTCGGTGCTGAGGCCGCTGTGGCTGGGTGCACCAACACAGCACCACTTCAGCATCAGCGCAGCACTACGTCAGCATCAACGCAGCATCACCTCAGCACAGCACCAACTTAGCATCACTCAGCACCACCCGAGCACCAGCGCAGCGCCACTGCCTCAGCATGACTCAGTACCACCTCAGCTTGACTTAGCACCACAGTAACATCACTTAACACCACCTCAGTATCACTCAGCATTACATGAGCACCACCACAGCACCACCACCTCATGAGTGCACCACCACCAGCACAACCCCACCGCAGCAGCAATTCACCACCAATGCAGCACTACTTCAGCATCAGTGCAGCATAACCTCAGCACCAGCACAGCACCAGCGCAGCACCAACTCAGCATCACTCACCACCACCTCACCGCCACCTCAGTATCACTCAGCACCACCTCAGCACCATGTCAGCACCAGCACAGCATCAGCACAGCGCCACCTTAGCATCACATCAGCATCTGCGCAGCACAATCTCAGCATCAGCACAGCACCACTTCCTCTTCAGTGCAGCATCAACTCAGCATCAGCACAGCACCAGTGCAGTACCACCTCAGCACCACCTCAACATCAGCACAACACCATCTCAGCATTAGCACCTACTCCGCATCAGTGCACCAGCACAGCCCCACCTCAGCACCAACGCATGCCACCCCAGCACTAGTGCAACCCCACCTCAGCAGCAATTCAGCATCAACACAGCACCACTTCAGCATCAGTGCAGCACCACCTCCGCATCAACGCAGCATCACTTCAGCACAGCACCAACTCAGCATGACTCAGCACCACCTTAGCACCAGCGCAGCACCACCACCTTAGCATGACTCAGCACCACCTTAGCTTGACTTAGCACCACCTCAGCATCACTAAACACCACCACGGCACCACCTCATTATCACTCAACATTACCTGGGCACCACTGCAGCACCACTTCAGCATCACCACAGCACCACCTCCTCATCAGTGCACCAGCGCAGCCCCACCTCAGCAGCAATTCAACGCCAATGCAGCCACACCTCAGCACCAGCACAGCCCATCTCAGCTTCAGCGCAGACCCACCTCAGCACCAACACAGCACATCACCTCAGCACAGCACCAACTCAGCATCACTCAGCACCACCTGAGCACCTGCTCAGCACCACCTGACCACCAGCACAGCACTACCACTTCAGAGTGATTCAGCACCACCTCAGCATCACCCAGCATCATTCAGCACCAACATAGCATCACTCAGCGCCACTACAGCATCACTCAGCACCATCTCAGCATTAGTGCAACAACAACTCTGCACTAGTGAAGCCTCAGCAGAGCATCAACGCAGCCCCTGAACACCAGATCAGCACCACCTGAGTGCAGCACTACCACCTCAGCATGAATCAGCACCACCACATCATCACTTAGCACCAGCACACCACCACCTCAGCATCACTCAGCACCACCTAAATTTGCCCTCGGAATCTGGCATCTGTTGATTCTCCCTAGCGTCCGTTCGCTGCTCTTGTTGTAATTCTGATACTATTTCCCAAACTCCACCCTCCTGTTGTTTATGTCCACCCCCCCCATTAAAAAAGCTATAACAAACAAGCATTAGAACAGGCAGGAAGACGTTGCCAGCATTGCAAAGACAACGAAACTAAGCGACATTTTTAATGTTAATTCTTTTTTTAATAGGGTTTCCAGTTTTACATAATGTCTTCTAAGTCATATATAAGGTAACAAAAGTGCTTATAACACTTTATAATTATAACTTTTCAACATGCTGCACAGCAACCACAAAGCTCTACAACACAGCTTAAAATCATTGGTGAAACCAATAGCTCTGGCTAAACACTTATAAGGTCCCAAAGGCGAGACCTATTGGCCATGCCAGTGCTTGTCTTTTTAACTTTTTTCTAGCAGAAGTCTGTGCCTTTCTTCTATCAGTTCACAAACAATAAAGTAAATGACCACTTGGTAGCGCTTGAGCACTGGTTTCTTTTCATTTCTCCCAAAATGTCAGCCGAGACTTTTTGAAACATTTTCCATACTGTGGGAGGGCGGGGAAGGAGTTTGATACTTTTATTTACTACTTAGTTAAAGTGATTGTTGCAATTTTTAGATAGCATCCACTACTGCCAGAGAAAGCCAAAAGCACGCTGGATGAATTTGTGAAATACAGTCAGCCTTGTTGAGTACCTCGTACCGCATGGTCCCAGGGGCACTAATAGGCGTGACTCGTGCAATTTAGTGTGATGATGCGGACACCAGCAGTAAAATGTGTTAGTTCAACACCTGATGTGTGGTACTTGGCAGGGCTGGGTATCCTAATCATTGCATGTAGACGTTAAACACTGCTGGTGAGAGGACAGACTTGGGAACTCAGAGGACAACAAAGTAGTAACAGATGATTTAATCAGGATGGGAAATACTGTGGCAGTCACAGTGATTCAGTCAGAGTTGCCCTTTATCTTTGGGTTATTACCAAATCTTTCTGCAGGACACCACATCTTGATAGTAATAGTGCAAGGTAGATTCTTGCCATAAATGTCAAATTCCACACACTTTTGGTGCCCCAGTTGACATTCCTAGACGATGAAGGATTCTGACAAGTGACTTGGGTTGTTTCCTCACACAGATCCCTCCAGGTGATATTCGGAAAATTCTGTTGGAAAACCGGGAACATGTGCTGAACCCATCACAACACTCTGTTCCCCATTGGGCGTGTGAGACTGGGAACTGAGATGTAAAACTACCAAGTCCATAAACATCGAGTAAAGGTATGTCCCATAGGTGGATTAATTGCACGATTACTCTACAAACACCCAAAAGAGGTTGTGAGTATGTGGTCCTGATTTAGGCGCTTGACTACAAATAGTTTCATTTAAACTTTGTGACTTTCACTTTCTTCCATGTGCAAGTAAATGTCCTCTAAATCTCTTCTTTAAGTGGCCCTAAACTTTGGCAGGCATAAGAGTAGGCAGCTCTCTCAAGTATAACACTTCAGGGGATATTGTGACGCATTTACGAGTGCATTACAGCATTCCTGCAATAAAATGCAGTTGTTACACTTTTCAGACCCCCAGGATATTGAGGCATGAACCATGGAAATTTTGTGGCACAAATATAGACATTTTGCGGCAAACTATCAGGTTTTTTGCGCATTTTTGCAGCACATTATTTTACTGACAGTCATTATTTTTTGCATTGTTTTGCCTATAATTAAGTCAGATGTAATAAAGTAGTTTGAAATCCCTCCTAATTCATTTGTTTCTGTGATGCTGCAAAACAAAGGAGTACACAGAAGCCATTTTTCCCGCAAACAAGCAAGCAACTTTACCACAGATTTAAGGTTTATGCTGTAAGCATGGATATTCAACTAGGAAAATTAAGCAAAATCTTACAATAATGTTGTAATTTTAAAACAATTGCCTTATCATCCCCTTTCATAGATGTTTAGTCACAGACACATTTTACCATGTTTGTGACTTCAAAAAGCAATAAAAATAACAAGATAAGGACAGAAAATTAGGAGTACAAATTGTAATTCAGTGTGGCAGCCCACTGGAGGGGGGTGTGAGTGCTGAGTGAGACGATGATTGTATCTAAATAGGAGCACAATGCGTTATTGAGCAGTGATGTGCATTCTTTGAGTTGTGATTCACATCAAATTAATCAATTAGACAAAACTAAAAAATGTAAAAAGACATTTATAAAGGGGAGTCTGGAACTAGTGTTGTGCACTCCCACTGATATCATAGTATCTGCTACCCTAACCTTAAAAATCAGTTAAACCAAGTAGGTAAATAATGTAAACATTAAAGCATGTTCAGTAGAAAACATGCACTTCCCCGAACAAGTTACAGCCCACACAGAAACCCATGAGGTATCCCACACATGCCGATAAGTGGTGGTGTCCAATGGTTAAACTTTCTTGGCTGCAAATCCATAGAGCAGGTAAAACCAGTGAATGTTAAAGAAGATGCAGCCACCAGGAAAGCAAAGCCCTTATTCCAAATATACAATCAAAACTAGGGGGCTCATTACGATGGCGGAAGGCCGGCCACCGACAGCCTTCCGCCATCGTACTGCTGTTTTCCCACAACCATATTATGATGGGGGGGAATCGTTGGGTAAGCATGGCGGTCGTAAAGACCACCCGCCACGGTTCTGACAGGCGGTCCTTTTCCGACTGCCTGTCTGAACAGAAACATCGCCCTACATTGCGGCGGTGCCTTGCAGGCACCGCTGTAGGGATTACGATATCCCTTTTCCTCTGTTCGTTTTGGGGCAGGCATAGCGCCACAAAACAAATGGCAGAAATGGATTTGGGGGCCCGTAGCGGGCACCCCTTCATCCCTGGCGCAGGGAGATGTACCCTAGGGGGCACCTATGGTGCCCCTTACCTATCCCTGCACCATGTGGCATGCACCGCAATGTGCCTGCCCCATACTGCAGGGATGTGTCTGCACCCTATATTTTGCTTTGCCACTGAAAGCTACATTTAGATGCACAGCTCCAGCTAAGCTTGAGGTCCCCTTTGAAACGCTAGCCCAAAACAAGTCGAGTTTTCACAGGAGGCAAAATGCCTAGCAGCTAGAGCTGACGACCATGTGTCATTAGGGAACTGGGATTCCAGGCAAATCTTACCTGTGCTGAAAACAAAAACACGAAGCAGCATTAAGTCCTCGTGCAAGGTTTGTGCTAAGTAAAACTTCCAAAAATAAAATGTGGATCCAGCCTGTCACCTGTGCTCTAATCTCAGCCTCCAGGAAATAAAGTCAAAGCATGAATCTTTGTTGTCAGAAAGTGATACCCATGAGCTAGTGCTGAATTGCACAGTGTAAAACTGGAAAATCTGGGATCAATCCCGGCATCCCCGCTTGACCAAATTGTGTGATCTTAAGCAAATACTGTATTTAACAAAATCTCCTTTTTTGTTCACTTTCATGTATGAGTGCACCTTCAAATAAATGCTTGAATTCCAAATGTTTACTGTACAAAAACATCTCCTGTGTTTGATTTAATAGCCCATGATGTTGCTCCATTGTTTTTAAGAATCTAGGCTACATTTATGGTGCACATAACAACTGACTTGCCTCTCAAATTCACTAACAGCGTTGGCATCAGGGCAGGCTTGTTTTTCAGTTTATGTTTTTAAAACGTTCACCTTTAATAAATACCTCTCAAAGCAGACATGCTGGCGCACTAATGGGAAACCCTTTGGCATGTTAAAAGAAATACACTTTTTTTAATTTTGAAAGACAGCTTATCACATTAAAAAATGCCATCTGTTGCATGATTAAATGGCAAATATTTTCAGTGCCTGGCTTGTTGTGCACAGGCTCTTAGTTCCAGAGCTGACCCTTGTTCATTTTTTTGCTTGCCCACCTCTACCACATTTATGAACAGGCCACCTCATATTTCAGCCACATTGGTATAGGCAAGTGTAATGCTCAGATCTCCCCTGGACCAAGGTATGTACCGTCACTTTCCCAGGGAGAGAATATCAGTTCCAAACTTATGGAATATAACATATACACAGCACTTCCTAAGGTGGGCAAACTTTCAACACTCCCCCAAACGCAAGGCAAGAAAACAATATATACACAGCACTTCTCTAGAGCGAAACATACTTTGCACATCACTTGCCAGGAGTAGAACAACTTCCTATAACACAATTACCTGCTAGAAGGGAATTCACCCATCCTTCTACAACAGAATACTTGGCCAAGAAGAGTCCACACCTCCTGCTACAAGGAAAAGACGAATTGGTATATCTGGGATGTATTTATTAGTAAATAGCACCACACGGTAAGCCAAATGCACCTATCATAGCAGACTCTAACATATCAATAGTATGATTGAAACACAATCAAGGCAAACATATATATAGAAATATATATGTATGGATATAAGAATCAGAAAATAAAAAGGAAAGGAAAGAATCAGTAAAGAATCGAGAGACAGTTAGTAGCAGAGACACCTCACCTACTGCTCCATCATTTCACCCCACTTTGCTCAAGGGGAGTCTATTGCTTGAACCGGGTGAAAGCTCAGAGGTGACACCACTCTTCCGTGACAACACGTCTGCTCCACGGCATGAACTTCCACCAGGTCAGTCTAGGCTCCCCTTTTTAATACAAATTCAAATACAATGAAGCTTCTAGCAAGCCTTGCCCCCTCGTTCTCATGAGAGCCCCTACCAGCCTGCTCCAAGGCCACTACATCGGTTGATCAGGCCTTTGCTTTGGCTCCGAGACAGACCATGTACATCCCTCTGATAAGAACCAGTTCTCTCTAGTCAGTAAAGTGTGAAAAACAGGAGAAGAGCAAAACATGCCCTCCCAAACTCTGTCTTCGTGCAGGCACAGAAAATAGCTTCAGTCATGAAAATGGAGTTAGTTAAGCCATGCACACAAAGCAAGATGGAATCAGAAAAGCAAGGATGACATGAAACCATGTCAAAGGCAATAGTCAGCACTGCCATAAAGCAAGGTAAAGTCAGAAATCAGAATGACATTAGACCACGTCAAAGCCAATAGGTCAAAGTCATAATTCACCTAACCCAAATAACATTATACACTTAATCCCTCAGTATCCAACATTGAGCACATGTGTGCAGCACCACCCACAACACTGCACCTCAACATCCCACACCTCCTATTCTTAGCAAGACTATTCTACTAAAAGACAGCAAGATTACAGGACAGAAGAGAAGCAGGCATATGCAAACCCATCCTACATTAAGGCTAGGGTAACATAACACACTTAAGTCAGTACAAAATGGTGGTGGTCGAGGATCATCATAGGGTGTCAGACCACAAAAGTGGCTCATTCACTACAGCAAGAAGTGCCCATGCACGCACTCAAACCTGCCAAACAGCATCACCTCTCAGCCTCAAGAACAAAATGTAACCAGCGGCATTAGGCTACTCCACTTTTCTTCAGTAAGAAGTCCCCCCCCTTAAGGCACCTATGCTGTCCATGCTCCTCTTTGTCCGTTTTAGCCTTGTTTGCTATGGATTAGTAAAAGGCAATGGGTCGATAAATGAGGAGGGGGTAATGGCAGGGAACAGACCTCTTGCCCGTCTCTTGGCACCTTTTCCATTTTTTGCAGCCCTATAGATGAAATAAGCAGGCACTGCAGGAATATATTGCGGGAATTTTTTGAATCGCTATATCGCGAAATGCTGCAGGGTCTGACTTCAATTGCTCCAGTGAGAATTGGTTATGGTGCTTTGCTTTCAGTTGACTTGAGTACAGCAGGCACTTATTTGTTTTACCTCCAAGCAGTGTGAGCTGGGCCGAGGGAAGGGGTGGCTGTAAATACCATGGACTGGGCCCAGTTTATTACAACTTACATACATTGTGTCTGGTACACATCTGGAAACAACGATCTGAGTGTCTCTGCAGAGACACACGGACTTTGAGCTTGTAATAATTCAGATGAAGCAGTTTAAACGCAGCTTTATTCATTCCATAGCTTCGCCCATTACAACTAGCAACCAGCCAGCCCAGACCACAGAATCCAACTGACTCCGTAACTGAAATCCCACTAACTGGCTACTACTGTCACGGGCACAACAACACATACAATTTCAAGTCATAACAAAACAGAATATAAACATGTTATGGTGGTGTGTCTCAAGAAAGGGCCCTTGAGGAGGAGAGCGGGCATGCTGCGAGACACACCACAGATGTACATAACGATACACACTACGGAAGTCAATAACGATACCACATCACCTTCCCCCTCAAACAAAAATAAGATGCAATACAACAAAAAATGAAAAGGGTATGACCTATAATATCAATACATGATAAAGTATTTGAATTTATTTGGTATTTTGACCTCACAAGACCACCTGCCAGATCCCCGCCTCCCTCACCGATGTTTTCCTCACCTTTGAGGAGATGTCGGGCCTGAGGGTTAATTGGGCCAAGTCGGGAGCCTATCCCTTTGGCCCAACGACGCCTGAATGCGACGTCCGACTGGGAGGGGACAGGTTGCAGTGGCATCCCACCACCTTCCGCTACTTGGGGATCAGAATCTACAGGACCCCGGCAGACGTCTTGGATGGGAACCTCCTTCGAGCAATTGCGTCTGTCCGAGCGCAAGTTGGCTTCTGGAACACCCTACCCCTTAATGTGCCTAGCCGGGTGGCACTGACCAAAATGATAGCGCTGCCCCGCTTACTGTATTATTTTGCAAATCTGCCTCGGTATGTTCCCGCCAAGCTATTCCGAGACCTGGAGGTGTTGCTGCGCGGCCTCATCTGGAACAAGGGGAGACCGCGGGTAGCGTTGACTAAACTGTACATGCCCACGGATGCTGGGGGCTTGGCAGTCCCTAACATGGAGCTGTACTACCTCGCGGCGCAGATGCAATGGGTGACGGGATGGCTGTGCGGCAAGCAGCTTGAGGACACTACCTCGCAAGCGGCTGCCTGGACGCAAGCACAAATTAATACACTGTTCCACCCAATAACCCGCATGCCCTGCCCCTCCCAGATCTACCTGGCGGTGGCGCGCAGATGTTTCCTGCGGTGCCTTCGCCTCACGCGCGCGACTAAGCCATACGCCCCGGGTTTGCCACTTTTGGGCATGCCCGGCCCGATGGGGCCGCTCACGGAGGCCCACTTGGCTGGATGGGAACAGGCGGGAGTGGACACGCTAAGCGATCTGTATGTAGATGGCGACTTGCTTACGTTCGCCGCCCTGGCTGAAGAGACGGCCCTACCGGCGGGGCAGTTCCTCCTACATGCCTCCCTCATGCACACGCTCACGACTTCCTGGGGCGACATGACGGTGGAACCCCCGACGCATACCTTCATCCAATATCTGCACATTATGGGCAATGGCGCGCACGTCATACATTGGCTAGCACAGGCGCTACAGGCACACTCGCAACCATCCACCTTGGCACTGAGGGAGCGTTGGGCGGCGGACAGGGGCAGAGACTGGACAGACAAGGAGTGGGCGATGATACTGGCCAGCCCGACCAACATTCCACGCAACCCCCGCTTTAAAGTCATACAATACTACATTCTGCAGCGTGCATATCTCACACCTGAAAAGATTAACAGATATTTCTTGCGGACTGACGCACTTTGCCAGCGGTGCTCTCTGCCGGGAGCGGACCTCTTACATATGCTATGGCACTGTCCTGATGTACAGGCATACTGGAACGGCGTACTGTCACTACTTGAGCGCGGCGCTGAGGCACGACTACCGCGCACGTGGGATGCATGCATATTAGGCTTATATAAACGCACAAAGGCGAACAAAGCACCGGCACGCTTTTGGGACATGGGTCTCAAAACGGCCAAACGCTTGCTCACCAAGCATTGGAAGGCAGCGACCCCCCCCCGCACATCAGACATTGGAAGGCCTCCTTTGTTAACTGGGCGCAGGCGGAGAGTGCGGTGCTTCTCCGTGAGGAAACTGCAGGGCTCCGGAAGTTCCCCATCGCCCAGCTTTGGGATGACCTCCTCACAGCCTTCCAGGTGGCCTGCTGGGATCGGGGGATAACCTGAGTCTTTGGAGGACACCACTGCCTTGCTAGCTGGGTGACGACATCCCTGAGACCATGACAGAGTTGGCTCCCGGCCCCCTCTGCTTGCCCCCTAGTGCCTCTCACCTTTACCCGATAGGGGATTGCTGTCGGGTATCATTTGTGATACGACCATGGCGCGCGCGCGGGGATTGCTGCTGCTGTTGCGGTCTGAAGCAGCGCGCACAGTACACAGTACCCGGGTACGGGCTCCAATGAAGGGATATGATCACTCCACCCTACTCAGAAGCTCCCTCCTACGATACAGAGGAATGCCTTATCCATACGGGAAAAAGACTGCGGGTGCAGACGCTGCGAGACTTCGGCCGTTCTGACAGCCTCCTCTCCCCCCCCCTCCCCCCCCCCCCTCTGGCCTGCGGCTTAACGCACCTCTCGCGTGACCCGGCTGCGCCCCACTTGGCAGCTGCTGTCCCCTCCACTTCTAACGCAGAATGATCTCCTCCTCCCCCCTCCCCCCTTCCCCTTGCCCCCACCCGAGTTTACGACCCTAATCCTGAAACCTTCCATAGCACTACACACACTGGGAGCAGTCTGGTTGTTGGTTACGCTCCCTAACCGAACCCTTATCTAACCAAAGAGAACAACTGTTGAAAGTGTTATCCGGCGCCCCCGAGGCGTGGACCTACCTAGCGTGCCCTGAAGAGTACTGATGAGGCAGCAATGATGAGCACTACGCGCAGGAGGCGGTTACGCCCGGAAAACACGGAACATCCCCACTCGAAGCGCACAGCGTTGCGTACCAGACATACACAGGTACTCGACGGCTCGGGGAGCACGCCGCTGGGGGGACGATAGCGAGATGAGTACCGCGCTTATGGAGCTGAATTGCGAAGCTGCGCACTGGGCTCGTCGGATATAAACGCTGGCGTATATGTCTTTGTGAGCTATACTGCAACCTCCTTGCCGCGCTCCAGCCTACACCATGAACAGGACACCAGTGCTCCGCTGCCCCGGAGACCTTGGCATTTGGGGGTAGACTCGATGCCTTGCGCGACTCCCCCTACGGGCCTGGGTGTCAACCGAAGACGCCGCATTGTGGGCTGGAACACAGCGCCATCTTCTATTGCAGGTACTGCGCGTCAGATGCACCACAACAAAATACAGAAAAGCACCATAGATCCACTTTTACACGATGTACGCACCTAATTTCTATACAAATGTTCACCTGTGTATCGCCGCCGGACCTCCGGGTTGCCGGCTGAATGGCTGTGTCTTACCACCCGGACATGTGTATCTTTGTCTCGCTGACCCGATACTTTGATTAGTGAACGTACATTGTAAAAATGATGCAACTGCGGTTAATAAAGGTTTTAAAAAAAAGAAAAAAAAAAGACCACCTGCCAGATACAGTGGCTGCAGCATCTGAAAACGTGTGAGCCTTTACATTGACCTCAGTGCTTGCATGACAATTTGATTCGTTCACTTTAGTATCTATGGGTGGTTGAACCCATTGAGTCCAATCCAAGCAAGACCTTGTCCTTTTCCTTTGACTAATTATCTGAGCTTGTTGGTAAGATAATCTGACAACATTCCGTACATTCCAACAACCTTTGTTTTCCAGTAAAACAGATCCTTTACAAACCTTGACCACTTTAGTTGAAGAAGAAAAAAACTATTCCCCCTCTCTCACGATGACTGGTTTCTTGATCAAAACAAAATCTCCAACTTTGGGAACACTGTCACTACTGATAGAATTGCATTTGGTCTGTAACATTTTAGCTTGTTTCATTTCAACTCTGGGTAAAGCCTTCTCTTTAATAGCTAACTTAATATCTGGTTACTTGACCCCCAGCTGATCTTTTAACCAATTAGGAAACAACACAGAATGAGATTTTCTTCCTCTTAACATAAGAAATGGGGTAACCCCTGTGGTGCAATGTGGAGAAGTGTTGTATTCCCAGATTTTTTCTTTAAGGGAAGATTTGACATCCAAACCATCTGAAATGGCCATTTGTATGCCTTCTTTTATTATCTTGTTTCCCATCTTGATGAGCCCATTGGAGGATGGCGAATATAGAGCAGCTCGCAAATGTTTGATGTCTCATTTGGACAGAATCAAAATGTGATCCATTATCAGCAACTAAAGACCCAGGAGAATCTTCTTTAGAAAATACCTGCTCTAAGAACTTGATCACTGAGTCAGATGAGGAAGAGTTTGTTAATGAAAATAACAACCACTTGAAAAAATAATCCACTAACAGGATATCATATTTCATTTCCACAGGTAAACTATGGTCCTGAAAAATCACGACCAAATTTATCCCAAGGTGCATCAGGAGGCAGAACTGTATGTAGGATACCTTTACTTAACTTCCAGTGTTTATCTGATAGAAGATACTCAGGCACTTATCTACTGTCAGCTTTACCAGGCTTTCTAAGGAATGCCACCAATAGTGCTCCTTGGTGCACATACATGTCTTAGTAGTGCCCAGATGCCGTTTATGCACTTTGACAATAATGAAAGGTCACATTTTTGATGGAGGAACATGCAAATCACCTCTCATAATCATACCGTCAACCAAAGAAAGTTCACTGAATACTTGTGCATAGATTTTCAATTCATTGTGTAAGCACTGAACAAGAGGCCAACCCACAGTAATATATGTGCCAACTTGTTTCAATGTTTCATCTTTTTGACATGCTCTTTTCCACTCCTCAGCAGAGAAAATAACATCATCATCTTGCAGAGCATAAATGGCATAAACGGTGGCTACACACTCAATCGTTATTACATTCATCATCAAAATCAGGCAAAGGCGTGCGACAGAGACAATCAGCCCTAAAGTTCCTCCCACCTGGCACATGACTAATGGTAAATGTATATTCATGTAGCTTAGATACGAGTCTGGTTAATCCAGCTAATATATTGCTGTGGACGCCTCCTGTAAATATGGAGACTAAAGGTTTGTGGTCAGTGTGAAGTTCAAACCATCTACCCCACACATACATTTTGAACTTTTGTACTGCCCAGATGCATGCTAGACCCTCACTTCTATGGTGCTGTATTGCTTCTAAAAACTTCTAAGTGATCTGGAGGCAAACACAAATGTTTGCTCTCTACCATCTATTGTTCGACTCAACACTGCACCCGGACCCTGGAGGCTGGCATCTACTGTGCTTATAGAATAAAAACCTTCTCTGAAAGCCGACAAGGCAGGAGCTTGCACAATCAAATCCTTTACTTTGATAAAGGTATTTTGAACTTCGTCAGACCAATTGAATTTTTGACCTTTCCTGAGAAAAAGTTTGAGTGGTTTATCTGTAAGAGCATAGCTCGACACAAATCTTGCATAATATTCTGCAAGTCCTAGACATGAACCAAGTGCATCATGGTCTGTGGGTGGACTCCCATCCTTAATAGCTCTCATCAAAGACAACTTGGGTTTAATCCCAGACTCAGAAATAGTGTGTCCCAAATACTCTAATTATTGAGTAGCTAACTTACGTTTGTCTCTTCTGACAGTCATATATTTGTGCATGAGTATTGATAACACCTTGTCAAGCAAGATAGTATGTTCCTCCAAAGAACTGGCAAAAACTAAAATATCGTCTTGGTAGGTTTGACCACCTTTCATGTTAGCAAATAAAACATCCATACGTTTCTGGAATACACTGATAGCTGATGCCAACCCAAAAGGTAGCCTTAGATACTTGTAGGCACCAAAGAGCATGACAAAAGCGGTCAGTTCTTGAGACTTGGCATCCAAAGCAATTTTATGGTACGCTGAACTTAAATCATTGACTGAAAAACATTTAGCAGCTCCTAAATTAGCTAACATTTCCTGTATTCTTGGTAGAGGATGACAATCAATTAAAATGTTGGCGTTAGAGATCTCAAGTCGGCACATAGACCAATCTCGCCGGCTGTTTTGTGCAACCACAATCAGGTTAACCCATTGAGAAGACTCAAATGGCTCAATGATGCCTTGAGTGCACAAATCCTTCAGTAGCTGTTTGAGTTCCTCTCTGACAGATAAAGAAACCTGGCGAACTGTATGACAAAAGGTTTAGCATTGGGTTTAAGTTTGATTTGATGGACAAAACCCTTCATTGTACCAACTTTATCTAAGGAAAAGAGCCTTATGTTTATCTAAAATCATATTCAAAGGTTCCTCAATGCTACAAATTGATTTTTCTGGAACATCACCTACTCTCATTGGGTTGTCAGATCCAGGGACCAAGTATAAACCCATCTTGGCTAAATCTTGCCAACCAACAATGTTCTTGCCTTTGATGACAACATAAACCTTTGTGATTGTTTCCCTACCTAAACATTGTACTTTTGCATTGACAAAACCTAACCTGTCAATCGGTTTTTCACCAAATACTATTGGATTGACGTCAGGTGTATAAAGTGCTTATCATTACCCCATAAGTCAAAAAATGTTGTTGTGAGAAGTTGGCCTGGCAGATGCTGGTCACTAGTTACAGTAGCCACCTTGCACCAGTCCAATTTGACTCTTATGGTAAATAGGTTTAAGACAACCTTTTAAAGAAAGCTATCCTAGTGGTAGCTGTGGAGAGCATCCTTCAGGCTATGTCTCAGAGGAATGTAAAGCAGCTTGTTTTACCTTATAATCTCTTGAATTACCAAATGAAAGGACACCACACAGGTATATATATCAAATATATATGTATTTATTACTAGACACACTCTACTAATCTCTTTATGAGATTAGAAGCCAGATACACATTCAAAATTCAACGTTTCTCAATAAGTTAAGCACAAATATGGCTGGAGCCCTAGGGGCGTACCAGACCATATACTAAATAAAATGGTATAAGAATGTCGGCTTGCAAAATGACAAGGTCTAGGGCCTGGGGAATCTCTGGGGCTTCACTACTGCAGTGTTAGCAGATAAGTAACAGGCCCACGGGAGACACATGCAGTGTGTGAACACAGCCGCGGGTTCCCTATTGATAATAATGATGCAAGTCGCGGTTTGATTTTTAAAGTTTTAGGGTATTTCAAGGAAGTCTACAAGCAAGCCACTTACAAGGTAAGTACTTCGAGGGCCAACACACACTAGGGCACCGGAGTGCACGAGTTACCTCACCCAGGGAAGCCTGGTGCATAGGTGTCTTTTGGTGTCGGGTCGCGTCGCTGTTTTCTATGGAGACCAAAGAAGTCTTGCTGCTTGCGTCGACTGAAGAAGTGCCCGGTGGAATCCAAGGGTGGATTCAAGATGGAGGCGACCTTAAAATTGCTGCAGAGGTGCCCTGCTCAGGCAGAGGCACCCTCTCACATTGTAAACCAAGCACCCTGCCCTCAGGATTGATAGGGCCTGCCATGGGGGTGACTGATAGGTTTATATGTGTGTGTATGGTGAGCTATAGAAACCTATATCTCAGTGAGGAGTGCTACCATACCTCACACAGGCTGCAGTAGCAGGCCTGTGGTGTCAGATTGAGAATGCTTCCCAGGGGTGGTATAATACATGCTGCAGCCCCTGGTAGGCCTGTGAAGTGCCTATGCCCTAGGTACCTATGGTACCATATACTAGGGGCTCATAAGGTACCACAGTATCCAGTCACTAGTGCATCTAATATGCACTCCATGTCGTTTAGAGAGAACAGAGAGGCTGGGGCCCAGCCAGACTATAGCCAGAAACCAGTGTATACATCAGAAAAAAAGTGGGGGCAACATAAGTGCAGATCCTACTCTCCTACAGTTGTGCCACGTAAAATGGTAATGGGTGAACCACAGTCTGCCATAATCTGTAAAGGAAATTCATCAATTAGAACATCACAATTGGGACCTTTTACAGTTGTACATACCAAATTGCAGTCAATAGTTAAAACCACATTGCTGATTGACTCTGTACATGTGTCAAGTTCAACATCAATGTTGTTAATTCGTAGAGGGGCATTACTGCTTCTGCATACTGCCTGGAAATGATCTAACTTCTTGCATATGAGAAGGCGTACGGAGTTCCTATGGGGGAGGAGGCTGGATTGGCCAACACCCCCACCCTGAAGTGTAGGCAGGGTGTCTCCCAATTTGGGAAGTGGGGCCCTCACCCACCCGGTTTGGTATCATGCTTCATCATAGGACTTGCTCTTCGTCAGGTCGGCACTGCAATGCCTGACAGGCACCCTATGAGGTGCTCTCTAACTGAGATCTTTTTCCAAAGCTGTTAGGTGAAGTGCGGGTGTGGGGCCTCGTGGTGTAGATGTGTCAAGAATTCCTGTCATACAAGGGAAACACGCCCTTATGTAAACAGGAGAGCTGTTACATAACTCAAGGAAAACACGCCCTTATGTAAACAGGAGAGCTGTTACATAACTCAAGGGAAACACGCCCTTATGTAAACAGGAGAGCTGTTACATAACTCAAGGGAAACACGCCCTTATGTAAACAGGAGAGCTGTTACATAACTCAAGGAAACACGCCCTTATGTAAACAGGAGAGCTGTTACATAACTCAAGGAAAACACGCCCTATAAAGGGAGGAACCGGGAGGTACAACGCTGTCGGATATTGTGTTCACACCGACGTACCTGCTTCGTGAAGAGCAGTGTTCCGGAGTGGTGCTCCAGTAAGGCAAGAACGGAGGTAGGTCGAGTCGTTACTCCCTGGGCCGTGTCTTGCCCCATCGTCACCTGTGAAGGACCCGGAAGCTCTACCGGTCAACCATTGAGCTTCGCTTTTTGACTCGGCTGAGTCCAAGCGCAGTGGCGCTTTTGCTGGTTGGAGTCGTAACTCCCAGCCCGACCAGAGACACTGGGACTGCCAGCTGTAACGCACACCAGGAGGTGTTTGCCGCGTTACAGACTCGGAAGTCCACAGGATCGATCGAGCGGCTGCTCTCGGTTCAGTCTTCTTGCTTGTGATTGGGGTATCGGTGACGCATCACCAGGAGGTGACTCCGCGTCCCGGTGCAGTCTGAGGAAGAGGTTGAGCGGCTGCTCCCTTCAGGTAGAGACCCCGGCTGGGTGTTTCCCTGACTCCTCTATTCTCCCCAACACTCTTCGTGCCCCTCACAGCCTACCGATTGGCATTGTCGGCCATTTCATTTCTGCCCTCTGTTGGCATACGCCGGGACCGGCGTATATGCAGAGGACGGTTAGGACCATCCGTGCTGTGGGCTGGTAACGTACTTAGCCGGGAGGATTCCAGTGACTATAACTTTTGTTTATTCTTTGTATTATATTTGCCTTCATTAAAACAACTAACCCTTCACTAGTGGTTGCGTCCTCATTGTCGTGTCTGTTAAACGATCCTGAGACGTTCAGGGCGTTACAAAATATCCGACCTTAATAACACTAACTGTCTCCCGGTCGATAACAGACATGGCAACACTTGATGATGTGCTGGCTGCTTTAGCGGCCATGCAAGTTGAAGTGGCTGCCTCTAGGCAAGAAACAGCCGATGTAAAAGCCAGACTGGATGCTATCCAATTGGACCCGCTCACGCCCAGCACCTCCCTCACGAATCAGACCCCTGCGGTAGTAGTGGAAATGCCGGTAGCCATCCCCTTGGCGACACCAGAGAGGTACAGTGGGGATCCTAACACAGTGCAGGTATTCCTCACACAAGTGGCGCTACATTTATCGTGCAAACCAAAGGCGTTCCCCACGAGTCAGGCTCGTGTGGCTTTCCTTATATCCTATTTGGCTGGAAACGCGGCACAATGGGCCGTACCTCTGGTGAGCAGGGACGACCCCCTCTTATGTGATTGGGGTGCTTTTCGCGAGGAATTCCTGAAGGTATTCGACAGAAGGGCTGACTCGTACACGGCGGACCGTGAAATGCTTGAGTTGAGACAGGGATCCAACGACCTGGTGCAGTATCTCAACGCGTTCCGAAGGCTGGTTGCGGAAACCAAGTGGCCTGTTGCTAAACAGACGGCGCTCTTCCATCAAGGGCTGTGCGATGAGCTCAAGGACGCCGTGGCTCATATTGACCCTCAACCCAAGACATGTGAGGGCCTTATCAACCTGGTATTACGGCTGGAACATAGGCTAAGTGAAAGAAAGGGGGATCATGGGAGAAAAGGAAAATCCCTTCCATCCTATGTGACAGTGGGAAGTCCTGAAACTTCCACTGCATCCAAGGGAGAACCCATGGACATCGGCGCAATACGAGCGAGCCTCACAGCCACGGAGAAAGAGTCACGCCGTAAACAAGGATTGTGCCTATATTGTGGCAAAAAAGGCCACTACGTACGTGAATGCCCTGCCAAACCGAAGACGTCACGTTATCGGGCCAACCGGTCGGTAACAGCCGTGGTGGACATACCGGCGGAAAACTAGAGGACTCCAAGACCAGAGAAGGGGCATCTCGGAGTCACTCATCCATCCCTTCACTTTCCAACTCGGTCACTAAGGGACAACGACACCTGTTTATCACGGTGCACGTGGGAGTGCATGACCAGTGGATACCCGTTGTGGCCATGGTGGATTCAGGGGCCACTGGCATGTTTATGGACCACAACGAGGCATGCAGGCTAGGGCTAGTGCTTCTTCCCAAAGCTGTACCCGAAGACGTCTATGCTGTAGACGGAAGGCGATTGGTGACGGGGCCCATCGGGCAGCACACGGGGGTCCTTCCGATGAGATATGGGTGGAACCATTTGGAACAAATCGATTTTAACATCATCCGAGCGCCCCAATATGGCGTCATATTGGGATTGCCGTGGCTACAGAAACACAACCCCTTTGTGGATTGGCCAACACATCGCATCGAAATGACGTCACCGTATTGCATCCTGCATTGTGGAATAAGAACGGAATCCCTTGACGCAGATGTGAGCGGGAGTCAGACGGTGGCTACAGCGGCAGAAAAAGATGTGGCTCTCCCCCAGGCTTATCACAGTTTTGAGGATGTATTTGATGAGGTGAAGGCGGAAGTGCTACCACCACATAGACAGTTTGACTGCCAGATCGACCTGGTGCCAGGGGCCAGCGTTCCCAGCGGCAGGCTGTATGCCCTGACGGAGCCTGAAAACGTGCATCTCCGGGGGTACCTGGATAAACTCCTCAAGCTAGGATTCATCCGCCCGTCCAAGTCTCCGGCCGCCTCGCCACTCTTCTTCATCCCGAAGGCTAATGGGGAGCTGAGAGCCTGTGTGGACTTTAGGGCATTGAATGCGATAACCATAAAAAATCGGTACCCCTTGCCTCTCATCAGTGTACTTCTGGAACAGGTCAAGAAAGCTCGTATCTACACCAAGTTGGATTTGAAAGGGGCATACCATCTGGTGCGCATGAGGGACGGAGACGAGTGGAAGACCGCCTTTAAGACCAGGTTCGGCCTTTTTGAGTACCTCGTCATGCCGTTCGGTCTGTGCAACGCCCCGGCAGCCTTTCAGTACTTTTTGAATGAGGTATTCAGAGAGGAGTTGGATATCTACGTGGTCGTATATATCGACGACATCCTCATCTATTCGTCCAGTGTGGAGGAGCACGTACACCACGTCAAAGCTGTGCTCCAAAAGCTGAGGGAAAACATGCTGTTTTGTAAACTCAGCAAGTGTGACTTCCACGTCACATCCGTGGAATTCCTCGGAGTGATGCTGAGTCCAGAGGGACAGGAGATGGCAGAACGAAAGATCAAGGCGGTGAAAGAATGGCCGGTGCCCCAAAGCGTGAAGGACGTCCAAAGTTTCATTGGCTTCGCCAACTTTTACAGGCGGTTCATAGATGGATTTTCAGGAGTGGTGGCCCCAATCACACAGCTACTGAGGAAGTCCAAGGAGTTTGTCTGGTCCCCTGAAGCGAACAAAGCCTTTGAGGCCCTGAAAAGCGCCTTTGGTAAGGCGCCGGTGTTGGCTCACCCCGATCCGGATCTCCCCTACGTGGTGGAAGCGGACGCGTCGGATGTGGCGCTGGGGGCTATCTTGTCCCAACGCAACCACGACACAGGGGTGCTTCATCCCGTTGCGTACATGTCCCGCAAACTCAACGACGCCGAACGCAACTACCATATTGCGGAGAAGGAGCTTCTCGCAATCAAGGACGCCTTCACCGAATGGAGGCATTGGTTGATAGGGGCAAGACATGTGGTATCGGTGTACACGGACCATCGGAACCTACAGTTCATGACGGCCACTAGACACCTTTCTCCCAGGCAGCTGCGGTGGATGATCTTCTTTGCGGGGTTCAACTTCCGCATCACATATCGGCCGGGGACGGAAAACCGAAAGGCGGACGCCCTGTCCCGTCAATCTGCAGTTAAGGAACCATTGCCTGCGACCGAGCGTTCCATCATTTCCCCGAGGATGGTATTGGGGGTTATCCAACCGGATACTTTCCTGAGGGGAATAAAGAGAGGGATCAGGTCATTCGCATGGCGGAGGTGGCTCCTCAGTCACAGAGAATGGCAGCTGAAGGACGGGATACCCCTGAAGGGCAGGTGCCTATTGATACCCACGCCTAGGCTAAGGAAACAAGCATTCATCTGGTGCCATGACTCTCCATGCGCAGGTCATTTGGGCTTTGAAAAAACGGTGGCTAGCATGGGACGGCATTTCTGGTGGCCAACCATGAGAGTGGATGTCAGGAGGTGGGGACAGGAGTGTCCTACGTGTGCTACCATGAAGGCCGACCATGGCCGAACCCAAGGGCTCTTACATCCACTTCCAACCCCGGATAGACCATGGGATAGCATATCACTGGACTTCGTGGTGGGCCTACCGGTAGACCAGGGGATGACGGCAATACTGGTGGTGGTGGATTACTTGACGAAAATGGGGCACTTCATCCCCTGCAAGAGAGTCCCTACGGCCGGGGAATTGGCGTCACTACTCCTAAAGAATGTGGTACGACTGCATGGATTACCTGGGGTGATCGTGTCGGACCGGGGGTCGCAGTTTACTGCGCAATTCTGGAAGACTTGGTGCACTGCGCTGCATGTTAAGACCGCCCTGTCCACCAGCTACCACCCTCAAACGGACGGCCAAACCGAGCGCCTGAACCAAACGCTCAAACAGTATCTGCGATGTTTTGTGGACCAGGGCAGGGAAGAATGGGTCGACTTGCTATGGGTTGCAGAGATAGCCTATAACAACGCCACTCACAGCTCCACACAGTCATCTCCGTTCTATAGCAACTATGGCCAACATCCCAGGTTCTTGCCATTTCTACATCCGTTCAGAGAGGACAGGATTCCCGCCACAGCGGACAGGGTGGCACACATAAAAGACACATTGATGCACTCAAGGGCTGTCCTAATAGAGGCCAAGAGAAGATACAAGGCTGCGGCAGATAGGAAGAGAAGGCCCGGGCCACTGTACCGCACTGGAGACTACGTCTGGATATCCACAAGAAACATGAGGTTTCGAAAGAACAGTGTGTTCCATCCCAAGTACATGGGCCCCTATCGAATTACCAAGTGTATGGGTCCCGTGAACGTGAAGGTGTGCTTGCCCCAGTCATTGCGAATACACCCTGTCTTTCATGTATCATTGCTCAAACCAGCACCCTCCAAGCCGTCTGGGACACCTCGGCCGGTATGCGTGGAGTCGGAGGTGGAGTATGAAGTGTCGGGCATACGGGCGTCCAAATGGCGCAGGGGGAAGCTGTGGTACCTGGTTGCGTGGAAAGGCTATGGCCCGGAGGAGCATTCATGGTAACCGGCTGAAGGGGTTCATGCTCCGCGCTTGGTCTCCTTGTTCCATCGGCGTTTTCCTGCCAGCGCTGGACCCGTGGGGAGCCGCTGAGAGGGAGGATGTACTGTCAAGAATTCCTGTCATACAAGGGAAACACGCCCTTATGTAAACAGGAGAGCTGTTACATAACTCAAGGAAAACACGCCCTTATGTAAACAGGAGAGCTGTTACATAACTCAAGGGAAACACGCCCTTATGTAAACAGGAGAGCTGGTACATAACTCAAGGGAAACACGCCCTTATGTAAACAGGAGAGCTGTTACATAACTCAAGGAAACACGCCCTTATGTAAACAGGAGAGCTGTTACATAACTCAAGGAAAACACGCCCTATAAAGGGAGGAACCGGGAGGTACAACGCTGTCGGATATTGTGTTCACACCGACGTACCTGCTTCGTGAAGAGCAGTGTTCCGGAGTGGTGCTCCAGTAAGGCAAGAACGGAGGTAGGTCGAGTTGTTACTCCCTGGGCCGTGTCTTGCCCCATCGTCACCTGTGAAGGACCCGGAAGCTCTACCGGTCAACCATTGAGCTTCGCTTTTTGACTCGGCTGAGTCCAAGCGCAGTGGCGCTTTTGCTGGTTGGAGTCGTAACTCCCAGCCCGACCAGAGACACTGGGACTGCCAGCTGTAACGCACACCAGGAGGTGTTTGCCGCGTTACAGACTCGGAAGTCCACAGGATCGATCGAGCGGCTGCTCTCGGTTCAGTCTTCTTGCTTGTGATTGGGGTATCGGTGACGCATCACCAGGAGGTGACTCCGCGTCCCGGTGCAGTCTGAGGAAGAGGTTGAGCGGCTGCTCCCTTCAGGTAGAGACCCCGGCTGGGTGTTTCCCTGACTCCTCGATTCTCCCCAACACTCTTCGTGCCCCTCACAGCCTACCGATTGGCATTGTCGGCCATTTCATTTCTGCCCTCTGTTGGCATACGCCGGGACCGGCGTATATGCAGAGGACGGTTAGGACCATCCGTGCTGTGGGCTGGTAACGTACTTAGCCTGGAGGATTCCAGTGACTATAACTTTTGTTTATTCTTTGTATTATATTTGCCTTCATTAAAACAACTAACCCTTCACTAGTGGTTGCGTCCTCATTGTCGTGTCTGTTAAACGATCCTGAGACGTTCAGGGCGTTACAAGATGTGGACAAAGTGTGCAGTGGGGTAGTGTGTGGAAGGATAAAATGAGGTGAAGTGGTGCTCCAAAATGAATTTAATCTGCGAGCCCACTGGCCTCAATTAAAAACATAGAGAGTGTCACCGCTAATGTAATGGTCACAGGTGGCTAAATGTGAATGGTCAACATGCTTCTCACCTAAGGTGTAGGAAATCACGTGGTGATTCATCAGGACCAGAAATACTACACTATCTACACAGTGGTTGGTTACTCAGAGGTGAACCAAGCCCTCTACAACCTAGCAATGAGGTACCGTTTCAATGTATTTAAAAGGGACCAACCCAATTAGAGGTATGGTGAAGCTCCATTAACTGGCAGGTAGAGGAGTGCACGTTACAAAAACGTTAACGCCCTGAGTTCATCCGGAAACTGGTGCTGGGAACCTACCAATCGCTCCACCTGATCGGAAGAGCTCTTCCGGGTGTGTGAGGACCCCACTTCCCAAATTAGGAGACACCCTGCCATCACTTCAGGGTGGGGGTTTGGACCAACCCAGCCTCCCCCCCCCCCCATAGGAACTGCATACTCTTTTTCTTATATGTGTCTTTTGGGGCTCGTGGGCCGAACCTTAAAGCGCCCCAGATCCCTCTTTTTTAATAGTACTAACTTCTTGCATGACAAACATTGTTTCCCAAGTGCAGGACAAGCAGGGTGGTTTTTGGACCACACTGATAGCAGTATGATTGAGGTTTCTTGGTAAGTCATTTCTGAATAGCAAATCTACCTCTGTTATAGACTGCGCACAAAGTATCAGTTTCAGTGTTAGACAATGCACATGAAATGCAGAGTTAAAAACTTCATACAGAGTAGGGTTGCGGCAACTAAGAAGGCACTCTAGAGCCAGAGAACCAAGTCAGCAGAGCTGCTGTAGAGCCAGAGAAACCAGGTCAGCAGAGCTGCTTTAGAGGGAGAGAACCAGGTCAGCAGAGCTCTCTTTAGAGCCAGAGAACCAGGCTAGCAGAGCTTCTTTAGAGCCAGAGAACCAGGTCAGCAGAGCTGCTTTAGAGCTAGAGAACCAGGTCAGCAGAGCTGCTCTAGAGCCAGAGAACCAAGTCAGCAGAGCTGCTTTTGAGCCAGAGAACCAGGTCAGCAGAGCTGCTGTAGAGCCAGAGAAACCAGGTCAGCAGAGCTGCTTTAGAGGGAGAGAACCAGGTCAGCAGAGCTGCTTTAGAGCCAGAGAACCAGGCCAGCAGAGCTGCTTTGGAGCCAGAGAACCAGGTCAGCAGAGCTGCTTTAGAGCTAGAGAACCAGGTCAGCACAGCTGCTCTAGAGCCAGAGAACCAAGCCAGCAGAGCTGCTTTTGAGCCAGAGAACCAGGTCAGCAGAGCTGCTTTAGAGGCAGAGAACCAGGTCAGCAGAGCTGCTCTAGAGCCTAAGAACCAGGTCAGCAGAGCTGCTGTACAGCCAAAGAACCAGCTCAGCAGAGCTGTTGTAGAGCCAGAGAACCAGGTCAGCAGAGCTGCTCTAGAGCCTAAGAACTAGGTCCTGACTCAATACTTCACAAATCAGCAGTGTGTCATCTCGTTAGTTCTTTGTTACATTTGGAGCTAAATTACATTTAGCATAGCTCAAGAAACTAAATTTAACACTTCACAATGAAGCGATACAACATCCACCATTTGATTGAGCGATATTTATTTATTTACAACAATTTTTGATTGTATAAAAATTCGGCGCATGGTTGCTCCAGAGGGAACGTGCATAAGGTAAGGGTGCTGAGAAGTGAGTGTGTGAGGAGAGAATTTCCAAAGGGCAATAGAAGAATTGAGATAAGTAACAAAATAAACGGTTTACAATTCACCGTACAAGGTGTCCTGGTCACGTATCAATAAATATAGTCACAATTATCAGTACAGAATCCAATTCATATTTTAGCACGTTGGGTAAGGGACGTGTACCAGGCTCATTTGTGAGGGGGTGTCGACGTTTCGACCCGTCTTAGGGTACTCAGGTACTTTGATGCCTTGACCATGCGGGTCTTCTTCAGGACAACAAGGAAGGAGGGGCAACCTGACGGAGTCCTCAACTTGACTTAGGGGTCTAGCGTGAATCCAGGAGTGGTTCAACCATGGATCACTAGTGGCAATAATTCAAAGACCATGTGTGTGGTCCACAGACACTGGAACTGCAACGCGGACTCAATCCGTTCAGCAGTGTATCACAGGGAAACGGAATCAATTTAGGCATCTCATATCCAGGACAAGGGCCGTTCTGCAACGCGGACTCAATCCGTTCAGCAGTATATCCCAGGGAAACGGAATTCAGTTAAGGCATCTCATTTCCAGGCCGCTGGCCGTTCTGCATCTAATGCAGAGCGTGCTTCCCGTGGCGTCTCCGGAGCAACCATGCGCCGAATTTTTATACAATCAAAAATTGTTGTAAATAAATAAATATCGCTCAATCAAATGGTGGATGTTGTATCGCTTCATTGTGAAGTGTTAAATTTAGTTTCTTGAGCTATGCTAAATGTAATTTAGCTCCAAATGTAACAAAGAACTAACGAGATGACACACTGCTGATTTGTGAAGTATTTAGTCAGGACCATTGTTTGTTGTACTAATTCGATTCCCAGGTCCCTGCCTTTTTGGGACAACCCCATTTTTTGTAAGAACTAGGTCAGCAGAGCTGCTCTAGAGCCAGAGAACCAGGTCAGCAGAGCTGCTGTAGAGCCAGAGAAACCAGGTCAGAAGAGCTGCTTTAGAGGGAGAGAACCAGGCCAGCAGAGCTGCTTTAGAGCCAGAGAACCAGGTCAGCAGAGCTGCTTTAGAGCTAAAGAACCAGGTCAGCAGAGCTGCTCTAGAGCCAGAGAACCAGGTCAGCAGAGCTGCTTTAGAGCCAGAGAACCAGGTCACCAGAGCTGCTTTAGAGCCAGAGAACCAGGTCAGCAGAGCTGCTCTAGAGCCTAAGAACCAGGTCAGCAGAGCTGCTCTAGAGCCCGAGAACCAGGTCAGCAGAGCTGCTGTAGAGCCAGAGAAACCAGGTCAGTAGAGCTGCTTTAGAGGGAGAGCATCAGGCCAGCAGAGCTGCTCTAGAAGGAGAGAACCAGGTCAGCAGAGCTCTTTAGAGGGAGAGAACCAGGTCAGCAGAGCTGCTTTAGAGCCCAGGCTGCTTTAGAGGGAGAGCATCAGGCCAGCAGAGCTGCTCTAGAAGGAGAGAACCAGGTCAGCAGAGCTCTTTGGAGGGAGAGAACCAGGTCAGCAGAGCTGCTTTAGAGCCAGAGAACCAAGTCTGCAGAGCTGCTGTAGAGCCAGAGAAACCAGGTCAGCAGAGCTGCTTTAGAGGGAGAGAACCAGGTCAGCAGAGCTCTCTTTAGAGCCAGAGAACCAGGCTAGCAGAGCTTCTTTAGAGCCAGAGAACCAGGTCAGCAGAGCTGCTTTAGAGCTAGAGAACCAGGTCAGCAGAGCTGCTCTAGAGCCAGAGAACCAAGTCAGCAGAGCTGCTTTTGAGCCAAAGAACCAGGTCAGCAGAGCTGCTGTAGAGCCAGAGAAACCAGGTCAGCAGAGCTGCTTTAGAGGGAGAGAACCAGGTCAGCAGAGCTGCTTTAGAGCCAGAGAACCAGGTCAGCAGAGCTGCTCTAGAGCCTAAGAACCAGGTCAGCAGAGCTGCTCTAGAGCCAGAGAACCAGGTCAGCAGAACTGCTTTAGAGCCATAGAACCGGGTCAGCAGAGCTGCTTTACAGCCAAAGAACCAGGTCAGCAGAGCTGTTGTAGAGCCAGAGACCCAGGTCAGCAGAGCTGCTCTAGAGCCCAAGAACTAGGTCAGCAGAGCTGCTCTAGAGCCAGAGAACCAGGTCAGCACAGCTGCTGTAAAGCCAGAGAAACCAGGTCAGAAGAGCTGCTTTAGAGGGAGAGAACCAGGTCAGCAGAGCTGCTTTAGAGCCAGAGAACCAGGCCAGCAGAGCTGCTTTAGAGCCAGAGAACCAGGTCAGCAGAGCTGCTTTAGAGAACCAGGTCAGCAGAGCTGCTCTAGAGCCAGAGAACCAGGTCAGCAGAGCTGCTTTAGAGCCAGAGAACCAGGTCACCAGAGCTGCTTTAGAGCCAGAGAACCAGGTCAGCAGAGCTGCTCTAGAGCCTAAGAACCAGGTCAGCAGAGCTGCTCTAGAGCCAGAGAACCAGGTCAGCAGAGCTGCTGTAGAACCAGAGAAACCAGGTCAGTAGAGCTGCTTTAGAGGGAGAGCATCAGGTCAGCAGAGCTGCTCTAGAAGGAGAGAACCAGGTCAGCAGAGCTCTTTAGAAGGAGAGAACCAGGTCAGCAGAGCTGCTTTAGAGCCAGAGAACCAGGTCAGCAGAGTTGCTCTAGAGCCAGAGAACCAGGTCAGCAGAGCTCCTTAAGAGCCATAGAACCAGGTCAATAGAGCTGCTTTAGAGCCAGAGAACCAAGTCAGCAGAGCTGCTCTAGAGGCAGAGAACCAGTTCAGCAGAGCCGCTTTAGAGGGAGAGAACCAGGTCAGCAGAGCTGCTTTAGAACCAGAGAACCAGGTCAGCGGAGCTGCTCTAGGGCCAGAGAAACCAGGCCAGCAGAGCTGCTTTAGAGGGGGAGAACCAGGTCAGCAGAGCTGCTTTAGAGCCAGAGAACCAGGTTAGCAGAGCTGCTCTAGAGCCAGAGAACCAGGTCAGCAGAGCTGCTTTAGAGCCATAGAACCAGGTCAGCAGAGCTGCTCTAGAGGCAGAGAACCTGGTCAGCAGAGCCGATTTAGAGGGAGAGAACCAGGTCAGCAGCGCTGCTTTAGAGCCAGAGAACCAGCTCAGCAGAGCTGCTCTAGAGCCAGAGACCAGGTCAGCAGAGCTGCTTTAGAGCCATAGACCCAGGTCAGCAAAGCTGCTTTAGAGCCAGAGAACCAGTTCAGCAGAGGTGCTCTAGAGCCTAAGAACCAGGTCAGCAGAGCTGCTCTAGAGCCGGAGAACCAGGTCAGCAGAGCAGCTGTAGAGCCAGAGAAACCAGGTCAGTAGAGCTGCTTTAGAGCGAGAGAACCAGGTCAGCAGAGCTGCTTTAGAGGGAGAGAACCAGGTCAGCAGAACTGCTTTTGAGCCAAGGGACCAGGTCAGCAGAGCTGCTCTAGAGCCAGAGAACCAGGTCAGCAGAACTGCTTTAGAGCCAGAGAACCAGGCCAGCAGAGCTGTTGTAGAGCCAGAGAACCAGGTCAGCAGAGCTGCTCTAGAGCCTAAGAACTAGGTCAGCAGAGCTGCTCTAGAGCCAGAGAACCAGGTCAGCAGAACTGCTGTAGAGCCAGAGAAACCAGGTCAGCAGAGCTGCTTTAGAGGGAGAGAACCAGATCAGCAGAGCTGCTTTAGAGCCAGACAACCAGGCCAGCAGAGCTGCTTTAGAGCCAGAGAACCAGGTTAGCAGAGCTGCTTTAGAGCTAGAGAACCAGGTCAGCAGAGCTGCTCTAGAGCCAGAGAACCAAGTCAGCAGAGCTGCTTTAGAGCCAGGTCAGCAGAGCTGCTTTAGAGCCAGAGAACCAGGTCAGCAAAGCTGCTCTAGAGAACCAGGTCAGCAGAGCTGCTCTAGAGCCAGAGAACCAGGTCAGCAGAGCTGCTGTAGAGCCAGAGAAACCAGGTCGGTAGAGCTGCTTTAGAGGGAGAGATCCAGGTCAGCAGAGCTGCTCTAGACGGAGAGAACCAGGTCAGCAGAGCTGCTCTTGAGCCAGAGAACCATGTCAGCAGAACTGCTTTAGAGTCATAGAATCTGGTCAGCAGTGCTGCTTTTGAGCCAGAGAACCAGGTTAGCAGAGCTGCTTTAGAGTCATAGAACCAGGTCAGCAGAGCTCCTCTAGAGGCAGAGAACCAGGTCAGCAGAGCGCTTTAGAGGGAGAGAACCAGGTCAGCAGAGCTGCTTTAGAGCCATAGAACCAGGTCAGTAGAGCTACTTTAGAGACAGAGAACCAGGTCACCAGAGCTGTTCTAGAGGCAGAGAACAAGGTCAGCAGAGCTGCTTTAGAGAGAGAGAACCAGGTCAGCAGAGCTGCTTTAGAGTCAAAGAACCAGGTCAGCAGAGCTGCTCTAGAGCCAGAGAAACCAGGTCAGCAGAGCTGCTTTAGAGGGGGAGAACCAGGTCAGCAGAGCTGCTTTAGAGCCAGAGAACCAGGTTAGCAGAGCTGCTCTAGAGCCAGAGAACCAGGTCAGCAGAACTGCTTTAGAGCCATAGAACCAAGTCAGCAGAGCTGCTCTAGAGGTAGAGAACCTGGTCAGCAAAGCTGATTTAGAGGTAGAGAACCAGGTCATCAGAGCTGCTTAAGAGCCAGAGAACCAGGTCAGCAGAGCAGCTCTAGAGCCAGAGAACCAAGTCAGCAGAGCTGCTTTAGAGCCATAGAAAGAGGTCAGCAGAGCTGCTTTAGAGCCAGAGAACCAGTTCAGCAGAGCTGCTCTAGAGCCTAAGAACCAGGTCAGCAGAGCTGCTCTAAATCCTAAGAACCAGGTCAGCAGAGCTGCTCCAGAGCCAGAGAACCAGGTCAGCAGAGCTGCTCTAGAGCCAGAGAAACAAGTCAGCAGAGCTGGTGTAGAGCCAGAGAAACCAGGTTAGTAGAGCTGCTTTAGAGCGAGAGAACCAGGTCAGCAGAGCTGCTTTAGAGGGAGAGAACCAGGCCAGCGGAACTGCGTTAGAGTCATAGAACCGGGTCAACAGAGCTGCTTTAGAGCCAGAGAACCAGGTCAGCAGAGCTGCTGTAGAGCCAGAAAAACCAGGTCAGCAGAGCTGCTTTAGAGCCAGAGAACCAGGCCAGCAGAGCTGCTTTAGAGCCAGAGAACCAAGTCAGCAGAGCTGCTTTAGAGCCAGAGAACCAGGCCAGCAGAGCTGCTTTAGAGCCAGAGAACCAGGTCAGCAGAGCTGGTTTAGAGCTAGAGAACCAGGTCAGCAGAGCTGCTCTAGAGCCAGAGAACCAAGTCAGCAGAGCTGCTTTAGAGCCAGAGAACCAGGTCAGCAGAGCTGCTTTAGAGCCAGAGAACCAGGTCAGCAGAGCTGCTCTAGAGCCTAAGAACCAGGTCAGCAGAGCTGCTCTAGACGGAGAGAACCAGGTCATCAGAGATGCTCTAGAGCCAGAGAACCATGTCAGCAGAACTGCTTTGGAGCCATAGAACCGGGTCAGCAGAGCTGCTTTAGAGGCAGAGAACCAGGTCAGCAGAACTGCTCTAGAGCCTAAGAACCAGGTCAGCAGAGCTGCTCTAGAGCCAGAGAACCAGGTCAGCAGAACTGCTTTAGAGCCATAGAACTGGGTCAGCAGAGCTGCTTTACAGCCAAAGAACCAGGTCAGCAGAGCTTTTGTAGAGCCAGAGAACCAGGTCAGCAGAGGTGCTCTAAAGCCTAAGAACTAGGTCAGCAGAGCTGCTCTAGAGCCAGAGAACCAGGTCAGCAGAGCTGCTGTAGAGCCAGAGAAACCTGGTCAGAAGAGCTGCTTTAGAGGGAGAGAACCAGGTCAGCAGAGCTGCTTTAGAGCCAGAGAACCAGGCCAGCAGAGCTGCTTTAGAGCCAGAGAACCAGGTCAGCAGAGCTGCTTTAGAGCTAGAGAACCAGGTCAGCAGAGCTGTTCTAGAGCCAGAGAACCAGGTCAGCAGAGCTGCTTTAGAGCCAGAGAACCAGGTCACCAGAGCTGCTTTAGAGCCAGAGAACCAGGTCAGCAGAGCTGCTTTAGAGCCTATGAACCAGGTCAGCAGAGCTGCTCTAGAGCCAGAGAACCAGGTCAGCAGAGCTGCTGTAGAGCCAGAGAAACCAGGTCAGTAGAGCTGCTTTAGAGGGAGAGCATCAGGTCAGCAGAGCTGCTCTAGAAGGAGAGAACCAGGTCAGCAGAGCTCTTTAGAGGGAGAGAACCAGGTCAGCAGAGCCGCTTTAGAGCCAGAGAACCAGGTCAGCAGAGCTGCTCTAGAGCCAGAGAACCAGGTCAGCAGAGCTCCTTCAGAGCCAGAGAACCAGGTCAGCAGAGCTGCTTTAGAGCCAGAGTACCAGGTCAGCAGAGCTACTCTAGAGGCAGAGAACCAGGTCAGCAGAGCTGCTTTAGAGGGAGAGAACCAGGTCAGCAGAGCTGCTTTAGAGCCAGAGAACCAGGTCAGCGGAGCTGCTCTAGGGCCAGAGAAACCAGGCCAGCAGAGCTGCTTTAGAGGGGGAGAACCAGGTCAGCAGAGCTGCTTTAGAGCCAGAGAACCAGGTTAGCAGAGCTGCTCTAGAGCCAGAGAACCAGGTCAGCAGAGCTGCTTTGAGCCATAGAACCAGGTCAGCAGAGCTGCTCTAGAGGCAGAGAACCTGGTCAGCAGAGCCGATTTAGAGGGAGAGAACCAGGTCAGCAGAGCTGCTTTAGAGCCAGAGAACCAGCTCAGCAGAGCTGCTCTAGAGCCAGAGACCAGGTCAGCAGAGCTGCTTTAGAGCCATAGACCCAGGTCAGCAGAGCAGCTTTAGAGCCAGAGAACCAGTTCAGCAGAGGTGCCCTAGAGCGTAAGAACCAGGTCAGCAGAGCTGCTCTAGAGCCAGAGAACCAGGTCAGCAGAGCGGCTGTAGAGCCAGAGAAACCAGGTCAGTAGAGCTGCTTTAGAGCGAGAGAACCAGGTCAGCAGAGCTGCTTTAGAGGGAGAGAACCAGGTCAGCAGAACTGCTTTTGAGCCAAGGGACCAGGTCAGCAGAGCTGCTCTAGAGCCAGAGAACCAGGTCAGCAGAACTGCTTTAGAGCCAGAGAACCAGGTCAGCAGAGCTGTTGTAGAGCCAGAGAACCAGGTCAGCAGAGCTGATCTAGAGCCTAAGAACTAGGTCAGCAGAGCTGCTCTAGAGCCAGAGAACCAGGTCAGCAGAACTGCTGTAGAGCCAGAGAAACCAGGTCAGCAGAGCTGCTTTAGAGGGAGAGAACCAGGTCAGCAGAGCTGCTTTAGAGCCAGACAACCAGGCCAGCAGAGCTGCTTTAGAGCCAGAGAACCAGGTAAGCAGAGCTGCTTTAGAGCTAGAGAACCAGGTCAGCAGAGCTGCTCTAGAGCCAGAGAACCAAGTCAGCAGAGCTGCTTTAGAGCCAGAGAGCCAGTTCAGCAGAGCTGCTTTAGAGCCAGAGAACCAGGTCAGCAGAGCTGCTCTAGAGAACCAGGTCAGCAGAGCTGCTCTAGAGCCAGAGAACCAGGTCAGCAGAGCTGCTGTAGAGCCAGAGAAACCAGGTCGGTAGAGCTGCTTTAGAGGGAGAGATCCAGGTCAGCAGAGCTGCTCTAGACAGAGAGAACCAGGTTAGCAGAGCTGCTCTTGAGCCAGAGAACCATGTCAGCAGAACTGCTTTAGAGCCATAGAATCGGGTCAGCAGAGCTGCTTTAGAGCCAGAGAACCAGGTCAGCAGAGCTGCTTTAGAGTCATAGAACCAGGTCAGCAGAGCTCCTCTAGAGGCAGAGAACCAGGTCAGCTGAGCGCTTTACAGGGAGAGAACCAGGTCAGCAGAGCTGCTTTAGAGCCATAGAACCAGGTCAGTAAAGTTACTTTAGAGCCAGAGAACCAGGTCACCAGAGCTGTTCTAGAGGCAGAGAACAGGGTCAGCAGAGCTGCTTTAGAGAGAGAGAACCAGGTCAGCAGAGCTGCTTTAGAGCCAAAGAACCAGGTCAGCAGAGCTGCTCTAGAGCCAGAGAAACCAGGCCAGCAGAGCTGCTTTAGAGGGGGAGAACCAGGTCAGCAGAACTGCTTTAGAGCCATAGAACCAGGTCAGCAGAGCTGCTCTAGAGGTAGAGAACCTGGTCAGCAAAGCTGATTTAGAGGGAGAGAACCAGGTCAGCAGAGCTGCTTAAGAGCCAGAGAACCAGGTCAGCAGAGCTGCTCTAGAGCCAGAGAACCAGGTCAGCAGAGCTGCTTTAGAGCCATAGAACCAGGTCAGCAGAGCTGCTTTAGAGCCAGAGAACCAGTTCAGCAGAGCTGCTCTAGAGCCTAAGAACCAGGTCAGCAGAGCTGCTCTAGAGCCAGAGAACCAGGTCAGCAGAGCTGCTCTAGAGCCAGAGAAACAAGTCAGCAGAGCTGGTGTAGAGCCAGAGAAACCAGGTCAGTGGAGCTGCTTTAGAGCGAGAGAACCAGGTCAGCAGAGCTGCTTTAGAGGGAGAGAACCTGGTCAGCAGAACTGCTTTTGAGCCAAGGGACCAGGTCAGCAGAGCTGCTCTAGAGCCAGAGAACCAGGTCAGCAGAACTGAGTTAGAGCCATAGAACCGGGTCAACAGAGCTGCTTTAGAGCCAGAGAACCAGGTCAGCAGAGCTGCTGTAGAGCCAGAGAAACCAGGTCAGCAGAGCTGCTTTAGAGCCAGAGAACCAGGCCAGCAGAGCTGCTTTAGAGCCAGAGAACCAGGTCAGCAGAGCTGCTTTAGAGCCAGAGAACCAGGTCAGCAGAGCTGCTCTAGAGCCTAAGAACCAGGTCAGCAGAGCTGCTCTAGACGGAGAGACCCAGGTCAGCAGAGATGCTCTAGAGCCAGAGAACCAGGTCAGCAGAGCTGCTTTAGAGGGAGAGAACCAGGTCAGCAGAGCTGCTTTAGAGCCAGAGAACCAGGTCAGCGGAGCTGCTCTAGGGCCAGAGAAACCAGGCCAGCAGAGCTGCTTTAGAGGGGGAGAACCAGGTCAGCAGAGCTGCTTTAGAGCCAGAGAACCAGGTTAGCAGAGCTGCTCTAGAGCCAGAGAACCAGGTCAGCAGAGCTGCTTTGAGCCATAGAACCAGGTCAGCAGAGCTGCTCTAGAGGCAGAGAACCTGGTCAGCAGAGCCGATTTAGAGGGAGAGAACCAGGTCAGCAGAGCTGCTTTAGAGCCAGAGAACCAGCTCAGCAGAGCTGCTCTAGAGCCAGAGACCAGGTCAGCAGAGCTGCTTTAGAGCCATAGACCCAGGTCAGCAGAGCAGCTTTAGAGCCAGAGAACCAGTTCAGCAGAGGTGCTCTAGAGCCTAAGAACCAGGTCAGCAGAGCTGCTCTAGAGCCAGAGAACCAGGTCAGCAGAGCGGCTGTAGAGCCAGAGAAACCAGGTCAGTAGAGCTGCTTTAGAGCGAGAGAACCAGGTCAGCAGAGCTGCTTTAGAGGGAGAGAACCAGGTCAGCAGAACTGCTTTTGAGCCAAGGGACCAGGTCAGCAGAGCTGCTCTAGAGCCAGAGAACCAGGTCAGCAGAACTGCTTTAGAGCCAGAGAACTAGGTCAGCAGAGCTGTTGTAGAGCCAGAGAACCAGGTCAGCAGAGCTGATCTAGAGCCTAAGAACTAGGTCAGCAGAGCTGCTCTAGAGCCAGAGAACCAGGTCAGCAGAACTGCTGTAGAGCCAGAGAAACCAGGTCAGCAGAGCTGCTTTAGAGGGAGAGAACCAGGTCAGCAGAGCTGCTTTAGAGCCAGACAACCAGGCCAGCAGAGCTGCTTTAGAGCCAGAGAACCAGGTCAGCAGAGCTGCTTTAGAGCTAGAGAACCAGGTCAGCAGAGCTGCTCTAGAGCCAGAGAACCAAGTCAGCAGAGCTGCTTTAGAGCCAGAGAGCCAGGTCAGCAGAGCTGTTTTAGAGCCAGAGAACCAGGTCAGCAGAGCTGCTCTAGAGAACCAGGTCAGCAGAGCTGCTCTAGAGCCAGAGAACCAGGTCAGCAGAGCTGCTGTAGAGCCAGAGAAACCAGGTCGGTAGAGCTGCTTTAGAGGGAGAGATCCAGGTCAGCAGAGCTGCTCTAGACAGAGAGAACCAGGTTAGCAGAGCTGCTCTTGAGCCAGAGAACCATGTCAGCAGAACTGCTTTAGAGCCATAGAATCGGGTCAGCAGAGCTGCTTTAGAGCCAGAGAACCAGGTCAGCAGAGCTGCTTTAGAGTCATAGAACCAGGTCAGCAGAGCTCCTCTAGAGGCAGAGAACCAGGTCAGCAGAGCGCTTTACAGGGAGAGAACCAGGTCAGCAGAGCTGCTTTAGAGCCATAGAACCAGGTCAGTAAAGTTACTTTAGAGCCAGAGAACCAGGTCACCAGAGCTGTTCTAGAGGCAGAGAACAGGGTCAGCAGAGCTGCTTTAGAGAGAGAGAACCAGGTCAGCAGAGCTGCTTTAGAGCCAAAGAACCAGGTCAGCAGAGCTGCTCTAGAGCCAGAGAAACCAGGTCAGCAGAGCTGCTTTAGAGGGGGAGAACCAGGTCAGCAGAACTGCTTTAGAGCCATAGAACCAGGTCAGCAGAGCTGCTCTAGAGGTAGAGAACCTGGTCAGCAAAGCTGATTTAGAGGGAGAGAACCAGGTCAGCAGAGCTGCTTAAGAGCCAGAGAACCAGGTCAGCAGAGCTGCTCTAGAGCCAGAGAACCAGGTCAGCAGAGCTGCTTTAGAGCCATAGAACCAGGTCAGCAGAGCTGCTTTAGAGCCAGAGAACCAGTTCAGCAGAGCTGCTCTAGAGCCTAAGAACCAGGTCAGCAGAGCTGCTCTAGAGCCAGAGAACCAGGTCAGCAGAGCTGCTCTAGAGCCAGAGAAACAAGTCAGCAGAGCTGGTGTAGAGCCAGAGAAACCAGGTCAGTGGAGCTGCTTTAGAGCGAGAGAACCAGGTCAGCAGAGCTGCTTTAGAGGGAGAGAACCTGGTCAGCAGAACTGCTTTTGAGCCAAGGGACCAGGTCAGCAGAGCTGCTCTAGAGCCAGAGAACCAGGTCAGCAGAACTGCGTTAGAGCCATAGAACCGGGTCAACAGAGCTGCTTTAGAGCCAGAGAACCAGGTCAGCAGAGCTGCTGTAGAGCCAGAGAAACCAGGTCAGCAGAGCTGCTTTAGAGCCAGAGATCCAGGCCAGCAGAGCTGCTTTAGAGCCAGAGAACCAGGTCAGCAGAGCTGCTTTAGAGCCAGAGAACCAGGTCAGCAGAGCTGCTCTAGAGCCTAAGAACCAGGTCAGCAGAGCTGCTCTAGACGGAGAGACCCAGGTCAGCAGAGATGCTCTAGAGCCAGAGAACCATGTCAGCAGAACTGCTTTGGAGCCATAGAACCGGGTCAGCAGAGCTGCTTTAGAGCCAGAGAACCAGGTCATCAGTGCTGCTTTAGAGTCATAGAACCAGGTCAGCAGAGCTGCTCTAGAGGCAGAGAACCAGGTCAGCAGAACTGCTTTAGAGCCAGAGAACCAGGTCAGCAGAGCTCTTTAGAGGGAGAGAACCAGGTCAGCAGAGCTGCTTTAGAGCCAGAGAACCAGGTCAGCAGAGCTGCTCTAGAGCCAGAGAACCAGGTCAGCAGAGCTGCTTTAGAGCCATAGAACCAGGTCAGCAGAGCTGCTCTAGAGGTAGAGAACCAGGTCAGCAGAGCTGCTTTAGAGGGAGAGAACCAGGTCAGCAGAGCTGCTTTAGAGCCAGAGAACCAGGTCAGCAGAGCTGCTCTAGAGGTAGAGAACCAGGTCAGCAGAGCTGCCTTAGAGGGAGAGAACCAGGTCAGCAGAGCTGCATTAGAGCCAAAGAACCAGGTCAGCAGAGCTGCTCTAGAGCCAGAAAAACCAGGTCAGCAGAGCTGCTTTAGAGGGGAGAACCAGGTCAGCAGAGCTGCTTTAGAGCCAGATAACCAGGTCAGCAGAGCTGCTCTAGAGCCAGAGAACCAGGTCAGCAGAGCTGCTTTTGAGCCATAGAACCAGGTCAGCAGAGCTGCTTTAGAGGCAGGGAACCTGGTCAGCAGAGCTGATTTAGAGGGAGAGAACCAGGTCAGCAGAGCTGCTCTTGAGCCAGAGAACCATGTCAGCAGAACTGCTTTAGAGTCATAGAATCTGGTCAGCAGTGCTGCTTTTGAGCCAGAGAACCAGGTTAGCAGAGCTGCTTTAAAGTCATAGAACCAGGTCAGCAGAGCTCCTCTAGAGGCAGAGAACCAGGTCAGCAGAGCGCTTTAGAGGGAGAGAACCAGGTCAGCAGAGCTGCTTTAGAGCCATAGAACCAGGTCAGTAGAGCTACTTTAGAGACAGAGAACCAGGTCACCAGAGCTGTTCTAGAGGCAGAGAACAAGGTCAGCAGAGCTGCTTTAGAGAGAGAGAACCAGGTCAGCAGAGCTGCTTTAGAGCCAAAGAACCAGGTCAGCAGAGCTGCTCTAGAGCCAGAGAAACCAGGTCAGCAGAGCTGCTTTAGAGGGGGAGAACCAGGTCAGCAGAGCTGCTTTAGAGCCAGAGAACCAGGTTAGCAGAGCTGCTCTAGAGCCAGAGAACCAGGTCAGCAGAACTGCTTTAGAGCCATAGAACCAGGTCAGCAGAGCTGCTCTAGAGGTAGAGAACCTGGTCAGCAAAGCTGATTTAGAGGTAGAGAACCAGGTCATCAGAGCTGCTTAAGAGCCAGAGAACCAGGTCAGCAGAGCAGCTCTAGAGCCAGAGAACCAGGTCAGCAGAGCTGCTTTAGAGCCATAGAAAGAGGTCAGCAGAGCTGCTTTAGAGCCAGAGAACCAGTTCAGCAGAGCTGCTCTAGAGCCTAAGAACCAGGTCAGCAGAGCTGCTCTAGAGCCTAAGAACCAGGTCAGCAGAGCTGCTCCAGAGCCAGAGAACTAGGTCAGCAGAGCTGCTCTAGAGCCAGAGAAACAAGTCAGCAGAGCTGGTGTAGAGCCAGACAAACCAGGTTAGTAGAGCTGCTTTAGAGCGAGAGAACCAGGTCAGCAGAGCTGCTTTAGAGGGAGAGAACCAGGCCAGCAGAACTGCTTTTGAGCCAAGGGACCAGGTCAGCAGAGCTGCTCTAGAGCCAGAGAACCAGGTCAGCGGAACTGCGTTAGAGTCATAGAACCGGGTCAACAGAGCTGCTTTAGAGCCAGAGAACCAGGTCAGCAGAGCTGCTGTAGAGCCAGAGAAACCAGGTCAGCAGAGCTGCTTTAGAGCCAGAGAACCAGGCCAGCAGAGCTGCTTTAGAGCCAGAGAACCAGGTCAGCAGAGCTGCTTTAGAGCCAGAGAACCAGGCCAGCAGAGCTGCTTTAGAGCCAGAGAACCAGGTCAGCAGAGCTGGTTTAGAGCTAGAGAACCAGGTCAGCAGAGCTGCTCTAGAGCCAGAGAACCAAGTCAGCAGAGCTGCTTTAGAGCCAGAGAACCAGGTCAGCAGAGCTGCTTTAGAGCCAGAGAACCAGGTCAGCAGAGCTGCTCTAGAGCCTAAGAACCAGGTCAGCAGAGCTGCTCTAGACGGAGAGAACCAGGTCATCAGAGATGCTCTAGAGCCAGAGAACCATGTCAGCAGAACTGCTTTGGAGCCATAGAACCGGGTCAGCAGAGCTGCTTTAGAGGCAGAGAACCAGGTCAGCAGAACTGCTCTAGAGCCTAAGAACCAGGTCAGCAGAGCTGCTCTAGAGCCAGAGAACCAGGTCAGCAGAACTGCTTTAGAGCCATAGAACTGGGTCAGCAGAGCTGCTTTACAGTCAAAGAACCAGGTCAGCAGAGCTTTTGTAGAGCCAGAGAACCAGGTCAGCAGAGGTGCTCTAAAGCCTAAGAACTAGGTCAGCAGAGCTGCTCTAGAGCCAGAGAACCAGGTCAGCAGAGCTGCTGTAGAGCCAGAGAAACCTGGTCAGAAGAGCTGCTTTAGAGGGAGAGAACCAGGTCAGCAGAGCTGCTTTAGAGCCAGAGAACCAGGCCAGCAGAGCTGCTTTAGAGCCAGAGAACCAGGTCAGCAGAGCTGCTTTAGAGCTAGAGAACCAGGTCAGCAGAGCTGCTCTAGAGCCAGAGAACCAGGTCAGCAGAGCTGCTTTAGAGCCAGAGAACCAGGTCACCAGAGCTGCTTTAGAGCCAGAGAACCAGGTCAGCAGAGCTGCTCTAGAGCCTATGAACCAGGTCAGCAGAGCTGCTCTAGAGCCAGAGAACCAGGTCAGCAGAGCTGCTGTAGAGCCAGAGAAACCAGGTCAGTAGAGCTGCTTTAGAGGGAGAGCATCAGGTCAGCAGAGCTGCTCTAGAAGGAGAGAACCAGGTCAGCAGAGCTCTTTAGAGGGAGAGAACCAGGTCAGCAGAGCTGCTTTAGAGCCAGAGAACCAGGTCAGCAGAGCTGCTCTAGAGCCAGAGAACCAGGTCAGCAGAGCTCCTTAAGAGCCAGAGAACCAGGTCAGCAGAGCTGCTTTAGAGCCAGAGAACCAGGTCAGCAGAGCTGCTCTAGAGGCAGAGAACCAGGTCAGCAGAGCTGCTTTAGAGGGAGAGAACCAGGTCAGCAGAGCTGCTTTAGAGCCAGAGAACCAGGTCAGCGGAGCTGCTCTAGGGCCAGAGAAACCAGGCCAGCAGAGCTGCTTTAGAGGGGGAGAACCAGGTCAGCAGAGCTGCTTTAGAGCCAGAGAACCAGGTTAGCAGAGCTGCTCTAGAGCCAGAGAACCAGGTCAGCAGAGCTGCTTTGAGCCATAGAACCAGGTCAGCAGAGCTGCTCTAGAGGCAGAGAACCTGGTCAGCAGAGCCGATTTAGAGGGAGAGAACCAGGTCAGCAGAGCTGCTTTAGAGCCAGAGAACCAGCTCAGCAGAGCTGCTCTAGAGCCAGAGACCAGGTCAGCAGAGCTGCTTTAGAGCCATAGACCCAGGTCAGCAGAGCAGCTTTAGAGCCAGAGAACCAGTTCAGCAGAGGTGCCCTAGAGCCTAAGAACCAGGTCAGCAGAGCTGCTCTAGAGCCAGAGAACCAGGTCAGCAGAGCGGCTGTAGAGCCAGAGAAACCAGGTCAGTAGAGCTGCTTTAGAGCGAGAGAACCAGGTCAGCAGAGCTGCTTTAGAGGGAGAGAACCAGGTCAGCAGAACTGCTTTTGAGCCAAGGGACCAGGTCAGCAGAGCTGCTCTAGAGCCAGAGAACCAGGTCAGCAGAACTGCTTTAGAGCCAGAGAACCAGGTCAGCAGAGCTGTTGTAGAGCCAGAGAACCAGGTCAGCAGAGCTGATCTAGAGCCAGAGAACCAGGTCAGCAGAGCTGCTCTAGAGCCAGAGAAACAAGTCAGCAGAGCTGGTGTAGAGCCAGAGAAACCAGGTCAGTGGAGCTGCTTTAGAGCGAGAGAACCAGGTCAGCAGAGCTGCTTTAGAGGGAGAGAACCTGGTCAGCAGAACTGCTTTTGGCCAAGGGACCAGGTCAGCAGAGCTGCTCTAGAGCCAGAGAACCAGGTCAGCAGAACTGCGTTAGAGCCATAGAACCGGGTCAACAGAGCTGCTTTAGAGCCAGAGAACCAGGTCAGCAGAGCTGCTGTAGAGCCAGAGAAACCAGGTCAGCAGAGCTGCTTTAGAGCCAGAGAACCAGGCCAGCAGAGCTGCTTTAGAGCCAGAGAACCAGGTCAGCAGAGCTGCTTTAGAGCCAGAGAACCAGGTCAGCAGAGCTGCTCTAGAGCCTAAGAACCAGGTCAGCAGAGCTGCTCTAGACGGAGAGACCCAGGTCAGCAGAGATGCTCTAGAGCCAGAGAACCAGGTCAGCAGAGCTGCTTTAGAGGGAGAGAACCAGGTCAGCAGAGCTGCTTTAGAGCCAGAGAACCAGGTCAGCGGAGCTGCTCTAGGGCCAGAGAAACCAGGCCAGCAGAGCTGCTTTAGAGGGGGAGAACCAGGTCAGCAGAGCTGCTTTAGAGCCAGAGAACCAGGTTAGCAGAGCTGCTCTAGAGCCAGAGAACCAGGTCAGCAGAGCTGCTTTGAGCCATAGAACCAGGTCAGCAGAGCTGCTCTAGAGGCAGAGAACCTGGTCAGCAGAGCCGATTTAGAGGGAGAGAACCAGGTCAGCAGAGCTGCTTTAGAGCCAGAGAACCAGCTCAGCAGAGCTGCTCTAGAGCCAGAGACCAGGTCAGCAGAGCTGCTTTAGAGCCATAGACCCAGGTCAGCAGAGCAGCTTTAGAGCCAGAGAACCAGTTCAGCAGAGGTGCTCTAGAGCCTAAGAACCAGGTCAGCAGAGCTGCTCTAGAGCCAGAGAACCAGGTCAGCAGAGCGGCTGTAGAGCCAGAGAAACCAGGTCAGTAGAGCTGCTTTAGAGCGAGAGAACCAGGTCAGCAGAGCTGCTTTAGAGGGAGAGAACCAGGTCAGCAGAACTGCTTTTGAGCCAAGGGACCAGGTCAGCAGAGCTGCTCTAGAGCCAGAGAACCAGGTCAGCAGAACTGCTTTAGAGCCAGAGAACTAGGTCAGCAGAGCTGTTGTAGAGCCAGAGAACCAGGTCAGCAGAGCTGATCTAGAGCCTAAGAACTAGGTCAGCAGAGCTGCTCTAGAGCCAGAGAACCAGGTCAGCAGAACTGCTGTAGAGCCAGAGAAACCAGGTCAGCAGAGCTGCTTTAGGGCCAGACAACCAGGCCAGCAGAGCTGCTTTAGAGCCAGAGAACCAGGTCAGCAGAGCTGCTTTAGAGCTAGAGAACCAGGTCAGCAGAGCTGCTCTAGAGCCAGAGAACCAAGTCAGCAGAGCTGCTTTAGAGCCAGAGAGCCAGGTCAGCAGAGCTGTTTTAGAGCCAGAGAACCAGGTCAGTAGAGCTGCTCTAGAGAACCAGGTCAGCAGAGCTGCTCTAGAGCCAGAGAACCAGGTCAGCAGAGCTGCTGTAGAGCCAGAGAAACCAGGTCGGTAGAGCTGCTTTAGAGGGAGAGATCCAGGTCAGCAGAGCTGCTCTAGACAGAGAGAACCAGGTTAGCAGAGCTGCTCTTGAGCCAGAGAACCATGTCAGCAGAACTGCTTTAGAGCCATAGAATCGGGTCAGCAGAGCTGCTTTAGAGCCAGAGAACCAGGTCAGCAGAGCTGCTTTAGAGTCATAGAACCAGGTCAGCAGAGCTCCTCTAGAGGCAGAGAACCAGGTCAGCAGAGCGCTTTACAGGGAGAGAACCAGGTCAGCAGAGCTGCTTTAGAGCCATAGAACCAGGTCAGTAAAGTTACTTTAGAGCCAGAGAACCAGGTCACCAGAGCTGTTCTAGAGGCAGAGAACAGGGTCAGCAGAGCTGCTTTAGAGAGAGAGAACCAGGTCAGCAGAGCTGCTTTAGAGCCAAAGAACCAGGTCAGCAGAGCTGCTCTAGAGCCAGAGAAACCAGGTCAGCAGAGCTGCTTTAGAGGGGGAGAACCAGGTCAGCAGAACTGCTTTAGAGCCATAGAACCAGGTCAGCAGAGCTGCTCTAGAGGTAGAGAACCTGGTCAGCAAAGCTGATTTAGAGGGAGAGAACCAGGTCAGCAGAGCTGCTTAAGAGCCAGAGAACCAGGTCAGCAGAGCTGCTCTAGAGCCAGAGAACCAGGTCAGCAGAGCTGCTTTAGAGCCATAGAACCAGGTCAGCAGAGCTGCTTTAGAGCCAGAGAACCAGTTCAGCAGAGCTGCTCTAGAGCCTAAGAACCAGGTCAGCAGAGCTGCTCTAGAGCCAGAGAACCAGGTCAGCAGAGCTGCTCTAGAGCCAGAGAAACAAGTCAGCAGAGCTGGTGTAGAGCCAGAGAAACCAGGTCAGTGGAGCTGCTTTAGAGCGAGAGAACCAGGTCAGCAGAGCTGCTTTAGAGGGAGAGAACCTGGTCAGCAGAACTGCTTTTGAGCCAAGGGACCAGGTCAGCAGAGCTGCTCTAGAGCCAGAGAACCAGGTCAGCAGAACTGCGTTAGAGCCATAGAACCGGGTCAACAGAGCTGCTTTAGAGCCAGAGAACCAGGTCAGCAGAGCTGCTGTAGAGCCAGAGAAACCAGGTCAGCAGAGCTGCTTTAGAGCCAGAGAACCAGGCCAGCAGAGCTGCTTTAGAGCCAGAGAACCAGGTCAGCAGAGCTTCTTTAGAGCCAGAGAACCAGGTCAGCAGAGCTGCTTTAGAGCCAGAGAACCAGGTCAGCAGAGCTGCTCTAGAGCCTAAGAACCAGGTCAGCAGAGCTGCTCTAGACGGAGAGACCCAGGTCAGCAGAGATGCTCTAGAGCCAGAGAACCATGTCAGCAGAACTGCTTTGGAGCCATAGAACCGGGTCAGCAGAGCTGCTTTAGAGCCAGAGAACCAGGTCATCAGTGCTGCTTTAGAGTCATAGAACCAGGTCAGCAGAGCTGCTCTAGAGGCAGAGAACCAGGTCAGCAGAACTGCTTTAGAGCCAGAGAACCAGGTCAGCAGAGCTCTTTAGAGGGAGAGAACCAGGTCAGCAGAGCTGCTTTAGAGCCAGAGAACCAGGTCAGCAGAGCTGCTCTAGAGCCAGAGAACCAGGTCAGCAGAGCTGCTTTAGAGCCATAGAACCAGGTCAGCAGAGCTGCTCTAGAGGTAGAGAACCAGGTCAGCAGAGCTGCTTTAGAGGGAGAGAACCAGGTCAGCAGAGCTGCTTTAGAGCCAGAGAACCAGGTCAGCAGAGCTGCTCTAGAGGTAGAGAACCAGGTCAGCAGAGCTGCCTTAGAGGGAGAGAACCAGGTCAGCAGAGCTGCATTAGAGCCAAAGAACCAGGTCAGCAGAGCTGCTCTAGAGCCAGAAAAACCAGGTCAGCAGAGCTGCTTTAGAGGGGAGAACCAGGTCAGCAGAGCTGCTTTAGAGCCAGATAACCAGGTCAGCAGAGCTGCTCTAGAGCCAGAGAACCAGGTCAGCAGAGCTGCTTTCGAGCCATAGAACCAGGTCAGCAGAGCTGCTCTAGAGGCAGGGAACCTGGTCAGCAGAGCTGATTTAGAGGGAGAGAACCAGGTCAGCAGAGCTGCTTTAGAGCCAGAGAACAAGGTCAGCAGAGCTGTTCTAGAGCCAGAGAACCTGGTCAGCAGATCTGCTTTAGAGCCATAGAACCAGGTCAGCAGAGTTGCTTTAGAGCCAGAGACCCAGGTCAGTAGAGCTGCTCTAGAGCCTAAGAACCAGGTCAGAAGAGCTGCTCTAGAGCCAGAGAACCAGGTCAGCAGAGCTGCTATAGAGCCAGAGAAACCAGGTCAGTAGGTCTGCTTTAGAGCGAGAGACCCAGGTCAGCAGAGCTGCATTTGAGCCAAGGGGCCAGGTCAGCAGAGCTGCTCTAGAGCCAGAGAACCAGGTCAGCAGAACTGCTTTAGAGCCATAGAACCAGGTCAGCAGAGCTGCTTTAGAGGCAGAGAACCTGGTCAGCAGAGCTGATTTAGAGGGAGAGAACCCGGTCATCAGAGCTGCTTTAGAGCCGGAGAACCAGGTCAGCAGAGCTGCTCTAGAGGTAGAGAACCAGGTCAGCAGAGCTGCCTTAGAGGGAGAGAACCAGGTCAGCAGAGCTGCATTAGAGCCAAAGAACCAGGTCAGCAGAGCTGCTCTAGAGCCAGAAAAACCAGGTCAGCAGAGCTGCTTTAGAGGGGGAGAACCAGGTCAGCAGAGCTGCTTTAGAGCCAGATAACCAGGTCAGCAGAGCTGCTCTAGAGCCAGAGAACCAGGTCAGCAGAGCTGCTTTCTAGCCATAGAACCAGGTCAGCAGAGCTGCTCTAGAGGCAGGGAACCTGGTCAGCAGAGCTGATTTAGAGGGAGAGAACCAGGTCATCAGAGCTGCTTTAGAGCCGGAGAACCATGTCAGCAGAGCTGCTCTAGAGGTAGAGAACCAGGTCAGCAGAGCTGTTCTAGAGCCAGAGAACCTGGTCAGCAGATCTGCTTTAGAGCCATAGAACCAGGTCAGCAGAGTTGCTTTAGAGCCAGAGACCCAGGTCAGTAGAGCTGCTCTAGAGCCTAAGAACCAGGTCAGCAGAGCTGCTCTAGAGCTAGAGAACCAGGTCAGCAGAGCTGCTATTGAGCCAGAGAAACCAGGTCAGTAGGTCTGCTTTAGAGCGAGAGACCCAGGTCAGCAGAGCTGCATTTGAGCCAAGGGGCCAGGCCAGCAGAGCTGCTCTAGAGCCAGAGAACCAGGTCAGCAGAACTGCTTTAGAGCCATAGAACCAGGTCAGCAGAGCTGCTTTAGAGGCAGAGAACCTGGTCAGCAGAGCTGATTTAGAGGGAGAGAACCAGGTCATCAGAGCTGCTTTAGAGCCAGAGAACCAGGTCAGCAGAGCTGCTCTAGAGCCAGAGAACCTGGTCAGCAGATCTGCTTTAGAGCCATAGAACCAGGTCAGCAGAGCTGCTTTAAAGCCAGAGACCCAGGTCAGTAGAGCTGCTCTAGAGCCTCAGAACCAGGTCAGCAGAGCTGCTCTAGAGCCAGAGAACCAGGTCAGCAGAGCTGCTGTAGAGCCAGAGAAACCAGGCCAGTAGAGCTGCTTTAGAGCGTGAGAACCAGGTCAGCAGAGCTCCTTTAGAGGGAGAGAACCAGGTAAGCAGAACTGCTTTTGAGCCAAGAGACCAGGTCAGCAGAGCTGCTCTAGAGCCAGAGAACCAGGTCAGCAGAACTGCTTTAGAGCCATAGAACCGGGTCAGCTGAGCTGCTTTAGAGCCAGAAAACTAGGTCAGCAGAGCTGTTGTAGAGCCAGAGAACCAGGTCAGCAGAGCTGCTCTAGAGCCTAAGAACTAGGTCAGCAGAGCTGCTCTAGGGCCAGAGAACCAGGTCAGCAGAGCTGCCGTAGAGCCAGAGAAACCAGGTCAGCAGAGCTGCTTTAGAGGGAGAGAACCAGGTCAGCAGAGCTGCTTTAGAGCCAGAGAACCAGGCCAGCAGTGCTGCTTTACAGCCAGAGAACCAGGTCAGCAGAGCTGCTTTAGAGCTAGAGAACCAGGTCAGCAGAGCTGCTCTAGAGCCATAGAACCGAATCAGCAGAGCTGCTTTAGAGCCAGAGAACCAGGTCAGCAGAGCTGCTTTAGAGCCAGAGAACCAGGTCAGCAGAGTTGCTCTAGAGCCTAAGAACCAGGTCAGCAGAGCTGCTCTACAGCCAGAGAACCAGGTCAGCAGAGCTGCTGTAGAGCCAGAGAAACCAGGTCAGTAGAGCTGCTTTAGAGGGAGAGAACCAGGTCAGCAGAGCTGCTCTAGCGGGAGAGAACCAGGTCAGCAGAGCTGCTCTAGAGAACAGAGAACCATGACAGCAGAACTGCTTTAGAGCCATAGAACCGGGTCAGCAGAGCTGTTGTAGAGCCAGAGAACCAGATCAGCAGAGCTGCTCTGTAGCCTAAGAACTAGGTCAGCAGAGCTGCTCCAGAGACAGAGAACCAGGTCAGCAGACCTGCTGTATAGCCAGAGAAATCAAGTCAGCAGAGCTGCTTTAGAGGGAGAGAACCAGGTCAGCAGAGCTGCTTTAGAGCCAGAGAACCATGTCAGCAGAGCTGTTGTAGAGCCAGAGAACCAGATCAGCAGAGCTGCTCTGTAGCCTAATAACTAGGTAAGCAGAGCTGCTCTAGAGCCAGAGAACCAGGTCAGCAGACCTGCTGTAGAGCCAGAGAAATCAGGTCAGCAGAGCTGCTTTAGAGGGAGAGAACCAGGTCAGCAGCGCTGCTTTAGAGCCAGAGAACCCGGTTAGCAGAGCTGCTCTTGCTGACACTGACTGACTGACACTGACCGACTGACACTGACTGATTGACACTGACTGACACTGACACTGACTGACACTGATTGACTGACACTGACTGACTGACAATGACTGACACTGATTGACTGACACTGACTGACTGCCACTGATTGACTGACACTGACTGACTGACACTGACTGACACTGATAGACTGACACTGACTGACACTGATTGACTGACACTGACTGACACTGACACTGACTCACTGACATTGACTGACACTGACTGACTACTCTCTACTCCTCTACTACTCTCTCTCTACTACTCACTCTCTACTACTAACTCCTACTCACTCTCTACTTCTCACTCCTACTCACTCTCTACTACTCTACTACTCTCTACTACTCACTCTCTACTACTCTCTCTCTACTACTTACTCTCTACTACTCTCTACTATTCACTCTCTACTACTCACTCTCTACTACTCTCTACTACTCTCTCTCTACTACTCACTCACTACTACTCTCTACTACTCACTCTCTACTACTCACACTCTACTACTCTCTACTACTCTCTACTACTACTCTATACTACTCACTCTCTACTACTCTCTACTACTCACTCTACTACTCTCTACCACTCACTCTCTACTACTCTTCTACTCACTCTCTACTATTCTCTACTACTCTCTCTCTACAGCTCACTCTCTACTACTCACTCTACTACTCTCTACTACTCACTCTCTACTACTCACTCTCTACTACTAGCTCTCTACTACTCTCTACTACTCACTCTCCACTACTCACTCTCTACTAATCATTCTTTACTACTCTACTACTCTCTACTACTCTCTCTACTACTCACTCTCTACTACTCACTCTCTAGTACTCAATCTCTACTACTCTACTACTCTCTCTACTACTCACTCTTGACTACTCTCTACTCCTCTACTACTCTCTCTCTACTACTCACTCTCTACTACACACTCCTACTCACTCTCTACTACTCACTCCTACTCTATCTCTACTACTCTCTACTACTCACTCTCTATTACTCACTCTCTACTACTCTCTCTCTACTACTTACTCTCTACTACTCTCTACTATTCACTCTCTACTACTCACTCTCTACTACTCTCTACTACTCTCTCTCTACTACTCACTCGCTACTACTCTCTACTACTCACTCTCTACTACTCACTCTCTACTACTCTCTACTACTACTCTATACTACTCACTCTCTACTACTCTCTACTACTCACTCTACTACTCTCTACCACTCACTCTCTACTACTCACTCTCTACTACTCTCTACTACTCTCTCTCTACTACTCACTCTACTACTCACTCTACTACTCTCTACTACTCACTCTCTACTACTCTCTCTCTACTACTCACTCTCTACTATTCACTCTCTACTACTCACACTCTACTACTAGCTCTCTACTACTCTCTACTACTCACTCTCCACTACTCACTCTCTACTAATCATTCTTTACTACTCTACTACTCTCTACTACTCTCTCTACTACTCACTCTCTACTACTCACTCTCTAGTACTCAATCTCTACTACTCTACTACTAGTTAAAAAACTGTACAAAATCAGTACAAAAAAATAGGTATAACTACTATCACACTTAAAAATTACCATTTATAAAACTTTTGAAATTCACTGAAAAAAACATAGGTTTCAGAGACGTTATAGTTAGAAATTAGCATTTAAAAAAGCTTTGAAATTCACTGAAAAAAACATAGGTTTCAGAGACGTTATAGTTAGAAATTAGCATATAAAAAACCTTAGAAATTCACTCGTACAAAACCATAGAAATTCCTCCGTTATAGTTAGTTCTGCTAACTATAACTCGCGCGCCCGTAATGCACTACTGATGATGTCACATATTGCATCATTCATGACATGGTCAGTGACATCACTGATGACATCACTGATGACATCTCAAATGACATCACTGATGACATCATCCACGTGACAATCTGATACACCTCATCATGCACTGACTAGTATAACCTTTCATCACTCACTGTAAAATACAGAGTACCATATTTCAAACCATTGACACACCAATACCAGTTACTACATACCCACTCACTGATTCCTAAGTCTACACACACAACTACCCATTCAACAACAGAATCATTTATACATGCAGTCACTAATTAATAGAACACTATCAAATGCACTTATACACATATATAGACATTGACACATCAGCAGTCATCCTACTCACTCATGAAAAAAATTAATCACACTTACATTTACTCACTTACACAATTATCCAACAACACCTCATTTATTCAAACACATATTAACTCATAGTTAATATGTTAAAAAATCACCATTACAATTATACCGTCATTCATATAGTTACTCTCACAATCACTGACTCTTACACATACTTATTTATATACACCAACTCTCACATACAATGCCTTTTATTTTCTTACGTTGTTGAAGATGTACAACTAAAATATATATTCGCTCACCAACACACAAATAAATACGCTCATTCACCCAAACAACTGTTTCCACATGCACTCTTAAACCTATACGCCTAGTCAATCAAGCATTCACACATCTATGCATAGAGTTACACACACACCATCCAACCACACACAAACTCAGTGTCCTATACAAATACTCACCCAACTAATCAATAACTAATATACACACTCAATTCAATTCAATTCAATTCTTGCTTTATTTCGATTTTGGTTGCAAATCATAAAAGCATACAATAAAATGATCATTCATAAAACATACAATGAAAATATCAAACCTAAAAACATATTATTTACAAGTTAAAAAAAGTATACCCCGCCTCCTCTTTTGTAAGAAAACTAAAAAAGGGGGTGGGCATATACATAATAACTATTTAGTCTTTAGTTTAGACAATTCACAACCAACAAAATACATCCATTAAAGTTAATAAAATGACATTAATTGATCTCCGCGCTATGTTAATCTAAATTCCTACGATGGCGAACAATACATTTCAGAAAACTAACTACTATAAATACCAACTGCTCTCCCTCCAGCCTCTGTAAAAAAAGTAAGGCTGGGCGACATTGTCTATAACCAATACGCCTCAGGAACGGAATAAGCCATTTTTTCCTGGATTGTGTATAAAATTTACAAAAAAGAATAGTATGTAAAGTCGATTGTGAAGAAATGTCATCACAGGAACAGCAAGAAAGTGCTTTCGCCCAGTTGTTTTGCGCTGGAAATGCGACCATTCGATGGAAGAAGTTCATCCTAAATCTAACCAATAGATGACGCTCGTAACTCGTGGTATTAAAAGTGCGGTACGGCTGTATTGTAGGTACCAATTGTATCATTAGACTGTGGGTAACAAAAGGTTTGGCGACTTCGCTCATCAGTCTCAGCTCCTCAAGATGGGCGAGACCTTTCTTTTTTAAGACCATCTGTGAGAAGTTGGCCAGGTATATGATGTTCACTAGTTAAAGTGACCACCTTGTACCATGCCAAGCAACCCTTATGGTGTGGTTGTAAGTCAACCTTTTCGGACCAGCTGCCCTAGTGGTAGCGTAGGCTAAGCAGTCTTTCAGGCTAAACTCGTTTAGGCATGTAAAGCAAGCTGTTTTACCATATGTAACCCCCTTTTATACCAATGAAAGGACACCACACAGATAAATATTCAAAATATATATGTATTTATTACTCAAAGTATCCCCTAGACTCTTTATGAGCACAGGCGCACAAATCGTTAAACAAGAAAGTATCACAATATACAGAAGTTGCACTTTATATGGATAGGCCCTGGTGGCCGCTCAAACCATATACTAAAATAGTGGTATAAGTACCACGACTAGGAAAGGTAGAAGGCCTAGGGCCTCTAGAATCGCTGGGCCTACAAGGAGCTAACTTCAGTTAGTGACCAGGAGGTCCACGGGTCGCGTGTGCAGTGAGGAATGTTACACGCGGGCTCCCATAGGTTTTCAATGGGTGCGTAAAAGTTCAAATGTTACTGCTAGAAGGGTCTTCTTGTTGAACTACGAAATCAAGACTTCAAACCTAGACATTAGAGATGTTACTCTACACTTGTGCACCGGAGTGCCAGCTTTACCTCACCCACAGGAAGCGGGTGCATAGGGCTCGAAGTGCGTCGGGTTTCGTCTATCTGTTCAATGGAGCCTGACGACAAAGATGCTGCAGGCGGTCGGTCCAGAAGAGATGGGGTGGATCCAAGGATGGATCGGAGTTGTAGAAGACCTGAAAGCAGAGGGGACAGTGTTCACAGTCACTAGCCAGTGACCGGCGTGGCACCAGGTAGGTACCAGGCGATGTCGGGTGCAAATAGGTGAAGAGGTGTAGCTTGTCTCTGCAGCCACGTGGTCCCTGAAGGTCAACGACGTCCAGGAGTCGGTTCACGAGCTGTCCCATGCAGGTTCTCGCTGTCAGCGGTGTCGGCGACTCAAAAGAAGCAAACAAGCCTTGGCAAAAGCAGGAGTCGCAGGAATCGAAGAAAGCTGTTAGCTCTGACCAGCAAGGTCAGAGGGGCTGCTCCTTTGGAGGGAAGCAGGGGCCAGTCTGGAGCAACCAGACCAGTGTCATAGTTTTTCAAGATGGTCACCAAGATGGCCACTAGCCAACAGGCCAGGGACCGGGCAGGCGCGTCGAGTCGCAAAGTGCAGAGGGGCCCCACGCAGATCGTGGAGATGCTGGAGGGCTCACCTTTAGTGCAGATGCTGCTCGGATGTTGGGCTTCTCAGGACCCAAAGCACAACTTGGAGGGGGCCTCTGTTGTTGCGCTTGCAGCTTGTCGAGTGTCTTCCAAGATGGCTGGCTCCACGTGTCTCGGTGCCTCCACGGGTTCCTTCTTTGCAGGGACTGTGTATCGGGCTGTGAGAGGTCTGGAGGTCCAGTTCTTGTCGGTCTCTGGGCTCGGGCTCCGGCGGGAGGCGGCAGCAAAGCAGACGTCGATTCGCTGGTTGGTGCTTGCGTTAGCAAGATGGTCACTCCCTGACCATAGGGGAGAATTCCTTCAGTCTTCTGTGCAGCAGAACGTCGAAGTTCCCGTCTTCTTCTTAGTGTTAAGTTGATTCCAGGATGTCTGAAGTCTTAGGACACAGCTCCTACCTTTAAGCGTATTCTAGGGGCCGGACTACCTGCTAGGTCCCTCCCTAAGGGTGGGACCAGGAAGGGGGGTGGTTACACCCCCAATCCTTTGTCCAGCTCGCCCCAGGTCCGGGGCTGGTGTGCCCCAGGACCGGTTTGAACTGGCATATGCACCGAGGCTCCTTGTGAGCCTCAGGCATGTCTGATTCTATTCAAGCCCTACCTGACCAATACACAAAATCCTGTCTGGGGTGGTGCTCGCACCTCCCCTGGAAGGAAACCCTTTGTCCACGTCTCCCAAGCTGGAAGGACTCCCAGCAGCAGGAGGGCAGACTTGTGTCGGTGGTGGCAGCGTCCATTTTGTGGAGCTGAGGCTATGTCTGATTTTACCCGGGTTTCAGGTTCTGTACATGTCGTGTCCCTCTAGAAGGGTGGAATGCTAACCCCGTCGCCAGAATTGGCGAGGGGTTAGTATTCCAATTCGTATGACACCTTACTCGACATGTTTTGATAAAGCCAAACCAAAGATAGCATTTAACCGCGAGGTTCATAATGCACTTAAGAGTATATGGTATGGCGATATCTGGAAACGGTAGAAGGAAGTTGTTCCGACCACTGCAGTCAGGCTCAGCTCATGCCAGAGCACCATCTCACATGAAACCAAGCACTCTGCCTTCAGGATTGTTAAGGCCTGCCATAGGAGTGACTTATAGGTTAACATGTGTCCCATTTAAGGTTAGGTGTAGGTATACTACACCTAAGTAAGAGGTGGATACACCAACTTACCCCTGCTGAGTGATCAGCCAGTTGTGTCAAATTGTTAGGCCAGGCCAGGGGTGGCACAATACATGCTTCAGCCCCTGGTAGGCCTTAGATACACCAATGCCCTGGGTACCTAGTGTACACTGGTACAGGGGCTCACAGGGTGATCCAGTTCCAATTGGTTATGCACCTATAGTGCATAGTGTCAATTTAGTAGACAGAACAGCAGGCTGGGGGTCTGATTAGCAGGCCCACAGCCTCAATATGTCAAAAACCAGTGAAGCAAAAAGCAAAAATTTGGGGTGACCATAGGATAGCAGACCCTACTCTCCTACACAACCCCCCCCAAACGCAGGGACATTAAACTAGCCTTGACCAGTCTCGTCTTCATGTCCTAAGTGGAAGTACCTGGAGAGGCCATCTGCATTCCCATGGTCTGTACCTGGCCGGTGCTCCACTATAAAGTCCATCCCCTGTAGGGAAATGGACCAGCTAAGCAGTTTGGGGTTTTCACCCTTCATCTGATTTAGCCACAAGAGGGGCTTATGGTCGGTCTGAATCTTGAAGTGAGTGCCAAACAAGTATGGCCTCAGCTTCTTCAGGGCCCACACCACAGCAAAGGCCTCCCTCTCAATAGCTGACCAATTCTTCTCTCTGGGGGTCAACCTTCTGCTAATAAAAGCAATGGGTTGGTCTTGACCATCTACATTAAGTTGTGACAGCACAGCTCCCACACCCAACTCAGAAGCATCTGTTTGGACAATAAACTCTTTGGAGTAGTCAGGACTTTTCAGGATAGGTGCAGAGCACATGGCCTTCTTCAGGTCTTCAAATGCCTTTTGACAGCTTACTGTCCACTGAACCTTTTTGGGCATCTTCTTGGATGTCAGATCATTAAGGGGAGTCACAATGGACCCATAGTTCTGAACAAACTTCCTGTAGTACCCAGTCAAGCCCAAGAAAGCTCGAACTTGAGTCTGGGTGGTTGGAGGAGACCAGTCCTTGATGGATTGTATCTTGCTCTCCAGTGGTTGAACTTGGCCTCCACCTACAAGGTGGCCCAAGTACACAACCTTACTCTGCCCTATCTGGCACTTAGTAGCCTTGATAGTGAGGCCTGCCTTTTGCAGAGCCTCAAGTACCTTCTTCAGGTGGATCAGGTGATCCTCCCAGGTGGAGCTAAAGACAGCAATGTCATCAAGATATGCTGCACAAAAGTCATCCAACCTAGTAAGGACTTGATTCACCAACCTTTGGAAGGTGGCAGGTGCATTCTTCAGACCAAAGGGCATCACCAAGAATTGGTAGTGTCCTCCTGGGGTTGAAAATGCTGCTTTGGCCTTAGACTCCTCAGCTAACCTGATTTGCCAATAGCCAGCTGTCAAATCAAATGTGCTCAAAAACTTAGCAGAAGCCAGCTTATCTATGAGCTCATCTGCCCTTGGAATAGGATGTGTGTCTGTCCTAGTGACAGCATTGAGTCCTCTGTAATCCACACAGAACCTCATCTCTCTCTTGCCATCTTTGGTGTGAGGTTTGGGGACCAGAACCACTGGGCTAGCCCAGGGGCTCTCTGAGGGCTCAATGACACCCAGTTCCAGCATTTTGTGTACCTCAGCCTGTATACAGTCCCTGACATGGTCAGGTTGCCTGTAAAGTTTGTTCTTCACAGGAAGACTGTCACCAGTGTCCACCACATGGGTACACCAATCAGTTTGACTAGGTATCAGTGAGAACATATGCTGAAATGATTGTAGAACTTGTCTACATTCAATCTGCTGATGCTCAGTGAGGTTGCCTCCAAGGGTCACTCCTTCAACTGAACCATCTTCAGGGTTCTGAGACAACAGGTCTGGGAGAGGGTCACTCTCTTCCTCCTGTCCCTCATCTGTAGCCATGAGCAAACCCATGTCTGCCCTGTCAACATATGCTTTTAACCTGTTAACATGGAGTACCCTGTGGGGACTCCTGGGAGTGCCTAGGTCCACCAAGTAGGTAACCTCTCCCTTCTTTTCCAGGATTGTATGGGGTCCAGACCATTTATCTTGGAGTGCTGCTGGGGCCACTGGCTCCAACACCCATACCTTCTGTCCTGGCTGAAACTCAACCAAGACAGCCTTTTGGTCATGCCAAGCTTTCTGTAAGGCCTGGCTTGCCTCAAGGTTTTTGGATGCCTCCTCCATGTACTCAGCCATCCTGGAGCGGAGACCAAGTACATAGTCCACTATGTCTTGCTTAGGCTTTTTGAGAGGTAACTCCCATCCTTCCCTCACCAGACATAGGGGGCCTCTTACAGGGTGCCCAAACAACAATTCAAAGGGGCTGTAGCCAACTCCTTTTTGTGGGACCTCTCTGTAAGCAAACAGAAGGCAGGGTAGAAGGATGTCCCATCTTCGCCTGAGCTTTTCAGGTAATCCTTTGATCATACCCTTTAGGGTCTTGTTGAATCTCTCAACAAGCCCATTGCATTGTGGGTGATAAGGGGTGGTGAACTTGTAGTTGACACCACATTCCTTCCACATAGCTGTCAAGTATCCTGACATGAAGTTGGTACCTCTGTCAGAAACTACCTCCTTAGGAAACCCCACTCTGGAGAATACACCCAGTAAGGCCCTGGCCACAACAGGAGCTGTTGTGGTCCTAAGGGGAATTGCCTCTGGATACCTGGTGGCATGATCCACTACCACCAGTATAAATCTGTGCCCAGATGCAGTGGGGGGATCCATGGGACCCACCATATCTATCCCCACTCTTTCAAAGGGAACCCCCACCACAGGTAGTGGTATTAGGGGGGCCTTTGTTGTGCCACCTGATTTGCCACTGGCTTGGCAGGTCACACAGGAGCGACAAAACTCCTTGGTATCTTCATTCATGTGAGGCCAGTGAAAGTGAGGGACAAGCCTGTCCCAAGTCTTGTTCTGGCCTAAGTGTCCTGCTAGAGGAATATCATGGGCCAAGGTAAGAAGGAAGCCCCTAAATTGCAGAGGTATAACCAACCTCCTGGTTGCACCAGGTTTTGGGTCTCTAGCCTCTGAATAAAGGAGCCCATCATCCCAATACACTTTATGGGTACCTTGAGCATTCCCAGCAGCCTCAGCAGCAGCCAGCTGTCTGAGGGGTTCAAGAGATGGACAGGATAACTGAGCCTGCCCCAAGTCAGCCCTGGAAGGTCCCCCTGTCCCCAGAAACTCAACCTGGTCAGGTTCAAGCTCTTCAGGGACAGTTCATTCAGGGTTCTCAAGATCATCCTCCTGGGAAGACTGATCATCACTTGGAGGCAGGGGGGAAGGCACAGCCTTAACCCTCCTGTTCTTCTTCTTGGTAGGTGCTTGGTCCATTGTTCCAGGATCCAAGACCTGAGGTTCAGTAAGGCACTTTTTGGCCTGTGACCTGGTCACAGCAAGGACATGTGGTGATATACCTAACATCTCTGCATGTGTCCTGTACTCCACTTCTGACCATAGAGAACTCTCTAGGTCATTGCCCAACAAACATTCTACTGGGAGGTCTGCACTAACCACAACCCTTTTGAGGCCAGTTACCCATCCCCACGAGAAGTTAACAATAGCCACACTATGAGAAGTAGTGGTATTGCTGGCATTGGTCACCAGGTAGTTCTCACCTGGTATGTACTGTCCAGGATCCACAAAGCCTGGTGTCACCATAGTGACACTGGCACATGTGTCCCTGTAGGCTTGAGCCACTTTTGTATTTATCAATGGAGTCTGTATGTACTTGCCCAGATTACTGGGGCTCACAGTCAGGGACAAATCCATGTCCCCATCACAGATCAAGACTGCCTGTGTAAGGGTTCTGTCTAAGTCAGAATCTCCTTCAGTTCCCATAGTGATTCCCACTACACCCTTTGTCTGGGGACCAACACTGCTAACAGTACTACTGGGAGCAGGTGCCTTAGGGGCAACAGTGTTGGGGGCTCCACCCTTCTTACAATCACTAGTCCAGTGAGTTGTATTCTTGCAAGATTTGCACCAGAGTTTCTTTGGACCTTCTTTCTTCTTTCCTTTAGATTGTTGGGACCCACCCTCATTAGTACTAGTTTGGGGCCCTGTTGAAGACTTCTGGTCTTTGGATTTCTGATCACCCTTTTGGTCTGTTTTCTTCTGATCACCCCCTTGGCCCTGGTTCTGGTTCTTTTGCTTAACCCTGGTTCTGACCCATTTGTCTGCCTTCTTTCCCAATTCTTGGGGAGAGGTCAGATCCGAGTCAACCAAGTGTTGATGCAGTTGCTGGTTTTGACAATTATTTAAAATGTGTTCTCTCATCATCAAATTGTACAATCCTGTATAATCAGACACCTTACTTCCCAGCAACCAACCCTCCAAAGCCTTAGTGGCACATTCAATGTATTCAGACCAGTCCTGAGTCTGTGTCTTCTGGGTATCTCTGAACATTAACCTGTACTGTTCAGTGGTTAAGCCTAACCCATCAACCAGGACACTCTTCAGGGCTCTGTAGTTTCTGCATCCTCCTCTCTAACAGTGAGGAGTCTATCTCTGCCTCTACCTTCAAAGGAGAGCCATAAGATTGCTGCCCACTGGTCCTCAGGAACCGGCTGCACTTTGCAGGCTCTCTCAAGAGCAGTCATCCACTTGTGGATATCATCCCCACTTTTGTAGGGGGGCACAACCTTGGACAGGTTCCTATTATCAAAGACCCTATCTTTGTCCGTCGGGACAATGCTGCCACCAGTGGGTATAGACCCACTCTCTCTAGGTTGCCTAGCCTTGCTCAGTTTCTCTTCCATCAGGGCTACTTCTACCTCCTGTTTCCTGATCCTCAGCTGGGCTTCCTGCATTCTGGCCTCATGCTCTCTCCTCTGAGGGCTGGTCATCCTTCTTCTGGAATGACCCTGAGAGCCTCTAGAGGAATGAGAGGCATTAGAGTCACCTGAGTGATTCCTCTGTCTCCCAAACCCCTGGTTAAGTCCACTAGGGAAATTCAATGGGGGGAACCCATTGTCATTCCCAACTAGTCTTAAGTTAGCTGAGCCAGGTATAGCACCTGGCACTGGGCTATTTCTCCCATCAGAATTACTACTACTATTAGACTCATCCCCCTTGTCATCCTTGTCCCTATGCTGATCCTCATCATCTGTAGTCTGATTCTCAACTAAGGGGCGACTGTTAGGAAGGGGTGCTTCAGTAGCATCTTCAGAAGGAGGGCCTCCTGTTCCAGTCCCTAAGGGGCCTCACTGGGAGGCTTTCTTGAGAGCTCTCTGATCTTCATCAGTTTGCAAGAGTTCTCTGAGTTCAGCAGAGGTAGGGTTCCTGGGCTATTTAAGGCCCCTGATATTAGCCAACTGCCTGAGCTCATTCTGGTTTAGGGTGGCAAAGATGGATGGTGCCCTCTGGGGGTCACTCTCGACAGAGATGGGTATGTTGGACCCCTCTGCCCCAGCCATTGCTCTTAAGTGTGGGTGGATGTGTTGCAACTACCTACACTTGGGTTTTCCTACTAAACCTATCTAGTATTTGTAGTCAGGGTGTGCTACTCCCTTTGCTCTACAACAACTAAGTTCAGTAAAACTTAAGTATATAACTAACTTGTTTTATATGTACCTACAGGTACCTGTATGATCTTTCAATTGGTAACAAAGAGATTACAGAGGTAAAACAACAGCAAGCTCAAATCCCAACCGCTGCTCACCAATGTGAGAAGATGGCCTGGTATATGATGTTCACTAGTTAAAGTGACCACCTTGTACCATGCCAAGCAACCCTTATGGTGTGGTTGTAAGTCAACCTTTTCGGACCAGCTTCCCTAGTGGTAGCGTAGGCTAAGCAGTCTTTCAGGCTAAACTCGTTTAGGCATGTAAAGCAAGCTGTTTTACCATATGTAACCCCCTTTTATACCAATGAAAGGACACCACACAGATATATATTCAAAATATATATGTATTTATTACTCAAAATATCCCCTAGACTCTTTATGAGCACAGGAGCACAAATCGTTAAACAAGAAAGTATCACAATATACAGAAGTTGCACTTTATATGGATAGGCCGTGGTGGCCGCTCAAACCATATACTAAAATAGTGGTATAAGTAACACGACTAGGAAAGGTAGAAGGCCTAAGGCCTCTAGAATCACTGGGCCTACAAGGAGCTAACTTCAGTTAGTGACGAGGAGGTCCACGGGTCGCGTGTGCAGTGAGGAAAGTTACACGCGGGCTCCCATAGGTTTTCAATGGGTGCGTAAAAGTTCAAAAGTTACTGCTAGAAGGGTCTTCTGGTTGAACTATGAAATCAAGACTTCAAACCTAGACATTAGAGATGTTACTCTACACTTGTGCACCGGAGTGCCAGCTTTACCTCACCCACAGGAAGCGGGTGCATAGGGCTCGAAGTGCGTCGGGTTTCGTCTATCTGTTCAATGGAGCCTGACGACAAAGATGCTGCAGGTCCAGAAGAGATGCGGTGGATCCAAGGATGGATCGTAGTTGTAGAAGACCTGAAAGCAGAGGGGACAGTGTTCACAGTCACTAGCCAGTGACCGGCGTGGCACCAGGTAGGTACCAGGCGATGTCGGGTGCAAACAGGTGAAGAGGTGTAGCTTGTCTCTGCAGCCACGTGGTCCCTGAAGGTCGACGACGTCCAGGAGTCCGTTCACGAGCTGTCCCACGCAGGCTCTCGCTGTCAGCGGTGTCGGCGACTCAAAAGAAGCAAACAAGCCTTGGCAAAAGCAGGAGTCGCAGGAATCGAAGAAAGCTGTTAGCTCTGACCAGCAAGATCAGAGGGGCTGCTCCTTTGGAGGGAAGCAGGGGCCAGTCTGGAGCAACCAGACCAGCATCGTAGTTTTTCAAGATGGTCGCCAAGATGGCCACTAGCCAACGGGCCAGGGACCGGGCAGGCGCGTCGAGTCGCAAAGTGCAGAGGGGCCCCACGCAGATCGTGGAGATGCTGGAGGGCTCACCTTTGGTGCAGATGCTGCTCGGATGTTGGGCTTCTCAGGACCCAAAGCACAACTTGGAGGGAGCCTCTGTTGTCGCGCTTGCAGCTTGTCGAGTGTCTTCCAAGATGGCTGGCTCCACGTGTCTCGGTGCCTCCACGGGTTCCTTCTTTGCAGGGACTGTTGATCTAGCTGTGAGAGGTCTGGAGGTCCAGTTCTTGTCGGTCTCTGGGCTCGGGCTCCGGCGGGAGGCGGCGGCAAAGCAGACATCGATTCGCTGGTTGGTGCTTGCGTTAGCAAGATGGTCCCTCCCTGACCATAGGGGAGAATTCCTTCAGCGTTCTGTGCAGCAGAACGTCGAAGTTCCCGTCTTCTTCTTAGTGTTAAGTTGATTCCAGGATGTCTGAAGTCTTAGGACACAGCTCCTACCTTTAAGCGGATTCTAGGGGCCGGACTACCTGCTAGGTCCCTGCCTAAGGGTGGGACCAGGAAGGGGGGTGGTTACACCCCCAATCCTTTGTCCAGCTCGCCCCAGGTCCGGGGCTAGTGTGCCCCAGGACCGGTTTGAACTGGCATATGCACCGAGGCTCCTTGTGAGCCTCAGGCATGTCTGATTCTATTCAAGCCCTACCTGACCAATACACAAAATCCTGTCTGGGGTGGTGCTCGCACCTCCCCTGGCAGGAAACCCTTTGTCCACGTCTCCCAAGCTGGAAGGACTCCCAGCAGCAGGAGGGCAGACTTGTGTCGGTGGTGGCAGCGTCCATTTTGTGGAGCTGAGGCTATGTCTGATTTTACCCGGGTTTCAGGTTCTGTACATGTTGTGTCCCTCTAGAAGGGTGGAATGCTAACCCCGTCGCCAGAATTGGCGAGGGGTTAGTATTCCAATTCGTATGACACCTTACTCGACATGTTTTGATAACACCAAAGATAGCATTTAACCGCGAGGTTCATAATGCACTTAAGAGTATATGGTATGGCGATATCTGGAAACGGTAGAAGGAAGTTGTTCCGACCACTGCAGACAGGCTCAGCTCATGCCAGAGCACCATCTCACATGAAACCAAGCACTCTGCCTTCAGGATTGTTAAGGCCTGCCATAGGAGTGACTTATAGGTTAACATGTGTCCCATTTAAGGTTAGGTGTAGGTATACTACACCTAAGTAAGAGGTGGATACACCAACTTACCCCAGCTGAGTGATTAGCCAGTTGTGTCAAATTGTTAGGCCAGGCCAGGGGTGGCACAATACATGCTTCAGCCCCTGGTAGGCCTTAGATACACCAATGCCCTGGGTACCTAGTGTACACTGGTACAGGGGCTCACAGGGGGATCCAGTTCCAATTGGTTATGCACCTATAGTGCATAGTGTCAATTTAGTAGAGAGAACAGCAGGCTGGGGGTCTGATTAGCAGGCCCACAGCCTCAATAGGTCAAAAACCAGTGAAGCAAAAAGCAAAAATTTGGGGTGACCCTACTCTCCTACACCATCCTTGAAACCTCACTTATTGAGGAGGGATTATGATAATATTTATCCCAACCCAAATCATGAAAAAAGCTCGCAATGTACCACAGCCACCTAGACTTGCGAGCATTGTCCATGGTTAGACAGTCGGACAAAATAGACTGAGAGAGGGTTGCTTTATCTGAGGACCAAATCCTACGCCATAATAAAAGTGGTTCAACTTTGGCTAGGTCCGTCACATGTGCAAGACCCAGCTCTGTATGACAAGCAGAGGTGCCGGTACTCCCAGGAACTGCAAGAAGAAACCTCAAAAACGAATTTTCAACTCTCTGAATGCTATCCGTACCCACAAAGCCCCAGAGACCCGCCCCGTACAAAGCCACAGATAAGCATTTGGCTTTATAGATCGCAATAATTTCAAGGGGAGCTCTATTTCCCAACTTCCTGGTAAAATTAACAAGGGCTGTAGTAGTTCTTAAAATAAGAAGTTTTCTTGTTTCTACTGCCGGTTTCCAGGATAGTTTGTGATCTATTGTTATGCCTAAATAGGAGTATTTTTTCGTAGTTGCTATTTTTTCTTGGTTCAGATACATACCCCTCATTTTACTGATGCTTTTGTGGCCAGAACTTGCCCTCATGACAAAGGTTTTACTGAACTTTATCTTCAGGTCAAGGCCTGCCATAAATGTGGAATATCTATCCAAATTCTTTTGAAGTTCACGGGGGGTACGAGCTAAAATGACGGTGTCGTCTGCATAAAGGAGTGCAGGTATTGGACGATTGTTCACCATTGGGAGATCCTGGGAGCCCTTCACCATCTCTCTTTCCAACCCATTAGTATACAATGTAAAGAGGAAAGGGGCCAGGACACACCCTTGCCTAACCCCTTTTTCTACTGGGAACTCTTCCGTCAACTCCCCCCCCACCCCGTAGCGAACTCTTGCTGTGGTATTTGCGTAAAGTTCCCTCATAAACTTGACCAGATTCAGTGGTGCCCCCATATCAACCAGTAAAGTCCAAAGTTTGGAATGGGAGACACAGTCAAAAGCGGACGATAAATCCACATAGACAATATACAGGTCTCCTCCTTTGATGTAAACATACTTGTCTATCAGAAGTGAAAGGTTTAGGGCCTGTTCAATAGTTCCCAAACCCTGGCGAAAGCCATACTGTAAGTCTGAAATGATCCTGCCATCATCCGCCCAGTCCTGAAGTTGCTCTAAAATGATTCGACCTGCCACCTTTCCTAAGGAGTCAAAGAGAGAGATTGGACGATAGCAGGTTACTGACTCCCGGTCGCCTTCTTTTAAAATGGGAACTAGAACAGATTTTGACCATGAAACCAATAAACCTATATTACAAGATGCGTTCAGGACTTTAGTTAAAATGGGGGTCCAGAGATCCGTTTGAGCTTTAAATAAATCGATAGGGACGCCATCTGGGCCCGGTGCCTTCCCATTTTTACTTGCACTCAGAGCCTGGGTGGTTTGTTTCAACGAGAACTGTAGATCAATAGGATAGACACTATCTATGTCATTCCGGGAGTTAGAGTTCTGAGGTTTTGGGTCCTGTGGTTTAACAGACTCCAGGCCAACTGAAAAAATCTTAGAAAAATGAAGAACCTATTCCTTTTCTTCTATTGCTAAATCTAACTTAGCATGATTAGTATTATCAGTTAAAAAGGGAGACTTGACCACTTGCCAAAAAGCAGCCGAGTTTTTGTAGGAGCAAGCGTCATGCAATTGGTCCCAGAGTTGGTTTTTTAGTTCTTTTTTCCTGTTTTTTAATGCAGAATTATAAGCTTTCCTTAATGATGTTATCTCGTGTGGGACCCTAACCAGTTTTCTCAATGCAGTTTTCAAATTTGAATAAGCGACCATGCAGTCATGATTAAACCAGCCCTTCCTCTTTTTTGGCTTTTGTTTTATTTCTACCCACAGAGCCTCATTGATCGCTTTAACGATCAGTTCAAAGTTGGCAATGACTTCTGTATGTGTAGTGTCAAGAGTAAGGCATTTCATAATGGAGGGATAGGCCTTCACTATCACTAGCTTTGTTATTTCCATAGGGTCTACTTTCCCCCACTTAAGCGCATATCCATTTAATCTGCTTAATACCAGGTTATTTTGTAATAAAATGGAACCCAAACCACTCTTCGGTTTATAGGTCAATTACAGAGAAATGCTGAGAGGATAATGATCGCTTAGCACAATTATGTGTCTAGTAAATCCTGCATCTATAGTCCTCTCACCATTTGAGACCAAGATGTAATCTATAGTTGTTAAGTATCCTCTCCCATGAAAAGTAGGGGCCAGTACTAAATTCTTATTGTTCAAGGTGTTTGCCTGAACCAGGTCTAGCTCGAATAAGGTTTCATTTAAATAATTACCTAGGGTGGAATGTCTAAAATGTGGGATGGGGTTTTCAAATTCGTCCAGGATGCCACAGATATTGTTATTGTCAGTAGTAGAGCATGGACCCAGGTTAAAATCCCCCCCCCCCCCAAATAATGATCTCTTCATTAGTTGTCTTCCTTGTATCGGTTATTAATATAGACCGGATCAAGGATACCAAATTAATTGCCACAACGTCAGGAAGGTTATTATAAAAGTTCACTATAAGGAAGCTGTCCCTGTTGTTTAAAGTCAGCCTAAGAATCTGAAAATTTGGATCCAGATTTATAGGCACTACTTCCGTTGTGTTAAGGAGGTTTGAAACATAAATTGTTAGACCTCCTTTCGCTCTCCCGGATATGGAGGGTTGGGCAGGTGTAAAATAGGTTTTAAATCCCTCCATGTGTATCACATCAATAGCCCAGGTCTCTTGAAGTGCTATGATGTCAAATTTAGAGCTGAAATCCCTCCATACGTCATTTGTAACCTTAGATCGTTGGCCTGCTATGTTCCAAAATAAAACTACAATACAGGGTTTTCTCTCCTCCCCTATACGTTCCTGAATATCTGGTGCGGATCCGGTAATAGAATTAGAATTTAGATCCTGTTCAGAAACAGGGGTAGATTCCACCTGATTCAAATCTATGGCCTTGCCCAATAGGTCAGTGGATGTGGCCTGATACCGTTTACATCTTGGATGAGAGACATGAGAGGCATAAACAGTATGGTTAGTATTTGCTTCTGTGCTTGTAGTTGTGGGAGGCACCTTTTGTAGACTGTCAACAGCATCCTTTGTTATACCTCTAGAGTCAAGTCAATCCACTCCCTCCAAACCTGATAATGCCGCATAGCAGTTATAGAGGGGTACAGGATGATCATCCTGATGTTGAAATATGGGCCTAAAGCGATCCTCTTGATATTGAAATAGGGACCTGAAACGACCATCCTGGTGTTGGGATGGAGGCCTAAAGTGACCATTCTGGTATTGAGTTACGGAGCTAAAGCGATCAGCCTGAGACTGAGATGGTGGAACAGAACAATAATTCTAATTTTGAGGTAGGGGCCTAAGAACATCATTCTGGCATTGATGTGATCTGGGAGTAGGGGCCTAAAACAATCCTCCAGATGTTGAGATGGGTGCCTAAAGCAATCAACTTGGTGTTTGAATGAGGACCTAGAGTGCACGTCCTGATGTTGGAGTAAGGGTCTAATATAATCGTCCTGATTTAGGAATGGTGGCCTCGAATTAGTTTCAGAGGTCATCAATGCTCTAGGATAAAAGTAGGACAATTCACGTGCTGTGATTGCGTTACTGGCATTTAAAGGAAACCAATTTAGAACATGTCTAACTGCCCTTTTATCTCTGAAATTGATTATAATGATATCCCCCATAATGTCTTTTGTTCTTTGTCCTAGCCAGGGAAGACGCCTAACATATAGAATTTCTCCATTTCAGTTAGGAGGAAGTGGGCGATTCTGCCTAAGCCAAAATATGCCCTTATTTTTTAGCTGACTGTGATCTTCTCTCTTTCCGTCCTCCAGGACAGGGACTCCCGTAAGGACCACCACGAGCGGAGCTGCTTCCGGAGGCAGTTCCACATTATGGCTTTTGAGCAAGGATGTCCTTGCAAGGTCTTCATGGCCATTTGGTTTTTGGGCACTTTGTGAGAAGTTAAGTTTCCCACCCACCTCAACCTCTTTTTCTCTAATTTTTGCATTTAGACGAGATTGGTGGGGAAGCATTTGATTCAGGGTTTTTGATTTAGCTTGACTCGTAGCTTTTGCTCCCTTTTGATCGGTAGTGTTTGGGGCTGATACAATAGTTAGGGGCACTGATGAGGACTTTGGTAAGTCCTTAGTTCCCTCTTTGATCTCCCCAATTGCCTGTTCTATATTCCCCAGCTGTAGGGCTATTCTTTTTAGTCTCTCTACTAATGGCGATATGAAAGATCTAATCAATTTTTCGATATTTTCGATATTTCCCATTCGATGGGTGTCTAATGTTTCTATTATTGGGAAGTGTGATGGAGTAGCCGATGTGGGTAGTATAGGTGCATTGGATGAGGAGCTCTTAGAGTTACCAAGATTAGTTAGTTTGATCTTGCTTCTCTTTGGTCCACTCCCCCTCTTTCTCCTTTTTTTCGGTGGTGGGCCTTGGACTCGAGAAAATTTTGGAGTAGTAATAGATTTTTGGACAGTCTGTACAGTTGGTAACAGTGTGTCTGACAGAACTTCAGGGTCTGTTATTGTGTTACTAAAGGAAGCAGATAGATTTATAATTGAGTCATTTTTTGGCTCAGGTGAAGAGGTTCTATCTCGAAGGAGTAACAGTATATTGTCACTGAGAGAAGCATCAAGACCCTCGCTTTCGCGAGGCGTACTGAGATGCGGTGACATGGCTAGCTGTGACGGGCCCAGGGACGAACGTTTGTTCTTGATAAACTCAACAGAATGGCGTCTCTCGCCTCGTCGCTCAGCAAGTGCGATATCCCTGTCAATTCCCATGGTAGCCCTGATGACATAATTATCTAACGTTCCTCGGTTAAACGCTCCTCCCACCAAGGATTTTTCTTTAGAGACAGGCAAGGTCATGATACGTGCTACAAAAATATAGGTAGTTAGTCAAAAAACACCTAATCTCTAGTGCTGACTAATAAAATACTATAATTATACAAATCACAATATACAGGAAGGCCAAGTGATGAACTTTAAGTGGGTCAGCTTACTAGAATCAGGTAGAGACAGTTCATACTCGGCGTGAATTTACACGCCGATGGGGGAGGGGCCCAGCCCAGCCTCCTCTGGCCTCTGAGGGCCACAGAGGACCCGCCCTTTGCCCGGGCTTCGACCGGCGCCGCCCGCGCGCGTCCCGCGACGCGGAGCGAGCCTCTGTCTTTTCAGCGCCTCCGGGCGCGAGGATAGCGTCAGCCGGCCGCTAAGCTACCTGGGAGCTGTAGTCTCCCCCTGCAATGGTCGCGCGATGGTGAGTAGCGGCGGCAGGGGAGATACACAGCGTCAGGACCCCAGGAGCGGCGGGAAGGCAGGTAAGGAAAAGAGGTCCCCTGAATAAGCAAAGACAACTCTGGAAATGTCACCCGCTCCACCGAGGGAGCCTCTGTCTTTTCAGCGCCTCCGGGCGCGAGGATAGCGTCAGCCGGCCGCTAAGCTACCTGGGAGCTGTAGTCTCCCCCTGCAATGGCCGCGCGATGGTGAGTAGCGGCGGCAGGGGAGATACACAGCGTCAGGACCCCAGGAGCGGCGGGAAGGCAGGTAAGGCAAAGAGGTCTCCTGAATAAGCAAAGACAACTCTGGAAATGTCACCCGCTCCACCGAGGGAGCCTCTGTCTTTTCAGCGCCTCCGGGCGCGAGGATAGCGTCAGCCAGCCGCTAAGCTACCTGGGATCTGTAGTATCCCCCTGCAATAGCAGCGCGATGGTGAGAAGCGGCGGCAGGGGAGATACACAGCGTCAGGACCCCAGGAGCGGCGGGAAGGCTGGTAAGGCAAAGAGGTCCCCTGAATAAGCAAAGACAACTCTGGAAATGTCACCCTCATGTAGTTAGTGACCAAGTGATGCAGCATGTTACAACAACAGAGACAGTGATGCACACATTCACATAGTTTAGTTACTAATCCATGTATTAAGTGAGACACTTTTAATTACTCACTTAAACAGACAGTCAGACAGCTACTAAATCCTCCATCCAGACAGTTATATATCCACTCAATCTTCAATAAAGATTGGTATATATATAATACATATTTAAATTTCAAACTAAACCACATTCACTGGATGATGTCATCAGTGATGTCATTTGAGATGTCATCAGTGATGTCACTGACCATGTCATGAATGATGCAATATGTGACATCATCAGCAGTGCATGCGGGCGCGCGAGTTATAGTTAGCAGAACTAACTATAACGGAGGAATTTCTATGGTTTTGAATGAGTGAAATGGCCAGCTAACTATAACACCCCTGAAACCTATTTTTTTTCTGTGAATTTCTAAGGTTTTTTACATGCTAATTTCTTCCCATAACATCTCTGAAACCTATGTTTTTTTCAGTGAATATATATATATATATATATATATTCAGTGAAAAAACCATAGGTTTCACACACGTTATAGTTAGCTGCACATTTCACTCGTAAAAAAACCAATGAAATTTCCCCGTTATAGTTAGTTAAGCTAACTATAACTCGCGCGCCCGCAATGCACTGCTGATGACGTCACATATTACATCACTCATGACATGGTCAGTGACATCACTCATGACATCACTGATGACATCTCAAATGACATCACTGATGACATCATCCAGTGAATGTGTGTTTTTCTGAAAATTAAATATGTTTTATATATCTCAAGGTCGATGGAAGAATAAATGAGTATATAAGTGTCTAAATGGATGATTTGTTTTTGAAAAATTGATTGTATTACTGACTGATTAAGTGTATCTTATTGAATACATGGCTAAGTGAGTAATGTTTAAATGTGTAAATACCTGTATCAGTCTCTCACTTTGTGTATAAGTGGCTGCATGGGTTGGTGAGCAGCAACATGAGTGTCTATATAGGTTATTAGTTGGTTTTTTGAGTATCAGTATGAGTGTCTGAGTGTCTGTATGGTTCAGTGGGGGGTATTACGTAGTGCATAAGTGCATGAATGAGTGACTCACTGTTTGTATGTGTTGAAGACAGCATATGTGCAGGACTGTATGGGTGGAAGAGTGTGTGTATGGGTGTGTTAGTGAGTGAATGGCTGTCACAATAGTGTCTCTATGAGTAACTACATATGTTTTAAACTAGTATATGTGACTATTGGTGTATATAAGTGAGTGTATGTGAGAGTGAGAGATTGAAAGAGTTCCTGTATGAATAAGTATGTGTTTCTATAAGTGATTGTTTAAAAGACTAAGTATGTGTAAGTTTCCGTAGAAGTAAGTGTGGTGGTGTGTGTATAACTGTATATGCAAGTAAATGGATGTTTGATTCTTTATTAGCATGAGTAACTATGTGTGTGAGTAACTCTATGGATGAGTGGCATTGTGTTACAGGATGTATAGGTGTATGAGTACATATGATGTGTGAGTACACGAATGAGTGACTGTACAGGACTGTTGGTGAATAAGTGGATGTTTATGTGGATCTTAGAATTATTGAAGAGGTTGTTGTAATTGGTATTGGTATGTCCATTTTTTTGAAAATTTCAGTCTCTATTTTTGAATGTGTGTATCAAAGGTTATATTAGGGTGAGAGGAGGTCTGCCACTCTATCACATGGATGATGTCATCAGTGATGTCATCAGTGATGTCATTTGAGATGTCATCAGTGATGTCATGAGTGATGTCACTGACCATGTCATGAGTGATGTAATATGTGACGTCATCAGCAGTGCATTGCGGGCGCGCGAGTTATAGTTAGCTTAACTAACTATAACGGGGAAATTTCATTGGTTTTTTACGAGTGAAATGTGCAGCTAACTATAACGTGTGTGAAACCTATGGTTTTTTCACTGAATTTGCAAGGTTTTTTAAATGCTAATTCCTAACTATAACGTGTGTGAAACCTATGGTTTTTTCACTGAATTTGCAAGGTTTTTTAAATGCTAATTCCTAACTATAACATGTGTGAAACCTATGTTTTTTTCAGTGAATTTGCAAGGTTTTTTAAATGCTAATTTCTAACTATAACGTGTGTGAAACCCATGGTTTTTTCAGTGAATTTGTATGGTTTTTTAAATGCTAATTCTTAGCTATAACATATGTGATTCCCATATTTTTTTTTATTGATTTTTTATGATTTTGTTATTATAAATTCTTATATTAAATGTGTTTTTTTTTTTTTTAAAAAAACAAGTTTTTTTTAACTTTTTATTCTCTTAAAACACTATGTTTTTTTTCTAAAAAATCTGCAATATTTCAAGTTTTCTCTTTTTTTTTTTTACCAAACAGGTAAGATATATTAGTATAACTTTGAAAATATATATTTTTTTTTATTTTTTTTTTTTAGTGCGCGTACGGTAAGCGTACGGTAAGCGTACGGTTTACGCAATGTCCGTAATTTATCTACTCTGTTTGCGTATAGTTACGCAATTTGCGTAGCCGCGCGTACTGCGCGTGGGGCGCGTACGTGTGTACGCTACACGCGCACGTTACGCGGAAGTGTTGGGGAGGGACTGTTATGCGCATGCGCGCGAGCGCGTGTCTTTTTTACGCGCATGCGTACTTTTGCCGTAAGCGCACCGTAAGCGTAACGTACGCGCACGGTGGGACATTTGATCATGAAACACAACTTTTGATTGGTTGAAACTACTTTCAGTTCTAGAACTCTCCTACACCACACCCATTCCCCTCATTTCTGCTTGTGACCCCTTAGGAGAAGGAGCTGGGTTGTCTTTGTGATACGATGGCAGAACAGCAGAGCTCTTCTGAGAGTGAGGCTAGCAGCACTACCTTGAGGCAGAGAAGGAGGAAAGAAAAGACCTCTTTCATATGGGAGTATTTTACTTTTCCAGAGGACAAGAAAAAGGTAAATGCACCCTTAGTGACTTGTAAGCTGTGTGGCCGTGTACTTTCAAGAGGGAATCCCAACAAGAAGTATTCCTTCGGGAATCACACCATGTTGAGACACCTTAAAGATGTACACAGAAGGACACATGCTCGACATACTGAAGGTAACCCTTCAGTAAGTCAACCAAGCACATCCACAGCAGCTCAGCCTGGTCCATCATCTGCAGGGCCGAGTCCATCTTCGGCAGGTCAGGTGAGCCCTTCATCTGTGGTGGGAGCATCTCCTTTTTCTTCTCCTCTGGAAACAAACCATCGGTTTCTGAGGGTTGAAATACGGTGCACCACTTGTCATGATCTAATTTGTCATAGGGAGACCAGTGTTTCCCTAGTGAACAATAAAATAGATCAGCACATTTGTCGTACCGACTAATATTCCCATTCTTTCTTTCCTCTGTCCCTGCATGAACACAACGGCTCTTGTAAGAGCCAACCTTACCTTTCATCTATTTTTTATATATGTTTTTAAAACTTTTTTTGATTTTTTTTTTACCGTACGCGTACGGTACGCGTAATTATTATTTTTTTTTTAAAAAAAACACTAAAAATCAATTATCACATTACAAGGTCCTTGAGAGACTACAATGAAAAACTGAAAATGTGATTGTGGAGAAGTGGAAAAAAGGGACCATGAAATTTTTGACTTACCATACCCACTCAAAAAAATATTTATTAATTTAAATTTAATTTTAATTGCTTTAAAAATGGTTCTAGTTTTCGAAAATTTTCTATCTCAATCTGAAAAAAAAGAAAAAAGTATTAATATTTAATAAAACATTTTATAATACAGTACACATATTTGCATATTTTTCAAAAAAAAAGTTGCCTTTTTTTTGCTGTTTTCAGAATATATTGCATTTCACTATAAATTGTGAAAGCAATTGCATTCATCATTTAACAGCGGGCAAAAAAAAAATTAACAATCTCAAAGATTGTTTTAAAAAAGCCCACAATCTCTTTTTGCATAAACATAACTTTATAGAAATGCATAATATTCTTAAAAAATATCATCTAATATCAATACTTATTTCTTTAAAATACCGTCTGACATTTTTGTTTCAGAAGTATAATCACAAAAATATATCTCAAATAACTCCACAATACATCTGATTCCATTTCCTTTAGGCCAAATAGTAATTTAAAAATTATTTTTTGATTAAATTTCCAATGGTAATCCAATAAAAATCTAAAGTTTAAATTGTACAGATCTCACCGATTGTCTGTAACATTTTGGTTTCCGAAAGATTAATTAATAATTAAATAAGTCCACAATAGAATTGTTTACCTTTCCGCATGGCCAAATAGTAATTTTAAAAATCTTTTTGGAATAAATTTCCAATGGCAATCCAATAACATTCCAAAATTTAAATTGTGCAGATGTTACCGATTTTTTCTAAATTTTTGGTTTTCCAAAGTTTCATTAAAAATTGAAAAAGTCCACATTACAATTGGTTACCTTTCAATTAGGCCAAATGATAATTTGTAAAATCATTTTTTTTTTAAATTCCAATGGTAATCCAATAAAATGGTAAAATTGTTTTGTACAAATCTTGCCAAGTCTCTCTAAAATTTTGGTTTCAGGAAGATTAGATAGGAATTTGCTAAATCAAAAGGCAAACGTTGCTTAAAAATCAATTGGGAATCATTACACAGTGTCCAGCCTTTTTCACATTTAAGATAAACTGTGTAATGACCAGAAGTTACAGTAGGTCCATCATGGAAAATTATTGCAACTGTTACAAAAGTTTTTCCTGAAATTGATAATTGCTGTCCTGTAAACTTCTATTTTTGAACCATCAGCTTTACTGCGTTGCATCATTAAAATTACATACTGTCCGTATTCCTTTAAAATTAACGTTGAAAACATGTCAGATTGACACTCACTGCATTCCATGCTATGATTAGCATCTTTAACTAATTTAGCAAAAGTGACTGTTTTACTTTCTGGCAATGTTAAATAAATAAACCTTTCAGAATCAACATTAGAGCCACATATATTATAACAGTTTTCACAACTATGTTCCCATTTATAAGAGAGACCAAATAAATTTTCAATGGGAACCCCTTCTTCTTCCAGTACCTGAAGAAAAAACATCAAGAATTCCTGTGCGTCTTGCTGTACATTTTGAGAAAACTGTGTTCGTCCTGAACATACATCTAAAAGTTTTCTAATTTCAGTAGCACTTTCTATTTGAGTTTTATCATTACTCAGCTTTTGAAAAAGGAGACTCAACTCAGAACAGAATCTTTTTCCCTGATTTACTATTATCTGCTCTTGCACACTTTCCAGATAAAATGCAACATTCAGCACTACATTAGCGTAGCAGTTGACACCAGAGCTATTTTCAAAATGACATCCTACAACCTGTTCTTCATTTTCCTTTTTCTTTTTTGCTTGCAATTACATCACTCTTTTTTTTTTTCCTCCTCTCTACATCTTCATTACAGATATTCTCATTTCTCCTTTTACGAGAAACTACACGTTTCTCCAACACAGGATACTGACCTAAATGAGGAGCATAGCTTCTTCTTAATCTATTATACTCCTTTACACAATTTGTATCAGCACTAACTTTTGAGTCATCAAAGTCTATCATGAATAAACCTGATAATGTTTTCACTCGTGACAAAGCAACATATGCCATACCTTCTTTGAACACAGTTGAACCAATGTTCACAAATGCACAATCTACAGTCAATCCTTGAGACTTGTGAATAGTTACAGCATATGCTAGAGAAAACGGAAACTGCTTCCTACGTACATATAAGTCTTTCACAAGCATGAAACGAACTGAACAACGACAAATATCTTTAACTTCTTCTATCTGATCAAATTTTATTTTTAAACATTCAATTCCATCTTTTTTCTGATAATTAATAAAACCCACAACTCTTCCCATAGCTCCATTAACTAAACCTTTTTCAACATCCAAATTTCTCCTTAAAAATACTCTACAGTTCATGCAAACATATAGATTTTTTTCTAATCCAGCTGTTTTGGAAATGTTCTTCTCTAGTGAATCCAATTTATTTTTCAGTGTGCCTGTTAATGTGATAGTAATTCTTCCATCCTCAATTTTGTCCACTGCTTCCAATTTCCTGATATCTTCCTTTTCCAATTTCAAAAGCTCCTCATTGAATATTGAGCATTCACGTAGAGTTGGCATTAAGCAGATGACACTTTTCTTTTCTGCAATGTTCTTGTATATCTTCTCTGCAACTATTTCTTCCTTTGGAAATAAATTATGTAGCAACCGACTCTGTAATGCTTTTGTGCCAGCTTCAGTGAGTAGTCCAATTCTGATATCTTTCAGAATACTTCCATATTCTTCATCGTTTGCTTGCCTCATATTAGTAGTAAGTTCCTTGTACTCAAAGAAGGACCAAATATTTGCATTACCGATGCTTCCCAATGACTTCTTTGTGTTTTCATGTGTCACAGTATTAAACACTGGTTGTCCTTTAACTGGAGTAAGCTGTAGAAGATCCCCAAAAACTATGACATGTTTTCCACCAAATAACACGTCATAGTCCGTCCTTAGAATTTGCTGCATTCTTAAATGCACAAAGGCAAGCATTAAGTTTGATACCATGCTCACCTCATCAATAATGAGAACTTGCATCTTCTTCAATACTCTTGAAACTTCCAAGCATGCTTCTCCAGTTAGCTTGTTGTATTGTATTTTGTTCTCATGCTCCACTGGTAACATTAGCAAACGATGTAAGGTGATTCCTTTTATGTTATATGCTGCTAACCCAGTTGGAGCAGTAACCACACAAGACAAAGTAGAATCCGTTTTTTGCTGTAGGTAGCTTCTGATGACTTTTATTAAGAAACTTTTTCCAGTTCCAGCTTGTCCACTTACATACATCCTGATTGGATGAAATGATGTGCATGAGCACTCTTTTTTTTCATGTAGAAATCCGTGATCAATTTTGTTTCTGATCTCTTCATAAATTTGTTGCTGCTCTTCGTTCAGTTGTCTTTCCAAATTTTGTAAATCTATAAAATCTTCTTGAGCTTGATTCATAGCCGTTTCCACTTCATTCATGGCTATTGATGCTTCATTTTCAACGATTGGTTATCCTAGGGGATCTTGACTGAGTGTTCCTGAACTTTGGCTGTCCTGAGAACTGTCTCTAGCTACTTCTGCTGCAATTGTAGTTTCCTGTTCAATTTCTTCATTTAACATTTGCAGATAAGTTGAGAATGTACTGCATTGTATGCTGTCTTTGCAAGCATTAAAAGAATCTTCATAGCTTTGAAATTCTCCCAGTAGTTCATCCTCTGTACGCCATGGTTTAAACAGCTGTAAAAGAGCCAAGTAGTAAAATTCCTTTTTGTCAGTACGAATGTCGCAACTCAGCTTCCTGTGATTTATCAAACTTCCTTTTGTTTGCTTCACCAAACATCCTTCCTCACCAATGACTTTATATTTTCCATTGTTGATGTCTTCTGCGGCTTTCCGTGAATAAATGTAGTTCTGCAGCACTTCATACAGACACATGTTCTCCAGATGATGACTTCTCTTTGGGTAATATGTGTCCAACATGTTTGATTTCAAAATATCTGTACTTTCTGGGTCATTCTCGGCCAAATATTCAATTTCTCCAACAGATTTCAGTACCCGATTTCTCATTGCTGCAAGGCCTAAACTTGCCCAAATTATTCTTCTTGATTTCGAGTAGAGACTTGCAGAAGATAACCTATCTGAACATTCGTAGGATCCAATTTCTCGATGCGATAACATCTTTAAACTGAAACTGTACAGCTTCTTACTGACCGTCTTCTCGTGAGAAATCTCTTCCCACATTTCCTTCAATTCTGTTTTTTCTGATTTCGTAATGTAAGACGTTACATATCGAGCAACAGCAATGGAATTGTCAGCTACATACTGTATATCCATGTTAGCATTCCACATGGATAAAATGACTGGGTTGTAGTCATTTATATTTTTTTATTCTTCTTTTCTTTTAAGGTTGTAGGTATTCTTAGGTGATTTTCTTGTGATAGTATGTCTCACAGACGACATAAAACTGTTTACTCTTCCATTTGAAAGAACAGGTCTAGGAAATCCAAATCGACATTTAGTGTAGTATTTATCTTTGCTCTTGTATTTCCGTCGACAGTATTTTCCACACCGATGACTTTGGAAACGTAAAACTTGCTCCTTTAACTTTTTCTCTTCTGTGCTTTTTGGTATAGCACATGTTGCATATTCTTCAATGTAAGATAACACTGCTTCATCAGCATCTGTTCCAAACTTTGGGGCATCCTTGATCCACAACAGCATATGAATATGAGGAGCACCTCTTGCCTGGTACTCTTTTCTCCAAAAGAAATCCACTACTTCTCCTAGAGGTGGATTTTTTTTATTGCAGATGAAGGACATCATAGCCTCAAATCTATGATTGAAATATCTGCAAACATTAACCGGATCCAATGAGCACAGTTCTCCTGCTGTCTTGTATTCGATGTTTTTAATGTTTGAATTTGCCTCTCGTAGAAAATCCAGTAAATCATCCCAAGCGTACTCAGCACAGCTTAGGGTAAGGAACCATGTTGGTGTTCCTAAATTCCGTAACATGCATTTTAATTCACCATGGCGTCGGTACCAATATTCATTTGTCCCACGCTGACAAGCCATCAGATTGATCAGTTGTGTTTCCAAATGATCATCTCGGTGCTGCACTTTCTCCATAAAATCCTTAGCAGACACATTTTGTAAATGTACTCCACTTTTTAAAATGTGATTTACTGCATAAGACAGTGCAGACAAGTCGCTTTCAAATAAAAGATGGAACAAATAAGGAATACTTTGTCGAAATCTGGGATCTTCAGCATATAGTCTTGTAGTCCGATACTCAGAAGCTGGAATCTGTTCTGGACGTTCATCGTATCGTCCTCCTTTTCCTTTAGGAAACAGCTGGGGAAAACATCGAGCTTCCAAGCTCTCCTCCCATACACTCACGGGAGTTCCTTTTGCTTTCTTCATCTGAAACAGATCAATATTGTCTCCCATAACTTCTTTTGAATGAAGAGGATGTATGCTAAAATGTTCATAAATTTCTTCTTCCTTTGACTTGTCCACTTTTTCAATTTGTCCAGTTGGTGTTTCTGTGTCTTCTTGTAAATCTTCTTCTTCTTCTTCTTCTATATAAATTGATTCATACCATTTGTTATTCCTTTTCAAATACAAATTTGCTCTTTGTACTTTCCGTACATCTACCAGCTCCTGCCAAATCTTCTTATTCTTTGTAGGTACACCATTAACCAGAATAACTAATGGTTCAGTTTCCAAAGTATCTGCATCAATAGTTTCCATATTTTTTTTCAAATCCAAGGGCAAATACACCACTCTACCTTTTAAACCTCTCAGTAAATCTGAAGGAGGTAATTTACCAGTTTTGGGCTCCATACGTACTATGGTCTGGAACGGATGAACACATTGAATAAGTATAGACTCATAAGTATTTAATTCAGAAAGTTCGGCAGGAATAACATCCAATTCTAAATTATTATGTACAGCTCTGGTCGGCATTCTATTTTCTTCTAATTTGTTGTAACAGTATTTACAAATACGCTGAACTTCACCCAATTCAAAACAATTTTCAAGAAATATATATGTGGCAAAATCCTTCCACTTATAATTATCTTCATTTTCACTTTTTCTATAGAGATCAACATACCTGGTTTGTTTTCTATAATGAGTTCTGCGGCAACAAATACAAGTAATATTTGGTCTTTCATTAGAGATTTTTTCAAATTTTGTTATGTGATCATTAAATGTCTTACTTACAAATGGTTCTACATTCTCTTCCACTTCTTCCTCATTTACTGTGTCCTTTTCTGCACTGTTTTGTTCAGGACCAAAGTAACAAAACTGAATTTCATCAACAACCTTCTCTACATCTGATACTGACCCACGGAACAGAGCCCTATTCAATTCATCTAACTTTAGTGCTGGACTTTTAGCAAAATACAACCGTCTCACAAACTTTCTCATTTCAGTATGATGAACAGCCAGCATCCTAAAATGATGGAAAACACTATTACACACTTTTCTAGATAGACAAGCCAGAGAATGACCCTGCAAACCAGTATTCTCTCTCACTCTGCATGGATCTAGACTTTGAAGCACCTTAATCTTCTGTTTTACACTTTTTTTTACTATATTCTCTTAGAAACTCACGAAATTTATCAATAGATTCCTGACGCACAGTGCAAATACTACTACAATTCCAAGTGTACACTGGGGCTTTAGGACGTCTCCCCATAGCCTCATCCGCCATCACTTGTACCTCATCTCTTGGAACCATTATCTCCTTCTCCATTATGCAACCATTTTTCACTTCGTAAGCACGACCTCTGGTGTCAACTGCATGCAGCAAACTATTACTTTGAAAATAGCTCTCTTCATTAAAAAAAGGTTCACTACTTGAACTATGCATCCATTTTCCTAAAAACACTTTACAAAAGTTTGTTCTGTTCACTACTCTTTTCCTTTTGCTTTGTGATTTCAGTACATTAACCATTTTATCTAATGTACGCATCCTATTCAAAATTAAAATGAATAGTTTCCTTTTTAATTCTAATGCCTTTGCTGCAATGGCTTCAATTTCTTTTTTTCTCTTGTAAAATTTTGCCTTTTGCTTATATTTCTTCACATCCTTTATCAAATTGGACATAACTCTTCTCTGAAACATTTTTCTACGTATCTCTTTAAACGCTGTTTTTCTGTTTAAGTTAATCTTTATATTTACAGAAGGTATATTTGCATTAACTAAATTCTCAATTTTTTCCTGTCCTTGCCTATTGAAAACATTCTTTCCAGTACAGACATTTTGTACATTTTTCCTTTTTTTGAATATGTTCTTTAAAAAATCTTTTGTCTGCTTACCAGAAGATTTTTTCTTTTTCCCAACATGAGCATCTCCAACTAACTTAGGTCCTCCAGTTGTCTTCAAATATAGGTTTTTTTGTGGTCTTTCTTTAGTCTGGATTTTGTAGGCATCTTAAATTTTGTTCACTGCTCTTCAGCAATACCTGAAAAAAACTAAAAAAAAATTCCTTTATTTTATTTAAATATATTACTACATTTTTTATGTTCTTTAGAAATCTTAAAATACTATAAACCCCTTTCCTATAAATGAAAATCACAATAACACCTTCACAAATTAAATATCTAAAAATAATTCCTGTGTGCACACAAAGTCATGCTTTGAAATTAGACAGAAAACGAAATTTCTTTGCCAATTGCAAAGCATACTTTCTACTACTTTTTAGGCAAGTGAAAAGTACTTTTACAGACTGACACATTATGAATCCACTTTTCAGATTCTGATAAAATCACATGTCCAAACAGCTTTTTCAGACCAGCACCATGTGTAACCTGGGTGACTGACTACACTCCAGCAAGGGCAACCAGCCTTAGTGATGCTGAATGTATTTGCATTACTGACTGAAACCTCAAACCCCACTCGCTTGTGAATACTGTGCATGATTCCACAGGGTAAGCAGCTGGGTGTGTGCTAAGAGTGTGCTCCTGCACAAAAAAATGGCTCCCCCTTTCCATCTAATGCAACTGTGAAATCACCAGAGCAATACGCAATAAATCTCTGCCTGTAATTCCTCTTTGCACACAGAGTCATGTTTTCATATTAGTCACAAAACGAAATTTCTTTGCCAATTTGAAAGCACACTTACTACTCTTTTTTTGGCAAGTGATAAACACTTTTACAGACTGACACATTTTAAACCAACTTTTCAGATTCTTAAAAAAGCACATGTCCAAACAGCTTTTTCAGACCAGCAACATGTGTAACCTGGGTGACTGACTACACTCCAGCAAGGGCAACCAGCCTTAGTGATGCTGAATGTATTTGCATTACTGACTGAAACCTCAAACCCCACTCGGTTGTGAATACTGTGCATGATTCCACAGGGTAAGCAGCTGGGTGTGTGCTAAGAGTCTGCTTCTGCACCAAAAAATGGCTCCCCCTTTCCATCTAATGCAACTGTGAAATCACCAGAGCAATATGCAATAAATCTCTGCCTGTAATTCCTCTTTGCACACAGAGTCATGTTTTCATATTAGTCACAAAACGAAATTTCTTTGCCAATTTGAAAGCACACTTACTACTCTTTTTTTTGGCAAGTGATAAACACTTTTACAGACTGACACATTATGAATCCACTTTTCAGATTCTTAAAAAAGCACATGTCCAAACTGCTTTTTCAGACCAGCACCATGTGTAACCTGGGTGACTGACTACACTCCAGCAAGGGCAACCAGCCTTAGTGATGCTGAATGTATTTGCATTACTGACTGAAACCTCAAACCCCACTCGCTTGTGAATACTGTGCATGATTCCACAGGGTAAGCAGCTGGGTGTGTGCTAAGAGTCTGCTTCTGCACCAAAAAATGGCTCCCCCTTTCCATCTAATGCAACTGTGAAATCACCAGAGCAATACGCAATAAATCTCTGCCTGTAATTCCTCTTTGCACACAGAGTCATGTTTTCATATTAGTCACAAAACGAAATTTCTTTGCCAATTTGAAAGCACACTTACTACTCTTTTTTTTGGCAAGTGATAAACACTTTTACAGACTGACACATTATGAATCCACTTTTCAGATTCTTAAAAAAGCACATGTCCAAACTGCTTTTTCAGACCAGCACCATGTGTAACCTGGGTGACTGACTACACTCCAGCAAGGGCAACCAGCCTTAGTGATGCTGAATGTATTTGCATTACTGACTGAAACCTCAAACCCCACTCGCTTGTGAATACTGTGCATGATTCCACAGGGTAAGCAGCTGGGTGTGTGCTAAGAGTCTGCTTCTGCACCAAAAAATGGCTCCCCCTTTCCATCTAATGCAACTGTGAAATCACCAGAGCAATACGCAACAAATCTCTGCCTGTAATTCCTCTTTGCACACAGAGTCATGTTTTCATATTAGTCACAAAACGAAATTTCTTTGCCAATTTGAAAGCACACTTACTACTCTTTTTTTTGGCAAGTGATAAACACTTTTACAGACTGACACATTTTGAATCCACTTTTCAGATTCTGATAAAAGCACATGTCCAAACAGCTTTTTCAGACCAGCACCATGTGTAACCTGGGTGACTGACTACACTCCAGCAAGGGCAACCAGCCTTAGTGATGCTGAATGTATTTGCATTACTGACTGAAACCTCAAACCACACTCGCTTGTGAATACTGTGCATGATTCCACAGGGTAAGCAGCTGGGTGTGTGCTAAGAGTGTGCTTCTGCACAAAAAAATGGCTCCCCCTTTCCATCTAATGCAACTGTGAAATCACCAGAGCAATACGCAATAAATCTCTGCCTGTAATTCCTCTTTGCACACAGAGTCATGTTTTCATATTAGTCACAAAACGAAATTTCTTTGCCAATTTGAAAGCACACTTACTACTCTTTTTTTTGGCTAGTGATAAACACTTTTACAGACTGACTCATTATGAATCCACTTTTCAGATTCTGATAAAAGCACATGTCCAAACTGCTTTTTTCAGACCAGCACCATGTGTAACCTGGGTGACTGACTACACTCCAGCAAGGGCAACCAGCCTTAGTGATGCTGAATGTATTTGCATTACTGAGTGCAACCTCAAACCCTTAAAGTATTCCTTATTTTTACCAGTACACCTTAATTTATCGTGAAAACATAGTCCATATTATTTTACATGTTCCTCACATTTAAGTTTCTCCCAAAACAGAAAATGATAAACACAACTTCAACAAAAGGAATTCCATTTCTATTATTCATTTCTTAATTTACCATATACATCCCCTCTCAAACTCTAAACTCACCTTTAAAATGAGTTAGCTGTGAAAGAAATGTGGCACTCAAACAGCAGATTATCAGAGCCAGGATCTCTGTTCTTTACACCTCTCTCCTCTCAGCAGAACCAGATAATGGCAAACTTTCCCTCTCTTTTTCCACACATATACATGTTAATTTCAAATCTCAGTGCTTCCCCCTTTTTTTCAAATGTAATCACACATTTCTATTGGTTGAAAACCAACCCTTTTCCAAAAGTACCCTTACCCCAACTTGACTTCTGCCTAGTACCCTTCCCCCAACTTGACTTCTGCCTGCTACCATAGCAACAGCTCAGGAACACTGCTGTGTGGAGTTAGGTCAGAAGTTCACCAAACAATGTTTCAATTCCACAGAGCAAGAGTGCTTGACTTTTCAAACCTAACAGCAAATCCATAGTACTGTTCTTTGGTAACACATTTTTCTGTACCAATACAAAACATGCTTCTATTAATTTACACATACAGCCTAGTTTTTATTCTAGAATGGTATGAAACAGCCAATCAGTTCTTTTTTTTATAAAAAAAATATGTATGCCTCCATTTCCAAACTGTCTTTCATTTCTTTTTACCATTCTACTGAATTACACCTCCTGAGTGCATCCAGTTCTCCTTTGAAGATGTTCACTGTGTGGATTGTAGGGCACAGCTATGTCTTCTGGAGTGAAAAGTATGCAGAGAAAACAGGTATGGTGAGAGACCTTGCTTTGCCAAATGTAGACATTAAATGGATTGGTCAGAGAGGGTTAAAGTGGCACCAATTGATGCCATTGGTGAAATCCTTCATGCAAATCCAAAACCCTGACCTCATAATAGTGCACTGTGGTGGCAATGACCTAGGCACTTTGACTGGGGTAGGTCTCGAAATGCTTATGAAGGAGACCTTTGCACAACTGTTTTCACTTTTCCCTATAACTGCCTTTGTGTTTTCTAACATATGCCAAAGGCAAAAATGGAACTGGTCCAATCATTTCTGTCCGCAGATTGACAAAGCAAGAAAGCACGTCAACAAATCTGTTTCTGCTTTCCTCCGTGACTATGGTATGGGTTCCATTTACCACAACAACTTGCGTTACGACATGCAAGACATTTATAGAGGAGATGGTGTGCACTTCAATGATGAAGGGAACAGAGTCTTCCTCTTGAACCTTAGACTCTGCATCGGTACTTACTTGTAGGTACCACTAAAAAATCACTTCATAAACACAACGGCTCTTTTTAGAGCCCCCTAATATCTAAACTCTTAAATCTGCATTTCATTTCTTTTATTTTATTTTTTTTCTACCGTACGCGTACGTTGAGCTTACCGTACGCGTACCCCGCGATTTTTTTTAAAATCAATAAATGTTTTCTTTGTACTTTTCTGTCCTTCTTTGACCCCCTTACAAATGTTAGGGGGTCTGTAACTCTCTCCCTTGCCCCCTTTTCAAGATATCACACTTTTTTTTTCTGAGTGAAACACACGAAATGGCGGCCGCCGCTTCCTGGTTTCGACCGATTCGAATGTTTACTAAGATCTAACAGCCAATCAGAATCGCGCTCGCGCACGTCACCGTACGCGTACGGTAAGCGCACCGTAAGCGCACCGTACGCTGGCTCAGATATATATATTGATTTAAAGGCTATTTTCTCAGAATCTACTGAACAGATTTACACCAAACCTACAAAAGGCACTTCCTTGACCTGAGGACTACCTCTCTGCCAAATTTCAAGTAATTCTGTTCAGCCGTTCGGGCTGTAGCTGTGTCTAAAGGTCCTATGGAAAAATGCATGGGAAAAACGCGTTTTGGGACCCCCCTTTTATCTCAGCCCCCGCTTGATGAATCCCCCCGAGACTTTCAGGGTAGGAGCGGAGCGTAGCGCCCCACCTATTTTGAAAAATTCGCGAGGATTCGTCAACCGGCGCCAAAGTTATTCAAAATAGAATGTTGCGGATTTCCTATGGAAACGTGGTCCTAACTATAACTACCTACTGGCGACCGCCAGTAGGTAATATATATATATATATATATATATATAAATAAATGTTTTTTTTTTTTTTAAGCAAATGACACTCGCACTCAGGAATCTTGACAAAATTTATTGTTAACAGAGTTCCCTTCTGTTACACCGACGCGTTTCAGCCCTGTCGGCCTTGTTCAACAAGGCCGACAGGGCTGAAACGCGTCGGTAACAGAGTTCCACCGACGCGTCGCTGAAACGCGTCGGTGGAACTCTGTTAACAATAAATTTTGTCAAGATTCCTGAGTGCGAGTGTCATTTGCTTCAAAATTGACTTTGGCCGCTGGCTTGGCCCAACACTTGCACCCGCTGCTGAGCGATCCGAATCCAAGCCGCATTGAAAAAAAAATATATATATATATATATATATATATATATATATATATATATATATATATATATATATATATATATATATATATATTACCTACTGGCGGTCGCCAGTAGGTAGTTATAGTTAGGACCCCTTTTCCATAGGAAAACCTCAACATTCTATTTTGAATAACTTTGGCGGCGGTCGACGAATCCTCGCGAATTTCTCAAAATAGGTGGGGCGCTACGCTCCGCTCCTACCCTGAAAGTCTCGGGGGGATTCGTCAAGCGGGGGCTGAGATAAAAGGGGGGTCCCAAAACGCGTTTTTCCCATGCATTTTTCCATAGGACCTTTAGAACGAGCTACAGCCCGAACGGCTGAACAGAATTACTAGAAATTTGGCAGAGAGGTAGTCCTCAGGTCAAGGAAGTGCCTTTTGTAGGTTTGGTGTAAATCTGTTCAGTAGATCCTGAGAAAATAGCCTTTAAATCAATATATATATCTGTGGAAGCTTACGGTGCGCTTACCGTGCGCTTACCGTAAGCTTACCGTAAGCTTACCGTACGCGTACGGTGGCGTGCGCGAGCGCGATTCTGATTGGCTGTTAGATCTTAGTAAACATTCGAATCGGTCGAAACCAGGAAGCGGCGGCCGCCATTTTCTCTCTCGAACTGTCAGGGGGGTGAATAAAAAAGGTGGATAATGTGAAAAGGGGGCAGGCTCGACAGTTCCTGACCCCCTAGCCTTGGTCAGGGGGTCCCAGAAGGACCCTCAAGGGCAAAAATAAAAAAAAAATATTTTTCGAAAAATCGCCGTATGCGCGTAGCGTACGCGCACGGCGACCTGCGAAATTACGCGTACCGTGCGCGCACGGAAAAAAAAATTTTGCGAAAAGGGAAGCTTAAAAAAAAATTAAAAAAATTGTGAGGTAAGGTTGGCTCTTATAAGAGCCGTTGGGTTCATACAGGGATGGAGGAAAGAAAGAATGGGAGTATTATGAGCGTCTACAAACATGCTGGTCTATCTTATTGTTAATAAGGGGAAGACTGACCTCCCCAAAAACAATAAGACCACCACATTTTGTACACCTCATTTCAACACTCGCAAATCGAGGGTTGATGTCCAAAGGAAAAGAAGAAGGTGATGCTCCAACAACAGAGGAAGGGCTCAGCTGAGCTGCCGATGATGTACTCGGCTGAGCATCTGAGGCTGGGCTCTGGTGACTTACTGAAGAGTTTTCTCCAGTATGTCGAGCAAAGGTCCTTGGGTGTTTGTCCTGAAGGTGTCTCATCATAGAGTGATTTCCAAAGGAATATTTCCTACTTGGATTTCCTCTTGATAAAACACGATCACAAAGTATGCAAGTGACCTTTGGAGCATTGACCTTTTTCTCCCCCTCTGGAAAAGTGAAATACTCCCATACAAAAGAAGTCTTTTGTTTCCTCCTTCTCTGGATCATGGTGGTGCTGCTGGCCTCACTCTCAGAAGAGCTCTGCTGTTCTGCCATTGTATCCCAATGTCAATCCAGCTCCTGCTCCTAGAGAATCACAAGCAGAAATGAGGGGAATGGGTGTGGTGTGGGAAGAATCTGGAACTGAAAGTAGTATCAACCAATGAAAAGTGTTCTTTCAAGCAGTAAAGAGGGGAATGGGTGTGGTGTGGGAAGTTTCTGGAAGTGAAAGTAATTTCAACCAATAAAAAGTGTTCTTTGTAAGTCACATGGCCTACCGTGCGCGCACGTGACGCTTACGGTGCGCTTACGCAGCGCTTACGTCACTTTCGCGCATGCGCATTACACGCCCCTGCGTAACCGCGACGTTGCTTCCGGGTGTACGCGTACGGCACGCACGTATCACGTATCGCGCATGCGCATTACACGCCCCTGCGTAACCGCGACGTTGCTTCCGGGTATACGCGTACGGCACGCACGTATCACGTAGGCGCGCTGCACTAATTACGTCCAGAGCGCGTAGCGTCAGCTTACCGTACGCGTATTTTACAAGCGCGTAGCGTCAGCTTACCGTACGCGCACGGAAAAAAATGCATAAAAAAAAACCTTTCGATAATGCAGGATATAGTACATAAATTATTTAAAAAAGGCTTACAAAAAATGAAAAAAAAAAAAATTGCATTAAATTATAATAAAAATATAAAATCGAAATAAAAAACCACTATCCACATTGACCCCACCCCCTGTGCTTTTGGTGGCGTTAAGTGGGCGCGCACGCCACGAATGGCGTAAAGTAACTTAGCATTTAAAAAACCGTACAAATTCACTGAAAAAACCATAGGTTTCACACACGTTATAGTTAGGAATTAGCATTTAAAAAACCTTGCAAATTCACTGAAAAAACCATAGGTTTCACACATGTTATAGTTAGCGGAAATTTTAATGATAAAAAACCAGTGAAATTCCCCCGTTATAGTTAGTGCAGGCAACTATAACTCACGCGACCGCAATCTTCTGCTGATGACATATGTGTCTTTATGAAAAAAAAATATTTGTAATATATGTATAGCTAAAAATTTATGGAAGAAGACATGGGCAAATAAGTGTCTAAATACAGTATTAGCATCAGCAGAGGATTGCGGTCGCGTGAGTTATAGTTGCCTGCACTAACTATAACGGGGGAATTTCACTGGTTTTTTATCATTAAAATTTCCGCTAACTATAACATGTGTGAAACCTATGGTTTTTTCAGTGAATATATATATATATACACATACAAAAAGATTCCACTGCCAAACTGACGAATGGACGAAATAGCAGACCCAGATTCAGTGCAAATGTGTAGTTTATTGGACAAACGCCCGCACCTCTGCCATGACGCGTTTCTGCCTCCCACGAGGCCTTGATCACATATATTTCGGTTTCCGCCAGTCCTTCAGATTGATCCAAAACCACGGACCACAAATACAATGTTCTTTAGATCTTTATTTGGATGTCACCATTACGCGTTTCAACTCTCAAGGAGCCTTGATCACCAGACAACTTTGCGGTATACTTTTTTTCTTTTTCAAGTGACGATGTGATATATATATATATATATATATATATATATATATATATATATATATATATATTACAATAACAGGGTTTACCCCTCCGTTGAGGTGCACTCACTGACGGCACACATCTGATAGAAACAAGAGTGTCCGGCACAAAAACACTCCTCAGTTAAAAAATGCCAACGCGTTTCGGGCTTTGAACGCCCTTCTTCATGGGCAAACATCACAAGGAAATGACGAGCGTGCAACTTTCAGAACATCCCCTTTATATACACGATTCACATCAGGTGAGTATCGCCACTTAGAATTCTGGGACTGGAAGTTCTTTGCTTTAACCCAGTGGGTCGCCACCATTTCCTCACAGTTTTCAATAAAGTTCTTCGATGGAAGTACAAATATTGCGCTCGAGAGCTCTTGCCATTTAGACAGTGTTGGAAAGGCGTTCTCCGGGGGGCTTCGGAATACGTTCCTGACCCCCCTTTGACCCACCTCTCCCAGAGTTAGGCCGAGCAAGGGCGGGGAGGCCCTTCCTGGAAAGGTCTCATTCCTAGGATCGCACACGCTGAGCTTGCACTATCTGACAGAGGGACACCACACAGTAGTTCTTCGTAAGACAGTATACTTTATCGATAGTTTCAGGGGATCTTTATGATCCGAGATGTAGTTATTAAATCAATGCCCCAAGCGGCGGTGGTCTCGTGATAGGGGTATTGGGGTAGCGGGACAGTCTTTGATTTCAGTGTCTCTGCGGAGTATCCTTCGCACAGCTCCCAATCCTCGAGCTGGGGGATGTTGTTTCTCTCGGCAATCTCTGCCGATTCTCCTGGAGGGGAGCGCCGCGAGTCACTCAGCAGGCACAGGTGGTTTCGGAGTCGGGGAGCCGCGACAGCGTCAGCAGGGCTCAGATGGTTCAGAGTTCGGGGAGCCGCAACAGCGTCATCAGGGCTCAGATGGTTCAGAGTTCGGGTAGCCGCGACAGCGTCAGCAGGGCTCAGATGGTTCAGAGTTCGGGGAGCCGCGACAGCGTCAGCAGGGCTCAGACGGGTCAGAGTTCTGGGAGCCGCGACAGCGTCAGCAGGGCTCAGATGGGTCAGAGTTCGGGGAGCCGCGACAGCGTCAGCAGGGTTCAGATGGTTCAGGGTTCAGGGAGCGTTCTTCGGTTCAGGGATCGATCGAGCCGCGACCAGGTCAGCAGGGCTCTCGTAGGTCCAGGTCTTCTCTGCCTCCCGTCCCTTCAGCACCCCTTGTTATACTCCCCCTCCTCTTTGAAGTCCGGAGTCCTCGCTGAGAGGGGTCTTGGTGCCTGGGGGCGGTGTGTCGGGATTTCCTGTCGCTTGGCCCTTTGATCTGTTCAGGTGGGTCTGGGAGGGACTCCAGACGCCCAGCAGGCGAGGCGCCCGCTCACCGGGGGCCTGGTGGCCGATCGAAACCCTCCTTGGGGAGGAGATCAGAGGTGTGACCGAGATGGCGTCTCCTGGTCTTGCTTGGGGGTTTCCCACTCCCTCGGCCGGGCATGCGCGGTAGTGTTGTGGGTTCGGCTGGGGCCCCGGCCGGCCATCGGGTTTGTTGGGTCATGGTGGCCGGAAGTCTGTGACATCGGGGATCAGGTGCGGTTGCAGGGTTGCTTGCTGGTCGGGAGGGCCCATGCCACAAGGCCGGTCTCACACGTCCCCCCCCCCCCAGCTGAACGGCGGGGAGAACTACCCATCCACTTGGGGGTTCTCCTCGCTGAAGCGGAAGAATCGGGACAGGCCGTCGGCGTTGGCGTGGTCCGTCCTGGGGCGATGCTCCACAGTAAAGTCCATCCCCTGGAGGGAGATTGACCATCGTAGCAGCTTGGGGTTTTCTCCTCTCATTTGCATCAGCCACCGTAAGGGTCGATGGTCCGTCTGAACTCGGAAGTGGGTTGCGAACAAGTAGGGCCGCAGCTTCTTGAGAGCCCAGACTACTGCGAAGGTCTCTCTTTCAATGGTGCTCCACCGTTGTTCCCGGGGTAGTAACCTTCGGCTGATGAAGGCTATGGGCTGATCTATGCCTTTGTCGTTGAACTGTGAGAGGACTGCCCCGATGCCGTGTTCCGAAGCGTCCGTCTGGACCACAAACTCCTGAGAGTAGTCGGGGGCTTTGAGTACCGGAGCAGTACATATAGCGGCTTTCAAGGCGTCGAACGCTTTCTGGCACGGGGGAGTCCACTGTATCTTCTTCGGGTGCTTTTTGGAGGTTAACTCTGTGAGGGGGCCCGCGAGGCTGCCATAGTTCTTAATAAACCTCCAGTAGTAACCGGTGAGGCCCAGGAAGGCCCGGACTTCCGTTTGGGTCGTGGGGGGTTCCCAGGACAAGATGGCATCGATCTTCGGCTGGAGGGGGGCGACCTGCCCGCTCCCCACCTGGTGCCCCAGATAGATCACTGAGCCTTGTCCAATTTGACATTTGCTGGCTTTGATGGTTAGGCCGGCCTGGCGCAGGGCCAGCAGTACTTGTCGGAGGTGCTGGAGGTGTTCGGTCCATTGGGAGCTGAATACTGCTATGTCGTCTAGGTACGCTGCGCTGAACCCCTCTAGTCCAGCCAGGACCCTGTTCACCAGTCGCTGGAAGGTGGCCGGGGCATTTTTCATTCCAAACGGCATAACCCTGAAGCGGTAGTGCCCATCCGGGGTGGAGAAGGCGGAGCGCTCCTTGGCTCCCTCAGTGAGCGCAATCTGCCAGTATCCGCAGGTTAGGTCGAAGGTGCTGAGGTAGCGAGCGGCCCCAAGACGGTCGATGAGCTCACCTGCGCGGGGATAGGGTGAGCGTCCGCTCGGGTGACCGCATTGAGTCCCCGGTAGTCCACACAGAATCTCAGCTCGGGGGCGACACCAGGGGCGGCTGCTTTCGGGACCAGGACTCCCGGGCTGGCCCAGGGGCTGTCGGAGGGTTCAATCACCCCTAGGGCCAACATCTTGGTTACTTCGGTCTGGATGCAGGTCCGGACCCGGTCAGGGACCCGGTAGGCTCGGTGTCTCACTGGCGGGCTGTCGCCGGTGTCTACATCGTAGACACACCAGTCGGTGACCCTAGGAGTGAGGGAGAAGAAGTCTGTGAATTGTCTCAGTAGCTGGCGGCAGTCGTCGAACTGTTGGGGGGTGAGGGTAGATGACAGTCTCAAACCCGCTACGGAGCCATCTTTCTCTTTAGCACACAGGGGGTCCGGAAGGGGCTCTGTGTCTTCTTCAGTCCCATCGTCGGTGGCCAGGAGCAAGCTCAACTCCATCCTCACAAAGTGGGGTTTGAGGCGGTTCACGTGGAGGACCTGGAGGGGGTTCCGAGGGGACTGAACATCAACTAGATACGTGACTTGACTCTTCCGCTCGACCACTTTGAAGGGACCAGTCCATTTGTTTTGGAGGGCGCAGGGTTTCACCGGGGCCATTACCCAGACCTGTTGGCCCGGCTGAAACTCGACCAGCATGGCATTCTGGTCATACCAGCGCTTCATCTCTTCTTGGCTAGCCTCGAGGTTTGCCTCGGCGAGCTCTCGGAACTTCCGGGTCTGGTTGCGGAGCGCCAGGATATAGCGGAATACATCAGGAGGGGTTCCTTGGAGAGCCGTTTCCCAGCCCTCTTTGACCAGGCTCAGGGGTCCGCGGACGGGGTGTCCGTAGAGTAATTCGAACGGGCTGAACCCCAGAGATTTTTGGGGAACCTCCCGGTAGGCGAACAGGAGGCAAGGGAGGAGGACGTCCCATTTCCGGCGTAGGGGTTCTTCGAGGCCCATGATCATCCCTTTCAGGGTCCGGTTAAATCGCTCGACTAGGCCATTCCCTTAGGGGTGGTATGGGGTGGTGAACTTGTATGATACCCCACACTGCTGCCATAGGGACCTCATGTACTTGGAGATAAAGTTCGTGCCACGATCACTCACGACTTCGCGATGGAACCCCACGCGGGAGAAGATCTCCATCAAGGCCCGGCCTACCACGGGGGCCGTCACGGTGCGGAGGGGAATGGCCTCTGGGTAGCGGGTGGCATGGTCCACCAGGACGAGGATGAATCGGTGGCCCTGGCCGGTCTTGGGATCCAGGGGTCCCACGATGTCGATTCCCACCTGCTCAAAAGGGGTAATAACAACGGGGAAGGGTTGTAGCGGAGCCTTGCGCTTCCCACCACTTTTTCCGCTGGGCTGGCACGTGAGGCATGACTTGCAGTGGGCTTCTACATTTGCTCGCATTTTGGGCCAATAGAAGTGGGTAACTAGTCGCTGATAGGTTTTGTCTTGGCCTAAGTGTCCTGCCAGGGGTACATCATGGGCTAGGCCCAGGAGGAAACTTCGGAAGCGCAGGGGTACCACCAGTACCCGGGCCGATCCCAGCTCGGACGACTTCTGTTCGCTGTACAGGAGGCCGTTTTCCCAATATACCCAGTGGGTTCCGGACTGGTCGCCTGCTGCCTGGGCTTCGGCCTGCTGTCGGGGTCCAATGAGGGAAGGGCAGGTGGCCTGTTCCCTGCAGAATTCTTCTCGGGAGGGACCTCCCTCGCAGTGCCACTGGGCCATCTCGGGTAGGTCCCCGAGCTCGGTCAGTTGCTCGGGATCTGGATGCACTGACCCGTCATCGGGAACGGTTTCTTCTTCCGGAAGAGGGTCGTCGGGCTCGGGTATCGCGTCCCGGTCCTCGGGGACGGCGACTGGGTTCAGGGGTAAGGCCTCAACTCCCTCGGAGGAAGGCGATCGGGTAGTCATGGAGCGCGTGGTGGCGCATACCCATTCGGGTAGGCCCATCATCTCCAGATGGGCTCTTCGTTCCACTTGTCCCCACGGGGAACTCTCGAGGTTGTTGCCCAGGAGGCAGTCTACGGGTTGGGAGGTTCGGATTGCCACTCTCAATTTACCGGTGACTCCCCCCCATTCGAAGGGTACCAGGGCCATCCGGCAGAGGCTCTCGGAATTGTCCGAAGATATGACTGGACAGAAAGTGTCGGGAAGGATCTGGTCTTCGGAGATCAGGTGGCAGTGGACTGCTGTGACACTCGCCCCGGTGTCGCGGAGGCCCTCGACTCGGTGACCGCTGACCGTCACTTGCTGTCGGTACTTCTTCGTGTTGGCGGGTAGGGGTGTTCCGGGGACCATCTCTCAGTCCCCTAGGGAGACCAGGGCCATAGCGGCTGGTTGCCACTCTTCGGAGTCTTCCATCTCTTCTCCTAGGGCTACGGAGGCCATTTGTCGGGCCAGAGGGGTTGTCGTTGCGGGTCGTTGGTACATGGGACACTGGGGGTCACTGGCATAGTGTCCGGTCTGTTGGCAGCGGAAACAGGTGATCTTGACTCGGGGTCCCGGCCTCCCCGGTGGCCCGGTGCTGGCTGGAGGTGGGGCTGGAAAGTGCGGAGGTTGGCCTCTGGGGGGACTGTGCTGGGAGCCCACCTGGAATTCTCTCGGTCGGCCTTGGTTCCCTCCGCCCCTCTGGCGGCGGGGTCCCTGACTGTGGCGACCGTAGTCTCCCACGGGACCCCGGGAGGCCCGGGTGTTCACCCATCGGGCAGCTTCGACTGCCAGTTTCCGAGGGTCAGTGAGCTTACTGTCCAGGAGGTGCTGGCGTAACTCCACAAAGCAATTTGCGGACAAGTGTTCCCATGCTATTAGGTCAAACAGTTCCTCAAAGGTGGAGACCTTGCTGCTCTTGATCCACCCGTCCAAGGCCCGGCTGTAAAAGTTCACGTACTCTACCCATGTAGTACCGGGTATCTTCTTGCAGTCTCGAAACCGTTGCCGGTACATTTCGGGGGTGAGCCCATATCTGGCTACTAGGGCCTCTTTCATGTGACTGTAGGAGTTCAGCACCGTGGAGGGCAGGTCCAGCAGGGTATCTCTCCCCTCGCTCAGGAACCGGCCCCACAAACCAGCCCCCCAATCTTTCTGCGGAACTCGGTGGGAGGTCATGGCGACTTCGTAGGCCTTGAACCACTGCTGGATGTCGTCGTTCTTGTAGTATTCCTTCACCACATCCTTGGGGATGTGGACCTTTAGTTCCACGGCGGCGGAGGGTGGTTGATTTCCCGAGGTTCTGGACTCCTCACTTTTGGCCTTGAGTTCGATCTCTTTCAGGCTGCGTTTGTGTTCTAGTTGAAGTTTTCTTTCTTCGTGTTCTCTCTGGCGTTTATTTTCCTCGAGTTCTCCTTGTAGGCGTAATTGTTCTACGGCTAACTTTTTCTCGGCCAGTTTTAGCTCTCCCTCTATTTTCAGTTTTGCTAGTTCTAGTTCGTGGTAGCGGCCCCTCTCTCGGTCCGCTAGCTCCTCCGGGGATAGGCCCCCCTCTGGGGCGCTGCTCCTTACCGGGATGCTTCGTGGCTCGTTTGGCGGCTCTCCTTCTGTTTGGGCCAGGGAAACTCCTGCCTCGACCCAGGTCTTCAATGCTCCCTAGAAATCTTCTTTCGTGCTTAATCCGGTGGTAGCGATTCCAAGGTCTTTGCAGAATTGTTTTAGTTCTCGATGCGTATAATATTCCAACTGGTCCTCTCGGAATGTCGGGCTTGTGTTGGTACCTGCGGCACCTAGGGAGGTTTCTCCTTCCATCTCTTTTCGGTAGTGCGTCAGCCGTTTACGGCACGATCTCTAGGTGTCGGCTCGGATCCCGTCGTCTGCCACCAAATGTTGGAAGGGCGTTCTCCGGGGGGCTTCGGAATACGTTCCTGACCACCCTTTGACCCACCTCTCCCAGAGTTAGGCCGAGCAAGGGCGGGGAGGCCCTTCCTGGAAGGGTCTCGTTCCTAGGATCGCACACGCTGAGCTTGCACTATCTGACAGAGGGACACCACACAGTAGTTCTTCGTAAGACAGTATACTTTATCGATAGTTTCAGGGGATCTTTATGATCCGAGATGTAGTTATTAAATCAATGCCCCAAGCGGCGGCGGTCTCGTGGTAGGGGTATTGGGGTAGCGGGACAGTCTTTGAATTCAATGTCTCTGCGGAGTATCCTTTGCACAGCTCCCAATCCTCGAGCTGGGGGATGTTGTTTCTCTCGGCAATCTCTGCCGATTCTCCTGGAGGGGAGCGCCGCGAGTCACTCAGCAGGCACAGGTGGTTTCGGAGTCGGGGAGCCGCGACAGCGTCAGCAGGGCTCAGATGGTTCAGAGTTCGGGGAGCCGCCACAGCGTCAGCAGGGCTCAGATGGTTCAGAGTTCGGGGAGCCGCGACAGCGTCAGCAGGGCTCAGATGGGTCAGAGTTCGGGGAGCCGCGACAGCAGGGCTCAGATGGGTCAGAGTTCGGGGAGCCGCGACAGCGTCAGCAGGGCTCAGATGGTTCAGAGTTCGGGGAGCCGCGACAGCGTCAGCAGGGCTCAGATGGTTCAGAGTTCGGGTAGCGTTCTTCGGTTCAGGGATCGATCGAGCCGCGACCAGGTCAGCAGGGCTCTCGTAGGTCCAGGTCTTCTCTGCCTCCCGTCCCTTCAGCACCCCTTGTTATACTCCCCCTCCTCTTTGAAGTCCGGAGTCCTCGCTGAGAGGGGTCTTGGTGCCTGGGGGCGGTGTGTCGGGATTTCCTGTTGCTCGGCCCTTTGATCTGTTCAGGTGGGTCTGGGAGGGACTCCAGACACCCAGCAGACGAGGCGCCCGCTCACCGGGGGCCTGATGGCCGATCGAAACCCTCCTTGGGGAGATCAGAGGTGTGACCGAGACGGCGTCTCCTGGTCTTGCTTGGGGGATTCCCGCTCCCTCGGCCGGGCATGCGCGGTAGTGTTGTGGGTTCGGCTGGGGCCCCGGCCGGCCATCGGGTTTGTTGGGTCATGGTGGCCGGAAGTCTGTGACATCGGGGATCAGGTGCGGTTGCAGGGTTGCTTGCTCGTCGGGAGGGCCCACGCCACGAGGCCGGTCTCACAGACAGCTTCCGTCTGCTCCGCTGCGCCGTCACAGTGAACAGCTGCGGACCCCCTCGGGTCTCGGGGTGGTGCATCCTCGTGACCAGGGCCGGCCACTAAATATTACAAAAACAGGGTTTACCCCTCCGTTGAGGTGCACTCACTGACAGCACACAGCTGATAGAAACAAGAGTGTCCGGCACAAAAACACTCCTCAGTTAAAAAATGCCAACGCGTTTCGGTCTTTGAACGCCCTTTTTCATGGGCAAACATCACAAGGAAATGGCGAGCGTACAACTTTCAGAACATCCCCTTTATATACACGATTCACATTAGGTGAGTATCGCCACTTAGAATTCTGGGACTGGAAGTTCTTTGCTTTACCCCAGTGGGTCGCCACCATTTCCTCACAGTTTTCAATAAAGTTCTTCGATGGAAGTTCAAATATTGCGCTCCAGAGCTCTTGCCATTTAGACAGCTTCCGTCTGCTCCGCTGCGCCGTCACAGTGAACAGCTGCGGACCCCCTCGGGTCTCGGGGTGGTGCATCCTCGTGACCAGGGCCGGCCACTAAATATTACAAAAACAGGGTTTACCCCTCCGTTGAGGTGCACTCACTGATGGCACACAGCTGATAGAAACAAGAGTGTCCGGCACAAAAACACTCCTCAGTTAAAAAATGCCAACGCGTTTCGGGCTTTGAACTCCCTTCTTCATGGGCAAATATCACAAGGAAATGGCGAGCGTGCAACTTTCAGAACATCCCCTTTATATACACGATTCACATCAGGTGAGTATCGCCACTTAGAATTCTGAGACTGGAAGTTCTTTGCTTTACCCCAGTGGGTCGGCACCATTTCCTCACAGTTTTCAACAAAGTTCTTCGATGGAAGTTCAAATATTGCGCTCCAGAGCTCTTGCCATTTAGACAGCTTCCGTCTGCTCCGCTGCGCCGTCACAGTGAACAGCTGCGGACCCCCTCGGGTCTCGGGGTGGTGCATCCTCGTGACCAGGGCCGGCCACTAAATATTACAAAAACAGGGTTTACCGGACACTCTTGTTTCTATCAGCTGTGTGCCGTCAGTGAGTGCACCTCAACGGAGGGGTAAACCCTGTTTTTGTAATATTTAGTGGCCGGCCCTGGTCACGAGGATGCACCACCCCGAGACCAGCGGGGGTCCGCAGCTGTTCACTGTGACGGCGCAGCGGAGCAGACGGAAGCTGTCTAAATGGCAAGAGCTCTGGAGCGCAATATTTGTACTTCCATCGAAGAACTTTATTGAAAACTGTGAGGAAATGGTGGCGACCCACTGGGGTAAAGCAAAGAACTTCCAGTCCCAGAATTCTAAGTGGCGATACTCACCTGATGTGAATCGTGCATATAAAGGGGATGTTCTGAAAGTTGCATGCTCGCCATTTCCTTGTGATGTTTGCCCATGAAGAAGGGCGTTCAAAGCCCGAAACACGTTGGCATTTTTTAACTGAGGAGTGTTTTTGTGCTGGACACTCTTGTTTCTATCAGCTGTGTGCCGTCAGTGAGTGCACCTCAACGGAGGGGTAAACCCTGTTTTTGTAATATATATATATATATATATATATCAACATTTGACCCAAAATCACATATGGCTGCTAAAATTCTGAGAGAAAATAAATAAATAGTCCACAATTCCTTAATCAGGAAGTTGTTTGCGTTTGACAAAGTTGTGCCTCTCAAAAATGATGCTTGGCTCCTCAGTAAATTGTTTTTGTAACCTTTCTACATCTTCAAAATAAACATTCCATGGGTTATCCCCAGATTGAGCACAGGGATTCACTGCAGGAGGTAGATTACCAAAAATGTGTTGACGGGTAACCCTAAACTGCCATACATAAGCGCTAACTTGCGTTCAGAAGAATAATTGCCAGCGTCAATAGCAACTAAATGGTTCTCAAATAAATGGAACCAATGTGTCCATTTTATACTCAGTTTGCCATGTGAAGACAAGAAAGGAGGAGGCTGTGTGATCTGATGAGAAGCACCATGTAGAAAGATTAAAATTAGATATGTCGTGGAATGTCAATATATAAAATCCAAAAGGCAGTAATATGAATAACAGTACCTGTAATATTCCAGATTCTGAAATAGCGAGCTGAAGATTCACTCTGGATGTGAATGCTGTAAAGGTTTTCAAATAAAAGCGTGTGAACTGCAATGGTGAAGTTAGTTTTCTAATGGGCATCACTTTTATTTTGGTGCCGGAAACTATTTTCTATCCCAGTTCAGCTCTGCCCTAATCTGAAACTCTGACAGATGACTCACACTTAAGCAGCCAGGCCAGTGCACCCAGACTGCAGCTTGAATTTTTAGTCACCAGTACAGCAGCCCCTGGCAGATTGTTTAATGTTTAAACCAGGTAACCATGTGAGACATGCAGCTCTGATTTACCTAATCTTGAATTCTATGTAAATATGTACTTTTACTACATGTTTTATTGTAGTTTATTTCCATTTAATACATGACTCTTGTATAGTGCATAAAAGATTAAATGAGTTGCCTCCATATGTCCGTATAAGTTCACATTTTGGGTGGTCTGCATTAAGAAGCATGACTGAAAGCTCTGGGGTGAGGATTAAGGAACTGTGATCTTTTCACAGTGCCTGCTGGAGGCTTGTGAAAGTGTTCACACCACATACACTTGGAACACACTGAACAGATGCTACACTCGACACACAGACTCCCGATCTGGAAAGTGTGTTTGCCTCCAGGGCTTGTGAAACTGCTTTTTGTCCTTCAGTTATGCAGCCCTGTCCTGTCTTCACTACTTGCGCAGCAAGCAGGTTCAGAGCGGGGCAGTGTTGGGTGGCAGCCATATTGTGCCATGCGATTCACAGTCTAAAATTTAATTAAACAGATTATGGTTTCTGGGACCCTCTTCATAGTTCAGGGAGGTTCACTTTCAAATTGTTCACACGTTTCCTGCTTCAGCTCGTTTTCCCGAGCAGCCTGTTCCATTTCCTACAGAGATAATTAACTACCCTATTGTTATACAAAAGAGCTCAGTTAATTTGATTTTTCTCTGCACATCGGCATTGCTTTGCTACTTAACAGATTGTTGGCGGGAAGGCGGTGGTAGATTGTGCTTGCACTGGTGCCGTTTCTTCAGCCGCCATTGTCAAATGCCAGAGGTTTGATGGGCAGAGATGTCGGAGGACGCATAATTAACACTGCTGAACAAGACTGGCGTTCGTATGAGTACAAACGCAATTTGAAAAGACACTGAGTGGTGTCTGTATTAATAATCGTGTTTGTCAGAAGGAATATCGAGCAATAGCTTTTGCATAATTCTAGTGTTAAAAAAACGCAAATGCCAATTATGGGCAATTGTGGTGTGAGTCCCACAAACTTCACGTTCATCCATAGATGTGAGATTTGTGATAAGACTTATTGAAAAGAAAACTCGTGTAATGTTGTAGGGTGCCAGGCAATATGTACTTTCCCCCACAGACACTCTGGAGACGTTCTGTTTGGTAATTGCGCCTTTATTACGCTTTGTATGCACCAGTGGAGAGAGCGCCGGGCAACACGCTCCGATCGCGTCTCTCGTTCGCGCCGTTGTTCCTCGCGCATGCGCTGTAGCGTCCAACGTCCGCTACGCGCCTTTGCGTCACCACGTAGTGCGCGCGTCCACTAGACCGCGACACTACATATCTCCCCCTTTTCACACCACTCACACAGAGTCCCCGACCCGGAGGTCAGTCCATTTCAAAGTCTCTGAACTTGGATGGTCTCACCACTGCTCTTCCCCCTCGTGTGTGTCTTACCGGAGTGGAATGTCCTTCTCGGCTTCCCTCTGTGACCAGGCCTCCATCTGTACCTTTCGGAGAGCCCTGACTCTCTTTCTCTTTTACCTCGCCATCTTCTCTCGTGGTCTCTCCCCCAGGTCTTCTACCTGGGTTGTCTCTCTCTCTCTCTTGCTCACCGCCCATGTCCTCCCTGGGGCCTCCTTCGGATGAGTCTGTGTCCTTTATCACCCCCTCTGCCGGGTTTTCTCCTTCCGTGCACTCTCGGGGCCACTGTAAGATCTTATTGCATTTTGCCATGCGCTCGTGTGACCACACGTTTCCGTCACTGAGCAGTGCTGCCCTGTCATACACCTCTTCTACTCTGAGGGGTGGGGAGTATTTGCTTTCTCCTTTCCGCTTAAGGATCGCCAGCTTCACTCTGACCCACTCCCCTTTTTCCAACGCAGCATCTTTTGTCTTCTTGTGGCGGTTGTAGTGCTCCGTGTAGATGCGTTGTGCCTTCTGCAGGTTGTGCTGCACCACTGCCGGAGACCATTTGCTAGTGATGGACTTCTCCTGCCATGCCACATTGTCTTTGGTAAAAGGTTGCCGTCCCCGTAAGATCTGGAAGGGACTGTACCCCGTTCCCGTGGGGGTGATGCGGTATGCCCATATCGTGCTGAGCACCTCCTTTTCCCAGTCTTTACCTCTTGTGATGGCCGCCTGTATGGAGCCCATCAGCACCCTATTGAACCTCTCTACTTGTCCATTGCTGGATGGGTGGTAAATCGAAGTATGTTTGAGTACTATGCCATTTCTGTTCGCGAACGTGACCCACTTGTCGGAGATGAACTGGGGGCCATTGTCACTGATGATGCTCCTGGGTATGCCTTCCCGAAGAAACATCGCCTTGAGGAAGCGTAGGATCTCGTCCGTGTCCATGACCTCGTTGATGTGCACTTCTGGCCATTTCGAGTATCTATCCACCAGTACGCATAGATATTTGGGGATGCCTTGGTCGTCCAGTATTGGTCCCAGGATGTCCACTGCTACCTCTTCCCAAGGGTTGCTGGGGTTAGTGAATTTCCCTAGGGGTGGTCTCATCGGTTTGAGAGTCTTGTCTGCCCCTTGGCATTGCGCACAGTCCTTCACGTGCCTCTCAACGTGCGTGTCCATTCCTGGCCACCAGTAAGTTTGTTTTGTTCTGGCCTTTGTCTTCACTATTCCCAGGTGGCCTTCGTGAAGTATGGCTAGCAGGGTAGGTACGATGTTCTCCGGCGGCACCACCCTGTCACCCCTGTAGACGAATACTCCATCGTTGCCCACCGACAGCTCTTCTCTGACTTCGTAAAACTGCCTGATTTTTGGACCTTGTCGCCTCCTGTCCGGCCATCCCCGCACAATGCACGCCTTGATCTCCTCCATGTCGGCATCCCCTTCATATGCATCCTTCCAGTCCTGCCTGCTGATGGCCTTTTCCGGATCGTCCGTCAGAGCCACCATCTCGTCGTCGTCTTCCCTGTCGTTGGACGCGTTGTCCATCGCAGATGCCCTGCTGAGGTAGTCCGCTATTTTGTTCCTGGAGCCCGGGATGTATTCCACGTCGTATCTGTACTCCAGGAGTTTCAGTGTCATTTTCGCTATCCGGGGTGTGGCGCTGGCATGGCCATCGGATGTCAGTACTTTCACGAGAGGCTTGTGGTCTGTCTTCACCTGGAATCGGGTCCCCCACAGGAACTGCCGGTACTTCGCCATGGCCCATACTACCGCTAGCATCTCTTTCTCTATCACGCTGAACTTTTGTTCCGATGCTGTCAGCGTCCGGGACGCGAAGCTGATCGTTTCCGTGCCACCTTCTGGTCTTTCTTGCATGAGCACGGCTCCCAGTCCCTTTTCACTCGCGTCCGTCATCAATATCGACCGCCCCTGGGGGTCGAATCCTTGCAGCGGGACTGCTCCGCCAATCTCCCGTTTCACGGTGTCGAACTCTTCTTGCGTCTCCTCCGTCCATCTGAACGCCGTCTTGTCCCTCGTGAGCTGCCTCATGTGGTGGGTTTTCGTGGCAAAGTGGTGGACGAATTTACTGTAGTACTCTGCCATCCCTAGAAACGACCGCACTTCCTCCTTGGATGAGGGTGGTGGTGCTTCGCAGATGGCCTTTACGTTCCCTCTCTTCGGCGTTATTCCTTGTGCCCCTATCTCGTGTCCCAGGTAGGTGACAGATGTCATCCCAAAAAGGCACTTCTCCCACTCTGCTGTGAGGCCCTTCTCCTCCAGGATCTTCAATACCGCCGACAGTTTCTTGTCGTGGTCCTCCTGCTCCGTCCCCATCACTAAGATGTCGTCCTGGAAGTATTGCACTCCCTCAATGTCCTTGAATAGGCGGGCCATCAGCTTCTGGAACACCGCCGCTGCCGAGGCGAGACCGAAGGGCATGCGGCAGAATTGGTAGCAGCCGAACGGCGTGATGAACGATGTAAACTTTTTGCTCGTCGGATGTAGTGCTACTTGATGGTACGCCGATTGCAAGTCTATGGTGGAGAACCATTTCACTCCTTTCGTGCGGGCCAACATTTCCTCAATGCGTGGCAAGGGGAACCTCTCCACCACTATGCACTTGTTCAACTCTCTGAGGTCCACACAGAGGCGCACTTTGCCTGACGGTTTCATGGCCACCACCAAGGGGGCCAACCACTCCGCGCTGTCAATGGGCTCAATGATTCCTCCTTCTTCCAGTCGGAGGAGCTCCTGTTGCACTGCTTCCCTAACGGCAATCGGGATGTTCCGTACCTTGTGTGCGACTGGCCGGGCGTTGTCTTTGAGGACGATTTTGTGGGAGAACTTCTCCAGCCTCCCTATCTTCCCGCCGAAGACCTTCGGGTGCCCGCTCCGCCATTTTCCTGCCGTCGACTCCTCTCCGTCCAGTGTCGCCAGCACTTGGGTGTCCCCTCCTGCGTTCAACTGTATACCCAACACTCCTTGGTCCATCCAGCCCAGGACTGACTGTCCTTTCTCTGCGACGTACAGCTTGCAGGTCGCGCTCCTCTCCTTGAATTGGAACTTCATTGTCTTGAACCCTACCATAGGGATCGGGTCCCCTGTGTAGGTGACAGGTCGGATGTCGGGGGGTTCCAGGTGTGTGCCCCACGTGGGTCTGAACTTCTCGCTCCATACTGAACGTTGGATTATCGTGTAAGGAGATCCAGAGTCCGCCACGATGGTGATGGGTATGCCTCCTACTATCATGTCGCATTGGGGCTTGCGCGATCTTCTCTCCTCTATGCCCAGTACCTGGTCTTCAATACACAGGACTTCCTCGTCGTCTTCACGGCCTTCTGCTTCTTCCCCCTCGTCCTGTGCCACGAATTTCACCGCCTGCTGTCTTCCTTTCCTGCGGCAAACCTTTTCGTAATGGCCGACTAGGCCGCAGAACGCGCACTTGGCTCTGAACGCGGGACACCGTTTGTCGTGCGCTGCATGATTCGAGCTGCCGCACCTGTAGCATTTCATGGCCTCGCCTTTGCCCTGTTTCCATGTCGGTCCGGGTCTTGGTTTCCCTGTGGCCGCTCCTCTGTACTCCCCCGTCGTTTGTTTCCCCCGCGTCCGGTGGTCCGCGTCGTCTACTTTGTTGACTGTGAGTCTGGGGGCCTGCTCTCCTTTGGCTGCATCCGCACAGCGTTTCGTTAGCTCCGCTCTCTTCACTATGGCGATCACTTCATTTAGCGTTGCATCTCCATTCGCCCATAGTTTGTCCTGTACTGACTTGCTTGTCGTGTGCATGACGATCTGGTCCTTGATGAGTTCGTCCTGCAGTCCGCCATACCTGCACGTCATCGCCAGCTTCCGCAGTGCCGCCACATAGTCATCCACGGATTCTCCCGCTTCTTGCTTCCTCTGCTGGAAGTTATAGCGGTCGATTGAGGTGCACACTGCCGGTCGGTAGTGGTTGTTCAAATCTTCTATGGCGTGGGTGAACACGTCTGTGTCTCCTGCTGGTCTGGTGATCGGTGTGAGATTTTGGAACACCCGTATTCCTTCTGGTCCTAGGTTGTGTAGGAGTATCCTCTTCCTCCTGGCGCTAGAGAACGCCTCCTCGTTCTCATCTTCTAGCGCTTCCAGGTAGTTCCTGAAGTACTCCCTCCAGTCTTCCCACTTCATTATGGGTTCTCCCGGGCGTGGTAGGAACGGTATCGGCGTCGTCAGAGTCGCTGACTGTGCACTCATTTTGGCGTCCACTGGCTTCCTTGGGCTACCTGGTGCGTCCGTCCCCACACCCCTACTTCGGGTACCTGGGACTGCGTTCGAGCCGGCTGCTCCGTCGTCCCCTGACTCCGCCAGGATCTCTTCTGCGGCTCCGCCGTCCGTCCGCGATATCCCCTACCACGTGGCTGGCTCTTCGTTGCCTACGTGCCACTCTCCGGCTTCTTTCTGCCTCTGCCGCGCTCTCCCGGTGTGTAGGCGTCTGCTGTTTCGTCTCTCCGGTCTCTCACCGTGTATGGTGGTGTCTCTCCTGGCTGGCTTCTCTGTGCTGCAGGTTAGGGGGGCACCTTCCGCCTGTTGCACCTGGGGTTCTTCTTGTCCCAGTCTCGTCGCCACTGTAATGTTGTAGGGTGCCAGGCAATATGTACTTTCCCCCACAGACACTCTGGAGACGTTCTGTTTGGTAATTGCGCCTTTATTACGCTTTGTATGCACCAGTGGAGAGAGCGCCGGGCAACACGCTCCGATCGCGTCTCTCGTTCGCGCCGTTGTTCCTCGCGCATGCGCTGTAGCGTCCAACGTCCGCTACGCGCCTTTGCGTCACCACGTAGTGCGCGCGTCCACTAGACCGCGACACTACAACTCGTTTGTTCTGTGTATGTATATTAAAAGCCTTTGTGGTAAAACGGGACGGAAATTACAGTTCATAAGAGTTCAATATTATCATTATTAATCATAATAACATGTATGCCTGGTTGTCTTTTAATGACACTGATATACTTTGTGAGCCTATTACAACTGAGTGATTATTAGCAATACACAGATGTAACCGCTACGAGTAGAATGTAATGACTAGGGGTGTGAGTAATAAAAGTTCTGCTGATCGAGATATGTAGAATTCACAACTTTTCAGCTTGTGAAGTTGCAAAGTTTGTCACGTGAGCACAAGTTCATGTTGGGGAAATATTTCTCAATACATTTTCTTGGGGGACAGTTTTTCCAGCAACACCATTTTAATTTAAAAAAAAAAAACAACGCATTTGGTCAACTAACAAAATCATAGCAATAGCATGTGGTATACCAACATATTTTTTGTGGTTAGAATGTCAAGATTTACCAGAAAAAAAGTGTGGCCACTGTAGATGTTGTAGCATGGACTTGAATCCTTACATTGCACTACAAATCAATTCATATCCAGACCCCATAGTTCCCCTCTGAAATGAGAAAGAAAAAGAGAGGTAACTAGAACCTCCCCAACTTTCTGGCAGAAGATTTGACTCTATGATGACTGTTTGTGGCTTGTATCGAAGGTGTCGATAAACGATAAAGGGGTCCTATGCAGTAGGAGTCAGCCATTCCACTCTAACTACCCATTTTAGGTACAGAGCCAGGTAAATTTTTCCACAATCAACTGTTTGCATTGTTTCGGTATCCAACCAAAGCCATCTTGTAGCTATCCATATTTTTCTCAAGGTTGTTAGACGTTTCTTCACTTGACACTGTTACAAGATAAACAAGGCCACCTGTGCACTACATTTCACCCTTGTACAACCACTCTGCACAGTACTCCGGTCGCTGTATTCAGAAAGGGGACCTCCAAACTGAGGCAGACAAGGAGGGTGGCAAGAGTGCAACACTGCGCACTGACCTTAAGTAAGTGTTTAGTTATTTATTTATTAGTTATTTGTGGTCTTACTGCACCGACATGAGTGGAGAGATAATTGCAGGATGACCTATAAAACACCCCACTGTCCAACAAGGTGAGAACCGAGTACCTACACTAATGGACACCCACTGATTGAGCATTAGGGTACAGACCAGAAAGAAGTAACAACAAGCATTGTAAATGACAATGCCTTTTATTTATGTTTTGAAACCAAAGCATAAATAAAAGGCATTGTCATTTACAATGCCAATAGCTCAAACTCGCATAAATGCGAGACCTATTGCATTGCAAATGCTTGTTCTAGATGTTATGAGTCTGTAGTTTTTTCATGCAACATCTGACTCTTGTATAATGCACACTTTAAACAGAGTTGCTTCTTAGTATCTGTATATGTTCCTGTTATGGGTGGGTGCGCATGACAGTGCACAACTGATTACTCTGGAGTTGAGGCTGAAGTCAGTGGAAGTTTCTCACAGTGCCTCTCGATGGGTCATTCATTAATTTCAACTAAATGCTTATCCCATCTGTACCCTTCTACACAGTGCACAGACCGATTGTCACATCTGTGACGATTGTAAATAACATTTTGTGTGAAGGAGGTATGCAGCTGAAATACTACTGTATTTACATAAGGAGAGTGTATGTGTGTTTGTGTGTGTGATAATAACAAAGAGAGTATCACAAGAAAGTAATGCGGAAAGACAGTGGTGAAGAGAAAGGACATTACATGTGAGATTTGCAGATGGAGGTTTCCTGAAAGATGTGAGCGAAAAAAGGTGCAAGTGGCTTAGAGAGCGAGAAACTGCACATTAAACCGTCATGAGGGAAAGAACAGGAGTGACTAAGACAAACTGAAGACCAAAATCCTTTAAACAGTCCTAGCATTTTTTAATTCACATCATAATACTCTCAGAATGTAAATATTGGTAATTCTATTTATTCACAACACAATTGTAATATGAAGATAATCCATGGAGACTCTCTTGAAGTTGAAGAGTAGTTTATTGAAGCATCCACCTCCTGAAGAGGGGTGGCAGGGGACAATCAGCAATACTTATTTTGCTTGACCTGTCTGCCGCTTTCGACACGGTCAACCATGATATTTTGCTGACCCGTCTAGAGGAGGTGGGAGTAGTGGGCACTACCCTGAATTCCTGAATCGGTTTCGATCCTATCTATCTGGCAAGTGTCAGACTGTGGCTCTTCCACCGTTCCAGTCAGCCGTTACTAACATCTGTCATAGGGTTCCACAAGGATCTGCCATCAGCCCAATTTTATTCAACAGTTATCTGAGCCCATTGATTAATACCATTCAAGCCCACAATGTGAAATTGGTAAACTATGCTGATGACAACCAGATCATTCTATCTCTTGATGGAACCCAACCTAATGCCCTGGAGGAATTTCATGAGTGCATGCACGACACTGCGCAGTGGTTACAGAATAACTCTTTGCAATTTAATTTGGATAAGACCGAAATTCTACACTGCGCAGTTGGGAAGGTTCCTCTGCCTCTTCCTTGTAACTTCTGGCCTCTCGGCACTTCTACTCCCTTGGCACCGTCCACGACGGTGCGAAACCTGGGAGTCAAATTTAATGCCAACCTGTCATTGGAGACGCAAATGAATAAGACGGTGGGGTGCTGTTTCGGCCTTATGAGAGTTCTTAGAAAGATCCTTCCATTGCTTCCAGTCTCGGCCAGAGCCTTGATTGTTCAAGGCGTTATCTTAAGTAGACTTGACTACTGCAACGCCTTACTGTTAGAGTCCCCCAAGTATTTACTCCAGAGACTACAACGTGTTCAGAACACAGCAGCGAAACTAGCTTTGTCCAGACCACTAGGTTCTTCTGCCTCAATGTGCCTAGCCGAGCTACACTGGCTTCCTGTGCAGCAAAGGATATTTTTTAAATCCCTTTGCATGGGGTTTAGAGCGCTGCATGGACTCGGCCCTAAGCCACTACAGAAGAAACTGGTTTGGTACACTCCTACCCGAAGTATCCGTTCCTCTTCCACCTATCTGGCAAAGGTACCCAGATTCTACAGGGCCAGACTGGGAGGAAGATCCTTTAGTTTTTCTGCCGCGAAACTCTGGAATGAACTTCCACTCGCAATCTGACAATGTAGTACCTTGTCCCTGTTCCGGAAAAGGATCAAAACGTGGCTGTTCCCTAGAAACTGATTCTGTTGTCTCTGAGTAATGTTCATATTAGGCTCTTTTTTCTTGTTCCTTGCTGTTCCGTGTTCACGTATCTTCAATGCCGGGGTACCCGTAGGGTGTTTGTCGCGCTCTATAAATATTATATACAATACAATACAAGAGCAGCAGTGTAACCGAGTTCGAACTGCTCTTCAGAATTTGGAACGACAAGAAGATATTCAAAAAGATACAGACAGCGCATTGTAAATACAGCCATGGTAATAGAATACAATAAAGAGAAACATTCTACTATCATATATCTTCCTTCCTTACAAAAGAAAGGAAAAGACCAAAATAAAAAAGAGGATAAGATACCATCAATATAATTTTTAGGTAACAATTTCTGTCTCTTTGTGTCAGTCGACGTGGAAGAAGATGAACTGGAAAGAGAAATAAGAGTATCAACGTTTACCAAAGACTGAGAACATGTTGACTCTATTCCTTTTTCCAAAATAACAGAATCACTGGAGAAATGTTTATTGGAAGAACACAAAGATGTTTTGGCATTGTTTTTTTTTCTTTTCAGACTTTTATATAGCGCGAACTAGACCCGAGAAATCAGAGCACTTTACATGAGCACCAGTTTCATTACAGATGGACACATCCATTTTTGTTAGGCACGGGGAGATTAAGTGATTTGCCCAGAATCACAGGATGTTGAGCGTTGTTGCCGAGACTCGAACCCGGTTCCCCAGCTTCGAAGTCGCCTGCTCTAGCAGTAAGGCTACATTGTCTTTGGCAATTTTAGAAATGCTCCACCAAGAACCATTGTTTAAAAGCACATATGTCTTACCAACCTTCTGAATAATAAAAACACCAGAAAATTTTGATTGGCCTATTTTTTCCATGTACAGGTAATTTGATTTTAACTTTGTCACCTACTTGCAATACAGGTTGGTTAGGATAAACAGAGTTTTTGGAGTTGTTACAATTCTGTTTGGCTAACATGTATTTTATCTATATCCAACCTAGTTTCGAGATATTTAGCCGACGAAAGGGATAATTCTTGTCTGGGTTTCCTACCTTTTAATAGAACAAGAGGTGAAAACTTAGTGGTACAGTGTGGAGTACACAGATAGGACCAAACCAATTCTGCTACACGAGCTTTAACATCAACACGAGCTTTAATGGCCAATTGAATACTCTCCACTAAAGTTTTTTTAAATCTTTCTACAAGGCCATTCATATTAGGAGAATAAAGAGCAGTCTTTATATGGAAACTATTGGCATTTTTGAGAAAAGTAGTAAACACATGTGAGGTGAATTGAGGTCCATTATCAGATACACTCGTTGATAGTAAACCTTCTTTTTTGAAAATTTCTTGAAGAAATGTAATAATAGACAAAGAATCAGATTGGTTGACCCATTTGATTTCAACCCACTTAGAGAAATAATCAATAGCAACTAGCATATACAATTTCTCCTTCGAAATTCCTTCGTAAGGACCAAGGACATCAATTGTAATATCATTAACAGATGCTACTACACATTCTTCAAAACATTCTACTTGATTTGGGGTTTGAGAGTCTGATAACAACCTGGACAAACAATCAGCTCTCGTATTTTGAGAACCAGGAATGTAAATGACTTCAAAATTGTATTCATACAGTTTAGCCAGAATGCGAACTAATCTGGAAGATGCTTTCCCAACACCATTGTTAGATAGAAGAGAGATTAAAGGTTTGTGGTAAGTTTTGAGTTTAAAGGACTTGCCCCACAAATAGGTTTTAAAATGTTCAACTGCCCAGGAGCAACCCAAGGCTTCTCTTTCAATGGTAGAGTACTTTGATTCAGCAATAGACAACGGTCTTGAAGCAAAAGCAATGGTGACTTCGTTGCCAGCTTTAACTTGACTGAGAATAGCACCAAGACCGATGGCATTCATATCAACCGTGACAACATTGGTAGCAGATGATGAAAAGGGAGACAAGGGATTGCATCCAATAATGGCAGATTTTATAGCATTGACAGCTTGTGAATGATCCGGGGTCCAAATAAATGTACTGCCTTTTTTAAGCAACAATATTAATGAAAGAACTATGTCAGAGAACTTTGGAACAAATCTTGAATAATATTCACATAATCCTAAGAAGGATTTAAGTTGTTCTTTGTCTTGAGGATCATTCATATTCTTAATAGAGATAAAGAGATCCTTCTTAGAAAAAATGCCATTGCCATTAATTTGATGACCCAAATATTCAACATCGGATGAGAAAAACTTACATTTATCTAGACAAATGGTCATACCTTTATCTTCTAGCACAGATAACACTTTATCTACTGTTTCATGATGTTTCTCGATGGTGTCAGAAAAACTCATGATATCGTCCTGAAAAGCCACCACTCCATCAGTGTCTCCAAACAAGCAATTCATTAGCCTCTGAAACACTGATGCAGCCGATGACAGGCCAAAGGGCATTCTAATATAACTGAAGGTTCCCTCAGGTGTAATAAAAGTAGTGATGTCTCTTGTATCCTCTGTTAACTCTATTTAATGATACGCTGATTTGAGATCGATGGAGGTAAAAAATGGTGCACCATCGAATTTAGCTAATAAGTCTTGAACCTTAGGTAATTGGTGACATTCCATAACAATTTGTTTGTTTACCAGTCTCAAATTAATGCATATTCTAAGTTCTCCATTCCGTTTCTTAACTAAAACAATTGGAGAAATCCATTCAGAAGCATTGACAGGTTCTATTACCCCATCCGCGTACAATTTTGTTTATCATGTCAGCCAATTCATTCCTTACAGACAAAGGAACATTTCTCAATTTGTGTTTGGACAGAACAACATTTTATTAACACTATTTTGTGAGAAAATCCTTTAACATCTTTGTTTGTTAAAAATAGCTCGAACAACTTTCTCATTGTTCTAAAGATTATCATGGACTACCTGTGTATCTTCCACCATACATACTTGTATCTTGGCATTAGGACACAAAGTGATATTAAATTTACCTTGGTGTTTCCACCACAGCACCTGCAATCCATCAACAGCAATATAAACTTTCCCAAATATAGTTTTTTGTTTAAAGGAAATATCAGAAACAAAATACCCCAACATTTCAATTTCTTTACCCCCAAAACCATAAACACGAATATCGTTAGGTTCAAGCGTTTTATCTTTCGAAGACTTGTTGAAAAAGGAATAAGAAATGATTGTATAGGGAGAACCAGAGTCTGCCATGACTTCCACCTTTTTGCCATCAACAGTAATGGTACACATGGGAGGAACATAAGTTTCCGAATCAATATATGTATTTATATTGTAAGTGACTTGACCTAACTTGTGACACTGAGAATAGTCTTCTGTTATACAAATAATAGTGTTTTCAAACGTTGGTTCATTATTCACTTCATCCACAATTTCCTCATCAGCAAGACTACCAACTGTCCTGTTGGTTTGACATAGCGCTCTAAAATTACCTAGTTTTTAGGTTAAGCCTAGCGCAGCGTGCAAGTGCTGCTCTAGGAGATGACCTTTAGAAATCGGTCAGCACTTTTGTTACACGCGTGCTTGTACATTCCTCTACTCTCATCACAGGGAGCTCTAATATTTAGTAATTAAAGTCGGGTGTTACAGAAAATAAAAATGATCAATAAATATTTATACCTTACGATTTAAAATATGAAGTCTGCAAAATGTGGAGACTTTGAATTGTTTAGTATTGGATGGATTCTTTTTTGGACGACGCATGTGAGAGTATCAAGTCTTCACACAGGAACTCATTGGTGCAAATTGGGCAGCAAACGCCGCCCATGTGTACATGGAGTGTGTGCTCACATCCTCCTTGCGCTCTTCCTGGACATCCCTATGACGTCACCCTCTGCCCCCTCCGTTCCACAGGCGCGCATGCCCTCTCTTTCCACCCCCCATTCCGCCAAATGCGCCCGGCCTCAGTCCTGGCGTTCATTTCATTCTTTCTCCTTCATTCCGGGCATTCTTCGCACAATCCTTTAAAACAGCGGCAAAATGTGTAAGTGTATCAACATTGTACAAACACTGTTCCTCTCTAATAAGCCACAGGGAAAACAAGGACTAAAATACTTCTAATTATATGCATCGAAGGAGCATCCTTGAAAAAGAACAGCTACTCACTACGTATGTTGAGAAAATACATGTTCAAAGGCTGTAGGTAATGTTGAGAAATGTTAGTTACCTGAGCACATAATGGACCTGTGCATTCTGATTGAAGCTGCTCTGCGACAGGGGCATGGTAGTGGGACGGCAGTGACCGTTGGAAGACAGTAAGATCCGTAATCCTGTAAAACTGTGATATTAACCATCTCAACGGATGGGAGCAATGATACACAATGATGTATGTAAAATGGGGACAACTGAACAAGGTTAATAAAACACTTCAATGAGGCACTTGTCTCGGCTGCTGAGCAGCTTCAAAAGAAGAAGTTAGGGCTGGGTTTCGCTACACCTACATGTTCTGTTTACTACATTGGGCTTGTGACAATGTTTAAAAACACATGGTATTTGTAGTTTTGTCATTATATACATTATTAGTCTAATTGTGAAATGGCTGCTGAGAGTACATGTTAAAACAAGCATTGGCATAGCCAATAGGTCTTGCCTTTGGGACCTTAGAAGTATTTAGTTATGCAGTACAATATCCTAGGTGAAACAAAATCAACTGTTGCATGGCTAAACACTTAAGGTCCCAAAGGCGAGACCTATTGGCTATGCCAATGCTTGTTTACATTTGTAACACTCTTTACCTCTAGCTGGGCAATGTCTAAACTGGAATGAATGAGATTTAGAACCACAATGAGTGCAAAATAGTTTACCTGAGTTTGAAAATTGTTTATTAATCAGGGTGTATGATGTAGTGGGTTTACTAGGTTTAGTTCTAAAATTACCAGGTTAAATATTGGAATCGTTCAAACTAATAGTTGCTACACCTGTAGATAGATTGTCTAAATTAATCGTTTTGAATGAGGAAATGGACCGTTCAACAGTTTTGGCAATTTCAATTGTCTCTTGTAATGACGGATTGTGTTGCCTTAGAAGTTGCTCTTGAATTTTTTTATTAGAGCAACGAATGATTAGTTGGTCACGAATATATTTATCTACCTGAGCCCCAAAATCACATTCTGCCGCTAGCATTCTTAAACATTCAACATAAGCATCAACCGATTCATTAACCAATTGATGTCGAGTATAGAAATTATATCTCTCCATGACAATTTGTGGTTGTTCAGTAAATCCTTTTTTAAGCCTATCTATTGCTTCTGTGAAGCAATTATAATCACCACTCGCCATTCCTACTGGTGTTGGAGAAGGAGGTAAATGTTCAAAAACATCTTCAGCATGACCTCCCAACATATTTAAAAGCAACGTTTTATTTCTCTTCGCATTGAAATTATCATCAATGGCTAATAAATTATTATTAAACTGTCTATACCATTTCTCTCATTTCATACTGGGCTGATTGGGACCAGAATAAAAGAGAGGTGGAGGGTTACCACAATCAGTACTCATTGTACAGTAAGTATGAGTAATAAGAGAGACAACAGTTTTACTGCAAAATTGAAGAAAAGAGTTAAAATAGTGCAAATATATGAAAAAGAAAGAAGAAAGTTAAAATGAGGAATAAATACCAATAGGGTGTGCGTGTCACAGAGGCACGGAGAGCAGAAAGAATTAACAAGTTATGCGTGTCACCGAGACACGCAGTATAGCATACGAACCAAAACCCAATCGAAGATGGCGGAGATGTGATGATGTAGCACATATGCGTCTGGAGTCCTCAAGGCAAAGTCAGCGTGACGTGCGTCGAATCGTGGAGACAGAGCAAAGTCAGCGTGATGTGCGTCTGGTGCGAAGAGAATCGTGGAGACAGAGCGTTGGAGAGAGCGTTGAAAATAAACAGTGCGAGCTCTTAACTAGCTAAACCTGCACGAGTGCAATTAGACTATGTGACGAAGTACCAAATCTTCGGAAATGAAGAAGAATTACCGCAGGTTTCAGGACGAAAAGCAGCAGTACGCGACCAGAGTTACACAAAGGCAGGCGGCTTGGTAATCAGCAGAGGCAGCAGGCCGCTCGGTAATCATAAGATATGTAAGCGCACACTCTCGCTCAGAATGGATGAGCAAGAACTTTCCCAGTAATTCCTCCAACGACGACTCCTCGATACTGGCAAGACACACAGAGAGAGACAGTAGATCCAATGGCAATGAATCAAGGAAAGTCAGGATCAGGAAAAACAATCCAAATAAAGGTGTGAGTGTGGATGCTCCAGCGTCTTAAGGCATGTAGGAAAAATCTCAGATCGTCAACAATTTGTAACACGCATTAGCAAAGCCAATAGGATTGGATAGTTTTGGGCATTTGTTCTTTGCTGTATGATGCCTGGATACATGAGCAAAAAAAATCACAGTCATTCAAATAATGGCTATTGTTTTGATGTAATCCCTAGAAAGGGTGACTTGAAGAAGAGGTTGAAGTGGACCGGGTCAGTGCCCCTACTTTTGGATTTATGAACAACCATTCCCCTACTTTTTGTAAAAAGTCAACTGCGCCGGTACTGTTCATTCCGATAGTTTAAATGCTGCAGCTGAAAGGTCATTAAGTGAGACTGAAGCCGGCAGACAGCCAAACAAGCATTCCTGCCAGAGTGCCTGCTTGTTTGAAAGAAATGCAAACGTGGTTTACAAATTATTATTATTTTTTTAATCTTATTGACATTTTCTGAACGTGGTTTATAAATTAATCTGCAAATGTAAAGGAGCCGGTATTGGCTTTAATTAATCGAATCACTGGAAGCTTTCTGAAGACAAAGAAATTTTGGGGGAGTGGTAGTGCAATGAGTTAACAACTGAGCAGTGAACTGCTTGCTTTTAATTGTAATGATATAGTGTTTACTATGCCTATTGAAGGGAGAGTTACATTTTGGGGATTTTGTAGCAGCCTATCTTATACTATGTGTAATGCAAGTTTAAAATAATGACTTACATAAGCACTGTTGCTTTCTGTCACAGGCTGTGACCTCGAACCAAAATACACAGGTCACTATTCTCCACCACACCGACCAAGATTTAATTATGTAGCTCTCTGGTAACACACAAACCTCTGTAGTGCATTAACTAATAGAGGTTACACAATGTACTATAGTGCATTTCCTACTGAGTAACAAGGTTTTTATTAATTTTTCATTTAAGCTGTGCGTTATAGCTACCTGAAAGACCAAAAAAACGTACATAATATTTTTATGAGCCACACCTTTGACCGCGCCCAATTGACTGCAGAATCTTGGTTCCCATGCATTTTTTAATGCACTTCGACCGCTGACTTGCAATATCACACATTTAAGAATGTCACATCATGTATCGACATCGTGACTGTAGAAATGTCACACGTTAGCAATCAGAAAACTTGGCCGCTAAGAGAAAGAAAGCGAACGGGTGGGTTAGAATACCAATATGTAGCAACTTCTGGAGACACACACAAAAATCGCTCTGGATTTTACACATTTTGCTGGACAAATCTCGGAGGGAAGAACTCCTTAGTTTAGACACATCAATCTACCCATGACTGAAGTTTAGTGACCAAGTTGTCTTATAGCAGCTCCCTGGAGTGTGCCTCTACTAATCATCTTTTTGGTCCAATCTCGCACCCGACGCCCCATGTTCCTCATAACGTCGTAAAAAACATAGGCCCAATTTTAAGATGGCCGACGCTGATTACTACCTACAAGGCTACTCTCCCGCATGACTGCTAGTTTCAAGATGGCAGCCCCAAAACTTCCCCGTCCACAACTCCCGGCAGCCCTCACGCTCATCTCTTCCCCTCCCGTCCTTCTACGAGTCCGTTGCCAAGATGGCGGCAAAGCGGAGTCGGTGGGAAGATTCCGGAAGGTTCTGTGGCCCGGAGGAAACCGAGAGCTCACCTGAGGACTCTGAATCTCGCCAGACTTCGAAGAAAGAAAATAACCCCAGTGGCGAGCCTAGCCCTGGGGACAGTAGCAGCTCTGGTGGAGAGAGCAGCCCTGAGAGGGACAGCAGCCCCGAGCGTGGGAGCAGCACCGAGCATAGCGATGGCGGGGAGCAGAGCTCCGACGACGATGAGAGCCAAGACGGAGGGGTGCACCCAGACGAGGAGGAAGGTGGTGCCTCTAAAGCCACCGATGAGGGGCGCGGGTCGCCCAAGGCATCAGAAGAAGGGCCCGCGGGGGGACCTGGGGTGAACATCTTTGCCAATGACGGAAGCTTCCTGGAGCTCTTCAAGCGAAAGATGGAGGCGGCGCAGAATGCTCCGGCTGCAACCTCTGCCCCCACAGAGGAGCAGGAGAAGAAGAGACCCACCGCTTTCAGCTTTGTAAGGAATCCCTGGGCTGAGGGGATAGTGGTGGCGGAGGGTGGGACCTGAGTGGAATGGTGGTAAGGACTGAGATGTAGTTGGAAGGTGCGCGTAAGTTTGTCAAAGGCGCATGAAAAGTGACTGTTTGGAAATAAGGGATTGGTAATGGGCTGTAGATTATGGACACGATAGACCAATTCAAGGGACGAGGTTAATGGGTTGGGTGGGGACTAGCATAGAACAGTTATGACACGGAGGAGTAATGTTTAATCTATGCGCAAGTATTCATGTGCTTGGGGATAATCTTCATCGTATCTCTGGTGTCAACTGCTTTATAACGTCTTCGTGTGTGGCGTTACTGCCAAACGCAGGTGCAGATAATGCCCACAGCAGTGGTCCTCCCAGCCTATTCCGTGGTAAAGAAAAGTGTTAACAATGTCCATCTGCATTACAGTAATCAGTTTACTGACGGCGCTGAATATGTATGTGATGGCCCCTGTAATCGAGGGATTTAAGCTTGTCAAATATATGCAGCTTCACTTTACGAAGATTATGAATTCTAAACCCCGTGCGAAAAAGCAAACTGCAAGGAACCGCGCATTGTCAAGGATCTCGGAAACCATTCCATCGCAAATTACTCATGGTGTCTTTTTTTCGCTTTAGGAAGTAATTCCAGTCGTCTTTTAAAGGTGCATTTGAAGCCGCCTCCACTAGAATTGCCCCAGGTCATTGTCATCAGACTATACGAGAAAATAATTGTAGTTTTTATGGCTTAGATACAAGAATCCCCTTCCTGGTCTTGAATCGTATCCCGCCCTTGTTCGTACTGCACTGTGTTGTTCTCCAGTTAAGTTCACGTTGTAAAAGTCATTTGCATACTGAAGCCGGGGGAGATCCTTTAAGTTTCAGATCCGAATACGCTTTATTCGAATGGCCAAACAACCGAGGGACTTTCTCAGACTCCATCTAGGCATGTTACAAGGTGGACCTAGACAAACAAAAACCCGGTCCAAGGAGTGTTCAAGGCATAATCATAGGACCCGGGGGGGGAAAAAAAAAAAACCCCGGACACTATCGCCATTCGATCAGCAAGTTCCAAAAAATTAAATTGTATTTACTGCATGATCTATTAAGGTCCGCCTTAGATGTTTCGTATAAAGATGAGAGCCACCCAGAATGTAATGGGGCTGTTTTTTCCGTCCAGTGGATACAAATTTGCCTTCTAGCCAATAGAATTGCGTAGAAGAGAAAGGACCTCGCCTTGCCAGTGATGTTATCATCCAAACCAAAGATGACAAGTGGTAAGGTTATTGACAAGGATACATTTAAGATGGAATTTAGGGTGTTCTTCACTTCTTCCCAAAAGCCAGCGATGGCTGGGCAGTCCAAGAACATGTGGACATCACAGGCCTCACTGTAGTTACATTTGTTGCACTTTTTGTCTGGGAGAAATTTGGAGAGTCTCAACGGTGTTATATATGCACGATGAACTGAGAATATGTGGTTTAGTTTTAGCCATGATGGTTTCACAATTTTATGGAGGAGACCAAAGGATTTTAGCCAAAGCTCTTCACAGTGTAGGCCAGTCGCCCCCCCCCCCCCCCCCAATAGCTGGTCTGGAGAAGGAACTCTCCATCACTTTCCTCCATCAACTGCCAATACCATATGGCTATTTCTTTCCCTCCTGAGGGAAGATCCACTAACCGTTGCTCTAAAATGCTGGCCTTCCCTAGATAGGGGTCTATACGTCTTTGGGATCTAGCCCAACTTTCCAGTTGGATGAATTTGAATCTGGAAAGTCCGGGCCCAACACATTCGTATAGTTGGTTCCAAGCTATAAATGACCCTTCCTTAAATAGCTGACCCCATCTCCTGATACCAGCTTGTTGTATTGTGGAGGACAGACTATCATTCAAACTTTGTGGGAGACCCGGCGAGTCCCAAATTGGGGAGAGATCAGAGTAATAAGACAACCCTATTCTCTTCCTAATACTGAACCAGGTTTTGGTCCATGAGTATAACATTTTTAGTTTAATTTTTTTGAAAAATTTCTGACTCCCAAATTTGAATAGAAACCCCTCTGCTGATAGATTCACCCCCATTAGCATTGCTTTGTATATTGACCCAGATGGAAGGTTGGATGGCATTTTTAAAAAGCATCCTGGAGTGTGACAGCAGGAATGCCCAGGCATAGTACAATAGATCTGGCAAGGCGAGCCCACCCTTCTTCTCCTTAACTTCTTCCAAGCTATTCTAATAGGTTTATAGTTCCATATAAAGGAATTTATTTGTTGTTGACATTTTTCAATTAGTTTGGGATCAAATGCCAAGGGGATTGCGTTAAAAATAAACGTAAACTTAGGAAGAATAGACATCTTTACCAGGTTTACCCTACCCGTTATGGAAAGTGACAGGTGAGTCCAAGATTTTAAAAGTTTTTTAGTCTCGATGTATATTCTATTCAAAATGGCCTGCGTGAGAGAGGTAGACGAGATTGCATCTTACAGTATCTGAAAGACTCTCAGGCGCAGGTCATAGTTCTTCAGGAGACACATCTTCTTAAAACCGAGGCTACAGCTCTGCTAAAAAAACATAAGTGGGTCGATAAATTTTGTTCAGCGGATCATAATGCCAACATTAGGGGGGTTATATTCATTTTTAAAAAATCTGCCAAAGCTCAAATTTTGGACTGCAAAGAAGACCATTCAGGGAGATGGCTATTAGTAAGAGTCTCGTTAGATGCTCAGATCTATACTTTAGTTGGCTATTATGGCCCCAACTCCGATGATCCATCCTATCTGGATGCGATCAGGAATCATTTGGTACTAGTTCAAGATCCAGTGATTTGGATGGGGGACTTCAACATCGTCCTCAATCCCAGGCTGGACAAATCTGTGAAATCTAGATTTTGTAGCTCTGTTAAATCCAGGCACACCCTTATAACAACCATGACACAACTTGGTTTGGCGGATGTCTGGAGAGAGAGAGCGGGTAACAAGTTAGGGGTGTCCCTTCGGAACAGCCGCTTTAAACATAAATCCAGAATTGATTACGCGCTTTTTAGCTATCGCCTAAAGGACACTCTTTATTTGATAGACTATCTTCCCTCGCACCTGTCAGACCACTCTGCACTGGCATTTTCTTTAAAACGGGGAAACTCTAATAAATACTCATCCTGGTCATTCGACCGGACTCTCCTGCTCGAAGATGAAGAGGTCCATTTTTTAGCAGATGAGTCCTCAATCTTTTTCAATATTAATAGGGACTCGGTAGGCTCCACCGTTGTCTGGGAGACATTTAAGGCCTTTTTAAGAGGTCAGATAACCAACAGAGCCTCTTTTAGGCGGAAGACATATATAGAGAAGGTTGCTAGCATTGAACAAGAGATGAAACTCCTAGTGTTAAGGACTGACTCTCCCTCAGGAACATCGCAGGAGCAAGAAAAATTGGCCGAACTAAAATCACAACTCACTAATATCTTACAGGAGAGAGTAAATAAAAGATGGGAAGCTTCTAAGACTTCCCAATTTGAATTTGGTGAAGCCGCAGGGAAAGTGCTAGCTTGGAAAATAAAAGCTGAACAAGCTCTTAAATTCATTAAAGAAATTAAGATAGAAGGCGAGGCAGTGACAAGATCCACCCAAATAGACATAGGGAGAGCCTTCTTTGAATTCTTCGAGGAAATATATAAGGAGGTCCTTCCCAATGACCAGCAAGCAAGAGACAGTTGGCTGGGAGCTATTACCCTCCCATCCCTCTCGACAACACAAAGTATGGCCTTGGAGTCCGAGATTACAGAGGCTGAGGTGATTAAAGCCATTCGACAACAAAAAAAAGGGAAAGTGGCTGGCCCGGACGGGCTGCCAGGGGAGATCTACAGATCTCTGGTAGATGTTATAGCCCCCGTGTTGACGACCTTATTTAATGGTATCTTAATAGAAGGTGAGTTGCCCCCCAAATCTTGGGGGGAGGCTACAACTGTACTTATCCCGAAACCTGGGAAATCTCCCCTTGAGTGCGGGTCATACAGACCGATATCATTATTAAACAATTATTATAAAATCTTTGCAACAATCATGTCAGTTAGATTGGAGAGTGTCAGTGGTGCTATAGTCCATCAGGATCAAAAAGGTTTCATTAAAGGCCGACAACTAGCCGATCTAACACATCAATTGATAGGAGCCATAGACATCGCTACTGCCTTTTCCCTACCTTTGGCCACTCTAACTTTGGATGCAACTAAGGCATTTGATAGAGTGAACTGGCTCTACCTCACCGATGTACTTAAAAAATTTAATTGTGGGGATGGTTTTTGTAGAACTATAAAACACCTCTATACTACACCCTCGGCCAGACTGCTGATTAATGGGGTTCTGACAGAGGCTTTCATTATAACCATAGGTACAAGGCAGGGCTGCCCGCTTTCCCCTCTCCTTTTCAACTTATACATAGAACCGTTTGCTCAGCTTTTGCGCGAGGAGGCTAATATTCCATCTTTTAGCTTTGGAGAATGGGAAAGACGGGTAGCACTTTATGCGGATGACATTTTGATTTTTACTTCTGACCCAGTAAAGGCATTTCCCGTGGTTATCAAACAGGCAGAAGAGTTTGGTCTCATCTCTGGTTATGATGTAAACTCTAGTAAGAGCAAAATAATGGTCTGGAACTTACCGGATATACAGCTGGGGGTAAATATTTCCACATCCATGCGATATCTTGGCATAAGAATCACCCAAGAAATGGACAGCATAGCTCCGATTTAGAAAAATATTAAACCATAAAAGCACAGTACATGTTAAAAGACATACATTACAGCAGGATAATTTAAATAAAATGTATTAAAAAAGGACTCCGACAATTTAAAAGGGTGGAACCATCCATTGTCATCCGGTATCTAACCACCCCTTTCAAATATTTGACAATATGATCAGTCACAGGTCCATCATTCAAATATTGCAGCTTTAGGAAGGCGGGTTGAAATTGTAACAGGCCATACCACTTTAAAATAGGTAAAATCCATTTTTTCCCGGGCATGGTGTAAAATGTACAAACAATTAACGTGAATTGTCGACTGTGCAGAGGTGTTATCACACAGTCATAAACATAAAGAGCTAGACCAATCGTTATGCGACCTTGATGTGAAAAATACCAAGGCGTAAACGGGTCAATAACAGCCTATCATAAGCTCCTATGGTATTTAATAGGTATGGTTGTATTCCTGGGTGAGTCGAAAGTAGTTGGTGTGCTCTCACTGACGATTTTGCAATATTAGTAGCTAAATTAATAGACTCCAGATCTAGGCATAATGATATTAAATAATTTCTAGTGACATTGTTCATACTGTCAGGGTTGGAAAAATACTCTGTGTCCTAGATCCTTTAAGAAGTTTTTTACTTACGTCAACCAGAGAATGCGGTCTGCCCCATCAAGGGACAGGCTATCGGTGAGTCCCTGTTCAGGCCAGTAGAAATACCGGTCCAAGCCTTATCCCACAGCAGGATAGGCTGCAATTTGATCAAATCCAAGAGATGGGGCTAGTCCAGCTCAGCGTGGCATATGGATACGGCTATACTGTTAGGGACTGCTAGGAGGTATCTTAAAAACCTATTTTCTGCTAGTTGCAGGCACTCGACATTAGCATAGCCCCAAATGCCTGCTCCATACATTTGTACAAGAAAAGAATAAGTGGATATGCTAAAATTATCTGTTCATCATTATTTGTACACATATGGTATAAATTTAGATAAAAACATTTTATGACCACAATATTGGGTGCTAATACACTGCCAAATACTTGTCCACTCAAAGTATTATAATATTCTTTGTAACTACAAGTAGTCCAAAAAATCGAATCCACTTTTATGGGCAATGTAGCACACCAGAGTATAGTCACACATTTCCATAGCAATGTAACAGCGTTTACACTTAAAAGACCATGTCCATCAAACCATATAGATTATGAAAGACTACAAATCGCAGTCCAATTCTTTGTTGCGATGTTATATTCGATATTTTAATCCCAGTCCAATTCAAACAGCAGCCCCTGCAATTCACACTAATTCTCGCAGCGTTCTTCGACGCGCGAGCCGAGTGATCCACTGCGCATCAATGAAGAACGCAGCTAGCTGCGAGAATTAGTGTGAATTACAGGGGCTGCTGTTTGAATTGGGATTAAAATATCGAATATAACATCTCAACTAAGAATTGGACTGTGATTTGTAGTCTTTCGTAATCTATATGGTTTGATGGACATGGTCTTTTAAGAAATGTGCTACATTGCCCATAAAAGTGCCTGCTCCATACATGGCAAGGGGTGTACATTTAGCTTTGTAGATTAATAGATCAGCGATTGGGCGCCTCCCTAACTTCCTGACAGTCAATCAATGCACCAGTTGCTTTACAAAATAGTAATTTTCTAGATTCTAGAGCTTTAGCCCTTAGACCCTTCTTTCGAATACAATGCCCAGGTATGAAAAGTGAGCTGTAAATTAGTTTCCTGTTATCAATAAAGAATTCTTTGCACTTTGTGCTGGGCTTGCAGCATTTCATTGTAAATGTTTTGTTTTATTTTTACATGGAGGTCGAGATTTAACATATAGGCAGAAAAGCTAGAGATCACATTTTGTAGGTCAAGGGGGGGTGCGGGCCAATAGGACAGCATCGTCCGCATATAACAATGCTCCTATTGGTCGTCTGTTTATACATGGTAAATCCTGACAGTCACTACTTAAAGTTGTTCCCAGCTATTAATGTAAAGAGTGAACAGGAGGGGTGCTAGCATGCACCCATGCCTCACCCCTTCTTTACAGGGAAGCTGTGGCTGAGCTCGCCACCTCTTCCTTAACGCACCCGGGCCCTGGCGTCTAGGTAGGGCTGTTTTAAGACATTTAGAATAGGTGAATCGACCCCCAAGGTTTCTAAAATGCTCCATAGCTTCTGGTGGTTGACACAGTCAAAAGTTGAACTCAAGTCAATAAAACATAAAAATAAACTCCCCCTTTTTGGCCTGTAGGTATTTTCCTAACAGCAAATTCAGATTCAGGCTGTAACAGGACGGGTCGTCGCGATTACCTTTCTTGTAAATAGGGACGAGTATCGACTCTGTCCAGGTTGCTGTGAATCCCAAGGTAAAGCCGGCCTTTAGAACCAGGGCTAACAAGGGTCCCCAGAGTGCTGGATTTAATTTGAATGAATCCACCGGTATGCTATCTGGGCCTTGCCGCCCACGCTTTCATTTATAGACAAAATCACCTCCTGGGGGTCCAAATTAATTTCAACCGGAAGATGATTTGGGAAATTTATGCTTAAGGCCTCTTCATTTTGGGGATCCACCAGATTGTTATAAAGGCCAGAAAAGTGAGTCACCCATTTATCCTCCCCTATTGTAATTTCGATACTGGGCGAATTACCTGAGGCAAGGAAAGGGGCGTTCACTGCCTTCCAAAATCCTTTCATGTCTTTCAAATCTGATGCTCGTTTTAGATTGTGCCATAATTCAAGCTTTATGGCCGACTTGCGTTCCTTAAGGGACATCTTGTAAGCTAATCTGGCCCTTTTTATCGCTTCTCGATCTTTTATGGGCTTATGTAAGGCGGTTATCAAGGCTGCATGAGCTTGTGAACATTTAGAATCAAACCAACCGCTCTTCATGTCGGTCCATTTGTTTACATTTTACCCGTAATCTTTTTTGTATGGATTGGGTTGTGTTTTTAAAGGAGCTAAGAACGTCAGATTGGTTAGCAGTTTCATCAAGGCAGACCATGAAGTTGTTTTTACAAGTGATTAGAAGGTGCTTGCATAATTTGGATGAATTTACGCCTGCCCATTTGACTGTGTAGCCATTTTGTCTGTTAATAACAATATCTTCCGCCGGGTGCATTGCCATTGTTTTACTAGTTAACACCTTGGCAGGAAGATCTAGGAGAACGCTAATGGGGTAGTGATCACTAAAAGCGACGGGGTGTACTTTAAAATAGTGTATTCTGTCTGCATATCTATTTGATACTAATATGTGGTCTATAACAGAGGACACGCCACGTCCATTAAAAGTACTACTGAAGGGAATTGGGAGTGAACACACATTGTTAGCAAATCCCAGATCCAGAGTATATTTTAACAAATAAATAGATCACTAGTGTAGGAAGGTGGAATCTGACTATATGGTTGCCCCCACTTTTTTCCTGGTGTTTGAATGGTTTTTGACTAGTCTGGCTGGGATTCTGCTATCTAGGACCCCAGCCTATCTGCTTACTCCCTTAAATGATTGGTGTGCATATTAGATGCACTAGTGATTGGATACTGTGGTACCTTATGAGCCCCTAGTATATGGTACCTAGGGCATTGGGACTTCACAGGCCTACCAGGGGCTGCAGCATGTATTATGCCACCCCTGGGAAGCATTCACAATCTGACACCACAGGCCTGCTACTGCAGCCTGTGTGAGGTAATGTTAGCACTCCTCACTGAGGTATAGGTTTCTATATCTCACCATACACACACATATATACCTATCAGTCACCCCTCTTGCAGGCCCTAACAATCCTGAGGGCAGGGTGCTTGGTTTACCATGTGAGGGGGTGCTTCTGCATAAGCAGGACCCCTCTGCAGCTGGCAGTCTTTTCTCTGCTGCTGTTTGTGGATGCGGTTAAACCATATACTCTTAAGTGCATTAGAACCTCGCGGTAAATGCTAACTTTGGAATGACTGCTTCAAAACATGTCGTGTTTGGTGTCAAACAACTTGGAATCATACCCCCACACCAGTAACTGGTGTGGGAGTATGATCCCACCCTTCTAGAGGGGACGATATGTACCCACTGTACTAAACGGTAGAAATCTTCTAGAGCCCTGGCATCACAAAATGGATGCCACCAGCACAGACACTGGGCTGCCCTCCTGCTGCTGACTGAAACTCGCAGTGGAGGAAGCCCAACAAAGGGTATCCTGTCACAGGGAGGTGTCACCACCTCCCAGACAGGATTTAGTGTATTGGAGCTGGGAGGGTGCACTTTTAGAGTGCTTTGAAGTCCTGCACTGGGGGAGCAGTAGGCTCCTCTGTGCATATGCCAGCTGAAACCGGTTCAGGGGCTACCTGCCCCTGCTCTGGCGCGAAACTGGACAAAGGGAAGTGGGTGTAACCACCCACTACCCTGACCCTCCTAGAGGAGTGGTCATAGAGCTAGTCCCTCCCCTATCTTCACTATAAGATACCAAGCATTGCCAATGCAATTCAGATTAACCCTAGACGACTCTCTACAAAGAAGAATCCTTCCCCTTCGACGTTCCGCTATCTCTGGAAGACTGAAGAATCTCCCTTGGAGTCAAGGAGTGACTCCCCTGCTTGGCAGGCACCAGTAACTTTACTCAACGGTTGCAAACTTCACCGTTCCCGCCGGAGTCCGAAGTCCCTGCGTCCCCTGAAGCGGATTTCCTGACCTCTCTACGGCCATTTTGAGTCCCCAGCGAAGCTGTGGCATCTGGACCCCACGAGTGACAAGGAACAGCAATACCAGAGAACCGTGCACTGATTTCGAGTGCAAACCCTAAACAACGTTCTACGAACTTGTGCTTTGGACCATCTGTAGTCCAAGTCCCTAGCAGGTCTGGTACCGAAAATCAGCGGCCTACCCCGTCCCGAGTGACCGTGGGCTCCTGTGGAACTTTTCCTGCAAAGGCGTCTTCGCGGTTACTTGCCCGTTGGCTAGTGACTCACCCGAAGACTTTCTCATCGACTTCAAGGGCTCTCCTGGTTACTCCGGGCATGCCCTCACTTACCCTCGCTGGGTAAGTCCATCGGACCTTGCTGGTCTGCATCATCTTCAATCTTCAGTCCACACGAGACTTGCAGTTGCCAAGGCTTGTTGGCGCCAGTCCGGTTGCCAACACCGTCATCAGCTGCAGACGTCGTGGGACACTCCGAATCCAGCTGCTGGTCACCGTCGATCTCTCCTAGACCTCGTGAGCGAAGAGATAAATCACCATCGACGACCTGAAACGACGCAACATCAGTGGTCATCCATCCTGCTGGCCACCGGTCACTGGCAAGTGACTTTGAACACTGTCCCCTCAATTTTCAGGTCCTCTTCAACTTCAATCCATCTTCGGATTCCAGCGGACACCTCTTCAGTCGTCTCAAGCAGCAAGTCTTCATTGGTCTCAATTGAAAACAGCATCGCGACCCGACACCAAAAGACACCTATGCATCCGGCTTCCCTGGGTGAGGTAACTCGTGCACTCCGGTGCCCAAGTGTGTGTTGGCCCTCGAAATACTTACCCTGTAAGTGGCTTGCTTGTTGACTTCTTCGAAGTGCCCTAAAACTTTAAAATACAAACCGCGACTTGCGCCATTGTAACCTGTAGGAAACCCGCAGCTGTGTTTAGAGACTACACGCGTCTCCCGTGGGCTTGTTACTTACCTGCTAACACTGCAGAAGTGAAGCCCCAGTGATGCCCTAGGCTTTGTCATTTTGCAAGTCGAGTTTGTTAACCCATTTTCTTAGTATATGGTCTGGTACGCCCCTAGGGCTACAGCCATATTTGTGCTTAATTTATTGAGAACTGTTGACATTTGAATGTGTATCTGGGTTCTAATCTCAAAGAGATTAGTAGAGTGTATCTAGAAATAAATACATATATATTTGAGATATATACCTGTGTGGTGTCCTTTTCATTTGGTAATTCAAGAGATTATAAGGTAAAACAAGCTGCTTTACATTCCTCAGCGACTTAGCCTGAAGGCTGCTCTCCACAGCTACCACTAGGATAGCTTTCATTAAAAGGTTGTCTTAAACCTATCTACCATAAGAGTCGAATTGGACTGGTGCAAGGTGGCCACTATAACTAGTGACCAGCATATGCCAGGCCAACTTCTCACAACTAGGAACAGAATGCAAAAAGTGGGACGAATCATTGATCTAACCTAAATCTATACCACAAACATCCCCTATGGTATGTGGGCAGGGTCCACAATTGAAATCCCCACCCCAGATTATGCAGTAATCTTTGCCTGTACTTATTTGAATCTTGTCCAGGTCTCTGAAGGGGCATTAAAATTTGTTGGGTGTCCGCAACAAGTATATTATTACAGAAATGTATTGAAACTAAATAATGAATGTTATCTAGGTTAATTTTAAGCACCTGATAATAGATCTTGGATTCCGCGAGGTCTATCTTGCGTACATTTAACCTATAGGACACACAAATACAAAGGCCACCCTTATTCCTCCCCTGACTTGAAGGGACCGCTGGACTGAAAAATGTTTTGTAACCATTAATATGTGAAATGGTATCAGTCCAGGTTTCTTGGGTGCATATGATGTCGAATTTGTGAATAAATTCCAGCCAGGATTAATCAATTTGGCTTTAAGACCTGCCACATTCCAAAACATGATTTCCATTTCATTAGTTCTAGGCCCGGGCTGAGATGCACAATTAGTGGGGGAAGGGGCGGCATATGGGCCATCAAGGCTGTTTGGTATTTCACTGTGAGTGATGCTTATGGTAGAATGAATTATTCCATTCTGGGTATTGCAATTATTAACAATATCTCTTGCCCCGGTGTCGACTTGCTCGACATTTACTGTGGGAACTAGGCATGGCCAGGGTATTCCCGTGGTTTGACATTGGACCGCGTTACTGCTACTATTGCTGAATCAGTCTGTCTTCAGGGAAGAAAGAACCTCAAATCTGTTATGCAGGGGTATGCTGGGTTGGGAATAATACAAATAATTCATGGGATGAGCCGGGGTCTGCATCTGCTGTCCTACATAAGGAGGGTAGTTAGCGGGAGGATAGAAGTAGCCCAAGGGCAGTACATTTATACCATAATTGGTCACATGAATGGAGCCCTGTCGGCAAAAGATTTCTTGTATTAGGTTTGGTATTCTAAATGTGAGAAATACAATCGCCAGGGATCCTCTTATCACTTTTCCCTACCCATCCTACTCTCCTTACCATTTTAAATTCCTTGAATAGGACATCAGTTAGGCCGGTTTTGGATCAGAGCCAGCCAAGGGTCTTATTGCGTAAGGACTCCCATGATTCAGTTGAGTTTAGAGGTGGGTTGTGGTACATTTGCCAATATTATTGTGTAAGGTGTAGCTTCTGGTGGTAAATTTAAAGTCACCCCCTCTCCATTTGCCCTGCCCTTTTCACTGGGAATAACACGCGAATTAGGCATCCTTTGTGAGTCACTGGGTGCTGTTTGAGGTGGCACTTGGTTATAATTTAAATTAGGAGGACCCTTTTTGGCCAGCACTTCCCCCTGGGGCTGGTTGTAGGGTATCTGCCATAGGGGGATTGGCTGCTCTTCCATCATTTAGTGTGCTTGCTGGGCGACTGTGCAGTGTGTTATTTAAGCCTACACCCTGTGCTTTACTCAGCAGATCCTCGATGACCGATGTCATGGCTGACAGTTTCTCTAGTGGAACCAGGGCTGAGTTTTGATGGTCTAAAGCATTGCCAGAGCTCTGTCCCTCCCTAGACACCTGGGGGTTCACAGGGGTGGAACACGACTCGAAGCGCCCAGACAGGTTAGTCAGTATGCCATCCAGATGCTCTAGACGACCATCCAATAGGGCAAAGTTTCTGTCAATGGATTCCTTAATCCGTTCAAAGACTGAGTCCAGGGCGATCACACCGGCAGCAGTGGTGGCAGTGTTGTCCTCCGAGGGGCAGGGGTGCGTAAACGATGAAACATCCATGTTCTGTGTGATTATTGAGCAGGTCCTCACCACACATTTGGACTGAGTAATACACTGAGGCTCTTTTTGATCTTTTAGTGGACCCGCACCCTTCTTGCAGGTCGCGGATGCCTTCGCGCCCTCTATAGGGAGGTGGGAAGTCCGGGTCTTAAAGGCTATACCGGGCCCGTTAGAGGTATCCATATGTGGTGCTGACGAGTCATCATGTGCACTGGCCCGGAATATCCGGGGCGGCCGGTGCTGCCTCCAGATTAAGTGGTGATAAGCAAGAATGTGTTGGGTTTGGCTTTTTAGCCAGGTTATATGTTCCTAATGAGAATCGCCTCGAGAGAGATAAAGGGTCTAAAGACAGCCGCCTCTCTGTTAGTTCTATTTCGTGGCAAAGCAGTGATTCTGCCCTCATTATAAAGGCGTCCAAAGTCCCCTTGCTCTTGATCGCTGCGGGATTGCTTATTTTTTAAACGTTGGTGTAATCACTCTGCCACAGGAATAAGTACCAGTCACGCTGCGCATAGAACATGGAGGCAGAAAATGTAATCAGAAGACAGTACCTGGAAATCGATGTAGGATTTATGAAAGGCCTGTTAGAGGGGGGGGGCCCAGCCCGGGCTCCGACGGGCATGGACGGGCACGCCCGCGCAGCGGGAGGACGTCTGCGCTTTTGTGCGCCTCCTGGCACGTTGCGCTGGCGCCGCTCGGGCTGCTGGATTTTGTGGTCCTGGCAGCCCCAGATGGATCTCCCACTCGCTGGACCGGGAGGCAAGGCAAGGTGGTGGCGGCAATACAGGTAGGGCAGGTACGTTGAAGCTCCCGTGCTGTGGGAGGCCGGCCGCGATTTGTGCACGTCCGATCGTGTTGCGCTGATGCCGATGCAGGCGCCACTTGGGCTGCTGGATGTTGTGGTCCTGGCAGCCCAGGTGGATCTCCCACTCGTGGGACCGGGAGCAAAGGCAAGGTGGTGGTGGTGGCAATACAGGCAGGGCAGGTACGTTGAAGCTCACCTTGAAGTTTAACATTCCAAGGTAGCTCACATTTATGCAGTTTTGTCTGCGTATAAATTTAGGTGGTGATCTCTACATGGAATAAATCTGATCTAGGGAAAGGATGCACCTACCAAGGAAGCGACAAGATCAATCACTAAGCTAAATACTGTGAGCTAAAGTAGCAATGCAAACCAGAGGCTGACTTTGAGGTACCCAGATACATCATTGGTCAAGCCCAAGAGTGTTTTTGACAGTTTGAAAAACTGTCTTTAATTTCCATTTTTGGAAAGACGCGAAAAAGAAAAACATACGTCCCACCTTAGTAGTAAGGGAAGTGTTCCAGGACGAAATATGATGGCATTAATGGGCATTGAAGCATTTAGTTTGTGTCATATCAGCCAAAAACATGACCCATGGCCTCTGTAGGGGATAAGTTTGTGAGGGAGCAACCACAGTGTCGCTCCGGCATGGCTTTAAAGCCATAGATATTCCTAAACAGAAGTGACTGGCCAGGGTCACGTAATTTAAACATGGACATACAAGTTGCTCAGCTAAAGACTTAGTTAATTTAGATTTCACTGATGTGAACTAGGGAGCAGTATGTAAGGACACAAATGGCACGTCATAGGCATTTTCTGTTTACTCGTGAGGGAGGCAATTGCATTGATGAATAAGCATTTACAATACAATAGGTCTTGCACTTACGAGAGTTTGAGCTATTGGCATTGTAAATTACAATAGCTTAAATTCTCGCAAATGCGAGACCTGTTGCATTGCAAATATTTTGTTTCTAAGCGCCCCATGCCGCGCTTGCACGGTAAGAGGCCACACCCCTTTAACGAACCACGTCTAAAGAGTGACTCAGCCGCCATTAAAGTGAAGGCACAGTATATGGCACTTTTACCCAAAAAGTATTTGTTTGAAAAACAAATGCTTTTTTGGTTAAAGCTCTGCAAAAAGCAATTTCATCTTAATGGCGAATGCGCCCCTTTCTTTAGAATTGGCGCGTGTAAAGAGGGCGTGGCCTCTTAACGTGCAAGCGCAGCTTTGGACGCTTGGAAACAATGAATAAAGATTAAAAAACACATGATGCTGCTACAAATAAACCAAAGGCATGACTGCTGCTGTGCCATTTAAAAAGAAAAAAAAACAGCGTTAGGAGAGAAACAGTCTTGCCTGCAAAAGCAAGCGGGTGAAAGCAATTTAAACAAAATGGTGCTTGGAGGCTGTAATTAAAGCCTACGGAGTAACACATGTAAGAGGGCCAGTCCTTATGGGAGGTTACAAGATGAGACCACACGGTACTAAGGAGGGACTACTAAGCCTATTGACCAATGAAGAGGCAGAGTTTACAAAGGACCATCTCACAAGCCAATGTAAAAGTGTGGGTGAAGCTTTAAGTCCATACCTGAATACAGCATGCCTTACGGCTCGACCTAAAAAATGGTTCCGGTGGTTGTTATGCAACGCTTGTTTCATTTCTTATCACAGCCACTCCTAGGTGAAGAAATAGTTGCAGAAAGTCACATGCATTGTTACTGACGTTTCTAGCCTGACACTTTAAAACGTGTGAATATTTAGTTTCATGTTGGAGAAATCAAGTGATAGCAGCTCCAAACAGTGATATGACAGATTAGGGGCTCGTATCTAGGGGTGTGGAAAATGTACGTAATTTGCTTTTTCATACTTATGATAGATTTCAGCTAAACTGCGTAATCTTACAAAATGCAAGTCCTTCATTTTGGGGTGTATTTTTTTTGGTTCAACGTCACATTTCACACGCAACAAAATAGTAATAAAACGGGACAGAACAGCTGGTCATGTTCTGTGCATTTATGGTACATTTTTAATTCAATTGGTGCATAGTTGCGCAAGGGGCATGAGTTAAGTAATTGTGCATTACCCAAAATGTCCGAAATTATGTGAATTACTCAGAAGTAAATAGCTCAAACTCGCGTAAATGCGAGACCTATTGCATTGCAAATGCTTGTTTTTAATTGTGTTGGATAGGCGAGGGATTGTTCATTGTGATCTTTCCGCAGTAGCAGCTTCTGTTATGACGTCACCCCACTGCCACAGCCAGCACTTAAACATGTAAAATAAAATGATGATAAAGCAGTTTTATTATCAATTTATTTTTGGCGGGGCAATCCTCTTGACAGGCAAGCATGGAGGGCACTCGCAGTGGTGGGCCCTGCAAGTGCGCATGACTTGTTTTGCTGGCTGTCTTAGGACGGCCAAACTGTCATACGCACTTAGATGTCCCCAGGCTATTTTGTGGAGAACAGGCACAGGCTCCCAGTCCCTCTGGGAGCATAAAACCAACCCACTCTGCCCAATCCCGGCGCTGCTCATATGCTGGGTAATAGTATTACCAGCATGAAAACAGCATCTGGATTGGCGCAGGGAAGTCTGCGAGCCTGTTATCAGGTATGTTTTTTTTAAATTTCAATTTATTATTGTCCCCTGCGTTGCACAACTGCTTTTCCCCTCATGGCCTGGCAGCCGCTGCTGTCCTTTCGTTCTTTAAAAGGAAAGGAAAACGTGTTGAAGATGGCTCTCTTGCCACAAAACTTTTGTTAGATCTTGGAAAATTGAGGAAGATATTGAAGGCAAGGGGGCCTTTAATACAATCAGCCTTTCATTTTTAGAAAACGGAAAAAGAAACTGCCCCATTGAAACTAATGATAACCTACTGGAAGGAATGTGTTTGAGTAAGCAATGAGCACACAGGAAAAAGGGTGGACAGAGTAGACATGGGGAGTGTGTTAATCATGGAGCATGCAGGGAAGATAAAGGGGCAGGAGGAAGGAACAAAGTGGGTGGCATGTAGGCGAGACAGGCAGAGGAAGGTTGAAAAGGGAGCCTGTAAGAGTGGACATACATACCATTGTGAAAGAATCCTTCGTACAGTTCAATGTAAACCCTCTAATAGAGATGGATGTATAAATCATAATAGCTATTAGTATTAGGGGCGGGATGGCCAGGTGGAAGAAATAGAATGAGAAACTGGAAAGCGTGAGGAGCAGCAGGGTGCAACAAGAGTAGACTAGTTGTGAAATATGCCCTCATGCAGTTCGATGCAAGCATTCATTGGAGATGGAGTAGTACCTCCCAGTAGCATCGAGGGTGAGAAATATTCCTTTGGCAGAAGCCGGGATGCGATTGACAATCTCATGCCAGTGCCCTAAAGAGTCTCGGCTAAAGACAATGGTGAGGGGGCGCAATGCTTATTATAGATATGTTAACAAACGCAAAGGGGTTTGATCCAGTAAGGCCTATTATGTGGGGAGGGATCAATGTCAAAACACAAGAATACTTAGAACCCCCACTTGGCCATTATTCAACATTAGTTTGGAAAAAAACACAACATTCACATCAATCTTGTGTGCTTGAGCATTTATCTCAAATATATTTCATACTTATTTGCCATTCTCTTAATTGCAATCATATCCATCTGGTACAAACCTCCTCCTTTCCCCTGATGTGCTGTTCTCTCTCTTGCTCTTATTGTGTAATTAGGAAAAGTGTCTCAGTCCCCAATTATAAGTCCTGCTTGGATACAGCGTCTCAAACTAAGCACAGTTAGCCACAAATGTATGCACTATTGCATACAGCTTTTATATCCAAGCTCTGGAAATTGAGATTTTCAGCTACTGATAAACCTGGAAAAAGCCAGTGGATTGTTTTGTTTATTTTGCTAAAACCAGTAGGATAAGGCAATTAAAGCTGGACGAGGAAACTAAAGGATGTTTATATTGAAAGTTCTGATGCCCTCAATCCAGTCCTGTTTTCGTTTCTTTGTCACAGAAAAGCTGGATTGCATGGGAGTCTTCATTATGATCCTTTAGTACCGATGATCTAGAAGAAGGGCTTTAATATAGGCCCCCTGACCTTCATTCGACATGCAATCAAAAAGAGGACAGATGAATATAGACATTTCATTTCTAGAAACAACAACAAAAAATACCAGGAACTTCTAGCACTACTGAGAAGGCACTGTGAGAGGATGTGCTGTTAAAGGGGATTACTCACGGTGGAAGGGGGTGGGTAGAAGGAACACAAGGGGTTGGGAATGAGTAGTACACAGGAGGAGGAAGGGGTGACTGCTTGAGAGCAAGACATACAGAGAGGGAGCTGCTATAGTTGTAAAGCAGTCCATCATGCAGTTCAATACAGGCATTTCATTGGGGGGTGTAAAGATGTACCTTCGCAGCCAGTAGCATCAGGTGAGAGTGAAATACTCGTCCGGGCTGAGCCACAACATGATTGGCAAAGTTTCAACCCAATGGCTGAAAAAGGCGGCCTTTTTAAAAGAGGGGAGGGGCAGCCGATGTTGAGAGCAGACACAAAGGCAACCGAGGGTATTTTGTAAGCAATACTCTTGTTTAGCAGTGACAGTCTACCCAAACCTAAAATAATAAAGCGATACAAATTTGCCACCTGTGAAAAGGGGAACAATCAAATTGTTCCTCTCAATCCAAGCCCCTTTTCTGGGAAATCATTGTGAGGTAGCCAGGCACAAAGTAATCCGTTTTCTGAGACAAGACTCTAGTTTGTGTATTAAGTAGTATGTGATTAAAGTGCTAACAGTTTAATTGTAAAATACAATTTAAACGGACAAGATCACATGTCGCCACTGTTTACTTGGCAGCGGTGTAGAAGAAAAACATGTGTTTAGAGGTTTAGGTAAAGTAGAAGAACAAAGACCAGAAATGTATTGTTGAGAGAAGTTAGAGAAAGGTGGCGATAAGCAGGGGAATGCTAAAGTTAAGGTGAAGGGCAAAAATGTTTAGACTTGAATAGTATGGCTATTTTGCGTGTAGCAAAAAATGTTTGAATTGCTATCAACCGTAATAGTTGAAAAGCCTACATTAAACACCTTTTTTGTTAGATTTTAGACACTGCTCTGTCAGTCAAGGAAGTAGCTCTGACCACCCAAATTGACAAAAAGAAATACTTGCAGCGTCCAATAGAAACACCTAGTTCCTCCTAGTCAATTTGCATGAGGAGGCGGGTACTCTGCACCGTTTTATGCTGCTGCTTATTCAGACTGACTTTCTGCCTTTTATTAGATGTATTTTTATTCTGTCACCTTTTTTTTGTCTCAATGGTAAGGCACCCCTCAAAGAGTGAAAATCAGAAATATAACATTAAGTGAATGGGTCCACTCAATAACTGAGTTCTAGATCAAAATAAAAGCTGAGGGGTTTTATTGCACATTAAAAATAAGTGTAATGCCATGAAGGCTGTCGATGTAGGAGTTATCCAGAGAAATTCAAGTTTAGAATTTGTTATGAAGTCTCAAATGAGCAGCAAAATCGGGAGAATAACAGACAGCATCCCTAGTAGAACAGCACGGTCTTCAGGCTAACCCCCAAACATTATTTTTGCATGTGAAATACAAAATCTGCAGACTCATTGGATAAATGTGTCCTGGGCAGGAAAAGTATTTTTGTTTTATTTTTTAAATCGGCTTTAACCCCTTCGGTGCCACGCCCTTTCCCCCTCCTGTGCCGGGCGTTGCACTAGTGGGTGGGGTTCATGACGAGATAGTCTCGTCATGGGCACAGCGCAACCGTGCTCCATGAAGAGGCCATCTCGTCATGGGCACTGAAGAGGTTAAGTAAAAAAAACTCATGGCACTGCTACCCCTCCCTCTTCATCTCACTATAGCTACACAGCTTTTGATAATAGAGAGGAACCTTGTTGCATTAATGATCCCACTACCTCATGGCACTGCTCCCCATCCGTCTTCATTGCACAATGGCTCCTCCATCAACGGCACTGCATCTCTCCTTTCCTCCACTTGCTACTACTTCCCGTCATCGCATCATATTCCACACTGCTCCATCACACTTCAGTCTGCCGCAATCTAGCCTACTGCAATCCCCCATCTACCCTACTCTTCAGCCCCCCCTCCAATCTACCCCACTTAGTCCACCCAATCTGCCTCACTCTAATCTACACTACCTGAATCTATCCCAAATTACTTCACCCCAATCTACCCACCCAAACTACCCCACTTCAGTCTATCCCATCTATCCCACTCCAATTTACCAAACTCTCCTTTACTCCAGTACAAAGTACCCACTGCAACTTACACCAATCTACCCCTCCATTCTTCCCCAGTCTACCCCACTAAAATCTACTCCAACCCAACTCACTCCAACTACTTCAGTCTAAACCCCCAGAATAATCTATCTACACTCCTTCGAGAATATATTAAATTTGGAAGATACTCCAGACTTAACATCAACTGGAGTAAATCCACTGTGATCCCGCTAACAGAAATCACTAAACCATTCCCTCTAGAATGGCAAAATGACCCAGTCAATACTTAGGAATATGGATTCATAGAGATCCAACAGAAGTGATTAGAGCAAATTATGGGACAGCAATAGCAAAGTTAGAAACGCAAGTGGAGAAGTGGGTTCAGCTCCTGCTATAATTAGCAGATCGAATATCCATTGTAAAAATAGTCATATTGCCTACATTTCTGTTTAATAATCCAATAAAACTACCAAATGATATCTTTAAAAAGTTACAAACGCACATAGTCAGGCTGGGCTGGGAAGCACCCGAGAATAGACTGGAAAACAATGGAATTACCGTATGAACAAGGGGGCTTTGCAGCACCGGATTTAATGCTATACTATTTGTGCACAGGCGCAATATGCACACTGTTGGTAAAATCTGGTGAGATACATGCCACATCAAGCAGCGGAAGAGGGATGCTCACCCCATTCAACTAAGTAATATTATGACCCACAAATGGGTGCAAGTAACTCGCACTTAAATACAGTGCAGGCCACAACCGAGGCATGTCGTAAGATGGGGAGTATGGTGTGAAAACTACCACTATATGCACCAGCAATGCAACTAGCAAATCATCCATCACTATCAGTAACACAAGATAAAGGAAGTATAACAATGTTGCTCCGGGGGGGGGGAGGGGGGGGAGTAAACACAATGGGGGAACCTATACATAGAAGGGAAATTTATAGAGACTACAGACCTAAACTATGTACATAACAATACACTATTATTTAGATTTACATATCATAGACTGAGGGCAGCCATTAAAGCACTATATCGTAACGTTCCCGCAGAACCACCTACACTGGCGCCACTACAAATGGTAATCAAGGAACCCACAAACAAACGATAGTGGCTAAGTTATACAGAGCAATGCAAATAGAGCTAGCGCGAAACACCAAGGCACAAAAGCGCTGGAGTTGCATACTAGACACACCATTAATAAAGACGAATGTCAATTCTGTTGTAAATTAACTGAAATGACCCCGAACGGAAATCTGCGAATCATACACTATAAATACTTGCAACCAAAAAACTATACACCTATGAAATTATGTAGATATGGACTAAGGGCAGATGCAAATTGTCATAGATGTGGTGCACAAGATGCAGATTTTGCTCATTTAGCGTTAAACTGTAGAAGGGCCAAGGAGTATTGGGAACAAGTCATGAAGATGCTACAAGATATCACTGAGTTGGAATGCTCAGTAAAACTGTTTACTAGGATTATTAAATAAGATACCGCTGGTAAAGCGGAAGTTGGTGGCAATAGCATTTCTGTGAGCTAAACGGAGGGTCTCAATGCACTAGGACAACAAAATAAGCCTCACAATCCCGAAATGGATAAAGGACATGGTGTATTGTAGTGGTACTTTAAAGGCGTACGAGGAAGAATTGCCTACAGCGTCACGACCCAAAGACTTTAAGGGCACCACTGACATCATACCTATTGGAACATCAAAACATTCTGAACTCTGATGCTGTACAAATAAGTAACCTGGGAGAAGTCTATACAGATACATAAAATGAGGACAAGTAAGACAATTGTAAGATATATGCTGTAACACATGACTAAAGATGTTGTATGACTCAGTTGTATTGTTAACTGTTTTTATTTGAAAATCAATAAATAAAAAAACTACTTCAGTCTAACCCACTCCTATCTACACCACTCCAATCCACAACACTGTACCTCAATCCAATTTGGTCCTCAACAACCTACCCTACTTCAATCTAACACAATGTCTGCCACTCCAATTTACCCCAATCTACCCCACCCCAATCCACCCAACCCAGAGTACTCCGCCTAAATCTGTCCCACCCCAATCTGTCGTAGTTTCCCACCTCTATCTACGCCAGATCTACACCCTTCCAAATCTACCCATCCAATTTTTCCAGCCTGCCTCACTGCAATCTACTCATACCTAGCCCACTCAGACTTCAATCTCCACAATCTACATCACTCCAATCTACCCCGCTACAATTTATACCAACCTACCATCTCCAGTCTACCACGCTCTAACCACTCCAATCTACTCCACAACAGTCTACCCTACTCCAATCTGTCCCACTCTATGCCATTCCAATCTATTTCACCTCAATATGCCCCACCCCGATCTATCACACCTCAGTGTACAACTCCCCAGTCTACCCTACCATGCCCCACTCTACCACAATCCGCCCCATCCCACCTTAATCTACCCACCCCATTCTACCACACTACAGTTTACCCCACCATACTCCACACTTAGCCATGCTGACAGCAGCCGTACTGATGTACAACATGGCCAAAACACATTGCCAATAGCTCTTGCATAGGCAAAGTTTATTTTAATAGGTTTTACACCTTTTGTCAAACCTATTTCTTTACCAGAAAAATCCCATACCTCTTCTTTGACGGCATTTCTTCGATACAGAGGTAAATCATCATTGGTCGGGACTGGGAACCGGACTCTGGAGTCTTGTGATTTAATTTCAAACACAGAATCTTCAGCTCGGGTTTCAATTGCAACGTCATCCAGTGTAAAATAAATCATACAGTTCACCTTTCACAGTAAATCTCTGCCCAGCAAGTTTATAGGACTTGAATCACACAAAATGAAATTATGTCTATTTTCCAATTGTCTCTATTTTAACAGTGACATCTGCTGTGACCCCATGAACAATCTGTATATTAATGAAGCATATTAATGAAGCATACAACTAGGTCTAGTCTTCCTGATAGGATAAGTTTGCAACCCCCACAAAACAAACCGTAGAATGCGTATCCCCCGTATCTATCAAGAAATAAACTGACTGATTGCAATTGATTTAATCAATTGATTTGTGGTCTGCTCTGGCCTACCTCAAGGACTGTTCAAAGTAAGCAGTCTCCCCCTCTTGGACACAGTCATTGGGAATCATTCTCTAGAGAAAACTGAGGAAAATTATTATTCAGAATCAATGGATTCTGTTGGTGCCCTGGTTTATATGGCATTTTTTTCTTTCATATTTTGTTGCAGCACTAGGGTATGGGCATATTCATGCATATCTGTTTCTGATCATGAATGTTCGACATAGGAGCTGGTTGGGCTAGGGCCATGGATTGCATCTGTCCAATTCACATTTTTATGCATCCGGTAAAAAATCATTCATTCTCACTTTCAATTTCCAGTTTTATAGCAGAAATGACGAGCAGTGCTATTCCTAAATATGTCAATATTTGCATTGATTCCAGAATTTTTCACAACCACTCTTCCACGACCCTGCATCTACATTATTCTATTTCCCATTTTCGCACCTTGCATTGAGGGCATTACATTCATTCCAGCCCCGTTAGATGGCACATATGCCAAATCGGAGCCCATCAGCTGACTACTACCATTGCTCTCAAACCACATTGCTTGGGCAACCAACTGCTTTTCGTCGAACCTTTTCTGCTTTGCATCAAACCAATCACTACTGTACTGTAAATTTCAAGATTTCATGGCTACTCCTTGTCTGCCAGCACATCGCACTTTGCTGTATATGAGAACCGAGTTCAGGATGCAAACACATTACAAAAACAGAAATAAAAACTGTAGCACTATTTTTTAGGTCGAGGACCGTCCGGTCTGCCGAAGGCAGAACCGGAAGTCGGAGATTTAAAGTTTCTGAGAGTGGCTCCTTAGCCCGCCTCTCTTTTTGCCTCTCCTCCATTGGCTGGCTTCCTAAACGGAGGCCAGCCATTGGAGGAGAGAGCCGTCCCTCCAAATAGGCTCTGGCTTTTTCAGATTCGGGGGCGTGTTCCTTGCTGTTCTTTCCACTTTTTAGCCACGCCCTTTTTCGAACAGCAGGAACACTCCCTCGAATCCGAAAAAGTTTGGAAGCTTCCATCCGCCATTTTTTAGCAACTACGCGAAGCTCCGAGTGCCCTGCCCCCTCGATTTCTGCAGCTGAAGGCGGCACAGTAACGGGGCATGGTACGGGTAAATGAGTTGCTTGTTTTTTTATTTGATCAGAAAATGCTTTAGTTTATCGACTGAATTTAAAATAAACTATTTTCGCATAATGTAAAGTAGTAGGCCGTTTAGAAGTGGAAATTTACTTTAGTTCACAAGACGTACTGAGGCTTTTTATGTTTCTCACCTGGTTCCCGGAAGAGGGCGAATTGGAGGTTTGACCGGTGTTCGAGGAAAGAGCCGTTTAGGCGAGTTTAATTTGAACAAAAGACATGCCATTTGCTCCAATAACTATTGGCGGGTTATAAAGTGATGAAGCGGAGGTAGTGACAGCGAGAGTGCGCCGAAGACTTGTGCTTTACCGCGCATCCTTGACGTAACGTCTCCCTCTCGCACCCATCAATTACTGAAAATTGCAATCAATTAGTTGCCGCCATTGCTCCCAGGGCGGGGGATGGGCACTGCCTTCTATGTAGTACTCTCGGGTGAAGGGGGCTGCTAGGTGCTTCCCTTGGAGCCTCGCCGGGTGGAGGGGCAGATCCCTAGAGGTCTGAGCCTCCTGCTGGACCGCATGCGAGCAGCCCAGCCCAGCAGAGGGCATCTCTGCCTTGTCCTCGCTCTAAGGTGGCCATTGTATGTGTCGAGCAGTGCCCTGGGGACGCAGCGGCCCTCGCGCTTTTGCTCATTTCAGATACAATCGAAACCGATGCCTGGCAGCTACAGCCAATCCCTAGGACACGCTCTGCTCAAGTTACAGAAGAAAAACGAAGGGGAATAAAAAAGTTACGCAATACATTATTTCATTTTATCCTTGTGTACACGATTATTGAAACAACCCAACAGGACCAGTAACTGGACAATAAATATGGCTTTCGGGGGAGTAGTAAATACTTATCGAGTTACTTCTGAAGAGTACGAGCTAACAGCCATTGTGAGTTATCTTGTTTTTCAGAGGGTAGTGTTAGTTTTAGTCTCGTGTGTAGTGTTGCACTTTCATTTCCAATGCGCACGTTAACCTTGCGAGTTGCAGCCGAGAACTCGGGAGCCCAGTGCGTGGTCCACAACCACCCCCCTCCCCCGAACACACACACACAATTCTGCGGGGCCCGGTGCATCCTCGAACCCTGCGGGCACGGACAACAGGGCCCTGGTGCTTCGTGGGGCAGGGTGAGCTGCCAGCAGTTCACGGGCAGCGCAGAGTATGCTGACAGGTCGATCGCAGGTCTGTTGCGCACGCAGGCTGCACAACCCTTGACTATGGGCACACACTTGGAGATGCTTGGAATGATCATGAAACAGCAGCAGTAGCGGTGCATTGAATGTTGATTGCTTCGTGAGTGAATGCGTATGATCATATAGTAGTGGGCTGTGTTGCACTACGAACACGAAATGGTGCGGTTCATCCCCTGCCTAGAAATGCAGACGGGCCATTCAACTGTCGCGATCAGTGGACGCGTGAAGGTAGGGTCTAGGGAGGCACAATTTTATTAGCAAAAACAAACGACCTGTTGAATTGCTATACCTGCTATCCCTTCAAAAGCCTACACGAGACAGGAGTCCCTCCTCCCTCTCGCAACAGCACGTTAAAAGAAGGGCAGCATGCTCAAACTAGTACGGCAGACCAGGTGGTCCGTGTCCCTGCTGCTTCTGTGGGTTGGGACCCTGCAGTTTAAACATACGAAAGTCACGGAGCTCTTGCTCCGACTTTCATCTCTTTCTGGTGGATACAGAAACTAGTGTCGTTTAGTTGGGGTAATACTAGTCACTTAAAGCTCTGTAGAATATTTTCTGTTAGGTAGCAGTTTACAGCGCATTTCAGAAGTTCTTGTCCCTACGCCAGGCTCCTTCCGCTAGGCATCACATTGCTGGTGTGAACCGGGTTGTTTTACAATATCTAAAAACTCAACTTTCTTTCTTTGGCGTAACAACGATTGGAATTGACCAGTCCACGCTTTTCTTGTTAAATTGTGTTTTTGTTTGTTTGGTTTTTATTTTATTTTCAGAAGGGCACCGCTTCACCTGAACGTCAGGAGAAGTGTTAACAATAAACTCAGAAAAATACGATGTGATGCTGCGTTTGTGAAGGGTTCAAAAACGTCTACAGTTAATAAATTAAATCGGGGTTTCTTTGTACATAAATATGTTTTGCTAGGGTAACTAAGATATCTACAACACAGCAGGTGATACAGGAAACAGGTTTACAACGCTACACAGAGTGCAATCTTTTTTAAACATTTCAAATATACAAAGCTCTGTTCTTTACAACAACAGTATTTACATAGTTAAACTATCACAGTTTGACTCGAACAGTCCATATTCTAGCCGTGTAATTTCCCTTTGGTTTGATATAAAAACCTTGGTTGGTCTATTGACAAAGAAGGTAGTAAAAATAACTTTAAAAAACAAGGTACACGCTTTGCTTTAAGTGCATTGGTTACCTTTAAGCCTCAACTGAACTTTCCCTCCTGCAACCGACAACCCCCTTTGCCCCCAGACGATATGCGAATTGCTGAATCAAAAATTTAAAAATATCATCCGGGGCTCCCGAAGGATCAACATAGCGTACCTACCAGGAAGGCGAACATTCGTAAACTTAAACAAAATCAGTGAGAGTAGGAATGAGCACTTCAGCCAAAAAAAGTGACGTTCTCAGCTAATCGCCGCCTCAAAGGAACATTTGACATCATTGTGCAAATTATTTAAAAATATACTTAGTATGTTTTTTTTGTACTCATGAGGATGCTATTAATGAGGCTGGGCAGAGATTACGTTTCTTAAAAGTAGCAGCTATGGGCTGGCAGTCCCGGCAGCCTCGCCACTGTCCATGTGATCGCTCGTGTCTGGCTGCAGTCAAGCTGCTTGTCCGCGCTCTGTGTCCTCCCGCAGGGCTTTCTTCTCGCTGTTTGTGCATTTCCAGTTTGGTCTCTGGTTGCGTCCCCGGGTCAGTCTCTAACACACCTCCTTCCCGGCGCCGGGCCCAGGCAGGGGGCTGAGCTGTGTGAGCTGGGCGGCGTGCTCCTTGGCCATATGCAAATCAGTCTTGACCCTGTGCCTCATGGGAACAGTCCAGCCCGAACTCCCAAGCCAGGTCCTCCCTGGACCAGAAACCAGCATCCTAGGACCTAGGTTTTGGGGGTTCACCCCTCTTCAGCCAGGATAGCTTGATTCCAGTGGCACAGTGAGCCCAGGACCCACGTCTGGGCATACCTGGCGCACTTAGGGCGAGAAAGCAAAAGACACAATTGATGGACGATATGCAGAACAAATCAAAACATTCACCCCCAGTCAAGAGATCTGGGTTAAATCCATCATTCTTTTGCTCACCCTGCCACCCCAGTATAGACCTGGCCATATGCAAATCAGTCTTGACCCTGTGCCTCATGGGAATAGGCCAGTCTGCACTGCCAAGTCCTCCCTAGACCAGAAACAAGCATCCTAGGACAGGTTTCGGGCTTTCACCCCTCATCAGCCAGTGTGTCTGTTGCAATATACATTATCAGCCATGGTTTTCTTTTCATCTGAACTTCTACGCTTAGATGTGGTCAAAATATATATTATTTTTATATTGTGGTAACTGTTATGTTGACTGTGTCATTGGGGTTTCTTATAGACCACAACTATTTTAGAACTCAATAAGAAATATATATATTTTTTTAAAGTCCATCTGCCTAAATGAGTTTGACAAGCTAACAGAAGAAAAACCTAGAGTGTAAGGATTCTCTGAGGTTCTGGTGATTGTCATGGTTATCATAAGTTTCCCTGCCAGGTGATGGGTTTAGCAGCTGACATGAGTATAGCTACCCAGAAATCTGCTGTTTTGGTTTGAGTGGCTAGCAGAGATACAGATTTGAAGCCCCTCACGAGAAGTTACGGTAAACATTTTCCAGGTGGGAAGCTGATAAAGGCTTACTCTTCTGTCGAAACCTCCAACTCTGGCTGTCCTGATGATATCGTGGTCACTAAAACTGAGAGCAAGAAAGTTGTGAAAGGTAGTATGGTAATCTGTCTAGACAGTGCTGTAACATCGTCCGTCGCCATACCTTGCCCCTGAGGTCCTGATTCTTTCAAAATTAGTTTGGAGGGTCCAGTCCAGGTTGCAGTTCTCTCTGGTGCCATAAAAAGCTAAGTGCCAATAGAAATGACAATGCCATTTATTTAGGGATAAAAAAATAATGAGCAATACCAATAGCTCTACCTATAATATTGCCGAGACCATTGCATTGTAAATGCTTGTTTTCTCTAGAGACTCGGCTCTTCTGTCTTTCATATAAAAAAAACATCTGCACGAGTCTCATGATGGCCATGCACTGACTATTTCAGTTCTTGTGTAAATCTAAATCTTTGCCCAATGAATATGCCTCTGGCACCTTCTCTTTTTTAAATGGTCTATCACCTTTTTGATCTATGAACTATCTTGTACTACTTTTCAGGTTCCTATTGCAATTTTGGAAAATGTAGTAAATCTATAAAGACCATCTCTTGGCCAAGGCACATTCACTTGATTCCCTCTATGTACTTCTTAGTGGGAATTCTGAAACTGTCGATATTTCGGAATCACTAGTTGTCCCTTTCTTACCTGACTTTGAAATGTTTTTTTTTTTTAGTACCGCCTTTCGTCCACATTTTATCTGTTTTTTGTTGGATCACTCCATTCTTTCGTCTTTAATTAAATCTTTAATGTGAGATTTTAGGATTATTAAACCTAATTCCTTCATTTTCTCATTTGTAATTTTTCCTCCCACTTTTCATTTTACTGCTATCTACTTAAGTCATCAGCCTATTCTTCGAGATTGTCATGTTTCGTTTGCAAATCTAGCTGCTGCTTTGATCAAATACCTCATTTCATCAATATTGTATGTCAGTCTGTTTGAATCAACTGTTCCTTGTATAATTTCCTCTCATTTAGTCTTTAAAAGCCCAAATTAACTCCATCAGAGGTTTAATTGTAGCAGTGGCAGGTCAGTTGGAGCTAGAGCAAGCACCTGTATCTCCACTAGTACTCAGCAGTGCTGTCATTGCAGTCTCAGATTGGCCACTAACTATTTTCCTCACAGGTGTAGTTGGTCTCTGTGCTTGTACACCCGCACTATCTCCAGCTGCACTGTATCTGGTTCTACAGCAGGACTCTGTCCTTGTCTTTGTACTCCAATGGAATATGGACGTCTAGAATTCTGAAGGTCATTTAAGGTTATCCTCCTCATCTGAGACTTAATTTTGTTTCCCTTGATATCCCTCATAAATTGTTTTCTCTTGGACTATTGCAGGAATATCTCTCAATCCCTCCATCATATGTCAGTATGACTTGCTTTCAAGCCATTGTCTAAATGAACACTTTACCTGCGTCCACTTTTTCTTTCTCTCCTTCTGTGTAGCCATCAGATTTCATTTATTCAATGTCTCACACCTACCTTTAGGTAACTGCTTTCTGTCATTCATAGACTGGCTCAGGAAATTTGAGCTTTTTAATGTTAATGGTACCCTCTAAAGGAAACTGCAATTATCAGAAGACATGTATTCATGCCATTCAGAAATCTAGGTGCACATATAGAACCCATTGTCTGTCTTTTTAGATACAGGAGTTTGCACGGCAGGCAATTTTTGACTCAGTGGAAGGTACGCTAGAAGCTTTTGTTTTTTTTTTAAGACACCATTCATTATTTTTGCTCAAACAATGTGGAAATCGTACAGAATAAGCTACCAAACAGCAACCACATAGTAGCTCTACTAAAGGTCAACTAATCATAGCTTGGACCAATCGGCCACAGCAAAACTTCTGTTAATAGGCAAAGAGTTGCAGAGCGTTTCAATTAACTTACACTAAATAAGCAAAAATAAACCTGCCCGCTCAACAAATAGGAGAACATTTAGGATAAGACATATCTTACAAGCCATCAAGCAAGAGCAGTTCTAATTGAACACAGTTCACACTAAGGAGATCCCTGCCCCGCTGAAGTCCGCCCTGGATTAGAGTACTTACTCCTGTGCACTTGGAAGCAAAGGTCACCAACCTAGATTAAGAACACAAACTCCTAGAAAGGAAAATGTGTTAATTCAGTAAACCTGGATTGCGAAGATTCAGATAACCAAAACAAGAACAGACTAAACCTTTTTGATGCAAAAAGAAATATTACTTCAAGACAACAGTAATCAAACTACCAGTTGAACACAATCGACATTTAATATCTGCTTCACATACATCCTAACAATTTCTCTCTGTGCAAAACTCGACAAATCAATACCCCCGTCAGAAACAATTAGTCCCCAGTATCATTCTGCCCTGTTCATACTTGAAATCCAAATCGTTCAGGAACAGCACTACAAGTTGGGTTCTCTTCAAAATGCTTTATATTACTAGAGCGGCTTACCCTTGGATATTTAAATCCAGATTTTTGTTCACGAGATTGTTGCATGTCCCAACGTATATCTCGTCAAAGTGTAAGATCTACACCCTGGTCAATCAGTGTGATCTATACAGCTTTTAGGATATAATTGTTGGGCCAATAGAAGGACCATGGGAATGTTGGATTGTGACCGAGATGGGAAATGTTTGCAGAGAGCAAAATAACGAAACAGTGGAAATAAACCTGTACATCTCAGCTTTAATGCATGCCGCAGAGTTTGAGAGGAGAGAAGTGGGCAGAAGTCGAAACAATGTTACTAACAGAGGTGACTTCCATTTTAGAAAAGTTGATATATGTACCTAATTTGTGACCCAGTTGACAGATAGCAGGAAAAACTCTTTTCCGCACGTTATAGAGAATGTTTCAAAAGTATAAGTATCGTATCAATGTATACATGTGGAATAAAGTGCAAAAATACATTCCACATGTTAATGATGCACTAAAATATAAATCCACAAAAGTCTTCCACAGGGGCTAGGAATGGGGGAACAGGTACTAGTTTAGGGGGGGGGGGGGCAGAGGGGTTATGGTTCCTTTAAATTCAGTATCTCCCGCTAAGTATCGTTTGGCGGTGCTAAACTCTGGTTGAATTGTTATTGTCTGCCATACTTGATTCTGAGTGTATGCTTAGTACTGCATTGTATCCGTGAATGTGATAGTAAATGCCTAACCACGTGCAGTATACTCTAACGGAAGTAATCCCTGTTCCATTATATAGTGGGCCACAGTGCCATTGCAGCTGCCAGGGCTCGTATAACGGTTGCAGTCTTCTATTCCCCTAACCCAGGTGGGCAAACGGAGAGGTGGCACCAAGCTAGCCCTCAAGACTGGAATAGTTGCGAAGAAGCAAAAGACCGAGGATGAGGTAAGCGGCCTTTTATTTCCCTTTCTTAAGTAACTGAAAGTTCTCTAGTTGCATAGACTAAAATGCAATTTACATTAGACGCTTAGCAGAAGATTTTGATGGCAGTTTATTGCATGCATGTTGCTATTTCCAGTTGTAGAATTGAAGTATTTTCTCGATTGTGGAATTAGTTGACTGTCAACCATTGAGTGGGATTCCAGGGGAGCATCCTTCTAATACCAGAGCTGCCCGTCCTATATTAAAGTATACCAAAAAGTGATGGGTAGAAAGCTTGGATTAATCTCAGCCACTGGTAATTACCCAGGGCTGCATTCCAAGCCATCGTTCTTTTGCACGCCATATCACCTCAGTTAGGACCTAGCTATTTGCAAATCAGTCTTGACCCTGCTCCAATTGAAGTAGCCCAGGCCTAACTGCTGAACCAGGTCCTCCTTTAACCAGAACACAAGTAGCCCAGTTATGGGCTCCAGTGACTCTGTGCACAGGACCCACGTCTGGGTATACCTATCCTTCTTTGGTCGACACTAAAGTATACAAAAAAGTGCGGGATGGAATGCTTGAAGTATTCTCAGCCACTGGTAATTACTCGGGGCTACATCCTATTGTTAAATTGCACACAATTTCATATCAGTTTGAACCCAGCGATATGAAAATCAGTCTTGACCCTGCACTAATTGGAACAGTCCAGCCCTTGCTGCCTCGCTGTCCTATCCTAAAAGCAGTCTTGCTGGAGCAGTTGTTCCTCTGCCGCGCCTGCTGCAGGTTATACACCCCAGTGCGCCTGAACATCTTCCATGAAGACGACCTCTCCCTCCGAAGCACTGAGTGGAAAAGATAGATAAGAGTATAGGTGGATATACTGCTGACTGAATCTTTGCTACGGGCCTTTCTTGAACTGCTTGACGAGTGAGCTTTGTACAGATACTTTTTATGGGCTGAAAGTCAGAAGCTGCACGAAGCTCAGTCTGCTGCACCAATACCAGTGTTACACAAACTGGGTCACAAGTCGATTTTTAGTGTCACGAAAGTCCAAGCCACAACATGAAGATGTCTTTAAAATCTAAATTTATCTCGTCACGTTTGCTGCTCTTCAAAGACAGAGGTCAAGTGTTAGGCTAAGTCTTTTGATAATAGCTACTTTGTATTTTTTTTTTTTTTAATTGGGGACTGGTGTTCACACTCATTCCACTTTCTAGTTAGAAAGTAAAGTGAATGGTGTGACAATCTTGTTGAGTTGTAGGTCATGCGAAAATAGACTGAAAGATGTCATTTTTTTGTAACACATCTGTGGGGTTGTCTCTTTGGACTTGCATGAGATGTCTAGGAGTACTCTTGGTTACATATGGCTTTGAATTGTGACTTCACCTTGGACTATGGCTGAATCCTTACTTGATGATTCGAGTGCTGCTATTTCCATCTGGACTAAATGGTGGATATGAACATAGGCCCCACTAGGGCTTCCACCCTCTGACTTATTGGTATTTGAAGCAAGTATCCCAACAATACACATTAACCATTAACTCGCTGTTCTATCTAGCCTCAGGTGTTAATAATCACCACTGTACTATTGATTCATGTTTTTTTTGTTTTTCCCAGAGTTTTATATAGCGCAAACTAGACGCGAAGATATCATGTATCAGAGCGCTTTACTTAGCACCAGTTTCGTTACACAACGACACATTCATTTTTATTTTTATTTTATTTTCTAGGCATAGGGAGATTAAGTGATTTTCCCAGAATCACAGGATGTTGAGCGTTGTTGCCGAGGCTCGAACCCAGTTCCTCAGCTTCGACGTCGACCGCTCTAGCCACAAGGTTACATCCTCTCCCCTTCCAGGCAAAATATAAGTTGTCCTGAAGATGATCCCACAATGCAAAGGGATCGAAATGTTGTTGACCCACACTCTGACCTGCTAGACCATGTATAAACTTCCCTTTGGGTACAGAAGTACTTTGTTCTTGTAATTTGTGACACTAATGTTGCATGATTGCCGTTAACCCTCTGCTCTTTGCCTGTGTGTTTTTTGTTTTCTGTTTTTAACACTTGTTTTGGATTACCCCTGCGGTTGTACATTGTCTAATTTGTCTTTTACTTTGAAAATAGTCTGCCTTATTGTCACTGGAACAACATCTGGGAATTCTTTTTTCTCCCAAAGTATTATGTTCACTTTTAACTGCTTAGGGACCGCAGCTCCCTTTACTATTTTTTGTAATGCACAGCGAAAAACTTAAATACCTGTAAACGAACTGCATCCGGTTAGCATTTAGGAAAGCAAAAAGTAAGCATGTTTCTTGTTATTTTGAAGTAGGGTGGAAACAAAGTTAATAGGATCAATCAAGACACTCAATTGGGCCATTCACCAACTATAATCTCTCAAACCCATTTCCACACTGTGTGCAATATAGTTTTATCAGTATTACCGTATGCACGTTTAGTGGCCATTTCAGTGGAAAATGTGCTGTCTGTGGTGAGCTACCACGCGCTGCATTAGCTACATTAAAAAATCTCCTTCCTCGCCCATTAAAGCTACGTGACTCGGGAATAAAAAATGGGTCATGGTTTTAAAAACTGAGAAGCAGTGACCTGTAGGCAGTGAGGGATAAAATGGCGAGGAGAAAACTAATGGCGAAAGGAGATCGAAATAAAGAGCAAACGGCAGCATTGAAATATGAGTTAAGAACATAAATACTTACAAAGAGAATACGGAAGAAAAGCTATGGAAGTGTGAGCAAAGAGGATATAACCGGTATAACAAACATCTGCAGAAAATGCAAGGTTGGGAGATGAAAGGTGATATACAGTGTAGACGACTGAGGGCAGTACTAGACATGTCAAAAATGAAAGAAATGATTGAAAGGTAAAATGGACATGGGGGTAATTGAGCTAAGAGGTTGCAGCAGCTGCCAGAGGTTTAGTCCTGGTCTATTCTGCAAGCTAAAAATGTGCGATGCCGCTTGAGAATATGTACCTGTTGCAGAGATTCGTTTATACTTAGATTACTGGTTCCCTTCCTTTTGAGATTGTATAGTTAGTAAGCTGACCACAGACGGCTGAATAGCCTATTCATCCCTGTCTGATAACTGTGCGTACATGCCCCTACTGCAGAGGTTTGTTTATTCTGCAGAGCAAAGACTATAGTCCCATAAAGAAAGCACAGTTAATGCATCTCTCAAACTGGCCAGTAAACCTAGAACTCGCAGGTTACAATCCTAATGGTATAAATCAGTGAGTCCGTGCATCTAATGGAGGGGTGTGTGTAGCTTTGTCACCGCATCTGATCCTAGCCTGGAAGCCCCTCCCAGCACTGCAGTGACAGTGTGAGTTCTACATCAGAAGAGGCCCATCATTTAAAAAGAAGAAACCGAAATGGTTAAGAAATTGAAATATCTTGGTGGAAATTGTGCACGTTTTGCACCAAGGGCCAGGTCCTGTTCTGACCACTCTATGCCCATTTCCTGTATAACTTCCCGCAAATCTTGACCCTTTTCAATGTTGCCTATGATGTCCTTTGCCTTGACTTCGCCAGTCAGCTGTACACCGGATGATTGGTTATATTTCCCGAGGAAGAACCTACTTCGGTCTGAATTCCACAGAGAACACAACTATATATACTGCAAATCTCTAGTTTAAACGTGAGGAAAAGTTTATTTAAAAAAATAACAATTTAAACAGATTAATGTGGAAAGGAAAAGAGGGCAAGTTCGTTTTGAAAAATTGATGACAGTTTAATAAACTATGGAAGTTTGAAGCTTTTTCACTACAACCCAACCAGTAATTTTTTGACCAGTTTAAAATAAAGCGAAAATGTGCATCTGCGTTGCGTGGTGGAGTTACGTGGTCCCTGACCAGAGTGTGTGTGTATATATATATATATATATATATATATATATATAATATAGCCAAACCCCCAATACCTCTCAGCAACCCATCAAGTTCACGACCAAAACATCGTCTACCAAGACCTCATTGACACACTTCAAACCCAAATCGACCTTTAATCCTATCGCTCTGCATGACTCCATTGATGCATTTCATGAGGCAGTCACTACCAAGATCAAAAGGCTCAACAAGACCACCCTGATGGCCAAGAGACGATACAATGAGAGAGAAATTAAGTACAACAATCTCATGACTAAACTCAAACTTAATAAAGAAACTGTGATTCGAAACAGCGATAAAGGAGGCAACATAGTCCTATTAACACAGGAAGACTACAAAAATGAAGCGTTCAGACAATTGAATGACAGAGAATGTTACAGCCGTACGAACACGGCCCATCTCAAATCAACATACCAGGAATACTATAACAAACTCGCTGGTTGGAGGAAAAGAGAACTCATCAGTGAAGATGAACTTACATTTTTTAGAAAAGACAATCCCACAACTCCATCTATTTATTTTATTCCTAAGGTGCACAAAGACATTGTCAACCCGCCGGGAAGACCAATCATCACCGCAAAAGAAGGCCTTCTAGAGAATACATCCATTTATGTTGATTACTTCCTTCAGGATTTTGTAAAGAAACTGCCATCGTATGTTCGCGACACCAGTGACTTTCTAAGGAAAATTCAGGGATTCATATGGCAAAAAGACTACCTCATGCTGGCTCTTGATGTTTCCTCGTTGTATACCAGTATCCAACACTCAGATGGTATCAACGCAACCAAATTCTTTCTTGCACAGCGTGAAGTTGAATATCTGTCGCACAATGACATGCTGATATCTATGATTGAGTTTTGCCTCACAAACAACATTTTTATGTTTAACAACTTGTTATTCCAACAGACTAGAGGTGTAGCCATGGGGGCCAGCTTTTCCCCCAGTTACGCTTGTCTTCACATGGGCTGGTGGGAAGAGCTGGTCCTCAACAAAGAGTACCAACAGGTTATGGAGAACAATATTATGATATGGCTTCGCTACATCGATGATTTATTTGTGATCTGGAAGGGCAACATAGAAGGGGCACTAGAGTTTGTTGACAACTTAAACTGTAACCATCTCAATCTACACTTCACGGTCAATGTCAGTGATACTACAGTCAACTTTTTGGACACACAAATATATGTGCACAATGATAAACTAGAGACTCGATTATACAGGAAAGAAACAGCAGGCAACTCTATCTTACACGCTCAGAGTTCCCACCCCCAGCACCTTATAAAGAGCATACCATATGGAGAAATGCTCAGTTTAAAGCGAGTATGTAGCAACAGCACTGACCTCAGGATTGCCCAAGAATCCAGCAAAAGTAGATTTCTTGATAGAGGTTACCAACTTAAAACCATTGAATCTGCCATATGCAAAACGGCAAGCATGGACAGAAACACTCTTCTCCAAGACAAACGCATTTCAACACACCTAGAGACCATAGACACCACTAACAACACGAAACCCAAAGAAGACTTTCGCCTAATCATGAGCTTTAGCAAACACAGGGCCATACATAAGATCGTGCAAACATGCTGGCCTTTAGTCTTGTGTGACCCGGTAATTGGACCCCTGCTACCGCAGAGGGTGTCCATTACTTATAGTAAGGCTCCATCTATGAGGGACTGTTTGGTGTCGACTGACCCAGAAATCATGGAAAAAACCTCGTGGTTGCAAACACACAAAGGTTTTTTCAGATGTAGAACATGCAAAGCATGTATTCACGGGATCAACACATTAACTTACACCACCCCCTTTTGTCAAACTGAATTCAAAATTACCAAACTTCTGACATGCAAAACCGAATTTGCCGTTTATGTTTTGATATGCCCCTGCAAACTACATTACATTGGGAGTACTAAACTCCAGGTTCATAAGCGCATTCTTCAACACCTACGCGCAATCTCTAATGAAGACAGTACATATCCTGTGGCTAGACATTTTAAGAAATTCCATCAATCCAACAACAAAGGTCTCAATTACTTTGTAATTGATGCTATACCTCCCAGTAGAAGAGGTGGAGACCGAGAATACAAACTTAGAAAACTCGAGACAAGATATATATTACTTCTTGACACCAAGCACCCGAATGGCTTGAATGTGACTGAAGATCTGTACACGTGCCTGTAGAACCATTGGTCATTGGTGTCCCTCCATCAGTTAACAACCTTACATGTTAGCCACAGAACGACTCACACATATTTTCTATTGATATATTATCATAATTATTTTTTATAGGTTACAGACACTGTAATTTTACTTGTTTTACGGTAGAATTTTAACCTGTCCAATTCTTATAAAGTTACCATTTTCTTCTTTGAGATCTTAATACATATATTTATATATTTATTCTTGCTATTTTGCACATCTCTTATACCTTCCACGCCTTTTTCGTGTGGTTATGTATCTAGGTACCTTACAGGTTTCTATTTGACATGATATTTACATGACAAATGTATACAGTCTCTCCAACCTCATGGACATTTTTGTCCTCTGTCTCACTATACACTAGACATCTATGTGTGTATATAGTGGTTATTATATGTGAGTCCTCAAACTTTTGCTCTGATTCTGTGATAGGCACACACTATGGGGATACCATGCCATCTAACTCGCGGGTTTCAAACTAGGGCACCTACCCTCTTACGATTTAGATGGGAATCACACCCACATTTAGAAGGAGCATCTGATCGTATTTTATGGTGGTTTGAGTCGTCCTTTTTTATCTTGTCCGTGTTTTAAGTTTGATGTTGTCTGATAGGACCCATTCTTAGCACGTGATTGCCAATCTGTATTTTACATTGATTGTGAGGCTGATATTCTATGTACTGACCCATGTGATATATTCGATATCTTTCATACACTATGAACTCTGTCTATCATATGCTGGCTATTTCCATTTTTGATGTTGAGCTTGGACTGTCTCTTAACAAGATGAGTATGTTAATGCCAACTTACAGGTTTGTTTTTAATCTTTAATTCTCAACGTTCAATGTTACACTGTTATTTGCACTAAACATACAGTTTACCCCCAGCGGATTGATAACTTGTGAGCATACGCTGATGTATATTTCTTCTATGTCTATCTATTTCCAGACCACGTGGGGTATGACGTATGTATGCACGGTCACTTTAAATATATGCACTTTACGATACCATGTTGAGTGAACAAGGCTCTTTCGAGCCGAAACGCGTATCGACGACTCTTGGAATAATAAACACTGCAAGCACTCACTTCGGGTCTGTGTCCATCCTTTGGTTCTCCTTCATTGGAGCCGTGCTGGAAGAAAGTGATATATATATATATATATATATATATATATATATATATATATATATATATATATATATATATATATATATATATATATATATATATATATATAATCTACTGGCGGTCGCCAGTAGATAATATATATATATATATATATATATTATCTACTGGCGGTCGCCAGTAGATAGTTATAGTTGGGACCGTGTTTCCATAGGAAATCCGCAACATTCTATTTGGAATAACTTTGGTGCCGGTCGACGAATCCTCGCGAAATTTTCAAAACTAATGGGGCGCTACGCTCCGCTCCTACCCTGAAAGTCTCGGGGGGGATTCGTCAAGCGGGGGCTGAGAAAAAAGGGGAGTCCCAAAACGCGTTTTCCCCATGCATTTTCCCATAGGACCTTTAGTCCGCTACAGCCCGAACGGCTGAACAGAATTACTTGAAATTGGGCAGAGAGGTAGTCCTCAGTTCAAGGATGTGCCTTTTGTAGGTCTGGTGTAAATCTGTTCAGTAGGTCCTGAGACAATAGCATTTAAATCAATATATATATATCTGTAAGCGCGCTCTGTGCGCTTACCGTACGCGTACGGTGCCGTGCGCGAGCTCAATTCTGATTGGTGGTTACATGACTGTAAACATTAGAATCGGTCGAAATCAGGAAGTGTCGGCCGCCATTTTCTGTCTCTCGCACTGAGAAACAAAGGTGGGGAACGTGAAAAGGGGGCAACGAAGAGAGTTGCAGACCCCCTAGTGTTTGTCAGGGGGTCCAAGAAGGACCCAAAAGTATGAAAAATACATTTAATAATTTTAAAAAAAAATCGCGGAGTGCGCTTACGGTAAGCTTACCGTACGCGCACGGGAAAAAAAAATAAAGAAGTAACAATCACATTTATTAAATAAATTAAAGGACCCACAAGGGAGAAAAAAACAAATGTTACTGTGTAAAAAAAAGGCGAGGCGCGCACGGCATGGACTGCGCAACGTGGGCGCTCGGTGCGCGAAGCGCACAGAGTGCCCACAGCGCGAGCATGGTGCGCGAAGCGCACCGTGCGCGCAGGGTGTGCGCACAGTGAAAAACCAGAAAAAAAAAAATAAATACATAACTTAGCATTTCAAAAAACGTACAAATTCACTGAAAAAACCATAGGTTTCACACACGTTATAGTTAGCTGTACATTTCACTCGTAAAAAACCAATGAAATTCCACGTTAGTTAGATCAGGTAACTATAACTTGCGCGACCGCAATCCACAATGTGTAATTTCACATGTCATCATTGATGTCATGAGTGATGTCACGGACCATGTCATGAGTGATGTAATATGTGACGTTATCAGCAGTTTATTGTGGGCGCGCAAGTTATAGTTACCTGATCTAACTAGAACGTGGAATTTCATTGGTTTTTTACGAGTGAAATGTACAGCTAACTATAACATGTGTGAAACCTATGGTTTTTTTAAGTGAATATATATATATATATATATATATATATATATATATATATATAATCTCATAACCTCACGAGAGACTCATGTCAGCATGACCAGAATTAAGGCTATTTCATAAGCAGTGTTCCTTTTAATAAGAGCAGTTATGTCAGATAGCACTGTAGATACTGACCCGAGGATGGTGCCTTGGATCCTGGGGGCATGCTGATGCTAGTCATGCATCGTCATGGGGCATTATGGTCAGTGGCTCGAACATCATGATTTACGTAAAGGGACGATTTGGACACTGGCCTAGGAATAGTGCTTTACATAATGGGGCTTTGAGGATACTGGTGTCTTTTAGAAGTGGAGGCTAATCATGCAGGATATTGCTTTAATATTAGTGCTTCTTAGTAACTGGCTATGGAGCTATGTATTCTAGGGCACTGCTGGCCGAACTATGATGCTTTACAAAAGTCACTGAAATATTTAATTAAGTTCTGAGAAACTGCCTGCAAAATAGTTTCCTTTATAGCTAGATTTTTTTTATAATATGTGCTTTGTTTAGCCCAATTTTTTTCTGTTTCTGTGGTGTGTAGGAATATGCCTCTGCGATGTGGAAAAAGTTTGGCTCTGTAGCCTCTGCCAGCCCTGCTTACTAATATTTACTCGACATGCATTTTGCTGGTCTATTAATGTGATTGGGGTTAAAAAAAATAATAATCATTGAACACATTTGAGTATTTTGACATCTTTGTCTCAGTATCTGCCTTGCTTTTGTCGCACAGTGGTATTGTTGAAGCAAGTAGGAATTTAAAATATACTTATCTAGCATGCTACACTGGGAAGGTGTCTAGATGGTTAAAGATGTCAGTTGAACCCACAAATACCCATGTTCCAGCGGCTGTCAGTTTGGTGAAGCTGCTGTGCAATAGGTTAGGTTTTGTGACACATTCATTTATGATCTTTTTCCTGCTTAGGTTGACGTTTCCGCCTTATGCTCTCCAGTAGAGGGCAAAACTCTTTTTTTTTTTTTTTTTTTTTAATGTAATAGCTGACTGTATACCTTGATTAAATCTCGGATAAATTGCTGGAAAGTATGGACCTTATTGAGGATTAGGCACCCTAGTTTGAATAGAATTTTAGATGATCCCGGCATCGCAACACGCTTAAGTTTGTTTAGGTAGCACGATTCTGTTTCTTTAGGACGCCCCACACCCGGCTTGTATTGATTCAGTTTTTAAGGCCCTCTCTAGTTATGGCACAAGTTTCTGTTCCAGTCCTTTGTGAATGGAACACACGCCACATCTACCATGATTTACCAACTCTGTATCAAGATCCCGGGTGTAAGTTTCATAGGAGAGAGCATTGAAATCCTCAACATCGAAAAGCTGAACCCCTTTTTCGGTCTCGCCTAGTGTTGCAGTGCATGCGCTGCTCGCTTTGCGAGGCATGCTGTATTAGGGTATTTTTTAGAAGTGCTGTGGAAGCCCTGCCCATATTTTTCATTGGCTGTCATCATCGTCCATGGTAAATGCTGGCTTCCGATTGATAATGAGGCTTCCTAGTCCCTCCTTGTTACTGCCCTTTCTCCTTTTGGGACCGCCCATCAGGACTGGATCGTTTACTTGCGGCGTTACACTGTCGGTAAGCACTATTTTGTCACAATTGCGACATTTTTTTTTTATTTTTTTGTTCGTCGCAGTTAACACGCAATGCGACGCTCTGGGGCAGCTGTGTTGAAAAGCTGTTGCCGATAAGCTATCTCTGCTTGAGGATCGGCTTGTTTTCATTTGCGGGGTGAATGTGGGCGATTTAGTTTTCTCTGAGGAGGCATGCGAGGTTTGTCGCACATGGAAGAGACACTGGTCTAATTTTTCGTATATTAATCATACATTGATGGCATGGTGATTTTATTGAGGCAAACAAGAGGGTATGTAAATGGAGCGAAATCCTTTACCTCCTGCACAAGCCTGCCCCCTAGCTCTTTCTTCTAGCAACAGGTAGGCAGGTACAAGGCTAACCGCCCCCCACCCCCGAGGCCTATCACCCCTGAGAGCCAACTGCTGGAGTCTGTCCCCCCCCCCCCCCCCCCCCCCTTGCTTACCTCTCCTTGCCTTCAAATGGATCCCGTGCCCCCTCCCGCTTCCTGGAGCATGCAAGGTCTGAGGCTGCAAGAGGCACAGGCAGACAGGACAGGTACCAATTTCTAATGGTTTTATGGTGGGCGGAGGAGTGCGGTCCAGGGTCGGAGAACAAGAAGCGGTTCAAAGATACTTCATTCCTGCTCGGTCACCCAGGGCAGTCACGCAGGACAATTAGGGGGTAAGGTTGCACCAAACTACTAGGCCTCATGAAAGCTCTCCGAGCAGTCTGCCTTTAATGCACTTTATGGCACCTGGGATCCTTCCATCTCGCGAACGTGCAAATTATTTACCTCACTAATTTACTCAGTCCTCACCATACACGGGCTTAATCTCGCCCATTGTGGTCTTAAACCCCCCCCATATCCATAACGTGGCCTCCAGACCGCAGACCACCCTCAAGGTGCATTGGCAAGCACCCTCCCTCCTCGCAAAACTTAGACTCCAGCAGAGCCTACTTTGACAATAGAATACAGAGACCGAAAAGAAGATGGGGGGGGGGGGGAATTCCCTCACTGACCCCTCATCGTCCCACAAATCATTTGTATTTCTGACCAACATTATCATGTGCAAGTTGCAGTACATGATCAAATTATAGCAGAAATTATATTGCCTAGCTGAAGAAAAGTTGAATGTGTTTGTGTGTGTTTTAAAGACGGGAGGGCTGAGGTGGACCACTGAGGGTAGGTAGGGGAATCACCATGTTGTGTGGGTGAGCACCATTCCCGGGCAGAGGAGGTGGCGATTGAGTCCTTTGAAGGCACTAGAAGGGGCCTGAAAGAGCAAGTGGGCAGGTCAAGGTGAGGCCCCTTGGCAGAACCTGCTAGGATTTGGCGTTCAAAGGTGGTGGGGACTTGATCACCAATCCGTGGTCAACACATCCACTGCATCCCTTCCCCACATAAAATCTGCAATTGTGTGGCACTAGTCTTCAGATCTGTTCACTGTAAAGATACTACCCACCCACGCCACAATAGTTAGACCTAAAAAGGGCATAGTTTAATGGGTAAGGGCAAGAAGCCAAGGGGTACTTGGGGAGGGGTATATGCTGTGCTCTCCCATGACCTTTCCTTTACAGCCTACTGGTACCATATTGTCACAGGCAGACACCAGTGGAATATAGGGACGGCTGGAACTAGTGTTAGCACTTTTCTTCGTACAAATCTGGAGCCCATAAAGCACTATCTGATGAACGGAAGTTCACAACTAAGGCTAGTCATTAAGTAAATAACATTAAATAACGCATAGATATCACCAATAACACCTTCACATGTTTATAGTGGCCCTCTCACAGAAGGGAGTGCTAAATGATATACTTTTCCCAGGAAGTTGTATAAACTTAGCCTTGAATTTTAATGTGAAGAACCATAATTACAATATGTTTGTTGCATTACTAACAAGCATTTGCAATGCAATAGGTCTCACATTTACATGAGTTTAAGCTATTGCCATTGTACATAACCATGCCTTTAATTTATGTTTTAAAAACCAAATCAAAAATAAAGTGCATTATTTGCAATGTCAATAGCTCAAACTCGTAAATGCGAGACCTATTGCATTGCAACTGCTTGTTATTTTTTGGCTAAGTGCATGGACACTTTTATTAACATGTGTGGATGCTTTTTAATTAGGCTCTAAAAAATCAGTTGAGCTTAATGCATCAGAGCAGTCTATTCTCGAATGATCATCAAGTAGCTGAGGAGGGTAAAATAAGGGGGTATTCAACATTTTTGCATTGGCCAGCAAACGAGCACCCTGCAGATAACAAAGTGGTGGGCTTAAGGTCATTTCTGCTAGACTTTGAGGCTTCCACTTTCAGGAAGCAAACAGTGTGTTCGAGGCATATGAGCTGCAGATTGTACAGTTAGCATAGATCGCCATCTGGTGTTGGGCCCGGATGTTTGCAGTTTGTTTTTGTTCTTTGGACAGTCTTTGGAAGTCACGAGTTCGGTGACTCCTCCTTCGGTCCGTACTGCGCATGGGCTTCGGCTCCATCCTCCGATTGTTTTTTTCCGCCATCGGGCTCGGATGTGATACTTCGTGCTCCGGCTTCGAACTTCTACGGTTCCAGCCTCGACAGAAAATCCTCGTTCTTCGAGTTTCTTCATCTATCTTCATCTCTCGAAGCGGCACTTTTCTCCATTCCGCACATCGGCACCGGCCTTCGGGCCCTCCTCGACTCCGGTCCCGGCTGATGGAAAGGACTCCGTTCAAAAAGTGCCCAAAATGTGGGTCTAAATTTCCCCACACCGACCTCCATCAGGTGTGTAACCTTTGCCTCTCTCCAGAACACTAGGCTAGAGACTGCCCCGCCTGTAAGTCTTTTCGATCAAAAAAGACCATCCGGGATCGAAGAGCTCGACGCACCATGGCGCACTCATCGACCGCAGCTCCACCGGACATCTTCGGAGACGACGCCGGAGCTTCGGGGCAACTACACACCGAGCAGGAGGAAGACGTCAGCGCTTCTGAGGCCGACGACTCCGACGTGGAGGACATCACACCGGCGCAGCGGGTCGTGAGTACTGTACCCCCTCCCACCCCTGCGCCCAAAACCAAAGAGACTCAGGTTACACCCTCGCCTGGAGGCCTGGGTAAAACCAAGCACACAGTTTCTATCACCCCAACTTCGGGCCCGGTGTCGAAGCCTCAGAAGTCTCACGGCAGCTCGGGCTCGAGCCAGCCGATGCCTGGTGCCGAAAAACACCGTCCGGCACCGAAGAAAGTGAGGCCCAGCTCGACTCCGAAGCCACCGGTGCCGAAGCCAGGACTCTCGGTGCCGACAAAACACAAACACAAATCCCTCGGCACCGACGCGCCGGCGCCGAAAACTACTTCGACGCCGAAAAAACCGGAGGTTCCAAAAAAGCATGGCGCAGAGAAACCATCAAAATCCTCGGCTCCGAAAACATCGGCGCCAGCGGACGATTCGGTGCCACTGGACCTCTTTACACCAGACCCTTTGCAAAAGACTTTATTTAAGGATCCAAAGACTGGGCTATTGACTTTAGTTGTCAAGAAAAGACGTCTTGACACACCGGCTCCTCCTCCACCGCCTAAGCGGAAGGACTCTGCTACTTCTCCTCTCAGAGTGCCCTCCCCATTACCTCCTCCTCCACCCCCTCCCAGGTCTCCGTCACCCTTGCCTCATCATTCCCCGACCACGTCCCCAGATCCGGATTACGGGGATCCAGATTATGACCCGGCGGACGCCCCAATGGACCCCACTCCACCGGGGACCCCAGACCCATGGGAAGACTACCAAAACCCTGACATACCGGATGTGCCTCAGGACGACCTATACCCATCCAGGCCGTCTCCCCCAGAGGACTCCTTAGGGTTTCACCACTTAGTGCAGAGAGCAGCACACTACCATGGGGTGGAAATGCATAGTGAACCAGTGGAAGACGACTTCTTACTGGATACATTTGACATTCAGGATAAGTCCACAGCTATCTTGCCCATGCTTAAAGGTGTCACCAAGCATGCTGCAGAGGTGTTCAAAGTCCCTGTCAGGGCCAGGGTATTGAACCCTAGAATAGAAAAAAAGTATAAGGCGGCACCCACAGACCCTACATACATTAAGGGCCCTGCCCCCTTAGATTCCCTAGTTGTGTCCACAGCTAGAAAGCGGGCTAACTCCCAGTCCTCAGGAGAGGCCCTGCCGCCAGATAAGGAATCCAAACTTCTAGACGCGTCTGGCAAACGCACCGCCTCCCAAGCTGCAAACATCTGGCGCATTGCGAATACACAAGCGCTGCTTGCGCGCTATGACAGAGCACACTACGATGAGCTTGAGGCTCTTATACAGCACCGCCCCGAAAAACACAAACGCAAGGCTCATGACCTGATACAGGAGGGTAAACTAATTACAAACACCTCCATTAAGTGTGCCCTTGATGCAGCTGACACTGCTTCTAGAGCCATAAATACTAGTGTCCTGCTTCGTCGTCATGCCTGGCTCAGGATCTCAGGGTTCAAGCCTGAAGTCCAGGCGTCCATACTAAATCACCCCTTTGACCAACAAACTCTCTTTGGGCCAAAGGTGGACGAAGCATTAGAAAAAATGAAAAAGGACACAGACACAGCCAAGTCTATGGGGGCATTACAATCACAGACCCCTAAACGCTCCTTTCGACGCTCATCCTTTCGTAGCACAGGCAGAGGCTACTCCACCGATAGCGCCTCTACCTCCTACAAGTCCCCTCCTCAAAATACCTTTTCAAATCGCTATCAAAGGGGTGGTTACAGAGGCAACAACAATAAGGGCAGGGGCAAAACTAACACCACCCGTTCTGCCACCCCCCCGCACAATGACTTCCCTCCGCTCCCCCCAGACCATCCCACTCCGGTCGGGGGCAGACTACAAAACTTTATCCACGCATGGGAATCCATAACATCGGACAAATGGGTGACCCAAATTATTCGGTCAGGATACTGTCTCGAGCTAACATCTACCCCACCCAATATCCCACCAAGGCACCGTCCAATGTCTCAAGAACATTCCACACTGCTCAAACAGGAGGTGCTCTCCCTCCTCCAAAAACACGCTATAGAGCAGGTCCCCGTCAATCAGCAAAATCTAGGGGCCTACTCTCTGTATTTCTTAATACCGAAGAAAGACGGGACCCTGAGGCCCATTCTGGACCTCCGGCCTCTAAATGCGTACATACATTCAGACCATTTCCACTTGGTCACCCTGCAACAAGTCCTCCCGCTCCTCTGTCAGGGAGACTTTCTCACTACCTTGGATCTGAAAGACGCATACTTTCACATTCCAATACACCCTTCTCACAGGAAGTACCTCAGGTTTGTGGTGGACGGTCAACATTACCAGTTCACAGTTCTCCCCTTCGGGGTCACCACCGCACCACGGGTGTTTACCAAATGCCTAGCAGTTGTAGCAGCACACCTCAGACGTCAACATATTCACGTCTTCCCTTACTTAGACGACTGGCTCATAAAAGCCGCGTCCTACAACCAATGTGTGCAACATACCAACAGCACCATTCAACTGCTCTACCAGCTAGGCTTCACGGTGAACTACCAAAAGTCCCACCTCCTACCATCTCACACAAAGCAATATCTCGGGGCCACTATAGACACCTCCAAAGGTATTGCCTAACCAAACTCAGCCAGAATCGCAAGCATACAAGCCTTGCGCCAAACGTTCCTTCCTCAACACTCTCTTCCAGCACGAGTGTTTATGAAGCTCATAGGGATGATGGCATCTTGCATTTTCATAGTGCCCCATGCAGGACTTCACATGCGTCCACTTCAAGAGTGCCTAGCACGACAGTGGAACCAGGCCCAGGGACAGCTGACGGATCTGGTGTTGGTGGACGGCCGCACCCATCACTCTCTGCAGTGGTGGAACACCACAAACCTTTCCAAAGGGCGGCCGTTCCTGGACCCGGTTCCTCAGGTGATTCTAACGGCGGACGCATGGCTCTCCGGCTGGGGAGCGCACCTCTTACACCTCACAATGCAAGGTCTATGGACGCCACAGCAAAAGTCGCTCCACATCAACCATCTGGAGCTCTTGGCGATCTTTCTAGCCCTAAAATCTTTTCAAAAACAGATTTCGGCCAAAGCAGTCCTCATTCGCACAGACAATATGACTGCAATGTATTATATCCAAAAACAGGGGGGGGGACACACTCTCCCCAGCTCTCCCGCTTAGCCCAGAGCATATGGAGATGGGCAATTCCTCAAAACATCTTTCTCCTGGCACAGCATGTTCCAGGCGTACAAAACACCATGGCAGATCTGCTCAGCAGACAAACGCAACAACTGCACGAATGGGAACTGCATCCACAGGTCCTTCACCCATTCTTCCAAAAGTGGGGGCATTCTCAGATAGACCTCTTCGCCACCCACGAAAACAAAAAATGCCCAAGCTTCGCCGCCAGATACCCACACCCATTGTCCAAAGGCAATGCGATATGGATGAACTGGTCAGGCAAATTTGCATACGCCTTTCCACCTCTCCCGCTAATTCCATTAGTGGTAAGGAAGCTACAGCAGCACTCCCTCACACTCATTCTGGTAGCTCCAACATGGGCCAGGCAGCCGTGGTACACCACACTACTACAGCTCTCGGTGGTACCACATCAAAAACTGCACCTGTCCCCATGCCTCCTAACTCAGAACCATGGAGAAATCAGGCACCCGGACCCAGCTCAGCTCAATCTTGCGATCTGGCTCCTGAAGTCTTAGAATTTGGGTACCTTAACCTTCCCCCTGATTGCATGAACATTATCAAGGAAGCCAGACGTCCTACCACTCGAGCATGCTATGCCGCAAAGTGGAAGAGATTTGTAGTTTACTGCCGTAACAATACAATCAACCCCTTAGATGCATCCATACAGCACATCATATGCTATCTGCTCCATCTTCACAGGTGTAACCTGGCATATTCATCCATACGCCTACACCTAGCAGCGATTGCTGCTGATCTACAAAACAGACAGCATTTATCACTGTTCAGAATGCCCGCTATTAAAGCCTTTATGGAAGGCCTTAAACGAGTAATTCCTCCCAGGGCACCACCTTCCCCTGTATGGAATCTAAATGTAGTTCTTACAAGGCTAATGGGTCCGCCCTTCGAACCAATGCATAAATGTGAGCTACAGTTCCTCACCTGGAAAACAGCTTTCCTCGTAGCTATCACTTCCCTTAGAAGGGTTGGTGGAATACAAGCGTTCACTATACAGGAACCCTTCTTACAAATACATCACAGCAAAGTGATACTTCGTACAAATCCAAAGTTTCTGCCCAAGGTCATTTCCCCCTTCCATCTTAATCAATCGGTGGAATTACCTGTCTTATTCTCGCAACCTCAATCTGTTGCGGAAAGGGCCTTACACACACTTGATGTTAAGAGGGCTTTACTGTACTACATACAGAGAACGCAACCTTTCAGGAAAACTAAACAATTGTTTGTTTCCTTCTCTCCACCACATAAAGGCAACCCCATCTCTAAATCAGGGATAGCTAGGTGGATTGTAAAGTGCATACAAATTTGCTATCAAAAGGCAAAAAGAACATTATCTGTTCCACCTAAAGCCCACTCTACTAGAAAGTTAGGGGCTTCTATGGCTTTTCTAGGGAACATACCCTTAGATGACATCTGCAAAGCAGCCACATGGTCAACACCGCACACCTTCACAAAACATTACTGTGTAGACGTGCATTCCAAGCAACAAGCTAGTGTGGGCCAGGCTGTACTAAAGACACTTTTTCAAACCGCTGCAACAGATACGGGTGGTCGCCGCTAAGGTTGGGTCCTGCTATATAATCTATGCTAAGTGTACAATCTGCAGCTCATATGCCTCGAACGGAATATGCTACTTACCAGTATGCATCTGTTCTTGGCATGTAGAGCTGCAGAGTTGTACACGCCCACCCGCCTCCCCGGCTACCTGTATCCGTTCCAGTCCATCTTATTTAGATACAACACACATGGGTTTCTCACTGTTATTACTACGCTCCATCATTTCCCTGTTGGCGAAAAACAATCTGAGGATGGAGCCGAAGCCCATGCGCAGTACGGACCAAAGGAGGAGTCACCGAACTCGTGACTTTCAAAGACTGTCCAAAGAACAAAAACAAACTGCAAACATCCGGGCCCAACACCAGATGGTGATCTATGCTAAGTGTACAACTCTGCAGCTCTACATGTCAAGAACAGATGCATACTGGTAAGTAGCATATTCCTTACAGGTAATGCGGCCTAAATTCACAGCACATGTGACAGTTTCCCTGGTGTCCACATTCTATTTTCTCTGTGGCGCTGACCTATTTGCTGAGCTTGCTGTTAGCTGATCGAGGATCATATGTGATGACTGGTGCTAGTGGAGGCTATGGTCTTTGTAGGGTCCTACCATCCCATAGACTTGTACGCTCAGCACAGCTCCTGAGAGTGGCAAATTTCGCAGGGCCACACAAATGGTCATCTTGCCGGTAGGTTGATAGCAGAATTTAACACAATTGTGGGGAGTTTCATAGCAGAATTTAACACAATTTTGGGGAGTTTGATTGCAGAACTTAACACAGCTGTGCATGAAAAATAGCTTGCTTTTTCATCTATCCTTGAAGCCTCAACTTCCATTATATTTGGCCTCTTTGGTGTCGAGCATTCCAGTTTGAGACAACAATCCCCAACAGGATTAGGAAAACCATCTCGATCTCAAACCTTTGAGGAAGCTATCACCTTCCAAGCACTTATAGAATGTAAACAGTATTTCTCACACACAAACCTCGTTTATATTACTCAAAATAAGAAATTTAAAATTTCGAACAATTTAAAAAAACACAATGTTCTCGACCATCCCTTTGAGGCAATGGTCACCTAGTGCAGATTAATACTCTGCTAAGATAGTGCCTTTTGGGCTTACTCATCAGTGCCAACTTATGGTCAAACTAGGCCCACTGGTCAGTATTACCATCTTTTTGAGGAGCAATCCTCAGCAGAAATCTTTACATGAGCAATGCTCTAATCTGCAAGCAGTCTGTGGCAGTCCCCTCAGACCCCACCTGGTTGTTTATCATACGTTACCCATGCATTCTGGTTTGCGCACCAACTACACCACTAGTGACAGACTACTAATAGCGAGACCGAATACGTCATGCTAACCACATGGTGGGAAACTACCCCAAGGCACAGTAGCCTCCTAACCCAGATCCACTCCCTCTTCATTAACTCCTATATGTCAGTCTTCATTGTGTCTAGCTTCTTGGTCAACTTTTCTTCAGCGAGGGCCCCAGGTGCAACACCCTTTAAGTTTGTCTGGGACAAGACCATCGAAGATGGGTACAGCAAGATTCACTAACCCCTTTGATCGCTACAGATGTATCACTACTGTGTCCTGCGTATTTTGCTTGGAAAAGTCAGTAATACTGGTCCTCTGAGCTGTATTACATACCCAAAACTAACTTCCTATAAAAATTCTTAGTTTTAAAATGGCAACCAAGAAAAGACGGGCTTCCTAATTACTGATGTTTATGCCAGCCTCAAAATAAAGAACAAGGTCAGTTTGTCGTTTTCATAAGACATTCAAAAGATTGGCAAGAAGTTCTCATAAAAGTATGCAACAATTACAGCAAAGTTACATAATGCAACAAACTTGATGCTGCTAGATTCTTTACCTACTACAGATAAGGAAACTAAACATTAATACCGTTGGTCCAGTGATAATCAAGGCCAGCGAGAGGGAACATGAGACCCCAAAGACATTTTTCCTGTCCTCCTTCGTATAAAAAATCAGCTTACAGTATCTCAGGAACCGACATCTCCCAGAGAATGAGTACAGCTGACTAAATATTGTATTAAGGCCATACATCCTCATCTGTCTGGTCATCCTGCAGCAACTGTGCATTTTAATCAAACCTTTAACCCACCACAGCAAACGCATCCCAAGGCAGAGACCTTGTCCCAGGCTGAAAAGAAAAATCATCATGCAAATGGTCATCCAAGAATACGCTCCCATGTTAATCCCCTTCCAACTTGTTCAGTAAGGATTTTGCACAAGTTGCCTGGGACCCACCCTCAGCCGACCATACACATCCAGTCTAGCCAATCCATCACTGTGCACCACCCCACCCCCGACATTATCCTCTATAGCAATTGGTGTACTTGACGTGCAGTCCACCTTCATTCTGTCAGCACTTAAGATCTCCTAGCTGAGAATAGATGCCACTTGTTTGTTCCTGGGTGGGATCTCAATAAGACCAATTAATCTGCTATCCTCTGTAACCTTTAGCCTTCTGGTGTACATAAATAATCACAAGGTGAGGAATTGCTCCTACATGCTCCACATAATGGAGGCATCATGCAGCATTTCAGTGCATAGTAAGATTACCATAACCTTTCCCTGTTTATGGTGGACATGGATGACCAAATCAAGTCTCATCACCTTCCATTCCTCCACATCACACATTTTCCAGGGTCGGGTTGGGTAGGGATTGGATTCTTTTGGTGCTTTGCCAACCATAACCTTTATAGAGGCACACTAGGTTCTTTAGAGGATTAGCCATGGTTATGTCAAACTTGTGATCTTAAATTTGTTCAAATGCTTTTTTTTAGGTCTCGCCTTGCTATCGCGCAAGCGATCGCAAAGCGAGACTATTGTAAGGGGCTTTTAAAAGTGCTCCCAAAAAGCGGATTGCATGGCTAGCACGCGCACAATCACGCGCATCGTGCCGCCATGCAATCCGTTTGGCATCGCACTTCAAAGGGTCCGCTCCCCCGCCTGCAATGCGCGCCCTCCGCCGGGCTTGTCTTGTGTGTGTCACTTTGCCACGCTCGAGAGGGTATTCTCACGCTTCAGACTGATGATAAATGGCCAATTGTAAAAGGCTGTGCCCATCTCAAGTTTTTGTTGGTGCTCGGAGCTAGTGAGTTGCACAATTACTAAGCATGCATGCTTAATCTGTTTATATATTGCCAGTGCTAGAAATACTTTCCTCTCCTTTACTCTAGTCACGTGCTTTGGCGTATTTCCACTGAGAGGTACTGCGCAGAAAATGGAAAATGTTGTAAGGCTTAGAAGTAGTTGCCACATTTGAAGTCAAACGTATCCGTGGGTGTTGTATCCATCTGTACTTTTTTTTTTCTATGGGCAATTTAAAAAAAGGTATTCCTTTGGATGGTTAAATATCACCCTTTCTGTAAGCATTTTAACGGCATTATATTTATTCACCAGTCAGTTGTACTTTATTAGTACTCTGCAAACTGCCATTGTAGGAAACATGGCAACGCAATTGTTGAACATTTGGTAACATGCGCCTTTGGTTTTGAATGTAGGAATGCTATTACTATTTAAATTAATATATTGATAACACTGAATCGGTGTGATTCTTCAAGGCATACCCAGTGCGTAAGTAGGTTATACCCAGTGCGTAAGTAGGTTATACCCTGTGCGTAATTGGGTTATTCCTGAAACTCTTTCTTGTCCACAGTTAGGCATCAGACGAACATGTGGCAGCATCTTTTTGAACAATTCTCACAACCGAATTTCTAGGCGAGGTGGTGGTGTGCTATTGTTGTTTCTTATGAGAGCTGTATTGCTTTAAACTTAATTGAAGTGTGTCCTGTTATTTCTCTCTCCGATAGAGTACGCTACGCTGACAGTTTTTTCAGGTGCGTCAAATATGACCGGGCATATAGACAAGTTAAAAAAAAAAACGCATTATACATAACATACATTTGACTATCTGTGAAGTAACTTTTGCCTGCAGCCAGTATTGTCTGACATTCCACATCCTGCTGCACTCTTGAGATGTGTGTTGCATTGAGGGGAAGCTTTAAACAAAATAACCATAAAGGCTCTAAAATGAGCCCTGATTTTTTTTGTTCACTGCTGTAGCGGTGAAAGTGCGTATCCTGTAACTAACGTAATAGTATTATTTTTATCTTCAGCGTTTTACTTTTGTTTTATATCTGCTTCTGGCCTCTGCTCATTCAGCGGCTGTTTGGTCACTAACAAGTAACAGGAGGTTATACACATTAAGAGACTTTTGAGCCTCGATAAACAGGCTTTGTTTAGAAGAGAGCAGACACTTAGCCGAGGCTCCGTTAACCCGAGGTGCGCAGCCAATTATTTTATGGAAAGTTGTTGCCTCGATGCACCACGCGTTCGCTTTAACGCGATTATACGGTAACATTTTATCGTTCCCTTTCAGACTATTGGCGGGGTCATACGGGAGTAAATTGACATCACCTGATTCCCCGGATATTGGCGAATCCCTCTGTATCCGGTAGAGCGGCCCCGTTTCTTTAAACACTGGTTAAGCGTCGCCCCAAGCTTCCACCCCACCGGTAACCGGGAGTGGGGGTTTGCGAATCCCAGCTTCTTTGTGCTGTGTCCGCTCTCTGCAGCCATCCACCCTTCCCTTGTTGATGTGTGTGCACAGGGTGTAGTGAAGCACCGGCCAGGCCGGCTGCTAAGAAGGCTTTGTGCATTCACACACTGCAAGCGTCAGGGTGGCAGAGAAAGGGGCTTGAAAAGACGCAGCTGTGGCGTGGCTTGGACGGCAGGGGGTATGGCTGCCTGATTCCGTCTCTCGGAGCACGGAGGAGCGATTTCTCGAGCATATCAGGGGTTTAAAGTGACCTTATGAAGCTACAGACACCAGCTTCTATCACCTGAATGTGCGGAGCATGTGGGGCAGTTGAAAATTCGGAGATAATCCTTGCGGAAAGATGACAAATCTCGAGGGATGGAAAGACACTGACCCAAAGTGAATCTAACAAAATGGCGGCTCCCACGGACGTCCGTACAACATAGGAAGCCTTGAGATATGTTGGTGTGTGCATCTTTCCATATGCAGGCAAGTCTATTCATCTGCGCAGTTTTCAAGACGAGCTCAGCCATGAAAATCAACATGTAGTCATACATTCTGTCCCACCTAACTACGTGTAGGCATTACCCTAGGAAGCCTGACCCGCTTTTGGTCACCGTGAAGAAGGCGCGAACATCAACACGCGAATGCATAAATGTGATCCTGTATATAAAAGCTGTCTTACACATAGAATGTAAGCGATACAGCGACGCTTCATGCGCTCACTAGGGTCTGTTGCTACTTTACGAAGGTTCGACCTTGATGCGCTGGGCGCTTTACTCACTATGCCTGTCCCTAATATGGCGCCCAAATAACTATTGCAGCCGGCGCTGGTAAAACGTATAACGCTGGATCTAACGGCTTGATCAGAGATCGCTTGTGCAAACGCAGTATCAACCGTTTATGTAAGTTAAAGAGGTAATTCTGCCACTGACCTCTATATTCGTATATGCAACGAGCTCTCAGACATTGCTTGCCTTCCACACAGGATAACGCACTCCATGCTACTCATATCCGACACTCCTGAAATGGTGGCGATGAGCAGCTCACGTCGAGACATTGCGTTGCCTTTCCACACTAACTGGATCTAATGCCTACCCACAATATCCACAGTGGATAACCGGACCCCTACGCACTCGAGGGATTCGGGCTTTCTGAGTCAGCCATGTTGCACCTATGTTGCACTTACCCAACAAAGTAACGTGCACCACTGAGCACTGCGATCACTCCTGTCATTGCTGTTACTGCCATTTGACTGTCATTTACCTTTTATTTGTCATTTGTCTGCAATACTGCTAATTGTCTACCAATTACCTTCAGAAGGTTGCAAAAGTTTCCAACACTTCGTTTTTAGACACTGTGGTCACTCCTGCCACTGCTGGCCTTGCCAGCTGTCTGCCACTGCCAACTGTCTGCCACTTGACTGCAATACTGTAATTCTGCAATACTGTAATTCTGCTATCTGTCTACTAATTACTTCCAGCAGGCTGCATAAATTTGCACAAAAAAGTGAGTCCTGGTCACATTCACTCTCTCATTATCGTCTTGCGACTATTACCGGCTTGAGCATGGCGGAGAAGGAAGGCAGATCCTCACACAAGAAAGTAAAACCGGAACCAACCACTTCGGATTCTCCAATAAAGGCCAAACCAGATTTAAGCAGCACGATGGATATGATACTAAAAAAATTGGCTGAGGTGCATGATTTAGCTAAATCTACGAAGCAAAATATCGACTCCATGCAACTGGAGCTCACCGCAATCCGCGCGAATATGGACACCATGAATACAAGGATTGGCGACGCAGAATAAAGGATCAGTGATATTGAAGACACAACCTCCCAAGCCATCAAAGAAATCAAACACCTCCACACCATCACCAATGAGCTCAAAAAACAGAACGCGGAGTTAGAGGACCGCAACAGAAGAGGGAATATTCGCATTTTTGGCATTCCGGAAGGATCCGAGTCAGATGCTGGTTCATGCGTGGCCTTCCTCGAATCTTGGATACCAATGATTACGGGCCTAAACTTCCAACATGGCTTGGAACTTGACAGAGCACACAGAATTCCAACCTTTAGTTCTCCAAATAAAAGAGGTTCACGGCCAATGATTTGCAAACCACTCCGCTACCAACACGCAGATCTCATACTAAGGTATGCCAGAAAGAACCACCACGTTACCTGGGAAGGACAACGGATAACCTTTACACAAGATTATTCCAAGGAGACAGTTGACAAGCGGAAAGGCTTCCTACAACTGAGAGACAAATTGAGATCGAAAAACATTCAGTTCTCTTTTGCGGGCCCTTCTAAGTTTAAGATTCTGGTAAATGGCGGTCCACTCATCTTCACGAATCCTCAAGACCTCGTACGTCACCTGGAGGGGGCTCCCTCCCAGGAGATGGACCTATCTGGAAGTTCGTCCAATAAGCGGAAAACCTGAGAATCGGATATCATGAGTGTTGATGTCCCATTGGAAAATTTATTATTCTTTATGCAGTGTTTACGAAATGTTTGATATACATGGTTTACGTAAAGATTCTGAAACTGGCGATCCACTCATCATCACATCTTCACAATTCATCTTCACAAATCCTCAAGACCTCGTGCGTCTCATGGAGGGGGGTCCCTCTCAGAAGATGGACATATCTGTATGTTCGTCCAATAAGCTGAAAACCTGATAACTGGATATCCTTTTGAACTGCTTGACTGTGTGTTGATGTTCCATTGGAAACTTTATTATTCTTTATACAGTGTTTACGAAATGTTTATGATATGCATTGTTACGTACTGCTCATATCATAGTTAATAGTCAATTCACAATTGTTTCTCCTGATGAGACCATGTTTATTCGTATCACTCCGTGTTGCCTTAGACGGTCCTACTGTCGCAGCTCCTGAGTTCGATTTCTTCAGGGAGGGGGGGGGGGGGGGTGTTGGGAGGAAGAGGGGGGCGGGGAGGGGGGTATATGTAAATTTGATTGTTTCCTTTGTGTTTTTATCCCACTTTTGTATGCTTGTTAAATCAAACCTTGCTGTTATATCAGCTGATGTCTATCCCATACGTATCTTCAGGAACAGCTACCTTACTCTCTCCGGCACGTGTAACAGCCCGCTAATACCTCGCTCCGTAACCTGTCACACATGTTTCACCTACGACAGTCTAGTCAGTGTTGACACTCTTACTAATATTACGTCCCTAGGGCTCACTATTTCTACAAGCGACATCAGACGCTTAGATGGCACAACATAAAACGCTAACAGATAATCTCACCATTGTATCTCTGAATGTTAAGGGCCTCAATCACCCTGTGAAACGGAGGAAAACCTTAGAGTACTTAGCAAAAACCAAAGGCGATATAATCCTACTCCAAGAAACGAAGCTCTCAGAGGAAGACGTAAGATTCATAAATCACAACTGGATTTCTCATACCTTATGCTCTCTGGCAATCCATAAGAAAAGAGGTGTGATCACCCTTATTTCTAAAAAATCCAACATTACTATTACCTCACACACCCATGATGACAATGGTAGACTTTTAGTCGCGCACCTACAGAGAGAGGACGACCATATCCATGTAGTCAATGTCTATGGGCCTAATGCCGACGAACCAGTTTTTTGGGAAAAGGTCTCCAATGCTCTTGAGAGCCTCCCTCAGGAAAATCTTATAATAATGGGCGGCGACTTTAACCTGCCAATGGACCCTCATTTGGATCGACAATCTAATTGCAAATACCACCCCTCCCGCTCACATGAGGTCCTGAAAAAATTATGCTCCAAATTCAACCTAAAGGACTCTTGGCGTATCCAACACCCCGACACGAGAGACTACACATTTTACTCGGCACCGCATAACTCCTACTCCAGGATTGACTAGATCTTAATCTCAAGCCCATTTACACATCTCATAGATATTACTGATATTGCCCCTAAACTTGTATCTGACCATTCCGGTATTAGCGCCAGGATCGCAGGTACCCGCGCCACCCTACCACCAAAAAGATGGCGCTTTAATGAGGATATACTATCCGACCAAGCTAATAAACTAAAAATTGATGACGCAATTAAGGAATACTTCACATTAAATGATCTCCCCGACACGAACACACTAACACTTTGGGATGCGCTTAAAGCTAACATCAGAGGTGTCGCTATCAGTATCAAAGCGCAGATCAACAAAAAGCTTAACCCCTTCCCCGCTCATGACGGAACCGTTCCGTCATGAGCCACGGTTGCCGTGTGCTCATGACGGAACGGTTCCGTCATGACACGCCCGTTGGCGGCCGCTCCGCCTACGCGGCGCTGTTTCCCCGCCTGTGCGGGGGGACAACGCAAATGGGCGGAGTCATGACGGAACGGTTCCGTCATGAGCACAGCTCAACTGTGGCTCATGACGGAGCGGCTCCGTCATGAGCACAGGCCCACCGCGCTGCCCCCCCCTGCCCCCCCCCCCCCCCCCCCCCCCAGCGCTGCAGCGGAATGTCCGCAGCAGCAAAGGGGTTAATGTAGAACTTGAATCACTGGAAAAATAAATTAAATCATTAGAAATCTTGCACTCGACGAATATAAGCCACAAAACCATCTTGGACCAACTAATCAAGAAGAAGTATGAATATAATAAAATAGTGAGCAAACGGGCTGGAGTGTGGATAAATAAATTCAAGGCACTCAAGCTATGTGAGGGTAATGGGGCAGGGAAACTACTTGCGTCATATCTCAAACACAAACAAAAACAATTCTCTATCTCATCGATTAAGGACCCCAAGGGTGATATCCAAACCAAACAAAATAAGATACGTATATTCCATAGCTTCTACGAAGATTTATATAAAAATAAACAAACAATGAACCTGGAGGAGTGTTCCAAATATCTACAATCACTGAACTTGCCAAAGCTGTCAGACTCAGCTGTGCGCTAGGGTCTCCCTTCACTGGAAAGGAACTTTCGACTGCTATCAAATCCCTCAAAAACAATAAAGCCCCGGGCCCGGACGGCTTCTCGGCTACCTTCTATAAGGAGTTTGCCGATTCCTTAAGTCCCACTCTGCTAAAACTATTTAACACTATCGCAAGGGAGGGCAGTGTCTCCAAATCAATGGGTGAAGCCAATATTATCGTCCTTCCGAAAGAAGGTAAAGATCCCCTCTTAAAGAATTACAGACCGATCTCACTCATCAACCTAGATTGCAAGATCTGTCGGACTCCTTCCACTTAGAACAGGGCACTAGACAAGGGTGCCCCCTCTCCCCTGCACTTTTCCTCTTAGCCATAGAACCCCTAATCACAGATATCAAAGATAACGCTGCAATTAAGGGAAAACATTTCGGGAAAAGTTGCGTGAAGCTAGCCGCATACGCAGACGATATCCTCGTGATAACGGAAGATCCTGGTGAATCCATCAAGGCTCTTATGTCTACCATAGAAAGATACTCGATATACTCTGGCTATAAGTTAAACCGGGACAAGTCTGAAGTTAAACCGCTAAATATTCTAAGCTCTCGGGACGTGCTCGGTGACTCAGGTCTCACCTGGCAACCAGAATTCATTAAATACTTGGGGATTGAGTTTGGTGGCACAACATTAGAGACACTCCAGCGCAACGAAGCGCTTACACTAGAGAAAATAAATCTCTTCTAGATACATGGTCACCTAGATTTATAACATGGTGGGGAAGGGTTGAGGCCATCAAGATGATGATCTCTCCACTAGTGAACTAGCTAATCACTATGTTACCCCTAAAACTAACTGAGGAATTCCACCACAAAATCGACTTCCTACTCAATTTTTATGGAAAGGGAAAAGAGCAAGAATCAGTGTGAAAAAACTCAGACTTGAAAAAACACTAGGGGGGGTCAATTTAGCTGACTTCAAGCTCTATCAAATGGCATTCTTGGCGAAACAAGGCTCTTACTGGCTGTTGCCACCGTCCGAATATACTCCTGTTTGGCTAGACATTGAGAAATCAATCCTTAAGAATCTCGCGCCTGCAGCCCTCTTGACCACACACCTGAATTCTGTCACCTGCTCAAAGTCAATATTCAAGAACACTAAGTCCGCCCAACTGAGCATTGACAAACACTTAGAGATTAGCCTTAAGTATTCTAACTTTGAGTCTCTTTGGAATAATCATAAAATACGCTATAAAGGGAAAACCTTATATAATGAATCATGGATCAGTAAGGGGATCTATTATCCTTACCAACTTTCCAATGAGACCTACCCCCTCTCCTTTAATGAGTTACAGGCCAAATACAATCTACAACCGATAGAATTCTATAACTTTTTAAAAATAAAGTCAGCAATATCGAAAGCAAAACTCAACATTACCTCCTTCCCTCCCGGGTTACTTATTTAAAACTACACAAACTAGGTCACCAAGTATCCTGGATCTATAAATTAATACGCCCACAACATTCTTCCCTCAATAAGGAACTCATTTCCTTCTGGGAGACACTTGCCCCCTTTGCGATCTTGGAACAAGATTGGTCCGAAACTTGGAAATCAACCATGAGATATAAGATCAGCCCAGTATTGTCACAGACAAAATTCTGGCTGTTGCATAGGGCCTTCTGGACTCCAGCCAGACTCCACTCCCATAAACTCAGGGAGGACCCCATCTGCTGGAATTGCAAAGACAAAACAGGGGACCTCTAACACTTACTAATTCATTGCGATTGTGTGACACCATTCTGGAACAAGATTTTCAAATTCATACATGATCTTTTTTCATATTCCCCTAGTAGAGATCTCCCGACACTAGTGTTTGGTTTTCTCAAAGCGGGGTCACTCAACGGTAATGATCAGGCACTTCTTGACTTACTACTTATAGCTGCCGCTAAGACTATCCTTAACAACTGGAAAGACACCCGCAAAGCCTCCTTTAAGTGTTGGCTAAACTGGATCACTAACCTAAGGGGAGCGGACAATATAACTCTCCAGAACTCTCCATGGAGGCCTTCCTCCAGACACATGTGGGACACCCTTGACCACTACTTTACCTCTCACAAGCCTCCATGAATCTCCCCACTTATAGCTATATCCCCCTACAAGACCTCTTATGCCAGGGCTCTCTACTAACTCTCTCCGATGTCCCTTTGATTTTACCCATGTGAGCGACGACTGATTCAGCCGAACAAAGAGTGTTATAGCCTTATTACAGGGATACTACATGTGCTATTCTGTAAGATACAGCATATCATTCTGTGTACTTGTAACAATGATTGGTTGTGTAATTATTGCTCTATTCCTATTGTTTATTTTGATATGTCTGTCTATTCTGTTAGAACCCCCATGTATTGTACTGTAAGTAAGTATTTGCTTTGGAAACAATCAATAAAAATCTTCTGAAGTAAAAAAAAAAAGAATAAAGTGTTTGCTAAAGGACATGTTGTTCTTGGAAACTTAGACACGGATGCGCTTACTTTTACTCAAGAACGGTGTGAGTTTTGTTTAATCCACGTGGAGTTCACGAAGAGTGGCAAGTTAAAAATAACACTCACCGAGATACATTTTTCTCTAAAAGCATATTGTCGGGAGTGCCCCCCATCCAAATAAAAGACTTTGAGCAGGACGTTCACAAACGTTCTCTCACTACAAGTTTTTTGTGTGCTGAAAACTGACTGCCTTTTCAAACAGCCTTGGAGGGAAGTTTGGGACTTTAAGCAACCCTGATGGAAACTTCTATGCTGGCCGGTACCTTAGTCTATAGGCCACCTGGCTACGCTGGTCCTTTTCTCAGTGGTCTTGGAGAGGTGCTTGTTTCCCGCGCATTGCGCTTCTCGCAATACCTTTTCTTGGAAGACTTTAATATTCACCTTGACCCACGGGATTTGAGTGACACTCAAGCCTTCCTAGAAGCGGTTGATCAAGCTCAGCTTACCCAATGGGTCAGCTCTCCTACCCATTGTGGCGGTCACATCCTGGACCCTATCTGCTCAAATTTCCCTATCTGTATTGAAAACCCGCTTCCAGTCTCTTGGTCTGATCATTTCCTCTCTTGCTTCGCATGGTCTGTGAGTGAAGGGGCAGCCGACCAGCAGGTCAATTCCTGTCCCCCGTCTGCTAAAATTGATCCTATAGCTTTTCGGCTCTGTCTAGATAACTCTAGGGTTACTCTTCCGACTGATCTGAAAGGGGCCCTTGCAGGTTTCTTGGGTTGGATTGGAGGAGCTGTGGACAGTCTTTCTCCCATGTCTTGCCGTCGTCGCCATAGAGATTCTCCCTCGCAACTTTGGTTTTCCCCTAATTTGAAATTGCTTAAACGGCACTGCAAAAAGCTTGAACGCACTTGGTGTACCGCCTTCTGCCTAACAGCTAAGAAGGCGCTGAGAGATGCCCAGAAGACTTACGACAGGCGAAAAGCCTTTACTATACTATGCGGATTGAGTCCGCCAGTAACAACTCTAAAAAAAAATTCAATCGTTCAGAGTTTCATGGCCCCTGAAGCTATGGCCACCAAACTCCCTGTTTCTGCGTCTTGGTGCGGAAAGCTATCTGACTTTTTTGCTGCTAAGATTCTGTCCATTCAGGCGACGTTTGCCTGTAATAGTGGGCCTCCAGTTGGAGGTCCTACTCCGACTGTTATTTTTTACCTTTTCTCCTGTGGACCTCTCCGAGTCCCTGAAATTATTGCAATCTTTAAAGTCAGGGTCCCCGTCAGATCCGTGCCCGGCCAGGCTTTTGGCCTCCATTGCCGAGACAGTCAATTCGGAGGTAAATTCACTTGTTAATTTGTCCCTCACTGAGGCTGTTGTTCCACGGGAAAGGAAACAAGCCAAAATCATCCTGTTGTTAAAAAAGCCATCCCTTGACACCGGCAACCCTGCCAACTATCGCCCGATTTCTCTACTCCCCTGCCTGGCAAAAATCTGTGTAAAGGTAGTCAACAGACAGCTGACTGCTTTCGTTGAGAAATCAAGGCTTCTCCATTCCGCTCAATCGGGTTTTAGAGCCTCCCATAGCACTGAGTCTGCCTTGGTTGAGGTTTCGGAAGCTATCCGTGAGTGTCTGGATTCGAGGGGAAGTGCAGCCCTTATCCTTCTGGATTTGTCGGCTGCATTCGACACCGTGCCGCATGCGATGTTGTTGTCTCGGCTAGCTGATATCGGCATTACAGGTCCGGCCTGGAAGTGGCTGAAATCTTTTCTCTCTCTACGGTCTCAACAGGACTGGCTCCCGCCTTTTGCGTCCCCTCCTCAGCCTGTGACTACCGGTGTGCCTCAGGGATCCTCGCTGAGTCCCCTGCTTTTTATTATTTGTCACACCCTTAGTTCAACTGGCAGAGGAATGTGGGGCAAAGGTTGTTGCATATGCCGACGACACTCAGCTCCTGTTCACATGGGGTAAATCTGATTTCTCTACTACCAGAGTACAGGGCTGTCTGTCTGCAGTCTTTCATTGGCTATCCGGCGCTCAATTGAAATGCAACAATAAGGATAAGACGGAAATCTTACTTTATGGTAAATTTCCTCCTCATTTTAGAGACTCTCTCTGGCCCTCAGCCTATCCCTCTCCTTCCTGCACGGGTCTCCCAATCAAAAACTTGGGGGTCTGGTTTGACGAGCAGTTGTCCTTTCAGACTCAGATTAAAAAACTTACAGGCTGCTGCTTCGGTATTCAGATCTCTGCGAAAGTTTTTACCTTTGCTACCTAGACCAGCTAAGGAAACAGTGGTCCGGGCTTTGATCCTCTCTCGTCTTGACTATGCCAACGGTCTATATATTGGCCTTCCCGACTAATTACTTAAAAAATTGCAGGTTATTCAGAACGCGGCAGCCCGGCTGGTGGTAAATCTTCCCATCAGAAACTGTGTTGCGCCTTCGCTCCACTTGCTGCACTGGCTGCCAGTCAAGAAACACGTTGAATTCAAGGCTCTGGTTCTTGCACATCGCGCTCTATATGATGGAGGTCCTCTCTATCTTAGGAAGCGCTTCTCTTTCTACAGACCTACCAGGCTTTTGAGATCTTCTTCTCAGCTCCTTGCGTCCTCCCCACGCGTATGTCTTCATCGTATGGGGGGTAGATCTCTTGCTTCTACGGCTGCCATGCTGTGGAATGCATTGCCACTATCCTTACGTGCTATTCAGGACTCAATGCTGTTCAGGAAGCACCTCAAAACATTCTTGTTCTAATTTCCTTTGTGTCACTGTCCTCTTAGCTCGCGCCGGGACACTCTTAGGAGTAGCTGTGCGCGCTATAAAATTACAATAACATAACATTGGCTGAGCCAGTAGGTCTCGCATTTGCGAGAGTTGGAGCTATTGGTGTTGTAAATGATAGTGTTATTTATGTGTTATGTAGTGGATGTATGTGGTACGGAGTGGAATTATGTGTGTTGTATTTGAATTATTAGTTGTTTAATTGTATGGTCTTGAATTGTGTGGTGTGTTGTGTAATTATGTTGAATGTTTGTATAGTGGAATTATGTGGATAGTAATTATGTTGTTTTTAGTGTATTGGAATTGTGCAGTGGGATTGTGTGATATGAATTGTAAATATGTGGAGTGGTATTTTGTGTTGTGCAGTGGTATGTTGTGGAGTTTGTGTTTATTTTTGTGGTGTAGGTAGTATGTATGTAGTGTGTTGTGTAATTGTGGTGTTTATTTTATTTGTGCGGTTTGTTGCCAAATTGTGTTTCAGAATGTAAATGTATGTATTTCTAATAGTGTTGTATGGAATTGTGTGGCGTTTAGTGAAATTCTGCTGTTTGTAATTGTTATATTGTGAAGTGTATTTATGGGTAATGTTGCTGTGTGGCAGTTGATAGTGTTTTAGAGTGTAGTGTGGAGTATAGTGTTTTATATTGTATTTGCAGTAGTATAGTGTTAAGATTATAAAGTGGTGCTGAGTAATGCTGAGGTGGTGCTGAGTAATGCTGAGGTGCTGGGTAATGCTGAGTAATACTGCGGTGCTGACTAATACTCAGGTGGTGCTGAGTAATGCTGAGGTGGTGCTGAGTAATGCTCAAGTGGTGCTGAGGTGGTGGTGGTGCTGAGGAATACTAAGGTGGTGCTGAGTAATGCTGAGGTGGTGGTGCTGAGCTTGTTCTTTGTGGTGTTGAGTTGATGTGCTTTTGTAGTGCTGTGTTGATGCTCAGGTGGTGTTTGCGGTGTGCTCCTCTAACAATCTGTAATAAGCCGGATCGCTCCTAACTGGCAAGGGTTATTATTTTTAAAAGAGGGAGTAATTTAGGTCGCATTTACAACTGCCAACTTTGCATTACATGAAACAGCTAAGATGGGCTGGGGAAAGGTCACTTTGCACCCGCTCTGTAACCCTGTACTAACAAGTTTTTAGGTCTCGCCTGACCCCGCGCATGCGCTGGTCTGGCGAGACTTAGTGAGGGCTCAAAAAATGCTACCATGGCCAGCCTAGAGCTACAGTGCATGTGCGCGGGCGCGTGCTTAGGAGCAGAGGCACCATATGGCAAACCTCATCATGCTCATTAAGCGCCCTCGATCACTTTCACTTTTGCCACCAATCACTTTCGCGGCGCCCCTTTGATGTTCTCGTTCAAAGAACATCAAACATCAAAGAACATGTTGTGTTAATGCTTTGCTGCGTCCGTTTGACTTACAAAGTGCTTTCTCTTTCCACAAACTCGATGTTTGTTTGTGTTCCTTTATTTTTATATGCTTTTAGTATTACTGTCACACACACAACCACAACCACGCACAACCACACGCGCGCACACACACACACACACACACACACACACACACAACCACACACAACCACACACCACACACAACCACACACCCACAACCACACATCCACCCACAACCGCACCCACACACAATTACAACCGCACACAATTACAACCGCACACAACCACACGCACACAACCACACGCACACAACCACACGCACACAACCACACGCCCACACAACCACACGCCCACACAACCACACGCCCACACAACCACACGCCCACACAACCACACGCCCACACAACCCCACGCCACCACACAAGCCCACGCCACCACACAAGCCCACGCCACCACACAAGCCCACGCCACCACACAAGCCCACGCCACCACACAAGCCCACGCCACCGCACGCCACCACACGCCACCGCACGCCACCACACGCCACCACACGCCACCACACGCCACCACACCCGCACCCTCAACCACACACCACACCCGCACCCTCAACCCCACACCACCACACCCGCACCCTCAACCACACACCACCACACCCGCACCCTCAACCACACACCACCACACCCGCACCCTCAACCACACACCACCACACCCGCACCCTCAACCACACACAACCACACCCGCACCCTCAACCACACACAACCACACCCGCACCCTCAACCACACCAAGCATTGGTATAGCCAATAGGTCTCGCCTTTGGGACCTTATAAGTGTTTAGCCACGCAACAGTTGATGTGATTGCACCAAGGATATTGTGCTGCATAACTAAATACTTAAAAGGTCCCAAAAGCGAGACCTATTGGCTATGCCAATGCTTGTTTGCTTGGGTGGCTGATCCTATAAAAAAATTATAATATTCTGGGATGGTCTTGTATGAGAGCTGTGCATATATGCCCTACTCTCTACTCCTATTAGACAGTCTGTCCAGTGACTTCAGCTGAATTTGAACTGATGGAGGTGAACAAATGTTCTATACATGGGATTCATGGTTGTCATGTTCTGTTCCATTGTCCCATTTCTTAGCCTGGTTTCTTTGTCATTCTTTTTTCTCGCTTTCACCTCCGATTTGGAACTGCTTGCACCACAGGCAGGGCAGGAAGATTTCTCCTCAAAATGCTAGCACTTCAACAATTTTGTGAAGCTACACTTGAAAAAGGGTCACCTCCCTTTGCCCAGGCCCTACCAGCACATCACCCAGTGTCCCAGCATGGTTCTCAGAAATTGCATTGCTACATATGGTTGGAGCGCAGCATGTACTTAACCAAATAGCATAGCTATCCTTCTTGAACGGCTTCTTGGAGCTCTTCGCAGAAGCTGGCGCAGACTTTGCTGATTCGGGTATGAGAGACACTTGTTATTTTCTTGTGATCAGGAAAAATGAATGTTGTGAAAGAGGGAGACCATCAGCAAGTCGCCATTAAGCTAATGGTCCTCCTATTCTGTCAGTTTTCTCTTCTTGTGCCCAACTTGGGGGAATCCTAGTTTCACGCACAAGATGCTGTGAGGGTAAGACAGCTTAACAGGTGGTTGCCAAGTTAGTTTGTGGTGAGTCATCCACGAAAGAAGGTTATTGGTTTTCACCCCCACCACATATAGGTTGGCCTAATGTGCTACTTTCACAAAGACAAAAGTAGATTAGCAGCGTCTCTTCAGCAGTAGTTTACAGCCTTGAGAGTCCTTATTCAGTGTGCAGAGTCCTCTACGCATCAATTCAGGACATGTTTATTTGAATTTGTATTCCATTTAGATATGAAGAAAGTCGTAAATGTAGAAGGTTTGCATGGTCACATGCACTTCTTTGTACAAAAATAGTCTTAGGACAGAGTACCACACAACTGCCAATATAGATGTAACTAGGTTTGTGTGCACGGCTCCTTTCAGATACTGTGGTCTGTTCTCTTCTCAACCAATGGGATTCCTTACCCCAAGATCATGAATTATGGCTCCAGTAATCACTGGATAGCTCCAATCTCCTAACACTGTTGTTGGAAGTCTCCTGCTGGCTTAGGTTCCCATTATGCTTCTCTTGACTGCTAGTGACAGCTGTAAACCTTGGAGAGAAATGCTGGATGGCCTCTCTCCGAAAGTTGTAGTCACTAAAACAGTGCAGAATTTGTTTGAAAGAATGTTTGTTATACAATCTCTTTGGTCGTGCTCTTCTGCACCAGCGTTTTTAACATGAATGTAGTATTACTGTACTTGGCGACATTATAGAATGTAGGCCCAGTGGGGAAGAGATGAGCAAGATCTCAAGTGGTTTAATATGAACTACAATAGTAAACCACCCGTAGCCCGGTGTGCTTGGAGGTTAAAACTTGCTGGGTGTGAATTAGGTTCTAGGTGGTGCAGAAACAAACTGCTGGTGCAGGGGGTTGCCTGTTTTTAGATTTGCATTACATAAATTTGATAAATGTTTGGGTATATAGTCTTCATAGTAACACTGTGCAGACCTTTTTGAAATGCTAGGTATCAGACACACATATAGTGTTATTTGTTTGTGGAATTACTGCTTATGTATTTTCTTCTTGGTCCTTATTGACATTATGAATTCTATTGCTGTTAATCACAAACGTTTGCAATGCAATGGGTCTCACATTTATGAGATTTTCAGCTATTTGGTGCAGCGGTAAGCACAAAATCCGACCTTTTGGGCCACTGTAAATATCAATAGCTTAAATTTTCGCGAATGCGAGACCTATTGAATTGCTAATATAGTTTGTTTCCAGGCGCCCCATGCCGCACATGCACCCAATCGAATGTAATCACCACTTTCTTTAGACGAGTCGCGTCTAACTAAAGGGGAGTGGGCTCGAAGTGCAATCGTGGCATGGGGCGCTTCGAAATAACCCCCAAAAAAATATTTGTAAAGCAGTAGGTCTCGCATTTGCAAGTGTTTAAAGTTATTGTCCTTTACAATACCAATAGCTCGAACTCTCCTAAATGTGAAACTTTGGGCATGGCAAAGAAGCGTCCGCCATTATCCCGGCTGCTTGGAAAGTGAAAGCGTGCATGGTGCACTTAATGTTGCTGCAAAGCATGTCTTGCCTGCAGTAAGACAACTCACTAAAGAAAATGGTGCTTACAGACTAAACACCGACGGTGTAACACAAGTAATGGGGCTGGTCCTCATGGGAGGTTACAAATGAAGACAAGGCGGTACTAAGGATGGACTAACAAGCCGATTACCAAATCAGAAAACCGCATTTACAAAGGACAGACACAAGCCAATGAAAAATATGGGCAGAGAGTGGGCGGCGCTTCAAGTGCATACTCTAATACAGCATGCCTCGCAGAGCAGCGCATGCACTGCCCATGCTCTACCTAATAAGTAAGGACCACCCTCCTTTCCCCCAACATACCTCCCCTTTTCTTCGCTACCCTGGAAAATTGACTGCCTTAACAACTTGCATCTTACCTTTGCTTCAGCACGTTGCTTGAAAGCCAGAAAGATGTGCACTTCTTAGTTGTCAGATTTTTAGACTACCTTTGGTCACAAGTTGCCTGGAACTGAGTCGTCCAATTCAGCTCCCACAGTGCCCAAACTCTTCTCCTAACCTGCATGACACTTGGTGGGCAATCAAATGGTCTGCAATATAACATTGTGGGCCATATTTTCCAATCCAAAACTGACTGACATAGAAAGAACTATACTATCATTTTTAAGCTGTCAGGCCTGGTAACCCCAAAATAATCTTCGATTGGGCTTCATTTTCTATATGGTCCACCTTGGACTTGAGGTGTGCAATTCAGACTTGCTAATTCAGTTCTAGCTGCATATTTCTTATCTTTGAATGTTCCCCGGGTGTCTGACAGGGTCAGGAAACTTTCCTGCAGAACCTCTGCGTGTCGGTGGGCGAAGCCATGTGGCTCAGCACTGGGACAGTTCTGCTCCGGAAGTGTTTAGAGCAGACATCTGTTCCTTTCTTTCTGTTCCATGAGATGCAGCTCCAAAGTTCTGTCTCTCTCTGAGACATTACCCCAAAAACTTTATTAGTGTGGATTAGTGTGCATCAGTTGATTGTGATAGACTGGGTTCTCTCGTGATTTCCAGTCTCCTTTGATGGACATGCCCTTCGGTGGGACTTGCCTGCTTGAGGACAAAGCTGATTCAGCTCTCCAGCATTTAGAGGAGAGCAAGGCTACCCCTCTCTCTGTGCCTTTGTGCTCAACTTTGCCAACTGCAACAGTTCCATCTCTCCTTTTGTAGCTTTAGCTGAGCTGCATATCACGTCCACGATCAGAATGATGCTCAGTCTACCACTGAAACCTTTCCACTGCTTATCCCCCACCCTTCCACTTTCCCCCACATCCCCCACCTGCTAAACATTTTTAGTATACTCTTACTAGAACACAGCCACATGATGGGATCAGTCTACTAATTCTTGCTTGATTGGCAGGCGACCACGTTGGACAAGTGGGCCTGACATGTTCGCAGGGAATATGCCTTGCTTTTCATTCTTCACCGCTGCACCTTCTGCCATCCCTTTAGTGACTGATAGAGGACCCTCCCTCTGTTTTGCGGCAGAAAGTGGGGTATGTCGAAAGGGTGCCAGAAGTAGGACGTGGTTATTCCTGCTACTTTCTGGTGCCCAAAAAGGAGTGAGGTCTTTGGCCTATTCTCAGCCTGGACCCTTTCAGCGCTTTCCTCCGGTAGTATAATTTAAAAAAATCCTCTTACCCAGGTCTCGTCCTCCTTTGAGAATGGATGATGGTGTTGGACCTTCAGGACGCAGATTATTTTTTTTTTTGGGTAAATCAGTCCTGTCAGCCCCCATTATACTACCTCCTTTTTGTGCTGTGACAGGAGCATTTTCAGTTTACCGTGCTCCCCTTGCGTCAAAGCTGCATGTTGGTGGTAAGGTTTGTGGCCATTTCAGTAGGAAATGAGTAGCCTGTAAATGACAATGCACTATTACATCATCCTTAAGGAATATGTTAGTTAAAAGTGAGCTTTTAAACTTGAACTGAAAAACTTTCCTGTCCCTGTCCTTATGACAGTGCTGTTGGTGTACTAAGAGGCAAGTCAGGGGCCATGTGTTTCCTGTATGTGGGCTAGGTTCTTATAGATGGAGCAAACTTTTAGTCTATTAAATTAAACAAAAGATTTTTTGTATAACAGAAATGCTGAATTCCACTATATGAATGTGTTCTCGTGATGAAGATTGACACCTCTGTAAAATAAAATATTTGCCTAGGATTGCTCAATTTGTCACCAGTTTATGGGTCACACTTATTAGTTGGATCAAGTAGATTATTCAACTCCCTTTAGCTGCAGGTCTGGTAATGTTTTTATGAAGTCTCAGTGGGCCCAACATCAAGGGGACCTCTGACCATATTGAGATTTAGGAGGAGACTGCAAGAGATCTGCAGTGGTGTGTCTGCGCTGACCCAATCATGGTCCAGAACCCATCTCCCTTCCCCACCCATACTAGGGTGTTGACCGATTCATTGCTTCTGGGTTGTGGCAGCCATCTAGGAAATGTGGAGATCAAAGGCCTCTGGACTCTGGTGGAATTCCGGCTCCACATCAGTCTTCTGGAGCAGACTGCCATCCGCTTATTGTTGAAAGCCTTCCCTCTGTGAATCAGTGGGAGCCAGTTACAGGTGCTCGGCCATGTGATTCTGCAACAAACTAGGTGGGGGTCACAGACCTTATGCCAGGAGGCCTTGCACCTCTGGAAAGGGCTGAACCTCCAAGGGATTTTCCTGATGGTGAGCCACCTGGCAGGGTATTTGAATTGCAGGGCAGACAAACTCTACTGTTAGCACCTAGCTAACCACAAATGGCAAGTACATCTGGATGTGGTGCACGGTCTCTTCCATGGATGGGGAGAACCTTTGCTTGATCTATTTGCCATTGCCAAGAACGTGCAGTGCTAGCACTTACACGCATTGGAGTTTCCAAGGCATCTCGCTCGAAGATGCCATCTTCCTCGAGTGGAATTCTAGACTCCTGTATTCCTTTCTGCCAATACTACTCCTGCTATGAGTTCTCAAATCAGGACTGACCAAACCGAAGTCATCGTAGTGGCTCTATATTTCGCATTGAGTATGGTGTTTCAAACTCCTGGGCTTGAGCACATATCCTCCGATCAGGCTGCCCATCCAGAGGACCTACTGTCGCGACAGGGCAGGGGTCTGCACCCAGGCCATTGCCGTCTCCACCTTCCTGCTTGGAGTTTCAGCAGTGACCTCTGATCACGATCTACCTTCTCTGTAGGTGGTAGATGTAATCTTGGCAACCAGGTTTGACCAAAAACTATATACGCCGGTCGTTGGAACAAATTTATGGTTTGGTGCGGCACATGCCAGATTGATCCTCTCCAGGCCAGGTTATCAGGCGTTCTTTTTTTTCTCTTGCACAGCACTGCTTTGGGCACACATGGGTTACCTTACCATCTTCTTATGGTTGCCAGTTCAGCCCTTGTTGAAGTCGCCAATTGTGATAAGATTTTTGAAAGGGCGCAACAAGTGTTCCCCCTTTATAATTTTGCAGTGCCCCAATAGGCACTTAACCTGATCCCAATTTATTTGATGTGCTCTACTTTTGAGCTGCTTCACAGCTATCCTTTATGGCTCCTTACTATTTAGACTGTCTTCCTCATGGGCACAGGTCTCCTCATTCTGTGGTTGGACTCTTTCCACTAATAAGATCCCAAGTCTCGGAACTTGCACATTGTTCACACCAGTATTCTTTGGAGGCTCTGCGTCTGGTGATGCAGACAGTCTAAAAAGCAACTGAAGTCCGCGCGCTGGAGTGGCATCTATATATGCTCCACATGTCATTTCTGAAGCAGAACCGCGTCAGTGTGGAGCTACATGGCGCTACCTACTGGTGAGAAGTACTGCTGAAATGTTTCTGGATCCAGTCTAATGCCTGCAGAATATTCAAAAGAGGAGTAATCTTCCGCTAGATTGTCTCCCAGAAAGCTACTGAAGGTAAGTGACTTGTTCATCAGCTCCATCTCAGTAAGGTTCTGTGAGGAACCTCGCACAGTCTTCCACTGTGCGCTGTTTACACGTCTGGCTTGTCCTGACTCTAGCCAGCACATAACTGGTCCACTTCAGTCAGTCAAAAATCTTTATTTTGGTAAAATACCATAAAATATAAAACAATCAAACGGACATCATACTTTCCGATTTGAAACAACATACAAATAAACGTTAAGAGATGCGATTATAAAAAATTACAAAAATTGACACAACAGCATACACAGGATACCTATACAACAATTAGCCTGTAATTCGTTACTTTTGGTGCTGCAGACAAGCCAGAGGATGCAATACAAAGTAACTGGGACCCATAAAGTGCAAATGCGCTCATAAAATTTGTGCAGTGGGCATATCCTGAGTTTAAATTCCAAAGCATGAAGTAAAAAAATTCGTAAGATTACCTAAAAAGCTTCAATGTTTACATGAGATCAAGAATACAAGATTAACATTTGTCGGTGTTAGGAGATAAAACGTATTTACATCTAAAAAGAGTAGCCATTGTGGCAATTAGTCTTATAAGAGGAATTCGTCGCATCAATGGCTCTCAGGGATTGGTAAGGGTATTAACAGTGATCTCCTAATTGTCCAGAAGTGGCCCAGAAATTTCTCAATTGGGCGAACAAATATGGGTCTTGCATCTGATTCCAATATGCGCAGGGCCCACTCTGTGATCTTGGGTCCCATATTGCCTACAAACTGGAACTAACCACTTGCCGCTGGGTTTTGCATAGGCTGTGCACGCAAAAAAAACATGACCTACCGATTCGTTTTGGCAGGGACAGCAAGGGCAGCCCTTGGGCTGGGCTTTATTAATCTGCCAAGAGTTTGTAGAATTATTGATTGGCAAACTACCATGCCTGAATTGGATATAGAGCTTCCTGTCAGCTGACACCTTAATGATCTCCAAATAACTTTCAAGGGAGCTGCAGGTTTTCAGATCTCTAAATTCTTCTGTTAGTCTACCCTGGTTGCTTTTGCACTGTGCTGTCTGCTCAACCCATGCCCAATATAATTATTTGATCTGGCCTCTGGTGAAGGCTGGTGTGCAGCCAATACTATGTCCCGTCAGAACAGTGCTGTCCAAGAGTCTTAACGTGTTTGATCCAGCCAACTTTTTTCGTGGTGTCCAGGGCGCTAGCCTCATTAAAAGCTGCGGCATATGGTGCCAGTTCGGTAGTGGTAACCATTCTCTGCCAAAATAGCAGGGGGCGAAGCTTCGCTATGTCGCTAATGAGTTTGATGCCCAGATCAAGCTTGAGAGGGGTACTTTGCGGGAGAGAGACCACATTTGTAAGATACTTGTTCTTCATTAATGAGCGGTCGCTTGCACTTACCATGCCCCACAGCTCTTTCCTTGGACCTCAGTCTGACTATTTTCTGTCTAATCATGGCTCAAGGTCAGGGTTGTACCCAAGCTATTATAGTACAGCCTTCATGGTGCATGGTTAGCTGTGCCCCCAACCCAGTTGGTTCTCCTTGGAACGGAGTAACTGCATTTTAGAAGTCTGAATATTTCATGATATAAACTTGTTGAATACCTGAAGACATCAGTGGCTGAAGCAAAAGGTGTTGCTAACATTCTGCACATATGGTAATCTTAATCACAGCAAGTTTTGAATAGTTACATCTTTTAGAAGGATTTTAAGTAACCGGGTTCTACTAGAACTGATGCTTGCAAACTTTGTCTGGAGTTCTTTAATATCTAACTCTTTCAAACACTGAAACCTACTTTTACCTGGGGAGAGTTCCACCTGTGAGATTACATAGAAATGTCCTGATAATAGTTGTGGTGATTTCCATTTCATAAGAGGATCCTAGGAGGGTAGGACAGTATTATCGGGCTATTGGATAGCACAGTTTGAGTACATTAATTTTTTGAAGGGCAGTCTACCAAATTTAAGGGGTTTAAAACCTGGATTTAAAGGGTGAAATGGTCCTTTAGAAGAGTGTGCTTGTCTTTCATAAAGGTTCTAGACAGATCAGTCATTTGGGTTTCAGGTTCTGCTGTAGCTGTTACTGTGTCCTGATGTGGCCGAGAATTGGCATGATCTAGGACTGTCGAGTTTACTGTCTAGTGCACCTCCTTCCTGAACTTCGTTCTTTTGATGTGCAATTGTTTGAATAACCTGTTGCAGCTGCCTGCTGTTTTGCTTTTGAAACAACCCTTGGTCTTGTTTGTACACCCTGTACTGATGTGATGTTCTTTTCTCCCTCCAGATTTCCTCGAGTAAAGGTGGTGCATGGGCACAGTATATGGCTGAAGTCAAAAAGTACAAAGCTCACCAGTGCAGCGATGATGACAAAACCAGACCTCTTGTCAAATAACTTTCCCCTGGGATGACTGGACTTTGTACATACTTATTTAAAACTTACTGCTGGGCACCAGGAGCTCACAGCAGATGGAGCCAGCAGGACTGTATGTTCTGACTCTAGAAGCTGGGGGCAGCGGACTTCAGAGCTTTATTTTTCAACTCTTCTGCACTGATCGATTCGTCAAAGACCGACTTGTCTACCTTGGAGCTTTAGTTGTAAAACACGGGTCTGAGAAGTTGGTGCTATTCACCTTTTGAGTACTAAAGGTTTGCTTAATCTACTGTTCATTTTCCTGTCCTAAAATAGAGGTTTTTCAAAACACTCTTCAAAATTAATGCCAATACCTACTACGAAGGATCTTAGTGGAACCAAATATGTAGATCATTCCCAGCACAGCAGTCTGTTCAGCATACGGTCATAGTGTGCTTTTGTTTCATGGAAGCGTACGGTCCTGGTGCCCAGCACAGCTGCGTTAGTAAATTCTGTATAATGGTCTCTTTTGGCCTTCAAAAGCTTTCAGTACTTTGTATTCCATTTTACCAAGTGTCCAAGCTGAAGACAACTGTTGGTCCTCTGCTTGCAAGCAAGTATAACGAACAATAGATCTTTGTTTTTGATTTTCTGTTTTGTGTACTGATGCAGTTTTGTTTGGGTGCTCCTTTGCAGTGGAGCTCTGCAGGTGTAGGTCATGACTTTTGTGGAGTCCCCTTCCTCTGTGACTGGCTGAAACACCATAGAGACAAGGACTTCGCTAATAACGCTTTAAGATATGCTTCAATGTGAAAACATTTCTTTATCCCACCCGCCCACCCCCCCCCGTCCCCAAATCTTGCATATATTCCTCAGTTAAGATAGGAAAAGTAGATTGAAATTTAAATGAATACTGATTTTGTGTTGTAATTAGCTTTTGTGCCAGTCTCATGCTTTTTGTTGAACTGGGAGACTTTGGGATCATCAACATTCTGCAGCTTCCCGTACCCAATAAATGTTTTATTGCTTTTCTGATATGAACAACTTCACTTAATTGTACTCGAAAGGTAGTATCTCCGTTTCAGAGCTCTGTTTTCCATTCCTCATCATTTTGCTGGTATCTTATAAACTTGTAAGGAGACAAGTGCTGAGCTTTGTCCAATCCAGTGCATGGCGAGAGTCAAGGGATTACAAATAAACAATCTGTTATTTGACCAAAAGGGGAGGCAGATGAATTGTATTTATTTTATGTAGCTTGAGAATTGACAGAAGCTTGTCATTGACTGCAGCTGATGTTTGCTGATCAGTGGCATTTTTGTGCCTACTTTGCTTGAGGCAGAATTGATCTGTGGACCCAATGTTTTGCTAATGAAGCTTTGTTAATAAGCAGCAGAGTGCAGATGGATACCGATTAGCTGCCCAGTCTGTGGAAGCTCCTCCAATGTGTAGGCTAATGGCCTGGTAGCGAGAGGGGCATCAACCGTGTGAATGTTCGGTCCCTAGGAACACCCAGAGACCTATCTATGGAGGACGTGTGGGTGCTCTATCCAAACCTAAATAGCTATGAAGTTGGTGCAAGGGAGGGGTACAATAAATGGGGAAACCCTTGGCATTGAGTACTGTTCGTTGTGAAAAGTCTTAAAGAATAACTTGGAAGATTTATTGTGGGATAAATTTAACAGCAAACATTTTAGTTTTTCTGAGACTGTGCAGATGTGACTGCAAGGTACTATGAATCTGGGCATTAAACAACTTTGTGCTTTTCGGATTTAAGGAAGAAGTAAGGTGCAGTCAGATTTTCAGTTAACATTCCTTTTTTATATTCCTTGTAAAGCACAGGTAATCTGGCAAGATCTGCTATCAAAAAATGAACTACGAGCTGTTGATTATTGGAAAATCTGTGCGGTGTTCTTCTGCAAGAATTTAAAAAAAAAACTATTTTTTCACAGCCTTTTGTAGGTTAAGGAAAACTCCCTGTCTGGGAATGCCTCTGAGATTTCTGACAAATTCCACTTAATAGTGGTGCCATGCTCTAGATACTTCAGACGTCTTCACTCAATTTAGCCCAAATTGAACAGGACCCGTAACATGATTGGGCATTTGAAATGCTTGTTCTGGCCGTAATCTGACTATTTTGAGAAACACTGTTCTGAAAATGTCTACAGAGGTTTCTGGGTTTGCCCAGATTTATATACTTGCAAAGAAGTAAGTATTGTTTGGCTCATAACATTGTTTGTACCTCTACACCTCTACAATAATAGTAGAGGCAGATATGTCTGTTTTTAATGGGAAGCTACCCTAAGCCCCTTCCATGCTTTCCTCTTGTTTCCTTTGCTTATCTTCGCCCGTTTACACATACTGAGGTGTCGCCCCCCCCCCCATTTGATATTTTTAGGTCTAGCTTGACAACACAGCTTTCGATAGCCCTGTTACCAATTTTTTTTTGTTTTGTGTTATTTAAACGCATACATAGAATGGGCTCGGGTTTTTCCCAGAGGTGTATTTCTCCTGCAATATGCTGTTCAGTTATATTTTACATTCTATTGAGTCCTTGCAAGACACAATTCATACAGGCAGCAATTGTGTTTTCTCTGCCGATTACATTTTTAATTTTTTTTTTATATATTTTTAGTCAGTACTCCTTGCATGCCAGACCTATTGGTTCTTTCAATGCTTTTTTTTCTCTTCCTTGTTATACATAGATGCAGTATAGACCATAAGTAATGTTTAGAGTTAAAGTTAATTGAAATGCGTAGATAGGTGTGAATGTTAATTAGACCTTTACATGAAATAGAAGTGTGACTGTTGAAGGGTTATTAACCATTCCTGGACTATTCATCTTCACTTGAGGTCCTTTATGTTTAGAGTTGAATAGGGCAGGTAACTATTGTCTCCCAAAGGTCTCAAAACCTTTCTTAATACAGTTTTTCATATATTTTACAGTGCAATCACAAGTCTCCTCTCAACTGGTATTGGGACTTGAGTGTTGCTAGTTATCTTTCTTGTTGCCTTTTGTCTGTTTAACTGCTAAGATGATACTCAACTGCCTACAAATAAAAGAAAGGAGTGTTTGACAAGTAGCATGTTTGATTGTTGAAGTCAAATCTGACAGTCTTCGAAAATGTAATGTTTTTAAAATCGTACGCTTAATTTATTTCTTGCTGAACTCCTTAATGGCAGTTATTATGTGTAATAGAGAAGCTATCAGTCAGCCAAACGGGGTTTGTGCAAGGTGATAAAGGCTGGTTCTCTCGAGATGGTTTTAGTTCCTTCCCTTTGCGTTGGGTAGAAATTAACATGTTTAACAATTGTATTGCTTAACATTGGATAAGAGTGGAACACTTGATTGACTAGATTTGAGAACATTAATGTAGAGGCACGGCCCGATGGGAGTGTTGCCACTGAAGACTAAATATTTTCCTTAGCGTGAGCCTATTTTTTAGCAGCATAGTTTTTCCTCTTATCTCCTAGCCTTGTTTACCACACTACTTCCTAGCAAATCTGAAGGAATGAAAGTGATCAAATTAGATCATATTTGTGAGTCTTCCTTTCATTCTGCAACATGCTCATTTTGTGTTCTAGCGAAACCTTCCTGCTGGCAATCCTGCAGCTCAGAGGGTGCACGGCATTGCACAGTCGGAGTCTGTATGATCAAATTAAAAGTGAGGGCAAATTGACAGTTATGTTCGTGGTCTAATTCCAACTCCCCACTATGGTGAAAATTGACTACCTTTTCCTTTGTTCTTTGCGCAACATGTCTGTGGTGTAATCTCCATTAGTGCCTTAGCATACTTTCCACATGCTCAGTGCCTTATAATTTAAATTGCTGGTGGGATCAGTGAAATACTGGTCAGGTGGCAAACCTATCCTCGAGTCTTACAGTTTCTTGCTGCGTCTCCACCAACCTTGGGATGCTTGCACAAAAAAAACTAGGGATACCATCTGTTCCAAAACAAATATCAGTAACTTTCTTATGTTTTGATGATCTAGAAGGGCTGGTAAGTGAAGCGCAATTTTGTGTAAAATCCTTAATATTCTTTTGTAATACGGCAGTTATATATTTTTGTTTTAATCCTTTACAAGTTTGACAGTTATCTAAATGATTTATAAAGTTCTTTTATAATGTTTTTGCCTATTTAGGCCAGTCAAAAGAGATTACAGTATTTCACTGCTTTTCCTTTTTGTATTTAAACTGGCATAGACATAAAAATACTGACCAGACTTTGAATACTGGCCAGATGGCAACTCTTACAGCAAAAAAATTTAAACCGCCATACCAGCTTACTAAACAGCTTGGAACTGAGCATATGGTTTTCCAGTTGTCGGGTGCAGCGGCTTCATTGTCTTCTGCTTAAGTGAGGTATTAAGGAGGTGGGAGGGTAGTGAGTTGAAGAGGCAAATAATTGATTTCAAGTATCCAGATGACATTCCTTGGAAGTTATGTGCAGAGTGCATAAATACATTGTTACCTGTGTATGCAGTACTTTTTTTCACATCTACTTTTTTCACTCTGGCTCCTCCCCCATAGTCTCCTCTCCCCCCACCACCCCCACCCCTTTGCTTCTTGTGATTATCCTGTCATAAACGGTGTCACAGCCTGTCCTGGAACTCAACTTTTTTCAGGTATGTTGTTTTTTTCTTCATGTTCTTGCATGTAGTTTCCAATGAGTGCAAATAAAGTATGTAATCACAAATTTGAGGCACTCTTTGTATGTGAGGCTTGATTGTTTTGTGAGCTAAGCCTGCCTTGCTCTTGTCTACTAAAACATTTTTTGTGAGATAGTATCCTGCACGGATGCCATTTGCCTAACAGTGTAAAAAGAGATCCAATTTCGGTGCTATTAGAGTATTGGCCTTTTTGTTGAAGTTAAAAAAAAAAGACATTAAATTATAAGCTATTATATTAGTCCTCGTATTGCCTAATAAGTTTGCAAGAGACAGCCGCCATGCATAGATTCCTGGTACTATCCTCAAAAGATAAGACCGTAATATGAAAAGTGCAAGTACTAACTGTCAGTTTCATATTCTAGCAGCTATGCTGAGGAATGTTGACAATATCTCACTTATGCAAAGGATTTATACTCAAACGTATTCCCAGGGTTGTGGCAATAGTATGCAAGATCAGATGGACCTTATAATCTGCAGTAGGCACATTAGTTGTTAATCAGTGACCTTGCGCTGATTTGCGAAAGTGACCCAGGGAGACTTGTATTGCTACCTGGAAGTTTTCAAAGGTCACATGCATATATTGCAAATGCCTTCATTACTTTGTCTTAGCTGCAGTCACCAGAATAATACATGGTTTACAAAAGTTGGAGGTGGGGGATAATTGCCTCTTTGGGATTTGATAACTATATAAAGTTATAAGCTTAACTGCACAGATACTTTATTATGATCTCTGATCTCTGTGAATATGTGCATTAACAATTGAATACTCAACCTTATCAAAGCAACACTTTTTATTTATAAATGTAGTCACTTGGGTTTTGCTGTATTTGTTGCTCAGAGATTTGTAACTGAGACCAGGTTGTGATACAAGAATGTGCTACTTGACGTGGGACAAAGTCTCTGATCCTTGTTTATTATGGCACATCAGCTAAAGATCCTCACCAGACCATGCAGTTTAGCAAAAGACCCAGAACCATACAGAGTGAGCACAGGGTGTTATGGGCCACTTGGAAAGGAGAGTACTTATTTGTTGTGTTCAAAAGAGAAAGCTAGCTGTCTACTGTACAAAGAGACCTAATCTGAAGATGTGCTATAAAACCAGACATTAAGAATACACAGAGATCTGATCATTGTAGTCCATTTGCTTTCTGCACAAATGTTAGTTTTATAGTTGAAGCAGTCTATTCAGACCCAGCAAAAATGTTCTTTGGCATATGCAAGAATCGGGCTGTTACGGAGAATTCATTCGATTTACAGATTTACAGAGGCTGTGCTAGTTAACATGTTTTTTCCCCAGCAGGAGAAAATTGGCTATTTAAAACACAGCTGCAGGAATTCTACTCAGTATACAGACTTTGGCTCAAAGGGCATAAGCAGGGATAGAATGTATTGACTTGCAACACAGCTTACCAACCCCACCCCTTTTTTTATCACTTACTTGATGAATGGTAATTAATGGAAATCCGAAAATTGAGAAGCCACATTGGAGGAAACCAAACCAATTTTAATACAACACAATTGTAAGGAAGTACAAAGAAATGGAAAATTAAAGGAAATAGTATCGTAAGGAGAAATCCAAATTACATTAAACTTGGGTGAAGTTTAGGAATTGAAGTGATTTTTGAGTTCAGGGATGGGTAAGGTTCAGGGGTGATTAAGAGTCAAAGGTTTTTTAGCGTTCGGGGATGGATGAGATTTAGTGTTAGTGAGGTGTACTTTTTAGGTATCCGGAATGAGTGGTGGTGAGATTTTTAGGGTTCACGGATGAGTGGAGTTTAAGGGCAAGAAGTGTTTTGAAGGTTCAGAGATGGGTTGAGTGTAGGGGTATTAGGATTCTTGAATGGGCAGAGTTAGGGCTGGTGAGGGTTTTTAAGGTTCAGTGATGGGTAAAGGTGTTTGGGATGGTCAAGAGTTTTTAGGGATCAGGATTAGGTGGAGATATGGGTGGTGAGGGGTTTTAAGGATTCAGGAATGGATAGTTTAGCAGTAGAAGGGTTATTTGAAGTTCAGAGATGGGTAGAGTATAGGAGGGGTGAAGGGTTTTTAGGGGTCATTAATGGGTGGTATTTAAGGGTTTTTTTGAGGGTTCAGGGTTGGGTGAAGTTTGGGTGAGCTGAGGGGTTTTAAGGAGTATAGGATGGGTGGGGTTTGAGCATAGAAATGGGTTTTGGGGTACAGAAATTGGTGAATTTTATGGGTGGTAAGGGCCTTTATAGTGACTGTCTTTTCAGTTCAGGAATGGATGGAGTGTAGGGGCAGAAAGGGCTTTTAGAGTTCAGGAATGAATAGTTTTGGGCTTGGGGATGTGTGTAGTTCAGGTTTAGTGAAGGGCTTTAGGGTTTTGGCAGGGGTGGTGTTAAGGGGGAGAAAGGGCTTACAGAGTTCAGGGATGTGTGGGGTTTGGGTGTGGTGAGAGATACTTGGGTAGCAGGGAAGACTACTGTTTAATGGTTATGAGGGGTTTGAGGTGAATGGTGTTTGGTGAGGTCAGCAAATTAAAAGCATCCAAAGAAATTTTGTAACAATGTAAAATACATAAATCTGAAATGTCCCCAAAGGAAAGTATTAAAATAAGTACCTCAAAAGTACGTTTGTCAACCATTGTATTTGAACATTTAAAAATAAAGCACGCAAAATCCAATTTCGGACAAAGTACCTCAGGTAGTACCTCTGAGACAGCTGCCCCCCCCCCCACCCCCCCCCCCCCACTAGTATTGGGGCCACTCTGGCTACTTGGACAATTGCAGGTGTAGGCATATGTTATATCTGCCTGTAATGGGGCTGCCCCTTGGAAGCTTATACACTTCATGGTAGCCCCACCCCCCCCGCCATCACATCAGGTGGAGGTCACACCTCCCAGCCCAAACCCCTTTGTTCCCTTTCTTGTGAGCCATTCACACCTGCCAGCAGGCTACCTGCTGTCAGTTGGGGATTATCTCTGAAAGGGCTATTGGATGCGTAAGGCAGAAAAATGCCTTTCTAAGTGACATTTACGAAAAAGCTATTTTTAAAACACTGTGCCATCAGTTAACATTTTGAATTCCAATTAATTTGAGTGGTTGAACCATGGGTTTAGCTGTTCCTATACTAAAGATATGTCCTTTAAAGTTATAAAGGTAACCCAGTGCTTATCTACGGGAAAATCTGCTTTGCCACAGTAAAACATGACTTTGGAGATGTTTGTCTGTCTGGACATGTAAAACTTAAATACACATGTTCTAATTTTTTAATATCATGCACCTTGTCCTATAGGTATTAAGGGCCTACCTTAGGTGATATGTTCAAGTTTTAAAAAGTAAGTTTTTGGCCTGGCAAGGATTTATTTTGGCAGGTTGAATTTGCAGTTTTAAATGTACCCACCCAGTCTGCAGGGGCAGTCCCGAAGATCTACTTTGCGCTGTTGCTTTAGTGGTGGAGCAATAGCTGCTGCAGTCAACTAGTGACTTAAAGATTTAAAGGCCCTGGGCATCCAGAGTACTATATACTAGGGACTTGCAGGCAAGTTAAATATGCCAATCCAGTATTAGCTAATTGCACATATACTTTGAAGGTATGAGCACCTATACTGGGTGCTGTACATCCATTGCCCCATTGTTCAGTCAGTAAACCTGTACTAAATCTAGTAAAACGTGCAGAAGTTTTGCTTGCATTTTAATTTCTTTGTGGGATATGTCTGCTTCAAGTTGGTCCAGGTATGTCTTAGTCTTATTGATGGGAGTTTGGTGGTTTTCACTGGTATATAGCTCTTTGTAAAAGTCTTAGAATACTGCTACAATGTCCGCATTCTTGGCGTGACATGTCCATCTTTGTGTCTAATGGAAGATATTTTTTTTTTAGTCTTGAAGTACTTGGCTAGCATCCTCCTGTTTTGATAACCCGATGCATGGTATTTCACATTGGTCCTTTGCAAAATGTAGTCCAGTGAATAAGGGCATTGTTATTGCCTTCAGCTTTGTTTCATTAGGTACTGTATGTTAAAGGGTTTTTTGGTTGAAGATGTTTTGTCCCTTCGTATTTTTGTGTATTAATGTTTTTAGTTTCTTCCATCATTTTCTTTCTCACTGCGTTTGATCTATATGGTTTCTCTCGAGTGTTGGTTTGTAGGCCTCCCACACTATTTCTATGGCTAACTCCAGTGTTTCATTGATGATTTTTGTGTTCAACTTATAGGCTGTATATGAGCAATACATTAAAACTCCAGTGTGTCGTTTTTCTTTGAGAGTAAGTTTTCAGAAGAGTTAAAAAGGAGCGTGGTTTGCAAGTACAATGGATCTAATATTTACTTTCACTTTGTAGATTAGTAGGTTTTGGTTAGCAACGATCTACTCCGTTCTAGGTAAGGAGCTGTATGGATGTGAAAGTGTCCACTGTTTGATCTTGTTTAGCGGCACTCCAGGTGTCTTATTTTCATCCTTTGTCAGCCTTCTAAATCTCTTTTGGATTGTATTCTGAATATCTTGATTTTGATTTCGTTTAGAATGGTCGGTATGAAAGTATTATTAGCACTTGGCAGTGTCAGGTTGGTATTCTTGGTGCAGTTTCTAATAATGTCATGTATTTCGTTCCAGGATCTGATCACCGGAAGCTGTAGGATAGATAAATTTAGTATGGTATACGTTGCATTCTTGAGGTTTAGAAAAAAAAAAAAAAAATTATATATAGATCTATAAATCATTTTAAGAAAACAATTATGTTGGCCATTACAAAGAGGCATCACTTACCAGTATATGATAGTCTGTAATCACACAAGGTATGTCACCAATTTACTACACCAAAGCACAGTTTGCATATTTATGTAATAACAGTAAAGTCTAGTGGCCACTCTGTTTGCCACATCTGCAGGAAAAACAACGTTTTGTGCATTGTTACAGAATAAGGCTTTGCATTCGTCAGGCTATCATATCATGTAACGGCATTGAGTAGCCATGTTTAAGAGGACACCTGATATCCCTCGACCCAGATGATGTTGGCATTATTTCCACTTGTAATTCTAGGTGGTTTTTTTAACAATATACTAGATCAGACAGCCATTGTGTAAATTTAGTGGCGCTGCCTCTTCTCCAGTGACAGGCTATTTGCTGTTTAGCCAAGAAGGGTGCCAGTGCGATAAACCCCTTGTGTGGATATTCTAGATCTTTCACCCAACCCAATCGAGCAATCCTAGAATCCAGCTGGATAGTACACTCCGACGGCTGTCAGGATTTCATGCCAATATAGCTTAACCGCAGCACAGAACCATGTTAAATGTAGAAATCCTGCTTCCAGTTAGCCCCATCATGATCACTTTTTGAATTGTCTCTCAGGGTAAGACTCCAAAGCAACCAGGAATGTAATATGCCCATGGAAGGTATTTATGATGCACAGCCTACTGCGTAACAAGATGTGCCCAGTTTGAGTGCGAGTAAAAGTCTATACCTCTAAAATCTCCACGCTTAGTTGTCACTTCCTGCCCATGTGGGGTGGCAGTTTTTCCAAAGACAATTCCTCCTGTGCCGAGCCGTATAGTGGGATTGCTGGTTGTGGCTCCCAAAAGCGTTAACGCATAAAATAGAAACATGAGAGCTGTGTATGGTATTGTTCCTTTGAATATGCTTAGTGTGATAAAATGAGCTTCCTTGTAGAGGTTCCCCTCACCCCCATGTCATAAATCCACGGGCAGTTGTGATATTGCCATCCAGAAAGGGGTGATGGCTTAGAGGCATGAAGGGTGAGTAGGCAATGTTTAAAGCCATTTTCTTGCGCTGTCTACCCCTGGCATTTAAGGCGCAGGTGGTAGTGGCAATATCTTATCTATTTTGTGGAACTAGTATACAAATCAAAGATGAAAGGGGGAGTCTGGTACTACATCCCTTTCTACTTAAATGGGTGGTAGATAGGAAGATACCAATATTTTGCAAAGTGTGTCTGGGCACAGAGGTAGTCTATTTCTAGATGTGGGGCTTCAAACCACCACTACGAAAGGGCAATACAAGAGTGTCCCACTGGACTCGGTTGCTTGCCTGCCCAAGCCAGCCTAATTAGTTGTGATCTGAGCGTTCAAAAATAGGAAGAGTATGATGGGCGTTAGACTGACAAATCGCTCGCTTTGTGATAGAAAGCTGAAAGTTGGTAGAGACATTCGTCTTTCTAATAGTAATTGTATAAGAGCAAGACCCCAGGTGGATCTTGCCTAGGATGTCCTAGTGTAATCGAAATCCAAGATGGCTGACAAATATCAAAAAATCATTTAAAATTTTCAGATTTGCATCAGATTTGGCACAAAAGTGCATGACCACGTGGATCTAGACTTAGATGTCATAAATATAAAACCGAAATGGCTGCCAATAAGTATGCCAGAAGTAAAAACAAACTGTTGAACTGTTGTGAAAGTAAACTTAAAATTTGCATCACATGTATCCTTACAGCATATGCTACGAACATGTGGATAATATTTCCATTGTAATTGAACAATAAAAGACTATACTAAACCCTGAAAACATTTCTATGAAATGAAACCATGATTATTCGAACTGGTGAACTGTCTTAATCTTCATAACAGTTTCCACTGCAAAAGCAAAGGTTTGGTGCATGGCAGGCTCGCCTTTGAGCATTTGCATTAATTTCGGCTTGAATTTTTGCACCCACAACAAAATTAGTTGTTTGCATTCCTTAGATGCCTCCGGAATGGTTGTCTTGCATGGGCACTAAAGTCGGACCCCAAACATTCTATAACATGTTGAAGAGGAGTGTCTTGCGTAGGTGGGATGTTTTCAATCGTTCTGTTGCCACGTACAAACCTGAATCGGCAAGCACTGTTTTTCATACAATGGACAAATGTGGCTATACATTAGTACAATGAGTCTTGACATTTACAAGGTGAACAGGATCAACCGAACTTGGTTGTTCTGACAAATTTAAATGCGCGAGTAGCAGAAGATTTTGCCATCCGGTTGTTACACACTGCTTTATTCCCTCTTACATGTAAAGCTGGCGTGGTGTCGCAACTGGAAAACCGCATGGAAAAAGGGGCAGAGGTTCACACACACATGCCGAAGCTTACTACTATACTGTGAGTTGGTATGTAGCAGAACATTTTCCCTCTACCAAATGCTAACAGTTCTTGACATCTAGTGTTTTTAAATTGTCAATCGCAAGGACAGCTACTTCAGTACCTGCTGTACGAATCATTATTGTGAAGGACCTTCAGTTGCATGTAAAGAAAGAAGCGTAACTTGTGTGCCTGCTTCCTCGTGATTGCAAGGCAATATCATTTCGAAATTTGTGTGAAACTTGCAACTCTAGTCTGACAGGTGACAATAACTTGCTTCTCTTTGATCTTAAGTTAGATATGCCTACTCAGTAAAAGAAACAACTGTCTTGTTTTTGTCTTGTCTAAGGAAACTATGCCAATCTTTGGGTACAGGAGTGTTAGATAAAACTTGCTTGCAAAGACCCTGGTCTCTCTCTTCTATAACATTTTGCTTGATGCTTCCGGTAATATATAGCCATCCATATATCCCACACAAGGTCCAATCGTTTCACTTTTCTTGCTTGAGTTTCTATGTATGGTATAAAAACTATTTTTGAAATCACATTTTTTACAAGACTTGGGAGGTAGCATATTTACTGCATTGTCCAGTAAGATATCTTAGAACGGAGTCTGCCCTGATGGTACCATCCTACCAGGGTGTGGATAGGTGCCAATGAAGAAGCCGGTCCGATTAACTGAGTGAGGCATCTACCTCGTTATTTGGATACCCCTGTAGAATGGCAAAGTAGTGTCCTTAAGGGACGCTGTCCCTTCCTCCTTTCTTTCGCCCAGTTACCTGTGTGCGAAAGAGCATAATTATAGCTGCACCATCTAATGCATTTACATCCACCTCTGGAGTAGTCTTGTGTATGGTGGTTCTTCCAGCAACGCAGTCCAATACCTGCGACTTCTGTCCTTGTCTGAGTTTTCCATTCACAAATATAAATAGTGGAAAAGACCGTTTTTCGTGCTTAAAAAAATTCTTCCAAATTCCCATTTCTTGGCTAACACCCACTATATAATCTAGCAAACGGATTGCAATTATTTTTTAACGAGAATAGTTTCTTTAGAAGCAGGCTGGTGGTGAGTAATTTAAGTCTGTTCCTTGGTATTGCATCCGTTATGGGCTTCGAACAGGTTTGCAACACTTCAAAAAACAAAAACATAGGTAGATCGTAATATAACCCCTAATTCATGTGCTGTTTTTCACCAATGTGATGACTGTAGCAGGCTCAACTTCTTTGCTGTCCAGATTGAATAGATCACCGCTTCCTCTCTAAACGGATTACCAACTTCCTCAGTTGTATACAGTAGAGATTTTGCAAAAGATTTTGGTACACTAGGTAGTTCATGGTGGCAAAGGTTGTTTTTCTTTTTCATTAGGTCTCGGCTAGCGATGGCTGTGCTTGCGCAGTCTCGCTCGCGAGATTTAATGTTTTTCAGAAGTGGGGCTTGAACCCGCCCCTCTTCTCCATTGGCTGGCCTCTTAAATGCTGGTCAGCTATTGAAGAAGAGCTTTGCCTCTCCAAACAAGCCCCGTCTTTCGGATTCGGGGGCGTGTTTTTTTCGCGTCTTTCTCTCTTTTTTTTTTTTTCTTTTTTTTTACTCCCTGCCCCTTTTACGTGTGGTGGGCGTTTGTTTTTTTTTGTTTTTTTTACCATCGGAAGGTTCGGCCATTTTGTGCGTGGTCGGAACGGAGCGGGACGTGGGGTCGCCGCTTCCTTGCTGCAAGACTGATCTCGGCGTTTCCTGGTGCTCGAGGACGTGTGGCAGATACGTAACCGGACTCTGTCCCCGGCCGCACTCAGTGTTGCTCTCTGTCGCTCGTTTGCTTCTCCCCTCCCTGTCCATGTTGTGCTCTCCTTCAACTGCTTGTCACCCTCGCCCATAAGCTCCTCTCCTACATATTCCATGTTGATGTTCCTTCTCTCCTCTGCACCTCATGTTGCTTTTGTTCCCCCACCCTCAGTGCCTACTTGTGTTTAGGCCTGAGCGGAATTTCAATAACCTCTGAGTAATTGCAGTAATTCTGAGTTACTTTTTGATGCAGAATTACTGGTGATAATGCGATTACGTCTGCTCACATTATTAAGAATAATTTTGGGGGGATCCTACTGCAAGAGCGCATTTAGCGAGCGTGGGTGCCTGCTGCTGCTCACTATTCGTATTGTGTTGAATTTAGTGCTATTTAGAGCAGAGTGAATCTTTGAGTCCATTTTGCCTGATTAAACTAACGCTAAACACAGTTACTCTTCTCACATAATACTGGGTAATTCCACTTGATTCCGCTACAAGGAATTACACAAGTTACGCCCACCCCTACTTGTGTTGCTCCCTCCCCCTGCACTTTTTTATTTACCGACCCAACTGGACACATGGGGAAAAAATGCTCACATTATTTTACAGACCCACGTGTATATGGTGCACACAACTAGAAACAGACGTGCCCGCTATGTTATAGCACCTTTTTTGCTCCTTTCCTTTATCCATCCTGCACAACATTGATAAAAACCATTGGCAAAGCCAATAAACTTCTAAGTTAGAAATTGGCTTGAGTTAACTGTCAGAAATGTAAAATCTTAAAGTAAAAGAAGAAAATGAAAAAAAAGCAGTCTGACGGACCATCGGTTGTGTATTTGGGACATTAAGAGCACAATACAAAACGCAAAATAAAAATTGAAAAAATATCACTAAAGAACCGGTAAAAAGAAAAGTACGAAGGATACTGGAAAATCCGGAACTACTGTGGGGCGCGTACACGGGGGTCATTCCTAAATGAAAGGTCATTCGTGGTGAGTGCGTACCCATCCCTCAAAGGCATTTTAATACCCGATGGCAGAACTTGAGACGTCTCAGTCTGGAACGGGTTAACAACTGGTATGTTCAACACATGTCCGAGGGTTTCCGCTCCCAGCCCTTAGCTCAAGAACCTCTGTGCATTCAGAGGCAGCCGTTTGTTTTGGAGCACAGGGGCCTTATGCAATGTAAATAAACGCTGAGGTAGTGGGGGGGGGTGGCTCTGTGTGTGGGTGCAAATGCAATAGGTCTCGCATTTGAGAGTGATTAAGCTATTGACATTGTAAATAACAATGCCGTTTCTTTAAATGTTTTAAAAACATAAACAAAAATGTCATGAGCAATGCCAATAGCTATAACTTTAACAAGGCCGAGACCATTGCATTGTAAATGCTTGTTTACGAATGTTTGTTCAAATTTATGTAAAACTCTGAAAATTTCTGGCCCAGATATAATCCATTTTCTGAGTCATACCTACAGCACCTCCATCTCCCTTGATGATAGCATTTTCCTGTCCATTATATAGATAGATATATATGATATAGAGCAATTGATGTGAATGCGCGTTGGTTTTTATTGGCAACAAACTCCTTTACAAAACTGGGTGGGTGGTGTTCTGCTAATGTCTCCATGTTGTGAATGTGTACAGACAGGATGTTTACAAATATGTAGCAAACATCCAGGGGACCATCTGATTAAGTCCTAGAAGGTACAAATCCAAGTTACCCGTTCCAATTGAACGAAAAAATTCAAGATCTGCAGATCCATAACAGTTGGCCAAATTGAAAGTGAAGGTGCTAGTTTGATTTCTGATTAATCCAGTTAGAAAACTCCCTTGTTTCTTCAAAGGACTGTCTAGATTCAAGCTAACCTTGATAAGCCTTCCTCTGTAATCTGCGCAGCTCATCAACAATAATTTGATGAGCATGAGTTGTATTGGTTAATTGGGGAAACCTTCAATATAGCATCAGCTTTCCCTATGGTAGTGTTGTCAGCTCTCATGATTAACATACTGGCCCAGCCACAGTTCGAAAGCCAGTCTCCCAGTACTTTAAAGAAAGTGATTTTGATCTGAAGTGCGTTTGCCCCCCCCCCCCCCTTCCCCGCTTCCCCCAGGCACAACATATTTATCTTCACCGTATAGATGTGGCACATCCCATTGAATTTGTTTGCTAGTACAAAGAGAGGTTGGTCCATTAAATAACAGGTGTTTTTCCTGGATTGAGATAATGAACATACTCTTTAATGACTTTCATGCATTGAGAGACCATGGATTTAGAATGAGCACTTTCTGTGAACAGTGCAGTAGTTGACAGTGGTCTATTGATAGGTGGTAGCAATAATGCATGATATGCTGCCCAAGATATGCTTTTATGAGAAGAAATATTTCCACTCTCAACATTGCGTATCACTCTTTCAAGCCATTTATATTCATAGGTGTTCGCTAAAATTAACTAATTGATGTTGCTATCAGCTACTACGTGAAGTAATGGGACTTGATAATCTGTAATCTTCATTGAAGCTGGGTCAATATTTTTATATAGTACTGGAAAACTTTAAATCTGTTTTGGGTTTGCCATATTAGGATTAATCTTCCCGATCAATTCCTTCTAGATGTCATTCTGGGTGTTTTGTCAGTTATTGCTGTTCAATGAAAGTATTCTATCTTTTATGGAACTTGGGTTGTGATCTATGTTATCAATGGTCCACTGGTGAGTACTTTCAACTTCATTTTTGGTGGATACACACATTGTTCACTCATACAGTGCTCAATTGCTATTTCCAAAGTCAGCAGATATTTGCAAAACTCTTATATGAAATACAAATACCTAGTTTATGGAACTTGTCTAGAAGTTGATTGCTTGTTTGACTACATAGAAAGAGCAATATAAGAACAGAGGAGGTTCTGTTATGTCTAGGAAATGAAAAAGTCGTCTTGAATTCTTTACACTATTAAACATCAGCATTTTGGAAATAGACAATGCTATATAGTGGCTGTTTCACAAGAATACTGATCGCTTATGTTGGATCAAGTATTTTAACATGGGCAAGAAGCAATTCTGGAACTGATCCGTTTCTACTATCCTCCCCAAACGTTCCATTGAAGTCTTGCCATTTCTGTATCATGGCCCTTCTACCAATGTTTGCTGCATTAGCGATATTTACGGTGTCAGAATCTGACTTGCCACAGGCAAATACTAATATGGATCCTATGTCCTCTTCAAAAGCTAACGGGAAATCTCTTCCTTCATGGTATGCCTTCAAAACTCAGGTATTTCTGAGAATTCTCTCTTTCAGTCTTGTCAAGTTAACCTTGCCTGCAGTGGAATTGAGCTGCTTTACTCTGCTTGTGTAAAGGTTTACAAAGTCACAGAGTGAAAATAGGTTTAACATCTCTCACTTGCAAATTTTTCAGATATGATACAAGCTCAGCTAGAGCTACTCCTTCTACTGAGGTCTTACTAGGTGATTCAGTTGTGTTCTTTCATATACTGCGTGCTGTTATAGAGTCCAACTAAGCATTTATGATGGTATTCAGCATATCACTCATAGCCAATAAGTGCTGTATCTTGAACTAACTCTGCACCCTGAATATCATTAGCATCCACATCATCTGTTTTTGCTTTATGCATTACAGATGTCTGATTTGTTGCAAAAGAAACATGCTTTTTTCCAGGAATTTTATTTGAAATTGTGTGTGTCTTTAATGGGCTACCATATAGATCTGCATCACTGTTTTCTTTTCTGAGGCAGTTGCAGCTTTAGATTGTTGCACTTGTTGAAACATGATTCATGCCACACTTTGTTAGTCCTTAGTGCTCAATATCAGAACCATCATTAAGATGTTCTAGTTTTATATTCATAGGTATGCAATCTATTTCTTTAGGTTATGGACTAAAATGCAAAATATGCAGACCCATAATGTTTGTGTGTGGCATTTGCCTGGCTAATAAGTATTTCTGAAGTGCTTTTCTGACAAAGAACACATATAGACCAATTTGTTGCAACATCATTGTGCTGGACAGCTTGATCACTGGTTATGGGTGTTGCAATAAGGTATTGTCTCGACATGTTACTCATATCTGGTGTTATCCGAAAGAGAAAGATCTGTGGAGGTAATCCCTAAGGGCACAACAGAGGCTTGTGGAATCCCTTTTTACTCTGGTAGAGGGTGTCTGCCATCTTTACAGTGTCAGTATTGTTTGTATAGGATATCTAGAGGGTATCCGTATCATTTGTACAGTCTTTTTCTTAAGCTGCTAAGGAAAGGACCAATTCTCTGCCGCAATGTTGGTGCCTCATATATTCCCCTCCATGAACAATAGCATTTTGAGGACCAAGGGTAAGATTCATCCGTGTGCCAAATATGCACAGATGTGATTTTGACTCATGAGCTTTTATTCTTGATCCTTGTGCTGTGTGTCTGACTTGAGACTCTGTGACAGAAGGAGAGCATGAAAGAATAAAATAAATAGGACTCCACTCTACTGCATTGTTTTGCAAGGACAGAAACTGACTCTTGCCTCAAGTTTTTACGTGTTACTAGTACTTCAAAGCTGACGGCATTCATTTGCCTTAAGGATTAAATCCACTACTGTCTGGGAGCCACCTCGCTCCCATCAATTACATGATTAATTCTGCTGATTTGGCATTGGATTAGTTATCCAGGTTGCTCCCCATGTTAAATGGGTATCCAGTCCTGAAGAAGACATGCCTTTGAGGCATAGATTGGCCGCCACTCCCCTACATGTTTCCAGGTCGAGATATCAACATTTCCTACAGCCTGGATTGTCAATGATTCCACACAGCAGCAATTATGAACAATACGATTAACTCTGTTTAGATGCGACTGCTCTGATCCTCTATAAGAAGTATACAATAGGCTATTGTGTAAATACAATATATGTATTGAGTTTAATTGCTTTATTTTTTTCTTTTCTTCACTCGTGAGCCCTTCTATCCTGTGTACCCTTTAGCTTTTTTCTGTGAAGCAACCATATATGTATACAATGTTTTTATAGTTTTCAAAATACTGAAAATGTATACATTCAAATGTGTCTTCTGTGTGTGTGATGCAAACAATTCTACCTTATTGTTAGAAATATCTACTCCCATCTTTCTAATATGACTTGGTACAATTGAGAAATATGTAGGATAAGTTTATTCATTAAATCCTTATCCGTGTTCTTATTGGATCTCTGTTGTTGCGTATCAGTAATAACTGTGGCTGCTCAGAGGAGAGCTAAAACCCCCATTACCCTATCCTCTGGATAGTAGGCCGCTAGACAATCTGGGCTGGAGAATTAGTTGAATGGCAGCAACGTATATTAAGGTGGCCAACTCTGTCAATTCTTGGATGCTATGATCGCCAGTTGTAGCATTACATTGCACCACCATTGCTTGACTTTATTCTGGAGATTTAAAAAGAGGCTCTTAAATCTATCATCAAGGAGGGAGAAAATATTTCAGAAGCTATTATTGATGCAGCAATGGACGCCTCAAATGCAGGTCACGGAGATCTGAGAATTACAGGGAAGGAATCAACTTGTATGATGGTTCAGGTCGATCATACTATCCCCAAAAGCATATCAGCTTTGACCACAGACATGCCTCAAATCACAGGCAGGGATATGAGAAGTGCTCCTCTTTCGTCCGAATGACCTCCAATCATGCTTCAAGGAAGAGCTTGACTGGCCGCTTTTGCCACCCTTCCATGTCAAGTAGGAGAATTTTCCCTTCATTCTCATCCCCCCCCCCCCCCCCTCCTCCTCCATCTCCCTCCAAAAAAGAAAACCCTGTGAGTCTGTAACATTTGACAGTCTGTGCACATTGGAGACAAATTCTGGACTTCGACAATAAATAATCCTTTTGTATGATTACACATAAGGAGGTTCTCCTGATGATCCAAAACAAAAAGCTTAATACTTTGTGTCCTTGGTTCTTCAGGAAGCATACCTCCATATACCCATCCACCGAAAACAGAATCTGCCTTTCCTTTTAGGTAGCAGGACAACGTTACCAATTCAAGGTGCTCCCTTTCAGGCTCAAGTCAGTGCCTTGGAATCTTACCAAGTACCTTTCACCAGTCACAGCCTTACTCGTGCTACAGGGTCACTAGGTATACCAATACTTTTTTTTTTTAATTGAGTTTCACTAAAAACCTTCAACAGTAGTACAGTGCAGCTTAATGTTTAAGCATGAAACAGTGTTAAATGCAGGTCAAGAAACAGTCAGAGGTCTACAAGGCTGTCATGTATAACAACAATCCTGATTAACAAGGAGAAAGAAATCACATGTATACAAACACTATGGTGCTGGCGTCTGCCCAGTGGACCCAGGTGTTCCCCTGTTTATCCCATTACCTGTAGTGGTGTGTTGCTGTGGTGGCGGAGTGCCGCCGGCATTCTGTGTAGTCAGTAAATAAGCATGGAATGGCTATCGTATGTCACAGGGTCAAGCAGCGGGCGGCTGTAGTGATTCATATGTGTCGCTGTTCGTGTTGCGATAGGCCATGCTGCGTAGCCATGTCTTCAACGTGGGTGCATGTTTGCTGCCCCAGTTGAGTTAACTTTTCTTTTAGCAATGAGGAGCCCAATGGTGATAAACCGATGCCTGTATTTGGGGAGGTCATGTGTGTACCCCATAAGTGCCAGCAATGGTGTAGGTGCAAAATCCATTTCTGTCATGAGGGAGATTTCCCCAAAGATCACCATCCAATATTTTGCCATCTTATCACACATCCATGTAATGTGTGCAAAGTCTGCTTCTGGAGAGCAGGAGTGCGGACGGGATAGGTCAATACGGTGTAATGTGCTTGGTGTCATGTAGGCCCTCCAAAGGAATTTAAAATGCAGCTATTTGTGCTTGTGATTAGGGGAGACTCAGTGTATTCGCACGCAACAGCGACTCCTCTGTTAGTTGGATATGGGGTGGCCCAGGTCTCGCTCTCAGGCCGCCCGCACCCCAGAGTCCCGACTAGGCAGCATAGACACAGCATCTCTGTATAGTCTGGACATAAGGGGAGTCCCACTTGTGTCTTTGATAATGCCTGTCAACGGGGAATTCAGGAGGTTCAAGTAGTTCGCTAAAAATCTTGGCCCTCTGCAGTACAAAATTATCCATTTCTGTGGCCTATCGAAAGCGGGGGTCTTCCATACGCGAGAAGTTATGGCCACTGGGGAACAGGTCTCCGGATGTTTCCAGGTGACGTTTTGCCAAGGTCCGTTTTACCAGCGTCTCCTGTAGGATGGGGATTCAGCCATTACCTGCTAGTGGTAAAGCGGAGGAGTATAGGAGGCAGGAACCAGTTATATTGAGTAGTCGGTGCCAGGCCCAGCTCGTTGGGGAGAGCTTCTGGCTATCTTGTGGGTCCTGTGGGAACCCAACAGGTAGTAGTGTATTAAGGGACCCTGGGAGTGCCAGATTGGCCTCTGGCCTGAAGTACGGAATCCTAGCATCCGTGTGATACCAGTGCCGGGCAAAGCTTGCCTGTGCTACCAAGTACAGGCACCCCGAACCCTCCTCTTTCATTCAGCAACATTAGGGTGTCCCAGCTGACCCGTGGTTGTTTACCTCCCCTCACCAGCCGGATCAAGTGCATCCAGAGGGTAGAATAGAAACTGTTGTACAACGGAATGATAATGTTTTGAAATAAGTACAAAAATTGCGGGAGGACCACCATTTTAACAATGGCAACCCTCCACGGTCAGGGGTTGTCCTCTGTTGCGTCCTAGACTCTCCACCACCGGACCGTAATTAAGCTGTAGGATACGATCCGCATCTCTGTATGTGGATACCGAGGTATTTAACGGAGTCCTCGCACCACACCAGAGGATACTCTGCAGTACTGCCACAAGGTGCAGTGGTCAACAGAAAGACCTCTGACTTTTCCCAGTTAATGCAAAGGCCTGACAAGGAACCATACCTGGCAATTTCACGCAGAAGCGGTGCAAGGTTGTCGTCCGGGTGCCGCACATAGAGTTTATCGTCCACATACAGGTTGAGGAGTGGCAGACCAGTGTTAAACTGCAGGCCCCTATGGCTGTGCTCCTCCTTCAGATGCCACACCAGGAGATCCAATGCCAGGACGAACAGGGGGGGAGAGTGTGCACCTCTGCCGTGTTCCCCGTGTAAAGGGAAACGCAGATGTTAAGATGCCATTGAAGCGAATACGCGCCATGAGGATTGAGTTTAGTATGTTGACGACCACTAAGAACCACTCCGGCACCCCAAGGCGACCCAGCGTGGTGTACAAGAAGGGCCACTCAAGGGAGTCAAAAGCCTTTTCTGCATCGAGCAGAACAGCTGCCACCGGGACCGAAGGTGATGGTCTGTGCAGTGTAGCGAATAATGTACGAAGGTTAAGGGTAGTTGACTTATGGGGGATGAATTGCAACTGGGCGGGTGAGATCATTTTGTCAACAATCAGGGTGTTGCCAGTATCTTAGCTAAAGTTTTATTGTCGAAATTTAAAAGTGAAAGCGGTCTATATGAGCCGCATTTCAGTGGGTCTTTCCTGGGTTTAGGAAGAAGTATTACAACTACCTCCCTCAGTGTGGGGGGGGGGGGGGCAGCACTCCCGACTCTACCGCTTCTAGATACATATCTATGAGGTGTGGGGCAAAGATTGCTTTGAACTTCTTATAGAAGCATCCCGTGAACCCATCGAGCCCAGGGGCCTTTGAGCCATCAATTGCTTTAATTACCTTGTCATTCAGATAGTCCCTGTATACCATTGGGTTCCCCGCAGCTCTGGATATGTATAAATTAACATAATAGTTGAGGACCTCCTCGAGGATACCTATGTTGCCCTCCTGCCTGTATAATTCGGCTATGTACATTGGTTTGTGGGTTTGTTGCATCAATCTAGCAAGGGTTCTACCTGGTCTTTTCCCCCTCCCCATAGCGCCTTGTCACTGCATACTTGCCCAGGTAGTGTGCCTCCCTCTCTGCCACCTCACGAAAACTCTGCCATAAGGGATGTGCGGCGGCGTAAACTGGGGGGATGTGAGAGGACGGCGTTGCTCTCCTCAATTTCTGCCAGCTGCGCTTCCAGTTTTGCTAGCGTGCGGCGTAGGTCCTGAAGTACTAGTGTACGCCTTGAAAGCCTCCCATAGGGTGTCCTTCGAGTTCACAGTGCCAACATTAAATGTAAAATACTCCTATATCACATCATAAAGTTTGGTCTTAAATACGGCGTCCCTCAAGGCCATGTCGGGGAATCTCCACGGTCATTCAACACCCTCTGTATGCGGGATTCTTAGCTGCATCAGGCCTGGGGCATGGTCCAACAGTGTACGGGGGATATGCCTAATGGTGCTGACCCACAGGGCTGCCCCTGCAGTGAGGAGCCAGTAATCCAACTGTGTCCATGAGTTGTGCGGGGCGGAGTAGCAAGTGTACCCGTCTTGAATAGAACAGTGGTATCTCCATGCGTCCACCAACCCGTATCCCTCTCTAATGTTTGACAGCGAGCGCCTGGCTCTAGGCTTAGAATCTGAAGTTGTTGCTGTGCTGTCTCTCGCGATGTCGAGGAGTAGATTAAGGTCCCCACCCAAGCAAATTTGGTCCGCCCCAATGTACTCAATTTGTGCATGAATGGATTTGTAGAAGTCGGGATCATCAATATTTGGTTGTACCCTGTTAACCATAATCTAAAACAGTGTTACATGAATTGCCTGTACCTGTGTAGTCACTGCTGCACTGCAAGAGGAAAGTACGAAGGAACCACATTGCGAAAACTTGCTTGAAAGTCCCAAAACCCCCCTCTCTCCTCCCATCCCCTGCATCAATCTTCGGGGGAAAACCCCAGCCCACAACTACGAAATTCCCACATAGATTAGAAAAAAGCATTCTACAATACTGTGTCAAACATGGTAAGTGCATCTGCATTAGGGGGGTGGCAACGTCGTTTGCCTGGTTCTGTTGGCGCCATAGCACCTGTGTGGGTGTATTATAGTCCACCTCAGGCAGCATCCTCCGCAACATTAACATGGAAGTAAGAAAGTAATGAAGCGGGCATAGATATATGCAGTAGGGCACAGGACTGCCTCAGTCCTTGGTGATGGCACTTTCATTTTAATTGGCTGTGAAGAGATCCACACTTGCACCAGAGTGAGGAATGTTATGGGAGTATTGTGGAGAGGGTGTTCCACGCCGGCGCTCTGATTTGGAGTAGGCCTGACAGAATTCCTGGACATTGTGTGGAGTGTGAAACACATGTTAACGCCCATCCATGTCCACCTTTAAACCGGCGGGATTTAGCATCCCTAGCTTACAAAGGTTTGCTTTCACCCCAGTGTACTTCTGCCTGGCTTCCTGCACCATTGCGGTGAAGTCTGGAGATAGGGATATGGATGACCCTTGCCCCTTGTGGGTACCCTTTTTTCGTGCCATCCTCAATGCTCTGTCCTGGTCCTTAATATTTAGCAGACGGGCTATGATTGGTCTTGCGGGGCCAGCCTGGGTTGGGGCGCGGTCCAAGGGTGCGATGCGCGCGTTCCACAACGATGGTAGACGTAAAGGACTCCCGTCCAAAGACGTCGGTTAACAGGGTCTTCATGAACCCGTCAAGCCACCCTGGGTTAGTAGATTCAGGTACACCCACTACCCTATGTTGTTGCGCCACCCCGCGCCTCCAAATCTTCGTTCTTAATAGCGATGGACTTGAGAACTTTCTCCATACACTTTTGTTTTTGGGTAGTTTGGGCGGTGCCATCCTCCAGGTCGGATATCGTGTCCTTTACTTTAGCGCCCTTCCTGCTGGTCAAGTCTGATGCCCATGGTGTCCAACCTCTTATCTAGGGCATCAAAGCTGGTGTCCAGAGCTTTAAAGCCCGCCTGGAGTTTCATCAACATGGTGTCGGACCCAGCCACTGCAGCTGTTTGTGTTACACCTTCCTCTGCCTTGCTGACTTGCTTTGTTTCCGTGCTGTGGGCCTGTATACCCAGGCGACAAATTGTGCATGTGTATGGGTTAATTATTGTCAACAACACTGTGTGGAGGTGCGGTGTGCCATAATCCGGACTCTTGACTACACCCCTAGAGTCACTGGCGCATGGCCTGTATCTGCGCCATCTATTGTGTGTCTGTGAAGTTGCTTATGTCACAGTCCATGCCCCAGCTGCAGTTTCAGGATATTGGGGTTTGGGGTGGTGGTCCGCGGCATGCGGGTGCTCATCCAGGATTGCACGCGGTGCGGTGACTTGGGGGCTCTGGTTAAGCCCCACAGCTCCCAGTCCGACGACCGTCCCCCAGGTGCAACCACGGTCCCTGTCACCTTGGGGCCTCCAGGGGAGCATCTGCAGAGCACACTGGATTGTGACTGACGAACTGGGTGCCCCCACTTACCTCTCTGCTGTCCAGCCACGTAAATTGCGGCATGTCGACCCCACAATCGACGACTCCTGGCCTGTGTGGAGTGCCCGCCGGATCCACTTCACTCGAGCCCCTGGCTTCTCACATGCCGGTAGGCCCCTCCTCTCATGGGCCTACCACATTGGTACTGACGCGATCTGTGGGCTCCTCCGGGATCTCAGCAGGTGCTGGCCACCTCTACCACTTCTCCCTCACCTTCGCCTGTCTTGTTGCTGCAGCGCACGCCGCTTGGTTGTTCAAATGCCGAGGTGTTACTGCGGAGCGCCAAGCCTATGCGGCCATCACGATCGGGGCTTGGCCACGCCCCCAGCTATACGAATACTTAGACGGCTGGCTCATTGAAACTCCATCAAAGAAAGAGGCAAGAGCTTCTAAGAATGTCTACATCAAACTTTTTCAGAAATTGGGTCTCGCGCTGAACAAGGAGAAATGTTAGTTACAACCCCACATGAAAATCCAGTTCCTGGGTGTAATATTAGACATGCAGTTGGGAAAGACGTTTCCATCTGTGAAAAGGACAATAAAGCTCCAGGCCAGGGTAAAGAGTGAGTCTACAAAATATTCATGCACGGTCAGACAGTAAACGTCCTTATTATTCCTCATGTTATTGGGTGAAGGCTTAGGGCTAGATGTACGCTGCATTGTTTGCGACTGGTAAACTGCATATTTCTATATACAGGCTCTACTTTGTGAGTTGGTAACCTCTGACTGATTTGCAAAATAGGGTTTGCGAGTCGCTATTAGGAAGGGGTGTGCCAAGGGCGTCCCTGCCTAATAGCACATAACAGTAAATTTTGCTCGCAAAACAGGCTCAGTTTAATACCTACTTCAAATAGGTGGTAAGCCAGTTGCAAATGGGAAGGGTTCCACAGGGACCCCCTTACCTTTTGTGAATGGTAGCAAAAACCTTTGAAATAGCAGGCAGTGGTGCCAAGGACCCCCTGCTTACCCTTAAAAAATGAAACCGAAACGGTGCAATTTTCTTTTTTAAACGCATCCCGTTTTCCTCTTAAGGAAAGGCCATTGAGATGAGTCTGGTGGAGATTGCCAACGAATATTGCTGCAGGTGTCTCTTTCCAATCCATTACTAACAGAATTGTACTGACATGTGTCCAATGGTATCTGGGTAGCTTTCCTGCAAACATTGTAAACCAGAGGCATCTGGTGAGATGGAGAAAAGCTTTGCACATCAGTGTGCTAGAACTCCAGGCCAATCTTCTGGGTCTGAAAGTGTTCCTCCCAACACTGGCAAACTAAGCAGTTCTGATCAGCATAGACAAAACGGCATCAATGTTGGAAGGCGGACCCCGAGGAGTCGGTGAGACCACCAAGGGGGGCCCTCACACTGTACGAAGTAGCCGAGCGCTGCCGAGAAGTCTCCTGAGAGATCCTTCTATCACGTACTAGCACAGTAACACCACCACACAGGACTCAAGGAGGTTGTCTCAGGACAAGCAATTCTTTATCAGCAATAAAAAGGTTACGAGGTCAATATTTACACGAAGGGATCAAGGGATCCACCAAAAGTCTCAGTGTCTCTTTGGAAGGGTAGGGGTAGCGGGACAGTCCTCGGCAGGAGTGCGGTACGAGGGTACCTGGGGCCCAGTTCTTATCCCCAAGCTGGAGGACCTCCGGATCTCGGAGGGGTCGAGCCGCGACGGCGTCAGCAGGGCTCTGGCGGGCAGTTCGTGGAGAGCCGCGATCCAATCAGCAGGGCTCTCAAGATGGTTTCTGCTCAGCTCGAGCCGCGACGTCGTCAGCAGGGCTCCGAGGGAGGTTTCAGCGAGGTTGGGCCGCGACAGCGTCAGCAGGGCTGCGATGTTCCAGGTGGCTTCAAAGTGTTCACAAGAAGGAGCCGCGACGCAGTCAGCAGGGCTCGTGATGGTTCCGACAAGAGTTCTTCTCCGTAGGGTCAGCCGCGATTCAATCAGCAGGGCTCTCGACTCCGGGATACAACTGCCGATCTGTGGCGGGGTCGCCCCAGATATAGGTCTGGAGCCCTTTGATGTCCGGACCCAGGCGCCCGGTGGGGGCGGAGAGGCCGGGTGGAGGTGGCCAGACGCCCAGCAGGAGAGGCGCCAGGCCCAAGGGAGTTGCAGGGCGATCACACCTCGAGAGGGGAGGACAGTTGGGGGTCCCATCGATACTGTCCTCCGCCGGGGGCGATGAATGGTTCCTGCGGCACCCCCTGGCCAGTTCGTGGTGCCTCGATGTCGGGGCTTCGCTGGGGTCGAGGCCGGGTTGAGCGGGGTCGCGCTGGCTGGTGCACAGAGTCACGGGGGTGCCAACAAGATGGCGGAGCCACGAGGGGTATGCGACCTCGTGCCGCTCAGGAGGAAGGGCCTCAGTGCAGTTCAGAAGGGTGGCCCGTGAAGGCCGGGGCGGGGAACGGGCACAATCCACGGGGGTAAGGACCACGCCACGAGGCCGGGTCCAACAATCAATGTTTTATTTAGCCAAACAAGGAGGACTGGGAACCCTACCTCACTCAGAAGAGGCTCAACTACTATGGGACTGAGTCATTTGGGATAAGAGAAGCATTGCTGTGGAGCACCTGGCAGGTTGTCAAAACAATCGGGTAGATGCACTCACTGAAGAAAAAAAAAAACAATACACACACACCCACCCACACACCTCCCCTCCCCACCCCACCGCACCATGGGTGTCTGGTATCAGCCAATCAGTACAGCACACTCTTAAACACACATGCATTCAGCACCCTAATGTGTGCCACTGGTGCCCAGCAGGTCAATGGTTTACCCTCTGTTGGCCAAGCCTCCATCCACCCTGTTGTTCACCCTGATTGTCCTATACCCCTGGGTGGAAGTTAGACATTGGCCCGCATGCGGCTGTCATCACAATAAGTCTCGGTCCTCTGGAAACAGTTGGTACTATGATGCATGTTTTAATTAGGAGGTAGACCTAAACAAGGGAGAGGTTAGCAGACACTCAGGAAGTTCACCGACGGGTCTCAAAATACAGAGATGTCACGCAGTCTCTTGACCCGCGTATAAACTGTCTTGGAAGCGTTCCATCAACCCAGTCAATCTCTTGCTGCTACCTAGTGCCAAGATGTCTTTGGGAGGGGCCAGGTGTGGAGAGGGCAGTTGGTCTGCGGTGATTAGGGTCAAAAAGGAAAGGACCAATGAATAGGGAGTAAAACAGGCAAACCTCTTAATGGTATGAGACGCCTTGATCGGTACATGGTGATCTGGGTCATGATCATGCCCATGCAGGCTGGGGACAGTGCCTGATGCGCATTGGTATGAGTTGCACCAGGCGCTTAAGATTTCAAACACAAGCACCGCCTTGGAAATGAGACACAATGACTGGTGCATATTGAGATGGGTTGCATCAGACAATTCCGGTCACGAACGGCAAAGAGATGCAATTCCGTAACTTCCTGGAAATAAGGCACAATGATACAGGTTGCACCAGACCACTCTGGACACACACAAGCGCCAGTTCAGCAGAGCCACATGAGGCACAACTAAGAGTACACCACCACCTCCGATGGTCGTATTCTGTGAATTGGAAACAGCACGCAATGAGCATGCAGTTGGTGCGTTACACAAGAGAGATGCAGCATGATTGATGAAACTGGTCACGGGGGGCCTCCAACCGTTGAACCCACTCACCACCAACTAGATGCTTATGAGTGTCGGGGTCCCCGCTGGACAGGAACCACATGCCTTAAATGCAAGCAAGATTTCTGGGCCTTCGCACTAGGCAATCCAGTCCAGACACAAGTCTTCCATGCTCACACCACAGTACAGTTGGTATTAAGTAGCTGATGTGGGACTTGAGAGGGTACCGCTCACTAGATGGCGTAGGACCCTCGCAGGAGATCTTTGATATCCCTGAGGGCTCTGGGAGGACAGGGAATCTGCGGTCGAGTCCTTGAAGGCACCACACTTCAGCAGGTCCTCTGCCCAGGTCAGCCACTATTTGTACAGTTATCCTCCATGTGCACAACAGAGTCCTCTGGCAATGTGCACCACGCGGTCCAGGATTTCCAGTCCCACGTCCTCACAAGCGTATCTTTTCCTGTGCTGAAGGATGGCACCTGTAGTTATACTGTCATATGTCTTTGAAGTTCGGTGTGGTTTAGCGGGTTTCCCTTTGAACCACATATGTCTCCCCAAAATTGTAGACCTGTCTGCCATGGGGCCATTATCTGGCCCCTAGAGGCTAAGTGTCAAAAACCTCTATCTTAAGTCTATTCCATTCGGTCTGCAAATGGCAGAGGCCTGCCGTTCCCGTGGGATGTCGATGGTTTATGGCTGTTGCTCGGGGAATGCACAGATGTGCTCCCTCTGACCCCTGGTGTCCACTGGAGCCAGGCACCACGGTCCCCGAGACTCTTGGAGGATAGAAATGTCCATATTCTACAAGTGAAAAGAAACTAGGGCCAAAATGTCCTAGACAAAGTGAGCACTACCTGAAACACTCAACTAGGAGTCTATCCTATATTTTGATACCAATATTAAATACAATTAATCAGTCTTCAGTGGTTGATCATCATAAACAAAAATTAAATTCTGTAAATTTGAAGAGAAACTGAAGTTCAATGTAATCCAGTGCTTCTTTATTCTGATGCGAAATCCATATTTGATGAGAAACTTCAAAAATTATAATAAGATGGCTTGACAGTCATGGAGAAAACCATTCCCAATGCATTTCGGGTGATATATGCACCCTTCTTCAGGGGAAATCTGAAATAAACATATACATAATAAATACACACATGTATAATTTCTCATTTACAAATAATTACTGTGCTGGCCTCTCAGTGCCCGGGAGAAGAGCGAATGAATGAAACATCGAGTAAAAATCTAGATGATCGAACCAAGGAAAGCCAATGTGGTATTATCAGAAATAGATTTCCAGAGTCCAGGTGAGTTGGTGAAGTCAAAAGGAAAATGGGGGAAGGAAGAAGCAAAAAGACAAAATAACTACGCCACCGCTCAGGTAAATTAGATGGTTACTAGTCTAAATGGAGTTAGTTGTTGTGATAATCACTTCTGTGTTAGCATTCACTGGCTGAAATGCGGACTTCTGTACCTCCGCGAGTCTGGTAGTGCACCGATTCCTCCGTTTGTGGAATTAACAAAAACGGTGATATTCAGAACAGTGTTCCTAGTGTGCTCTGGAATACACAGAATCCAATTATATTATAAAGTGCTGACTGGGGTATGATATGTTAATGAATACCTAGATATTGGTAAAGATCTCACCTGCCACTGAAATGGCGAGTCTGTGAAATAGATTGTACTTCAAACCGTGGCGCTACGCTTCAGTGGAAAACTTGTACGTGTAACCTGCCCAAAGTTAAACCAAAATAAAACTTAGTGTTGTGAGTGGTGTTGATTACTAAATCCCAAAACACCACTGTGGTTTTTAATTATTGCCTCTCACCTCTCGGTATAAACTCCGGCTGCTCAGTTGGCAAAACGAGCTGTGAGCAAGTAGCAATTGCTGAAAATTAATCTGTGCGAATGATAAAAAGGCAATCTGACAGTTGCCTGTTCATGAGGAGTTAACGTAAATAATGCTCAATGCGCTCTCGCCTTACTTGTTGTCAAACCGTCGAGGTAAGAGTAAAGCCTTCCAAAATAACGTTCAGCCGAACCGGAAGATGCCTGAAATGTTATCAGTGTGTAACGTGGATTTCCCGCGAACGCCGAGGAGTTCTCGGTGGGCGTCTGCAACAATAAGCATAGAAAAAAGAGCTGCGCATCTAGCGTTAGAGCAGTGTAACGTGGCGGCCATGTAAGTCTGCTGGTTAGTGAGGTGAAACGAAGATTACCACTAACATAGTCAACCAGAGTGATACGAAAGAAGAAAATAAAATAAAAAGAAGATGTAATCGTCTAGTATAATTGAAGACATTAATTCAAAAAATGTCATTCTTACGAGATTACACAACAATTACCAAACTGTATAAATCTCGGTGCATAAATGGCTTAAGACACGCTTGAATCACAGCTAACTGGGTTATATGTTATGTGATAATCATACTGACATGTAAGGGAATGAGATGACAATTGTGTTGTTTGCAACTTCATATATTAGCTGATAGTATGGGCACATGTTCAAAAGTATACATATCTAAAAGAAATACTTTAAAGCATGATCTAATGTCAAGTTGAGTAAAATTGAAGGTAGATAATTGGTCTCCATATACATATCCCCATAGATGATAACAAATTACATAACATGATGTGATTATGTGCCACCATTAATATCTCTGGATAATCAACAACATATGTACAAAAGCGTCATGACTGAGTTATGTCTCAACAATGCAAATCCAGCTTGCCTACAGAGAGACTAATGAAAGAGGTTCTAGATCGATTTTCCAATAGAATCAAACAAAAAGAATACAACCATTCATCCAATTGTGGTATATAACAAAATTCTCATGTAAGTGATGCTTTAGTGGAGATATAGCAGTCATGTGTGTAAAACGATTTGTAGAGCAAACTGTCCATCATTTTTACATCATTCCACATATTAATCAACATCATACTAAGAATCTACAAGTGTCCCGTATGCTTCAACAAAAAATAAATAAAAAATTACGAGTGATTAAAGTGCTGAACACATTTTTTTATGTTATCTGATAATACCACACAAAACGTAAGGAGTTAAAACACCTGTTAACAACTGAAAGCTCTAGGTCAACTCGTTTTATCAACTGAGCAGCCGGAGTTTATACCGAGAGGTGAGAGACATTAATTTAAAACCACAGTGGTGTTTTGGGATATAGTAATCCACACCATTCACAACACTAAGTTTTATTTTGGTTTAACCTTGGGCAGGTTACACGTATAAGTTTTCCACTGAAGCGTAGCGCTACGGTTTGAAGTAAATCTATTTCACAGACTCGCCATTTCAGTGGCAGGGGAGATCTTTACCAATACCTAGGTATTCATTAACATCTCATACCCCAGTCAGCACTTTATAATATAATTGGATTCTGTGTATTTCAGAGCACACAAGGAACACTGTTCTGAATATCACTGTTTTCGTTAATTCTACAAATGGAGTAATCAGTGCGCTACCAGACTCGCGGATGTACAGAACTCCGCATTTCAGCCAGTGAATGCTAACAGAAGTGATTATCACAACAACTAACTCCATTGAGACTAGTAACCATATAATTTACCGGAGCGGTGGCATGGTTATTTTGTCTTTTTGCTTCTTCCTTTCCCCCATTTTCCTTTTGACTTCACTAACTCACCTGGACTCTGTAAATCTATTTCTGATACTACCACATTGGCTTTCCTTGGTTCTATCATCTAGATTTTTACTTGATGTTTCATTCATTCGCTCTTCTCCCGGGCACTGAGAGGCCAGCACGGTTATTATTTGTAAATGAGAAATTATACATGTGTGTATTTATTATGTATATGTTTATTTTAGATTACCCCTAAAGAAGGGTGCATAGATCATCCGAAATGCATTGGGAATGGTTTTCTCCATGATTGTCAAGACATCTTATTATAATTTTTGAAGTTTCTCATCAAATATGAATTTTGCTTCAGAATAAAGAAGCCCTGGATTACATTGAACTTCAGTTTCTCTTCGGATTTTTGGATTTACAGAATTAAATTTATGTTTATGATGATCAACCATTGAAGACTGATTAATTGTATTTAATATTGGTATCAAAATATATGAGACTCTCAATTGAGTGTTTCAGGTAGTGCTCGCTTTGTCTAGGACATTTTGGCCCTAGTTTCTTTTCTCTTTTAGAACCGGTGGTAGGGTGGAACCACCTCAAAGAGAGCACACCAACAGTGATTTTATTTTGAGTACTATGTTTATTTGATTAGTATTGAATTTGAGTGCACTACAGCTGTTACCTTACACGTTTTATTCTCATTATCTATCCACCACAGTATTACAGTGCACCACAAGCATGTCTTTTGAAGAAATTCTACATCTTACAAGGCTGACAGTGAAACAAAAGCCAAGGACATTTATGGCCTTATCCGGGAGGCCCGCACATTTGATTTAACTTGGGGACCTGCCACTCAACAACTACGGCAGTTAGAATACTTAATGCGACATGAGATCAATCAGCGTTTGCACGCCACTACCTTGGTTCAATATCACAAGGCTAGAAGGATTCCTAGGGGATTGAGATTACCTATAACACCAATGATGTTCAAAATGAATAGAAAATTCATGGATAAATGGTACTCCATTTTAAATAAATGCTCACTAGACTTAATTCTCTTAATTGTAGAGGAACTATCGAGTGTTATGGTGGGTTTGGAACAGGGGATATACAAACTACAGAATTCTCTAAAATCTCGTATGGAGGGTGAGAATTGGGCAACTTCATTAGAAGAAATTAATAAGAGGTTGGACACTTACGCTAAGGAAATTCATGAACGCAAGGTGCATAAGTTTAGACATGATACCATAGACTATAAACTCGACGAGGTATACTCCTGGGCGGAAGTGTACGAGCAGAAACGTACATACCAGAAACCTGGTACTACTTTCTCTGAGGAGAGTCTAGTTTCCATCAGTGAGACTCGCATATCACGTCCACCGGTGCCCACACTGTCCGACATTGTGCCTACAGAGGCACCTTCAACATCTACTTACAAGGTTTCTTTTTTAGACACAAGTTCGGCGGCAAAAAACCCACCGACAGGTGCGGAATTAACACATATAGACAATAAAACCCACAGGGGCCACGGAAAACACATGAGTACCGGTCGCAGACAGAAGAGGAATTAGTGGTCAATATTTCCACAACACCTCTCACTAAATCACAAACAACAGTACTAAACAAGGGCATATCTTATGTGCCCACATTTCACACTAGGGCATTGGATACAGAAATAGATTTGTACAAGTTCTTAAGAAAGTTTAGATTAAGATATTTCTTTTCCAATCTGGAACAGGCTCAAGAGGACCCACCAGAGTACAAAGAATTCAGACCCAAAAGCAACTTTGTAGCCCCTACCTTGCACAAGGTTATAGATTCTTTTGAGGCATTGGTCAAAAGAGATCTGGCTCAGTTACCCACTAAACCCAGCAAACGCAGTAATTTAACAGCAACTGACAGAAAAGCATTTAAATCATTGAGGATGAACGATTCCATAGTATTTCTTCCAGCAGACAAGGGGGGAGCACTGGTTGTAATGGATTGCAGCTATTACGAATTAAAGATCGAGGCCATGCTTTCAGACCAAACTACATATCTTCCTTTAAGTAAGGTCCCCACACCAGAGTTTCAAGAAACTCTATGGAAACTGTTGACACACGCTGTAGACATGGCATGAATTTCTGAGAAAACACGGGAGTATTTATACTCTTAAGTTTCCACGCAGGCCCTCCATTTACATGTTGCCTAAGATACATTAAAATCTTATGGATCCACCCTTTCGCCCTATAGTGCCCGGATGTAGTTCGATACACGAACCACTGGGACAATATCTCGACACATTCCTACAGCCATTTGTACAGTCTGGACCGACATGTGTACAGGACACTACTCTGTTTTTGAAGTTTCTCAAAGAACTCGCACTGCCACTCACCAAAGATCTGGTTAGGTACATTAGATGTAGTGTCACTCTACACCTCGATACCTCATTCTGAGGGAATCGAGGCAATTGAGTGGGCACTACTACAGCAAGGAAGCATACAGGCCAATAAAGTTTTTCACTTGGAAGTTTTCAAGTTTAGCTTCACAGCTTTTTTAACTGGAAAGAAAGATTCTTCCTACAAACCAATAGTACTTCCATGGGTTTCGCAGGGGCACCTAGTTATGCTAATACTTTCATGATGAAATTCGAACAAGAGAACATACTAAATGATTCATCTTGGTCTGACCGGCTGATTATGTATCACAGATACATCGATGATCTATTCATTATCTGGCAGGGCACTAAGATTGATTTGGAAACCAAACTTAAGGGGTTGAATGACATAAACCCCAGAATTCTATTTACATACACTTTGGATGCACAGAGAATCTCATATTTGGACGTTAGCGTAGAATTGCATGGTACAGAAATCACCACTATAGTGTCCAAAAAAATCCACAGATCGCAATAACACGTTACTGTTCAGTAGCTTTCATCCTGACACTTTAAAGAAACATCTTCCGTATTCTCAATTTTTGAGGATTAAGCGTATTTCATCAGACTAGGAGCAATATATGACAGCACTTACAGAACCAAAAAGAGTTTTTTAGACCGGGGTTATCCCGTTGATATAGTGGAGGCATCTGCCAGACGAGCAGAAGAGATTCCAAGAGAGTCATTATTTAAGAAAAAAGAGAAACAACAACATCAAAGAGAAGTGTTTGCATCCACATTCTCGACTAAATCGCCAGCTATAAAAAAGATCATCCTACGCCGATGGGATTTGTTACAATCAGAGACTGATTTTGGCAATCTCTTTCAGAATCCTCCAATTTTTGCGTACAAGAGATCTAATAATCTTCGAGAATTACTTACAAAAAGATCTTTGACAGGCCCAGAACAACACAAAGGCATGCAAAAATGCCACAATTGTTCACATTGCAATAATGTTCTTACCGGCACATCCATATCACATCCATGGTCAGGGAAACCTATAGACTTGAGGTTCACCGCTAATTGTAACAATTGTTATTTATGTTATCCATTGTCCGTGTGCTCTATATTATGTAGGGAAAACAGAAAGAATGCTGAGGACACACATAACAGAACATAAAAGTAGATTCAGGACAAGAATATTGAACTCACCTTTAGCCAGTCACTGAATTGCCGCACATCATTCCATAGCACAACTTAGATTTTCTGTATTAGAAGTCGTAACACATCGGAACGACAGGGGCATGTCTAAATACATTACACAAAGGGAAACCTTTTCGGATCAGACACTTGGACACCATGACCCCCAAAGGGTTAAATGACTAATTGGAACTATCTTGTTTCCTTTAGGGTTAGCCCTGTGAATCGACCTAGATCTTTCTGTTGTTAACGGGTGTTTTAACTCCTTACGTTTAAGTGATATTATCAGATAACATTAAAAAATGTGTCCGCCATTATCAGCACTTTAATCACTCGTTATTTTTTATTTATTTTTTGTTGAAGCAGACAGGACACTTGTAGATTCTTAGTATGATGTTGATTAATATGTGGAATTATGTAAAAATGATGGACAGTTTGCTCTACAAATAGTTTTACACACATGACTGCTATATCTCCACCAAAGCATCACTTACATGAGAATTTTGTTATATACCACAATTGGATGAACGGTTGTATTCTTTTTGTTTGATTCTATTGGAAAATCGATCTAGTACATCTTTCATTAGTCTCTCTGTAGGCAAGCTGGATTTGCATTGTTGAGACATAACTTGGTCATGAAGCTTTTGTAAACATACGTTGTTGATTATCCAGAGTTATTACTGGTGGCACATAATCACATGTTATGTAATTTGTTATCATCTATGGGGATATGTATATAGAGACCAATTAGCTACCTCCAATTTTACTCAACTTGACATTAGATCATGCTTTAAAGTATTTCATTTAGATAAGGATTCTCTTGAACATGTGCCCATACTATCAGCTAATATATGATGTTGCAAGCACGATTGTCATCTCATTCCCTTACATGTCAGTATGATTATCACATAACATATAACCGAGTTATCTGTGATTCAAGCATGTCTTAAGTCATTTATGCACCGAGATTTACACAGTTTGGTAATTGTTTTGCAATCTCGTAAGAATGAATTTTTTTGAATTAATGCCTTCAATTATACTAGACGAGTACATTTTCTTCTTTTTCTTTTCTTTTCTTCTTTTGTATCACTCTGGTTCACTATGTTAGTGGTAATCTTCATTTCACCTCACTAACCAGCAGACTTACATGGCTGCCACGTTACACTGCTCTAACGCTAGATGCGCAGGTCTTTTTTTCTATGCTTATTGTTGCAGACGCCCGCCGAGAACTCCTCGGCGCTCGCGGGAAATCCAAGTTACACACTGATAACATTTCAGGCATCTTTCGGTTCGGCTGAACGTTATTTTGGAAGGCTTTACTCTTACCTCGACGGTTTGACAACAAGTAAGGCAAGAGCGCATTAAGCATTATTTACGTTAACTCCTCATGAACAGGCAACTGTCAGATTGCCTTTTTATCATTCGCACATATTCATTTTCAGCAATTGCTACTTGCTCACAGCTCGTTTTACCAACTGAGCAGCCGGAGTTCATACCGAGAGGTAAGAGGCATTAATTAAAAACCACAGTGGTGTTTTGGGATATAGTAATCAACACCATTCACAAAATTCAGTTTTATTTTCGTTTAACCTTGTGCAGATTACACGTACAGGTTTTCCACTGAAGCGTAGCACCACGGTTCGAAGTACAATCTATTTCACAGACTCGCCATTTCAGTGGCAGGTGAGATCTTTACCAAAACCTAGGTATTCATTAACATATCATACCCCAGTCAGCACTTTATAATCTAATTGGATTCTGTGTATTCCAGAGCACACAAGGAACACTGTTCTGAATATCAACGTTTCCGTTAATTCCACAAACAGAGGAATCGGTGCGCTACCAGACTCGCGGAGGTACAGAACTCCGCATTTCAGCCAGTGAATGCTAACAGAAGTGATTATCACAACAACTAACTCCATTTAGACTAGTAACCATATTCTTCCTTTTCCCCATTTTCCTTTTGACTTCACTAACTCACCTGGACTCTGGAAATCTATTTCTGATAATACCACATTGGCTTTCCTTGGTTCTATCATCTAGATTTTTACTCGATGTTTCATTCATTCGCTCTTCTCCCGGGCACTGAGAGGCCAGCACAGTTATTATTTGTAAATAAGAAATTATACATGTGTGTATTTATTATGTATATGTTTTTTTCAGATTTCCCCTGAAGAAGGGTGCATAGATCACCCGAAATGCATTGGGAATGGTTTTCTCCATGATTGTCAAGCCATCTTATTATAATTTTTGAAGTTTCTCATCAAATATGAATTTCGCTTCAGAATAAAGAAGCACTGGATTACATTGAACTTCAGTTTCTCTTCGTATTTTTGGACTTACAGAATAAAATTTACGTTTATGATGATCAACCATTGAAGACTGATTAATTGTATTTAATATTGTTATCAAAATTTATGATAGACTCTTAGTTGAGTGTTTCAGGTAGTGCTCACTTTGTCTAGGACATTTTGGCCCTAGTTTCTTTTCTCTTTTAGAACCGGTGGTAAGGTGGAACCACCTCAAAGAGAGCACACCAACAGTGATTATTTTTTGAGTACTATGTTTATTTGATTAGAATTGAATTTGAGTGCACTACAGCTGTTATCTTATACGTCATATTCAATAAATGGCATTTCTAAGCGAATTATGCCCAAACCTCTTTACCAATGGAAAGAGTTAGGCACTGCAAAGTAATTGATATGAAACATCATTAGGTGGCTCCACTGCAATCCACTATTGCAGTCTAATGTATTGTCAACTGCTTTCCTATGTTACTCTATGGTAAGAGCAGGCCTCACAGGTTGTGAAAACACACATAGGTATTCCTCGCTACCTGGATGCATGTGCACTAGTGCGCACACCGACCTGCAAGGGCAGGTTGGACACACAGTCCCCAGCACCAGGGGTGCAAGTGCCCTCACCCAAGTCTGCATAACAGACTGCAACTGGGTTTAACTAATACTGTGTCTTTGTGCACGAACAAGCCTACAGTGGCAGGCGGCACACACAATCACTGACACCACAGGTGCAGGTGCACACTTAGTGTCCTACAGCCACAAGCTGCTCATGAGTTTACTCATAATAGATGCCTGTGCGCACCCACCAGTCTGCAAAGAAAGATTAGCCCGTGTTTCAGAATGTTGAATCAGCGCCACTTCCCAACGCAGATGGGAAGCGCGCACGCATTTTACCACCATATTTACTGTGGGAAAGTGCCCGAAGGCCACCTAAAAGAATCCGCAAAACCCAGGCAGAGAAAGCAAAAAAGTTCAGGGAAATGCTGTCAGACGAGTATTGGGTCCAATAGGTGCTAATTGTATTTCACCTTCTAATATAGCCTTTTTGTTGAAAGCACATTGAAGTGACTGATTCTATTGTCTTCTGCAGTTCCTCGGCCTGCTTGATACTTGCCAAAGCTGATTTTCAGGGATCAAAACTGATTTGACCGGGACAGAATACTGCCAGGCCTCCTACCCGTGATCAGTAAGTAAATTATCCTGCAGAGTAATCAAATACAGACGCGATGTGCTTGTGCAACCTAAAGGTTCAACATTGTTAGTTGCACGCAAGAGTCATTTGATGTGTAGTGATGACCGACTGGAAGGTCACCTTGACAAAGCATTGGAAAGCCCCTATAATCGTAAATGTCTCTCTGGCTGGATGCTCTTAATATCAGGGTTGGTCTCTTCTTTTGGAAAACAAGATTATCATTTCAGCCTGACTAGTTATGCATCGTTGGAAGGTTGTTGTTCTCACAACCTGCAAATAAAGATGTAAGAGCAATAAGCAATCTGTTTAAGGGTGTGTACATTTTTACCTTTTCATCATTGCGAATCAGAACAGACAACCTACCATCGAAGTTCTATGGCTGGAAAAAAAGTCATCATATCTCTGGTGTTTTCAACATGGTACAAGCACCGGGCACCTTGCAGCATTTCAAATCAAACATAGGGTTGGCCAGCAAGCACTAGAAAACTGGCGGTTTCCCTGACCAGGGGAAAAATGCATGCCATGGGTGGGAGTTTGGCAAGTGACAAATCTTCAGTTACTAGGGGACAACCCTCAACCCTAATACCCCAAAACAGTAGTTTGTCAGTCGTGATAACCATAAACTACTCTGTGAGAGTGGGGTCAGAAGGTTGTCGGTTGCATTTTTGATGAGATAAGCATCTTTGCTTACACCTGTTCCCCATGTAGCTGTGAAAATAAGACGCTTGCGACTGATATTTATTTTCTGACCCGTCAATGGTTGGTTAACAGATCTTCAGGATATAGTAATATGTAGGCTTTCCAGGTTCAGTGTTCACACAGCATGCATGAAAAAGAGGGGCCAAGTGCTACATATATCAAAGACCAACATCTTTACATCCAGAAGCTAGACTTCTTGGCAAATAAAATGCTGACCGTGCATTCTGAGGGCTTTCTATTGGGAGTCAATATGATTTAATGTAGAACAGATTTTGCCTGCTGTACTGCAATTCAGGATGTTACCATTGGCTACTGACCCACTTATTACTCATGGACTGTGGTCTCAAGCACTCCTCAATCAGAGTTTATGTTGTAGCCATAACACTGTTCAGAAGAGATGCAAGATTTTCTTTACTCTAAGCACCTAATGAAGAAACTTAAGCAATAACCATTCAAGAACTTTGACTGCAGAAGGACCTCTGCTAGCCTAGGAACTGAATGTGGTCCTTTCCCATCTCATGAATCAATCTTGGAAGCTCCTCGATGAAGCTGTTACAGTACGTAATTTAGAAAACTATGTTGTTTTCAGGGATTATTTTGACATGCAGTCTAATTCTGCTGGTGATTCTTGTCTCAGGGCAAAGTTCTAAATATGATCCAAAGTATGCCTCACATTGAGAGAGTCTCGGCATGCTCCTCCTAGAGGTCTGTTGATCACAGCAGCACCCTTGGCAGGAGTATCTCTACTGGAAATGTACAAAGCCACAATGGGAAAGATGTTCTGCACCTTCAAGCAACATGGTTGATGGACAGCTAACCCATGACGAGAATGGGCCAGCGATACTTCTCTAAAGTGTGCCATGGTTCTGCTTTTGAGGTCTCGGCTAGCGAAGGCTGCGCTTGCGCAGTCTCGCGAGCGAGATTTAATGTTTTTAGGTATGGGGCTTGAACCCGCCCCTCTTCTCCATTGGCTGGCTTCCTAAACGGAGGCCAGCCATTGGAGGAGAGGGGCGTCTGTCCATTTAAGCCCCGTCTTTTTCGGATTCGGGGCGTGTTTTTTACTTTCTTTCTCTCCTCTGGAATGTAAACATTCCAGCCAATGGCAAGAGGAGAGAAAGAAAAACACGCCCCAAATCCGAAAAAGCCGCTGCGTTTCTCCGAGGCATTGCTACTTGACCTCGGAGAAAGGCGGTGGTGTTCATGGCGATTCCCTCAATGACTGACGTACTTCCCTTGACCCTGAGCTCCACGCAACCCGAGGATCTTGAATGGAAGCTGCCTTTCCACCAGCCGTCGCTAAAATGGAGACTCCAAGCCCACTGGCAGCGCTGCCTCCCGAGGACGAGCTTGATGAGGACGATGATGAGATAGGGAATGTACAGGAGAATACACGGTGTCTCTAATACACAAGAGAGGAAGGCCTGCCACTCAATAAATGAGAAAGGCATTGAACAATATATTGTTTTGTGGTCTTCGGTATGACGTTTTTTTGTCATCCGAGTCAGTAACATTGTTTTGCGGTGGCTCCGCTGTACAGTGCCCGTTGTGTGTGGTCGTGCAGTGCCTGCGAAGTGTTTTATGATAGCGCGTGGCTCAGCAGTGTAGCGTTTGGCAGTGCGAGGGCAGCATGGGTTCGGTGTTTCCTTTGTGCAGTCTCTGGGCAGTGTCTTTAAAAAGTAATGCCTGTACAGGGTCATGCAATGTCTGTCTGTCCAGAGTATGTGAAGCGTCTGTGCAGTACGCACACAGTGCGCGCGCAGTGTCCACGCAGCGCATTTGCAGTGACTGCCAGTTTCCATGCTGTGTTTTTCATGCTGTGAAACTCTCGGTTAACGGAAAACCCCTGGCAGGACTTCCGTCCTTCCTCCTTCACGCTTCAGTGTTTTGTTTTTTTTTAGAGCATTCTGCGAATCATCATGTTTTTGAGCGATCTGTCAAAGTCTCATTTTGTCTGTTAAGTGATAACATATTGTCCGAGCGACAGCTAGGACAAGAACCAAAACGTTTCTTTCATAGCAAACCGAAACCAACAAACCGACCCCCTCCCTGGAGGGGTGAAAAACAAACTTGGGGAGAGAGGGGGGGTGGGGGAGGGCTGGACCACGCCTGCAAAGAAGGGGCCACCGTGCCCTTTTTAGGTCTCGGCTTTAGAAGTGTGCTGCAGTCAGGCTGAAGGAGAGAGGGACTTCCCTCGGGGCACGTAGGCCTGCGGGGGCAGCAGCAACGGTAACGGCGGCAGCGGTGACAGGTTCCGACCCGACCGCCACCGGCGACCCCCTCCTCCCCACTTTTTTTTAAGCTTAAGCTTTTTCCTCCGCTCCACACCGCCCGATGCCGCCGGCCACCCCCAGTAGGGGCAACAGCTCAGCGCCGCCCAGCATGGGGAGCGCGGTGACTCCGAGCCCTTTTGAACCTGTGCTGTGTCCGCACTACTCACGAGAGGTCCTCACATCCTGGCCGCTAACCCCCGAACACGGGACTGTTATTCTGCTTCTAAGGACGTTCTTGGGAGTAGAACTGCACAGTGTAAATGGCATTTGTCCCTACATACAGCATACATGCCAACATTTCAGAAGAGCAAGGTGGGAGATTTTAAAAAAAATCGGGAGAATGGGGCCTTGAATCGGGTTACTGTCATGTATGGGCTTTGGAAGTGTGCTGCTGCAGGACTGGACATTTGAAACGCAAATGCGCTTTTTTTTCTTACCTTTCAGAAGCATAGAGCGCAATGGCAGGCAGAGAGAGGGTGATGCAAGTGTTGTGCACTGGCCTGGAAAGTTGCTGGCAGTGCATACACCAACCCCCTTCCCCCCCACCCCCACCGTGTGTGGCACCCCGGACACACACAGAGCCACCCCCGAGTACTTCAAGTCTTTAAAAGACCATTCGCTTGTTAATGGGGCTTTGTTGGTTTTTCACCCCTTCTAGAGCCCCTGCATCGCCACTGACTATTGCTGGAAGAATTAGCACATTACACAATACCATGCCCTGGCTGCTGAAACCCCGAAATCGGTAGTCTCCCGCTCCAGTGTGGGTGGCTCTGTGTGTGTGTGTGTGTGGGTGGCTTTGTGTGTGTGGTTCTGTGTGTGGGTGCAAATGCAATAAGTCTCGCATCTAAGAGAGATTAAGCTATTGACATTGTAAATAACAATGCCGTTTCTTTAAATGTTTTAAAAACAAAAATAATGTCATGAGCAATGCCAATAGCTCTAACTTTAACAATGCCGAGACCATTGCATTGTAAATGTTTGTTAGATTTCGTGTTGAACTGCTTAGTAGTCTTCATTGAAGTATGTGGCTCTATGAACAATCCAATGCTAGAGAAGGTAATTCTGGAGATCTGAGCCATTGTTGCCTCTGGGGTGGATAAAATGTAGGTTTCTCCACCTCGTTGCAGTTTCAAACAATGGAATGGGTAGGCGACATAAGTTATTTTAATAAATGTTTTAATATTAATGTGTAGAAAGACTATCGGACACTTATATTTACAAAAGTGAATTTATGATATCAAGAACTGCATTAACATGTAACTTTCCTCGACTATCCCTACTTACGAAAGGCAAAATGTGCAAGGTCTCTCCTTACCAACTCTTACATGTTGTAACAGGTTAAAGAGAAGCTGTGACGGGGTCCTGGCATGCTCAAGCTGAAGTAATATACCCTGCCCTCATTTCACAGCCTCGAATGCCCAGCTTCTGTAGAGTGATTTGGATGGATTAGAGGCACTTTTAAGTGGAGTCAGCCTTAGTCTGTGGGCCATTTGGTGCAAAGCCTTTTGCCTTATACTAGGTAGTAGATTAAGAATCCTGCTGGAGACTTTAAAGAAGGGGGTGACTACATTACTGAAGAAATTGTGAATTGTAACTGGGGGCATATTTCTGAGAGCTTGGCGTCATGCATGCACCACGCAATGTGGTACATGCGTGACGTAAACCTCAAAGTCATATTTTTTGAAGCTGCGTAAAGCCACTTTGCGTGGCTTAGAATGGCTTCAAAAATATGGAGTAATGCAACACAGTGCAAATCACTCATCGGTGTTCCCATACAACTCCCATGGTTTTTGAAGCATTCCCAGATTTACCAAACCCAGTAAACCGGAAAATGCACCAAAATTATATACCTCCCCAGGAGAGGCTTAACGAGGAGAAATATTTTTATTTCTCCTCATTTTTTACTCTCTCTATGTGTGCTGCATTCCGCAGCACACATAAAAAGAGAAAAAAGCCTCTCAGGATTTTTTTTTGTTGCACGAAGTCGCCCTTTCCTGCACACAACTCCGGCACCCTTGCACCATGGTAAAAGGGCGCATGTGTTGGCGCGAGGCAGCCTTGTGCATCAGCACAGGGGGAAAGGACAGGACTATGCTGTATGCCTTAAATACGGTGCAGTCCTGCCCTTTCCCTGTGATCCAGGGCAGCACAGCAAGGTTACCCTGTGCCACAGTTTTCATCAATATGACCCTAATTTTCTATGGCCAAGATTTGCATAGATCTGTCTTGCTCATCATCCCGTCGTTTTGAGGCATTTACTTTGTACTGGTTAATACAGTGCTTAATTTGAGCTGGGCTTTCCGGTGCTCGGCACCGGCACCTTATTGTCAACACCATACTTAGAACAGTCCACCACATGATGGCGCTGCTCATCTAATTTAGAGATGAGCAGAACAACAGTAGTTTAGGACTAAAATATACATTAAAATTGCTAATACCTGCATTCCTTTATCGTTGGGACCTGGAATCATCTGAACTGTTGCATTTACATGCAAGAGAGATGGTTAGTAGTAGTTTTGGGAGCGATGACAAGGGCGATGGGTGGTGCAAGCTGCAGTGGCCTCCTGGTCAGAGCCCTGGCACTTAATATTTTACAAATTAAGCACTGGGTTAATGAGAGCAGCAGTGTGATCACCAGTGCACCACATCTTTGTGCCTGGTTCCAGGTATCTGTGCCGGTCTCTGCTTGAATCATATGGCGAGGAATGATGTTAATATTTGAGACAAAGGAGCAATATGAATTTCATCCAGATGGATAGGAGTTAGTGAGAGTGGCGTGCATGTTGGAAAACATTTGAGAGCATAGAACGAGCACCACAGTGCCCAAGTATTAAGAGGAAAACAATGAGCCCTTCTTCATTGAAACTGTGACACGCTTAAACTAGGAAAGCCATTAGTATAGTTATGATTGCTTCCTTTTCAGTGGAACACATATAGTGTCAGGGATGGGGTCCATCGTTGAACCTTCACCACAATTTTCAAATTCTTCTTTTGAGGGAAATTGTGTTAAATATGTCTACATAAATCATGACACACAAGTAATGGTGAACATCTTAAACAATGTATCGTTTGAGCCACATCTGAGTAACTGGTTGGTCTCCATTGAGGCCTCTGCTCCAGAACCCCTCCATGGGCAACCCTGGCTGCAGTGGAAGAAACATTACAATCTGCAGTAGGACGCCATGATGTATCAATTAATTTTCAAATCAATTGTTTCATATTGAACCTACCGGGGACTTTTTGAGGAACATTGCATGTCAAGATAAATGGCACTAGAAGCAACTTGTGCCCTGTCAGTAACAAACCTATATGTTGACCAAATTGAAAAAAAACACATATCCTGGCAAACCATAATCCTTACCACTACAAGATTCGAACACGGACCAGATGGAAGCAGATATTTTATCATCTAGCACAGGTCCAAAAAGAAATGAGTGTTTACTGGGGCTGAGCCTTCAGGACAGATTCTTTCAGGTTTACCCATCAACACCAGGAAGCACAATAGATGTTCTTGGGCTTGCTTATTTTTTGCAGTGAAAGAACACTGAGCATAGGAGTATATGCCAAATCAATTCATCTAAATTTCCTTCTGAGATACTCAAGCTTTCATCCTCACTATTTGCAGGATAACTTGCTGTATGGGCATTATTTGTAAGTATGCACCAACATCGGTTACTTCCAAGTATGGAAATGCACCATCGACAATAGGAGACACTTCCAAACTATGAATCAAAAGGATTACACGTTTCAGCATATAATCTGTTTCAAAACAAGATCAAGTAGATTATTTTCAAACACTGGAAAAGTTTTAAGTTAGACAAGCTGTGGCAAAACCAATAGGTCTCACCGCGGGAGAGCTATTGGCTTTGTCAGTTTCATTTAGCCATGTTGCACAGCATAAAGGTATTTTTAACAAAGCAATATCAAGTGGCCAACAATGACCGGGGGGCGGTGGTCCATGAGTATAATATTATTCTGATGGATACTTCTGCCTGTGGCTTCCTCACCTTTTGAATACCCCCTGCGTCAGCATTCCACGGAAAAATTATTTCCTAGATCTCCCACGTCGACGAGGACGTCACAATGGACCGGCTCCGCTCGCGGCACCGTTTGACGTCATCGGAGCCACAAAAGGACCTCGTCGGCGTGCTGACGTCTGTTCCCTTTTTTCCGCGCCATCGACACTCAACTATTTTTTCAGGGCTCTCCATTTTCATCGTGGAATACTTTGTATCTCATAGTTTGTCAGAATTGCTACTTCTAGGAAGACCGGATTCAACCCTTGCAGAGAGTGTGGCGGACACATGTCTATCACGGATCCGCATGAGTACACTTAGATACCAACTGGCGTGTCGTAGGTCAGATGATAGGGCACTAGAGGCGGCCACAGAGTGGGAGATGTTGGTGCAGGCCCTGCGCAACAGCGAGATTGAGGAGGAAGAGGAGCCCTCTGATACTGATGCTGATCCCCGGAACGTCCCAACCACACATACACAGTAGATAGTCATTTACTTCTGATACGTACCCAAGAATACATATTAAGGCCGAGTCCAGTCGTTGGCGAGGGCACTACAGGGTGGAGAGGGAGGGGGATAGGGACTGGGGAGGGGGAGTGACTGGGTGGGAGGGAAGGGGGAGAAAACTTAAAAGCGGAACGCAGACATCCTATAATGATATAAACAAATGTACAGGGTGAAATATGGTTAAGTATAATGACCTACATGTTATCGCTGCCCGGCCTCTGGGATGTGGGCTCACAAGCTGTGTACGGAAGCCTCATGGCCAAGAATGGAAAAGGCACTGGCATTTGCGGTGCAGGGTCATTATGTATGTAAGCTGCTTATCCTTTTGTTCTGCAATAAAAACGGTTTTCAAAAAAAAAAAATCACGGATCCGCATGATGACTGACTGTGGTGTTTATCCTCGGACCACGACGTCGAGGAATGCAGGAGCTGCAGGAAAATGAGATCCTAAGGCTATCAAAGAACGTGAAGCCAAATTGTTTATGGCGAAAGCCAAGAAGGAAAAGAGAGGGAGGAAGAGGGCGAAGTCTTCTTCTTCTCACACTTCAAGGTCAAAGAAGCACAAAAAATCCAAGTGGAGACATACCTCTCGACATCGTTCTTCGAAGGCCAGGGTCTCGAGGTCAAGACTGAGGTCGCCGACTCCAGCTGAGCGACCTCGGAGAAGGAACTTCATCTCTCCAACTCCTTCTCCTCAAGCAACGCCAGTACCATTGCCGGCTGCGGCGTCGCAGATTTCAGAGGCTTCTTCACTTCATGAAGAATCACTGGCTCCAGCGACGTCACCGGCGCCGGGAGGGTCCTCTCCAGGCCATATGGCTTCACCTGTGCGGGCGCCGTCCCCTGCTCCGCAGGCTCCAGTGCGACCTCAGGTGACTCCCCTACAGAAGGTTTGGATCCATATCCTCCTTTTCCTGCTCCTGGGGCTAACTCTTCGCATTTTCTCAATGCGATGTTTGGTTTATTTACAAGAGCCTCGACTCCATCCGGTGCGCCTTCAGGCCCCATGGGTCCTCTGGCATTCAACCTGGGTGTGCCTCAGTTCTATCCCCAGGCACCTTTTATGCCGTCGACTCGGGCTTGGCATTTTCTGGCGCCGAGACCGTCTACTCCGGCTCCCCGGACTCCTTCAGCTGCTGAGTCTGCTCCACCTCGGATTCGATGGACGTCGAGGTTCGATGTCGAGGCTCCTCCATCGACGCCGCTGGTGTCTTCTCCGGCGCCGCGTGTGGCTCCACCGACGCCGTTGCCTAAGCAACGCTCTAGGAGAGAGGCTCAGAGATTGCTTGAAGAGAAGGAGTATTTGTAAGAACAGGAGGAAGGAGAAATTGTGGACTCTGTGGATGAGTTTGAAGGCCTTCAGGAAGCTAGTGGCCTAGATACTTCCCCTGAGTATGACTTACCATCTGCAAGTGGTTGTGTTGTGCAGGACGTTGCACCTTATCATGTTGTAATTAAGAAGGCAGCTGATTTATTGGGCCTTAAACTTCCTTCTGCTGAGATGAAGTCCAACATACTGACGGAAGTTTTGAATACTTCTTCTTCAACTTCTGAGCCCCTACTTCCATTCACAGAGGCTTTAACAGATCCAATTCTAGAGGTGTGGCAGAAGCCTTTGTCTGCTCCGGCTGTATCTCGTTCTCTCTCGAGAAGATACAAGCCTGCCCCTGGTGATCCGGCTTTTTTGTCATCACATCCGACGCCGGAGAGTCTAGTTGTCCAAGCTTCTTGCTCAAAACAGTCTTCTGGTGCTTTTCCTACCATTTTGGGTGACAGGGACTCAAAAAAGATGGAGCAAGCTGCGAAGAAGGTGTTTTCTTCTGCAAGTATGGCTCTAAAGTCAACTAATGCGACTTGCCTTCTGGGACGATATATACATGCATTGATGAACTGTTGTTCAATTGGCTCCTAAGTTGCCTGAGGAGGATCGTGCCAACTTCTTGGAAGTCCTTTCAGATTCGCAGGCCGCAGCACGACAAGTGATTCAGTCTGGCATGGACACTGCTGACTCTGTGGCTCGTGTTATGGGGTCTTCTGTGGCTAGGAGACAAGCATGGCTCAAGTCTTCAGGGTTTTCGGCTGATGTACAGGCGACCTTGTTGGATTTGCCCTTTGATGGGTCAAGGCTCTTTGGTTCTAAGGCGGACTCAGCCTTGGAACGTATCAAAGACAGTAGAGCTACCGCAAGATCTTTAGGCCTCCAGGTGCAATCTAGAGGTTATTGGTACAAGAGATATCGGGGCTTTGGGAGATCTGCTTCCTTTCATGGCCGCCATCAATTTCAGCAGAGCCATCAACAGCAAAATCCCTTGTACAAATCATACAGAGGGAAGAATAAGAGAGGCCTCAGGGGTGCAAATCGTCAACAGGCCTCTTCCTCTACCTCCCCTCCCGTCACCGTTGGTACATCAGGAAAGCAGTTCTAGATTCCCCATCTTAGAACATGTTGGTCCAGTTGGAGGTTGGGTGTCCCACTTCCTACAAGATTGGAGACTGATCACATCAGATCGTTGGGTCTTGAATCTTGTAGAGAATGGGTACGCCCTCCCATTTTTGGAGTTTCCTCCTCCTTACCCTCCTCGCCAGAGTGGTTGTTCAGATGACCACTTGCTACTTTTGCAGCAGGCGGTTCTTACATTACTCCAAAAAGGTGCGATAGAGGTGGTACCGGAGCAGGAAAGGGGTCAGGGTTGTTACTCCCGATATTTCCTGTTTCCCAAAAAGGATGGTCGCTTGAGACCAATCTTGGTCCTCAGGATTTTGAACCTTTACCTCAGGCAGGAAAAGTTTAAAATGTTGACCTTGGCTCAGGTTCTCCTTGCGCTGCAACAGGAAGGCTGGATGGTGTCCATCGATCTGCAGGATGCGTATTTTCATCTTCCCATCCTGAAGTCGCATCGGAAGTATCTCCGGTTCACGGTGGGATCGCAACATTTCCAGTTTGCGGTTCTCCCGTTCGGTCTCACTTCCGCGCCTCGAGTCTTTACAAAGGTGATGGCGGTGGTAGCGGCTCATCTCAGAAGGTATGGGGTTCCTGTTTTCCCCTACCTGGACGACTGGCTGTTGAACGCGGAGTCTCCAGAGTTGGTTTCGCGCCACTTGCAAGTGACAACTCATCTGTTGTTCAAATTGGGTTTTTCGGTAAATGTACCCAAATCTCACCTGGTGCCTTCTCAGCACAGCCTGTTCATCGAGGCAATACTGGACACTTCTGTGTGCCGAGCATATCCACCTCCGCAGAGGATTCTCGACATACAGGAAATGATTCCTTTATTTCACGATGGAGCGGTTGTTCCAGTCCTGAAGGTTCTTTGCCTGCTTGGTCTGTTCACTTCCTGCATTCTGTTGGTCAACCATGCCCGCTGGCACATGAGGGCACTCCAGTGGTGCCTCCGCAGGCAGTGGTATCAGCACAACGGAGATCTCGGGGAGAACATCAGAATCTCCAGAGAAGCTGCAGCGGAGCTGTCTTGGTGGAGTGTGCAGGGCAACCTGTCTCAAGGAAAGCCCTTTCAGCCTCCTCCGCCGGTGGCCACAGTGATCATGGATGCCTCCACTCTAGGGCGGGGTGCACATCTGGGGGATCTGGAGGTCAAAGGCCTTTGGTCTCCAGAGGAAAGGTTGCTTCACATCAACCTTCTGGAATTGCAGGCGATACGTTTGGCACTAAAGGCTTTTCTCCCTTCCCTTCGCGGTCAGTCGGTTCAGGTCCTGCCGGACAGCACTACCGCGATGTGGTACATCAACAAACAGGGTGGTGTAGGGTCGTATTGCCTCTGTCGAGAGGCTCTGCCGCTCTGGTCCTGGGCTCAGGGCCAACGGATTTGTGTGTTTGCAAATCATCTGGCAGGTGTGTTGAATGTTCGTGCAGACAGTCTCAGTCGTCGTTACTCGGCCGATCACGAGTGGCGGCTTCATCCGGAGGTGGTGCATCGCATCTTTCAGATGTGGGGATCTCCTCGGTTAGACCTGTTTGCCTCTCACGAGAACGCGCACTGCCCGTTATTCTGCAGTATCTGATGCAGGGAGCTTTGGGGGATGCGTTTCAGATAGATTGGAGCTCACAACTCCATTACGCGTTTCCTCCCATACCCTTGATTCCTCGGGTTCTGAGGAAGATTCGCCAAGACCGGGCCCAAGTTATATTGATCGCCCCGGATTGGCCAAGAAGGGTGTGGTACACAGACCTACTTCACCTCTCGTCGCACCCTCTGCTCCGTCTCCCTCTCAGGGCAGACCTCCTCTTGTAGTCGCAGGGGCAGGTTCTACACCCCTACCTCCAGAGCCTGCGCCTTCATGCCTGGAGATTGAACGCGGCAACCTGAGTTCTTTCTCTCTCCCGCCGGATATAGTGGATTTTATTTTATCATCCATCCGCACACTCCACTAAGTCTGTTTACTCTTCCAGATGGTTCAGATTTGTTAAGTGGTGCGGAGAGAGAGACATTGATCCTTAGAAGGCCCGCTTGTCTAATATTTTGGAGTTTTCTCTTTCTTTAGCACAGCAAGGTTGTGCTGTAGCCACTGTTAAGGGCTATTTGTCGGCCTTTTTATGTTTGCCGGACCAGCTGTCTTTATTTAAGTCCCCCATTGTCATGAGGTTCATTAAGGGTCTTACAAATAAGTTTCCTCCCACACCTTTCATTATGCCTTAGTGGGATTTGAATCTAGTACTCACTTTTTTAATGGGTTCTCCGTTTGAGCCTCTTCACTCTTGCCCGTTGAAGCTTCTTTCTTTTAAAACGGTTTTCTTGATTGCCATTAACTCGGCTAGGAGGGTAAGTGAGCTTCAAGCTCTTAGTTCGAAACCTCCTTTCCTGACCATTCATGCGAATAAGTTGGTTTTGAGGACCAGGGCTGCTTTCCTTCCCAAGGTGGTTATCCCTTTTCATATGGGACAATCCATCACTTTACCCACCTTTTATCCTCCCCCTTACCCTTCCAAGGAGGAAGAGAGACTGCATCGGTTGGACCCTAAGAGGGCTGTCAGCTTTTATTTGGATCGGACTAGAGATCTGAGGCTGGACGATCAGCTCTTCGTGGGCTATGTTGGGAAAATGAAATGAAAGGCAAGGCAGTGCACAAGAGGATGCTTTCCAGGTGGATTATCTCGTGCATCAAGATTTGCTACGCCCTGGCCCAAGAAGGAACCGCCTGAAGGTATCAGAACTCATTCCACCAGAGCTAAGTCTACTTCTTCTGCTTTGGCTAGAGGTGTTCCTGTTCTTGATATCTGTAAAGCAGCAACTTGGGCCTCCCTCCACACCTTTGCAAAGCATTACTGCTTGGACTCTGAGGTTAGGAGGGATGGCCATTTTGCTCGCTCTGTTTTGCAGTACTTTTTTGGTCTAGTCAGGTGGACACGCTCCTCCGGGAGAGGTATGGCTTTGGGAATCTATCCACAGGCAGAAGTATCCATCAGAAGAACAAGTTACTTACCATCGGTAACGCTTTTTCTGGTGGATACAATATCTACCTATGGATTCCTCACGCTCCCACCCGCCTCCCCGTTGTCCACCTGTTTCTACCAAAAAATATTTTATTTTAATGTCTTAATCATGTTTATATTTTAATAATGAGAAATGCTCATTCTGTTTCTATTTCTCTATATTTTTATGGATTATGCTTTTGTGAATTTATATACATGTATATTTTGGTATGCTATGTTTGCATTTGAAAATGTGTCGGTTCGCCCGTTTGCCTCGGTGGCACGGAAAAAATGGGTGGAACTGACGTCAGCACGCCGACGAGATCCTTTTGTGGCTCCGATGACGTCATACGGTGCCGCAAGCGGAGCCGGTCCATTATGACATCCTCGTCGACGTGGGAGAGCTAGAAAAGAATTTTCCCACGGAATGCTGGCGCAGGGGGTATTCAAAAGGTGAGGAATCCACCAGAAAAAGCGTTACCGAAGGTAAGTAACTTGTTCTTCTCTGCCTTCAATAAACAAAAAAGTTTAACCATCGTACGTCTAAGCTGAAGTTCGCAGTTTTAGCCCATCATGAAGACAGCACCAAAACTGCCATACAGAGCAGGAAGCACAGTGCCATGTGCATCTTTGGAGCATCTTGACACATATTGGTGTGACTTTTTGGTGCTTTTTTTCTGGGGGGGCAGGAGGGGCAAGCTACAAAGAGGGAGAGGGTAACAGAGATGGAGTAAGCAACAATGGGAAACGGTCATAGACAAGCAAAAACTTAGTTTCAGGAAGAAAAACTGTGGACAGCAGTGTAAAGCCACTGGGCAAGGGAAGCAGTGTTTGAGCCATTCTCCAGGGTAGGGATAAACACACAAAGAGGAGGTAAAGCTGGCTGACCAAAGAGAAGAAGGGAAATGAGAGTGACGATGAAGCCAAACAATGATAAGCAATGGGCACGTTTTAAGTCCCTCAAGTAAACAAAATTACTCGCAATTGACAGGTCATGCGCTGTCACGAGACCTAAAGTATAGGGTGTGGCGGTAAGGTTGAGGGAGGGGTCAATCTGTCAAAGATCCAAAGGTGCCCAACAAACATACAGAAGGGCACAAAACAACTAACAGTGCCCTCAAGACACATTCTGTCTGATGGGAAAAGCCTTCCTTTACCTTGCAGCCTTTACCAAACATGACCTTTACCAAACAGATAAGTATTTGTACCTTTCCCACGCAGTACTTTACCACTCAGGGAAGTATTTTTGTTTAAATATGTTTTTTATGTTATTTTAACAAAAAGTTAATTTAGGGTTAGTGATGGGTAGAGGTAAAGGGGAGTAAGTGTGACTTTAGGTTTGAGGGGTGGGCAGAGGAACAGGGAGATGAGGGTGACTTGAGGGTTGAGGGATGAGAGAAGGTAAAGGCATGTGAGGGTGGGTTGCAGGGTGGGTAAAAGTAAAGTGAAGTGAGGATGTATTGAGGGCTCGGGTGGGTAGAGGTAAACGGAGGTGAGGGTGACCAATGTTTAGGGGTGGGTAGAGATAAAGGGCGATTCGATTGACGAGGGTTCAGGAGTGGACAGGTAAAAGGATGTGAGGGTGACTTGATTGGATAGTATGATATTGTATGGTCTGTCATTTTATGGTATGGGCTGTTATAGTATGTTATGGTATGGCTTGTCATCGCATGACTTGGTATAATATGGTATGATGTGGTATGGACTGTCATTGTGAAGTATAGTATCGTAATGTATGGTAGTGTTTGTTATTGTGAATTATGGTGTGGTATGGTAAGTCATGGCCTTTTATTATATAGTATATAATATGAGTATGGAATGGCGTCTTATTGAGTCATACAACCTATAAACTGTTAACAGCATACGTACACGCGCATTTAGGCAAGTGCCTAAATTATACCAGTTGGTATAATTATAAAACATGTAACTTACGTTGAACATTTCCAAAGTGGGAAATAAGGTGGCATTACATGGAATGCAATCAAAACGAGGACAAATCATAAACAAATGCACCTTTAGTGAATACTGCAACATGAAACTTTATTAAAATGTAACACATTGTGTTGTTGTGTTGTTATATGGCTCGAACGAGACAGGCCATAGAAAAGCACCTTACTAGAAAGTGAAGCTTTGAAAAATCTGGAAAGCAAACAACAAGCAATTGGAGTGGAGGTGCCAAGACAAAAAAGCGAAAACGAAAGGACATAAAAGCATCAAAAATATTAAATAGAGCAGCATAGGAGTGTGTAAGAGGAACAGACAACAATACACCACATGCCATAAACGCACTCACCAATGAAAAGGAAGAAACTAAAAGTGACAATGAAGTCAACCAATGCCAAGTAATGGGCAGGCTAAAAGCCCCCTTTTAGAGTTTTTTTTTATTTTAAGAAAAAATAGATTGTGGCAAGCAACTGCGTATGCATGGTGTCTCAGGCGAGACCTTTAAAAAAGTGCTGCAGTCCAAGTGCAAGCAGCGCTGAAGAACACTAATAAAGAAATCAATCCGTACCTGGTTCATACTCCAGGGAAAAAAAGTCGAAATAAGGCAGGCATGCGCATACGCGATCACCAATGAAAAGGAAGAGAATAAGAGTGACAATAAAGCTAACCAATAGTAAGTAATAGGTGGGCTAATAACCCTTTATTAGAGTTTACTTATTTTTAAAAGAAAAAATAGATTGTTGCAAGCGACAGCGCATTCACGCTGTCTCAGGCAAGACCTAATAACATCAACGTGCACCAACACCTTTCTGCCTTCAGCAAGGGATCTATTGTGAGTGATTATTTTGTACACTCAGAGCAGAAATAAAAACAAGCACTGGCAAAGCCAATAGGCCTTGCCTACATGAGATCTATTGACTTTGCCAATGTCTTCTAGCAATGTTGTACACCAGCGTGAATACTGTGGGGCATGGTTAGCCATTAGTGTCGTAGAGGAAAAAGGCATGGAGTGAAGTTTCGTAAAGTGGAGTGGCGTAGAGTGTCATGGAGGGGAGTGTTGTAGACTGGAGTGGCATTGAGGGGAGTAGCATAAAGTAATGCAGAGTGGAGTGTGGTGGTTTAGAGTAGAGTGGCGTACAGTGTTGTGCAGTGCTTAATTTTTGCCGTGGGTTTCTGGTGCTCGGCACCAGCCATTATGAGAGTGTGCCACATGGTGGCGCCGTTTGTCTAATTTCGGAACAAGCACAACAAAAGTAATTTATTAATTCAATATGCCTTAACAATGGCTAATGTCTGCCTTCCAAGCCATTCACATAGCTTTGGGGACCTTGAATATTCTAAATTGTCTCACTAGGAGGAGTGTGATGCTTTGTAGTTGTGTTTACTGGCATTGGCAATGCTGGCAGAGGAAATGGGTTGTGTAAGCTGCAGTTTTTCACAAATTTCACAAATTCAGCAATGGTGTTGTGGAGTAGACTGTTGTAGACTGGATTGGTATAGAGTGGAGTAGAGTGGCATAGAGTGCAGTCTCGTAGAGTGGCGTAAAGTGGAGTAGAGTGGTACAGGGTGCAGTGGTGTGCGTGACGTGAAGCAGAGCAGGTGTCTCCAACCAGTTGATGGCGAGCTACCAGTAGCTCACAGAAACCTTCACAGCAGCTCCCACCCTTGAGCTCCCTTTTAAATAAGAACTGAAAGTTAAGGAAAGGCTATGTTTACTTTACATTATTAACAGGCTGCAGATAGCAGAACCTGATAAAGAGCCCTGATCCACTCAGATTTATGACTCAAGTGGTTCAAAGAGCTAAAAAACGGAAGCACCAAGATATTTAACTCTTAAATAAAAGTCATTCTCAACTTAGTATTGGAGCGAAGGAACAAAATGATGTTTCAGAATTCTTTTAAATGAGAGAAAATTAAAATGAAGAGTTAACTTAATGATTAAGTTTAAGTAGAGTTTTGTAGAGTGGAGTGGCGCAGAGTGGCATAGAGAGGAGTAGTGTCATACAGTGTAGTGGCGTAGGGTGTCAGAGTGGCGTAGAGTACAGTGGCAGAGTGAAGTGGTGTAGAGTGGGGTGTCATGTCGTAGAGTGCCACAGAGTAGATTAGCGTAGAGTGGAGTGTCAGAATGGAGTAGTGTAGAGTGAAGTAAAGTGGCATTGAGTAGAGTGGTGTTAAGTGGAGTGGCGTAGAGTGAAGTTAATTGACATTACGTGGAGTGGAGTGTTGTAGAGTGGAGTAGCATGGCATAGTGTGCTGTCTGGTAGGCTTTGGCCTAAAAAGGACCCTCAAGCAAACTGCCATATATATATATAGGTCTTCCTCCTCTATCCATGCAGGCAGTATGAAGCATGCAATAAATTGAAACCCACAAAGTCAGTGGCTATGATCAGTGAAGACCCCTTGCTACAGTGTACTCACTATAGTTTGTAATAGCACCAGTATTGCATGCATTGAGATGCCTTTGTAATTTCATTTTTATATTGGGATGATGCACATGAAGAAAAACACATGCTTCCTAGAACATGAAACCGTGATTCGTGTATCAGGATTTAAAACCAAGCTAATCGCCTGTTTGGCAAGGGACACATAGCTATTAATCTGACGTGGGGTGTACTTGAGAGATGTGATGAGTTTCCCTACAGGTCTTCCATATGTATGCAGAAAAAATGTACTTGCTTTTGTTAGGAGTCCTAGCATTGCATGCGTCAACTATGTTAAACAATTAGCAGCCACTTCTTTTTTCGATTTACACTCCGCAGTAGTCGTAACATATACACACTTGGACCATGGATATCATCCCTTGATACTTTGTGGTGTTTTGAAATGCTTCTATGCAAGGGAGCCAAGAAAGGCGCAGATTGCGTTTGGCAGCCCGTTAGGTCCTGCTGCCCCCTCTGTCCTTAGTCTTGAGATTATCAACCTTAGTTCGTTTTTGCTGGTTAAAACGTCTGATTCTGTTAACCCGTTCTCCATGTATTCCTGCTTGAATTCCCCTTTTTTGGTTTTATAGTCTCTTTTTAATTTCTCTACCCCAGTGTTGTTGTTGTGACCCGCCTCCTTTTTGCTATATAGCAATTGTACGTGTCTTGACCATATATCTGCTCCAACCCCGGCTTCCTGCTGGAGTTTAGACCCTTGATTGAGATCGTTTATGATGCCCCAAAAATCCCGATTGTTCGGATTTTTTCCCGAGATTAGCAATTTATGCCAGATGGATTCTTTGTATGCATACTTTGCCACACTCAGTGCCTTTCTATATATACTCCTTGCTTTCCGCAATTTAGAAGTATTTATCGTTAGTCCTGCTTTTTTTGATATGCCAGGGCCCGGACCTCTTTGGCCACTTTTCTTTTTTTTGTTCTGAGATCCATATTGAACCACGGCTCCTTTTTGTTGTAGAGATTTCTGTGGTACCCTGAACTAGCTGGGAACTTATGTTGCAAAACCTGAATCATTTGTTCCCAGTTGGATACTCTGTCCTCCTCCTTTTGGGGTCCAATGTCAGCCAACTGTGCTTTAACTGTGTCCATGATTTTGCCCAGACCCTCCCCACGCCATTTTAGTTTATGCAGGTTAAACTTTGATGCGTGTTGCAATAAAGAGGTCATTGTTGGGGCCATACTTGGTGCAGAATTCAAACTTATAATTTGGGGGAGATGGTCGCTTTCCGCTCGGTGTTCTATACCAAACGCTTTAATATTGGGAATTAACTCATCACTTGTTATGGTGTAATCAATTATTGATTGAGCCCTGCCACATAGATATGTGGCGGCAGCCGGCGTGTCTTCCTTAAAATTCCCATTTAGAATTGACAAACCGTGATCTTTAAGGCTTGATGTTAACTGTTTTCCTCCATTGTCTGCTTTTATCTTCACCCTCGCCTTGTTTTGGTCAATGAGGACGGTGTTGAAATCACCTGAAATGACCAATGGATATAGTGAGTAAGTCCTTTGCAGGAACTTGATAAGTGATATCAAGGTCACGTGTTTTTCTTTCTGTGACTGTTTGTCGGGGTGGATATAGACATTAAGAATTATCAATTTCCAAGGATCCATCCCCTGTGACTGGTTTCCAATTATTCTGATTACTTGGACCCACTTCAGCCCCACGTCTATCTCCTCGGATGCCCAGTTGAACTTAAGGGTTACGTATATTGAAAGACCGCCACGAGGGTGGCCATACGTGGCGACTCTTTCCGCGTATATTTGAAATTCTTGGAAGCCTGGTATTGGCGTTGATGCCATTTTCCAGGACTCCTGAAACAATATTATATCCTGTCGTTGAGAAAAGGTTTGGGTTTCATGGTCATAGGCCATTTCTCGAAAGCCATGGACATTCCATGAACAGATTAAGACTGTGGGCTTCTTTATTGCTTTCTGGCGATACCACGGCAGTCGTGGAGTCTCCGTGGACTTCGAAACGGGGTTAGGTAGCTTTGTTACTCAGGACAGCGGGGATCCAGGACCAATCCAATCTGTCTTTGTGCTGACGATCAATTACTTGTACCTGATGGGTTGTACTAGAAGACTCTGGCGTAAAGGCCCTTGCGCCTCGTAGACAAGTTGATGTTTGTCCTTTGCTCTCTTTCTCCTTAGCTTGATCCCTTCTGCTAGATTGTAATGGATATGGGTATCTCGGGCGCTTGTGGCGCGTTATGGAAATTCCCCATGTTTCGAACTGAGGTCTTGCAAGGTATATCATGTCTGCGAGGTCCTTTAAGGCCCAGGTTGTCACTGTTTCTTCTATATCCGTTTTATTAACCTAGCAATACAACACACACTACAATCAGAAATCGGTTAGTAGAAATAAGTCAAAGATCAAGCTCTGATCAATTTTCAAGATTCCCTTTATACCATAGAAAGTTGGACTTTATCTAATGCAGTTGTTAGATGATTGATCCAATACCACTGTGTCTACAGAAGAGTTTGAGGAAACACCCCATGGGAGTGACATTACAGACTGCGGATAACATTGCTAACTGTATCCCGGGCTTCTCAACATCAGTGCTCACTCCACAGGCATCCGAGGCCCATTGGTTCGAAAGGATATCTTACTCAGCTCTTGACTCAGTTGTGATCCTAAATATAGGGGCAAAAATAAGGCCTATCCTACCACTGTATCTTTGAAAAAGAGAAAGGAGGAGTGTTAACTTATGCGTATTGTTGTATCTCCTCCATGTAGGAGTGCACTTCCAACATGCAAGCAGCTAAAAACTTGTCAAAGAGATGCCTGAATTGAATTTATTTTTCATCCTGTGTTCATACACCACTGGACTTGGTAAGACCATTGTAAAGAAAAGGTTTACATCTTTGATTGCGAGACATAAGAATAAAATAAAGGTGCCTTCTTAATACAGACCAGATCCGAATAAATGATTTCATAAGTGAAACTGGTAATATCTGGACCCAAAGGATCCTGATCTTACTGGGTTTTCCTACACCGGGTAATGCTGTAGCACATACAGGATCCTCCCTTGGATAGGACGCTAAATCAAAACTCTGGGAGAAAAACTGTCTGTTCTACTACATGCATCCAAGCATGCTAGATTATTTCTCAGGGAAAGTGGCATGGTAAAACATTTCATCATAAGGATAGACAGGCTAAAATACAATATAACAATAGCTTAGTAAAAGATAGGTGCTGCAATCTATCCCTATAGTTCTGATACAAGTAAAGTGTTCATCCAAAATTAAATGTTAAGAGCAAAATCTAAGGGGCTAAAACGTAAAAGCAAACGCAATATGTGGTCCTTCATAATAGAGAAGCATTAGAAAACATAGTCAGATATCGAATACGATTGTGATCTTTACTGAAGAACATGCAAAACATACGCAGGTACAACCGCATTTGCAATGCAATAGGTCTCGCATTTACGAGAGTTAGAGCTATTGGCTTTGTAAATGACAAAAGGTCCTTTACTCATGTGTTTTGGTATGGAGTGGACATATAAAGAAACATTTGCAATGCAATTGGTTTCACACTTGTGAAAGTTAGAGCTCTTGGCGTTGAAAATGACTGTTTTTTACTTTTGTTTATTTGTATGCAGTAAGTGATGATATTTGCATAGCGTTATTGCCATTCGAATGACCTTCGGCACTGGAGAACCATAAAATGGGAAATAGGTTATGAGGGAGGGGAGACTAGAGTAATATGCTGTCTGGAAAAAAAGTAACAACATCCTGGAAACAGCAAACACTCGTAGGGAATGCAAGATTAAGTAAAGCATGTGAAATGTAAGCAGGAACAACATAGTTACCTTAAAGCTTTTACACTTATTATTCAGAATCCATTGAGTGTTTTTGCCTTAAAAGTTAAGAACATGACTACAGGGCAAGAAGTGACCTGTTTTAATGTCCATTGCTTATATCCTTAAAAACCGTAAGTAGTATGGTTTAAAAAAAAACACATCCCTGAACACAAAGCTGTGGTATACATTTTCTAAACTAAAAAATGGAGAACTGCTGATAAGGATCATATTAAACATTTTCCATTTTATGCATCAAACAGGTATTGCAGTACCTCCAGGAATGATGCACTTCTCCACCTGGGGAAAACAATGTTGTTCAAAGAAAGAGGAGAAAACAAAAGTAGTGCTTCACTGGCAAATTCTGTAAAGTGTGTGGTTGTGAATAAAACCAATCTGTCCATTTTGCAACCACTCTGCATAGTTTATTTCTTTTTTTTTGTTTCGTAATTTGAACTTTTTTTTTTACTCTCCTAAGGCTCATTTTTGGAATAGAAAAATGTCTGAAATGACGTTTGCAGCCAAAGTATTTCTTTCTTTTTTAGATCCATTTCACAGGGAAACAAATAAAGGAAAGGAGAGGAAAGAGAGGGTAAGAGCTGTTTGTTGAAGTCATGGCTTTTAGCACTTGAGGAGGAGTAAGACAGAGACAGAAAGAGAGGGGATAAGAGGAAGAGAGCGAAAGATAGTGGGGAGGGGCAGCGGCACAGCAGGAGAAGTGAACACTGTTGTTCAAAGAAAGAAGAGAAAACGAAAGTAGCCCTTCACTGGCAAACTTTGTAAAGTGGCGCTAGTGTGTTTGGTTGTGAATAAAACCAATCCGGCCACTTTTCATGTTTTGAACCTTTTTTTCTCTCTGTTTCGAGGCTGCACTTCTGCTTAGAAAAATTTCAGAAAAAGAAAGCATTTGCAACCAATGTTTTATTCTTTTTTGGATCCATTTCACAGGGACCAAATCAAGCAAAGAAAGAGAGGGTAAGAGCCATTTGTTGAAGTCATGGTTATCAGCAAGTGAGCCGAGGAGCAAACCTAATGCCGTCAGTTGCCCTCGTTGGAAAATGTTAGTGTGGCGAGCTGCCACTTTGGAACTGGAGAACTGGTGCTCACGTAAAGTGATCCAATACCTTCTGCTCGGGTTTGCGATACAACTGCAAAAGAAATAACAGGAAATCGGTGCCTCTGTTAGTGTGCTTAGACACCAAAGCGCTCCCAACTGCACGCCTAGTTGCAAAGTGAGATTCAACACCGCTTCATATTAGTGCACAGAGCAGTCACGCTGATTATAATATAAATGTCCTCATTGGAAGATGTTAGTGTGGCGAGCTGCCACTTTGGAAATGGAGAACTGGCGCTTACGTAAATCGCTCCAATACCTTCTGGTCGGGTTTGCGCTACAATTGCAAAACAAGCCATCGCTCAAAGAACAAGCATTTACAATGCAACGGTCTCGGCATTGTTAGAGTTAGAGCTATTGGCATTGCTCGTGACAATGCCGTTTCTTTAAATGTTTTAAAAACAAAAAGATAAACAAAAATAATGTCATGAGCAATGCCAATAGCTCTAACTTTACCAATGCCGAGACCATTGCATTGTAAATGCTTGTCTTTAAATCCCCCAGAATTTAAATGGTACTCTCAAATCTAGTGGTAAATTTTCACACGTCTAAATGTACGTTTCAAAATTGTTTCTTTGTGACTCAGACCAGTGGTTGTTACAAAAGGTAGAAATATGAGCAGCCTTTGCTGTGCCTTGCATCGATCTCCCTGTATGACAACGGTTTTATCATTATGCGGCTCCTATCCTCTGGTGAGGGCGTAGTGACGCCATTGTCAGGGGTCGTCTCCTCTGAATATGAACTTTCTAAGAGCGCACGCCCACTGTTCTCGATTTCAGTTCGCTTGGGTACGTTATAGCACGCTTGGGTAGGTTGTAACACGCACATGTTCAATACCGGTATTAATATTCATACCGCTTTATTTGTATAAATATGGGCGGCCTGGGACACAATTCTAAAAATCCAAGAACTGTTTTTTTTTCTGGATACAAAGCCATTGCTTTCAGTTGTCTGGGAAACCTGTCTCAGGCCACACAGGGATGCTTCCCGCCCCTATAAATTCTTGCAGATTACCTATCAATGAATCCCACTATACAAAGTAAAATATGAATTGGGGGATACCACCAAAACGCGAAATCGTAATTGTTACCCGACAGTTTGTGAGAAAATAATTATTGAGAGTGAAAAAAAGCATGAATTACTTTACGAAAACATTAAGTGGCAGAGTGAACAGTCCTCTGGACACATCTGTGAAAGTGATGCCTTCCGCACAGAGCGGGTCCCCAGCGCGGCCTCTGAGAATAGCGATAAAGGCATGCTACAGCCATTTGCATTTCTTTAGCGCTTATTTTCACATGCAAATTCGAACGTTTTCACAGGTTCTGGGCTGAATGAAGCCCCCCGGCAGCAACCTTACAGCTTAACCCGGGCATTATGTTTTAACGAAAGTGTTTGTTTAAGCAATTACAAACGCCGCCACATTGATATTCACCGTGTCCCTCCTCCAGCTTCAGAAAACACAAGCCAGCCCGCCGACCCTCCCCCCTCTGCTGTCCCTTCAGCACAGCGATATGACAACAACAACACATCCAACAATGGACATCCTACAAGGTGACAGTGAAAGCTCGAAACGCAAGGTACGTGTCCAGAGCGTAACCTGACGTACAGTACGCAAGAGGAAAAGGGGAGTGGCCTATGAGCTCATCCATCACCCCGCATGTTAACCTGTTAACAGGGGGTAATCCCCCAGAGCCACGTTTCCTCAAAGAAAATGACGTCAAAATGATATATCTCTCTTTTCATGTCTAGTCTGACAACTGGAGTCTTCAGATAACACAATAGGGCAGGCCGTTTCAAAAAGCCATCTTGTCTCTTCAGTCAATGGACAGAGGAGCAATTTCGGTATCAATTATATTGACATGGCACCATCCTTGGCAGTACATCTGACTGCTTAACAATACACTTAATTGCATTTTAACACTGCGTCATGCATACACTGTAACCCAACTAGTATCTGTTACCGAGCGAGGCTGTGACAGGCCTATCGGTTTGCAATATGATGCCACTACAAAGTGACGGCGATTAAATAAAACTGCCGCTTCTCATGGAGGCGGAAGTCTCCTTACCGTGACCCCATCTCCGTCTTCATTTTCTACCCACACAGGTCGCAGAGCTTAAACAGGCATTTACAATGCAATGGTCTCGGCATTGGTAAAGTTAGAGCTATTGGCATTGCTCATGACATTATTTTTGTTTATGTTTTTGTTTTTAAAACATTTAAAGAAACGGCATTGTCATGAGCAATGCCAATCGCTCTAACTTTAACAATGCCGAGACCGTTGCATTGTAAATGCTTGTATCATAGTAGGTTTGGGCTTAAACAGCCCAGTCAGCAAAGGACAGTACGATAAAAATCCAGAGCTTGTTTATGATGCCGCACGTTTGGTAGGGGTTACATACCTGTTTACCGACGGAAATAAGACGGGGTTACTCACATTTTCCTTTTAAATAAAATGGATTAAACAATACAGAACATGTGCAGGTCACTGCAGAGAAGCATGAGATTCCACTTACTGAGGCCGGCATCGAGGACCTAGGTTGCGCACAGGTCCGTGGTGGTCACCCGGCAGAGCAGCCCCATGTCACCCCTAGATTCTGCCCGGGCCGCCCTCTGGGATAGAGTGAACCCAGAGACTCGAAGCACCATCCCGGGCGGTCGCTAAGGACTCTTTGCAGGTGTAACCAAGGGACGGCGAGCCTTAGGAGCCAAATTACACAAAACGGGTGACGTATAAGAAGGACTCAAATAAAGCATCCGACCTGACGGAGACCGCGGCCATCTTGGAATGGGAAAGCTCTCCGATGAAAGGAGGGCGAGGAGATACGAGTAAAGGCTTAGAGGCGTTGATACATTTTACGTTCCTTTGTTTAATTGACTTCATGAAATGTAGAATTACGGATAAAATGTTTCAATGATGTGGCGGAGTCAATTAAGAAGGCCATGGCCGGGGGCCCATAGCTGCAAAGTTCAGACAAGCATGTGTGCTTTAGTGTGACATTTCCGTGGTTTCAAAGCTTTTCCTTAATATCTCGTGCCGAGTTAAAATATGACTCATGAGGTCTTGGGCCATCCCACAATATCCGACACTGCGCGTATTAAGTATGCCTGTAACTTGATGGGGGAGAGGGCCAGAGGTGCGGCGTCTGTGACAGGAAAGTGATGCCTCCTTTAACAAAGAAAAACAAGGAGATCAGGTGAGGGAGCAACGCCGGGACACCACCGCCTTTCTCCGAGGCACAGCAGAAAATGCCTCGGAGAAAGGGAGCGTCCTTTTCGGATTTGGGGGCGTGTTTTGCTGTTGTCTCCTCCCTGAGACTTCTCGCAAAAAACACGCCCCCCCGATCCGAAAAGGACGGGGCATAATCGGAGTGACTGGACCTCTTCTCCAGTGGCTGGCCAGCATTTAAGAGGCCAGCCAATGGAGAACAGGAGAGAAGAGGGGCGGGTGCAAGCCCCTCTTCTTAAAGTCATTAAATCTCGCAAGCGAGACTGCGCAAGCGCAGCCATCGCTAGCCGAGACCTAAAAAAGGAGTGTGCACAAATCTATGTTAATTAAAGAAAGTGGAAAACCACATGTAGCAGGGGCAGTCCGCAGGAAGGATCTAAAACAACAAAATGCAGGAGTTTTTAGACCTGCTGACCAAACAGAAGCATGCATTTATAAAAGGCACAAATGGAATGAATGGAAAAAAGAGTAAGGGCTTCAAGCAACAGTGTACATTACAGCATGCCTCGCAGAGCGGCGCACGCGCTGCCCAGGCTCGACCTAAAAGATGTTGGGTGGTAAGAAGGAAGGCTAAGCTTTTCATAAAGCAATAGAAAGAGTGCACATGCCAACAAATCTGGCATACCCCAAAGTCCAATAAAAAAAATCTAGGATTTGGTTTCAGAAGAATGGATTGCGGCGTGTTGAGAGCTTGTTTGTAAGTATAGCATGTAACTTTTGTGGGATATGATTTGTCTGGTGGGTATCCCTGTAGTTGGGTTGCTTAAGGAATAAATTACTTAGTACTGTTTCAATTACTTCCTGTCCAGGTGAAAGGTATATGGGATCTTGCCAAGTGAGCCTTCCTACATAGTTTGTCAGTTTAGAGTGAGTGACTTCCCAGGCACAAAAAATGCTGTATTGTTTTTAAAAAAAAAGCCACCGTGTGCAGTATGGATTGGTTTGATACTAGATTGTTATCTTGAAATTGGCCCACATACATACACCCACACCAGGAGCAAATGTTGCTCTCATTGATATCCTGGAAATGTGTTGAATAGGTCCTTCTCAAACTTACAGTCATTTTTGGTCAGGACTAGTTCAGTGCACCATGGAATGAAGACAGGTGAGGTATCGCAAAACCATTAGTTGAATCTTATAGCTTTTTCGGCAGCCACCAAGGTGGATGCTTGCGGGATGTTAGTGTATGAGGATTTGATATACAAGGTGACCAAAATCTGGGTTGACTGATCAATCTGGAGTCCATTCAAACCAGACTTCTGTAGTATCTTTACTATAGGAAGGCTGATGAATGACACAATCTCTTAAGAAAAATCAGCAGATTTAGACAGTGGTTCGAGAACCGAGCCAATTTCGGAGACAATGGGGCATCCTGGTAACAGGAAAGTCTTCTTATGAAATTTAGGGAGGATATAGAAGGCAGGAATTCAAGGTTGTGTAGTGCAGCAAAACACTTCTTTTTTGGGTTATCCATCCTGCTTGTTCTTCTGTCTATGTGATGTTATGAGGTCTTCTTCTTTGATATTCCGTTAAAGTAATTTTGTATAAAATACTCTTCACTAGACACTGCCGATCCAAATAGACAGTGGTGATATATAGTCAGATGCGTGCATCAAATCAGTAGAATTAACTTATGGTGGTGCCATTGGTTTATTCAGAAAATACAGGTTCAAATTCATTTTCTCTTTACAACAGATATCCCACCACCCTACTTATAATGGTTTGTTGTAGCTTTATCCTCCTACCCTGAAGAAATATTCAGTGTTATTATTGTGTGCCCTCACACACACTATTGGTATCATGCTTCATCATCAGGTCATACCCAGGTGCCTAAAACCCGGGGTGGGCTATACCATATTTTAGGAGGACTTTGAATAATGTTCCACTCTTCAATGAGGATATAAATATATATAATTTTTATTATAAAACTTTATTTTTCATTTTACAATGACAAAAACAAATCGTCAACGATACAGCAGACAGGGTTATACCGTCTATTTTGTTGTTGATACTTGGTACAGGTTGCAGCATTAGAGATAGACAATCACAATAGGGATACATAATCATCCTTGTATATAATACAGTTAAGAACAGGGCATGGGGTAAACCAAATACATATAGGCTGTACACTTATAACATTAATTCTCCCGGCCTCCATTATCAAGTTGGTCTTCCTCATCCGTCCCGCTCTCCCCAGTCTGTGGAGTGTTGTGAGCGGATTAGTCCCCCTCCGTTAACCCTGAATTACACAGTTCTCGCCATTCCATCAGATCAGCTTGTAGTTTTTCGTCCCTACGTGTGAGTTTCATATGTGCTTCTTCGGTTAGTGTCCATTCACGCACATCCTTGAGCCAGACCCGCAAATCCGGACCTCTCTCTCCCATCCATGTTATGGCCACCCTACATCTAGCTAACACTAGCATTAATTGTAGTAATTTAAAGGGCAGTGTCCGTTTCTTGGGCTTCCGTACGTATGCTAATAGGCAGTGCAATGGTTCTGGCCTCAACTTAAAGCCCGTAGCTTCACTTATCCTGCGGACCACTCCCGTCCAGAACTGGGGGATATAAATATTTAAAAATACCTACTGGCCACCTCAGTTTCTAAGTATTTTGCGTGCCACTGGTATGATTAAAATATAAATAAATTGATCAGATGAATTAAGGAGTGGGTTACTTCCCCTGTACCCTCATACTATGTCAACATGTTTCAGCCCATCCTAACTGCCCCTGGTGGGTCTCGGGCTTTCATCAGGGCTCCTTGTTAAACACCATTACCTATTGTGAATCAACAGTCCGTGGTGTTGTTTCTCTTAGCAATTATCACCACGCCAGCCACACAACAAACATCAACAAAGGAGGCTGGCCTACTTGCCTGTGCCCCAGATAGAGAGGCATATGCTGGTGCCCTCCTAGGTATATACTAATACCGTATACGGGCTGCAGGACATGTCCATGTCGAGGAGCAGGAACAAAACGTAATAGCTTATCCAGGACTCTAGTTTTCACCTCTAAAAGTTGGTAGTCTAAAAGATTAACTATGAAGCTGTTTGAACTGTCCCCTCCATTTGCTCCTCATCACCCCTGGTGATTGATTTTGCCATTGTTGACTGGCAGGGTTGCGTCCTCTGATGCTTCTCTATTTTTCAAAAAAGAAAAACATCACAGCAAGGTTCCTAGGTCTTATTCAGGTTGATGTGCTGGAGGAGCAAATGGAACACGAGGCAGTGGAAGTGGATGGGCTTTCAATGTTCTCTTCCTCATTAGTGGTATCGTCAAATGTCCAGCTGGAGGGAGCATGAGAGTGCCCAGGTCTCTGTTGGTTCCTAGATTATCGTAGTTGCTGAGGTTCAGTATGATAGTAGAAGTCAGGTGATGTACATATAACAAGTGGGTTGATAATAAAGTAACACCGCCTTGTACACAAAGACGTGATACTTGGAAGCACAGTATACTGTTAACGCTGTATTTGTGCTCTGTAATGCCGCTCCCATGAGCCGCTCCTCCTATTGGGCAGTGGACACGATTCTGTCCACTGCTGACACAGTGGTACTTAATTAAAACAAAAAAAATGTAACAGATGCTAGAGACCAGGTCTAACCTGCTCTGGTACAGCTTGATATTGAGGAGAACTTCATTCACTTTATCTCTGAATTATTGATTTTCTAGCAACTGCTTGCTGATTGGGTCATGTGTTGTTTTAAAATGCTAAAGAGCAGTGCAGCATTGCACAGTCAAAATAAACACGCATTGGCAAGTCAAATAGGTCTCGCCTATGCCAGATTTATTGCCTTTGTCACTGTGGTGTGGCCTTTCATTGTATAGTAGGATATGCAATGGCCTGTCTCGGTATGCCCTATCATTGTACAATATACTGTAGAATGGCAAAAGCATGGCAAGGCCCGTCAGTGCAGAGGTACACAAACCAAATGAGGATACACAAACTTGAGTATTCACACTATTTGACTGGCTGTCAACAAACTGCAAACAGTGTTATTTACATTAGGTAGCATTTATTTACATTAGCTAGCATTATTACATTAGCAAACAATGGTTTATTGTTACTGTGGTCTCTGTATGCATGGAGCAATGTATATGTTTCTACTGGGTGTGTTTGTTTCCACTATACATTTCTTCTTCCCTCACGTGAAATAGATTTTAAAAAGGCATTTGAAGGAAATGTACATTAGTAAATATAATGTAGTCAGTGTTGCTTCCATGCGATGGTCAGCCTTTATTTTAATGTGACAATGGAAAATCAAGTGCACAGGCATGATGAAATAATACATCAATGAGAGATGTATGTATAAACTCACACTTCTGTCTGTATGAAAACTTGAAACATGAAAGCGATGTAGAGCAAGTATTTTAAAAGTAAATCAGAATTAGAAGTGATCGCTGCACCGGCAAATCATTGTATTTATTTGTACCCTGATTTGCTACACTCTCTTAAATTGTGCTTCTATCACTGCAAAGTAAACATTTTATATATATATATATATATATATATTCACTGAAAAAACCATAGGTTTCACACATGTTATAGTTAGCAGGACATTTCACTCGTGAAAAACCAATGAAATTCCCCCGTTATAGTTAGTGCAGGCAACTATAACTCACGCGACCGCAATCCTCTGCTGATGACGTCAGATATTACATCACTGTATTTAGACACTTATTTACCCATGTCTTCTTCCATTAATTTTTAGCTATACATATATTACAAATTTTTTTTTTTTTTCAGAAAAACACATATGTCATCAGTGATGTAATATCTGACGTCATCAGCAGAGGATTGCGGTCGCGTGAGTTATAGTTGCCTGCACTAACTATAACGGGGGAATTTCATTGGTTTTTCACGAGTGAAATGTCCTGCTAACTATAACATGTGTGAAACCTATGGTTTTTTCAGTGAATTTGCAAGGTTTTTTAAATGCTAATTCCTAACTATAACGTGTGTGAAACCTATGGTTTTTTCAGTGAATTTCAAAGGTTTTTTGAATGCAAATTTTTTTTTGAGATTTTTGTTAAAAAATAATATCCAACCTATGTATAAAATAATATATGTACTATATCCTGCATTATGGAATGGTTAATTTATTAAAAATTAATGTTTACATACAGTTGTACATCACAGTTATTATCTTCTACAACCCTTGAAACTTTAAAAAAAAAATTTTTATTGATTTTTTGCCGTGCGCGTACGGTAAGCTGACGCTACGCGCTCCGTACGTCATAAGTACGGTGCGCTTACGTGATACGTACGTGATGTACGCGTACACGCATGCGCGTTGCGCGGGACCAACGTCGCGGTTACGTGGCTGCGTGTAATGTGCATGCGCGAGTGCGTCCTACGTACGCGCTCCGTAAGCGCATGTTTATGTCACGTTTGCGCATGCATACTTGTTTACGAGCGCGTACCGTAAGCTTACGGAGCGCGCACGGTAGGTCATGTGATCCACAAAGAACACTTTTCATTGGTTGAAACTACTTTCAGTTCCAGAAACTTCCAACACCACACCCATTCCCCTCATTACTGCTTGAGATCCCCTAGGAGGAGCTGAATTGACCTTGAGATACAATGGCAGAACAGCAGTCCTCTTCTGAGAGTGAGCCTAGCAGCACCATCATCAGACAGAGAAGGAGGAAACAAAAGGATTCTTTTGTGTGGGAGTATTTTACTTTTCCAGAGGGGCAGAAAAAGGTCAATGCTCCATTGGTCACTTGCACACTTTGTGACCGTGTTTTATCTAGAGGAAATCCAAGGAAGAAGTATTCCTTTGGAAATCACTCTATGATGAGACACATTAGGGATAAACATCCCAGGACCTTTGCTCGACATACTGAAGAAAACTCTTCAGTAAGTCACCGGAGCCCAACCTCAGAAGCTCAGCCGAGTACATCATCGGCAGCTCAGCTGAGCCCTTCCTCTGAGGTGGGAGCATCACCTTCTTCAGCTCCTCTGGACATTAACCCTCGATTTCGGAGGGTTTCAATGAGGTGTACAACGTGTTGTGGTCTTATTGTTTTTGGGGAGACCAGTGTTTCCCTTATTAACAATAAGATAGACCAGCACGTTTGTAGACGTTCATAATATTCCCATTCTTTCTTTCCTCTATCCCTGTATTAACACAACGGCTCTTTTAAGAGCCAACCTTACCTCACAATTTTTTTTATTTTTTTTTAATCTCTCCTTTTTGAAAAAAAAATTGCCGTGCGCGCACGGTACGCGTAGTCGCGGAATCGCTACGCGAAGTTCGCGGAATTTTTCCGTTTACGCCATGCGCGTACGCTACGCGCATTCCGCGATTTTTCAAAAAAAAATTACGATTAATTTTTGCCCTTGGGGGTCCTTCTGGGACCCCCTGACAAAGGCTAGGGGGTCAGGAACTGTCCACCCTGCCCCCTTTTCACGTTCTCCACCTTTGTTTTTCACCCCCTCAGACTGCGAGAGACAAAATGGCGGCCGACACTTCCTGGTTTCGACCGATTCGAATGTTTACTAAGATCTAACAACCAATCAGAATCGCGCTCGCGCACGGCGGCGTGCGCGTACGGGAAGCTTACGGTACGCGCTCGGAGCACGCCTATAGATATATATATTGATTTAAATGCTATTTTCTCAGGAAATACTGAACAGATTTACACGAGACCTTCAAAAGGCACATCCCTAACCTGAGGGCTACCTGTCTGCCAAATTTCAAGTAATTCTGTTCAGCCGTTCGGGCTGTAGCTCGGACTAAAGGTCCTATGGAACGAATCCCCCCGAGACTTTCAGGGAAGGAGCGGAGCGGAGCGCCCCACCTATTTTCAGAATTTCCCGAGGATTCGTCAATCGGCGCCAAAGTTATTCCAAATAGAATGTTGCGGATTTCCTATGGAAACACGGTCCTAACTATAACTATCTACTGGCGACCGCCAGTAGATTATATATATATATATATATATATATATATATATATAGCGCGGGATCTCAGACGAGGTGGATACTCTAGGCCATTCATTAAAGTTCATTTGTGCGGTGCTGTAGTGAAACACAGCGTTTTTAGTGACTGTGCATACTTCAAATTATGATTGCCCATGACTGACTTTCAAAACATGTGGCTAGTGGTTCCATCACACTCCTATCACTGCAATTTAAAGACTTTATTTGGGTTCATGTTTACAAACAAAATCAAGCAATGCTGGGCCTTTGTTTAAGTGCATGTTTTGAAACTAATTCACATGCACTCAAAAGTAAAAGTAATGTTGCACTGGCAAATCAGAATTTTAAAAAAACCGCAGTATGTTTATTCTGATTTTCAGGTGCAACATTACTTGTAATTCCGTGTGTGTAATTGAATTGCAAAACATGCGCCGAAACAGAGGCTTTTAATTGCTTGATTTTCTTTGTGTGTGTATGTATGTATGTGTGTGTGTGTATATATGTGTGTATATATATATATATATATATATATATATATATATATATATATAGCGTTAAGCTGTCGAAACGCGTAGATGTAACATCACTAAAATAAAGTAGTCTAATAACCTCTACCTCTTGGAGTGCTGGAAAATCATTGTTTAATGCGATAATTTTATGTATATATATATATATATATATATATATATATATATATAGGCATAAAAGAAAATCAAGCAATTAACCCCTTCGGTGCTCATGACGGAACGGTTCCGTCATGAGCCACGGTTGAGCTGTGCTCATGACGGAACCGTTCCGTCATGACCCCGCCCGCGCAAGATTCCGTCAGCACAGCGGCGGAATCTGCGCAGCATGGAAGGGGTTAAAAGCCTCTGTTTCGGCGCATGTTTTGCAATTCAATTACACACACGGAATTGCAAGTAATGTTGCACCTGAAAATCAGAATAAACATACTGCGTTTTTTTTTAAATTCTGATTTGCCAGTGCAACATTACTTTTACTTTTGAGTGCATGTGAATTAGTTTCAAAACATGCACTTAAACAAAGGCCCTGCATTGCTTGATTTTGTTTGTAAACATGAACCCAAATAAAGTCTTTAAATTGCAGTGATAGGAGTGTGATGGAACCACTAGCCACATGTTTTGAAAGTCAGTCACGGGCAATCATAATTTGAAGTATGCACAGTCACTAAAAACGCTGTGTTTCACTACAGCACCGCACAAATTAACTTTAATGAATGGCCTAGAGTATCCACCTCGTCTGAGATCCCGCGCTGCGTGTATTCCTTTTCCATGTTTTGTCTGCTTTCTCTGTGTTACGTCAAAATCCTCAAAAGTAACTCTCCTCTGAAGAAACACACTTACAGATTCCACAGAGCAAAAGTAAATATTATCTGGCAGTCCTAATCTTAGGCATGGAGGGGAGCCAGATTAGACGACAGAACAAGAAAAAAAATTAAAGTTCCTCAATCCGAATGTGAGCGATGAAAGGAGAAATAAAACAAGCATTGGCAAAGTCAATAGGTCTCGCTTTTGGGACCTTATTGGTGCAACATCAACCGTTGCATGGCTAAACACTTATAAGGTCCCCAAGGAGAGACCTATTGGCTATGCCAATACTTGTTTGTAGGTTAAAGTGAACTACACTTCATGCAGGGAATGTTTGGGGTTCGAGTGGGCGCGTCGGCACAGGCATACAACTTGTCGTCATTCATGTTCCACGTGCCCCCACGATCACCCTTCCCTCCCGCCGAGCTGCAGAGCGTGCTCTGTCTGGAGCGCTCTCCCTACGCATGCGCCTGAAAGCCGTATGCCCACGCATCGTGCATGCGCACCGTCTCCGGGCCAGGTGGGGCCGCTTAACTGCTGTATTGTTGGGATTTGTGCACCAGGAGGGGAAAGAGAGTTGGGGCAGCGATCTGTTGGGGGGTCCCGAACCCGCACCCACATCCTAGCTCCGGCTGCATTCACCTGTGCACCCCATTAATTCATGCTGCAATGTCCCGCTGCTATTTGGATAAGGTGAGACATGCCCACCAGCAAGACTCCAAGAAATGTGTTACTCCTGGTCCCAGGTCTGGCATCAGGAAGTTGTTTGGAGAGTTAATGGTGGCTTGAAGTGAGTAGGGAACCCTTTGCTAGACCTAGCGTACACCACTGCTCCGCATCCAGGGAGTGTGCTTCCCTGTAGGCAGAAGTTCCTTTAAGGCCTGGCATAGACCCAGTGATCGCTGGGGAAAATAGGATATGTGAACATCAATGGATGTTGTTTGGTACTCTGTGTAACATACGCTTGTTGAGTTAATGCTGAGCTGGTAACCAGTTTAGCACAGAGGGGTGTCGCACTTACCGCTATTTTAAGCATCTCTGCTAACAGTCCAAAGACCGAATGGACACACTGCGGTGTGATCTTCCTGCCCACGAGGGGCTTATTGGAACTCTATAGTTGATTAAGTAGGAAAGGTCAAACATTACAGGACAGAATGCTTCGGCCTGATTTCTAAGAATGCCCATTTTTGCTCGACAAGACAAGACGCGATGACAGGAGGCATGCTTGAAGTCCCAGATCACACAGCGTTGTCCAGATGCCGCTGAGAACTCTGGCCTCCCGCTAAAATGGCCAACGGTCAGTCCACACTTCTGTCGCTGTTGCTCTGCATGCTTCTGGTCTGAGAGTCAGTTGAGGTTCCGCCCTTTACAGTACACTTATTCGGTCTATGTAATGAACTCTGAGCTCACACCAGTGTATAAATCTGGTTAGAGTGAATACTGAGTCAGACGTCGATCACTGAACTCGTCACGGCGCGTGGTCCCAGTAACCCCTTAGCAGGCAGCCTCACCCTGTGTTTTTATTTCGTGATTATGAGTCATGATGACGGGCGCCCTGCCCGGCAGTGCGCTGCAGCGCGAGGTGTGATGCAGCTGCCTATCACCACCATAGCATCTTATCTGAATAAATTCAATCGTATTCGTGAGCAGCACGTGTAAAGTAAAGCGCCTTGAGGCTCTGGTCGTTAGCCCTGCTTGAAGGGGGATGGGCTCTTTGTGCGTGTTCTTTGTGTTGCTCAGCAAGATCCTGGACTGCAGACTGTGTGCTTTGGGAGAAGGTTTAGTGATTTGCTATACTTACATAGCGCCTTCTACAAGACGGTCTGCACGTATGTAAACCTCGGTTGAGGAGTGGTGAGCCTCCCAGGGTATATCTGTTTCTTAATTCTACATGGAGATGCATGCAAGGAAGGCGATGACCAGCCACGTGCACCCACGTCATCTAGGTACTATTGTCTGTCGATAGATTGACCCGTTGTCTGTCATTGCAGTGAAATAAATGTGGTCCAATAATACATTTTTGGAACAATTTCACTTATAACGCATGGCCTTCACACATTTATGGCTACAGTGCCAAAGCCCGTTTTATTACAACAGTACAGCAGAAATGACATGGGAAAAATTGTTTTCATCCTCACATATTGCACATTGCAAGAACTATTACACAAGGAAACCTCCCTAAAAGTCCCATGGCCTCTTTAATGGGATTTTACCGTTATGCACATTTGACCCGTTGCACCCTGGTCTTGGTTAAATAGTTTAAAAAATAATAAAACCGGAACTACGGGATGGGGCGGAGGGGTCCTAACCACCGTGTGGCTACTCCTATTACTCCAAAGTGTAAACAATACGCACCTGCTCTCCATTGTTTCTGCTCTCTGGAAAGAGGGAACCATTGTTATGACTGCCATGGTACCGGGCTAGACACAATGTTAAGTGTCCTCTTAATCTGCATAACTGGTAATGTATCCTTTTGTATCCTCTGCCTTGCCACTGCTAACCCTGTATTGCCTGACATGTTTGCCGTTTATTATCAATTAAATTGTTATAAAAATGTTTTTTTATCATAAAACCCATATTCATGAAAAATTCAATGTGATGAACCATACATGCAGATAGAGCAGAGTATAATGTGCTATTTTTAATCATTAGCAGGAACATGAGGACCTATATGATGCAGGAGATATAGCGCTCCTAGGTACCCTGGCTCAACTTTAGCCAGCCCCTTCCTTCTCCAGCAATTAAGTAGTATCCTTGAGAAACCGCTTTTACTACGAATCCTAGAATGTCTGTGCTTGTTGATTGAAGCTGAGACTTGGAAACACAAGGGGCATCTCCGTGATGAGAGGTACATGGCCACCCTATGCAAGGTGGGCACGTGTTTTGGGTCATAAGGGGGGGGGGGGGGGGTGCAAAGGCATAAGGCACGTAGCATCTGCTAGCTGTATACGTCCTGTGGGGTCATGCATATGCTCCCCGTGACATCACTGTGGGGAGGGGGTGGTGGGGGTTGGCGGTAAAACGGGTAAGGGTCTCTGTAGGACCCCTACTTTCACTTGGATGTAATCAAAAGCAGGGTCATTAAAAGATCTTTTACAATCGATGTACTTATTGTGTGCTCTCGTCCGAGCTGTGTCACCGGCGTACGCCCCTTCCCCACCCTCCAACAAAGCATTGGTCAGCTGCTCAATCTGTTCTTTTAATGGGACAGAGAAACGCCTTATATAGTTAATTTACAGGGGCGGGCATATACAGCAGACGGCCAGACGCAGTTCAGAACCCGGAACAAATGTGGGAAGAAAACCCAAGGCAGTGCCATGAAAGGGAAAACCACCAAACTCTCTTTACTTCCCGCTCGGAGCGTGTCTGCAAACAGAAAGCCTTATATTGTTAATTTACACGTGCATATAGCAGACACAGTTCAGAACCCGGAACAAATGCGTGAAGAAAACTCATGGCAGAACTTCAAACAAGCACGCGAGTGGTGCGTGCGCGCCACAGCGTGGCATCTGGTTTGAATTATCCCGCACGCGTCTGGGCACGATAATTCAAACCAGATGGTGCCTGTGCGGGTAACTGCATGCAATAGGCTGTGGGCGGAGCAAAGGCGGGACATGCGCCCGCCTTTGCCCAATTGCATGCTGTCTTTGTTAAAAAGATGCATACAAAGGCCAATAGCCTGGGACAAAACCAAAAGCACACGCACAAGCGTGTGCAAGATTTCTAAAGTCCTTACATAAAGTTGAGCAGGGCAGCGCAAGCGCGCTGCGCTAGGCTCAACCTAAAAAAAACAAATGAATCAGTATTTGGTCCATACTCCCATCAAAGAGACAAACAAGAGAAGAGAGAAAGTGAAACCCCAAAAGCTAACCAATGCGAAGTAAAGAAAAAAGAGTGACAATAAAGCCAAATGTTTAGTGTTGGGTAGCCACTAAGCCCTTTTTCATTTATTTTTTATTTTTAAAGTAACAATAGACTCACATGCAACAGCACATGCACTCTCAGGTAAAACCTAAAGTATGAATCACTTTTCTTGATGTACACAATATTCACTTGTTATGGGAGAGCGGTTCTATATGCACCTTGATACATATGCAACAGTACAAATAAGCACCGAGTAAGAATAGGTTTTGTGGTAAAGTGAAGCCATTTATTAGGTCTCGCCTGACCCAGCGAGACCTCCTCCCCCAGCCATCTCCTCCCCCAGCCTTCAGCACCATACCCCTCCCCCCGCTGCTGCGCGCATATCCCTAGCATGAGTCATTGCGATCACTCGCTTTTACAGTGATCGCAATCGCGATGAGGGATGGTCAGTGAGAGACCTCACGCCAGCACACAACACACAGAAAGAGGCTTTGGGGCAGCCCCCTTAACCATTGGCGTCTCAGCCCTTCTCTTTCAAAAGTGAAAGGATTTTACATGACTTTTCTCCAGGACAGAGCTCAGCCATTCAGCTAAGAGCTCAATATTTCAATGCCGCTTCTCCTTTCTCAACCAGGCACTTTCTGATTGGCAGTAGCCACGTGCCCTCATTCACAAAGCTGTCCTGCAGCATTAGTCAAAACCTGCATTTTTCAAGTTGAATTTCAACAGTCCGAACATTTATTCGTTCATACATATATGTCAGTTGCATCACCTCAACAGCCCACTCTATAGATCTGATCGTTTTTGCACCGTCAGCTATTAGTTCCAGCATTCATTGTCTAGTCAAAGAATGGCTGTAGAGGCTTGTTTTTGCATACGATGCCCCTCGCGCGCTTCCTTCTTACATGGAATACCTCTTGTACCCGGTTCAATACTAATAAATATGGTTTTGTGACCATCTGTTTTTCGCTTTAAGATGTTTCGGTCATCCTTTTAATCCCCTGTTGATGGAAAGAGTGAGTTGTTTAATAAAGAACTGGCACCCCTGCACACACTGGCAAGCCCAAAGCTGCTTAGTTTTGCCAATTTACAGAGCCTATGCCTCACAAGCTTTTTTTACACATTAAACACTGGTTGGCACTGAAGTGCCAATACACCCTAGCTGCCAACAAGTTTGAGAATTCTTCTAAGGCTTCACAGCAGCTAGTGATATTTCAAACAGTTTATTCTTTTTGAAGTCTTCTAAATACAGGCTTCTGTTTTTTTATGCAGGCTTGATTTTGTCACAAGTTTAACAAGCATTGGCATAGCCAATAGGTCTCGCCTTTGGGACCTTATAAGTGTTTAGCCATGCAACAGTTGCATAACTAAATACTTATAAGGTCCCAAAAGTGAGACCTATTGGCTATGCCAATGCTTGTTCTATTTAAAATCACTCTCCTAAAGTTTGAGGCTTAACAGGGTGCACTTAGATTCTAAGCTATATAACAACCAAATAACGTAGTTGGGGTGCTGCTACCAGTGTATCAAACTATGTCTGTGTTATTGAATTGTATGAATTATTGGAATGAATTACATTTCTGAAGGATCCAAAGTGTTTTGATATGGTCAAAGCTGTAAAGTCTCACAACTCAATTATGTAATGAGTGTTCGAAAAAAATAATTCCATAGGTCATGAAGAATTCCCTGGATTATACCGACCCCCTTATGCAGAGAAACACTTCGGCACTCATTGAAAGCTAAGCACGTGTGGAGCTTTTTAACTCATGAGCTCATGACTAATATTCTAAAACAATTGATAAATGCTTACATAGCTGATTTTACTACCCTCTGTATACTGACTTTTCTTGAAGAAAATCATGAACTAACTACATTTTATAGCTCACATTAAACTGGTTAGAAGGGGACTATAAGAACAAGCACTAGTGAGATCCAATAGAAATTAAAATTATTACCACCCTTTTCCTTCTCTAAAACTCTTCTTGAAGGTACCATTCAAAGACCACATCCTGAGACAGCAGAGGTCTGGTTTTCGCAATTGTAATATGAAATCCCTTGACAATTTGAAGGATTGTGTGAATCTCTACCTTTCATCCAGCTGGGAGACTTCTAGTGGAGGCGTTTAATGTTGGATTTAGAATTTGGCAAAGATTCTTCACGCTCTTTTAAAGAGAGAAAACCTGGGCTAGTGTTCACTTCACTCAGTGTGTCGAGGCTGAGCGTTCGTTTGACTTCTGGATTTTCGCCATGAAATAGCATCATCTTCGTAGTCACTCAGGAAGCCGCTGAAGGCATTACAGACAGGGCCACTGGAATTATGCAGATTTGAGCAGGTACAGGAGGTGTCAGTTTAACAACAACTCTCTCCATTTAACAACCAGCACAGTTAGTACATTTCTTATTTATTAGGTAGAGGTTTAACTAGAACACGGGTACTCATAGTACGGCCTGCGGGCCGCCAGCGGCCTGGCAAGCCTTCCTTGGCGGCCCGCGGACCTCGCAGACATCGTACCTGTTGGGCTCCAGGAGACTCTGCTCTATGGGCAGCGATATTCAGAGTGGAGATGCAGGGGCGTGAAGAAGATATGAAATGCAACGAAGCCTCGTTAGCATATAAATGGTCTTTTAAAGACCCGTGAATTACTAGGGTGCGGCTGTGTGTATGCCGGGAAATCTGTCTCTGCCGCACTGACACACACGAGAGGGCAGGGGGGGAGGGGGCGAGGCTTAAGGTCTGAGTGTCTCAATCGGCCCAGCCTTACTTGGAATCTCTGCCCTCCGGATTACACCTGATCACTGCCGCGGCGGTCCAGCCACCTCTCGTGCACCCCACCCTCTACATTAGGGTGTCATTAATAATGTGCTGCAGATTTTGGGAATGCTGGGGAAGGTGGTTCGATGTGTGCAGCAAAGAGCTCTTGCTTTTCAAGACATTTCTAATAGAATTATTACACCTCGCCTAGACAGAGAGAGGGAGACGGCGCAAGAGGGAGGGAGATAGAGAGGGAGGGGGATAGAGACAGAGTTAGACAGAGAGAGGGAGACAGAGGGAGGGGGATAGAGACAGAGTTAGACAGAGAGAGGGAGACAGAGGGAGGGGGATAGAGACAGAGTTAGACAGAGAGAGGGAGACAGAGGGAGGGAGATAGAGACAGAGTTAGACAGAGAGAGGGAGACAGAGGGAGGGAGATAGAGACAGAGTTAGACAGAGAGAGGGAGACAGAGGGAGGGAGATAGAGACAGAGTTAGACAGAGAGAGGGAGACAGAGGGAGGGAGATAGAGACAGAGTTAGACAGAGAGAGGGAGACAGAGGGAGGGAGATAGAGACAGAGTTAGACAGAGAGAGGGAGATAGAGACAGAGTTAGACAGAGAGAGGGAGATAGAGACAGAGTTAGACAGAGAGAGGGAGACAGAGGGAGGGAGATAGAGACAGAGTTAGACAGAGAGAGGGAGACAGAGGGAGGGAGATAGAGACAGAGGGAGGGAGATAGAGACAGAGGGAGGGAGATAGAGACAGAGGGAGGGAGATAGAGACAGAGGGAGGGAGATAGAGACAGAGGGAGGGAGATAGAGACAGAGACAGGGCGACAGAGAGAGGGCGACAGAGAGAGGGCGACAGAAGGAGGGCGACAGAAGGAGGGCGACAGAAGGAGGGCGACAGAAGGAGGGCGACAGAAGGAGGGCGACAGAAGGAGGGCGACAGAAGGAGGGCGACAGAAGGAGGGCGACAGAAGGAGGGCGACAGAAGGAGGGCGACAGAAGGAGGGCGACAGAAGGAGGGCGACAGAAGGAGGGCGACAGAAGGAGGGCGACAGAAGGAGGGCGACAGAAGGAGGGCGACAGAAGGAGGGCGACAGAAGGAGGGCGACAGAAGGAGGGCGACAGAAGGAGGGCGACAGAAGGAGGGCGACAGAAGGAGGGCGACAGAAGGAGGGCGACAGAAGGAGGGCGACAGAAGGAGGGCGACAGAAGGAGGGCGACAGAAGGAGGGCGACAGAAGGAGGGCGACAGAAGGAGGGCGACAGAAGGAGGGCGACAGAAGGAGGGCGACAGAAGGAGGGCGACAGAAGGAGGGCGACAGAAGGAGGGCGACAGAAGGAGGGCGACAGAAGGAGGGCGACAGAAGGAGGGAGACAGAGAGAGGGAGACAGCGACAGAGAGAGGGAGACAGCGACAGAGAGAGGGAGACAGCGATAGAGAGAGGGAGACAGCGACAGAGAGAGGGAGACAGCGACAGAGAGAGGGAGACAGCGACAGAGAGAGGGAGACAGCGATAGAGAGAGGGAGACAGCGACAGAGAGAGGGAGACAGAAGGCGGGAGTGAGCCAGAGGGAGGGAGGGTGACGGATGGAGGGAGATAGAGAGAGATGTGTGTATGCCGGGTCTGGGGGCTCAGTGGATGAATGCGTCCGATGCAAGGGCCTGTGTTCAACCTCACGGTCAGTTGTTTTTGCTCTGGCCCCGCCCCTCTCTCACGGACCCCGCCCCCTCTCTCACTGACCCCGCCCCCACCGGTGCAGCCCTCGGACAAAAACCACACTGTAAATTTGGCCCCTGAGAGAAAGTTTGTGAGTACCCATGAACTAGAAGGTACTTTAGGGTTCGAGACATGGTACCATAAAAGATGAAACATCTGGGATTCTTCGAACGTCTGAGCTTAAATAAATGCATTTTTGAGAAGTGAAATAAAGTAAATCGGAGTTAGTAGTGAAACAATTAAATCGTAACCAAAGAAGAACCGTTATAACCACCCTCTCTAAATTAGATGTCATTGTTTTGAGTAGCCGGTGCGCCACTGGATCCCATAGGCCTCAATTACAATAACTTTGGGTCATACTAAGCATTTTGTGCAAATGATGCAGCAGACGACGACTTTATGTGGCAAATTCATATTTATGCAGGAAACGCCACATCCCCACAATTACATTTTTCCTGTGGCTCTGGTGATACGTAAAAAACAAATCCCCACTGGGAGGAATCTAAAGATTCTTGAAATTATGTGAATGTGTCACTGTATACTCAACTGGTTTACTGTCTCCTCCTCGAGGGATTAGCACATCCTAGAAGGTCAGTGGGAAGTTAGGCTCTTGCTGCCAGGATCCCAGATGCTAACTAGGCTGACCATACAAGTTCAAACAGGCTAAATGGTTTGGTCTACCATGTGGCCTGGTGAAGAGGTGTAATGTTTAAACTTCAGGGATGTTTTCTCCTTTCTGTTTCTACCTTTGTGGGCCAGTCAAAGCTTTTATTCTAGTATGGTCACCAATGGTCCCTTTTGAACCAGAAATGCACGATTGAATTACAGCGCCCTAGTTTATGATGACAGCTGCTGGATTGGGTGGGTGCTTATCTCACGAGCTCTGACGAGTGACAGAAAGGGAGAGAGGCTTAGGTGGGGAATCATTAGTCTTGTAGTCACTTTAATTATTTTGTTGTATATCTTCATCCTAGCTGGGAGTGGCCTCTCTGCCCAGCCATTTGCTAAGCATTAATCGAAGAATAGAACATAGGACATCTACATTTTACTCTTACTTTGATGCTTACTATCATTATGCATACCAGCGAGATTTAAGTATTTTGTTACTCAAACGGGAAAAACTGCAGCAAGACTAGCCTATTGCGATTTCTTGCTGATATGTTGTTCCATCTATTAAAGAAGCCCAAGAGAGCCGGGTGGAGAAAAAGTACACCCAAGTAACATTACATCTGTGAAGTTATTTTTTAAAGTGATAGAGCTACACCTTCCCTGCAGCTGTGTTTTTCAAGATAACTGAGAGCCTCTGGGAAGCGCCAACTGACTGGTCTCCAGCATTATGGAAAATGCTATTGCAGAAGATACCAGCCTAGACTGTCTCCTAGGACTTGACTAAGAAGATAGATTGTTGGGTAGTGAGAACAGACTTTGAAAGCCCAGATACCTACTATTTGGAATGAGCGTTGAAAAGGTGCAGAGCAGATGTGGAGCTGGGCAATTGCATATGTACCTTTTTTCTGCCAGCTGTCCTTGATCAGTGGACATTTCAGTATGCTCAGTTCCTTGCAAAAAATACCAGGAGAGAGGAGACAAAGCTGGTTTGATGATGGAGTAGACAGGAATTGATTCGTTTTTTACTTTCCTGGGGAGTATTCCCATTAGGTACTAGAGTGATGCAAATGTGGTAATGTGTCAATAAAACCACATTTGTCCTGAATTCTCAATTCAACATCCCACAAACGACAGTACTGGCACGAGCCTTGATGCTTACAGGCATATGCTACGCTTAATAAATCTTTCTCAAATCAAATGGCACAGCCTTTCACCAGGAGAAATCCATGGACACTGCAGAGGATACGCGTGGAATTAGAAGATGATCAGAGATACCCAGGAAGGTTGAGGGGTTATCCAAAACCATCAGTATGCACTTGACAGGAATGGAATATCTGTTGAATGCAGCCTGGACACTGAAGCTGTGGATACAGAGTGTCCCAGAGGACGTGGGAGGCAATGGCCTAAGCTGTTTCAAGGCTATGTGGATGCCAGAGATAAAAGTCCTGACTGGGAGACAAGAAACAAAAATGATGTGCTGCTTCTGCGCCTTAAGACCCAAATATATTACCTGTGACCAGAGAAGCGGGTCCCACCAGCAATTTTGAACTTACAAAATGAAGGCATCATAGACTGTGTGCGGAGGTCAGTTAACAGAAGCATAGTCTGCCCAAAAAAGATAACCCCATTTACTCCCTTTCCCCCATCCCAATACCTCCAAATGGAGGAAAGAGATGGTAGCATGCATAAAATACTATTTCTAGAGGCCAGTTGTGAAAATGCCATACCAAGTGAAGTTAAAGTCTTTCCTGAGGGGAAAAAGCTACAGTTTGCCCTTTGCAAATCAACCAGGAATGGGGATATTCCCTTTAGGTAGCTTACCCAAGTTCAGTAACTCTGAATCCCTTTCATAGTTCTTCTGAGTGGTTATATAAAACACTATGGTAGGAAGATTATGGTTCATAGAGAGAAATATTGTAAATAGAAACCCCTCTCATTCAATTATGAATCCATCCACAATATATGGCTCAGAGAATGCAACATTTCTTAGAATTCGTATTTTTATTAACATGCAACATGTAGAAAAATCTCTTCTTGATATATAACACTCAAACATTTTTCAAAAATCATTACACATTGTTAGAAAAATAAGTGTAACAGATAAAATATCATTCCCACACCATACATACTATCTCTCATACAGGCAAACTCACTTTCGCACTCTTTTCCATAAAGGCAGTCATGGTTTTTCACGGGTCCAAAATAGAAATAGGTCTTGTATATAAATTATTGGTAATCCTAGATCACATTTGGGGTGGAGGATTCCTTTTTCCAGACACGAGATGGGGTGGGTCAGTGTAGGGGGTTTGCAGGGGTCGCAAGAGGGGTTATCTTTTTTGCGTGCATATATTTAGTGTTGTGGGAAGGTCGGGCGGTGGTCAGAGGAGGCCGAATGACACAAATTTGTTTTTTAAGTATGGTCTAAAATTTGAGATTGGGAGCATTCTGGAAAGTAGTCAGGGAGAGATTAGCAAAATTAAGACAAAACTATGTCTAGTTTGAAATGCATGTGCTTGAATGTAGCTAAACTGAATCAGTCTAAAGTCTAAAAACTGTCAATTAGAGAAGAACTGATAGTTTTTAAGGCACACATATTAGGAGTAACCGAAACGCACTTAGCATATAAGGATAGGGCTAAGCTAAAACAGCTGGGGTATGAGATCCTTATTTGCACATTGCAGAGTGTCAATATGGTGGTGGCTACATTGAAATCTAAAAACTTGACAGTCAATATAGTGAAGACTTCGGCATATTCTAAGGGAAGGTGAGCCATAGCTCAGCTGATATTTCTTGGGCAGAAGGTCACTATCTGTGTGGTGTATGGTCCGAATCTGGTCAATCCCGATGTTTGACTACTTAAATCTGGAAATATTGGATTGGTCGGGTGAGCCAATAGTCATGGGGGATTTTAACTGTATAATTGACTATGGTATTGACACCACAAACCGACAAGCACACACAAGGATGGTTAAAACGTGTGCTTCTATTTAGGAACTTATGTGATTGCACAGGTTCGTGGATGTATGGAGAACGCTAAATCCCCTGACACCAGGATATACTTACTACTCATCTCCCCATAAGCAGTATTCAGATATCGATATGATCTTCACTAAAGGCCAGTCATTGGGGGGTGCATGTATTGAGATATGCCCTAACATTACATCAGATCATAACCCTATTATGCCGACAGTTGAGGTCACATTAACAGACAGGGCAAGTCATCGTTCATTCTCGTTCCCTCTTCATCGTCTTGCTAATTTGTAGTATTGGTGGTGCCTAAAGGCTCACTGAGCGAATTCTTACAAATGAATAAAGGAGCTGCATCAGTAGCTGTTGTATGGGACTGTATTTAAGGCGTAAATCAGAGGGGTAACACTTCAGTTTATTTTAAACAAAAAGATCTCGCCGCAAGGAAGTTGCCCAGTGTCGGAAGGATTATCTGGATTTAGAAGTACAGCACACACAGGCAACGTACTCTATAGACCCAAACAAGCAGGTTATATATTTAGGCTAATTGCAAAGCGGCTAATGATTAATCAGGGACTGACAGAGAAGGTGGCCGCTAGCTATCAGAAGAACAAAATGTTTCAATAGTGAGAAAGTTGGCCGCTTTCGAGCACATCAGATGCATTAAGTGCAGCAACGGGTGATTTATACATAACCTCATTATATAGAAGAACAGTTTAGGCTTTTTTATCAAGAGGTCTATAGCAAACCAGATGGCCCCGAATATTCTATCATAACGGAGTATCTGCAGGGGAGCATCTTACCTCAGCTTGATTCACAGCAGGAATCCACACTTCCAAGGGGACATCGTCTTCTCAGAGATCGGATCTGCTATCAGTGTTCTGTCCAGAGGGAAAGCTGCAGTAGAGGACACAATTATCCTGGAATTTTATAAAGTTTTCAGGGAAATTTTAGTACCAGAAGTTGCCGATGTATTTAAAGATATGGCGGGCGGTAGTGATGCCCCTGTATCCTGGTGGTGACAAATGTGGTAGTGTTTCTTAAAAAGGATTAAGCACCCAGGGAAAGAGGTTCATTTCGACCCACATTTTGGATCAACACAAATGTATTTTCTAAAATACTGGCAACAAGCCTGGCTCCTCTCTTGCATAACCTGGTGTCAGAGTAACAGCATGGATGTGTCCCTAGCAGGGATACTATGACAAATGTGTCTATAAATGGACATCATTGCAACCAAACAATTCGGCGTTTCCATTCCTGGATGGATTAGAACCCAACTAAGCCTAAAACTAGGCCTGGGCGGAGTCACAAAGTCCCGCGTAGAGACAAAAAACCTCAGCGGAGTTCCGCAAGTGCCGGAGTGCAACGTGAACTCCCGTTCGTGCTGATCCTCCTGCCGCTCGTGTATAAATTCTACCAGAGCGGCATCCCGCATTCGCCAACGTACCGTTGGGGGAACGCGAGCGAGGAAAAAATTCCACTGCACTACACTGAGTTTTCTGCTTTTCACTAGCTCTGTGGAGCGCGGAGTGCAGAAAACTCTGCCAACTCTGCGAACGCAGGGGAGTACACCACCCAGGCCTACCTAAAACCAGCTTTATGACGACGAAGAAAAAAAAAGACCTAAACAGGCCTAAAATAATTGTTTTGTGAGGATGGTGGACTAAAAGAAAACATGCTTTGACACAGCTTTCTAAATAACTGGATATGTTATTTGGCCTTAAATACACATCTGTCTTGCTATAGTAGCACAAAGTGTGAAGTTGCAAACAGTAAATAGGTCAGACCTTCTTAATATGGTCCTCAGCTACTAGCAGGTATCTAGAGCGCATAGAGGCAAATCAGTATGAGGTGCCGAAGTATGGGAGCATGAACAGCAAGATTTTTATTTTTTATATCTGAGGTGCATTTACACTTGCTTTCCCAAGCAGTAATTAGCTTGGTCGAAAACCAAAACAGACAAAAACTACTGACACACTGAACACAGTTTTTTATTGGTTACTTGCACAAACTCCTACCAATAAACACATGATTTGGGAGTAGTACTGGAGAAAGGACCTGTACAAGCATTTGTTATGAGCATGATTATGGTGGGGGGTCACTTCTTCTGAAATTACATCCAGCCAAGCTGCACATGCAGCCATTACGGGTAAACTGTTTACACTCAAAGCTATGCATTGAGCTTAGCACTCAGAACATGGTGTTTGGTACACTGGTTCAAAGCTTGTAAGGTATATGACGAAAGCAGCAGAGCTTTTCTTTGACATTTCTTTGCAGGGAGCTAAACAGACCTAGCATACATGTATGTGAATATGTTGTGACGAGCCACTTTTTTTTTAACAAAAGTGAAAAAGGTAAAATTGGCCCTAGGCCCAGAAGTATTGTAGTTTCCATGTACACAGACTGCAGATAATCAATCACAGTTCTAATCCAGGATACATGTAGGAATCAGACAAGTAATACGTGCAGCTGTTGGTCCTTTCAGGCTATTCTGCCAGTCAATGGATTCTGGTTTTTTTAGTGAGGAAGGAGGGTCTATCGTTTTGTTTAAGTTGCAGGCTTCTTTTGGACAGCTGATGCTAGGCAAGTGTTTGATGAGACAAGGCATAGACAGCTAAAAGAGAATCAGTTTATCAGTAGCTGGGATGTGTGGCAGAGTAGCTTTCCATGATCACAGCCACAGCCCATCTACAAGTGTGCGTGAAATAGCTATCAGCGTCCCATCCAAGCAATAAATGCCGTCCAGCAAGTCATGAAAAGAAGATCCAGAGAGTCCAGCAAACTGAGTGCAGGAGCTCTGCAACCCCAGCAACATTGGTAAACTAGGACTGCTTGTGGAGGCTCACAGCTGGCGAGTTCTCTGGCAGTCTCACAGAAGCGAACTGCCGTAAAGGTCTTTGGTTTGTCCTGAAAAGTGCAAAATTAGTGCAGCTCTTCTCCATTGCCTCGCCCTGGCATTTTTTTTTAAAGTGCAAACAAGCAAAACTAAACCAGTCTGATGCAGCACTCCTGTCAGTTGGCCTCATAAGATGAGAGCAAGGCAGCGTCTACAGGCTCCATACAAGACGGACATGTGAAGGAGCGCATCAGCCAGTCATCGATACATTCCATGTGGTAGATATGCATACAGGGCAGGAACCGGATCGGATCACCATAAACAAAATCCAACATGCAGATCACGCACCTAAGAAATGGAAACAATATGTGTTTAGTCACTGCCTGGTTAATAAAAAAATATTTACCCTTCCTATCCAACATGCTGCTTCCTATATGAGCAAATTAAACTGATTTTTCCCTGGTACAATGTGAAATCTACAAAAACACCTATTCCCAAAACATCTGCCATACATATAATTTTCCTTCAAAAACAACAGAAGACACCTATAACCTCTGTTGTGTAGCTGTCTTTTAATTTTCTTTGACTGGAATCAGACTAGTAAATTAACCTACCCTATCAGTGAAATGTTTGTTTGGTTTGAGTTAGGATTTAAATATGGGTGTTTTTTAAAGAAATATTTAAGTATGGAAGATAGCTTGTACACATTTTTTTAATCCATTTTTTTTGCATTTACTGTTTTCATAATAGGAGACTATTGGGAATAAAGTGCAGCACTTAAATGATATAAGCATTTGAGTGATTCCAGACAAACTACCTGCGATTCACTAGTTTAAATATGTGAACATTTTGGACAGGCAAAAGCAATTGCTATAAAACAGACAAATCAGCAAACAAGAGTAACCGTAACCATGATTTTGCATCCAGGAAATTAGAGCGTTTTTTTACTAGAAAGATCCAATTTAGCCACCTTTAAAATCATTAACAGCCAACGCGCTTGTTTCACACAACTTCCACAGCGTGCCAAGTGGGACCCCACCAACAGAAAATGTTTCTTTAAAGTAATATGCATTCATTCTATATTTTTTGTGGTATGTTCACTCACACTAGGATAAACTTTTGCTACTATACAGTTGTCATCATGCCAGAATTGTGCAAGGGTTATTGTGAGCCAGAATCGGCTCAGCTGACTGCAAATAAGATGCGGTATAAGAATGCAACTTTGTTCAGCTCTGTTCTGAAGACAACTTAACCGGATTAGCGATCATACTAACAACAACAACACAACCAACGCAACTCTGAAGCCATTATGCAGCAAAGGTTTGCTCTACCTGCTTAAGTTGACAAAAAAAAAATTCAGAAAACCATAAAAAATATCAGCTAAGGGCCTTATTGAGAATCTGGCGGTCCGCGTTTGTGAAATGCAGGGGGCCATGCCCCCCCCCTCCGCAGCCCCGGGGACCACCACCTCCCTAGGGCTATGCAGATAAGTAGGCGTGGGGGACTCCTGCCCCCCCCCCCCCCGAGCAGCCCCAGGAACCGATCCCTCCCCAGGGCTATGTTTAGAATAACGTGTAGGGGTGGCTCAAGCCCCCCCCCCCCCCCAACAGCCCCGGGTGCACACCCCAGGGACATTGCAGTTTGCTATGGGATAGCAGCAGCACTGCTCCCGACATTCCATAACGAACAAGTGCTCCACTTTGAGCAAGTGAGAGCATTTTGCTCTCACTGGTTTTAAGTGGAGCACTTTGCTTCTTACCCCCTCTGCAGAGTGGTGGTGAAAGGAGGCGTGGCCTGCTATCAGAACTCTGTAATCCTGCTGTATGGAACTTACTGGAGTAATAGGAGGTGAAGTTGGCCCCCAAGGACATACTTATGGGCCAACTAACCCCTCCTGTTACCTCCAGTAGGTCCTACACAGCAGGATTGCTGAGAAGTTGTCAGAGGCCACCCCCCCTTTCTCCATCACTCTGCAAATGTGCCTCACGGTTCACTACTAATTTGGAGATAAAGTCCCCTTGGCTCCAGAGGGACCAAAAAGCCCTCCTGGTACATCCTGTAAGCCCTACGCAGCGGAATTCCTGAGAGCTGGTCGGAGGCCCAGCCCCCTTTCTCCATTACTCTGCAAACGTGATGGCTAGTTAAAAAAAAACCTTAGGAATTCACTGAAAAAAAACAAAGCTTTCAGGGACGTTATAGTGGGAATTAACATTTTTAAAAAGCTTAGAAATTAGTTAGGCTATAATTTCAGTTCCACAATTCAGCTGTTATAGTTAGCTGAGCTAACTATAACTCACCCCCCTGCAATGCACTGACCACGTCATGAGAAATGTAATGGGTGACGTCATCAGCAGTGCATTGCAGAGGCACGAGTTATAGTTAGCTCAGCTAACTATAACATCTGAATTTCACAGGGTTTGTACAAATGAAATGTCAACCTAACGAGAACGTTCCTGTAACTTGGGGTTTTTTAAATAAATTTCTGATCTTTTTTTAAATGTTAATTCCCAACTATAACATCCCTGAAACCTTTGGTTTTTTCAGTGAATATATATGACTTTCAGTTTTATAAAGCATTACATTACTATTTCTGAAGGAGACACAATTAAATCAGTTAACTAAGTACTCAAATTGAAGGCAGCAACAATGTTGTGATGACACCTGACACTTTATAACTTTAAAAAGGAGACAAGATAGAGTAGTCTTTCTTAACCTTTTGACTTCTGTAGACCCCCACTTAATCATTACTGGAACCCAGGAACCACCAACCAATGAATCATTATTCGAATCTGGGGTCCCCCACTGAGTCATTAGTGGAATCCAGGAACCCCGGCCTAAGCAATTTTCATGATTTGAAACGTAAAACAATACACAAAAATAGAGAAACAAGCATTTATCAAACAAATACACCAATGATGAACTATTTTCTTTAACAAATATAAAATAAAAAAACTGTATTTTAATGGGAAGGTTAGAGCTTTTCTAAATTCAATCAAGGCCACCCATATTCCATACTATATTCTATTTGATGCACTTGCAGTGCTCCCTCTGATCAATCTGAGAATACCAACTTAATTTTTATCCTCCAATTTTAAATTATTTTACATTAACAGAATGTTTTTACATTTTCAATTTTACTTCTTTATTTACATACACTTTATTCACTTGTAAAGACTTAATTTTCTAAACAGTCGTGGACTTCCTCAGTGGGTGTCAAAGACCCCCAGGGGTCATGTTAAGAACTGCTGGAATAGAGGATTATCGGTGACATTTGCTCTGATCACACAAGGTGAAAATCACAATAAACAAGCATTGGCATAGCCAATAGGTCTCGCCTTGGGGACCTCATAAGTGTTTAGCCATGCAACAGTTGCATAACTAAATACTTATAAGGTGCCAAAAGCGAGACCCATTGGCTATGCAAAGCAGCCATGCAGCCGCGAAAGTGATCGCGCTCGTGATTAAACATCAAAGCGGACGTGTAGCAGCGAAAGTGAAAGTAATCCCGGTAAAGCACGGCGCGCGTGCCCGCGCACATGCACTGTAGCTCTAGGCTGGCCTGGTAGCACTTTTTGGAGCCCTCTAAATAAGTCTCGCCAGACCAGCGCATGCGCTGGGTCAGGCGAGACCTAAAAATAAAGGAGACAAAAAATATATCAGCTAATTGGGCACCTAAAGGGTAGGCACAAGATATAGCTGCTACTTAAAGTGAATATAAAAAAAATAAGTAAAATAAAAAACACACCTAGAACCAGACTTATCAACGAAGAGTAAGGAGCTATTTGTAGATGGATGTGAACAATGTGCACAGGCTTTGTGTAGTCACTTAAAGAGAAAGGAGCCAATGGATAAAGTAGGTCGCTTAGTGTAGTGCGTGATGTATCTCCCCCCCCCCCCCCAAATAAAAAATAAAACACCAAGTCTAATGGACGAGGAAATGTATGATTTGCAGAAAGTGAAAAACGTCGCCTGTGTCAAGATTTGCAAAGAGATAGTTAAGGCCTGCTCTTAATACACAACAAAGTTGCAACTAAAATGCTTTAGATGCAATGGTGTGTGCGGCACTTGCATTATCTTACTATCTAAAGCAGAGGTCGTCAAACTGTGGGGCGCGCCCCCCTGGGGGTCCGTGGCGGCAGTCCCAGGGGGGCGCAAATGCCTCATTAAGTACTTAAGAATGAAGAGCCTGGAAGAGCAACTTTGCTTATTTTTCTCGTTTCCAGGCCGACTTCATTTACATGACAGTGGAAGTGTTGAGAAAAGTAAGGCAGCTGTGATCCTGAACCTTGGGGGTCGCGAAGTCAACAGCTTGGCTAAAAATAACAAAATATTTTATAAGTATTTTGTTGTATTTACATGTTCAGCAACTGCATTTAAAATAATGCTCAGTTCTACAAGTGAGAAATTAGGTGTTAAATAAATGCAAATTTTGGTTAATGTGATCCCCGAAGATGTCTGTATGAGAACAAAGAGTCACAAAACTGAATCCAAGATGGTGCAGTGCATAATAGTGACGTGAATTTAATGTGTGTTTAGGTCCTAGCATGTAACAGAAAGCATTGTGAATATGTAAGGCATTATTCTAAAATTGTTTAAACGCTGTCTAAGATAGGTTGCCACACAATGATTTTGCGTATGTGATCAGGGCCAATGGAATTATATGGCACAGGAGCACCATAGACAAATTATGCAGTATAATGCGGCACATTTTTACTAGTATTAATTATTTTGAAATTGTATTCACTTGGTAGTACTGACTAGACAAAGATTTCACTTCATTAGTAGCAATTTAACAGCTAAATATAGAACTAAGCCACTGAAAGTTGGCCAGATACCCTTTGTGAAGGGCTTTCAATGCGCACAAACACGTCACCATGTTTTTTAGTAACTTTTGATCCATCTGAGCTTCAATCACATTTTTTTTTAATCTGCATGTTATACTGCAGGTGGTGGATTATGTGGCAAATCCACAAATATGTGAAAAATGTCACGGCTGGAGACTCGCATAATTCCAGCGGCACCTTTATAAGATAAAACAAGTACTTTCAAAGAATACATATTAGTAATAGCTAACTAGACTGTACCTATTGTAGGATTTGTTTTATAAGACCATTAAAAGTACACTTTTCAAAACTCAACATCCCTACATTGCCTCTAAAAAATCATTATTTTTTTGCCATGATGGTGCTTCAAGTTATCCCATAAATTAAATCACATTACACCCCCTCCTTGAACTCTCACACAGAGGTACCTCCAGGTCCCCGTTAACATATCTGGGATGGTTGTTTTTAACATGGCAAGTCTTTGCAAAATTAAAAACACATGGGCACCTTAGTCCTCATACCCCCTGCCAACTGTGGCCTCTGTTTACATGCAGATGTCCTTTCAGGTGAGTTGAGAGGGTACAAGGGAAGAGACCAAAAGGGCCATATTCAAACGCCCAATTGCCCGGACCCCTGGGGTTTCTGGGTAATGGCCCAGCAGAAAGAGTAAAGGCGTGAAATCCATGGACAGCATCAAAAGAGATAGACCAGAGGAGGATGCGCTATGTGGAATGATTTTTTTCATTTATAAATGAGTCCGCTTCCCCCTATCCTCAGAGAGATGCCTGAAGAAAGTGTTCAGAAATGCAGGTTCAGTTTTCTTTTTTTGGCCACCACTACCATTAGTACAGCAGCTGCATTGGCACAATAGTGCGAGGGGCCAATGCACACCAATAATGAGGGTGGCGCTAGCACAAAGGGTGGGAAGCCATTTTCCTTGTTAGCATTAGAGTCTGGATTACAAGCAACGGGGGAGAATGTGGATATTTTCCTCCATTTTTCGAAATAAAGGGGCAGACTGTCTGCTTTGGGTGTCAGACTTAAAAATAACAGCCAGTGGAATGGGCAGAAGAGTAGGTATCATTTGGGCTGCATGGCATCAGGACCCAGGGGTGTGAGGGCCCAACTAAATCCTTATTATTGCTGCTTTACTCATTCCTTCCTTGCAGTAGGGCTCAGTCCACCCTTGCTGTGTCAGTGTTGTGTCCGGCATCAGACCAATGGCCCAAGAGAGAGAATAATTTGAGCAGAGGACACACTTTAGCTTTAGGCTTCAGGGAGATGCCAGAAAGGAGGGTGGGAGGAGGACTTTAACATGGGGTAGAGAAGACTTCCAGCTTCGCAAGGCAGTAGGTCTCTTTAGTGAAGCAAGCAAAGTGGCACTGGGGCCCAAGAGTGTGAAGGGCCCACTGCATCACAATGAAGACTGTATTATACTTTACAATAGGACATGAGGAGAACATTAGGGATAAGGTGGTTCACACATGGGCGCTCATTTTTTCTGTTAGGGACAGAGAATCTGTTTCAAGAATGGAGTGATGGGCAGATGTGGTGGGGAAGGGGTGAAAGAGAGAGGGGATCACCTACTATTCATGGCTGCAGCTACCGTTGGCCCAGAAGGAGCAATTGCATTGGGACCCAAGAGCATGAGGACCTCAATTAATGTGAGCAGTATTTATTGTTTAGTTCAGTTTATATGGGTTTGCTCTTTTATACATCTCACAGTTAGTGTGAAGTATTAGCTACTGAAACAGTGCCCCTGATATTATCTCATAAGCCCCACTCTCTGCGCTCAGTCCTAACCCTCACAATTATCCATAACGTTTTGGAGGGGGGCCCGACTTAAAAATATTTTGGGTAAGGGGGGCTCAGAGCAAAAAAGTTTGAATACCTCTGATCTAAAGGTATGCAGTTCCTCTCATTGTAGTGCCTAGAAAATAAAGTCAGTAGACCAAGTCAACGCCGTTCGTAGTAACAAACTTGGTGGTGTCTTATGTGAGAAAAGAGAATGGAGGAATTCCTTGTTTTGGAACTAGGGTCCTCACACACCCAGCAAGCTAGGTGTCATGCTTCATCATATGGACCTGCTCCTCGTCGAGTTGGCGCTGCAATACCCAACAGGCACCCATAAAGGGGCTCTTTAGCTGAGATCTTTTGTTCCTCGCCGTATGATGCAGGGGGGGGGGGGCTATAATGTGTAGATATAGTGGGAGGGTGATTTAAAAGAAGTAAGATAGTCCAAATAAAACTTTTATTCTGGCTGGCTATCCACCTCAATAAAACAAACAGTGGCAGATTTTCTGACACAAAGGTTCAGTCTAAGCTATGCTTATCTCTCCAGGTCCTGACACCTAGCTCGCTGGGTGTGTGAGGACCCTAGTTCCAAAAGAAGGAATTCCTCCACTCTCTTTTCTCGCATCAGACACCACCAAGTTTGTTACTACAAACGACGGTGACTTGGTCTAATGACTTTATTTTCTAGGCACTACAATGAGAGGAACTGCATACCTTTAGTTATTAGTATCTGACTGGGCACTTATGCTGGACCTCAATAAAAAGTCCCACAGTCCCCTTTTTTGTTGACTACTCGCATTATCTTCCCATCCCTGATAAGTGATAACCTTCATTCAATTTAAATAGTAAGGTCGCACACCAAACCTCGATCTCTCATGTTTAAAAAAGTTTAGGGTGCCCACTCTCAACTTACTCTTTGACTTTTTTCTCTGAAGGCTCGGACCCTGGGTCATAGATGCCTTTGGGAAGGTGCTGAATGAGTCCGATCCTCTGGGCGATACGAATCTGCTCCTCTTCAGTGAGCTGTGTGGCCAGGCGGCTCTGGCTCGGGGTAGGGTGATACACCGGTACATGCTCATGCTCCTGACAAAGAAACAAAATTTAAAAAGTAATCATAAGGTGCCCGATGATTCTTTGACACTTCTCTCGCGCCCTCAATATCTGGTAGGAGTGGAGGCAGGAGAAGGGGGGGGAGAGTAACTTATTCACGGCGATTCCACTCCACCTCCCCCTGCCGTACGAATGTTCTTTTGTTCACCCCATTAAGCTATTCGCCTACTCCGGGGACTCTTCTGCTCCTGGCCCTCTACACCAAAGTGGAGGCAAATAGCCTGACAAACTCTCTACCTTCCACGTAGTTCACCGGCCACTCTGTAAAGAGGAAATGGTTCCCTCTGCCTTGCTTCTGTGCCAAATAAACTAGTAGAGAAGCTCCAGCTGCCTTCTCTTCTCTGTTTCGCTACCGCTCTTCAGGCGATAGAGGATTTCGCGGCGCTCAAGACTCTTTCTCCCTAAAGACCCTCCCTCTCCGCCTTGTCCACAAACAGGCTCTCCATTCAAGCTTCCCTAGATTCACTAGGCCGCCCAGTTGAGGGGGAAGCAGCTCCCCAGGCAGGCTCGCCCGTCTCCCTGGTACCCCAGGACCTTCTATACCCGGTATGGGGGTGGCGGCTCTCCCGGCAGGCTGGCCCCTTCGGATTCGTTCAGCAGAGACAAGTCGTCAGCGCTCTGCGAGGACAGACAGTTCCCCATCGAGGCTCAAAGCCCCATACGGGCCCGGTGTTTACAGTCACACCGGAAGCCGCAGGGAATCATGGGGAGTGTAGTGTACCGCCCACCGGAAGCAGCAAGGCACCATGGGGAGTGTAGTGCTCAGCCCACCCACCAGAAGCAGACGGTCTCTATGGGGAACGCATTGCTGTGACGTGGCATCGTGTGAGGAGGCAACTATTCTATATCAAAACCGCGAGGCTTCAGATTATGCTTCTCTTACTTTATTGCAAAAAACAGCAGCCAATTACGTTACAGTAAACATATCACTACTTAATTTCTCATAATCTGCACCATGACATCACACCCCTTCCTCCAATCAGGGCCCTTACAGACCTATATAAACTGTGTTAGCCTCACCAACCCCACCACATAGTCCTTCCTCTTTCTTTGCTGCTCCAGCAGCCCTGAGACAAGTGTTTTTCTAGTCTAAGTAATTACCATAAAGTATATCTTATTTAATGCTTGATGCTATGCTGGAAGATGATTGTGTACTTGATCATGTATTGAATCCGTATATTTGTTTATGTAGTGAAGTCTGTGAATAGCTCGCTATCACGCGATCTGCAATGCAGGCCACCTTCCAAGCGGGTACGGCATTTGCTCTCCATTATTTCTTTGAAACCTAGGCAACAATCCTTACCGCAGGCTTTATGAGACCATGGTCCCTGTGATCCCCCCTACGTGGAGCGAGAAGCAAGAGGAAGCACAAGCGATCCCTTGGAGCGTGCGCAGCCCACGTTTTATTAATGGGTGCCCAATCGAGCATGCATGTGGGGCCCGCAACATTTAAGCAGTGCAGCTCAGTACTGCTACGGAGGTCAACGCTCGCAAGGTCTCTTCTTATGCCCTACTGGGGCTGCAATAATTGAGTTAGAGCTGGGCTCCAGGGGCTACAGCCTGCTCCCTCCTCAAGATACTGGCCGGGTATATATATCATTGGTAGTGCACATTCAACAATCTTTACACCATCCAGCCTATTTGGGGTTGCCCTCAACCCTTTTTCGGAGATCAGTACACAGTGCTAATACTACATTCTCTTCAAAGCAGAGTACTATCTGGGGAGTATGAGGGCTATGATGAGTACAAGGCCTCCAATGACTACCACCTGGAAGAGCAATTGGTTGAGGCGATAGACAGCTCTATGCAGGGGTCTGTAAACAAGGCTTTGGTGGTTGCGCTGCATCTATTTAGACTTTCTCTTATGCGCTACGAGATCTGGGCAAAGAACCCCATGTAGCGAGTATCACAGCCAACTCGCCTACGACTAACACGAGTGAGCCGACATTGCAACACAGGAAGCCTCTGGACAAGATTGCCAAGGACACTTTGCTTGATCATGGATATGGCACCTATGAGCCCCCTCGGCCTTCCAGGTCTTCAATGTGTACAGACCTAGCGCAGGATGACGATTCATCCCAATCATCTACCCACTGATGCTGAAGCGCAAGCACAAGACCCACTATCTTGATCCACAAGGAACCCACAACAGGCTCCTGGATTTCAATCCAGAAGAGATTATACATCCCAGGTCAAAGGAATGGTGCCCCTTTACTGAAGTGACGGACTGTGTTCAGTTTACGCTTGGTAAATGGTCAGAGAAAGAGGTCAGAGCAAAACTCCATACCGAATGTCCCTGTCTATCCCTGTCTATCCCTGATGGGGAAAGTAGCAGAAAACTCCTGAAATCAATCAGGGTATGCCGGACTTTATGAAAACGTTCTCAAAAGTCCCCCAAAAAGGTAATTGACGGCGCCTGGCGCAGGTATCACGACAAGGTCTTCGACATATCTGGTTCACTAACCAAAATCCTTGAGATGGCAATTCAGGCTAAGAAGACAGGCTCTTCCTTGGACCCACATATCATCATGGGATGGACCCAGTGAACGATATGTTTGCTGGGTCATGCCATATGCGCTATCTCACCGGAAAGGCAATGTGAATTGACGCCAAATTGGTTCTGTCAGAAGCAGGCCCCGTGGCAAATTGACAATTTTTTTAAGACAACTTCATAAAGGATTAAGGGAAATTTGGCTCAACATTTTAGAAACTGGTCAAGGCTCAATCTTCGCTTAAAAAGGTCTTCCGCAATAGCCTTTTTACCAGAGCCGGACGCTATAGAGGCCAAACGTCAGACCGAGGATATGGCCAGGTCTCATATGGAGGTTCCCATCCCAGAGGAAGTTGGAATAACTCCCTAGGCCATGGCAGTTTCTTTCCAACCAGAGTATGAGACGGCCAAGGTCATTTCAACAGGACCATCTATCGAGACAAAGCAGCTGGGAATGCCGACTCATCATGTTCAGGTACCCATAAATTCTCCCTCAGAGGTCACTTTGTGGGGCAGGGTGCCCCATTTCTTTTCCAATTGATGGCAAATCACGATGGATCCATAGGTGCTAGAGACAGTTCAGAGGTACAAACTGGAGTACAATGAATCACCCATACAGCACATGCCTCCTTGCACCCTACTTTTTTCCCATCAAGAAACAGTCTTCATAAGCATCGAGATTCAGGAGCTCTTGCGGAAGGAGTCCTATTATACTAATGCAGCCTCACCCAAAGACTTTATCATTACTATCTTGCTAGTATAGAAGAAAGTAGGTGGTTGCAGGTTGGTTCTGAACTTCAAACAATGAATTGCTTCGATGATCTATCGTCATTTCAAAATGGAGGGGGTTCATCTGTTTAGAGGCCTTCTTCAGGAAACAGATTTGCTAGTCAGGCTAGACTTGAAGATGCATACTTGGCAGTGCCTATTTTCCTACATTGGGACAAATTCACTATCCTTCCTTTTGGGCTTTCATAAGCCCAATGGTGTTTCACCAAACTAATGAGACCAGTAGTTGAGACTCTCAGGCTGAGGTGTGTAAAACTAATAATCTATCAAGACTGCATGATCATAATGGTGCAGAATTGAGACAAGATACTGCTTCACCTCAACAAGACGATTTAATTGTTGCAAAATTTGGAGTTGATCATCAATACCTCTAAAACAAGTCTGATTCCATCCCAGTCTCTGGAATTTCTGTGTTTCCAAATTGATTTGATCCAAGCCCATCTAAAACCTCCAACCCAAAAGATTATGTTGATCAAGAAGGAGCTGAGATAGGCCCTCTCATCTCAGAAGATCTTTTTGAAAGACCTTTAAAGTATTGTGGGGCTACTAACTTTGTCCATTAAGGCAATTTTTTCCCGGCCCCTGCCGTTATCAGGCCCTTCAACACCCTGGCAGCAAGAGAACAAGTGAAAGAAATAATTCAGCAACTGTTAGATGATAAAGTCGTAGATGCAGTGGAGGCAACAGAATGGTTGGCGGGGTAATCATCACCAAGAAGTCCGATGAGTAACTTGGTTTTTGTGTGGATTTGTGAAGTTTAAATGATAATGCGACACTGGATAATTTTCCACTGCCCAACATAAATGAAATATTGTTGATGTTGTCAGGGGAGAAATATTTTCTAAACTTGATTTAAGAAGCATATATCATCAGTTGCAGCTTTATTCACACTCTAAACAGTTCACATCTTTTATAACATCTGAAGGAACATTCCAATTTAACAGGCTTCCATTCCGTTTATGCTGAGCAGCTAGTGTTTTCTAACAACTTATTACTCAAGTCATAACAGGTCCCACCAAAGTCGTATTTATTTCAAGACAATATTTTGGTGTTTGGGGAGGATGAAGAAGAACACAATAGAACTTTGGGAGAAGTGTTATTGCGATTGGTTGAGGCAGGGTTAACCTTGCGGAGAGAAAAATGTGTGTTTGGAATGCAAGAGGCGCAGTGATCAAATTTTATCCAGATTTCACTCTGATGGTGCAGGAGGCCTGCCGCAAGTTCTCGGCTGTGAAGGTAACACTCAGAGGGATGGGACTCCGATATGTCATGCTTTACACGGCGCACTTACGCATGGATGTACAGGAAAAGACTTGCGTGTTCGACACCCCTGTAGAGGCCCAGGAGTTCTGCAAGAGACATGCCAAGAGTAGCCGGAACGCTGCTGGGGGCTCCCCGGCGTGGTCCCCCCTACCTGTACTACGAACAGCTATAATCTCTTTCCGATGGACTAGCTGATGCCACATACTGTGCTCCGGCGGCCCTGGAGTTGGGCCTTTGTCCTCCGCCTTGCCTCATGGCCTCTGGCTCACGCCCCATGGCAATGACGACTGAGTTGAACTAGGATGCCTTATGGAACCAGCACTTGGAGATGTGATTGCCTGCCCAACCGTGGCGCCTGGCAGAACAGGCCCCACCGCAGTATCCACCATGCACTCTGTTATGCCCACTCATGCACACCTCTAGCTCGATTTACCACTAACTACCATTGATTCAGAATGGGAACCAGATGTCGGTGTGCCGCCCATCCCTCATGGTGTACACAGCTATATTATCTGGGTTGCTTGGGGTATTTTGTCTATGTGTAATGTTGGAAAGCTCCCGGCACCATTTTGCCTGGGATGGGTGGGGAAAGGGAAGTGGTTGTTGTTTTTGACTGTGCACTATTTTTCCAAAATGTTTGTGAAATCGCATCCTGCAGGTCCCACTTTAGTACCCTTGAACATGCCAGTGGATGAGTCTACGGCGACCCGGGCTCTCGAGATACTTTTTATGTCATGGAACATTAGAGGTATCAATAATCCCCGCAAAGGCAAGTTAGTGCTACAATACATGGTCAGGCACAGGGTCAAAATTGCTTTCTTACAAGAAACACACATATCTGCAGGCGCTTCCCCGACCTTGGCCTCGACATGAGGTCTACACAGGTTCTACTCCAACTACAGGTCATATCCTCGAGGAGTCTGTATATTGATCCACCGCTCTGTCCCTTCTTGATAGTTTATCAGATGCTGAGAGGAGATATGTGGCTGAAGGCGGCCAGTTGGCAGGCCAGACGGTGCTATAGCTGAATGTCTTAGCACAAAATATGTACTCTCCTGAGTTCTTTCAAACTTTGGCTCACTCATTGACAGGACAAATACGGACCATGTTATATTGGGGGGCGACTTCAATCAGTGCCTTAATCCAGGACTGGACTCCTCCACAGCGGCCCAAGCAGTAAACCCCGCGCCACACCCATCCTCCAGGACACCTGAACCTCACACTCCCTCAGAGATCTGTGGTGATATCTGCATGAGCAACTTTCAGAGTACACCTTTTACTCTGCTCCCCACGGCACCTGGACACGCTTAGACTATTGGTTCCTCTCTCCCTTGGTCCTCCCATGGTTGAGTGATGTGACATGCCTTCCCAGCACACTGTAGGATCACTCCCTGGTTTGTGTGGTTCTTAAGGTCCCCCTTCTGGGCACTGCGTTTAGGGCGTGGCGTTTTCTTCCTTCTGGATCCAGTCTTTCGCGACGAGCTCCGCACAGCAATCACAGATTATTTTGACCTCAACATGCGTCCAGTGACCACACAGGCCACCCTATGGGAGGCCGTTAAGCAATATATCCTTGGTATGGCGATCGCCAAACACAGCGGAATATTGCGTGACATACAGCATTCCCTAGAGTGAGTGGAGACTACTCTTTGGCTTCTCGATGCGGTGGCCCCAGGGGAACTGTCGGAGGATGGGCTGCGACTTTGTGTGGAAGTAGTGGTAGAGTTCCGGGATCTCGCAGATTGTGAGGTGCAGTTTCTGGTGAAATACGTGCGGGCACATCAGTATGGCGAGGGCAAGTGGCCTGGGCGCACTCTGGCAAATTTGTTTTGCCCGCAGCGGGGAAGTGACTACAAATCTGAACTCACCCTGGAGGATGGTACACACTCCACAAATGAGAGAGAGATCCCGGAGGAATTGTTGGAGTATTATAAACAGCTCTACACATCCAGATATGTTGAGGAGGATGGCGGCTTGGCGGTCTACCTGTGGGAGGTCACCATGGTCTGGCTATCCTCCCATTTCTTAGCGAGCCCCTTGCAGTGGAGGAGATTGTATCTGCAGTTGACTCCATAGATGAATCGAAAGCTCCGAGCTCGGATGGCCTTATGGGCGCATTCTACAAAACGTAAAAGCATCTGCTTGCCCTCTTTGTTGGAGCTATACGTGGAATCCTTGTAGGCGGGGTTCTCCCCTCACATTGCGTGAGGCAGTCATAGTCCTATTGCTGAAGCCGAGCAAAGACCCGCAACACTGCCAGTCATATTGACCACTGTCTCTCCTGAATTTTGATAATAAAATCCTTGCAAAGGTCTTGGCAACAAGACTGTCGCTCCTATCATAACCATCATCTCTCCACTCCAGGCAGGATTCGTCCCTCACCGCTCTACATCCATAAATCTGCACTCTCTGTTCCCTGTGATCAACAGGATCTCCCTGGAGGTCCCAGCATATCTGTCCCTGCTTGACAGAGAAAAGTCCTTTGACTCACTCTAGTGGCCCTTCTTGTGGGCGACGCTGTGGAAGCTCGGGCTCCTGCTCGGTTTCACATCTTTGATCCAGCTCCTTTATGCCCGCACATTGTCTCGATTGTGCACCAATGGCTCTCTAACTGCCCTGTTTGAACTGGCCAGAGGTACCAGGCGGGGATGCCCCCTCTCCCCGCTTCTCTTTATAATAGTAATGGACCCACTCATTCAACATCTGCAGGACAAGCATATTGGGCTTGGGCTACAGTTCAACACAGGCCCGCTTTCACTGTCCCTTTACACAGATGATATCCTACTTTTTCTCTGACACCCGGCCACAAACTAGAGCCCAGTGCTGCGATAAATTCTGAGATATGGGCAATACTCCGGGCTCCAGATTATCTGGAATAGGTCAGAGCTCTTTCCATTGACAGAGGCGGCCCAACAGTTTCACTGCAATTTCCCACTGTGCTGGTGTAATGGCACGGTCAAATAGCTTGGTGTTCATGTCCATCATTGATAAGGAGCAGGTTCTTCGCTTAAACTACGGCCCGGCTATGGACAATTTAACATCACAAATTGAAAGATGGATTAAACTGCTGTTATTGATATCAGGGTGTATTGTGATAATCAAAATGCTCGTCCTGCCTCGATTTTTTTTACTTGTTCCTCAAAATACCTATCCCTCTTACAAATGCTTTTTTCGCTAACTTGAGAGGGCACATGTTGAGACTGATATGGGCTGGTCGCAGGCCACATGTCGGTTGGCGGGCACTTATCCTGCCATATGAGAGGGGTGGTTTTGGTGTGCCCCACTTCTACCTTTATTATCTGATAGCTCAGAGCCAGTATGCATACCATCTGAACCATGGGGATGCCAGACTTCCTTACAGCAGGGTAGATAGGGAGGTGGCCGGCTCACCACCCCTTGGAGCCAGTCTTCCACTGGAAATACCCCTGGACCCCAGGGACATCGAGCCACCCTCCACCACTAGTTGGGCATGGCGCCGACCAGGGGCGGTGGGTGAGATTTTAAAGTGGTGGGGCGCAAACGAATTAGCATACAGCACCGTAGCGAGCGAGCGCAGCGAGCGAGCCCGAACCCCAAAAGGGGGGTTTGGGGGGGTTACCCCCCCCTAGAAAATATTGAAAAAAAAGAAGAAAAATCAGGCATTTTCAAGCAAATTTGAGAAAGCAGGAAGGTTAATAAAGCAATTGTGAAAGTGCAGTTATTACATTAATAGATGGCATAACATAGGTAGCTGCTTATTCAGTATTACCACAGAGCTTCATACATTCTGTCCTATTATGCTCAGGTGCTGAATTCAGACTATAAGACTCATGGAAATCTCAGCTCTAAGAGTAGAAGAAGTTGCACAGCAGTGTAATTGGAGTAAGTGGGGTAGATTGGAGTAAGTGGGGTAGATTGGAGTAAGTGGGGTAGATTGGAGTAAGTGGGGTAGATTGGGGCGGAGTGGGGTAGATTGGGGCGGAGTGGGGTAGATTGTAGTAGACTGGAGTAGATTGGGGTACATGGGTGTGAAGTGGGCTAGAGTGGGGTGGGGTAGACTGGAGTTGAGCGGGGTAGACTGGTGTATTGGAAAGGGGTAGATTGGAGCGGGGCAGAAAGGGGTGGGGTACATTGGAGTGGAGTTGGGGTAGTCTTGAGAAGAGCGAGTGGAGTTGGGGTGAAGTGGAGTTGGGGTAGACTTGAGAAGACCAGAGCGGGGAAGGCATGGGGTGGGGTAGTTTGCTGTGGAGTAGACTGGAGTGCAAGATTGTGGGAGAGTGGAGTGGGGTAGATTGTAGTAGAGTGGAAAACATTGAGAGGATTGCAGTGAGGTAGATTGCAGTAGGGTAGATAGGCAGACTGGACTGGTGTAGATTGTGGTTGAGTGGATTGGAGTAGATTGTAGTGATGTAGATTGTAGTGGAATGAGGCAGGTTGGGGTGGATTGGCCAGGAGTGGAGAGGGGTAAAGTTGGGTAGACCCTAGTGGGGTAGACTGTAGTGAAGTGAGATAGAGTTGACTGAAATAGATTAGTAAAGAGTGGGGTGGGTAGAGTTAAGAGGGTCAAATGGTGTTGAGTGGCTTAGATTGGAGTGGCATAGAGTGGCATGTCAAAGTCGAGGGGCATGTCTCTGAATCAAAGGGCATAGACTGAAGGAGAGTGTTGCAGAGTGGAGCGGCGTAATGTGGAGTATCCATCGTGTGGTAGCACACTGCCTTTACAGACAACACATTTCCAATTGAAATGACCATAACATTGGTACAGACATGCAGATTTTTAGCGCATAAATGATAATGTGTGGAAATAGCATTGGCTAGTGTATTGTGTTTTCATTGTATTCAAATATTTGTTTCCAGACTCCAATACAAAAATTAACTTCATTATCTATTTATAATTCTAATATAGTGTGAAATATCAGCACTTTTCATATTTGTTGTGTGCTAGAAAAAACCCTTTCCATTTCATAGCAAGATTTCACATAACTCTCTCACTTCGAAGTCAGAGAAAGAAAAGTAAACACCAGGCTCCCAGAATGAAAGCGGCTGACATTTGACCTTTGTATTTCAATAACCAGCAAACGTGACAAGAAAACAAGTGCAAAAGGGTAATAGCTCAGTTCATCACCCAATGAGACAACTGCAAAGCAGAAGCTAAGGCAAACACAGGCAATCACAGATATTGAAGTGCAGTGTCTCACAGTATGCATAATATATCAGAAGCCCACTAGGAAAGGTGCAATAAAGCACACAATACTAGAGATTCATTGTCGACAATCCTAGAGTCACGGAGTAAGTCATTTTGATTACGCTGCCATCAGATTGACCCTAATCATAAAGTGTACATTTTGAATGAATCCCATTCAGCAGAGATTTAGAATATAACATATTTAACACATACCTAATCCAGTATAAAATATTCTCTCATTCGCAAATCTAAGAAAGGTACCTTAAGACATGGAAATACATAAATGCATGATATATGTATTGTATCACAACTAAAGCATTACCCTAAAGTGCTTAAGTGCAATCATGATTATGCGGTGTCAAAGTGTATTCTTCGCTTCTAGCCACACCTTCGCATGACTGCTCTCAGTTCACCAGTCTGTGTGTTTTAATTACTACAGGCCCCCCTGCTGTCCCTGCTCTTGTTAAGGACCCTTGATGCCACAGTGGAAGAATACATTTCAGGAACAATACAGAGCTAGGCAAGCAGAACATTAAAAGAGTGCCGAGCCAGAGTCCAGGCAGTGCTCTGTGTGGTGTATAATTTGCCATGTAAACCTATGCTAAAGGCTCAAATTTTAAAAAGGTAGATTTGTTTAACTTGGATGCGTTTTAGTTCAGAGACCTAGAATTAATTTCTGCATGGACTGGAATTTATGAGAAGTTATTGGTTCTAAATGTCAACTTTGAAACATTCATGCCTGCGAGGACGATGCTTTTAGTGAACCAAGAGGCAAGTCAGCCGTCATGTGAACACTGCATAGGTTTTTATAACATAGGGGGTATTATTAAAGTCTTTTAAACAAATGAGGTTGTTGATGACACATCCTTAATTGAGTTTTAAGGTAGGATGATAACAGAAAAGAAGGCACAGTGAAATAAGTTAATGGGCCAGGGAAACACACATTTTGCCAAGCAGATATACCATTTGAAACCAGGTTTCTTGGTTTTACGTTGCAACATTTAGCCTCTCGATGAGGCGGCGTAGTGACAAACATAAGTGTGTGGGTGACAGAAACCACAAGAAGACTTGGCGTGAAGTTCCAAGAACACTTCTTTCAGAGCCAGAGCTCAACATCTGGCTCTGGCCTTCAAAGGCTCACCTACCTCTACAAAAGTAACTTTGAAATATCCAAAATACTGACATTTTGTTGCAGGATCAGCTTCACAATCATTATAATTATAGTTCCAATTACACCTAAACTGTCAATGACGGTTTCTTCCTGTCGAGGGATGAATCCTCCTGCATGGACACAGCTCCACGAATGACCCTACACTCACACTGGTTCACGATTCCCCCAGCACTCGCACTGGTACTTCGGTTACGCATTTCTCACACAGCTCATCTTTCACGCTTCCCGTCCTGAGACAAGACCACACTGGTCACCCAGTTCTCACATGGGCACCCTATTCACCCTGCACTCACTACTCACCCTGTACTTCCACAGGCATACCTTTCACCCTGCACTCACACTGCTCACTCCGTGTCACCCAGCACTTACACAGGCACACCTAACACAGCATACATTTAATTACCCAACTCTCGTGAAAGTGTACATACTTTGAATATCTGTTCTTCCTGCATTAGTGCATGCCTACTCTCCGTAACTAAAATACCAGTGCAAGAGGGGAAGAGTGCGCTGAGGAATAGCACAGGAAAGAAGACTGAGTGGGAACCAGAGGTGGCTGAGTGGGAGGTGGGATTAGTCTTAGGCCCTGAGGAATCAGCCAAAAGGGAGTAGATAAAGCAGGCAAAGGCTGCTGGAGGGCAGCAGCACAACAGATGAGGTTCAAGCACTGCAACTGTGGCTGTGAGCTTGTGTGGGAATCGAGCAGGGACTGATCGCTAAGGGTATAGCGCAGGTGGGGTGGAAGAAATCCCATGCCCAACACTGAGCCCCAATGGATTTCATAACGACCACTATGAAGGAAGGAATAGGTCACCTACAGCCACAAGTGCTGTTTTGCAGCTTTTGAAGAAATGATGTAGACCGGCATCTAGGCTGGTTTTCATTCTTTTCCTTTAATGCCTTTAGTGCGGCATTTCTACCTGCACACACTGTGCCCTTGACTTCCAATGAAATGTAGAATTCAGTGAATAGTGATTAACGGACTATATAGACTTGGGTGGCACAACGAGTAAAGTTGGTCACTCTGAATACATAACCTTTCTGGTTGAAGGCATGTGCCAGACCCAGTTTAGGGGCTGAGCCACGGCCATAGGGCAGGGGTGGTTCACCTCAGATCTCCTGTAATCTGTCCTACTATGGCTTCGCAAACTAGGCCAAGTACAACCCCTTCAACACGAATTTCAGTGGTACCGCTGGTGAACAGCCACAGGCTTCTCAGGAAAGTAGGGCAGGGGTGTACAAACTGAACGCTCCGCAGCACAAAATTGTAGGTCCAACTCACTGCTTTAATTTGATACGAAAAGGACTTTAATAAACACTTAAAACGGTATATGACAGCAGTTACAAATCAGCCGGCCCAGCATTTCCCCATGTTTCCCCAACCGATCCTACCTGTGTGTCCTCAGTCCTCAGCCACCGTCCAGTCCACGAGTCACGACGACCACGAGGCTCAGGCGACGCGCACGAAGTGAACCCGACCGTTACCGGATCCAAGCAGCACGCTTACCTTACGTCAAGCTCGGCATCCAATCAGGATTGCCCCTGCTCATGCTGCGCGGTGACCGGCCAATCCTGGCGCAGTGGCGCTGCATGCAGCGCCAGGATTGGCTTGGAGGGCATAGTGACTGCTCGCCCTGTCGCCCTTTTGCTGCCAGCGCTGCCGCCAGCAGGTCCTGCACCCCCCCCCCCCCTACTAGCTAATGGGGCCGGCCTGGGTGCGCATGCTCGGGCAAGTTGCTGCCCGAAGTATACATGCGGGGAAAGGGGAAAAAAAAAGTTTTTAGACCTGTCAATCATCCGGCTTCAAATCAATGACCACACCAGCCAGCCCGCCCCCCTGCACACTCCCGATAAAGTCGGGTGCTGCCCGGCGCCGCCGGAATAATGTGCGCAGTAAATGGTAATTTGGACATTATATTTTAATTATTTAACGCGGGTATTATTTAACGCGGGTCCAATCAGCAGGGCTGGTGGGGCTACGCCCCTACGCCCCAATGGACGCACCGCGGCTGGCGCCGACTGCAGCACTTACTAGGAGTACAGAGTCTGCACTCGCCTGCCCTCCCGCTCATGGACAACCAATGGCTCCCCCCCGATGACAGACCCCACAGTCAAACGCACATCAGCAAATATTTACTGCATACCATCGGGGATCTGTTCCAAGAGAGACATGCTATCACCAGGTCGGAAGGGGCACGCGTCACTGAGGCCACGCAGTTGGACAGATTTGTACTGCATCAAGTCCAGAGTGCTCTGAGGAGTTGTGTCCCGACTTTTCCCAAAGCTCCTGACAACTTCACCCCCCTCACTGTCCTCATTGAGGCCGACACTGGTGAACACCTGGTATCCAAGTTGTATAGCACATGTCTAGACTTGTTGCCCACCGTGGATGGCTGATTGCAAGAGGCCTGGTCAGAGGACTTACAGCGCCCCATATTAGATGAAATCTAGAAATATTGCTCAGTGCAAACCAAGCTAGTCTAGTCTCTCCAACCGCAGACACAAACTGCTACATTTTAAGATTTTGCGCCGCATATTCATGACACCCAAGTTACAGGCTAGGTTTGACCTGGCTCTCTCATCGCACTGTCCCAAATGTCACGTCCCCAATCCAGGTTTTTTGCACCTGTCATGGTTGTGTCCCCACATCAGCAGTTACTGAACTGACATTTTCACACACATCTCCCAGATGGTATGTGCAACACTGACCCTTGACCCCCTTCCAGGCCTGTTGGGATACGTACATGATACCCCAAAGGAAACTCGCATATTTATTGCAATCGCACTTTTATTTGCAAAGCGTGAGGTCGCCATATATTGCGGAGGCACACAATACCCTAGATTCAAAGGCTGGCACAAGAGCCTTGTCTTTTGTGATACGACCAGCGAACTATACGCTCAGATGCAACCACCCAACAATCTGCCCATGAGACGTTTGGCCGCCTTTGCATACCTATTTGCTTCACTCCATTACTATTGACAGTGACTGACATTTATGGGAAATATGAGGGGGGCAGTTTATAATGCCAATGCTGCGCGCCTGTTGCTATGAATCCTTTGTTTCCCTGAGACCGTGGGGCTGACACTACTGCTAGTCACCTTATCCCCGATGCATGTAGACCCAGTTCACAGGGACCATGCCCCGGATGAGAACCTGGATGGGTCTGCGCTTTATGGACTCATGCCATGTTGTTCAATGTACAAGAGCCACTGTTTACGTTTTCTATGCTCGTGATGTGTATGTCCTGTCAAATTATGTGATGTGCATACTTCATTAAAAATTATAAATAAAGCTAAAAAAAAAAATCAAAACCTCTACGGGAGTTGTTACGGAAAGGCAGGAAGTTCACAGGAGATGAAAGGCAACAGACAGCATTCACACTGATTAAGGAAAATATGGGTTAGGGAGGAGTCTTCTTTTAATCAGGCTTAAGCACCATACTTTATGTGGATGCCAGTGCGGTGGGCATTGGTGCTGTGTTAGCACAAATATATGGCAAAGTGGAGAAAACCGTGGCTTTTGCCTCACGTTCTTTGACAGATACTGAAAGGAATTATTCAGTCATAGAGTGTGAGGCTTTAGCAGCCACCTGGGCCACTAGGTATTTCATTGTTTTTTATGGAGTAGTGTTTTCCCATTGAGAACAGAGCACAAACCACTTCTTGAAAAGTTAGGTCCTGATGGCACAAAATATTGTTCAAGAAGATTGGCACGTTTGGCTGTTAAGTTACAGGAATATAACTGTGGTGTGGAGTATGTACCGAGATGGAGGAATAAAGTAGCCGACATCCTCAAGCTTGCCAAATAAAAATGCTGAGCACATTGATTTACAAATTGAGGATGTGGTAACTAATTTGGATGATTTTACTGAAGGTCTAGGAAGTTCTGTATATAGGGAAAAATGGATCACAGTTGTGCAGCGAGATGAAACTCCCAAAGGTGTGGTAAAAATGATTACAGGAGCAGAGTGGAGGGACAGTACCATACCAGAGGAGCTAAGACCATATTTCTATGTCAAAGATGAGATGTCGATCCAAGGTGAATGGTTGGTGTTGGGGGGTGAAAGGGTGGTGCCACCAGCATCACTTAGAGATAGGCTAATGGGGTTCGCCCATGAGGGACATTTAGCTCAGACATTGACCATCAATAGAGTAAAGGACAGGTTTTGGTGGCCAATCATGGACAAGCAAATAAAGGCCTTGGTGGAAAAATGTGAGTGTTACAAAGAACCTGAAAAGAGGTTGCGTGTGGGTGTTGGCAAAGTGGAAGGAGTCCAGCATGTAGTGGAAGCCGATTACACCTGGGAGAAGATTTGTTTGGATTTCATTGATCCATTCAATTGTTTTCATGAATGTGAAAGGTATGCTGCTGTGTTGGTGGATGCAGTCAAGATGGGTGAAGGTAGTCTTTATGAAGTCCATTACCACAGATGGAGCCATAAATGTATTTTTCAGTGTTTAGATGGGAAACATTCCAGCAATGGTCCTCGCTGATAATGGAATGCAATTGACCTCTCAGGAAATGGATCAGTTCTTTATAAAACTAGCGATAAGACATGCTTGCACCTCTCAGTATAATCCCCAAGGAAATGGGTTATGTGAAAGGGTTAACGAAATGGTGAAAGGAGCAATGCAATTAGCCTGTACTTCTGAAATCCAAATGCAAAGGGCTATCAAGGAGATGTGGGACTATCGCACTACTGTACATACCGGAACAGGAAAGAGCCCTTTTGAAATGATGCCTGGCAGACAACCAGGCACAAAATTGGTCCCATCCTGGATGCGCAAAGTTGTTACAAGGAAGGAACAAAATTAGTTAAGTACTAAGGGACAAGAAAGATGCATTTAGGTGGGGGATTTGGTAAAGGTTAAACCAGGATGAGTAGGTAAAGGCATGTCCAAGTTCAAAGGCCCATTTAAGGTCAAATCCAATGGTGGGGATTGGGTCAAGTTGGACAATGGGCAAGTCTGGAATCTAAGTAGGTTGGCATTATATCAGAAACAGGGTGAAGTAAAGTGTAGGTCAATGGATGCAGAAATTTCAAATTCGCTATGGTTATTCATGAATGACAGTGAATTTAGTCACAAGTAAACAAAGGGGGGCTAGTGAGGGAGAGAGTGTGTGAGCCAGGAAACATTGTACAAGTTGAAAGAGAAATAAGAACAAGAAGAACTCCTGTTTATTTGGGGGACTATGTTTGCAGTTAGTACTCTCTGTGATTTTATTTGTTTTGTAAGGAAATGAGGAGAGTTGCATAGCATTATGATCATCACTTATTGGTCTTCAGTTATGGCATCTTTTTCTGTGTCATCTTTACATAGTATTGTGTATGTTGTGTTTAAACTTGAGTTTTTACATTGTCTTACCACGTTGGTGTTCTTTCCCTGTGTGGTGTGTTGGGTTGTGCAAATGTCTTGACACTTTGGTGGGTGATAGACTTATCTTTTAATTATTTCTATTAAGTTCACATTTTTTTAATATTTACAAGTTGTAAAGAAAGGAGATGTGGTATATTGTGCGTAGCCAGTCTCAGGTAGCAGGTGACTACTGTGACATGTGAGCATTCCACAAATGATGTGAAGATTCTAGAGTCTGAATAAGGGACAGATGATGTAAACTTTGCCCAGCTGCGATGCTCTTAGGTGTTTCTGATCTCTGATAAAATAAACCTCCTAGAGTATTGACGTGGTACTATTGCTCTTTATTTCAATACAACATCCTCCACAAAAAAGTTCCATGTTGACACCATCTGCAGTCTTGGGGACACCTAAAATATGTACGTTGTTTTGTCGGGCTCTGCCCTCCAGAAACTCATCTTTTGCTTTTATAACTTTCAGTTTCTGAGTTATCCAGGAGAAGGTGGTCTCAGTGTGTTGTTGAGCGTCTTTTAAGTCTGAAATCCTAGCCTCTAGCTGTGCAAGCCTTGTGTCGTGTTTGTTCACCCGCTCCTCAAAGCTAACAATTCAAAGATTGTCTATTTTGTTATCTATGGGCTGTAGTCTATCTTTCATGTCTTTTAGTAGTGCGGAAATGTCCATATCCTGGTGTTCCAGGGTGTGGTGTCTCCCACCTCCACGGGCGCTGTGCACTGTTGCTTGTCGAATTGGAACTTAGCCTGCTTGGGGTCGGTATTTCCCATGGTTCAAGGTGTTAGACGTAAGTAGAAGACCCCTCACATGGACTTCATTGAGGCAGGGGCCAATGCACAGGCCTCTCTCATTGTGATCAGGAGGTACTGTTGGAGAGTGGGTGCACCCAAATCAATAACAGCACAGTCTAAGCTATTAAGCATGTGCCATCTCAGGTGAAGCCCATATAATTTGTCAGGTGTAGCGAGTATGGAAACCTGCAGGTCCCCTTTTTCGCCAGAATCAATGTAGGCAATCAAGTCCTCCCCCACAGGTGTCCCAGTGCATGCATCCTGCCATCCCCAGGCCTCTGCCTGCTTGGGGGTTCACAGGACTCTGCTCTGGTTCACCCCAGAAGGTCCAGGATGTAATTTGAGGGTCCACTGTTGGTCCTCTCCTGGTGCAGATAGCAAGATGTAAAGGAGGGAGGCCAGTACCTGTCCCTTCAGGATGCCCTGGCTAGCCTTACCAAATGGCATGAATTAGTTTACGGCGTGCCCTTCAAGTGAGTCTGCACCACCGCAGCAGTCCATCAAAGATGCTCCAGGTGCACCAGATCCCAAGGGGGTAGCGCCGCAGCTGAGGGCCAAACGCTGACAGGCCAGGCGTTGGCCAGCTTGTGATGCAGCTAGCAGGATATAAGGGAAGGCAGCCCGTATCTATCCTTTCAGGAAGCCCTGGTTCACCTCACACAGCTGCTTGCACTAGTCTGCAGGGTCCCCCCCTCGAGCCTCTGCATGACAACGGAAGTTTAACTTAGCTGTTCCAGGCCAACCAAGCCCTAGGGGGCTGCGCCACCTCTGCAAACCACGCACCACTTGAGTCCGTCGCCCCAGGATCAGTCCACAACGAAATGTACTCGTGGGCTCAAGTCCGGGTTGCATGGAAGAATTCTTCTCATGATTGGCTACCCAATGGCAGTTACAGACCATGACCGGCCCGACCAGCACCCTCTCACCCCAGGACCGGGCCTCCTCCTCTCCTTACCTCAACTTTCTGTGGCACCTCCAGTCTTGTAGTAATCTTGTGACAGTGGCTTATTCAGTTCACACAGTTGAAGCAGCTGGGCGCGCCACGCCAAATGATAGAAGGGACCTCGGAGCATCCTCTTGGCTCTGTCACAGTGGCAATGGATCCGCAGTCATCCGGTCATTGTTATTGTTCATGATCATGATGTGGGCAGTAATTCTTCCCATCTGGAGGGGCAAAGGTGCTGCTTTACTAGATGTGGGCGCCGGAGCTTGCTGCTTAGGTGGCCATCTTTGTTTCTGGCTCTCAGGTGCCTCCCTTCTGATTCCCATCCTAAGGTTGCAGGCTTAGTTCCTGATACTAAGGGAATTAGCATGAGATTTTCAGATTGCCTTGCCAGTAACACCCAGTATTTTTTATGAACTTCAACAAGTAGCCTTACCCTCTGGTGGTGCAGAGCGAGTTCAGACTGATGGGGTGGCCGATTTCAGGAGACAGTGGATGAACAAGAGACTGTCAGAGGTTGCTGGTTTGGCCCACAGGTACGATCAAGAGATACCATTCAGCAAGGAGGAGATGATCTTGTTGTTTGGTGGAGAGGCAGTTGGATCCAGTGGGGGGCAGGAATTGTCCATATCCTGGATTTCCCATTGGATTAGCCTGAGACAGGGCTAGCCTACAGGATGGTGAATATGTTCAGGTCAGTCATTTCACAGGCCACAATCTGGTGAATGAGACTTCAATGGGGGATCACCCCTGGCTAATGAAGGGAATTAGGGTATCTAAACCCTCAGAGCCTAGATACTACATTCTTTGGGATGGGGATATGGTTTTGAATACTTTTCTTTTGTGACAGGCTAATTAACTTTTATCTATGAAATAATTATCTTCTAAGTTGGCAATGTTGTTATGTTTGATTTTATGTAAAAGAGTGTTTGATGTACCAGCATTGGATATTTCAGGGTATAGGTTTATGTCAGATGGAGTTAATGTTACTATCAAACACAAGGAGATAATGGACGGAGCTCTGAAACTTTTCAGATACTCAGACCCAGGCACAAATCTGGGTTGAATCCATCATCGTTCTTTAGCTCACTTCACCACTTCAGTTCAGACCCAGCCATATGCAAATCAGTCCTGAGCCTGTGCCTCATGGGAACAGTCCAGACCTAACTGCCAAGCCAGGTCTTCCCTGAACCGGAAACAAGCATCCTAGGACCGGTTTCGGGGTAACAACTCTCATCAGCCATCTGGTGCTTCTTAAATTAACTGAACAGATTTCCAATTGAAGGGAAAACACAGAGTGATTCAAAAAGTATTCCCAATAATTTGTGAATCCAGTCTGTTGAACTGGGACAAGATAAAAAAAAAATCAATCCGCGATGCAGACTTAAAGAGTTTAGCAAGACATGTACAAAGTCTAGCATCCGTATTCACAATACGCCATGGATCTAACAAATTCTATTTATCTTTGAGTTGAACCACCATAGAAGTAGATTTATACTTTAGTTGTTTTTTATCCCTGTGCAAGGCATCAATCTGGGAATTCTGCAACAGATTGAAATCACACCATGAAAATTATCCCCCTTGCGTCCATCAATCCAGAATGAATTTGTTTAAGAGACTGCACCTTGTCCTCTTTTGAGCCATATTAGTTAATAAAATTAATACGTTGGGAATCTAAACGTGCAATCACCCAAAGCCAATGTCTCGGGCTGTCCCTCTTGATATTATCGATTAATAAGTTAATGGATGTAAAAAAAAAAAAGATTGTTACCCACCTACATGACACCCCCATTGATGAAAAAAAACATGAGAAAATCCAGGGGGAATAGACAACTTGGGAGTATTTGATTTCAAATGGGTTTCTTGCCAAAAGATAACACTCTGGTTTTAAACAGCTACCTGCAGCCAAATATTTAGTCTGTTGCCCAACCCATTAATATTGCAAGAGATCACCTTCAAAGATCCAGCCATTCTCACCTCACATTATACGAGCTTCTACCACTTCCTGTGACAAAAACTCAAACTGAGCAAAAAAACACAATATTTTACAATAAACCACCCTAATGCTGATTCCCCCCTCTCCTCCATCCAGCAGAACCCCCCACAGACCTACCACCACCACCCCGAAACCAGGGACATCTAAGACCCTCCCTCTTAGAACATCCAGGACCCTACCTGCTTTGATCCCAGAGTCCCTTGTTTCTTCCCACATTTGGCATCATGGTATTGTGCCTCGTCTCCCTGCCCTCCTCCCCAGTGCACTCTGTTGCCCCCATTTTCCTTAAAGAAACGTAACCATTTCATTTACGTCCCCCTGAGGTTATTTCTTTCAAGAACCCCCTTGCCTCCTCAATTGCTGGGAAAACATTGAACCAGCCTTTAAACAGAACTTTAAGCTTTGTGGGCTGGATAATCGTTGTCTGTGCCCCCAAAGTTTGAAAGGATGGTAGCAAAGTCTTACATTTTTTATGCCGACAAGCAGAGTCTACTGTCATATTATATCCAAAAAGATTTAGTTGAAAATTCGATATCAATTTAAAATGTTTTCTCACAGATTGCTTTACTTTGATGTGGAAGTCTGCACACTTTATTAAAAATGTGTTTAATATATGTAAGCCACCCCCAAGGTAGGCTTAGCGAGCCCTAAGGTAGAATGCAGTATATTACAAAAGTGGAACATGTTCTTTACGTATTCCAACAGTAAAATCTTGCTAATTGACGTTTTTACTGTGGGAAAGGTTAATAGCACCATTTGTGAGTACAGTGTTACAGGCTGCCCCAGCAGCCCAGCTCATTTTTGACTGGGACCAGTAATATTGATACTGTAAGGTATCAGGAAACTTGTTACGTCAAGCCCAACTTGATGTCCAAGTCGAAATTAACGCAAATTGTCGCATTGTGCAACATTTACAAAGTTTCTACTTCGTTGCCCTATATCCCCTGTGACCATTCACCGAAACACACAGGATCTATCCCTGAGACAGTTTGCTGCCCTCCTCGGGAGATGAGCAAATAAATCCAAGGAAAGGAGACAATAGAAAACTGTGTGGGAGAGAGGTGTCACCTCTCCCTGGCAGGAAGCCACACAAGTGTTAGCCCAAAAGGTGAAACCACCTTTGTTAGGAAAATTTTGTACATTTGGGAGAGGGCCTGTTCTCTTGTTTAGGTGGACAGTCTGGCACGCGGGAAAACAGTTGCAAAACAGTTTTTTAGCGATGTGTAGTTACCATGGTAGTCACACCTCTAGGTTTGCATAGGGCGGTCTGTATACCAAGGGAGGGGTTCTGCCGTGTTGGAAGTCAGCCAAATGGTGCATCCTGGGATAGCCAGATGCCACACCAATTCACAGGAATTGGTCATCAGAAGGGATGGAACCATATCTTACACTGAGATCATTTTCTTAGCATAAAAAGGGTGCCCCTGCCTCCTAGAACTCAGACATTTACTGGACGAAGGACCAACGAAGGACTGCTCTCCTGCACCAAGAACCCAGCTAAGAGGGGCTTCATTAACATGGACTGCACTTGCTAAACCTGGTGCCTAGCAAAAAAGGAAGGCCTGTGTCTGCTGCGTCCTGCTCGTGTAGACGTCATCTCTGCAGCTCAGCCAAAGCAAGAAACTCCACAGGTCAGTCAGCTAACCTCCTTCCACAGCACAGGGCCACCACAGCGGAAAAAAGCCAACCTGGGGCAAGTTGGTAGCCCAGATCTTTGCATCACCACCACTCACCTCTGTGCAGCATCAGAGACCAGGACCCGACACTCAAAGTTGCACCTGAGTCTCCTGGACTGGGAGAGATGTCAGAGTGCAGATTGGTTTCCCAGAAAGTAAGTTACCGTCCAAGGAAGGATTCTGCTGTAACCGCAATAACGGGCAACTTGAGCCCGGTGGTGACTGAACTTCTGCCGGGACCGAGAGAACTTTGAGGGATGTCGACCCATGTGGCAGGACTGCCTCAATATGTTCATGGTCCAAGAAATAGCTGCAGAGAGACCCCCATTGATTAAATCGCATCCACAGGATCCATGGGCACCTTCAGCACCTTCAGCATCTTGTAACCCTTGCATCAGGACCACTTCCATAGAATCCTATAGCAAGAGGATAAAAGCATCTGGAACTAACTAAAGACTGCTTCTCCCTCCAATGTAACTGTTTCTGAGGACCTTGCTGATCCCTCTGAATGGCTCCCTGCTGGAGTTGGTCACCTAAAGTAATTGGAAGTAAGGCATTGATAATTACCTATGTTTTTCCTAAAAATAAAGTCTGTGTGCTATTTTTTTAATTTGCCAATGCTTGTTCGCGGTTGAGTAAAAATTTAATATTTACTATGTCTTGTAAGATTTGTATCTCAGGAACCCTCAAGTGGATCTTTTTCGTTTTTTGTCTAAAAATATATATAATATGCTTTATTTCTTGAATGTCTTAGTTATTTCTTCTTCAATTGTTTGGGACTGTTTAAAAGCCTTACACCTGTTCCTTTGCGAAAGCCTTGCTGCTCAGAGCCACAGCTACCCAGGTTTGAACCAGAGGGTTTAACAAATAAAACTTACTGTTCCTAAAGAGGTTAGTATGTGTATTACATCGTGAGATCACACATCCACACCATATAATACACCCTATTTCCTCACATTGGTGCCTAGTAGTGGGATCCAGAACTTGTGTTTAGCAGTACCACATAGTTGTTGAAGTGTGAGGTTACTGAGATTCCACCAAAGTGTTCACCTAGGAAAAATGTTCTTATGCCTCCCAAGCATTTGTTGAGTTACAGTTGACTCTGAAATATCGTTTCCAAAGGACTGCGCTAAAGTTTTTCAGGGAGCTGGGAAAAGATTGAGAACGTTGTGAGCAAAGTTCCTGAAAGTACAAACGTTTGAAAAAGTTCACAAAGACTGAAAAAGTTCAAAGAGCTACGTTTTCACCAAGGAAGCATGGAGCTCGACATGTCAACCTGTCCAAACCCAAGAGGCATGAGCTGAGGGCCCTTTGTAAAGTCAAGAAAATCAACATGGGGGCCTAGGCCAGAAAAAATTAACGGGTCAAGTACCTCCACACATGGAGAAGGTATTATCCCAAGACAGTGGGGAAGAAGATGATGAGGAGTAGGTTTGCTTCAGTGCCACTGACCAAACCAGTGGGGCATGTAGAAGCTTAGCCCCCTACACCAGGCCAAGGACAAGCCTGCATCTAGGTAGGCTCTAACACCAGCCATAGGTCCTTCAAGGAAGCATACCAGTGCTGGACCTGGAGGAGAGAACCATAGCCTTGGCTGAAAGAAGATTGGCTCCTGACGGGAGAAAGGCCAGGCTGGGACTCTAGTCCAAGGAAGATGGTGGCAACTGAAGGTGTGTACAGAGGTGCCTGTGAAGTCAAACTGACCAAAAGGATTGGTCCTAGCTGTGTCCAGGAGGATGAAATAGACAAGTGGCTGGCCTCCTATGAGGGAGCTCTCAAAATCAGGAAGGTGGGTACACAACACTGGGGGACACTATTCTTAGTGCCAGTAGTTGTTAGAGACAGACTACTCACACTTAAGGATGAGATTTCTGAGCCCTACCTGTAGGAGAGTGGCATCCACTGCATAGTTGCCCCCAACTTTTTGCTGATGTTTTGACTGTTTTATGACTCTAGCCAGGCTGTGGCCCTGGTATCCAGGACCCCAGCCTATCCTATCTGCTTCTTCTCTAAACTGATGTGAGTACCCTAGGTACAACCCAATTGGATTATGAGGATACCCTGTCAGCCCTTGTAGATGGTACCCTAGGTACCCAGGGCATGGGTCCCTCAGAGGCCTACCAGGGCTGCAGCACTTATTGTGCCACCCTGGGACAGCCATACCAAATGACACCACCAGACCACTACTGTAGTCTGGGTAAGGTGGTGCTTGCACCCCCTTACAGAGATACAGGTACCCTGTATCCCACCTATGTACAACGCACGTATTCTCATTGGTCACCCCTCAAGCAGGCCTTGTTAATCCTACAAGGCAGGGTGCTGAGATATGTGTGAGGGGGGACCCCTACCTGAGTTGGGCCCCTCTGCAACCCTCGTAAATTTAATTGCTGGGTTGTTTGTAGTGTAGCCATACCATATACTCTTAACCGCATTATAAGTATATCGCGATAGCGTGATAACTTGAGAATGGCTACACAGAACCATATCGTGTTTGGTGTCAAACATGTAGGAATGATACCCCCAGTCCAGCCATAGGCATGAGGGCATGATTCCCCCCTGCTAGAGGGGCGATATGGGAAAAGCGGCAGAATTTAGACACCAATTTAAAAGTGCACACGTATCACAAAATGGATGCTACTCGACACCCACTCGACTCTGGCTGCCTGTTGCTGGGCAAAGCCCCAGCTTCAGCAGCTGGACAATTGGGATCCTGTTGCAGGGAGATGCCAGCACCTTCCCAGACAGGCTATGTGGATTGGAACTGGGTGGGTGCACCATAGGATGCCTTTCAGAGTTGCACGTAGGCTGCTACAGCGCCTACACCGCCTGGAACCGGTTCAGGGGCATCCTGCCCCTCGCCCAGGTGGGAAACACACAAAGGGGAGAGGGTGTAGCCACCCTTTCCCGCCTCATCTCTCATTGGTGGGCTCTGATCTGGACCCTCCCCAAATCTCCTGGATAAAGGTGAATACTGTGTCCCCAGAGCCTCAGATTAATCTTGGACTTCACAGACCTGACCTTCGACGAGCTGCTGCCCAGCTGACTGAAGAAATCTCCCTTGGGGTAAAGGAGTTACCCCCCTGCTTGGCAGGCACCTGAAACACTGCAAGTGACCCGGTTGGAACTTCGCTGCTCCTTCGGACATCAACGACTCCTCTCAACCTTGAGGTGGGTTTCCTAGCATCCCAGAGGCCAGTGAGCATGCCCAGCAAGTCTGAGCACCGTGGACCGCATGGGTGCTGACATCCCCAATACCCCAGGACACCGGCCACCTCTTGCGTAGCACACGATCCTGACCAGTGGGGAAGTTGTGCTTTGGCCCAATATTGAGCCAACCTCTCAGCAGCAACTGTGCTAAAGATCAGCGCCCTAGCCCACTCCTGTGGCCCGTGGGCACCCTTTTACGCACTCCAAATTGCTGCCTCCCGCGGTCCCTTGTCTCTCGACTTGTGGGCCCCAGCGGAGGTCAATCTTTACTTTTAAGAGTTCCCCTGGTTGCTCCAGGCCTGCTCTACAGTCTCCTTGAAAAAGAACTTGCTCAGACCTCGGGGGTCTGCACCAGTAGCTGATTTGTTTATCTTGCGTGGGTTGCGGTTGCCAAGGCTTAGTGGATCCAATCCGGACACTAACACCGCAGCGACCCTCATCCTTTGTGGGACAGTCGCCCTCCAGAAGCTGGCCTTCCTTGAAGCCTCCCGGAGTCCGTGGCTGCAGATCCAAGCTACACCTTTTCCACTTGAAGCACCCGACATTGAAGGGCTCTTTTCCTTGAGCCCCCTGGTCACTGTGCTGTGACCCAGACTCTGTCCCCTCTGCTTTCAGGTTCTCCTCTACAAGATCTACAACTTCATTCTTCACGGCATCATCAACACTTTTGGCTAGCAGCAGTTTTGTACATTTTCCCATTGAAAATCAGCCCGCGACCCGACATCGAAAAAGACCTATGCACCCGGCTTCCCTGGGGCAGGTAACAGTGGTACCTCGGTACTCTCGTGGTAGTGGGCTCCTCAAAAGCTTAACTCTAAGTTTTTAACTTTGAACTCCTGCTAGAAGTGTCTTTAATCTGTTTAAATCAAACCGCGACATTCTCCATAGGCTTTAATAGAGATCCCGATAGCAGCAATTACCACTCCACGCGCATCCCGTGGGTCCCCTTCCTCATTATCTGGGGTGGATTCTCAAGGGGCCAGCGATCCTAAATGCCCTAGGCATTGTCTGTAGAATTGTCGTGGTTCTTATACCACTTTTTTAATATATGGTTTGGTCCCCCCCTGGGGCCCTGTGATTCCAGTGCTATTTATTGTATCTATAAATGCTTGTTTGAATTGTAACTTTACCTCTAGCCTCATGAAGAGACTTGTGGGATTCTGTCTAGAATAAATACATATATTTTATATATATACCTGTGTGGACTACTCTTTCATTTGGGCATTCAAGAGGTTATCTATGGTAAAACAATAATCTTAACACTCCTTCAAGACTTAGCCTGAAGGCTGCTCTCCACAGCTACCACTTGGATAGCTTTCTTTAAAGGTTGTCTTTAACCTTTCACCTTAAGAGTCGAATTGGACTGGTGCAAGGTGGCCACTATAACTAGTGACCAGCATATGCCAGGCCAACTTCTCACATTGGTGTGCAGCGGTTGGATTCAAGCTTGCCATTGTTTTACCAGATAACAAACTGAATTTCTAAAGTGGAAGCCACTTGGTACTAAAGGTACATATAAATTCAAGCTTAGAATATAATAAGTTCTACTGAACTTAGGAGTTGTGTGTAGAGGGTTTAGCACACCTTGACTACAACTCAAGGAAGGGTTCAGTAGGCCACACCTAGTGTAGGTAGATACACCAGTACCACTACACTAGAAATGTCTTTAAGTTCAGGTGCCCATAAGGCTCTGGAAGGACCCCATAGGGTCCCAGTCGACAAATATGATAATCTCTCCTTTGCTGAGCTTAGGGAGATGTACACCACTAGGCAATTTAAGACAAACAAAAGTGCCAATACTCAACGTCTCAGGGAAATCCTGCTCATAGCAGACTTTAAGCAGACTTTAGTGTCTGATGGGGTAGACAGGTTGGGTGGGCATCCCCCAGAAGAGGACACCCCAGGGTTAGACTCTGATGAGGACCAGGAAGAGGAAGATGAACTTGACCTGGATGAACAAAACCATTCACAACATGGAGATGATGGCCCCAGAGTCACTCTCTCCATCCCAAAAGGGAGAATGGTGGATCCAAACAGAAGGAACAGATCCCCCTCAGAGGGGTCCAACCATTCTGAGAGATCCAAAGGGACCTCTGCCTCTTCTCAGAGAAGAGAATCCTCCAGAGAGAGGAAATGCAGACTGATCCAGTTTGAGCAGGCTAAACTTCAGCTCAGGAGAGAACAGTTAGCATTGGATAGGGAGTCCCTGGAGCTTCAGAAAGCTTTAAGAAAATGGGGTCTAGAGACCCCTGGTGGCAGTAACAATACCCCTAGAGTTAGAGAGAAAGCTCCTGACAATAGGAACCTGCATAAGATTGTGCCCCCCTATCAGTCAGGGGATGATATCCATAAATGGATCACTGCACTTGAGAGGGCCTGTAAAGTTCAGAGGGTCCCAGTAGAGCAGTGGGCAGCAATCTTATGGCTCTCCTTTGCAGACAAAGGTAGAGACAAGCTCCTCTCTGTTAGAGAAGAGGATGCAGATGATTATTATATCTTGAGAGATGCTTTGATAGATGGGTTTGGCTTAACCACTGATCAGTAAAGACTAAAGTTCAGAGACACCCAGAAAGCACAGAATCAAGATTGGGTACGACTTTGTAGATTGTGCTACCAAGGCACAGGAAGGTTGGTTAACTGGCAGTAAAGTAAATGATTACCAAGGATTGTACAATCTCATAATGAGGGAGCGGATCCTTAATAATTGTCAGAATCAGCTCTTACATCAGCACCTGGTGGACTCAGATCTGACCTCTCCCCAAGAATTGGGAAAGAAGGCAGACAAATGGGTCAGAACCAGGATTAAGCAGAAGGTCCAGCCCTTGGGGGGTGCAACTAAAAAGGAAGATGCCAAGAACTCTGAGAAGGGTGGGGAAAAGGGAAAAGACCAGCAGTCTTCAGGCTCCCAAAAAGCAGCATCTGATAATACCCAGTCCAACAAGGCTAAGCAGCCATGGAAGCCATGGTGTAAAGTCTGTAAACAGAAAACCCATTGGACTTCAGATTGTAATAAGGCCAAAGACTCCACAAGTACCACACCTGCCCCTAAGGCACCTGTTCCCCCTAGTCCAGCTATAGGTGGTGGTACACAGAACAAGGGCATAGTAGGGTTGACCCTGGGATCTGTAGAGGATTCTTGCCTAGTCAGAACTCCTACTCAGGCTGTCTTAGTTTTTGATGGGGACCTGTCCCTATTTGTGAGTCCCAGTGGTCTGGGCAAATGCAAGCAACAGCCTAAAATAAATGGAAGGGAGTCATTAGCTTACAGGGACACAGGAGCCAGTGTCACCATAGTGACTAAGGACCTTGTGGGCCCTAGCCAGATCATACTTGGGGAAACTTACCAAGTGACCAATGCAAGCAACGTTAGTACTAACCATGCTCTAGCAGTTGTGAACTTCTCCTGGGGAGGGGTAACTGGCCTAAAGAAGGTTGTGGTGAGTGCAGACCTACCTGTTGAATGTTTGCTAGGGAATGATTTGGAGGCCTCAGCATGGGCTAAGGTGGAGCTAACTACCCATGCAGCAATGTTGGGTATACCAGCAGAAGTGTTTGCCCTGACAAGGTCAAAGGCAAAGCTGACAGGAACTGAACAGGCCTTGAATCCTGGAAGAATGGACCAAGGACCTTCCAAGAGGAGGAGTAGCAGGGGTAAGGCGGAGCCTTCCCCCCCCAGGAACAGTCTGTAGATACTCTTTTAGCAGAAGAGGATCTATCTCCTGAAGAAGGAACTGCCCCAGTTGAACTGGAACCTGATCAGGTGGAGTTCTTGGGGGCAGGGGGACCTTCTAGGGCAGACTTGAGCCTGGAGCAGCAGAGCTGCCCCACTCTTGAACCCCTCAGACAGCAAGCTGCTGCTGAGGCTGCAGGGAATGCCAGTGGGACCCAGAAAATATATTGGGATGATGGGCTCCTATACTCTGAGGGTCGAGATCCCAAGCCTGGTGCAGCCAGGAGGTTGGTCATACCTCAGACGTTTAGGGGTTTCCTACTCACACTGGCCCACGATATTCCCTTAGCAGGACACCTAGGCCAAAACAAGACTTGGGACAGAATTGTCCCTCACTTTCATTGGCCACAGATGAGTGAGGACTGTAAGAGCTTTTGCAGCTCTTGCATTACCTGTCAAGCCAGTGGCAAGGCAGGCAAGTCCACAAAAGCCCCCCTGATACCATTGCCTGTGGTGGGGGTGCCCTTTGAACGGGTGGGGATTGATATAGTTGGTTCCCTGGACCCACCAACAGCATCTGGGCACAGGTTCATTCTGGTGGTAGTGGATCATGCCACCAGATACCCAGAAGCTATTCCACTTAGGACCATCACAGCACCTGTGGTGGCAAGGGCCCTCCTGTGAATCTTTTCCAGTGTGGGTTTTCCTAAGGAGGTATTGTCTGACAGAGATACAAACTTTGTGAGTAGCTACCTCAAGGCAATGTGGAAGGAGTGTGGTGTCAACGATAGGTTCACCACCCCTTACCATCCTCAATGCAATGGTCTTGTTGAGAGATTCAACAAGACCTTAAAGGGTATGATTAAAGGGCTCCCAGAAAAGCTTTGGTGAAAATGGGATGTTTTTCTGCCGTGCCTTCTCTTTGCATACAGGGAGGTGCCACAAAAGGGGGTTGGTTATAGCCCCTTTGAACTTTTGTTTGGCCATCCTGTTAGAGGGCTACTCTGTCTAGTGAAGGAGGGTTGGGAGCAACCTCTCAAACCCCCTAAACAGGATATTGTGGACTATGTACTTGGTCTCCGCTCTCGGATGGCTGAGTACATGAAGAAGGCAACTAAAAACCTGGAGGCAAGTCAGGAATTACAGAAAGCCTGGCATGACCAAAAGGCTGTACTGGTGGTGTACCAGCCAGGACAGAGGTATGGGTGCTGGAGCCAGTGGCCCCAGCAGCTCTCCAAGATAAATGGAGTGGGCCCCATACCATTTTGGAAAAGAAGGGAGAGGTCACCTATTTGGTGGACCTTGGCACTCCCAGAAGTCCCCACAGGGTACTTCATGTTAATAGACTGAAAGCATATGTGGACAGGGCTGACATGGGCTTGCTCATGGCAACAGATGAGGGACGGGAGGAAGAGAGTGACCCTCTCCCAGACCTGCTCTCTCACAACCCCGATGATGGGTCAGTTGATGGAGTAGCCTTGGCAGGCAGCCTCACTGACCAGCAGCAAGCAGACTGTAGACACGTTCTTCAGTCTTACAGACATATGTTTTCTCTGACTCCAAGTCAGACCCCCTGGTGCACTCATGAAGTGGACACTGGGGACAGTCTGCCTGTCAAGAATAAGATCTACAGGCAACCTGACCATGTCAGGAACTGCATAAGGACAGAAGTCCAAAAGATGTTGGAATTAGGAGTGATTGAGCCCTCAGAGAGCCCTTGGGCTAGCCCAGTAGTCCTTGTAATAAAACCTCACACCCAGGATGGTAAGAGAGAGATGAGGTTCTGTGTTGACTACAGGGGACTCAATGCAGTCACTAAGACTGATGCTCACCCAATTCCCAGAGTAGATGAGCTCATAGATAGATTGGCCTCAGCTAAGTATCTGAGCACATTTGATCTGACAGCTGGCTACTGGCAGATAAGGTTAGCTGAGTCTGTAAAAGCCAAAACTGCATTTTCTACCCCTGGTGGGCATTATCAATTTGTGGTAATGCTGGTTTGAAAAATGCACCTGCCACTTTTCAAAGGTTGGTGAACCAAGTCCTCTCAGGCCTGGAAGACTTTAGTGCAGCATATCTACATGATATTGCTGTCTTCAGCTCCACCTGGGAGGATCACCTGATCCACTTGAGGAAAGTTTTGGAAGCCCTGCAAAAGGCAGGACTCGCTATCAAGGCTACTAAGTGCTAGATAGGGCAGAGTCAGGTTGTGTACCTGGGTCACCTTGTAGGTGGAGGCCAGGTTCAACCACTTTGGAGCAAAATCCAGACCATCATGGACTGGGTTGCTCCAACCACCCAGACTCAGGTCTTAGCTTTCTTGGGCCTGACTGGTTATTATAGAAGGTTTGTAAACGGATATGGATCCATTGTGACCCCCTTGAATGACCTAACCTCTAAGAGGATGCCCAAGAAGGTTCAGTGGACTGTCAGCTGTCAGAAAGCTTTTGATGACCTAAAACAGGCTATGTGCTCTGTTCCAGTGCTCCAAATCCCCAACTACTCCAAAGAATTCATAGTTCAAACTGATGCTTCTGAGGTGGGGGTAGGTGCTGTATTATCACAACTGAATGAAGAGGGCCAGGATCAACCAGTAGCTTTTATTAGCAGAAGGTTGACCCCCAGAGAGAAACGTTGCTCAGCTATAGAGAGGGAGGCCTTTGCTTTGGTCTGGGCCTTGAAGAAGCTGAGGCCATACTTGTTTGGCACTCACTTCCTTGTTCAAACAGACCATAAGCCCCTCCTATGGCTAAAACAGATGAAGGGTGAAAACCCCAAACTACTCAGGTGGTCCATTTCCCTACAGGGGATGGACTTTACAGTGGAACATAGACCTGGGAGCAACCATGCCAATGCAGATGGCCTCTCCAGATATTTCCACTTAGAACATGAAGACTCAACTGGTCAAGGTTAGTTTAATGTCCCTGCGTTTGGGGGGGGGGGGGGGTGGTATGTAGGAGAGTGGCATCGACTGCATAGTTGCCCTCAACTTTTTGCTGATTTTTTGACTGTTTTATGACTCTAGCCAGGCTGTGGCCCTGCTATCCAGGACCCCAGCCTATCTGCTTCTTCTCTAAACTGATGTGAGTACCCTAGGTACAACCCAATTGGATACTGAGGATACCCTGTCAGCCCTTGTAGATGGTACCCTAGGTACCCAGGGCATGGGTCCCTCAGAGGCCTACCAGGGCTGCAGCACTTATTGTGCCACCCTGGGACAGCCATACCAAATGACACCACCAGACCACTACTGTAGTCTGGGTAAGGTGGTACTTGCACCCCCTTACAGAGATACAGGTACCCTGTATCCCATCTATGTACAACACACGTATTCTCATTGGTCACCCCTCAAGCAGGCCTTGCCAATCCTACAAGGCAGGGTGCTGAGATATGTGTGAGGGGGACCCCTACCTGAGTTGGGCCCTTCTGCAACCCTCGTAAAAATCATTGCTGGGTTGTTTGTAGTGTAGCCATACCATATACTCTTAACCGCATTATAAGTATATCGCGATAGCGTGATAACTTGAGAATGGCTACACAGAACCATATCGTGTTTGGTGTCAAACATGTAGGAATCATACCCCCAGTCCAGCCATAGGCATGAGGGCATGATTCCCCCCTGCTAGAGGGGCGATATGGGAAAAGCGGCAGAATTTAGACACCAATTTAAAAGTGCACACGTATCACAAAATGGATGCTACTCGCCACCCACCCGACTCTGGCTGCCTGTTGCTGGGCAAAGCCCCAGCCTCTGCAGCTGGACAATTGGGATCCCGTTGCAGGGAGGTGCCAGCACCTTCCCAGACAGGCTATGTGGATTGGAACTGGGTGGGTGCACCATAGGATGCCTTTCAGAGTTGCACGTAGGCTGCTACAGCGCCTACATTCTGCATACACCGCCTGGAACCGGTTCAGGGGCCTCCTGCCCCTCGCCCAGGCGGGAAACACACAAAGGGGAGAGGGTGTAGCCACCCTTTCCCGCCCCAACTCTCAATGGTGGGCTCTGATCTGGACCCTCCCCAAATCTCCTGGATAAAGGTGAATACTGTGTCCCCAGAGCCTCAGATTAATCTTGGACTTCACAGACCTGACCTTCGACGAGCTGCTGCCCAGCTGACTGAAGAAATCTCCCTTGGGGTAAAGGAGTTACCCCCCTGCTTGGCAGGCACCTGAAACACTGCAAGTGACCCGGTTGGAACTTTGCTGCTCTTTCGGACATCAATGACTCCTCTCAACCTTGAGGTGGGTTTCCTAGCATCCTAGAGGCCAGTGAGCGTGCCCAGCAAGCCTGAGCACCGTGGACCGCATTGGTGCTGAGATCCCCAATACCCCAGGACACTAGCCACCTCTTGCGTAGCACACGACCCTGACCAGTGGGGAAGTTGTGCTTTGGCCCAATATTGAGCCAACCTCTCAGCAGCAACTGTGCCAAAGATCAGCGCCCTAGCCCACTCCTGTGGCCCGTGGGCACCCTTTTACGCACTCCAAATTGCTGCCTACCGCGGTCCCTTGTCTCTCAACTTGTGGGCCCCAGCGGAGGTCAATCTTTACTTTTAAGAGTTCCGCTGGTTGCTCCAGGCCTGCTCTACAGTCTCTTCAAAGAAGACCTTGCTCAGACCTCGTGGGTCTGCACCAGTAGCTGATTTGTTCATCTTGCGTGGGTTGCGGTTGCCAAGGCTTAGTGGATCCAATCCGGACACTAATACCGCAGCGACCCTCATCCTTTGTGGGACAGTCGCCCTTCAGAAGCTGGCCTTCCTTGAAGCCTCCCGGAGTCCGTGGCTGCAGATCCAAGCTACACCTTTTCCACTTGAAGCACCCGACATTGAAGGGCTCTTTTCCTTGAGCTCTCTGGTCACTGTGCCGTGACCAATACTCTGTCCCCTCTGCTTTCAGGTTCTCCTCTACAAGATCTACAACTTCATTCTTCACGGCATCATCAACACTTTTGGCTAGCAGCAGTTTTGTACATTTTCCCATTGAAAATCAGCCCGCGACCCGACATCGAAAACAACCTATGCACCCGGCTTCCCTGGGGCAGGTAACAGTGGTACCTCGGTACTCTTGTGGTAGTGGGCTCCTCAAAAGCTTAACTCTAAGTTTTTAACTTTGAACTCCTGCTAGAAGTGTCTTTAATCTGTTTAAATCAAACCGTGACATTCTCCATAGGCTTTAATGGAGATCCCGATAGCAGCTATTACCACTGCACGCGCCTCCCGTGGGTCCCCTTCCTCATCACCTGGGGTGGATTCTCAAGGGGCCAGCGATCCTAAATGCCCTAGTTATTGTCTGTAGAATTGTCAGGGTTCTTATACCACTTTTTTAATATATGGTTTGGTCCCCCCCTGGGGCCCTGTGATTCCAGTGCTATTTATTGTATCTATAAATGCTTGTTTGAATTGTAACTTTACCTCTAGCCTCATAAGGAGACTTGTGGGATTCTGTCTAGAATAAATGCATATATTTTATATATATACCTGTGTGGACTACTCTTTCATTTGGTCATTCAAGAGGTTATCTATGGTAAAACAATAAGCTTAACACTCCTTCAAGACTTAGCCTGAAGGCTGCTCTCCACAGCTACCACTAGGATAGCTTTATTTAAAGGTTGTCTTTCTTCTGACATTTGTTTAAATGAACCTAGATTTAATACTGATTTTGGTGTTGAATGTGGATAGTCAGGGGCATGGACTTGTGCCTGTATCACTAACCGGCTGCTGTTTGGTTGATCGTCCGCGGTGGCATTTTCTTTTGTTTGTCTGACCTTCCGTGTGCTATTATTCTCCATGCTATTAGACTTTGTTTGGATTGTACAATAAGACTGGCTACAACAGTTTGGTCATAAACTAAGGCACATTGATTCTATCTTTCCACTCATTAAGTAGAGCATTCATAACATGGTGATGGATAGGCTGTTCTATACTAGGAGCCTTTTTTAATTGCCTTACTAAAGGATACTCTGAAGTGAGCGTGGTTTCAGACAAAGAGAACCCCATATTTATTTATTTATGTTCTTGTATAGCGCAGGAAGTCAACCCCCGAAGGGGTATCTCCGCGCTTACATATACCAAAGAGCCAAGATCTTAAGCTAAACAGAAGAAAAGGAGGGGGGGGGAAACCTAACAGGCGACAAATTAAAACGTTTTCAAGGACTTCTTAAAGGATTGAAAGTTAATAACATTTTTGAGAGCAGGGGGCAACGAGTTCCAAAGGATGGGGCCTTTATAGGACAGGGCTCGCCCTCCCTGCCTAGATTTTTTTATCCTTGGAACCTGAAGTAGTTGCTGATTGCTGGAACGCAGGGTGCGACTGGGTATGTAGGATTTGAATAGTTCTTTTAAATATTTAGGTCCATTGCCAAACAGACATCTGTGAATAGTGCAGCAGATTTTAAATTTTACCCGCTGTCTGATTGGCAGCCAATGGAGTTTTGTCAGGAGGGGGAGCGATGGAGACCTTGGCTGAGCGTTGAGAACCAGTCTCGCAGCCGTGTTTTGGACCACCTGTAGTCTCTGTATTTGTTCTTCATTTGCCGAGACCAGCAGGCCATTACAATAATCCAGTCTACTTATAACCAGGGCTTGGAAAAGGGTCTTCCCATAGGAGTCTGACAGAAATGGGAAGACTCGTCGTAGCAGTCCAATGACCTGGAAACTGGACCCTGCTACTTGGTTAGTATGCTCTTTGAACAAAAGTGATTTGTCCAAGCGCACACCCAGATTTTTGACAATCTGTTTGGCGGTTGGGGTTGGTCCTAAATCCGGGGGCCACCATTCCGGGGACCATAGAAGTGTGGCCTCCCTAAACAGCATTACCTCAGTCTTGCCTACATTACACTGGAGGCGATTGGTGGCCATCCAGTGGGATATTGCCCTCATTCCGTCCGCAAAAGATTTTTGTATTGCGGGCATCAAAATTTTAAAGGGGAACAAAAGCTGAGTATCGTCAGCGTACGACACAGGGGTGAATCCATGAAATCTTACAATATCCGCCAAGGGGGCTACATACACGTTGAAGAGTGTGGGGCTTAGGCATGAGCCCTGTGGCACTCCCTTGGTGAGCTCCCTTGAGATGGAATAGTGGGGGCCCAATCTTACCTCTTGTTGGCGATTCGAAAGAAAGCTTTTCAGCCAAGAGAGAGCCATACCTTCTATTCCCCTCTCCCTTAGACGATCGAGAAGTATCTCATGAGACACAGTGTCGAAGGCAGCGGATAAATCTAACAGCACTAGAATCATTGAATTTCCTCCATCCAGTGACATCTTGATGTTATCAGTCACTGAGAGGAGGGCAGATTCTGTGCTGTGATTGGGCCTAAATCCAGATTGAGAAAAATCTAGGCCCTCCGCTGCCTCGATATATTTGGACAAGTGAGTGTTTACATGTCTCTCGGTCATCTTGCTAAGAAGGGGTAGGAGGGAGATGGGTCGAAGGTTGGAGAGATCGGTCCATGGAATGGCTGCATTCTTTCGGATAGGGTTCACCACTGCTTTTTTCCACTCTGTGGGTACAGATCCTTCTCTAAGAGAATGGTTGATCAATGTGTGAATGTGAGGCCCAAGCAGAGTTTGCAGAGAGGCAGTTATTTTAGCTGATAGAAAGTCATCTGGGGATCCAGATTTTATATGGCTCATAAGGGAGGTGAGATCAGAGTCATTGACTGCTGGAAATGTTGTGAGTATGATTTTATTTCGTGTGGGCAGAATGGAAGGGGAAAAAGAGTTGTTGCTATTTTGATTTTGATTTTGATTGGCGGCCAATAGAATTTTGTCGTAGATCAAATTAATTTTATTTTCAAAGAACAAGGAGATATCATCGCAAAGTTGTTGAGAAAAGTCATCAGGGCTTTTGCATGCGGTAGGTTTTACAAATTCCTGAAGAATTTTAAATAGTTCCTTAGATCGATTTCCCGCTTCTGCGAGTTGTTGGGAGATGCTATTCCTCCGGGCAAGTCTGATGTTTTTATAATATTTAGTTTGGGCCTCATGATGTACTTTCTTATTTTCTTCGGTTCGTGTTTTCCTCCACTTTTTTTCCAGCCTCCTACATTTTTGTTTTTCTGTTCTAAGCTCCTCGGTATACCATGTTTCCTGTTTGGTGGTAGGGTATTGTTTGTGTAATTTTAGAGGTGCTATTTTATCGATTGCTTCTTTAAGGGAATTATTAAATTTAGTTAATAAGGTTTCTATACGATCTGTCTCTGTGGGAATGGGCGGCTTCCATTCCTTTTGAAATTCCTCTACGGTGACTTTATGCCACTGTCGGCGCCAGACTGGTGGTAGGGAGTTTTTATTGGAGAGCTTATCCACCTTGGATATTGCAAATTCCACGATGAAGTGGTCAGACCAGATTATTTGAACCGGGGAGAAACATTGTACTTTGGGAAAGTTGGTAAAAACCAGGTCAAGAAGGTGACCACCTGTATGGGTAGGCTCATGGTTTTGTAAAGTAAGACCCAGGGAGGATAATTCAGAAACCAAGGAAATTGTTTCAGGGAGTGAGGGATTATCAGCATGGACATTAAAATCGCCAAGAAGGAGGAAATCTTCTTTTGTCTATGACATGTGAGAACACTGTGGGGAAAAGTCTTCAAAATGTATTTCCTTTTTCTTTTCTGATCAGAGAAAGACATAGTCCCATCACCAGTCAGAATCTGAAACATCAGTATAAATTGTATTATGGAGAGAATACTTTTTACTCGGATTTCTTTTCCTTCCCCTTCATTGCTTACAAAGTCTCCACAGCAATCCTCATAATCCTTTCCTCTTCTTCCTCATGCAGTAATCCATTACTTCTCTTACAAGAAGGGGAGGCAGTGCACAATGATCAAGAAGAAAAAGGTCAAATATGCCTAATTTTAGGCAATATTTCCGCATGATGAAAACTACTGAGTGCAAACTACCTGAAAGTTGCACATCACTAGCTTTGTAGAAATTCCATCTCAGTTTTTTGTCAATAATGCACAACTTTAAGCACCAACATTGACAAGAAACAGCCGAGGCTTGAAGGGTTTGGACTGAGCATGCGCGGAGTCCCAAAAGGCCAAACAATGTTCCCACACATGCGCAGAACCACTGATGGATCACCAGATCCAGGATCAGTGGTTAGATCCCTTTCATTGTGCCTGCATGTATCGTGCATACACTGACCTAAGCCATGATGAGGAGCATCCAATGGGATCAAAACCAAGTCACCTGCATGTTCACAGCAACAGCTTCCCCTGCTGAATCTTCCTGAAAGAGGTCCACTGCAACACATACGCAGGGACACCATGAAAGGAGAGAAACGACTTCCCAAGTAAGAAGGGAAGCTCAGCCTTACAACATGGGAATTTATCTAAGTGTGCAGCAGAATATGAAGCATGATAAATAGACCATAACAAGCACTGGATGAAACCAAGCTGGATCCTGCTCTTACTCCTGATGAGCTGTAAATCAATTCTGAAATCTTCCCATGCTCATTGCGCCATCAATGGCCTCAGGAATTGCCCTCAGTCCAGCAGGTCTGAAGCAAAAGTTAAAGCCAAAGGTCGTCAGTGACCGCTGAATCAGTGTCTCTGTCAAGAAAGGCAGAAAACAGGCCATGTCCCCATATAGTGCCCAGCTGACGGTGGGGAGAGTTTATTACGCATTCCTGTTCTTTGTTTCCTGACCTGGAGGTGGAAGTTTGTGTCAGAACCAGAGGTGAAGAATATGCCTTCTTTTCTGTATTTTTGCAAATCCACCATATATTTATGGTTTAAATGTTTTTATTGAATATCCAGCAAGGTTATATGCATCTAGCAACCGACATACATGGTTATGAGAAAACTGCTAAACAGGTCAACATCGTGCTCCATGTAATCAGCATGTACATAGCCGAATAACCACTTTGGTCGAACACAGCTCTTACATATAGAAAACAAAAACACGGTCCCCCAAAAAACTCCCCCTCCCCTACCCCCCTCCCTCCTCCCCCTGTGCTCCGCGTCTTTCCTGACACCCCGTCGGACTTCTAATGTCCCCCTCCCTCCGGGATCTCTGCAATACGTAACAGCCTAAGATATCGGGGGCACGTGACTTCCCTAAATTCAGAGACCAAGAGCGACAAAAAGGGCTGCCATAACTCTCCAAATCTGTCCCCCTCTCCTGTCATGGTCAGTGCCAGTTTTTCCATGCCCAAGACACACCACAAACGATGTAACCACCCTGCGAAGGTCGGCAATTGAGGCGTACGCCAGTGAGTGAGTACGTTTTGCATAGCTGACCCTAGTGCAATGGTCATCAACCGACCCCTACGTGAACGCAATGGGTAAGTCAGAGGGTTGGGCAGTCCTAGAATTACATAGGCTGGGAAACGCGGTATCTCCGTCTCAAAGTGCTTGCCTACTTCATCCAACACCTGCGTCCAGTAGGATCGGAGATGTGTGCATTCCCAAAGTACATGAGCTAGACTGCCCACAGAGCCACATGCTCTCCAGCACAGTACCTCCCGGGAGCGATCCATCGCGTGTAAGCGCTCCAGGGTGTAGTACCAGTATGTCACAATCTTCGTAAGAGTCTCCGTGAGTCCCATGTGGTATGCAGAATGCCGCGCCCTATAATATATGTCCTCCCATTCTTTATGACTCAGTGTTCTTCCCAGCTCCCTTTCCCACCGGTTTCTGCTAGAGTTATATCAGTGTTTACATTTAATCTGCAATTGTTTATAGAGATCGGAAATGAGGTGTTTGTCTGATGTACGTGTAATGAGCCATCGCTCGTAGGGGGAGAAGCGCCTCTCCACCCCGGAGCGAACCTGCGGCTGAAACACCCAGTGACTCACCTGCATTTATCGCAACCTCTCCGTCTCCTGCAGCCCAAAGTCTCTCCGCAGCTGGGCGAACGAGTGTACCCCCCCCTCCCCATAAACATGGCAAAGGGACCGACAGCCCACAGCCCTCCCCCGCAAAGGCGGCTTCCTCCAATCCAGGGGCGAAGTCGGGATTGCCCGTCAACGAGGTAAGCGTAGACGGGTAGGAGGTAAACTCGTGCAAGAGATTGGTGGCGTCCCAAACTTCAAGAGGGACCCGCGTAATATAAGAAGTGTTGGAGCCGGCCTCGTGGCGTGGTCCTGTTCCCCCTCGCCAAGCCGCACGAGGTCCCCTGCACCTCGGGGCTCCTCCATTTTGGATTGTACGTGACTCTGCGCACCAGCCTACGTGACCCCGCTCAACCCGGACTCGGCCCCAGCAAGCCCCGACATCAAGGCACCAACAACTGGCCAGGGGGTACCACGTGAACACTTCCCCACTCCCGGCGGAGGGCAGTATCAATGGGACCCCCAACCGTCCTCCCACACCTAGGTGCGATCGCCCCACAGCTCTCCTGGGTCTGGCGCCTCTCCTGCTGAGCGTCTGGCCGCTCCCGACCCGGCCTCTCCGCCCCCTCGGGCGCAAGGGTCCGGACATCAAAGGGCTCCAGACCTATATCTGGGGCGACCCTGCAACAGGACAGCAGTTGTATCCCGGAGTCAAGAGCCCTGCTGATCAGATCGCGGCTGACCCTACGGAGAAAGACTCATCCTGGAACCACGCTCTGAGCCCTGCTGACTACGTCGCGGCTCCACCGTGCTTAAAGACCTTCACGAACCTTTGGGGCCCTGCTGACGCTGTCACGGCCCGACCTTGTTGAACTTGCCATCAGAGCCCAGCTGACCTCGTCGCGGCTCGACCGAAGCGGACCTACCACCGGAGCCCTGCTGACTGTGTCGCGGCTCGACCCAAGCGGAACTACCACCCGAGCCCTGCAGACACCGTCGCGGCTCTCCACGTCCGAGCTGCTTTAAGACCAGCACCTGCCGCTCCGATCCCCGGAGCCACCTTCGGCCTAACGCAAGGTCTGGCGCAGAGCTTCCCCGTACCAGGCTGGTACTAAGACTGTCTCGCTACCCTGTCCCTACAAAGACATTGAGACTCTTTCTGGATCTCTCAATCCCCCTGTAAATATTTCGAATGTGCTACTATTGATAAAGTACCTAGATAAGCAACTGATACGGAGTCCTGTGTGGTGGTGTTACTGGGCCTAGTACGACCATAGGAGAAAGACCTCTCCTAGGAGGCTTCTCAGCGGCGCTCGGCTATAACTTTGCGGTAGGAAGGTACCCCGGAGTGGGCCCTCTGACTCCCCGGTGGTCCTCCCTCCAACATTTGGCGGCCAGCGACGGGATCCAAGCCAGACGCAATCGTACAGGCAAGTAACGCACCCGCTGCCTAACCAGACGGAAAAAGAAAGAGAACCATGAGCAGCCAAGAAACAACCGTGGCTGCAACCTTCCAGCAAGAAAGGTTGGAAGAATACACCCACAAAGAATTGAAACAATTCTGCAAGGACAAAGGGATCCCAACCACAGGATTGGGCACCAAGGAAGAAATGCAGAAAGCCCTGAAAGCCTGGGCAGAATCCGTGGCCACTCCACCCCAAGGCGAAGGGACCTCGGCCCGGGACGAAAACCTGCCGCCGACCATGACCCCGGCAGATGGGGGACGAAGCATCCCGGAAGCCGGCCTATCCCACGAAGAAATGCGAGAACGGGAGAGGGTCCGGACACACGAATTGGAACTCGCACGACTCCGGCTGGACGGTGAACTCCTGCTGGCGGAGAAAAAGTTGGCCTTGGAGCAACTACGGCTGCAGGAAGAAATCAAAGAAAAGAAACGGCATCGAGAACTAGAAGAGAAACGGCTAACCCTCGAGCACGAGAGGGGCCTCAAGGAACTCGAACTGAAATCCAAAACGGGGGAGACCAGCACCCCCGGATCCCGAGACGCTCTGCCACTGACCGAGCCAAAGGTTCATATCCCCAAGGATGTCGTCAAGGAGTACTATAAAAACGACGACATCCAGCAATGGTTCCGAGCATACGAGGTAGCCATGACCTCCCATCGGGTACCCCGGAAGGATTGGGGTGCCGGCCTATGGGGGAGGTTCCTCAGCGAGGGCCGAGATACCCTGCTGCAACTCCCCGATGCGGTGATGACCTCGTACGACCACATGAAAGAGGCCCTACTCACCCGCTACGGACTATCAGCCGAGATGTACCGGCAGCGCTTCCGGGACTGCAAGAAGCTCCCCGGTACCACATGGGTCGAATACGTGGACTTCTTCAGCAGAGCCTTTGAAGGGTGGATAAGAGGGAGCAAGGTCACCTCGTACAACGAACTGTTCGACCTCATTGTCTGGGAGCACCTCGCCAACAACTGCTTTGTCAAACTAAGGCAACACCTCCTTGACAGCAAACTGACCGAGCCCCGGAAGCTCGCCGCCGAAGCCGACCGATGGGTCAACACCCGGGTCCCCCGGAACCCCGTGGGGGACTACCAACGGAGTACCACGGGACCTCCTCGCCAGCGGGGCGGAGGAGGAGGGTCCCACCGCAGTCGAGAATTCCCGGCCGGGCCGCCCCGAAGCCCGCCACGAGGCCAAGCCGCCAACCACACGTCCCCGACCCTGGTCCGTAGGGGGACCCCCATCGCCAGGCCTGGACCCCGACCAACAGTGACCTGCTTCGGCTGCCAACAGACAGGCCACTATGCGAGCGACCCGGCCTGCCCCGTGAACCGACGAAACGGGACCGCTGGGCCCCCTCCCCGACAAATAGCCGCCGCAGCCCTGGGGGAAGGAGAAGAAGAGGAGGAAAACCGCGACGTCGGGTCCCCCGAGTGGAAACCGGCTGCCATGTCACTCGTATGCCTGGGCACCCGAGAAATGGTGCCCCGAGCCCCCATCCCGAGCAACACCCAGAAGTACCAGCAGTGGGTCACCATCAATGGGCAACGGGCCGAAGCCCTCCGTGACACTGGGGCCAGTGTGACCGCTGTCCGCTGCCACCTGGTGACCCCCGAACAGATCCTGCCGCATGTCCTATGCCCTGTCCGGACCGCGGACAACACCGAAAGCATGTGCCGGATGGCCCGGATCCCCTTCGAGTGGGGAGGAGTGTCAGGCACCCTGAAAGTAACTGTCCGCGACGACGCTCCAGTGGACTGCCTCCTGGGGAACGACCTGGAGAGCTCCCCCTGGGCCCAGGTGGAGCGCCAAGAGCATCTGGGGATGCTAGGGCTGCCCGAATGGGCCTGCGCCACCACCCGGTCCATGACCGCCCAACCAGCCGCTGCAGCGGCCCCCGTCGAGCCTGCGGGTCCAGAACTGCCACCCTCCTCCAGCACGGAGGAGTCTGACGATGAGGCCGGGCCATCCGAACTTTCCCCCGACGAGGTCGCCTCCCTCAGCGAGATCCCCGAGCTGGCCCAGTGGTGCCACGACGGGGGCCCCACCCGCGAACAGTTCCAACAAGAACAGAAGGCCTGCCCGTCCCTCGAGGGGGCCCGACAGCAAGCGGCCGTCCAGGCCACGGGGGACCCCACGGGAACCCACTGGATCTATTGGGACAATGACTTGTTATATAGCGAACAGAAAGTCACCGAACTAGGAGCCGGCCGTGTGTTGGTGGTTCCCCTCCGATTCCGAGAGTTCCTCCTGAACCTGGCGCATGACGTGCCCCTCGCCGGACACCTCGGGCGAGACAAGACCTACAGCCGCTTGGTGACCCATTTTTATTGGCCCCGAATGCGGAGGGACGTGGACCACCACTGCCGGTCCTGCCAGACCTGCCAAGCCAGCGGGAAGACTGGGGGTCGAGTTAAGGCCCCCCTCCAACCATTTCCAGCCGTCCACACCCCGTTCGAACAGGTAGGGATCGACATCGTGGGGCCCCTCGACCCCTGAACCGCCCTGGGCCACTGCTTCATCCTGGTACTGGTCGACCACGCCACCCGATACCCAGAGGCCATCCCCCTCCGAACTGTGACAGCTCCAGTGGTGGGCCGGGCCCTGATGGGCATCTTCTCCAGGGTAGGGTTCCCCCGAGAAGTGGTGAGCGACAGGGGTACGAACTTCATCTTGAAATACATGAGATCCCTCTGGCAACAATGTGGGGTCACCTACAAGTTCACCACCCCTTACCACTCCCAGGGGAACGGACTGGTCGAGCGGTTCAACAGAACCTTGAAAGGAATGATCAAGGGCCTGGAAGAGCCCCTCAGGAGGAGATGGGACGTCCTGCTGCCATGCCTCCTGTTCGCCTATCGAGAGGTTCCGCAGAAATCCCTGGGCTTCAGCCCCTTCGAACTGTTGTATGGGCACCCCGTCCGAGGGCCCCTCAGCCTGGTCAAAGAGGGCTGGGAGGCGAGCGTCCAAGATGCCCCCCCCGACGTCTACAGGTACCTCTTGACCCTGCGGAGCCAGACTCGGAAGTTCCGGGCCCTGGCAAAAGCCAACCTCGAAGCCAATCAAGAAGACATGAAACGCTGGTATGACGAAAATGCCTCGACCATCGAGTTCGAGCTGGGTCATGTCGCCCGTGGACCCCTGCGCCCTTCAGGACAAATGGACCGGGCCCTTCAAGGTGGTTGACAAGAAGAGCCCCGTCACCTACTTGGTCGACATGGAATCCCCAAGGAACCCCCTCCGGGTCCTACACGCCAACCGGCTCAAGCCCCACTTTGCCCGAACCGAACTAAGCCTGCTGCTGGCTACCGACGATGGGGGCGAAAGCGACTCCGAGCCCCTACCCGACCCCCTGGGGTCCTCGGACCAAGACGGCTCCATGGAGGGCGTCAAACTCTCCACCACCCTGACCCCAGAACAGCGCCATGACTGCCGGCAGCTGCTGCAACCCTTCGATGCCCTCTTCTCTCTCACGCCCGGGGTGACCCCCTGGTGCGTCCACGACGTGGATACCGGGGACAGCCCCCCTGTGCGACACCGCGCCTACAGAGTGCCCGACCGGGTCCGAGCCTGCATACAAACGGAGGTCTCCAAGATGCTCGCCCTCGGAGTCATCGAGCCATCCGACAGCCCGTGGGCCAGCCCTGTGGTCTTGGTGCCGAAGGCCGCCGCCCCCGGCACCCCCCGGAACTCAGATTTTGTGTGGACTACAGGGGCCTAAACGCAGTCACCAAGACCGATGCCCACCCCCTGCCACGGGCAGACGAGCTGATCGACCGCTTAAGGGCTGCCCGCTACCTAAGCACTTTTGATCTCACCGCTGGGTACTGGCAGATCAAGCTCACCCCCGGTGCCCAGGAACGATCCGCCTTCTCCACCCCCGATGGGCACTACCACTTTCGGGTGATGCCCTTCGGTATGAAGAACGCGCCAGCGACCTTCCAGAGACTGGTGAACAAGGTCCTGGCCGGACTAGAAGCCTTCAGCGCGGCCTACTTAGACGACATTGCAGTCTTCAGCAACCACTGGGCCGCGCACCTAGGACACCTCAGAGAAGTCCTGGCCGCTCTCCAAAGGGCCGGGCTCACGATTAAGGCCAGCAAGTGCCAGATCGGTCAAGGATCAGTGACCTATCTGGGCCATCAGTTGGGGAGTGGCCAGGTGGCGCCCCTCCAGTTGAAGGTCGATGCCATCCAGGCGTGGGAGCCCCCCGCCACCCAAACAGCTGTCCGAGTCTTCTTAGGCCTCACAGGCTACTACCGGCGATTTATCAAAGACTACGGCAGTATTGTGGGCCCCCTCACGGAGCTCACTTCCAAAAAGCAGCCCAAGACGGTGCACTGGACACCCCGCTGTCAGACCGCTTTTGAAACCCTCAAGGCGGCAATGTGCGCTGCCCCTGTACTACAGGCCCCTGACTACGGCAAGGAATTCGTGGTTCAGACAGATGCCTCGGAGTACGGGGTTGGAGCGGTCCTCTCCCAGATGGACACCGAGGGCCTCGACAGACCTGTGGCCTTCATCAGCCGCCGACTGCTGCCCCGAGAACAGAGGTGGAGCACCATCGAGCGGGAGGCCTTCGCCGTGGTATGGGCTCTCAAAAAGCTCCGGCCCTACCTTTTCGGCACCCACTTCCGAGTCCAGACTGACCACCGGCCCCTGCGGTGGCTAATGCAGATGCGGGGCGAGAACCCCAAATTGTTGCGATGGTCCATCTCGCTGCAAGGGATGGACTTCACCGTAGAGCACCGGCCCGGCAACGACCACGCCAATGCCGACGGCCTATCCAGATTCTTCCGCCTCGGCGAGGAGAACCCCCAAGGAGATGGGTGACTCTCCCTGCCTTCAGCTGGGGGGGACGCTTGTTGGAGCCGGCCTCGTGGCGTGGTCCTGTTCCCCCTCGCCAAGCCGCACGAGGTCCCCTGCACCTCGGGGCTCCTCCATTTTGGATTGTATGTGACTCTGCGCACCAGCCTACGTGACCCCGCTCAACCCGGCCTCGGCCACAGCAAGCCCCGACATCAAGGCACCAACAACTGGCCAGGGGGTACCACGTGAACACTTCCCCACTCCCGGCGGAGGGCAGTATCGATGGGACCCCCAACCGTCCTCCCACACCTAGGTGCGATCGCCCCACAGCTCTCCTAGGCCTGGCGCCTCTCCTGCTGAGCGTCTGGCCGCTCCCGACCCGGCCTCTCCGCCCCCCCGGGCGCAAGGGTCCGGACATCAAAGGGCTCCAGACCTATATCTGGGGCGACCCTGCAACAGGACAGCAGTTGTATCCCGGAGTCAAGAGCCCTGCTGATCAGATCGCGGCTGACCCTACGGAGAAAGACTCATCCTGGAACCACGCTTCTTGAGACGGCGTTTACACCCCTATTGACGCCTTCGAGGCCCAGTGTTCTCTGTTCCCATCGCGGGGGCTCCTTCACCTCCCTCTTCGTCCGGGAGGTCCACCCCCAGCAGCTTGCTGGCCTCCGACAGGGAGCGCAACTGGTAGAGCTTGTCATCCTTCCGGAACACCAAGCGAAAGAGTTGACCCCAGCTGTAAGGAATGTTATTGTGTTGGAGGTGTGTCGTGATAGGTTTGAACAGGCGCTTTTTTTGCAGCGTGAGAGCGGATAAGTCCTGGTACAGTACCGGGTTGTGGTCGCAAAACTGTAAAGGGTGCAACCTTCTTGCTTTTTGCATTATCAACTCTTTAGTGCGGTAGTCTTGCACACACACTAGAATGTCTGACAGGGGGGCTGACGGCGCTCTGGGAGGTCCCGCCCTATGGGCCCATTCTATCACCAAATCCGGGTCCAAAGGGCGGTCCAGGATGTGATTGAAGAGTTCCCTCGCATATGCGAAAAGATCCTTTGAGGTGTCATCCGCCTTCACTCTCCTGATTCGGATGTTATGGCGACGGGAGCGATTTTCAAGGTCCTCAAGGTGGACCTGAAGGTCCACCTGCTGATCGTGCAGTCGAATGATCTCCTGACGTAGATTCGCTATATCCTCATCCATTCCATCGCTCTTGCCTTCTAGATCTGCGACCCTCTCCCCGATGCCGTCCATGTCTCGGCAGACCTCCTTGAGCTCCGACTTGAACTCCTGCTTGAAGGATTGGATATCCGCCCGCAACGCGGCAAACATCGACTCCAGAAAGGCCTTGGGGATGGGCTCCGATCCTCCGGCCTCCGGCGTCTCCCGCCCCGAGCCCCCGGAGTCCGAGGCTGCGGCCATCTTCCCGTCCGGGGCCTTGGAAATTAGGTCTTTAATAGTTTTGTCCTGCCGCTTCCTGGGATTGGACATCACTCTTCCCACAAGTCTCCTGGAGTATCGCGCAGAGGCCCTGGCCCTTCTTCGCCAGTCCTCCGCCGGAGAACCGGACTTGGCCGATTTCTGGCAGACAGCGGAACCCCAAAAATTCCGCCTCCGCTCACGGCTGCTCCAGCGCTCTCAGCCACCTGTAGGGCCCCCTGACCCTGCGGGCATGCGGTGCTCCCCGAATGCACCTCTGACCCTGCTCGTTCCATCTGCGTTCTCAGGCTGCCTCCGCCACGGTCACGCGAGCATCAGTCTTCTTGTCCCCCCTGGCACTCGGTGTCTGCCCTGTTATCTCTTGACAGGGACGCTGTCTGCCCGTCATGCCCCTGGCTCACTAGCGGCGCTCTCCTTTGTGCAGTTGGTGTCCGGCACGGAGCCACCGTCCCCGGAGCCCACCGGACCGCAGAGCCCCAACTTCCAGAGACTCCTCGCAGCTGCGATCGGGCCCCAGATGATCCCACCGGTACCAGGGAGGTGGGGTATTGCACGCAGCCTGCTTCCGACCTCCGTCGTTCCAAACCCGGCTCAGCTCTCCAAAGGCCGCTCGACCGAGCTCTCTGCTGTATCCTGCGATGTCGCAGTCAATGTCTCAGCCCGTGCTAGACTCCGGCAGCGAGGGCCAAACTCTGCGCTCCAAACTCAATGGGCCGCCGGACTGCAAGCCCTAGGCCCCAAAGTCTCCGCGTCGATCAACACCAGGCCCCAGACCGGTGTGCCGCCGCCAGGGGGGGAGCATGCAGCTGACCCCCATACACTGCTGTCTCCGTCTTGATTCACCAGGTGCGACTAGCTCCCCTGTGCTGCCTGTCTTCGCGCTGCTCTCCGCCTCTTCTTCTGCCTCAACACGGCGGGCGTGGGGGGGCACCCGTGACTCCGAGTCTCCCAGTCCCCTGCCCCCGCGTCAGGTCCAGGCCCAGTCCTTGCGGCCCGCAGCGGGCCTCCTGCTACTCAGTCCCAGCTCCAACGCCGCTCCCAGCTATCCAAGATGGCGGGCCAGACCCTGTTGTGGTCGCGGCTCCGCGTCGGCGGCCCCCAGAATCCCTCACCTCCTTCCAGCTACCACTCCCGGGGATCCCCAGCGTTTGCCTTCCGTCCCAGGGGCAAGGGTCCTCAGCCGTAGCTCCACCGATCTCCGATGCTCCTGCCGGGGCCGACCTCTCCTGTGCGGCCTCAGCGCCGCCGCACGCCACCTCCGTCCACCCGCTCCGTAACCAACCTTCGGCCACTGAACTCCTCGCCGCTGCAAGCGATTCGAGTCCCGGGACTCTGGGAATGCAGCTCGGGTATCGTCAATGCTGATCTTGGCCTGGCGGCCGTTGCTAAATCCGACCTCGGCGGGAGCTCCGAAGCAGGACGACTGCTCACTCCGCCATCTTGGCTCCACCCCCCCTCCACCATATATTTAAACACAATACCAAAGCACCCAAAAGAGATATATAGAGGGGACCCAAGGCTTTGTCCAAGAATTTCACTAGCTACTAATTTCCTCCATATTGCATGGATCTGCCCTAACCTACAGGCTTATTGGTCGAATATTGTCACTCAATGAGGGGAGACCCTTGGCAAGTAACATAGAGTTGACACTGGAGATTTGTTCACTTGGAGGGTTCCATAGGCCACCGTCCAAAAAAGGAGGCAACAGACTATTAGAGCTTGCACTGGTGCTGGCCAGGGAGCTTGTTGCCAGGACTTGGAAATCAAAACAGGGCCCAATTTACATGAGATGGAAAGCGGAGGCTGAATATTGGGCTAGGGCAGAGGAAGGAGATCTTTTGAGAGAAGTAGCAAGCAGAATGCGCCAAAGGCCCCTATCTGACTTAAGGAGAGAGGTACTCCAAACCTTTATAGACCACCCTAATTAACTTGGAACTCCGAGGAAATCTTCCAACAATTCCACAGACAGCATCCAAGACATTGTGAGTGGAGACCTTCACGATTAATAATCTCTCTCAGTCCATGATACACATGGCCGAGTTTAGTCTGGCAGACCCATCCTACAACATTGTTGTAGCCCATACGGTTAAAGACGTCTCCTTGAGGGAAACAATGGACCAATGGGTGCAACTATTCTGTTATACGGTTGTTTATGCATCATTAATTAACCTCAACAACATGATTCCTTTTGTTTTACAAAATATCTAGACATCTATGTATAAGGTATGTACAGTGGATGCTTATTATATAGTTAGCACAAATGAACAATAAAAAAAAGTAACAAAATAAATAAAATCAGAAAGTTCAAACTACAAATCTTCTTTGAAGTATATCTTATAACATCAACATTATAGCCAATCAGAACTTAGCGGTATGCATAAATATTCCCCTGATTAACCATTCTTTGGATTTTCTAGCTGCTTAGAAGCCAAGAGAGGGGCCTCACTTTTGTTACTTACGATTGAGATTGTTTCATCTGATTTGCCTTAAAGATGCATTTGATTTAGTTTGCTATCTGTGTTGCGAGTGCCCCTCACCCGCAAGCCTTCTCTAACTCAGAGGGCAGCCCTCACACCCCGGCTCACCTTGCTTGGTTTACAGGTACATTGTGGTGCTTTTATAATTTACGGCTAATCAGCACTTGACATTCACTTTCAATGAGCGGATAGTGCACAAGACTGTCTTGCTTCTGCTTGATTGCTCCCAGCTTCCGTCTCCCTGCTGTGCTTGCGTGTCATCTCATGATGACACTGTTGCCATTTTAAGCCTACTGTTGAAATCTACTTGCTAATAGAATGCATCCTCCCCATTGTTGTTTTTTGCCTTGCTGTTCAGCCAGTGGTGAGGTCATTAGAATGCTGAGAGTGTTTGTGCTTGAAGAAGGTTCAGTTGGAGTGTATTAGCTGAGCAGCAAGGAGGCTGCTCCTTGTGGGGCATTACAAAGAACTTACCATCTTCCTGTAGCCGAAGATAAAACTTGAAGAATAAACATATAACCTTAATCTACATAACCTGTCTATGTGGCATAATTCATATTAACATTGGCGACGAGCGCAAAAGAAACTTCATGTCAGGAACAAAAAATTCAGAAGAAACTAAGAAGAAACGAAAGTATTACAAACAAAAAGACTTTGAAGCCTGTAAGGAAGAATTGAGCCTGCTAGCCCCACCAGTGTCTATGTACATCAGACAGCCTGCTGTCCAGTGCAATTGAACAAGCCAGCTTACTGTGTGCAGCAGATCTCGAGGGTGGCTGCTGAGTTGAAAGGGCTTTGTTATCAACAAGATTGAAGTTGGTATGCACAAGAAGAACTCATGGTTTGGCTAGTCATGCTGGAAAGGAGTGAACAGGCAGCGCTGTGATACAAATAAGGCGTCAAGTTGTGAAGTGAGCGAACTGGCAGCATGAAATTAACCTTTATGGAGATCACTAAGGAAGGGTTTCTGCTGCAGAAGAAGTATGGTGGACTTCAGCTATGGTGCAAAACTAGTGAGTTTTAACTGTGTACAGATGCTGGCTCTGGCTGTGAGTGAATATTGGCATCAGTGAAAATTGCCGCTCATCTTTATTGGAACCAGACAAGATTACAGCGGCTTCCTGTTATGGTGGTGAGACTTTGTTGAATTTTTTCTGGGATTTTGTCCAGTAGTGATTGACTTTCACATTTTGAGGAAGAATGATTATCGCACCACAACTTCCTCACGTTGGGGAAGTGGAGTGAAGCTGAGGAGGGGATTAACACATCCTTGGGGCACGTACCGGAGATGTTTTGATAGTGCTGACCTTCAACTGCTGATCCTCTTGTGGCAACTGGGGAGGAACTGAACTGTTCCTGTTGGTCTTACTGTTAGTATTCTGGGTTGGATGTCAGGTGAGAGGTGTCTCATCGGAGTGGGGGTTTCTTGACATGTTACCCTAGTTTATGTTTTTAATACCATGCTTAATTCTCTTCCCAGTGATGCTGGGTATGCAGAAGAGGTGAGTGTGTGTACGGTGGTATGGTGGTCCTAAAGTGTGACCATGTTGTGACGTGTTAGTCCTGGAGTGACCATGTTGGTTGAGTAACATTGTTGTGAAGTGTGAAGAACAGGAACTTTGTTTGTGCTGTAAATTTTGCTGTATCATCATTAGGCTTGCCAGTTTATTCCTTAGTACTCCTCTCAATTTGATGCTGTGTTCTAATGTTTGCCTAGCATAATTATCTGCTAAAAGTATTTTATTTATGGAGATCTAGATTTGCTACATGAGTTTGTTTTTGCTTGTGTGTCAGGGTGTGGGTGAGTGTTCAAATCCTGATTGGTGAATGTGTCTTATACTGGATGACGTGTCAATATTAAGTAAATTATTCAACTGTGAAGTTTCCCTGTGCATGGGAATGAGTCAAGGATTGAGTTTGGGTCTGTTGGGAGAGGTGTTGAAAGAGGTGTTTGAGACTGTGTGTGGTGTGGGTGAGGTGTTTGAGACTGTGTGTGGTGTGCTACATTTTTCTGAGATTCCGGGTGTTAGTGGTAATGTAATGGGTTTAAAGATACCCTGTGATTGTGATGGGTTTAAATATACCCTGTTATGGTATGGGTTGAGAGATACCATTTGTGGAGGTCCTGAGGTGAGACCTTGTCCTGCAGTGAGTTGTGTAAGTGCAGTAGAGGTTTTGGAGTCCCTGCTCCTGCTGTGAGACTTGCGCCTTGAGTGCGAGGTGGTGTGAGATACCCACTGTTTTGGGGTTGGAGGATAGCCTGCGAGTAGTTGTGCCTTGAATGTGAGGCAAGGTGGGGTGAGATACTCATGTTTTAGGGTTGGAAGATACCCTGTGAGTAGTTGTGACTTGAATGTGAGGCAAGGTGGTGTGAGATACCCCCTGTTTTAGGGTTGAAAGATACCCTGTGAGTAGTTATAACTTGAGTGTGAGACGAGGTGAGGTGTGCTACCCACTTTGTAAGGGTTTTAGTGTCCTTCCTAGTTGATAAGAGCGTGTGGTTTTGATAAATGTATTGGACGTGTTGTTTGTGCGTTTTATCATCTTGCGGTCATAAGATTTTCTATTGTCTTTATAAGGGGAAAGATTGCGTTCATAAGATTATCTATAATGTACCCTCCCCATTGTTGTTCTCTGCCTTGGGTCTCTTCCAACCCACACCCATCCCACCCTAGGGAATCTTGTGAACACAACAGTAAGCAATGCAAAAAGATGTCTCTCAACCCACAATTAGCCCAGCCTAGGCCATCTTGTGACCAAGGAAAAGTCAAATACAGTAGACATACAGTATTTCACAACCCAAGTTCATCCGTGTAACAGGACACTACAAAACTCAGAAGAAAGGTCTCTTTCAACCACACACACAAATACAGTAGGCATAAGGTATTTCACAAACCCAGCTCATCCTTGCAACAGGACACTACTAAAATCAGAAAATGGGTCTCTTTCAACCCACACCCATACCACCCGAGGGAAACTTGTGAACACAACAGTAAGTAAAGCAAAAAGATGTCTCTTAACCTACACTTAGCCCAGACTAGGCCATCTTGTGACCAAAGAAAAGCAAAGACAAGGGTATCTCTCAACCCACATTCACGCATCTCAACAGTAGGCAAGAACGATCACACATAACAAAATGCTCACTACAGCAGTAGGCAGAGGGAATCTCTCACCCTCGCTCAAGTACAGAAATTTGAACTCAGTAGGCAAAGGGAATCTCTCAATCTCGCTCACCCTAACAGGATACTACATAAACCTGAACTCAGTAGGCAGAGGGAATTTCTTGCCCTTGCTCATCCGAACAGGATACTACATAAACTTGAACGCAGTAGGCAGAGGGAATCTTTCACCCTCACTCAGCCTAACCGGATACTACATAAAATTGAACTCCGTACACAGTTGGAATCTCTCACCCTAGATCATCCTAACAGGATACTAAATAAACTTGAACTTAGTGTAAGGAACTCTCCCTCTCCCACAAACTTTGCAGGACCAAGGACATTATATACTCAATGCTGCTCTTACAAACAGCATTTTCGCCACAACACAATTTCTGAATTTAAAAAAATGGCATTAATATAACATTGCTCCTTTCGCATAACTTTGTACCATACTCCACATGCATATATACCATATAAATACCATAGATCTACTATCCTGCTTTACATCTCATGCAAACCCTATAAACATTACTGACAACTTTACTCAAACCCAACATATCAAACAGATCACTGCATGGCCCTTTGTCCTTCTTTGGAACTAGGAAGTAGCGGGAGTAACAACCACTACCTACTTCTGGCGTCGGAACGCGCTCGATGGCCCCCTTGGCCAAGAGGGCCGCAACTTCCTGCTGGAGAAGTGCCAGGTGATCCCCCGACATGCGGTGGTACTGAGATGGCATGGCTGGAGGGGCAGTCTTGAAGGGGAGGGAGTAGCCCCTTCGGACTATTTGTAAAACCCACCTGTCCGAAGTGATGGTGCGCCAGTGGGGGAGGTGATGGCGAATCCTGCCACCCACTGGCGTTTGGTGGGCCTGAAACACCGGACTAGGACGGTTTGGAGGCAGTGGCGGCAGGGGAGGTGGTGGATTGACCCGCCCGCTGGCCCTGTGACCTACCTCTGCCAGTCCCACGTCCGCGGCTGCACTGAGACTATTGCTGCGCAGGCCTGTGGCTCTGAAACAAACGTGTTTGGGCGCCCCTTCCTTGGCCATGAAAGGAGCTGTAAGGAGGTGGGTTTCTGTTGCAGTAACCCCCCACTTTTTGCCTGATACCCGATGCACTTTTCCTTGGTGTGCCCTGGGTCCCTGCCAATCAGGTACCCAGGGCCTGTGTTCCTTCCCTAAAAACTGTACTAAAGCCTAAACCCAATTGGCATCTCTGGCCACATGTCAGCCCCTGGTAAATGGTACCCTAGGTACCCAGGGCGTTGTGACCACAGAAGACCCTAAGGGCTGCAGCACTTATTGTGCCACCCTTAGGGGCCCTGTACCCTGACACACACACACTGCCTTTGCAGGCTGAGTGTCCTGGTGCAGAACTAAACACAGAGTCGACATGGCACACATCCCTGTGTGCCATGACCACAAACCTACTGCCCTGGCATACATCAGCCACCCCTCTAGCTGGGTGCCCTATGCCAGTGGTGAGGACACACGTGCATGAGCCCTGTGCCCCTACAGTACCCCGGGCCATTCCTGGGCACTGTAAGTGCAGTGATGCCATTAAGAGTATATGGTGCTGGGAGGTTGTCATTACGAACTCCACAGCACCATAATGGCTACACTGAAGACTGACAAGTTTGATATCAAACTCCTCAGCACATTAAGCCCACACTGATGCCAGTGTGGAATTTAATATAAAATGCACTACAGAGGGCATCTTAGAGATGCCCCCTGAAACCTAACCTACAATCCACGTCTTGTCTGAGAGGCTGCCTAGGCTGCCACACAGCAGACATGTTGCTGGACCCCTGGGTGGAGAGCCCCCGCTCTCCTGGGCCTGCAACAATGCACATCCTGGGCGAGGTGCTAGGTCTCCTCCCCCAGGATGGGCAGGGGGAATCTTCAAAGGCATGCCACCTTTGTGAGCTTCTCCAGGCCACTTGTTGTACTCAGCAACTGGCCCCCACCGGTTCTGACCCCCACTCTGGCGGGAAGACTGGCAGGAAACCCTACATGAGGAAAGGGGGTGTGTCAGCCTGTGCCAACTCCACCCCTCAGATGGGAGAGGCGAGGTGAAGCACAACTCCGGGCTCCGGCCATCTTGAGGATGGGGAGCTCTGCCCAATTACAGCTAGGCTCCTGCCCCCCTCCCACCGGAGAGGAGCAGGATAGGGGGTGTCCTCCCCCAGGACAGGGACCCATTGGTCCCTGCCCTCACCCTACCTGTAACTCCCCTGAATTTAGTATTTAGGGGCGCCCTGAAACTTCCTTCCACAGATCCCGATTCGAAAACAAGCAAGAAGATCAAGAAACCAGAAGACCCACTGCGCAGCTGCTAACAAGAGGACGACACCAACTGACTTGTCCCCAGCCCTACCGGCCTGTTGATCCTTGAACCTGCTCCTGTGGAACTCCGGGGCCTTCAGTGGTCAGCAATCTCAAAAACCCCCGGAGGACCTGACCACCTTGAGACTCTACCAAGACTGGGACTCCAACGAGCAGTGGTTCTGCTCAAACAGCAATACCCCTGGTGCCAGCCAGGAACCGCGAATCCAGCACACTCTGCACCTGCCGAGCCCGGCCTGTGCCCGAGTGGACAAAGACCCTGAGGACGTCCCCCCGGCGATTCTAACCTGGAATCCAGTGCCCAAGGACCCTCCTTGATGACCCAGACGACACCTGCAGCCTCAGAACCAGGGACCCCTCCAACTGCGACCAGCAGGGGGTACGTTTTTCAGACGTCAAAAGACACCCCTACACCCGGCGCCCCACGGCCCCCTGTGCCCAACTCCTGGGTGCCTACCTATCCTCCAAGATCCCAACTTACCCCTCGAAGTGTTGGTCGCTCCTGAAGATCCTCCGTCCCCGAGCCTGCAGCCTTTGTTCACTTTCCATTTGAATAACGTTGAGCGCCCGATGGCTCAAAAGCACCCTGCACCCAGCCGCCCGAGTGCCCCTGGCAGTGCAACCTATGTCCTAATCTACTTCCCCATTTGCCCTGAGCAAGTGACCAGGAGCCCAGCTCCCACAGCCGTGTGGCCTGCTCGCCAGCAGCCACCAACCGAAGGCCCCCTGCCTCTCATTGGATAACATTGGGCCTAACTACCTCTGCACCCGGCTGCCCCTGTGCCGCTGAGGGTGTACCAACTGTACCTACCTGACCCTGGAAGACCCCTGAGTCTATGCCCAGAACCTTAACTCTGCCAGTCGAGTACTTACCTAAAAGCGATTAACTCACTTTTCTTCCATAGGCTAACATAGACTGGTTTCACTTGGAAATTGTTCTGGGTGGAGTTTTGGAACTTTAAAATATTCATCTAAAATCAGCCGAACAACGAATTCCGATTTACTCACCAGTTATCGGGAGAGACCTCAGTGCTGCATCTTGTAGCTCAGTACTGACCCTGAAAAATAATTATTACCGTACTTACCAGTAACTTGAATTTCCTTCCATAGGATATCATTGCCTGCTTTTTGCTGAAAAAGTTTCTAAGTGCCGATTTCTGAAACTTACAAATATTCTTTAAAAATAGTGCCAACGATAAAAACGTAATTACTTGCCTGTTTTAGGTAGATTTTCCAGTGCTGAACCTAAGAGCCCAGTACTGGATTACAAAAGTAACGAGAAAATACTTTACCCGTAACTCGAATTTTCTTCCATAGGAAACCATTGACTGCTTTTCTGTGAAATTTCTTTTGTCGATTTTGCAAACTTATAAATATTCCTTAAAAATCGCCTGTATAACCTAAACGCATTCTATCAACTGCTTGCAGGTGGTATACTAGTGCTGGATCCAGGATCCAACACTGAACCCGAAAAAGTAACCATATACCCACTTATCTGCTAAGTGAGTTTCCTTCCATATGATAACATTGGTAATTTGATCAGAAAAAGATTTGAAGTGTCAACTTTTAAAATAGCAAAATATTGCTTAAAAATCACAACAGTAACTAACACTTATTTACTCACTTGTTTCCAAGAACTGTCCCAGGACTGAATCGAAGATCCAGTCTTGGAGTTAGAAAAGTAATCCTGAAAGTAATCAATTGCATATAACTTAAAATTCCCATTGAGCTCAATGTATTATTGTGTTTGAAATTGTGTTGCCTATTGCAACAAACTTTCACTATTGCATTTCAAGTCAATTGCCTCTTGCAAAGTATTTAACTAAAGCATCTCATTCTGAGAAAGTATATGTTGATACCTCTTGTTGGTTCTAAAATAAAACAACCATATATTTTTATATACAAACCATTGGCCTAGAGTTCAGTTCTTGAGTGTGTGAGACCATTTGCTGACTGAGTGTGTACAACAAGTGCTTTACACTGTCCTCTGATACTGCCTTATTGCTCGACCAAGCAACCACTTTAGAGAGTAAGGTTATATCTAACTTTAGCCTCTGCCAAACCTCTGGGGACTGTGGACTCTGTGCACACGGTACCTATTTGGGAGCAGTATATACAAAGCCACTTTATCACAGGAGCGAAAAGCAGAAGCGGAAGGAGTGCGCATGGCCGAAAGGCCTAAGGACTTGGGCATAGCCCGCGAGTCCTTAAAACGCTCCAACGCAGTATCTGCCGTGACGCCAAAAAGGCGAGTGCCATCAAAGGGCATGTCCATCAGAGTGGTCTGGACATCCCCGGAAAAGCCAGTTGTCCTCAGCCAGGCATGGCGGCGTAGCGCCACTGTCGTGGAAATCGCTCTGCCCAGCGAGTCGGCGGTATCAAGGCCACAACGAATTGTGCACTTGGCAATAGCTTGGGAGAGCACCGTCCGGACCTCCTCCGGACACTGGGGCAGCACCTGCGCAACCGTATCCCACACAGAGTGGAAATAACGGCCCAAGAGGCATGCGGTGTTCACAGTCCTCAGCCCTGAACTGGCGGAAGTGAACATTTTCAAACGGACGTCTGAAAGTGCATCGTTGAACGGTAGTAGTGGCTCTGTAGAGGAAGACGCCGGCCGAAGCACTTCTGTCAGGAGGTTAGTCCTGACGGTCACTGTAGGGAGCTCGAGGTGAAGAGCCTCTGCCGCGCAACGCAACACCTCCGTATAAGTACTACCTTCCTCCGTAGCCACGGTAGAAGGAGACAGTGCGCCAGGTTCTGGAGAAAAGTCCAGCCCACCTGCGTCCTCCAAATCCTCTTTCAGTCTGGCTCAAACTCGCATTGGGCTGCGAGAGGGACTTCAGACCCCTCCCAGTCCTCCCCGTCTCCGCAACCTGTGGAGCAGGTTGGAAAGAAGGTGGGTGGATAAAGGGTTAGAAATTCCCCACCACATTGGGGTGGATGCCGGGGACGGTGTCACCTGGGGGGCCGGCCGGCGCCATAGGCGTCGATGTCGGTGGAGGTCGTATGAGGCCAACCGGCATCGGCTGTGATCCGGGCATGGATCCACGGGGGTCTTGCGGCGCCGAGTAAGTAGGCCTCTGCAACTGCCTAGGCTCCTCCAGAGCCGCTGGGGTGGCACCACCCGCACCCTCAGCCGTGTCACGCTACAGGCTAGGGGAAGGCGAAGAGTGACGCCGCTTCTTCGACTTCTTGTGCTTCGTCTTACCTGACCCCGAGTGCGAAGACTTCGTCTAACGATGGTGGCGGCTCCGCGACCGGTCCCTCGACCTCCCACGGGACCGGGACCTTGAACTGCGCGGTGCCAACTCCCGGGCCTCAAGCAACTTTCGGGACCGCTCCTGCAAAGTTTTCGGAGCCATGGCCCAGCAGTCGGGGCACGACTAGGGGTCGTGGTCACGCCCCAGGCAGTAGAGACACTCGCGGTGCGGGTCCGTCACCGACATCATGCGGGGACAAGCCTCACAGGACTTAAAACAGGGCATCCCTATACACCAGGAGTCACAGACTCAAAAGAACAGAGACCAAAAGTCCCAAAAAACTCAGTCAAAAATTGACTGGGGGTACCGCTCTCTCCGGATCTACGCTTGCTGGCGTGGAATAAGAAAGAACTGACGTCAGCTCTCATGGGTGCGTCTAAGTAGCTCCAGCGACGTCATCTCATCTCGTCAGCACAACTACGCCTACCGACACGCAGGGGTACTTCTGCCGAAAGCTTTCCGGATCCAGTCTGATGCCTGGGGGTAATTCTAAGGTAAGGAATCTATCGCTAACGTGTCTCTTACAGATAAGTCATACACATGGATGTTAGAAATACATTATGGGCTAAATGTCTGAGACTTTCTTTGCCAGGAAAGGTAGCAGCAACCCCTGAGGTGGACCCAAAAACTCTGCTCCAACCAACCCTGGTGCTGCTTTCATGCTGTTTAATATTATCTGTTTATTAAATCCGAATTCCAATCCTTAAGGACCACGTTCTTCCAGGCATCAATCAAGACTACAGAAAACAAAGCAGAAGCTCTGACTAAATCAAAAGAAATTTGGGACAGAAATTCTACTCTAATCCTTCCAACAGATCTGTACATTCTTGTCCTTTCTGAACAGCCTTAAAAAGAAACATAAAGTCATGAACTGCGAGCGCAAACTTGATTTGAGGCTAAATCTAACTTTTTTCTTGCAGGTGTTTCATAATAACAAAGTACAATCCATCATGAGTGAGGGAAATATTATTCTTAAATGATTTTTTTGTGGTGTCAATGGGTTTCGAAGGCCCTCCAGTTGTCCTGTTTCGGAAAAATGGCTGTCTACAACAGAATCAGCATGAATCAAATCAGGCAAATTCTTATCAGTTACTTCCAGAAGATAAAGTTTGGTCATAAACAGCTGTCGTTGGATCTTTTAGAAACATGAACTTCCTATTAGGGGTAAATTTTCCAAATATAGAATACTGTAAAGGAATTAATCGGCTTGTCTTTTCTTGAACTGATTTTCTGAGTGATTCATCTATCTCCTTGGATTTCTTGGAACCTTGTTTTGCTGTTTTTTGTGCCAGTTGCTTTCTGAGTCTCCCTGACCTCATTTGTACCTTTTGTTGCCGTTTGTTTTTCTTCTTTGTGCCCAATATTAGGCTGTTTGGGGCGATTACGATAGTTGATTTCCTCCCTGAAGGTACAGGTTGTTTATCGGAAAAATTTCACCCACATTTGGAACTAGCTGCTTTTTTTATTTTTAATTTTTTGACGCCACTTCGGCGACCAAATCCGGCCAAGCCTGCCAGACTCCTGTCCTTTACTCTTTACTCTTTGCACTGTCTCCAAGAGGGGGGGGTGTGTGGCCTGTTTAGTTGTGCTGGCCTCCTTCTTTTTTTTCGGGGCCTCCGTGTACTGCTGGGCAATACACTCCCCCACACTCCCCCACTCCCCGTACAGTGGTTTGATGGCACCTGCACCTGTACCCCCTCAGAAACCACTGCCACCGGTATTGCGTACTGTCAGCTAAAGGCTGTGTGCTGTAGGGTGTAGGCTGTGGGCAACTGGCTTTCAACTGGGAAATGGGAACACAGCTCCAGCTCCAACCCCAACTCCAGCTCCAGACCAGGAGGATCAGGAGGGTCACGGCCGCTTCTACCGCAACTCGCTCTGCCCCTCTGCTGCCCGCTCATGGAAGCTGGGGGGCCAAGTGTCGACAATATCCGCGCCGGGAGCTGTGAGGCTTGAGGCGTCCTTCTCAGCGCAAAAACACGGGGCTGGATTCCTCAATCAAAACGTTTCCCCTTCTAGTCCACCGTGCCCTTCCCTTACTTCATTAGGAGGGAGGGGGGAAACTTCCTATGCCACTCACCGCTGGCCACGAGTCCCAGACTGCAAACAGCTATCAGCAATCAGCTATCAGCGGGCTATCAGCAAGCTCCAAGGATAAACCAGCCGCTGACCGCCACCCGCCAGGTCCCTCCGAACGCGGTCACTTTTCACTCGCTCTTCACTTCATTTGACATTTCGCGCGACCCCCGCAGCCACTTACGAGTAGCAGGCTTGCAGCCTTGCAGGCCGGCAGGGGGAGCAAAAAGGGAAGACAAAAGCCGTAAACTGGTTCCTCAATTTAGCAGCTCCCCCACAGATAATGGACCCACGTGAGTGGCGATGTTATGGGTAAATCTGGCACAGTGTGTCTGTGGTACAGAGCACTGCTTCCCCCCAAATTTCTGTAATATGACACACAACCCTTGTGTTGAGCACTAAATATGTACTACATGACCCATAATGCAAAGTAGGAGAAAACTAAACTGGGGTTTGATGTTGTGTCAGCCCACCACTTGTCCGAATTAAAATGTCATTAAATGGTCTGTTCCCCCTTTTCTTACAAGTCTATGATTCTCTCTTGCACTGTCATTTCAGGTTTTTCCACTACAGAACTGCAGGATGGCAGTGGATTTGATTTCTGGTTGTGGATGGATCAGAATTAATACAAAATGGCTGTCAACTACTTCCTGTGATGTATTTCCTGTCTCCCACTTCCCACATTTTGTGTTCATTCGGAGTCATCCTCTCTCACAGATCAGATCCTCTGCCATACTGCTGCTCTTTTCAAACTTATTTCCCTCAAAATGGCTGAGGGTTATGAGGAGAAAGCACCCCCTTTCACTGAAAGGTAATTAGACATCTTGGCTGACGGGGTGCTGTCCAAATTTCCTCAGCTTTATGGGGGGCCAGAGTACCAGCTGAGCAATGCAGCCCGGGCCAGGCTATGGGCCGACATTGGTGAGCGCTGCGGTGCAGTGGGCGTTCACACCAGGAATGCGAGGGCATGCCGCAAGCGCTGGGAGGACCTAAAACGCTCGGCCCGGCACAAGGCTGAGGAGCTAGTGGGCCAGTCTCCCCAGCATCATGTGCATTGTTCTCGCCTCTCCCCACTGTACAGGAGGGTCCTGCGTGCAGCTTGGCCAACCCTCCATTCTCAGCTGGAGGAGCATGAGCAGCAGAGACCTGGTAAGTGCATTATATGCAATATGTGTCTGGAAGTATGATGTGAGTGAAGACATAGCTGTACCATTGTGTGTCCCATGCCTCCATTCACCTATTCTGCATCCATTCGGCAGTCATCATGAAGCAAAAGGATCACTGTGGCATATGGACTGTACAGGGCAGAGTGCATTCTGGGAGTTGTAGTTTCTTCATGTCAACTGGGAAATTGAGCCACACACGTGCATTTGTACTGAAATTTGCACTGCCAGCACCACTAACAGTGAACCAAGAGAATCATAACTGATGTGTGCATTGGTTGAGGAATGGTACAGACACTGTCCAGTGTGAGTATGAGAGGCCAATTGGTATTGAATGCTGTGACTTGCATTGCATTTTTTGAGTTTGGGTTCTGATTGAGACTGATCATCATGTGCCATGGAGTTAAGACAGACTTTGAGATCCTTGCCTCACTCTTAAGTGTGTCCAATTTTGCCAAGTGTGTCCACTGACACACGTCTTACCCTCAGCGGCTTGTATGCCATTTTTCATGTACAGGTAGCTGTAACAATAACCCACTACTGTTCACCGGTACACAGCATTACCTTATCAGTCACCAAAGCCAATATGTAGCACTGGATTGTCAACTTTTGTGAGGGAATATCAAAAGGCTAGACTCAAAACGTAGCAAACCAAATAGCCCAGACCCTATGTGGATGTGTGACCTACAATCGGCATTTGTCTTGTCCCATACAATGCTACACAGCAGATAACATTTGTCCAGACGTAAAAGTGCTGATACTCCATATCACAGGCTCTTTTCAATGCCATCTGGACTCTTTATGATCTCCTTTTGTAGACTGGGTTTGGAACCTGCCCATGTAGCAGTGACAGGACCCACATGTCACAGGAATACCAAAGTTGAGGGTTGGCCAATACAGTTGTATAAGCCACAAATATTCTAGTCAGATGTCCATGTCAGACTCAAATCAGGAGATGACAGTGAACATACACGTTATGTAAGCTCATAAACACTGACAACTGTATAGTGTGATCAGGGGATGTGAGAAAGTGCCATCTTTCTTGCATGGTATGCCCCCACTTTTTGCTGAATTGCTGAATGTACTGTGACTGGGTGTGCCCTGGACTCCCGCCAATCAGGTGCCCAGGGCCTATGTTCCTTCCCTAAAACAAACCAAACCCAAATTGGCAAACCCTGGCCACATGTCAGCCCCTGGTAAATGGTACCCTAGGTACCCAGGGCCTTGTGACCAGGGAAGGCCTCTAAGGGCTGCAGCACTCCTTGTGCCACCCTTAGAGGCCATGTACCCTTACACACACACACACTGCCTTTGCAGGCTGAGTGTTTGGGTGCAAGACAAAAACAAAGTCGACATGACACACATCCCTGTGTGCCATGCCCATCACCTACACTGCCATGGTATACATCAGCCACCCCTCTAGCTGGGTGCCTTATGCCAATGGTGTGGGCACAGGAGCAGGAGCCCTGTGGCCCTAGAGTTCCCAGGTCCATTCCTGAGCACTGTAAGTGCAGTGCTGCCATTTAAGAGTACATGGTGCTGAGAGCTCGTCAAACACGAGCTCCACAGCACCATAATGGCAACACTAAAGACTGAGAAGTTTGGTATCAAACTTCTCAGCACATTAAACCCACACTGATGCCAGTGTGGGATTTAATGTACCCAGCACCCCAGAGGGCATCTTAGAGGTGCCCCCTTAAACCTAACCTACAATCCACGTCTGCTCTGAGGCTGCCTAGGTTGCCACCCAGCAGACATGTTGCTGGACCCCTGGGTAGGAGAGCCCCTGCTCTCCTGGGCCTGCAACAATGCACATACTGGGCGAGGTGCTAAATCTTCTCCCCCAGGATGGGCAGGGGGAAGCTTCAAAGGCATTCCGCCTCTGTGAGCTTCCCCAGGCCACTGCAACCCCCCACTCTGGCGGGAAGCTTGGCCGGAAACCCCAAATAAGGACAGGGAATGTGCCAGCCTGCCAACCCCACCCCTCAGGTGGGGGAGGCGAAGTGAAGCACATCTCTGGGCTCTCGCCATCTTGAAGATGGGGAGCCCTACCCTATCAGGATTAGGCTACTTCCCCCCTCCCACAGGAGAGAGGCAGGATAGGGGGTGTACCCACCCCAGGACAGGGACCCATTGGTCCCTGCCCTTCACCTACCTGTAATGCCCCTAAATCTAGTATTTAGGGGCACCCTGAACCTTCCTTCCCCAGATTCCAGATTCAAAACTACAAAGAAGAGCAAGAAGAAAGAAGACCTGCCCTGCAGCTGCTAAAAAGAGGAAGACACCAACTGCTTTGGCCCCAGCCCTACCGGCCTGTCGACCCTCGAACCTGCTCCAACCCGGCATCTCTTGTGGCCAGCAACCTCACCAACCCCGGAGGACCTGGCTACCTTTTGGCTCTAAGCCCCTGGGACTCCCATGAGTAGAGGCTCTACTCAAAACCTACCTCTAATCCCTGGCACCAGCCCGGAACCGCGAACCCAGCACACTCTGCACCAGCCAAGCCTAGCCAGTGCCGGAGTGAACAAAGACCCCGAGGACGACCACATGGCGACTGTGACCCCGAGTCCGGCAACCAAGGACCTCCCTCGACACTCCTGAAGAAGCCTGCAGCCTCAGAACAAGGTGCCCCCCCTACCGCGATCAACAGAGGGTAAGATTTCCCGACACCAAAAGGCACCCCTGCACGCGGCGCCCTGCGGCCCCCTGTGCCCAATCCCGGGGTACCTACCTAACCTCCAACTACCCAACTTACCTCTCGAAGTGGAGGTGGCACCCGAAGAGTCCTCGTCCCCGAGCTTGCAGCCTTTTTCTAAACCGGAGATTACCCATTGAAATCAATTGAGCGCCCGAAGGCTCAAAAGCACTCTGCACCCAGCCGCCCGAGTGGCCCTGGCAGTGAAAACTCTACACCTATCTACTTCCCCACTTGCCCTGAGTAAGTGAGCAGGAGCCCAGCTCCCATAGCCGCGTGGCTTGCCAGTCAGCAGCCACCAACCAAGGTCCCCCTATCCCTCCTAGGATAACATTGGGCCTAACTCTCTCTGCACCCGGCCGCCCTAGAGTCGCTGAGGGTGAACCAACTGTACCTACCTGACCCTGGGGGACCCCTGAGTCTATGCCCAGAACCTCAACTCTGCCAGTCGAGTACTTACCCTTAAACCGATAACTCTATTTTCCTCACTGGATTTTTCCTGAAATTTCTTCTAAGTGTGGACTTTTCAAATCTTAAAATATTCACCAAAAATCAGCCGAGTAACGAAAACGAAATTACTCACCTGCTCTTAGGTGAGCTCCCAGTGCTGGATCTTGGTGCCCAGCACTGACTCTGAAAAATACTTACAACTGTACTTACCCTTAACCCAATTTTCTTCCATAGGAAATCATACACTGTTTTTCTGTGAAATTTCTTCTAAGTATCGATTTCTGCAATCTTTAAATATTCTTCAAAAATCGTATAATATCTGAAAACGTAATTACTTACCTGTTTTGGATAAAGGTCCCAGTACTGAGTCTAGGCACCGAGTACTGGATTACAAAAGTAACGAGAACATACTGTACCTGCAACTTGAATTTTCTTCCATAGGGAATCATTGACTGTTTTCTTTGAAATATTTTCTTAGTGTCAACTTTTAAAATAGCTAAATATTTTTAAAAAATCATTACAGTAATTAAGTCGACTTTCATCACTTGATTCTGAGTACCGACCCAGGACTGAATCTAGGATCCAGTCCTGGAATTCCAAAAGTAATCTAAAAAGTAATCTGTTGCACATAACTTGAATTTTCCATTGAGCTCAATGCATTGTTGTGTTTAAACTAGAGTTGCCTATTGCAACCACTTGTAACTGTTTACAAAAGTCAATTGCATATTGCAAAAGTATTTATATGAAACATCTCATTCTGAGAAAGTATATTTTAAATCCAAGAGTTGGTTCTAAAATAAAACAAGCATATCTTTTTTATATATAAACCATTGGCCTAGAGTTCAGTAATTGAGTGTGTGAGACCATTTGCTGACTGAGTGTGTACAACAAATGTTTTACACTGTCCTCTGATACTGCCTTACTGATCAACCAAGCTACCACTTTAGAGAGAAAGGTTATATCTAACTTTAACCTCTGTCAAACCCTGGGGGACTGTGGACTCTGTACACCCTGTACCTATTAAGGAACAGTATATACAGAGCCACTTTCTCACAGAGGAAAACAAAGTCTGACCTTGGCTCATCTAGGTATGTGTCTTGTCCTGATGTGTACAAACACTACATTATGATTTTTCTTACATTTCAGTTGGCACAGCTGGCCAAATGGAACAACAGCAGGACCATGTTTGGAGCAGGAGATCTTCGGTGCGACGGCGGCTACGGCCTCTTTCCAGTGGTGGGGAAGAGGACGATGAGGTGGGACCCTCAACATCAGTAGGCATGGGGATTGCGCCCTCCCGGACTGACCAGGAAGACAACTCTGGTGCTATGGACCGGGTGGAGGCTGTGGACATCGAAGTGGGGGGTAAGAACTGGACACCTCTGGCCAGGGGGGGAGGAGAACTACTCTCTCCCAGGCCATTCACCTGTAAGTTCTGTTGAGGTGTCTCGGGGGCAGGCCATTACCCAACCTGGGCCTGCCATCACACCCTCCCTACCTCTAGAGGCCCCCATTCCACTGGGGCTTCCAGCTGCATCCCCTGCAACCTGTCCCCTGACGCTCCCTGACATGTTATATTTGTGTTGCCCCACCCCAATCCAAGTTCTCTTCTCCTACTGTATTAAGATCATCATTTGTTTTCCTTTCTCCCTTCCAAACGGACTGCTGTTGTTTTTCAAAACACACACTTCTATTTACTTAAAATATATTTTTGAATCCTACTTTCTTTAACTTGTTTGACTTCATTGTGAATGTCTTGTACAAAATATGGACATGTATTTTGTGACTTATCTGCTCTGCACATTACGGCTTGTTGCAATGATGGGGTTACACTTGTAAATGTGTCACACACACACATACATCCTCACATCTCTAGGCCACCAAAATTGGTATACATTTGCCTATCAGGACATGATACGCAACAGAATCTTGACTTGTGAAGATAATTCCTTTTTATTTACACATATTTACAGTGGTCAATTCGTTTTTGGAAAGTTGTCAATGGTGATCGTGCTTGCGCCTTCGCAATTTCGGAGGTGATGATCGCTGTGAGGGATCATGTCTGGCTTGTCGCCTGCGTGTAGGTGGGTGTTGTGCATGTGCCTGTACAGGGTGAAGTTCATGTGCAGGGGCAGATGGTATATGTAAAGTTGGTGTTTGTGCGTGGACAAGGGCTGGTTGTGCACGTCGTGGGAGTGCCTGTTCAGCGGGTGGTGGTGGTTGTGCACGTTGTGGGAGAGCCTGTTCAGGGGGGTGGTCGTTGTGCACATTGTGGTAGCGCCTGTTCAGGGGGTGGTGGTGGTTTAACACGTTGTGGGAGTGACTGTTCATGGGGTGGTGGTGGTTGTGCATGTGGTGGGAGTGCCTGTTCAGGGGGTGGTGGTGGTTGTGCATGTGGTGAGAGTGCCTGTTCAGGGGGTGGTGGTGGTTGTGCACGTGGTGGGAGTGCCTGTTCATGGGGTGGTGGTGGTTGTGCAAATTGTGGAAGTGCCTGTTCAGGGTGCGGTTGTGAGTGTGTACCCTTGCTGTGGTCCTGTGCAGTTGGTGGTACAGGTGTGTAGGTGTGATGTGCTGCAGGCAGATGTGAAGGCTCCTCTCCCTGCGTTGCCCGTGAAGGGAGACTTTGGATCACTTTCAGCATGCCCTACATCATCTTCATGGCCAAGGCATGGTGTCTTGCACTCTCTTCCCTTTGGATGGATATCATGTCTCTGATATTCTTGGACATGTCTTGCCAAGTTCGGTCCATCCATCCAAAACATGGATCAGTCTATCCACCACTTGAGGGAATCGGAGCATGTCCTGCAGGGACTCAGACATGTCTCACAGGGTAGCCCCTATGGCACGAATGTCCTGCCTCACATCTGACTGCTGTTGGAAGAAGTCCTGCTCCCACTGGTCACCATAGCCAGGTGCAGGCCCTCTCTGCCAGCAGGTCAAACAGCAGGGGGGTGGCAGGTGGAAACCTGTGGACAGGGAAATGGTGCCCAGGGGATACCTGCACCACAACAGTGTTGGTACTTCCCCCAGATGGTGGAGAGGATGCCTGGGATACACTGTATAGGGAGGAGCGTGTAGGGGAACCACCATGTCTGTCCTGGATGTGAGGGCTGTGAGGGAGTGATGTCTGTGTTGGGATGTGTGTGAGCTGTGGCTGGTTAGCTCTATGCTGGGGACAGGCAATCTTACGTTTTGGAGGAGGCTGAGGCACTTTGCTGGGCGGAGGGTGTGGTGCCTTGCAAGATTTGGGCAATGTGGTGAGATTTCTGTCCATGGCATCAGAATCGTCATCCCCGGAGAGGATGGACATATAGTCACCATCATCTTCCAATCCTTCATCCTCTGGTACTTCCTCCTCCTCCTCCTCTTGCGCAGTACTTGCAGCCGACATAACTGTCTGGAGGAGCAGTGGATTTTACCCTCTGATTGCCCATCGCCCAACACTGGTGGAAGGTCTGTCCTCCTCATCGTCATCATCCCCTGGAACACAGAGGTTGCAACCGTATTAGTAATTGACCTAGCATTAGATGAGATACAACACAAGGGTTGGATTAACTGTACTTTGCATCAACAGATGACATACATGTGACCTGGTTTGGGTACCCCTATAAATGACAGCTCACACCATATCACTGAGGTGTTAAACGGAGATGTACATTGCACAAGCAAACTCACCAGCTCCAGCTCCAGCCACAGTTTTCTGTCCCTTTGCGATCCTCCTTGATGTCAACTGCTGAACCTGGCTCCTCCTATGTGTGATGATGAAGCGGTCCCCGATCCAGCAGCTGGTTAGGGAAGTGACACCATTCTCAATGATCTGCATTACTAATTTACAAACAGGCACATGTGACACTTATAATATGTATGTAACTTTGTAAACAATGACTGCAGATTCTATGCAGAAGGGGATTTTGATGTTTGTCATGGTTTAGTAAGCTATGATAGGGAAACACTTCACGCCACAATTACCTAATGGACAGGTGCGAGAGGGTTTCACTGCTACAGCCAGGATGTCATGCATTCCCCCAGATGGTGTTGTACGCTGTACTGGTGTCATCCTGTCTGCAGCTGTGATGAGACATACATGTCCATATTTCAGTACACCCAATGGTAGCTATGAGCTAACATGTACATGTCATTCTCTATTACCATTGACAGGATATTCATGGCCAATGTGCAGCATGTTTACCTCATGGACTTAACATGTGGGCCCCTGATCACATGCAGCAAATTGTCAGCTGTTGACCCCACACAGCACTGACATCAATGAGATGACACATCCACAGACAAACTTGTATGAGAAGGTTACTGATATTTCAAGGAAGGGGATAAATGATCAGGACTCCTCCGCATTACATTGATCACACCTTCACCATTAAGACTAACCTGTTTCATGAGTATAATGTCTGTTGACAAGTCAAAAGGATTGTACATCACCAGGCTGACCAGTATCACATTTGAACAATAGTTCAAACATTCCATTGCAGAGTTCATGTGTGAGATGTGCAATAGTCAGGTACAGAATGTGGCTCATTTGTGCTTCCCTACCCATGAAGTCACAAAGCTTATTTTGGAATGAGAGATCACACAATTGTTATGTCTATCCTTTGAGTGTCCTCTGTTCGCATACTCCATTTCCAACATCATGGTAGTACTTAGCTGACAACGGATGGTGTCTTGTACAGCAGACATATTAACCTCATATGTCAAGCACTCACTTATATATGTGAATACAGTAGAAGAGGAGGCAAGCAGAATGCAACATTTGACTAGGATCCCACATTGTGGGTAAGTTGAGAAGCTTTGATGGTTGCCGCCTGCACTAGATTTGCGTTGTGCTTTTCAGCCAAATGATTTGAAAATTTCACTTCCTGAAGATTCACCTTAGCAGCTCATACACCCATCTCAAAAGAACCCAACTGGCATCAGTGTGAGCCTCATCCACACCAATTTCAATATGATTTTACCATTGATATTTTGCAAGAGAGTTTTCATATCATTGAATTGCAATCCAATAGTGTGTAGGACACTTCATATGACACAATGTACTATTTTATGTCCATTCTGCACTCAATTGGCATACATTTTGTGTCATCCTTTCAGTAGCCACCATGGTCTGATCTGGTATGTGGTTCAATGCCATATGTGAGCATGTTGTGATGCAGGACAACAGTGTTGTACAACACATATAACATACAGTGGAGATTAAAGGCACATTTCATGAGCATTCAGGTACATTATTCTTCTGTTTACTTACCAGTGTCCCGCACCTGCCCAATGTGTGGTCCCTGACCAGATGTCACAGCCAATCTTGTAGCAGAAGTCAATGTGGGTGTTGGAATTTGGGAGGACATCATTGGACCTACAATGATAAGTGTGTTTGCAACTTTACATTTCTGCTGCCACGTGATGCACTCAATTTCAGGCACAAAGGATAAGCACAAGCAGTTGTGGGCACTACAGTTGCAGAAGTGTGTAGCACTAAATATCACGAGTGATCCCACATTTAACTTATAATGGCCCCACTGCCTAGAAGCAACGTCTATCAAATTGACACGACTGCAAATCCTGAAGTAAGGTCCACTATCGAGTTTTGTTAATGGCCAAAAAACATGGCATCCAATGATAACATATATAACCAGCTGGGTAGACTGGACAATTTCATGTATAGAAAAAACATTTTTAAGTTGGACAGTGGATGCAGTCTTAATACTCCTAACAATTGTATCTCACTTCTTGTTCATCATTGTCATATGTGTTAATATTGGATTTCTTGATTTAGTCTACAAAAACAATTACGATATAGTGGGGACTCCTTTTTGACTTGTTGTGGCACTCCATTCCAAGATTGAGTTCACAGTTCTGGAACTGTTGGTGGAATACATGTAATGTTCACAAATCACAAAGGTATGATGAGCCTAGATATATTATATTTTGTCTTTCGCTATTCACAAATGTCATTTGTTAAAGGTAAATGTCCTTTCAGAATTCCAATAGTTGTAAAGCTAGTTTTTCCTCTCCGGTTACCTTTGAGATTCGGTCCCCATATGTCCCTCTGTTGTCTGCTGACAATGTATGCATTTTGACCATCTCCTGACCAGTTTGACTTACCAGTTAGTGAGGGTGGTATGCCTTGCTCTGGATGATGTTGTTTCCTCCCAGAAGATGCAGGCACCTCTGCTATTGTGGTTGTCTGTACTCTGTCTGAATGTGTCAATAGGTGAGAAGCGAGAAAAGGCACCAAATCGAATTTCCTCATATATTTTGCATGCTAACAGTATTGTGAAGTACTGCCACGGCCGGTGCAGGTAGGAGCAGTGGGGCGTTGGGGATGTAATGGCATGGCAGGGTGGAAAATGGACAACTGAATATGGGAATGAAATGTTTTAAAATAAGGATTCTCTCACCTTCTGCTTTGTGATTTTGGCAGGCACAAGGTGAGTTACTTTTTGGCTAATTGTATTTATTTTCCCTATTCCGTTGTTAGTTGATTTTCCTCTGCACCACAATCACCACCCCATTACGTTCTTGACTGACCCAGATGCGTCTGTATAAGTGGAAGGGGCACTTTGTCAATTGCTACTTAACAGTGTTAGGTATATATATAGCAGCAGTACTGGGCCCATGTTTTAAATAGTGGGAAACGGATGTGCCATTTCTAATACAAAGGATTCTGGGACTTGTGGTGCAATATACAGAGGGAAACACATGAGCCTCTGCCTGACTATATTTTTATATAATCTTCGGACAACTTCCCTACTCACAATGGCAGTGCAACACAGACAAGCCTTTCATATACTTATTCTTGTTATCCCATTTACCTGGTACCACGTTGTGGACATCACTCACAGGCAGCCCATGGAACATGTGGGGGTGGATTGTAGTGAGGATATCCTCCTCTAGTGGGGTGAGACGGAGGCGGGGTCTAGAGTGTGAGGCAGGGAGAATCCTGTTCAACTTGATCCTGGAGTACTTCTCCTTCACCCTCTTCTTTTCATCCTGCCACTTCTTCTTGATGTCCTGGACTGTGCGCCTCTCCTCCCCCAATGCTGTGACAGCAGTGGCTAATTGCTGCCATAGAACTGCCTTCTGTGTGCCACTGGTGCAGTAAGGTGGGAGACCATAAAGGCATTTGTGGTGCCTCACAATGAACTCCACAATCATCGTGGTCTCCTCAGTAGTAAAGTTCTTCTTCCTTCTCATTTGGTACATTTTCCTCTAGAGATGAACAGCGAATGACACCAGGAACTCTCTGTGGCCAAACCTGTTCCTTGAATGTGTGCTGCTTTTATATGGTTTGTGGTGCTGGTCTTCCAGTTAGTGTTAATTGACTTCAGCTGGAGCATGGTGGGGGATGGTAGGCACTTGAGATGATCATCAGGCTCAAATGCAGGTATTACGGACCAGATTTGGAAATTCCGGCCTGGAATCCGAAACTCCGGCACAAATGTGGAATTCCCGCTACGGATGCGGAAATTCCGTCCCGAGTGCGGAAATTCCGGCCCGATTGCGGACGTAAAGTTAGTAGTGGTAAGTGCATTTTGTGAATACCAAAAGTAGTATGTTTAGGATTTTGTCCCAGATTAGTTCTGTGAATCGTCCCCGAAGTGTGTAAAGAGAGCAATGAAACTAGACTTAGATGTTAATGGTGATTAGGAGATTCTCCACATAATAAGACCTAATTCGAAGAAAGGTAGCATTCTCAATAAACTCTCTTGCAAGGCTAGCCTCCCTAAGACTCCAACTAGAAAAAGAGCCACCTGTAAATCTACATGCCCAGAAGTAAAACTGCATCTGTCAACGACGTCATACGATTGTAAAGCCCCCAAAGCACAAAAGATCAATGAGATGTGCCCACGGATATAAAAAATAAGCCTGAGTGGAACTCGCGGAGTTTTACTCCATGGAATTACGTGGAGTTCCCAAAAAACTCTGTGAGATTCTGTGGAATTCCACAAACGGATGAAAATATTACTGCCTTGTCAGAAGGACGCTCATTGTCAATAACCACTTTCTTATGTCCCTGTACAACAATATAATTTGCAATTAGGCACATGTTCCTGCTTAATATAATGCACGTCATAGTCAAATATGTTATATCTAGTATGAGTAGGCACAACTCTGTCGCCTGCCCAACTCTAGGGTCAGACCTCATTGGTCAGCCCTTTTCAGATGGGCACACATCTGTCACCTCATTCCAAAGGTGATTATACATTAGAGTATACTTCTCAATTAGAAATAAAGTCACCCTCACACATATAAGAGTGGGCATCCAGCAAATGTAGCTTCCGTTGGGATCACAACACCCCTTCCTTGAGAGTACCATATCAACAATGTGCCATTGTAGTGGTACGCACAAGTGCAACCGCTAACGATTGGGCACACAACTGCATCTCCTTCCTGTCTGGGAGTCCAACGCTCCCTCCAGCTGTTTGCTGCATGCAAAATACACACCTTGCTTCAGGTGGTATAGATATTTACTTTGGAATTAACAAAACACTCCACCACACACTTCATTTTCTCGCACATACATTGAGGCGCCTCGGTTCTTCGGTATACGCACTCACCACACAAACATCGCGGACCCAAAACATTAAACACCAGTCACACGCAAATTTAAACCATGGTACATTGGTAATACCACACGCATCATTACTTGTTAAAAAAATCTCACTGCTGCTTTTCTGAACTTCTACCCTGCTAAAAGTTGACTTTCACGTTGCTGGTTCAACCTTACATACCTCTGAGCCCAGGCATAAGCTACGCGCAATACTATACTGAAGCCTGGATACAATTCTGAGCAGCGCAAAAGCCCCTATTGTCCTGAAAGGCCACATAGGAGCCGCAGCAATTGAGCCTACGCCGCCCACAGAAGTTACAGCGACACAAGGGCACCGAACACAAGGATGGGAAAGATCAGCGTGCAGACCAAGTCCCCACCGAATTCTACATCAGGAGCGGAGGCGAGGATTATGCATTACTTTCCTCACTTTATTGAACAGCAAGTTAAAAGACACTAAAAAACAAAAGACCACAACTCCCATGAAGCTCGGGAGCAACCATGGCAACCAGTAATCCAATCATGGCCACGATGAGGTCCATAAACAGTAGCAGTCCCCGTAGTCCTTCCTCTTTCTTCACTGCTGGCCCGTCAGTTAAGTCCCTTCTCTCCTTACTTTGGCATATTGGGGTCTTGGCTTGATGGGCTAATTGTATTTTTGGGGCACTATATTGTTCTGTTGCCGGTTATAAAAGTCTCGTTGCAGCCGGTGAGTCTTCGGCTGACACTCGCGCGGTAGGCTTCGGCCCGAGCGCGTTTCTTTTTGATACCGAGCGGGTCCGCTAGGTGGCGCTGTTTCGCGCCGTTGGCGAAACGCTCCGTTTTCGGTGCCTGTGAGGCGCCGTGAGGAAATTGGGAGCAAGCGCTCGTCCTGGATCCTGCCCCCCTCGCCTGACACCGCCTTAGCGGTAAGATTTACGGGCTTTGCCCTTCCTGACACATATTTAGAGGCTGTCTTCCCCGCGTTGCATCCTCCACAGGGGTGACAGTTTCAGGACACCGGCGAGGGGGAGGGCCCCCTTTAACCTAGTTGGGGCGATTTGTGGTGTCATCACCTCCTTTACAATGAGTGCTCAGAGGGAGCACGATTATACCACATCTTTGTCTGAAGAAGACAGGCTCTCCCAGCCACGCCGACCTGCAGAGTTGGACCGACTCCTCTCTTCGGCCATAGCCCAGGCGCTGGCCCCTTTGCAGGACAGTGTGGCGCGTTTGTCTGCCCATGTGTTCAAGGGCACAGGGATACTGGGGGACGGGGGAGCCGGGCCTAGCGGTGTGACTGCTTCCCACCTGCGCAAGGCCCAGAAGCGTGACGCGGGGCACCATGAAGGCTTCAGTCGTCTGGCGGAGGTCTTTCAGAAGAGTGCGCGCACGCTTCGGGATGCACCCTACCGGGAGGTGGTATTACCCGGGGAAACCGGCGACAATGGCGCCACGGATTGCGAGGAAGGGTTTCCCGATTTGGGGGAGGTAGAAGGTGAGGATGAGGGGGGACTCCTCTGATGGGTATCAGGAACACAACAGGTCTTGGCGCCCTCAGTCGTCTGCCTCCTCTATAACAGAGGGGGAGGGTACCTCGGCGGATATGTTTAATCCCATATGTATCTACAGACCCCGAACCACAGAATGGGTACCAGACAAAAAGGTGGCTGATTACGTGGCGGACAAGATCTGGCGACCACTCAATAAAGAAGTTAGGGCCCGACTCCGGTCCGAATGTCCCAGACCTTCTCTCCCCAACGGAGTCACTATGACCCCGGAGATTGACCCCAGATTATGTACATTTTTTGCCAAATATATGAAGGACCCTAAAAAGTGGATAGATAGATCATGGCGGGCTTGCCAAGACAAGCTCTTAGATGTGGTGGGACCGTTAACTAAGGTTATTGAATTAGCGGAGAGGTCCCGTGATTCTGGGGTGCCCCTGCCGGCAGAGGAGGTGGCGGGTTGGGCGCAGCGCGCGATGTGCCTCTTGGGCAACGCGAATTGCGCCCTTTCGGCCGAACGCCGCCGTTCTCTGTTGCTGAAGATTGACCCCAAGCTAGGGGAACTTTCGTCATCGGAGGCAGGCCCGATAGCCCAGGGTTCCCTGTTCGGCGACCCATTCGTCAAGGAGTTGGGGAGGTTTGTGGCGACTTTTTCGGCCCTTGACAAAGCACAGGCCTCCATGAAGAAAATCTTTCCGGGGAAGGTTTTCGGTGAGGCCTGAAGAGGCAGGGGTCGCTCCTCCGGCCGCCAGTCCTATCAAGGCCCTAATAGAGCCCAGGCCAAACGCAATAATGGATGGCAGGACGGTCGCCAAGGAACCTTCTACCCCTCCCGGAGCGGCAGAGGAAAGAACAACCGAGGCCATGGAGGAGCCCACAATAGCACCGGAGGATATAACGGTAATCGTGCCTTTGTTAACCCCGGTTCGGTTGGGGGGGAGAATCGCCCTGTTTTATCACAAATGGGTGGAGATCACGTCCGATCCTTGGGTACTGGAAACGGTCAGAGGATTTCACATAGAATTCTACGGGTCTCCTGTGCAGGGAGTCAGACCCAGACCCTTGGTGTTTTCTTCTCAGGAGGGGTCTCTCATAGACCAGGAGGTGCAGGAGCTTTTATCCAAAGGGGCGATTGGCCTTTCAGATCTTCACCCCACGGGGTTTCTAAGCAACCTCTTCCTGGTGGAAAAAAAGGACAAGGGTTACCGTCCCGTTATCAATCTCAGAGACTTCAACGAGTGGCTAGTCTATCGCCACTTCAAGATGGAGGGGATCCATCTTCTCAGAGATCTTTTGTTGCAGGACGATTGGCTGGTGCGTCTGGACCTCAAGGACGCCTACCTCTCAGTCCCCATCTTTCCACCGCATCGCAGGTTCCTCCAGTTTCGGTGGAGAGCTCAGGTTTTCGAATTTCTGACTCTTCCCTTCGGCCTGTCTTCGGCTCCGTGGTGCTTTACGAAGCTCCTCAAGCCGGTGATGGAGCATCTCCGGACTCGGGGCATTCGGTTGATAGTTTATTTGGACGACATCCTGATAATGGATCAGTCCAGGTCTCATCTACGCTCCCATTTACGGATGGTGATCTCCCTCCTTCAGAGCTTGGGGTTTACCATCAATCAGGAGAAGTCGGACTTAGTCCCGCGGCAGGACATGACCTTTTTGGGGTTCAGGATAGACTCCCGGTCGGCGACCCTGCACCTTCCGGAACAGAAGATTGGGAAGATCAAGAAAGAATTGAGGAAGGTCTTGCGGAGGGACAGGATATCCTTGCGACAGCTGGCCAGGATTGTGGGCCTGTTATCTTCATCGATTCAGGCCATCTTCCCGGGGCCCCTGCACTACCGTGCTCTGCAGAGATTGAAGGCTTCCCATCTACGGAGGGGCCTTACCTACTCCCAGTTGATCTATCTGAATCAGGAATCCCGAGGGGAGCTCCAGTGGTGGATCGACCACATGGAGGCGTGGAATGGCAGAGCAATTTTTGGGTCGCAACCGGATCTAGTGATAGAATCGGACGCCAGCCGCCTCGGTTGGGGAGCCCGTTGCGGCTCGACCTCAGTAGGAGGCAGGTGGACGGAGAAGGAGCTTTCCCTGCACATCAACTGTTTGGAACTCCTGGCGGGGTCCTTTGCTATTCGGTCCTTCACGAAGGACAAAGTGTCTTGTTGTGTGCTCCTCAGGATGGACAACACGACGGCGGTGCAATACATCAACCGCTTGGGAGGCACGCGGTCCAGGGTCCTAGTGGACCTAGCCAAGGACTTCTGGCACTACTGCCTTCAGTGCCAGATTTCGATGACGGCCGAATACCTCCCGGGAGCTCAGTACTCGGTGGCGGACTGGAACTCCAGACACTTTTGGGACGCCAGCGATTGGAGACTGGATACAAGGGTCTTCGCCCCACTGATGTCCTCCTGGGGTCCCTGCCAGGTGGATTTCTTCGCTTCCAGATGGAACTCCCAGCTTCCCAGGTACTTCAGCTGGAAACCGGATCCCGGGGCGGAGGCGGTGGACGCTTTTCTCCAGGACTGGTCATCGATTCGGGCTTATACCTTTCCGCCGTTCTTGTTCATTCAGAGAGTGGCGGCCCAGGTGCGACGGCAGAGAGCCTCCTTGATCCTGGTGACCCCGATTTGGCGCTCTCAAGCGTGGTTCCCTTCTCTGCTAGAACTGAGCTGGGACCTTCCAATCCATCTCCCTCTTTTCAACGAGGTGTTGGTGGACCCCCTGGGCAATCCTCATCCCCTGGTTCTTCAGGGCCATCTCCATCTTATGGCGTGGAGGATTTAAGGCGACGTTGGTCGGACGGAGCTCTTTCGAGGGAGGCTGAATTCCTCATTCAGCAAGCATGGGCCCCGACAACCATCAAACGGTACAGATCAGCTTGGAGGCGATGGGTACGTTGGTGTATGGCGAGACACCTGGATCCCGTGGGCTCCAACGTGGTGGATGTCATCAATTTCTTAACGGAGCTTTTTCAGGAAGGGCTCGCTTATTGTACCATTAACTCATTTAGATCTGCCATTTCGGCGGGCCATGTGCCCATTGACAACATTCCAGTAGGAGAGCATCCCTGGGTGTGTAAACTCTTGAAAGGCATTAGGATTTCTCGCCCCCCTGAGCCTCGTTATGCGGGCCTCTGGGATGTCAATTTGGTTCTGCGTTTACTGATGGCATGGCAAGACAACCAGTATTTGTCTAGAAAGGAGATCTCAGCGAAATTAGCTATGTTATTATGTCTTATTTCATGCAAAAGGGCGTCGGATGTCAGAGCTTTGGATCTCACAGCCCGGATTTTTACCCCGGAAGGGGTCACTTTTAACATCTCGAGGAGAACCAAGACGAGTACGAGGTCAGTATCTTATCCTGCTTTTCCAGATTCTCGGAAATTGTGTGTAGTTAGATGCCTCAAGGCCTATGAGGATGTGACATTGGAGGTACGGCCTCCGGGCGAACGGCAACTGTTGATTGCCATTAAGAAGCCGTTCAAGGCGGTGTCTTCCCCGACCACTGCCAGGTGGGTCAGGTGGATTATGACTGAGGCTGGTATTGACACTTCAGAATTTGGCGCACACTCGACCAGGGGAGCTATGGCTTCTAAGGCTATTCAGGTAGGGGGGAGATTGGAGGACATCATGAATGCGGCGGATTGGTCTTCAGATTCAACTTTTAAAAAGTTTTACTTTAAACCAATCCATAAAGCGGCCGCTTTGGTGGTAAGAAGGCTTTGAACATGCATAATCCTCGCCTCCGCTCTTGATCCTGATGTAGAATGAAAAATTTCCTAGTTAGCACGAAGGAAAGTTTCAATTCTAATAAGGAGGCGGAGGCGAGGATTATCCCCCCCGGGCACGTTTCTCTTATGCCTTCCCACCCTGGATAATTTCTGGTAATGGCCATAGGAGCAGAGTGTTTCAGAGTTTCGTATCAGGAAAGTAACCTTTTGAGTATTCTATTGTCAATGATGTTTGTGGATGTTCAATACTATGTATGTATCTGTTTTCAAGGTTTGACATTATTTCATGCTGTGGCATTCTCGTAATGTATCCATTTCTGATTGTTTGACTAGATTTTGCAGTTATTTTGATATCGTACGTAACATGTTATCCTTTGACAAAGGTAATGGTTTGGTAGCAGTCTTCAATATCTTGTATATATCATCCTAGGTTCTGACTCCAAGACGGAATAGGACCCACAGGGCTTAACTTCCTGCAGCAGAGAAAAAGGAAGGACTACGGGGACTGCTACTGTTTATGGACCTCATCGTGGCCATGATTGGATTACTGGTTGCCATGGTTGCTCCCGAGCTTCATGGGAGTTGTGGTCTTTTGTTTTTTAGTGTCTTTTAACTTGTTGTTCAATAAAGTGAGGAAAGTATTGCATAATCCTCGCCTCCTTATTAGAATTGAAACTTTCCTTCGTGCTAACTAGGAAATTTTTCATTCAAGTAGACCAGGCTATAGATTCATAGAAATAGAAAAAAGACGTGGCAAATATTTGACGTCATGTCACGGTCATCATAGCTCCCACTGCTTACGAATGGAATAGAAAAGGGACTTGTATGCTTCCCGTTGACTTCGGGCTTCCGGTGTATTTACCAAACAGCAATTTAAACTGGCGGGCATCAAATAACTAGAGTACCAGGTAGAAAATGCAACTACTCTTCTTGTTGATACAGGTAATATTTCGCAGGCAATGTGACAATGCTGATTTTTAATTCTGCAGCGGAACAGTGGAAATAATTCGTAATTCTGCATTATAGGAGTAATGCAGATCACTAAATTACTACAATTCCACTGGTGGAATTAAAAATTCCGCCCACCCCTAGTTAAACGTCATCCAGATTAAGGACACGAAGGCGAGGGTTATGCTTTTCTTTCTTTACTGGAGAAAAACAGCAGCCAATTAAAACGTTTAACTACATAACCTATACGGGTATATAACATTGGATCACTTAGGTCCGTCCTCTTTCTTTGCCAAACAGTCAGTTAAACCATGAACAACAAACTCCAGAACTTTTTTGGTCCTCTGTCTGCTTCCCGTCACCAGCTACACAAACAGATGGAATTCTCCTGTCTTCACCGAAACAGCGTTCTTTGTCCTTCAAGACCCCTCAGGTCATCTTGTTCTCAGTGCCTGAAAAGAAACAAAAGCCATAAAATCTCTTGTCTCTAAAGACTTCATCAACATTGAGAGGGAAATCATAACAAATCATTATAGCATGTATTAATATACAGCTGTTATTCATATACCTCCAAATAACAATCAACAGAATGAATGAAATTAAATGAAAACAGGATTTCTAAAGCGCCTGGTTACCCATAGGCATCCCCGCGCTAAAGAACAATGTATCAATTCCTAGGGTGGGATAATCCTTGCCTCCGTGTCCTTAATAGAATTGAAAATTCTTGACACATTATCTAGAGTTTTTTTTTTGTCTATGTCAGGAAACTGAGGCTTTGCCACTACATTAGATGCTACATTCACAATTGGTTTATGATAAAATATTTTAAATTTCGAATCAGAAGACCAATCTGCCGCAGTCATACTGTCCTCCAAACAGGAACCAGTTATAAAGGCCTATGAAGCCATAGCTCCTCTCACTGAATGAGCCCCAAAGATGGAGATATCAATACTGGCTTCACCCAGTAACCACTTGACCCATCTGGCCAAAGTCGCTGAAGAGACTGGGCTGAAAGGTTTCAGCAAGGATTTCAACATTGACCTGTCACATCGTTTCTTAATTCACGAGTACAATCCTCGTAGCATTTCAAACATTGGACTACACATGATTTTCTGTGATGTGGAAAAGCAGGATAACTCACACATCTGAAATTTGTCTTAGTCTGTTTAAAAATTGTAAAAGACACTCCCAAAGGAGTAAATACTCTAGCTGCCAAATCTAAGGACCATACATCTGTTAAATGAGACATAACAACAGAGTAAGTTTCACTGACAACTGTTTGCGTGATAGCCCTTCGTTCGCCGGCCAGTTCCTGATAAAATGAAGAACCACATCTATATCCCACACCCTGGATTATCTAGGTTTTGGTGGTCTCACCAGTCTAATGCCTCTAAAGAGTTTACAAACCAGAGGGTGTTCCCCCAAGGGTTTCCCCTCCACCTGGGGCTGGCCAATCGAAATTGCTTAACGAAAATTATTGACTGTCCTATACACCAGTCCTTGGCTGGCCCCTCTGAAATAAAATTCACAATAATTTTTATACTGGATCCCAAGGGATCCACCTGTCATTCACCACACCAAAGAACCCATTTACTCCAAGGCGATTCGTACGTTTGTGCATAGCGGTAGCCGAAGATTGTGACAGAAAAAACATTGCGTCTTGCGAAACTCCCAGCATTTGCCAGCGTCTCCAGGCCATGAGGGGCAACTGACCCTGAATCACCAACGGATGTGGGCATCCCATCAGATCTTGCAAAATTTCCGGGAATGATAAAAGATTCACCCGAGGGGCACAAGCCGGGATTAACGTCACCAGAAACCATGACTGCGCTTTCTAATACGGAATACGGAGTGATCAAGATTAGCTCCGCTCCCTGTCGACGAACTTGCGCCAGTACTCTCTGAATCATGGAGAACAGGGGAAAGGCATAAATCAGGCCCGTCATCCAGGACGACAGAAATGCGTCTGAGTTGAGCGCCCGAGGGTCCGGTGGCCAACTGTAAAATAGTTGAGTGTTCAATCGGGATGCGAAAAGGTCTATTGTGCATGGACCCCACTTCAAGTTCACCCGTTGAAACACCCTGGGATGCAGTCTCCAATCGCTAGAATCCCGAAGAAATCAGGAGTTCCAATTAGCCACCACATTTGAGCTGCCCGGAATGTATTCTGCTATCACTGAGATATGGTGTTGAAGGCAGTAGTGCCAGAAGTCCTGGCCTATTTATGCCAACAGACGTGACCTCGTGCCCCCCAAACGATTGATGTACCGTACTGCTGAGACATTGTCCATCCGCAGAAGGATACAACTACTCATTTTTTGTGGTGATAGAGTTCGAATAGCGAAAGAACCCACTACGAGTTCCAGACAATTGATATGCAGTTGTAGATCCTCTGGGGACCATCTGCCCCCGTCTCCACCGACCCACAACAGGCTCCCCAGCCCCATCGACTGGCTTCTGATTCTATCACTGATCCTGCATCGATGCGAAAATGGCCTTGCCATTCCAGGCATCCATGTGATCATCCAGCCACCAGGATATTTCCATCCTGGCTTCCATGGATAGGACAAACAGCTCTGAGTAACTCAAGCAGGATGCAGGATCTCCAATTGCTGCAGAGCACGGTAATGCAGAGGGCCTGGGAATATCACTTGAATCGAAGAGGCCAAAAGACCCACAAGGCGAGCCAGAATCCTTAAGGATATAGTCGCAGAGACAAGCACTCTCCTCAACTCCTTCTCGATCGAGATCCGCTTCTTTAGTGTAATCAACAGTTGTGTCGACACAGAGTCCACATGGAACCCCAGAAACTCCATCGACTGGGAGGGAATCATGACCGACTTGTCTGTGTTGATGACGAATCCCAGATCTTGTAGGAGCCGGGTCGTCCAAGATAAATGGAGTAACACTGTCTCTACGTTCTGCGCCATGATCAGAACGTCATCTAGATAAATGATCAGCCGAACTACTCTCTCTTGAAAATATTGTACTACCGGCTTGAGCAGCTTGGTGAAACACCAAGGGGTAGAGGAGAGCCCAAAGGGTATGGCAATAAATTCAACCCATTGATGTCGCCACTGAAACTGTAGGAACCTCCAATGAGGCGGGAAGATAGGCACTGCCAAATACACGTCTTTGAGGTCGAGACGCACCTTCCAATCCCCTTCTAACAACAGATCCCTCAACAGGTGTATGCCCTCCATTTTGAAATGGTGATACACAATCCAGGAGTTGAACTCCTGAGATTTAACACAAGACGGAAGCCTTGGTCCTTCTTTGGCACCAGAAAAATTGTGCTGACAAAGCCGTGAGGGTGAGGGGCTGATTCTACAATCGATCCTTTCTGCAACAGTGACGCAACCTCGTCATCTATGAAACAGCTCTCGGTGTCCGATTCTGGCTCGGGGAGGAGTAGAATTTGAGATGGAAACCTTGAACTGTTTGAAGTACCCATGGATCCCGTGTTAAAGTCTCCCACTTTTGGAGAAACAAACCAATCCTTCCTCCCACCACACCTCCCCGGCCGGAACAATTCTTACCGGAATAGGAGGTGTCACCGGAATTGTTGTTGCCTCCTCTATAACCACCTTGGTTTTGCTTGCCTCTCTCACCTCTATTGCGGGTGGGATAGACATTGGAGCTGGGGGCTCCACCACGTCCGCTATTCTTGAATCCTCTGGTGGCCTGGTAGAATCCCCGGCAAGGTGCTCGACCCCTGAGGCATCCGGCCCTGGCAAAAAGGCCACAGTGAAAGACTTTGGGTGAAGTCTGGGCCTTATCTAGGGCAGAAAAGGTTGAAACATATTTCCTCAGATCTTTGACAAATTTGTTGCCAAACAAAAGGCCGTTGGCCTGGGAGCCCACCTCCGTAGAGGCCAAATCTGTCAGTTGAGAGCCAATCCTCATTAAAAAGGATTTCCTGCACTCCGTGGACAGTGCACAGTTTGCATTCCCTAGAAAGCATAATGTTCTCTGAGCCCATTCTAGGACCTTCATCTGATCCATATTGGAGTTGAGTCCTTAGCCCGGACTGCTAGGTCTAAGATCTTGATTGAGGGATCCCGACACATCTAGGAGTTTGTCTTGGCATCCCTTCCATGCTCTATCCAGCCCCTTCTTTGGGTCCTTAGCAAACATTTTCAGAAAGGTGGCAATGTTAGGGTCTAGCTCCGGGGTGTCTGTTACCTTACCAAGTAGAGTAGGCCGTGGACACTCCGACTTTAATGTGCTGCGCACCTTGCGCTCAAAGCCCTGTCTCATATTCTCCTGCACGTTTTGTGCGGCCTCAGCACAGGGCACCCATTCTGTGGATCTTAGGTGAATGATGTTTTTAGGGTCAAAAGGAGATGCTCCCACATATGTTTTGCGCTTGCGCTTAGATGCGTTTTTTCTGGCATTTTTTCTGAGTCTGAGGTATCCTGCGAGGAAGGAGAAGACTCCTCTACCTCACTTCACCTGGGTTGGAAATGGAAGAATTACCTAGGGTATCTGATGGGTAGGAGCTTCCATACCCATGGTCCTTGAGGACCGCCGAGGCCACTTGTGACAACACCTCTGCTGAAGAACTGAAGGAAGGTCTCTCACGTGCAAAGCCCTGCTCACCCAACTGTACATTTTTAACTGAGGATTCTCCTAAAGGGGCTCCCAGCACTTGCCTGCCATAATTTTGTAAGTGTTTGGTAAAGGGTTGTAAGGCCCTAATCAACGCCCTGGTCACTGAATCATGTACATGGGAGTCCAGGGCTTCTATAAATTGCTCCTCCATCTGGTGCTTGTGAGGCATCTCTTCAAATTCGGCATATTCAGTGAAAATCATCAACCTCCTTGGCGAAGTACGCCATTGTGATAGTGGAGGTGTGGAGGAAACTCAGGGGGAGAATAACCCAGTGGTGATTAACTGTGGGACCGCCATAGGCCTAAAGCCTCAAGTCGCTTTGAAAGACAAGGGGGCCCAATTATAATTGGTCAGGGACTTTGGGTAGTTTACTAGTTTCAAACACGGTGGTCCCTAAGCGGAAAATTAGACAAACAATGAATATAGACTCAATCAGTACTATATTTGAGGCTGTCCAGCCGTACAGATACTTTAATATTCAATAGTTTACTAGAAAGTAAACAAAAGGCATTTAAAGTGAGACACAATGATGGGGGGCGTGGCCAAGATGGCGGTCTCCCGGTCCCCGTCTGTCGGCCTGGGTGCTTCCCGGCACCGTTTTGAGCTGCGGACCCCCGCAGGCATGGGGACAGTGCCCTGAGTGCAGGGGCAAGCTTCTTAGCGGACTGTGGGCGCGGTGCGCCTCAGCTGCGGCGTCCTGGGACCCCAGCGCACCGACATCCAAGATGACTTGCAGACACTCTCCCAGGGCCGCAGGAGGCAGCCGGAAGAGGCGGAGCAGCGTGGCCCACCGGGGTGCCCCGGACCGCAGGGGCCGACGCAACAGCGCGTGGAGGCCACGGCTGTGAAGAGAGAGGTGGGCGACCCCCCCGCAATCCTTCCACCCTAGCGTGATATCTGGGGCGACCCTTCCCACTAGCGCTTTCACGAGGGGCCGGGGGCCTGAACTTTTTGCTGAGGGACAGGGTGGCCCCGGCCATGTTCGGCTGGCCTGGGGTTATGGAACACTGAAGGGGGTCACAGCATCCACCCTGGTGGTGCGCCACGAGAGCAGGAACTGTGCAACATAGGAGAGAGATGCTTAGGGCCGGCTTGAGGCCTCTTGTAAAGACTTTTTGCCACCAGTGCTCTGCCAGGCCGTCAACGGGAGGGTCCGGAGCCACGGCAACAGAGGGAACCACTGCACCACAACAACGTGACCTAAGGGAGGACGCACTGTAACAGGGCCCAACAAGGCTACCTCAGCTCAACCTGGGCCACACGGCATCTGAGCCTGCTGCCGGCAGAGGTCAGCAGGCGGAGGGATCTGCCGCGCAGAACCTGTCCTCGCTGCTTGCCGCCCCATGCGGCCGGGCGAGCTCAAGTCCTTTCCCATGAGATATATGCTCCACCAGGCGACGCACCGCGGACTCCGGCTATAGCGACATGCTCTACTTTCCTTTGTCTCTTGGTGGCGGGGGAAGTCACCTCCGGGCCGCTTGCCTTGGTATAGCCTCGCAGCACAACCGGCAGAGAGTGGGCGCGGGCACAGGGAGATTGGGGGTTCGCTGTCTGCCAGGCCACGAGCCAGCAGTGTACGAATCAGGCCTTCCTCGCTCTGAATGAGGGGGGCCCTCACTTCCAGGCGTCTACTTAGCCCTTGCAATCACAGCCCCGACATGTCCACCACGTGGGGGAAGAAAGAAAAGGACAAGGGAAAGGAGGACAGGACGGTGAAGGACTTGTTCACCAAGATTTCAGGAACGACCGGAGGAGGAGGCCGCACCTCCCCAGCTCCCTCAGGGGGACAAGAGACAGAGAATACAGATGAACCGGTCTCACGGGCCTTCCTGTCCCAACTGTTCTTGGTCCTCAGGGACAACCTACATGCCCTCAAAAAGGATTTCTCTGATGAAATGAAGGAGGCGCGTAGGGACCTGGATGCAATGGGCGAAAGAGTGGCAACACTGGAAGATCACAAACAATCCCGCGACAAAGAAGTTGAACAATTGCAGCAAGAAGTGATCCGCCTACAGGCATAACAAATCAACCTCCAGGCACACGCCAAAGACTTGAAAAATCGCTCCCGCAGAAACAACATATGGGTGAAGGGCGTTCCATCCAGCGAGAAAGGCAAAGACAGTACAGGGTACCTCCAAGATCTCTTCCGCCATGTGCTGCAAGAACCTCCGGACTCTGCTATCAAAATTGATCAGGCCCACAAAGTCGATCTCCAGCAGAGTGCCCTGGCGCCTTCCCCTGACATCCTGGCCTTCTTGCCGGACTTCCAGCTTAAGGAGCTCATACTACGTCGGGCAAGAGACACGCACCCTTTAATCTTTCGGGGGCACACTATCACCCTATACCGGGACTTGGCGGCCATCACCCTCCAGAAGCGGAGGGATTTCCGGCCGGTTACGGCCTCCAGCAGAGGGCCCCGGCGCCTTTCCCTGACATCCTGGCCTTCTTGCCGGACTTCCAGCTTAAGGAGCTCATACTACGTCGGGCAAGAGACACGCACCCTTTAATCTTTCGGGGGCACACTATCACCCCATACCAGGACTTGGCGGCCCTCACCCTCCAGAAGCGGAGGGATTTCTGGCCGGTTACGGCCCACCTTCACAGCCAGGGTGTTTCCTACTCACGGGGACATCCCTTCCGTATCATTTTTAAGTGGGACAGCAAGCTGCTGCAAGTTTGCTCCCTGCAAGAGGCGTGCGAAGTCCTAGGCATCGACCAGCCCTCATCGGAGGAATCCCCGAGCAAAGGCAGAAGCAGTCAACAAGAGAAATGGCATGGCTTCGGGGGAAGGCGGCGATCGGAGACTCCCTCGAAACCAAAGCCAGAGACGATGGCGCAGGAACGCAGGGCTCTGCTGGCCTCCCTGACCGCCGATTCTGGAACTGGAGCCGACAGTTGAACTAAGCTAGGGGTCAGATAAGTGACTATGGCAGTGTTGGGGGGCGGTGGGCAGACGAGCGGGACACCGTCAGCCACAGATGTTCCCTACGGACGTTTTCACCGAGGAGGCGGGGTCACGCACTGCGACTCCTGGACATTTTCAAATCAATCAAGGAGCATTTATTTAGTGCACACATTACCCAAAGACGTGAGTCCCGTGCTCTCCATGCCACTGGAGTCAAGCTATCCTAGCTGAAGAGGGGTGAAACCCCGAAACCGGTCCTAGGATGCTTGTTTCCAGTCCAGGGAGGATCTGGTTTGGCAGTTCAGGCTGGACTGTTCCCATGAGGCACAGGGTCAAGACTGCTTTGCATATGGCTGGGTTCAAACTGGAACGGCATGGTGAGCAAAAAAACGATGGATTTAGGCCCAGATCTCTGTACTGGGGTGAATGTATGACATTGTTCTGCATTCTGTCCATCAACTGTTGTTTTTGCATTTATCACTTGGAGTCCAGCGTAGATTTCCCAGACTATCACGACTTTGGCCATGGCAGTGGTGAAAAGAATCCCAATTAATATAAAGGGGCTTAACAACCCAGTGAAGACTAACGCAATCCTATCCTACTGAGAGAGCACGGAGGCGGATGTGTGTCTCTTGCAAGAGACACACCTACTCCACAAAGATCCTCACCGGATGCGCTCAAAGGCCTTCCCTCATCAATACTTCTCATCACTGGGGGAGAAAAAGGCGGGTGTGGCCATTCTTATATCTAGGCGCTGCAAGGGGGAGGTAAAGGAGAAGGTGGCAGAACTCAAGGGGAGGTTACTGGCCTATACTCTTTAATTTGGCAATCAGCTCTTAGTATTAGGCTTTGTATAAGCCCCTAACACAGGTCAGGAACCATTCCTCCAAGCCGCACTGGCAGATGTCCTGGCCCCACAGACCCGCATGACACTGGTGGGGGGGGGGGGGGGGGGGACCTGAACATTGTCATGTACTTCAATCTAGACAGATCACAAGCATCCTATTCCCAGGGAGGGGAGCTTTCGAAAGATGGGAAGGAATGGTTGAGGGAGATGCACTTGATTGACATTTGGAGGGTAGCTCACCCTACTTCGAAACAATACACGTTTTACTCCCATGCACATAAGTCTTATGCCCACCTAGACTACTTCCTGGGAACTGGGGAAGTAAACAGCTTGGTCAAGGAGACATGTATTGAACCTATGGCCCTGTCGGATCACGAAGCGTTAACGGTACAGATGCAGTTGACCCCGCGGGCCTTCAGACAAGGGAGCTGGAGACTCAATGAGCATATGCTTCATAATAAGGAGGTGGAACAACAACTTCTTAAATGTATCAAGGACTACTAAACACTAAATGACACCCCAGACATCGCAGTCACGACACTATGCGAGGCATTGAAAGCTGTGGTATGGGGGGAGCTCATAGCGATTGCGGCGGCCCACTATAGAGAACACAAGGAGGTGAGATCAAACCTCACAGCTCAGATGCAGGAGCTTGAACGGGTGCATAGTAGGACCGGAGCCCCTAGGGTCTGGAGACAGTTGAAGGCGGCTAAGGCACAACTTGCCACCCTGGATTTCGATAGAGCAGAATACGTGGCAGTACACCTCAAGCATTCCTATTATGTGAGGGGGGATCGTATGGGTCGGCTACTGGCGAACCGGCTAAGAGCTCTGAGACAACGAGCACAGGTCACCTCGCTGCAGGGAGATGGCGGGGAGGAAATCAGCTGGGATGAAGAGATAGCCACGGCATTCCGCGATTTTTATGCGAACCTTTACACCGCAGATACCCAGACTGACCGCGACATTGCGGCTTACCTGCAATCTGTTACAGTGTCCACACTGTCATCGACTCAAGCGGAGTCCTTGGATGCCCCCATCCACATAGAGGAGGTGGTAGCAGCGATCTCCCGCCTGAAAGTACTCAAATCACCAAACCCGGACGGGTTCTCCTCTCTTTTCAATAAAACATTTTGCCCCATCGTAGCTCCGATATTAACCAGGCTCTTCAAAGCTTTTGGAGACTCTGGCCAGATCCCAGACACCATGCTTGCGGCAGCGATAGTGGCCTTGCCCAAACCAGGGAAAGATAAACAACAATGCGGCTCATACCGCCCGATTTCTCTACTTAATGTAGATTTTAAGATCTTCACGGGAATCCTTGCAGCACGCCTGAGCCCCCATATGCCAAACCTGATTGAACCTGATCAAGTGGGGTTTATTCAGTCCAGACAATGCAGTCACAATACGAAGAGAATACTCCATCTAGTGGAAAAGGCCCACCAGATGCGAATGGATGCCCTCCTGTTGACGATCGACGCTGAAAAGGCGTTCCATCGGGTGGACTGGGGGTTCCTGGGACACATGATGGTGAAATTTGGCTTGGGCGAGAGGTTCCGGGGATGGGTGGATTGTTGTTATGACAAGCCATCGGCTTGCATCAGAGTCAATGGGGTCTACTCTGCGCCCTTCACTATTCGAAGAGGGACCAGCAAGGGGTGCCTGTTGTCCCCGCTATTATTCGCTCTTTACATAGAGCCTCTGGCGCAACGGGTTAGAGATAACCCTAACATTAGGGGATCCCCTTTGGGGGGGAAGCGCATCCCATCAGCCTCTATGCGGATAATGTGCTGGCGGCTCTGGCGGAACCCGGGTTCTCCCTCACTGCCTTTCTTGAGGAGCTGGATGCATTTAGCCGGGTGTCCGGCTTCCGGGTCAATGTGGGTAAATCACTGGCATTGAACCTGGGATCAGCCAAGCTTACATCGGACCCCACGGGCGGCATAAAAGTGGCAGATACTATCCCCTACCTGGGCCTGGAATTGACAACAACGGTTCAACGGACGGCTCAGTTGAACTATACTAGGTTGGCGCAACAGGCGGCAAAGGACTTGGGTGCTTGGATTAAGCATCACCTCTCCTTACTTGGGCAGGTAGCAGCGGTCAAAATGTCTCTCCTTCCTAGGGCACTTTATCTGTTTCAGACCTTGCCGGTTCAGCCCCCCACGGGAGTGCTTGCCTCACTGCAACGCAGGATCAATCAGGTTGTCTGAGCAGGAGCACGCCCAAGGATGAGTAAGGCTCTAGGATACATGCGACCAGACAATGGGGGCCTTGGAATCCCGGGCCTCCTCAGTTACTATAAAGCGGCCCAGTTGAGGTACCTGGTGGAATGGGGAAGGCCGGAGTCTGAAAAACGATGGCTTTTCCAGGCCAGAGCGCTAGCGGGCATCCCGCTATGGAAGGTCCCCTTCTTACGGAATGTGCAGCAGACTCGGGGACCGATGGGCTCGCCGATCACTAAATCTTTGTTGGTGGCCTGGGACTTCCAAGAAACTTACGACCGTCCCATCCCCGCTGACTCCCCTATTTGGCAATAGCGCATTCACTCCGGGAATGTCTGACAAATCATTTGTGGGATGGCGAGACACCGCGTGTCGATTGGTGGGTCACTTATTCGATCTTTCAGGGGTGCTCCTGTTTCACCAACTGAATCTGGAGTATGGGATCTCCGAGTCCAAGAGATTGACGTATCTACAGATGAGGCATTGGGTCCTTCAACCAGGGATGAGAGAACAGGGGGGCCTTAAATTGACAAAATATGAAAAATGGCTAATCACCAAGCTCAATGACAAAGGGTTGATATCGGAAATGTATGACATGATTAGGGACAGTCCACACTCACAAGCAACTCCGAGTCAGAAGCCCTGGGGGAGAGAATTGGGAGGAGACCTTTCACGGAAGGACTGGGACGGTATTTATTACAGAGCAAAGCACACCGTCCGAAATGTAGCCAGTATTGAAACCGCTATGAAAATAGCGACTTATTGGTATCTAACACCTGCATGCCTCCATAGAGGCAACCCACAGAGGAGCCCCACCTGCTGGAGGGGTTGCGATAACGAGGGAACCTTGCTCCATATACTGTGGGACTGCCCGATACTGTCCTCCTACTGGCCTAAGATACTGGATGTGATAGATGATATCTTTGATACTGAAATCCCGAGGCTCCCGGTATATGTGATTCTGGGCCTACCTAATCCCATTACATTTCCTCTGAAGAGTATGCGAGGGCGCCAGATGGGGCTAGCGTTAGGGGCAGCATTACAGAACTTCTTAATGCACTGGGGGACAACCACTCCTCCTACATATGTGGGGTGGCTGCATTGACTATGGTACATCATTGGGATGGAACGCATTTCAGCCACACTGAGCGGCTCAGCTGACACATTCCAGAAAACATGGAGCCCCTTTTAAAACTGCTCTTGGCTGAATTCAACAAAATTACCCAGCCCAAGTACCTGAGGATACTGAGACGTTCAAATCTGGCAACAGATTTACAACCTTCCTCAACTATGTAAGAGGGGATGTCTAGGTGGTGTGACAAGGTTTTGACAGCCACGGTCTAGGTGTTATCGGACAGGGTGGGGGGGGGGTGTTCAAGTTACTTTCCTTGTTCTTATAAAAGGTGACATCTTTCACCATGTAATGTTTTCTCTGCTTTGAGAGTGTTCCACTGGTGCAACTTTATATGTGAGCAATACGCCTCTCTGGTCATGCCAACTTGTATGTACACTTTGCTCTACTGATTCTTACTGCTTCTGCCTTTGAAATGTTTTTTGTTCTTCAAAATGCCAATAAAAACATTTAAACATAAAGTGAGACATAAGCCTGCATCCAACTCAGAGAATAGGACGAACAACGTGTAACAGAAGAGGCTCAGGCAGAGTAAGTTGTTTGTATGTAGCACATACTGATGTTACAAACAAAATATAGTGGGACACAATTACACATGAGCAATATTTAGTGGAGAAGTGTATATGGTGTGCATTAAGTCGACGGCGTTTAGATCCTTACAAAAAATGTTAGGATCATCATCAGGACATTTACATTAGCATGCCTGGGTACATTTGCCTAATATCCAGAAGGGAGCAGCATGGATAAGGCACGAGGGCGGGGGCGACCCGGGCGGAGGCAGTAATGGAGTCCGGACTGGGTGCGGTCAAAACCTTTGAGACATTGATAGAGATAGAGCCGCGTGCATGGTCACGATAATAATTAGAAGGATTAGGTCTGGATCGGCCTAGTAGTGAGGATGCTGCTGCATAGGCGTACTTCCTGCTGGCATCAATCGCGGATCACCTAACTGAGGCCCTCAGTCAATGCAGCCAAAGGAGGATCCTGCTCAGTTTCTCAGCTGAATGTAAGAAAAGTGGACCAAAGAAGTAGGCCAGAGTTGGGAAGCAACAGGTGGAAATGCTGTGTTGTTTTACAATGCAGTTAAGATGGGTTTACCCTCTGATGTGCAAGATAATCTTGATAATGTAAGTGGCATTGGAAGCCAAACCCTGCACATAGATAAAGGCACATATAATCAATTTTTGTAAAAAGAAGCAGGAGAAAGAAACAAGCAGGAGGTGACAGAGAAAGCAGCAGCTAAGTTAGTGCATCAAAAGTTGGCAAATAAAGGAGCAATGAAAGGAATTGTAGTAGCAGCCACCACTCAGACAACTGCAATGTCTGTGGGATCGGTCCCAGGGAACACCCAACAACAGTACCCACAATAGCAGGATTATGTAAGGGCACACAGACGTATAGAGGAGGATGAGGAGTAATAGGAGGAGATAGGATAGGTTCCCAGAAGATGGATCAAACATGTCGCAGATATGGACATTTTATTAGAGATTGCAGGACTAAGAGATGTGATGAACAAAATGGAAGGACAGAAATTTTACAATCAGCCAGGAAATAGAGTAGTGCAGCCACAGTCAAACCTGTAAATGATATAAGTACCTCAGACACCACCACAAAATGTGCAGCAATCAGTAATGCCTCAAACACAACAAATGCAGCCACAGCAAAGGTACCAAGCACCCCCAATGGCAACTCCAAATCAAAGTGGACAAGGAAGTGTAGTTGTGAGAGGAGGAAATCCTTTCCAGTCAAATTATATGGGAAGATACACGCAATGAAGGTACCCACAGAGTAGTGCCATGTGTCAAGTATTGTCAGTGATGCCCAGGCCAGATCAGGAACCCACTGTGACAGTAGCTATCAATGACAAGAGGTATGCCTGTCTCATAGATATGAGAGCACCTCGATCTTGTATTATAGAGAGAGACTTTCCAAACATTGAAGAATGAGATAACAAATGCCCTAGTTTTGGGGACTCCTGACTACACCAAGGATTTTTTATTCTGTTTTGTTATTGCAATGGTCAAGTGATGACAGCTGTCCTTACGCAGAAATATCCCTTAGGACACAAACCCATTGCATATTTTAGTGGACAGTGGTATTCAGTGATGAGATGACATTGTCCTTGCGAGCAAGCTCTCACCACTGCAGCGTTTGCATTGCAGAAGAGCACCCCCATTGTTATGGGGCATCTTTGAACCTCTATACAGAACATGCTGTGTTTGCCATCATTCAGTAGGCTAAGACTACTCTAACTACACTGAGAGTGTCAGAATATGAAGTGATACTGACAATACCATCATTGAAGGGTCATATAGTGAACCCTGCAACATTCTGTGTTCATCCTATATTAGACTCTGAGATCAACAGGAGAGGAAGGGAACTAAACAGGAGCACTCCTACTCCCCTCAGATAAATCGAACAATCAACAAAGGAGTGTGTCAAATTAGTAGAAGAAGGGAAGAGCAAGCATGTAAATAGTCACAGTAAGTCTCTACTGTAGAAAAAACCTCTAGGTTTTTTTCAAAAAAGCCCTCACTCACCAACCTGGTTGGTGACATGCTTCATCATAGGGCCCCACCAGGAGTGGCTGAATGCCACCTTAGTGTGCTGCGATGCCAGTTTTACTGCGGAGCTGGAAAATAAAGTGTTTGGTGAAGAGTGAGTAGTGAAAATTTAAAAATGTCCAAATTGTGTCAAACATTTTTTTAATTAATTTTGCCAATCAGACATGTATAAAATGAAGTGTGGGATAAAGAACTAGAATTAAAAGTTCTATTTTATCCCTGGGGGTGCGGTCAACATGTTTCTGCCTTTATGAGTGTTAATCAGGCTTTCATCAGGACCAGGAATGTGATAGTGAGAACCCGGAGGTATGGACACGCTAAGGCCCACCCTAACCAAGGGTTAAAAGTGTTAAAAATATCAAAAAACACTCAAGAGTAGATTCTGTCAGAGGTAGAGAGGAACCGAGTTTATTCTGGCCAAAACATTTATTTGACAGACAGTGACATACAACATAAAAAAACATAGAAGACAAACACATTAAGATCAGAATGCTTCTAACTAATGTCACAGTTAAAGAACATGCAAAAGTGCTCTTCACCGTGCACTACAATAGCATATGGGTGGACTTGTGCAAATAAAGGACTACAAATGGAGTCCTAATAAAAGAAGGGAGCAAACGTTCCCTATCTTAATCGTACAACTAGTTTGTATAACGCAGAGAGTAGTGGGCAAAGAAAGTTCATAATGCCCAAGTAACATTACTTGCTAGCGAGTGAACTAGGCAAAGGAATGAGTCAAGAGTTAGAGTCTGAGTATGATGCGCATGACTGTGCAACGTATATTCCTAATGAATCTAGTCAAGCAACAGAGGATCCTATTCCGGGTAGCATTGTCTACTTTGTTGATGGTTCTTCTACAATTGACCAGGACACAGGAGTAAGACATACTGGTGCAGCAGTAGTCAGCACAACAACATGATTCTTCAGACACACTCCACATAGTTGAGCAGCAAAAACTACCAGCACATTATTATTATTTTTATTATTATTATTACTAATAAACAATCTTTATTCGGCAATGAAGACAGCCATAAAAGATACAATACATTAAAACAATATCAAGTTCATTACAAAAGCAAATTTCATTAATTAAAACAACTCTACCAGCACATTATTCTGCACAAGCAACAGAGTTGATAACCTTGATAGCAGCTCTTAAGTAATCACAATCTATTCAGATTCGGCTTATGTAACTACAATTGTACATTCTAGCATTTTGAGATGGAGTAGGAGAGACTTTCCTAAGTCAGACTTGAGTCCTGTTATGCATAGAGATCTTTTAGATGCTTTAATAGAGACACTTGTGTTACCACAGGCGGTGGTAGTTTTGAAATGTGCAGCATATACAAATGGACAGGACTTTGTATCACAGGGAAATGCACTACCAGATTGGCAGACAAAGATTCAGCTAGGCTCACAACCCTACCTGTGCCATCAGGTTCACACATGTCCTTGTTGTGGTGGTCCAGACTGCCTCGCCATCTGAGTCTGAATTTGACACGACCACAGATAATGTCATGCCTCATTTATGCTGAAACAGCACATTTACATCTTCAAGAGTTGGAGGAAACTGCTCCACCACATTAGAAACAGTTATGGGAGACTAGAGGATGCTCCCAGTCAGGGGGTGACTTAGTTTACATACAAATATCAACAGGTAAACCAGTGATGCCTTGTGCTTTACTTGTGATAGTTCTTGATCAATTTCATTTACCAGCCCACATCTCAAGAGATCATTTGTCTATGCAAATACAACAATAGTGGGTCGTTGCCAACTTTCATGATGTACTCACCATATACCTTCATAATTGTATTGTTTGACAAAAATTCTCTCCAAATCCCACATTGAAGGTGATAAATTCTACCATTCCACAACCACAAGGTCCTTCTAAAGCTCTCTGTGTTGACTTTGTGGACATGCTAGACAGGTGCAACAACTATCTGTATCTTATAGTTGTAGATTGTCCTTTTTCCTGATGGATTGAAGCAGGACCGTGCGTCCACTGTGATGCTAAGTCAGCTGCTACTTTTCTGATTTCCCACTGGGGAATTCCAGAAGGGATAAGATCCAACAATGGGACACACTTTCTTAATGATATCTTCACACATCTCACAACAATGCTGGGGATAAAACATAAACTATCTTCTGTTTATCATCCCCAGAGCAATAGCATCATTCTTGTGCGCCTAAATGGCTTGCTGCAAAATAAGAACAGCAATCTATGCGCCACGTTGCATAAGAAGTGGTTATATTGCCTACCGTTGGCACTATTCTCCCTTAGAAACAGACCTAGTTCTGATCATCACCTGACACCCCATAAGATAGTGACAGGGAGACCCATGAAAACACAAATGCCTGCCACTAGAAGTAAGGTACAGGGAGAAAGTACAGCTGATATCCTAAAAGATGAAATGTATGTGTATCTCTCTGAATTAAACAAATGTAATTTCTCAACAGGTAACCAAAGGGAAGGAGAAGCGCACCACCGCTGCGACTGACTTTCCAACGACAAAGATGTTTTGAGAAATTTTGTTTGAAATTGGAAAGAGGCACAATTCGATGGACCTTTCACTGTGACAATGGTAACTCTCATGAGGTGCTATGTGGCATGCCCTCGAGCACGTTGTGCACGAGACATCTTGTTTATGCTCAATGTGTATTCTAAGTTCTAGGGTTAAACGAGATCTGCGAGGTCAATTGCAATGTTTAGTCAGTCGCTGACAGACCTCGCAAATACTGAATGCTCCTGGTTGTGGGTATATTATCCTTGAGTAATCTTACATGAACACTTACTTGTGTCTGGTCCTCATCACTACAACTTGTCGACAAGCGAATTTCCACGCTATACACCCACCAGTCATAAATTTGTTTTTACCTTCGGAAACTGAGTGCCTTACTGGGGACGTCTTGGCAAACTCTTGTGAGGCGGCTTCATCTTTAACTTCCTGGCAAGTTCATGTGAGGCAATTTGCATGCTGTGTATAATCCTGAAGGGGTCGAGTGTGTGTTTTAGAAGGTGATGCACGTATCCCCAAGTGCATGCAAGCTTAAGACTGGTTGGCACAACGTCATCACGCATATGAAGCTCCGGCGGCCATCTTGAATTGGGCACACAAATAGGCCCAACACAGGGGGCAACTAGCAACAACGTCATCGTGCTTGGATTGGGCGCTTTACTAGGCCTGATCTATTTGCAGCTGCTTGTTTCTTATTGCCGGCATTCTCAATCGGGCAATCAGTGACGCCCAAAGTTTTCCTTCGCCGCCGCTCCCGGAGTCTCTGCACTGTCGCATTGATCTGCACTGCTCAGGTCTTGTCTGTTTCACAGTGACAGGCACACCTTAAAAAAGCAATTTCAAGTAAGATTTATTTGGTTTTGCCTGCACACGCACAGTGACAGGCACACATCTGACACAAAATGCACATCCTTAAGCTTCAACAGCTTCATGTGCGATTCGTTTGTTTTGCCTTCACATAGTCACACTGACCGGCACATCTATTATTTAAAGCTTATATTTTGCGGCCGGCCACTTATGATATCACCTTGCAGTTTCACACCTTACAACTTCTGTTCTTCCATGATGGCCACTGCACAGCAGTTTGCACAACCACCTCTGTTTCTTCAGCTGCCAGGGAAGCCTAGCATAAGTGGTATCACCGGGTAAAACTTTTTGAGAACTCCCTTATGGCCTTAGGTGCAGTTAAGTACTTACCAAAACACAGGGTTGCAATTTTGTAAAGTTGAACAGGTTGAGCAGCACAGCAAGTATTTGAGAATCTTCCATCCGTTCTGCCACCGCAAGGTATTCTGGTGACAGCGATTCTTGGGAGCATTACAAGGAAGCGTTAGTGCGCATGTGTATGCAGTATGCAGAGGAACCGAGTATTATGCTTGAAAGGCATAATTTCTTTATGAGGAGACTGCATGCTGATGAGAGTGTGGAAGAGTACATTTCGGCTTTGAGAGTCTTAGCAGCTACTTGTAAGTTTGAAGCTCATACCGACATTTACATTAGGGACCAATTTGTGTTCTAACGTTTTTTAACAAAAATTCAGGAACGCCTACTCAGTTGCAGGAAACCTACGTAGGTGGAAACAATTGACATTGCAAAAAGCATTAAACGTTCAATGATTTTGAGCAAGGTGATTCATAGCGAGCATAATGTAAATGCGTTAAAAGTAGAGGAGGATCTCACTGGTTCCGTTTCTGCTGTGAACGCATACAAGGGTGGTAAACAACCTCTTAAGAAAGGAAATTTGAGTTTTTACAGGTATGACTCAAAATCTCATCTTGGCAACAATGCCAACTGTTCTGCTGTTGGGAAAAGATGTACTTCATGCAATAATATTGGTCATTTCCAAGCAGCTTGTAGTTCAGGCAAACAATTGATTCATGTCAGGCAAACAATTGATTCATGTCAGTTCTGTCGGCACCTCTGAATTAGTAAATGTGTGTACTGAGAAACTAGACAATGTCATACTCACCAGTGAGTGTAATGCTGTATTGGGAGAGAAGAGAGTCAAAGGACCATGGGGCACTGCAAAAATTAATAGTGTTCAAATCCCATTCATTGCTGATTCGGGGTTCACCTATTACTATTTTGTCTGAACTTTTATTCCTTGATAAATGGGTTGGCAAAGTCAATCTTGAGCAGTCTGATGTAAGTTCAAAGGCCTTTGGAGAGTTGAACATAGATATGTTGGGGTATTTTGTCTCCAGCCTTGAATGCCTGGGTAGACATGCTGTCACCAAGATATATGTAGCAATTAAGGGGCGAGACAGCATTGGTTGGCAGGATCTAGCGAAGATGGGCTTGTCCCTGTACTGGGTGCTGAGAACCCAATCTCTTTAGGTAACATTACTGTTGGTTACCAAGCAGAGGATCTTCATGCAGTATATGTGTAAGCTATGTGCTTTGGAGGTTGAGACCCTTCTGAAACAGTTTCCAGAGTTATTCTCGGACAAACTAGGGTCAGTCAAAGGCTTTGATCATTGAAGTCGCCTAAAATCTGATGCTCAACTGATTGTCCATAAAATACGTCCACTTCCATTAAGTGCTAGAGATGAGCTTAAGGATATTTTAAAGGATTTGTGTGCTGAGGGGTTAATAGCGCCTTGTGACTCTTCGGAGAGGGTTCTCTCATCATGGTGGCAAGAAAGAAAACTGGGGAGGTTAGGCTTTGCGCTGACATGCACTCCTTGAATTAGAAAATTTTGATGGACTGGTATCCCCTCCCCAAAATACAGGGGTTGCTTGCCAAGCTTGGTGGAGTAAAATGTTTTTCGATCTTAGATTTGCACTCAGCCTATCACCAGATACCTCTCACAGCTGATTCCCAAGATGTGACCACATCTTTTACCCCGTTCAGGGTGTTCAAGTACCTCAAATTGCCCTTTGGGCTAGCTTTTGCCGCAAGCGTCTTCTAGAAACTGATGGACAATCTGTTGGAAGACATCCCTGGGGTACAGGCTGACCAAGATGATATTTTGGTCAGGAATATAGCATGTTACTACGCATGCTATTACATCGCATTCCATTACAACGCGGTCATTACAACGACCGCGTTGTTAGAACGCGATACCTTTACATCGCATGTCATTAGATCGACCTGCTGTGGGAGGCGTGCTGGGCTTCGGAATAGTATAATTTACTATTCCAAATCCAGCGTGTGCAACAGTAGGGCAGGTGTTGGAATAGTAAATTATACTATTCTTTAGTTTAGAGTGCCCCCTACAGCAAGTCGATCTAATGACTTGCGATGTAAAGGTATCGTGTACTAACAACGCGGTGGTTGTAACAACCGTGTTGTAAAAGCACCGCGATGTAATGGCAGCGTTGTAAACTCTGTTTCCCTTTGGTCATTGCTGATGATTGGAAGGCGCATAATGGATCCCTACTCAAGGTGCTGTCTGTGTTGGCCAAAGCGGGTATGACTATCCATAAAGATAAGTGCAATCTTGGTACACAACAGTTAGAATATTTAGGGCACATGATTTCATCTGAGGGCATCAAACCCACATTTTCCCTGATTAAGGCTATTCAAGAAGCAACTTCTCCCAAAGACAGGGATGTGCTGCGAACTTTCATTGTTCTAGTGGAATACTATGCCCGATTTGTTCAAGGTTATGCACAGGTGGTGGAACCTTTGCGTGCTTTGTTGAGGAAGGGGGCAGGATTTGCATGGTCTGAGGAGCTGTCATTGGTTTTTGAGAAAGTTAAAGGTTTGATTGTGGGGGCTTCTGCACTACATCCTTTTCAGGACAATTGTAAATGTTTCATTAATGTAGATGCAAGTTTGACTGGATTGAGAGCTGTGCTAGGGCACTGGGTGTCAGGCATAGAACGCACTGCCGCCTTCACTTCTAGAGTACTGAGGTCTGCGGTAACACAATAGTATACTATTGAGCAGGAGCCTCTGGCTTGCATCTGGGCCACTGATAAGTTTATAGCTTATCTCTGTGGTCGTGAGTTTGAAGACTTCACCAATCACAAACCTCTTGTGCATATCTTGACCGGCAATGGTCTAGGCAAAACTTCCGCTAGTTTGGTACACCTGTTATCTAAGTTGCAGAAATATAACTTCAGCATCAAGCATTTGCCTAGGGTAAAGAACTTCAGGGCATATTGCCTGTCATGTATGGTGGCGTGTGAAGAGATTCAGGTGAGATGGAAGACATGGAGAGCGTAGTGGCTGTGGTGGATGCTGTGGTGGAGTGTGCTCCTATAACAGAGCAAGCATGGAAGAATGCTTATGTGATGGACTCTACGCTTAGCCAAGTCAAGACTTTTGTGGTAGAAGGATGGCCTGAAGGAAGGAAATTGTCTGGGGGATTGAAGTTCTTCTTTCAGATTCGGGTGGCAGATGAATTATCTGTGGTAAGTGGTTTTATCATGCGTCATGACTTGTTCATCCCACCGGAAGTCATAAGGAAGGATATTATTAAGGAACCACACCGTGGGCACTTGGGTGTCACCAAGACATGTAAAAAGATTAGGTTACACTATTGCTGGCCCTCTTTGGAGTCACAAGTTAAGTTTTTTTCTGGATTCTTGCAACAAATGTCTGTTGTCTGACAAACAATGGGAGGTTATGGACACACCTCTTCATCCTGTTCCATTTCCAGAGGGACCATGGAATAAACTTTTCATGGATTTCTAAGGTCCATGCGAAGTTCTACCTAGTAACATTAGGTATTTAATTTTGCTAATAGCTTACCATTGTATCACATGTTTGTAAAGCTTCAAGCACTGGGAATGTTGTAAGGTTTCTGGTCTAGGTATTTGTAGTCGAGGGCTCGCCCAGAACTATAGTCACAGACAACAGAAGCACTTCTTGTCTCACAAGATGCGTAGGTGTTTGGAACTTAATGATGTTCATCATCTCTTAGTTGCTTTGTGCTCTCCGGTCCCAAATGGTTTAGTGGAGAGGGCAAACAGAATAGTACAGGCAGGAATTCAGACAGCAATGTCATCTGGACTGGATGTTGAAGTATTAGTGAAAAATAACTTTTGGGGTTACAACATGGCACCGCATAGTACCAGTGGTGTTGATCCCTTCATGTTGTTGAGAGAAAGAGAGGTACATACTAGTTTGTACCATGAGTGGTTGTGACGCAAGAACACTGTTGGTGATGGTGGACCAGGATGTTTTTCAGTAAATGCTCATGTACAACAGAGACAAACTGTCATGACAGGAATGTGTGGACGCAGGTAGGAGCTTTCACAACATGGATCTTCACATAGATGATTAGGTATTGATAAAGAACCCAAGAGGGGTTATGAAAGGTTTGTCAAGATTTTCATCACCTAAACAGGTCACAAGAGTGGGCAAAGGGTCAACTCTCCTTGGTGTAAAGGGGTGGTGGGATAAAAGAAGTCTTGTTCGCCTCTCTGATTTGCAGGTGACCGCCTTAAGGAAGCTATCTGAGAAATAAATGGACCGATGTGATTGGTCTGGGTGGTTGCAGGATCCACAGGAGGTGTCAGCCGCATCATCCTTTACCTCTTCTTCTTTAATGTCTCCAGGCTCACCCTCTTCGGGAAGTATAGACACCTGTCCAGGGGACAACGGTGTGGGGGATGTTCTTGGGACCATGGATCCAGGTGTTGCTGGGTATCGCAAAAGAAAGACACCTAGCAGGTTCAGTGACTATGTGTTATTCTGATGATTTTGTGCTCACTTCTGTACAGCTGTAGGTCTTACTCCGCTTTAGGGGTATATTGTATAGTTAGTCTAGATTTAGCCTTAAGCTTTTTGTTTTGTTTTGATTTAAGTTCTTTAGGTGTTTCCCCCTGTTTCTGCCTGTATATACCCCCTAGCTACTACTTTGGAAGCAACTGACCCTTCATTGTCATCGAAGTATTGTTGGGTTCACTCTCTGAACTTTTCCTGTAGCTCATTGTCTTTAAAGTGCCATGGGGCAATACGTGGTAGGAAGGTGTAATCCCTATTTGGGCCCTGAAGCTGTACCTCAACCGGTGTATGGTCGGAGATGCCTCTCACCTTGTGCTGTACCCCTCTAAAATGTCCCACTTGTGCGCAGTGTGTAAAGAAGTAATCCAGCCTTGACTCACTGCCGTGCGCTGCAGAGGTGTGTGTGTATTGTCGACTGGTCAGGTTATGGAGCCTCCATAAGTCGGACAGGCCCAGCACTTCCACAAATGTTTGTAGTGGTTCCCTCACCCCCGCGCGGTCGTCGCCGTTCTGTCCATCTCGTGGGACATTACCGCATTCATATTCCCACCTAGTATGAGTACCCCTGGGTGCATCTCTAGTATCATTTTGCTTATCTCCTTAAAGGTCCACACATTTAGCTTAGGAGGAATGTATACTGAGCAGAGGTGTGACCCTCCCAAATCCCCCCAGAGCCACATACCTACCCAGCAGATCCCTCCAAATTTGGTACAGCAGCAAGGTTATAGAGTTTTTGACCCGTATCGCTACCCCCTGGACCCGGATGTAAAGCCTGCATGCGCCAGCAAGGTGTACCTAAAACCAGTTTAGTGCCAGGTAGTGAGTGCCCCGTAGGTGTGTCTTCTGAAGAAATACTAGGTCTGGGGAGTGTCTGCGAATATATTGTAGGACTACAGTCCGCTTTATCTTGTCCCACAGTCCCTTGACATTACATGATAATATTTTCAAAGTAGATTGTGGAGCCATAACTGCAGTCCGAAAATGGATGCCTGGACTCCCTTCCCCGCCCCCTTCCCTATCACCCATCCCCAAGCTGTTCCTGGACATAACCTGCCTGTGGTACTGATTCAATTAATGGATCTTGCAAAACATATGGTAAACATAACATTGAACTATTAAAACCGATGCCCCGTATGTAAACCCCCCCTCCCTGCCACGCTGCACTGTAGGTCTACAACTACCCACATCCCTAATTTGCAGAGCGCCTGTTGCTCAAATGGAATCATTAAACTGTAACCTGAGGTAGGCCGGCGCTGCCTCTCTTACATCCGCAGCAGCCCTCCCACCCTCTTATCCTCTGGCAACCAGACATAGAGTATTTTAAGCATTCTTGACATGTTTCCCGATCCGTTATTGTCCTCACCCATAGCGGGAGTCTCTGTTTCGTACATCAGCCTGAGGTTGCATTGTCTTCTCACCCTACAGGCTTACCTTTGTTGTTGTGAGGGGTTACCCATCTCCCCCCTCCCCCACAGCTCATACAGACTAGTCTGGCAGTTCCACCACCAGGCGGGGCCCCCCCTCAGCATAATCCGCAAGTAGTCCGAGCGGGGTATGCCACCCTGGTCTCTATGTCGCTGGCCATGCCCCTACTGCTGCTTGACCTTGCGCTCTCTCCAGCCAATACCAGACCTCATTGGCCGATGTAAAGTACCATGACTTGCCACTGTCTATCACCTTCAACTTGGCCAGGTACAGCATCATGTATATAAGGCCTTCGTTTCACAGTGTTCTTTTTACCTCGTCGAAGTTTCGTCGTTGTCTCTGGACCATGAGGGTGAAGTCTGGAAAGAAGCGGACAGTCACATTTTTGTATAGCAGATCGCCCTTGGTTCTGGCTGCCTGTAGGATAGCGTCACAGTCCCTAAAATTGAGGATCCGTGAGATGATGTCCATGGTGGGGTACAGGAGCGTGGTGCACCCTTTCCACCACGAAGAAGCTCGACAAGCCTTTGGGTTGGGGGTGTTTCAGGATGAGGTCCTCTAAGAATATGTGTACACTGGGGCCCTCCGCCCCCTCTGACACCCCCACCACCCTAATGTTGATCCTATGGGCCCACCCCTCTTGGTCCTCCAGCTTTGCTGCCATTGTCTGTTGGTGGTGTGTAAGTTGTAATTATGTTTCCTCCATTCGCTTGGTGACCGTTTGTAGCTCACTAATGTTCGTTTCGTCCACTGCAACCTTTTCCGAGGTCTTATTAGCGTCTGCTCGTAGGAGATTCACTTTGATGGTGACCATGTCCAATTTGGACTCCCAAGTAGAACCAAGCTCCTGGATGGCTGCCATAATTGCCCCCAAAGAGGGCTCTGCTGCCTCCAGCGCCTCCAGAGCTGCTGCACCCTCAACCATTGTCACACTGGGCACCGCATATTTGTCTAACTTGTGGGATTGCGGTGGAGGGGTCCCCTTCAGCCACATTGTGTTCCCTGCTGCTGTGGGGGGGGGGGAAGTCCTATGCTCCCTTATTCTCCAAACTGCAACTGTCTTGTGGCCCATAGGACTCCATCCGGATCCGCGGTGTCTGAGCCCCCTCCACCAGGACAGCCCAATGATCAGCAGACTCTAGTTCCATGCCCACTGCGGTCTGTGTCGACCGGGTCTACTAGGTCCCTGCATGTCCTGGCCCCTGGGCTCCCATGCCCGTTGTGCGTAGCCTTCGGGTGTCTCCCAAAGTAGCTCACTAATGTTCGTTTCGGCTACTGCAACCTTTTCTGAGGTCTCATTGGAGATTCACTTCGATGGTGACCTTGTCCAATTTGGACTCCCAAGTCTAACTAAGTTCCTTGATGGCCACCATAATTGCCCCCAGAGAGGGCTCTGCCGCCTCCGGCGCCTCCAGCACCCCCGCACCCTCGGCCATTGTCACTCTGGGCACCACATATTTGTCTAACTTGTTGGATAGCGGTGGCAGGGTGCCCTTGGGCCGCATTGTGTTCCCTGGTGCCACGGGGGAAGTCCTATGCTCCCTCATGCTCCAAACTGCAACTGTCTTGTGGCCCATAGGACTCCGTCCGGATCCGCGGTGTCTGAGCCCCCCTCCACCAAGACGGCCCAATGATCAGCCGACTCTATTTCTGTGCACGCTGTAATGTGTGCTGAACGGGTCTACTAGGCCCCTGCATGTCCTGGCCCCTGTGCTCCCATGCCTATTGTGCGTAGCCTTCGGGTGTCTCCCAAAGGGCCCTCCAACCAGGCCTCATTGCGTTGATCCACCGATTGCAGTCTCCTTGCGCCACCACAGGGGGGTCCCCTCACCTTGACATTGCTTTGTGCTCAGGAGCCCTCAACACTGATGGCCAGTAGCCAGTCTTACAGTACTTGCCTTTCTGCTAGGCCTCCTGGATCAGTTTGAGCTTCGCTGTATGGGGCTGCCAGAAGCACCGTCACAGCCCTGCCACCACTCGGTCTGTGTGTCACCCCGATGCCGGCAATTCAGCACTTATAGGCCCTCAGGGCCGGACAATATGAAAGCGGGCATCAGCTGGGCCCCCCACGAGTCCTGCCTGGAGACTCCACACACCACTCCAGGGGGGACCAAAAACAGCCCTGAAGGAAGCTCCCACAGCTCTCACCTCTGCACCGTTTTTGCCTGGGCAGCTCTCCGTCGGACTGCAGAGTCCCCCACTGCTGCCTGGTCCGGGCCTATCAACTGGTTCCACCACTCTGGGCTGAGCGGTGAATCGCGGGGTGGCAGCCAAACCCAGAGTCGCCTTCGAGTACCGCCACCACGTGACCGTCCATGCTCCCGCACTGGCATACAGGCACGCAGCAGTCGGCCGGAGGTCCACCGTCCCCCACAGAGAGGGCCTCCTCCCACGGCCCCTAGGTCCGGCCGCACCGCGTTACTAGCAGGCCCCGAGTACCGTCTGCGGCTCCACTTTGGCCTCGGACCTCGGCAGTAGCCCCCTATCGCCTCTGTTGATAGCTGCTCCTACAGATCGGTCGGATATTGCCGAATTTCGATGAGGACGGGAAGGCCGTGCGGAGCTCCCCTACTACGTGGCCATCTTGGCAAGCGCCAGACCATGCCCTCGTTTACTCTTTTATTTCTCATGCCACAGGATCAAATAGGCTACATTCAACAAAATAAGTATCTCCAAGCACAGCTCTATGTCTTATGCATCTCTACCTGTGTAGGATTAAGGCCCAAATGCAGCCAACAAATGTTAGGGTAGTACATTTGCTATTTAATGCCACAAAATATGACTCTTCAGCAGATGTTTTATAGATCCTTTCAAATAGACAGAACATTAAGGATGAAATACCATGATTGAAGAAAACAGGTTGTCCTAACACTGTAGAATGGATATAAATGGTTTGAGGTTTAGGGGTGTTAGGAGTACCACTCCTGCCTACAGAGTTTAATAGTTATTTAGTAAATCTTTTACCCCTAGATTGTGTTTTTAGGCCACGATTTAGAGTTACTGGATTAGTTTATGCCCATGATTAATGGCATTCTGATATCGAATTTTCATGTAGGGTGATGTCTTTATGTAACATTACTGACACTAGTAAGGATGCAGTAGGAAATTGTGCACGTATATGGGATGATAATGTTGTGTGTTACACCTGGATAGATAGTACATTAAGAACTTAGACAGTCATGAGACTAACATGTTTCTTTATGTTGCAGAGGAAACGGCACCATTAATGTAGGCAGCAATATCAACTGCAGTGCCACAGTAGATAATGCTGACTTCCAGCTGTATGGACTATTATTGGCAGTGTGGAGAGATACTGTACGTACAGCTACCACTGAAATGGAATGGCCTATGTACCATGGTCACCTTCACATGCCCCTGTTTTGGTAATTCCTGGAGTTAATCTGTCAACATTTTGTGAACACCTCATTAGCCACCCAGCGACTTTGTTACATCATCACTGAAGGAGAAGAACTACAGAGAATTATGGAACTACAGCTTGGAATAATGTTCCCCAAGAGTACCAGTTGTTTATTGAACAATTGTTCTTTGGAAGTATTTTGTCATTTATTTAGGCTAAGGAAACTGCTCAATGGCTACAGATAACTCAATGGGAACTTATGAGATCCATAAATACTACGTATATTGTTACTATCAATTTCGTTAAATTCTATGAATACGGCATCCTGGTCACTAAATGGCAGGGAGGCTACCTTCCACTCGACATCTGGAAGATGCTTCTGGAATAATGCTGCCATTAATGGGGTGCAGGAGCTACTGACCGATACCCTTAGGGAAATAGAAGAGTGGAACGGAAATGAAATAGTTTGTTTTGAGGAATTCATGATAAAGATTCTATTGAATGCTAAAAAAACTGTCCCCCCTAGGAAAAAAGGAGAGGTAGTTCCTCTGACTCTCCGTAATCTGAATAGGGAATTAAACAAACTAATCCGTGCACAGTACGTTGAAAGGGTACCGGAACGTGGGAAAGATATCGCTAGGTTAAAAAGAAAGAGATGCAGACTCAAGCTAAAAATTAAAAGGGACAGGGAGGATGAAGTATGGATTAAATTAAGGGAATCTGCTGCTTATGGCAACATTAAAGATTTTTGGGCAATAATCGGGAAAGGATGTGGTACACGCCACTCCCCTACTCCCATAGCTATACCAGAAGATCTATGGTCCTCTCATATCCGAGAATTATATGCAGGGAACGGGACCGCAGGTGTGGATAACTTCATGTACGCTGCCCCTGATGACTCGGTCTTCTTTCCCTCTGAGAAGGAAATCGAGTTGGCTATAAAAAATATGCGATCCTCTGGGGCCATGGGACCGGATGAGCTTCCGATGACGGTCCTAAAACAAGACCCTTTAACCTGGAGTAAAATCTTGTACCCCCTGTTTAGGGCATGCCATCTTTCCAAACGTGTCCCTGCATCGTGGAGAGGAAGCATTCTGGTCCCTATCTTCAAAAAGGGAGCAAGGGACAGCCCCAGTAACTATCGCATGATTGCGCTCCTCGACTCCATCGGAAAGGTCTTTGCGAAATGCCTCCTGAGATCTCTTTCTGATTGGGTCGAGGAGCGCAACACCTTGCCGTTGGAACAGACTGGCTTCCGAAGGGAACATGGCACTCTGGACAACCTGACTGCCCTCCAGGTTATTACTGATAAATATGTCCAGGTGAGAGGGGGTGTTATATACGCCGCCTTCATTGATTTCTCCACAGCGTTCGATAAAGTAGATCGGGGAACGCTGTGGAGAAAATTGGCGACGCTGGGTGTCCCTACTCCCCTGCTGGAATTGGTGCGGGCTCTGCACACTGAGACCTGGTGCAGGGTCTTAATGGGGGGCGAAAGGGGGCTGTCGGCCAAAATACCATCTCAGAATGGCCTTAAACAGGGCTGCTTATTGGCGCCCCTGTTGTTTTCCCTATACACAACTGACCTCCCTGCTGCTGTGTCCCATAGTGAGGGGATCGCACCGTTGATAGGAGGGGTGCCAATAGCCTGTCTGATGTATGCCGATGATGTGTTATTGCTTGACTTAACTCCCGTGGGTCTGGCAAATCGGCTTCAGGCTCTTCAGGACTTTGCTGGGGAGCATCATATGAAGATCAATATTAATAAAAGTAAAGTGATGTGTATTGCTGGTAGGAAGAAATGCCGCTCGACAAATTTTGGTTGGGCTATTGGAGGGCTTAGATTGGAGGTCGTAACTTGTTATACCTTTTTAGGGAAAATATTCTCGGCCAATATGAGCGAGAATCTTCATATAGAGCATTGCTCTCGCAAAGCCCTTGCCCATGGCAATGGGTTAAAGTCCCTATACCTGGCAACGGGGAAAAGACATTTTTCTAGCCTTCTAGAAGTATTTAGAGCTAAAATCCCCGCAACCATCTTGTATGGTATAGAAATAATAGAGATAAAATATTGGGACTTTTGCCACAAGACCGAGGGAAAACTCCTAAGATCCCTCTCGACTCTTAACAATGCCTGTCCACTGGCTGCCTGCAGGCTGGATTTCGGACTCAGGAGTGCCTGGGTTCAGGGGCTGTGCGCCTTAATAAGGTGGGTAGCCAGCTTAGCCAGAGCGAGAGAAGGAACCCTGCGAGTGTTACTCAAAAATGAACTTTTGGGCAATTTTAAGGAGTTCTCTAAACTTGTTAGTAATTTTAGAGGGGCTGTGAAAATCCTTAGACTGGATGAAAGCGCTCTTTTCTCCTATTCTCCCACGCAGTTAAAGCAGGTCCTTAAGGAGGCTTCGTGGGAGTATTGTTTTCTATCCGACAAAAAAACAGTTGGAGATAAAAGGAATGTGGAGCCGCTGATCTCCTCCTATAGGTTGAAACAGCCCCAACCGTATGCCCTGTGGAACTTGCCACATGGGATACGTAGGTTTTGGTTTTTATTACGTTATGACTTAATCCCTCTTAACGTGTTGCTGTCCAAATGGCATGGCACTTCACCGTTGTGCAATCTATGTAAATTAAATAACCAGGACTGTATGCATGTACTTTTGATTTGTCCTATGTTACGTAGCTTGCGCAAGCGATGGCTTAAAGTAATCTGTCTACGCCTCAGCATTGTCACTTTACAAGATTTTCTTCATGCACTTTATTGCCCACCAAATGAAATGTTCTGTGCTTATGTTTTTAACTTTTTTAAAGGATTTTTAGCTATTTATTAAATTTTCTGGAAGATTGTGCCGGCCCGGCCTTGTGGGTCTGATGGCTTGCAGTGTACCTATTACGGTTCGAATACTATGTTTTTATAATTCTTGTACTTTTGATGACTGTGTTGGTTTGTCTGTACATGTTTATGTGGCCCTCTTTGAGAGCCAAAACATAATAATAAATAAATAAATAAATACTACGAAAGATGGATTAAATGTCAGAAAGGAAGAATTGCGTGCCATGAGAATGATGATAATGCAGCACTGTTATGTACTTGACCTTAAGACGGCTATGGAAGGAGGGGTATGTGCAAAGATTGGGAGTGCTTGCTGTACTTCTGTCCCGGCGAACTATGCGGACAATGGAACTCTGTCAGAGGCTATACAAACTTTCCATAATCTACAGAAGAAAATGGTAAATGAAGGAGGTGCCCCAGATAATTGAATTAGTGGGTGTTTCTTTTAACTACCATCGTGGATGTAGGGACTATTGGGAGCCTTGTTGCGAGCTCTTGTAGTTCTGTTATTGATATATTGTGGTATTCAATTATTTCTAGCATGATGTTGAAGAAGGATCAGTAAAAAGGTCAGAGGAATGTCTCCAGTTAGGACACCAACACGAGTAGCAGATGCTCAGGGCAATATATATCACCTAGTGCCAAGTACAAACAAGGGTTTAGATTTAGAACCAGTAGTTGAAATATCAACTAGAGGGGAGAATGTTGGAGAGGAAATTAAATGTAAATAAATTACGCTACAGCAGACAACAGTAGAAAACGATATAAAATTATATGTGGTGAAAGAGCAGTGTAGGTCCAAATCTCATGCTGATGCATGAAGAGGTGACGAGTTCACTAGAAAATAGAGCGCATGACCTGCAGGGTCTTAGTTAAAGGAAACCCTGTGTTTGTAAACTTGAAGGATGTTATGGTCTCAGCACAAGCTCTATTCTGTACATGATTGAAGAATAGGAGCAGGAGATTGAATTAGCCAAGAGTACACAGAATCTGATAAGAAGTCTTGGGACAGAATGATAAAACACACACGGAAATATACATGCATTCAAGTAAATAAATGAATTGAAATGTATTGATACATATAGAACTACAATGAAGAATGTGTAGGAAATAGATTAAGAGGTCAAGGACACAGGTGCGAGATGTATTCTGTAACTAATATGTAACTGCTAAGTAACTTATTATTTGACCTTTTGTATTAAGCATTGTTATTATAAGTAGCTGTCTTTGAGGCAGCAAACTGAGATCAGCTGTTTACCTGTGTGGAGATAGCTACTCTCCTTGCCGTGATAGTAAAAAGCTGTGTTTGCCTTGCAAAGAGGAGTCTTGTCTTTTTCTTTATCTAATTTTCCCTGCCCTAACAGGTATGCTCACACGTGGGTCTTGTGCACACTGTGCCAAAGGAACCAAGGTATAACGAACCGATAAGACCTATTGTTAGAAATGCGGGTCCCGAGGGGAGGAGCCAAGATGGCGACCGGGACGGCAGCGTAGACTCCCGGCTCCGCGAACCTCTGCATCCCGCACGAATATCCTGCCTGAGATCCTCAACCTGTGCTACGTGGTCTTGTTTCTGAAGGAGAGGGGCTCCCGACTGTGTGACTCCGAGGTTTCTAGCAGTGCTATCGCCGGAGAAAACTGCATCTGAACCTTGCGGCCTGTGCGACCCTGGAGCCGGGACATCGAGTGGACGCCGTGGCCGGGTGGCAGTGCGACAACAGCGGCTGGTGGTGACTGGGTGGAGTCGGCCCACCGGAGCGGTGCCAAACTCGGCCTGCACCTCGGCGTGGTCATTTCTACTGCCCAGTGTAGCTGACCGAGTGCATAACCGGGGGCGCAAATCTTGGATCCTCCGGTGGCTGCCCCTGCCTTGATGGTGAGCTGCCCGGCCGCCGTCCGTATCCTGCCCCGATCATTGCGGGCCGCCCCCGGATTTCTACGGGAGCTGGTCCGTGGTGGGGACGACTGTTGCCCGTGACCACAGATAGTTTTTTGCCTGCCCCCGGAACCCGGTCACCCGCGACGTGGACATCGCGACGCTTGCCCCGGGGTCCCGGCCCCGGTGAGGGTCGGGCATACTTGGCGGCCATTTTGGGTCGATGAAGCCTACCATCCTGTCCGCTGGGCCGCAGCGGGCCTGTGACCGTACGATTTTTGAGAGTGTGGCAGCGAGATCACAAAGAGCTGAGCTGGGGTACGGCGACCTCCTCGAGGCTATTGGTGCTCTTCACTCCTCCTTGGTTCATGGTTTCGTGATCTTGGGGAGTAAGCTTGATGGTGTGGCGTCGGAGTTGGGGCAGTGGCGGCCCGCCTGTCCGCACGAACACAGAGTCTACCCACACTGCGCGCAGGAGGACGCTGTGGCGGCCACCCCTGAGGTTAGTGTACGACTGGGCGCCCCGGCCAGTATGCTACAATGTGTTCGACCTTCTGAGGGCCCGATCTTTCCCGGAGTCGTCGGACCTGAGTGGGATTTGGTGGCCTCATCCCGTGCATGCCCTCCTGCGACCCAGAGACAAATCCAGCACCTAATGTCTGCTTTGGCTGCTTCTTCTTTCCTGAACCTTGCGTGCAGAGCAGATCCTAAGGCAGCCCGGGGAAGCCTGTTTCCTCAAGCGGCGGACTGTGTTGATGCTCGGAGACTTCCACCCCACCTGTGTGCGTCGCTTCTCTGTTGTTATTGGACATTCCTCTGCCTAGGAACATTGGGTATGGTGCTGGGTCGAGGGGTCGGCATGGGCAGAATTCCAAAGAGTGGTCAGGGATGAGGCTAGCCCCTCGGGGGTGGTCGCCTAGTGGACGGGCGGGCATGGGGTGGTGTGCTCTCCTGACATGGCTACTGGCACAATAGGTACATAATGCTCCCCATCGAGGTTAGAAAAGATTGTTTTTGTACTGTTCCTTGTCCACTTCAGGGGAACCTTACCGTGCGGGAGGGAGAAGCCGGGGGTCTGTTATGAAGGCCCTCCTCCAGTTTATAAATACTTTCTCTACCCCCCCGTCTGGTGGGGGTCCTTTCCTACTTCTTTTTCCCTATTCTCCTACATTTCGGGTCTGGTTCCAGGGCGACAGGCACACTGCTGGGGGGGGGGCCGTACTCATCTGCAGAGGTGCAGGGTGGGGGGTTGGGGGAGGGGATTCTGTATTCTTTCATCTTTTTTTCCATGGCCTCCTTTTTCTTCTCTGATTCTTTTTGTTTTCTTTTCTGGGATCAGCGTGATACACCTCCTTTTGCTATGCTTCGTTGCCGTTCTATGTGTTCACAACTTCCGGGGTGTTCTTGGGGAGTTCTGGCGGGTGACTGCGGGCGCAACTGTATACTATGTGTTTCCCCATCCTGATGTTCTTGTGTTTGCGCCATTGACCGAATAGATTGCTGTAAATCGCTAACGTTCATTACTCCGCATATCCGTGATCGTTGTGTTTTTTTAAAATTGCTTGTCACCTGATCCTTCTGCCTCGTTTCATCATAAAATGAAAACCTCTTTCTCCTGGTGCCCTACTTACGCTGTTCACAGTATTAGCAGTACGATTTTGCTCCCCGAAGTGCTGCCTGTGTTTATACCTGTTGTTACTGCTCTGATTGCTTAGCGGCCGGCCCCGGGGGGTTGTAGGCCCATACTTGTTCTTCCTGAACTGTCAATAAAGGTTTTCAAAAAAAAAAAAAAAAAAAAAAAAAAAAAAAGAAATGCGGGTCCCTAGTTGGCAGTGGCTTGCACCCTGTCCAAGTAGGGACCAATATTCTAGTCAGGGTAAGGGAATTTCACAGTTAAGGTAGCCCCTGCTCATCCCCTTGGTAGCTTTGGCACGAGGAGTTAGGCTTATCTCAGAAGCAATGTGTAAAGCATTTATACAAAACACACACAGTCACACAGTGAAAACACTACAAATGAACGCCACATCAGTTTAGAAAAATAACCACTCTTTAGCTGAATAAAACAAGACTAAAACGACAAAAATCCAACAAACAAAAGTAAAGATTTTGCAAGAATAAACAAAAAATACAGTTCCTTGAGGCCAATAGTGCCAACTGGGGTAATCACGGCGTCATGAACAGCACAAATCCAACAGTTCAGTGGTGCGGCATTGGGAAGACCCGCAAAACAGTACTTTTGGAAATTAAGAGGTCTCTGGGAAATTGCAATGAAATCTGAAGATGAAGCGGCATCGGCGGGTGCCGGCTCTAGAAGTCGGTACAGAAGTCGATGAGACCTTGAAGTCACATGCATTGCGGATCGATCTCCATGATGTTGAAGTCAGGAGCGCTGGTGTTGGCAGGTGTCAGGGCTGCAATGTCGTCGTGATCGATGCGTCGTGCTCCTCATAAGCAGTGACCACAGCTTTGGTGCAGGGAGCAGTGCTGCGTTGCTGCAGAAGGGCTGTTGCCGATAGACCCGGGGCTGTGGTGTGAGCTGGTGCAATGCGTTGTGCTCTTCACGAGCAGTGCCCTCAGCCATGGTGCAGGCAGCGGCATCGATGACGGCTTGACGCGTCGTCGTTAGTGCGTTGGGCTGCGATGTTGTCACGGTCGAAGCATCGTGCTTCTCACGAGTGGTGACCACAGCTTTGGTGCAGGCAGCGGCGTTGATGATGGCGTCAGGATTGCTTTTCTTAGGGTTACAGCACAACCACTCAGTTCCAAGGGCCCAGTACTGGTTTTGGCACCACTTGGCAATGCAGGACTCCCAGCAGAAGCATCCCAGTGCTGGAAAAAAGATGTGGATGAAGTCTTCGATCTCCCTGAGACTTCCAAATGGAGGCATGCACACACAAGCCCTTGGAGAACCTTGGCAAGCAGAATGAAGAAAGCAAAGCCCAGTCCTTTCACTGTTCAAGACAGAAGCAGCAAGCCACCACAACACAGCAACAAGAAGAGTGCAGGCGCAGCTCGTGCAGGTTAAAATGGTGGAGAAGGGTGGGGCAGGAGATTCGACAGATGACGAGGGAAAATTATTTATTTATTTAATATTCCCTCTGCGTCGTCTGTCGAATCCCCGCCCCACCGATCTTACCTTCACTGACCACTCCTGGCAGAGTGGCAGTTCCCCTCCTATAGCAGCTTCTCTAGCTCTTCTTCTTGGCAGAATTCCCCCTTAGTCCAGAAGTGTTCAGAAGTTATGGTGTCACAGCTCTAGTACCTGTTTCTGCCTTTGAAGAAGGCAAACTTCAAAGGTAAGTCTTTGTAGTGCACAAGACCCGGCCTTTCTCTGACCTGGCTACAGACTCACAACAGGGGGGTGGAAACAGTTTTGTGTGAGGACAGGCACAGCCCTATTAAGGTGTCAGTGACAACTCCTTCCACCACTCTAGCTCAGGAAGGCCCATCTGCCTGGTAATGGGCCATCAAGTTATTCAGGGCACACCTTAACTTCTTTTGTGTGACTGTCTAGAGTAAATGCACAAACAGCCATCTGTTAGTCCAAACCAGGCGTGGATTCCACAGGCAGGTAGAGGCACAGAGTGGTTAAGCAAGAAAATACCCTCTTTCTAAAAGTGGCATTTTCAAACACACAATTTAAAAACCAGCTACCCAGAAAGATGTATTTTTTTAATTCTGAGTTCAGGGAACCCAAACTCCAAGTCTCTATCTTTTTCCAATTGAAAGTTACACTTGTAAGATATTACAAGCGCGGCTCCATTGATAACCTATGAGAGAGATAGTCCTTGCAATAGTGAAAAATGAAATTGGCAGTGTTTCACTATCAGGACAGGTAAAACACACCAGCACATATCCTACCTTTCACATACGCTGCACCCTGCCCATGGGGTTACCTTGGGCCTACCTTACGGGGTGCCTTACATGTAGAAGACGGAAAGGTTTAGGCATGGTAAGTGGGTACACTTGCCAGGTCAACATGGCAGTTTAAAAAGGGCACTCACAGACACTGTTGTGGCAGGCCTGAGGCATGTTTGCAGGGCTACTCAGCAAGGGTTGCAATTGTGCAGCTCCACCGTGGGAGTGTTTTGATGAACGATAGAAGCCTGCCTGTGAGGCTCAAGACGGACACAGGAAAGAAGAATACCCCTCTGGCCGGTTGTATTGCGGCTCCTATTCTCAAAAGTGTTTTCTAACCCTTTGGTTGCCCCATTCCTGATGGGGAATAGCCCTTTGCAGCTACGCGTCCCATTCCGCATGGTCCCGTTTGGTCCTCCTGGTCCCAAAAGACTAAAATAGTATTTGTGATAATAATTTTGTTTTCTCTGATATTTGTATTTGGGGTGCTGTTCTTTCTAGAAGAGAAATATCCTGTGCATGCTTGGATAAGTACTACGCCGACACCCCCTGAACATATTATTAGCACTTTAGCACCTCACAAAGAAAAGCACCTGAAGTCCTATAAAGATAATATTTTTATTCAGATGCTGCATCAAACACATGCTGTTTATAACACAACGAAATGTTGGGTGTGTGGGTTGTTACCTTTGGTTACACATCTGTTCTGCTCGATTTTCCCGGCCTTCTTGTGTTGAAAAGTAATTGAATGTGACTTCAGTCTCTTACCATTCAAGTCTAAGGGTTAGAGTAGTGAATGGAGCCTATTTACTAGGCACTTCGACATGATCCTGTGCTCTTCCCCATAGATCAGGGCGTGCACACATAGCCTAGGGGATAGATTCGTTAGTATTAGGGATAACCTGTCCTGTAGTGAGGGTATTTTATGGAGCCGTGCTGAATTCAGGCCTGGTAGGCCTCAAACGGGAGAGACTCCATCTTTCTTTCTGCTCCGGCAGCTTGGGATGCTTCTAGGTCAAATGTAATGTTTTAGTTATGAGGTGTTATTCGCTTGGAGAGAACCGGTTCAGGCCGGCCCTTATCGAAGGATTGTATTTTTCTTCATGCCGAAGACACTACATCAGGCCGGCCGGCTGGGAACGTGTCCTTGGTACGGGGAGGTACAAGAATTTGGTGGGCGGCAGGTTACGGGCCGGAATTTTCCATGAGGAAACGCACCTCTATATTAGTGAAAGTCTGAGGCCGTTACATGTTCAGTCCGTAGGCGGCATCTAGCCGTTAGCAGTATATCTACTACTTATTCCAGGGAAGACAGACGCCATCTTGAAGGCGGAGAAGAACCGAGAGACAGATACTCTCCTAGCAGAATAGCCAGAGAGGAGAGAGTAGCCGATAAGGAAGAGGTCCCAGTGACTCGGAGAAGGGTGAAGAGAACAGCGCATAGTGGTGCAGACATGTATCCGTGACTGCGGAGGTGTGACTTCCAGGCGAGCCGAGGCACAGACGAGAAGGGAACCTAGATGACCACTGAGTGCAGGCTACACACTACTAAGGTGATGTCGACCCTTTCTTATTAGAGTGTACAACTTAATCTTTCACTTTTCTTTGCAGGTTATGTGTTATATTGTAATGTTATGTGATTGCGTATGTAATGAGTAATAAAGTACCCAGTTTGTAGTGAACCAACATGTGCTGCGTGTTCTTGTATGAGAGGGTAGCCTATTCTTCTAGTCAGCTGCGGCTACATGAACAGATGTTAACCCTGATCAGGTAAGTGGTAACTGAATAAGGGAAAGAGGAGCCCCTCGAACCAGAGAACAGGCTATGCTCGAACTGGCAGTCCTTGTGTGATCTGATGAATAGTGAGACCGATTCCCTTTTTGTATGTTATGGTGATCATAGGATGAACTGTCGTATGAGACTGCCGTCTGGGTAGAGAGGTCTGGATTCGTATGGGATCGCGAGGCCGCCACTTGTGATACTGTCGTATGGGCAGAGAGGTCTGGATTCGTATGGGATCGCGAGGCCGCCACTTGTGATACTGTCGTATGGGCAGAGAGGTCTGGATTCGTATGGGATCGCGAGGCCGCCACTTGTGCTGAGACTGCCGTCTGGGTAGAGTGGTCTGGATTCGTATGGGATCGCGAGGCCGCCACTTGTGATACTGTCGTATGGGCAGAGAGGTCTGGATTCGTATGGGATCGCGAGGCCGCCACTTGTGATACTGTCGTATGGGCAGAGAGGTCTGGATTCGTATGGGATCGCGAGGCCGCCACTTGTGCTGAGACTGCCGTCTGGGTAGAGAGGTCTGGATTCGTATGGGATCGCGAGGCCGCCACTTGTGATACTGTCGTATGGGCAGAGAGGTCTGGATTCGTATGGGATCGCGAGGCCGCCACTTGTGATACTGTCGTATGGGCAGAGAGGTCTGGATTCGTATGGGATCGCGAGGCCGCCACTTGTGCTGAGACTGCCGTCTGGGTAGAGAGGTCTGGATTCGTATGGGATCGCGAGGCCGCCACTTGTGATACTGTCGTATGGGCAGAGAGGTCTGGATTCGTATGGGATCGCGAGGCCGCCACTTGTGCTGAGACTGCCGTCTGGGTAGAGAGGTCTGGATTCGTATGGGATCGCGAGGCCGCCACTTGTGATACTGTCGTATGGGCAGAGAGGTCTGGATTCGTATGGGATCGCGAGGCCGCCACTTTTTATACTGTCGTATGGGCAGAGAGGTCTGGATTCGTATGGGATCGCGAGGCCGCCACTTGTGATACTGTCGTATGGGCAGAGAGGTCTGGATCCGTATGGGATCGCGAGGCCGCCGATTATAAGAGGTCTTGGTATGTATAGTAGGAATTCCCTGTCCTTAGGTGGTAGATATATGTGGTTACCTATTGTGAATAGGCCCTAGGGAGGGGGAGGGAGTAACGTTCTGGCTGGGTTAGTGAGGCCCTGATGAGCGGGTTCTATCTGATCCGAAAACCCAAGCAGAACATTTGGCGTCACGAACCGTTTACGAAACCTGTGTGCGTTGTGGTTGTATCGTGTTTGCTTTCGGCGCGTGCGTGGTTTCGTTTGTATATTATTTGTCTATAATTGTGTGTGTAGTTTTTTTTTTTCTTTCTTCTTTCTTCTTTCTCTTTTTCTTTCTTTTCCGAGATGTTTTCTAGAAAGTCGAAATCTACTTTTAAGTTGTCCGTTGATATTCCCGGCTGGGATTCAACGCCTTATGAAGCCTTAGCCCGTGAGTGGGCTGATTCTACTGGTTTGAGTGAGAATTGGAATTCTTTTTTGGAGCTGGCGGAGCCGGCTAATGTGATTACTTGTTTACAGAAGGCGCCGGTATCTAAGGGTGATGAGCTTCCCGTTTTGGGGCGCAGAGGTTGGATTGTTCTGTCTGCGTACAGGATTCTGCATGAGAGGTTGTTGAAGTTACAGAAATTGCATAAGGATGTGGAAGCGAACTTTGTTGAGATTCAGAATGCTCATACCTTGTTGCGGTGTCAAAATAAGTTGCTTGCTGACAAACTTGAGACGTACCAAACTATTGCCGAGAGGGCGGCTGTGCGAATTGCTCGTTATAAATACAAGAATCGGCGTGGTCGGGTTTCGACGCGAAAGGTGCATCTGGTCGTGGCGAAAGCCGGACTGGATTGGAATCCTGATGAATGGGATGGTAATATCTGGAACTCGAGTGATTCTCCTTCCTCGGGTGAGGAGTCTGCCAAGCGCGAGTCCTCTCGCTCCGGCCGTGATTGTAAGTCTGCTTCTTGCGCCTCTGATGGTGCACCCCGTGATTGCGCTCGTCCTTCGAGTGGGGTCGATGCTTCTTACACTGATTGTTCCTCTACGTGTACTGGTCGAGCTCCTTGTGATGCTCGTCCCGCGGTCTCGGTGCATCCAGTTTTTCGGCGGAAGTTGCAGCAGGCTCCCGGTGCTCCGAATGGTATTGCTTTAGACTCTTTGGAGGATTTTACTCAACAAGAAATTAGTGATATTTTGCAGCGATTTCGGCAGCGAGCTGGTGAGACCTTACTCACATGGATGGTGCGCCTTTATGAACTGGGCGCTGCTGGCATTATGTTGGATGCTGGCGATTGTTTGAAGTTTTGTTCCTTGAGTTCGGATTCTACTGTACAGGATCATTTTCGTAACTTTAATGGTGGTGGTCAAATTTCTTTGCTTCAATTGGCGACTGAGGGTTGTAATCAAAAATATCCTACTGAGTCTGACTGGCCTGTGAATGACAAACCGTGGTATACTTTGCGCGATGCTGCACAACGTCTCAAAGAGGAGGTGATGAAAACGGCAATTTTTCTGAATACTGCTGACAGGTTGCTTGATGGTTTGTTGACATCTTCTGTGCGGAATCGTATTATTCGTTCTTCCCCTGTTGCTTATAAGCAGGTCATGATGACTTTATTGATTAATCAGACTGGTAACATATTGTCTATGGTACTGGAATCGGTACGCCAACTCGGTGAGTTGGGTGAGTGGTTTAAACCTGAACGGCAATCCCGGCCTGACACTCGTACTCCTGGTGACAATAAACTTACTAGACGTGATATGTTTTTTTGGTCTTATGGCCGATGGTGTGCGGAAGGAGGAAATTGACGGTGAGACTACTTCTCGTTTGTGGGAAATGTTACGCAAACGTGGCTTGGATCGAAAGGAGGGTGCCCGGCGTGTTCGGACGACTGAGTGTGATCGTGGTTTTTCTGACGGTAGCGGTGATGACGACCGCCGTGGGCGCTCTGATCGTCGTGATGATCGACGTTCTGTACGTGATTTGTCCCCCCGTCGTGAGAGAGACAGGGAGGGGTAAGAGAAAGGGGGAGAGATGATTATGTTAACAGCAGACGTAGAGATGATAGGGATCAATCCCCTGAGTTGAGAAGGAGAGAGGATCGACACAGATTGGCCGATCGAAACCCGCAGTACAATGCAGAGGACAGGAATCCATTTCGTAATGGAGATGGATATGAACAGGAGGTATCGATACCTGGGAAACGTGAGAGTCTTTATCCTGATTTATCCTGGTACACAGAACGCAGTAAAAATGACTAGGAAATAGGTCAAGCTCCAGTACACAGATGGGCTCACAGAGATAATAGACCCTATGTAGATATTGATATTTATTGGAGACATCGTAATGTCCAAAGGGCCCGAGCATTGGTAGATACAGGAGCGGAGGCCACTCTTATTCATGGAAAATCAAAGAAGTTTAAAGGTCAGCCTTTTACAATTACCGGATTAGGTGGAAAGGAAACTCCCGCAGTTCAAACTTTACTTGAAATGAGAATAGGTAGAATTCCTAGAAAAGAATACTCTGTATTAGTGGTACCACTCTTAGAATTCATAATTGGAATTGATATTTTGAAAGGAATGACTTTGCACTTAGATGATGGATGTTACCACTTTGGAACTAAACATTATATATCGTCCAGGCCTGTACGGGTTGGTCGTTTAAGAATGCCCCCCATAAAAGTTCCCCAGGCGACAAAAGTGGTTCGTCAGAAGCAGTATCGTATTCCAGGTGGTCATGAAGAGATTAGTACCACTATTCAGGAGTTGGTGGATGCAGGAGTTATAACCCCAGTTACTTCTGCTTGGAATAATCCTGTTTGGCCTGTACGTAAGAGTGATAATTCTTGGCGCATGACTGTTGATTATCGAGAATTGAATAGACACACACCCTCTTTGACTGTTGCAGTACCGGATGTTATTACCCTAATTGAAAGAATCCAAAAACATCCAGGTACATGGTATGCGTCAATTGATATTGCTAATGCTTTCTTTTCGATTCCGATTGCCCCTGAGTGTCAGGAACAATTCAGTTTTACGTGGAACGGGCGTCAGATGACGTTTAGAAGTCTTCCCCAGGGCTATGTGCATAGTCCTACGATATGTCACCGGCTGGTGGCAGAGCATTTGGCTGAGGTACCGGTTCATCCGCAAATTCAGATATGTCACTATATTGATGATATTTTGATCCAAGGCGAAACACAAGAGGAAGTTCAGACCCAATTGGACAGAGTCATTGAGTGCCTGCGTGAGAAAGGTTGGGAAATCAACCCGGATAAATTACAAGGTCTGTCCCAGGCTGTGAAATTTTTGGGTATTAATTGGCATGAGGGGCACCGAGAAGTGATCCCTCAGGTTAAACAGAAAATTCTTGATTTTGCAGTTCCGAGGAATAGGAAAGAAGCCCAAAGCTTCATTGGCTTGTTTGGTTTTTGGCGCCAGCATATTCCTCATTTGAGTCAAATATTGGCCCCTTTGTACCATGTCACTCGTAAAAAGAATGCATTTGAATGGGATAAACCACAACAAGATGCGTTCAGTCTGGCAAAAGAAGCAATTCAGCATGCTCTGGATTTATGGCCTGTATGTGATGGTGATGTGGATTTGAATGTGTCTGTACAAGGCCTTTATGCGAATTGGAGTTTGTGGCAGAAACAAGGCAAGAGTAGAGTACCGTTAGGTTTCTGGACCAAAAAGTTACCTGATGCTGGTGAGCGTTATACACCTTTTGAGAAACAGTTACTTGCGTGTTATTGGGCTCTGGTGGATACCGAGCAATTGACTTTGGGACATGATATAGTTTTGCGACCTGAAATTCCTATCATGCAGTGGGTTATGAGTTCGCCGAAAACTCACCGAATTGGACACGCTCAAGAGGCGAGTGTGATTAAATGGAAATGGTATATACAAGACAGGGCACGTGTGGGACAAAAAGGAGTTGCATCTTTGCATGAGCAGGTGGCACGGGCGCCATCGACTGAGACTGAGAGTGAATGTTCCGTACCTTTAGTACAGGAGTCTCCTGTTCAGTGGGGTAGACCTTTTGATGATTTGTCCGCAGAGGACAGAAACCATGTCTGGTTTACGGATGGTTCAGCAAGGTTCATAGGGACGAAACGGCATTGGAAGGCGGTGTCCTATAATCCGATCACACAAAAATTGCTGAGTACAACTGGTGAGGGTAAGAGCAGTCAATTTGCTGAACTCTATGCTGTTTATCAAGTTCTGAAACAAGAGTTACCTGGCACATGTCATATTTTCACCGATTCTTGGTCTACTGCCAATGGACTGGCAGTTTGGTTACCGACTTGGCATTCCCATAGTTGGAAAATCCATTCAAAAGAACTGTGGGGAAAAGAATTATGGCAGGAGATTTGGGAAATGCTCCCACAGAGTACTGTTACAATCTTCCATGTGGATGCTCATACCCCGATAGACTCTCTTGACAAATTCTTTCATAACATTGCAGATGAGAAATCTAAAATTGCTGAGGCAGTGGTGGACATGCAAGATTCTGATATTGCGGGATTGGCGAAATGGGCCCACCAGAAAGCAGGACACTTTGGAGAGAAAGCCACTAGCAGGTGGGCTGCTGATCGAGGAATTTATATTCCCCTAGATTTAATCAAAAATGTTATTCTACATTGTCCCATTTGTCAGCATATCAGGCAGCGCAAAGTGCCCCAAATTGTTAAAGGTCATTTACATCGCGGGAAATTGCCCGCTCAAATTTGGCAGATTGATTACATCGGTCCACTTCCTATGAGTAGGAATTGTCAATATGTTTGCACTATTGTTGATACATACAGTGGCCTGTTGGTGGCCCTTCCCTGTAAGCAAGCTACCCAATTGAATACTATTAAAACATTGGAATTAATTATGATGTATTATGGTGTGCCATTCCAAATTCAATCTGATAATGCATCCCATTTTCGTGGAAGATTGGTACAGGAATTCTGTGTGGAAAACAATATTGAATGGGTGTTTCATATACCATATTATCCACAGGCCTCGGGTCTTGTGGAGAGGTTGAATGGACTGCTGAAAGATCAGTTACGTAAATTAACAGATGACAAGTATAAGAATTGGCGAGACTTTTTGCCTCAAGCGCTATTGATTTTGAATGACCGTCCTTTTCTAAATGCTGAATCCCCACTTATGCGTTTGTTTCCTCCGAATGTTGATGCTAAGCCCAATGAAATCAGAGAGACTGTGATGTACTGGGAGATTACTCCCGGAGCTTTGGCTCCATGTAGAGCGACCCCAGGGTCGGCAGGTTTAGACTTGCATGCCATGGATGACACCGTTATAAAAAGTAAGGATCGAGTCATCATTGAAACTGGTGTTGGTGTTCATATACCAACTGGGAATTTCGGATTAATCGCCCCTAGATCGGGGCTGGCTGTAAAAGGCATTCAGGTGCTTGGAGGAATCATTGATAGTGATTATCAGGGAGAGATTAAGGTGCTCCTGCTGAATAGCAGTGAGGTTGACTTACTGATACATCAAACTGACCGAGTGGCTCAATTGCTAATAATGCCTGTTTTCAGTGGTGAGATCACAAAAGGCACTGCCCCAACGTTGCTAACTGTACGAGGCCAGAAAGGTTTTGGCTCCACAGATAATCCTGGGGCCAGAGTTTGGGTGCAGTCGCCTAAGAATCCCCCTGAACAAGCAGAAGTCATTGCAACCGGTCAAGACAACACCATTTTAGTTATGAGACCAGGGAAAGATAGCTGGGAAGCAGTCCCGGCTGACAAATGTTACTTACGAGAATGAATAATGCCTGTATTTGATTCTCTTTCAGATCATTCTTTGGACTGTTGCTGCAGGATGTGTCGGCGTTGGACTCCTTTTGGGCTGGTACGACGAGAGAGGAGGGATCCCATCAACCCGGGCTGAGTTGAGAACCCGAGTGTCGCGTTCCTTCGCTGCGTGGGATTCGTCGTCGAACTTTTGGACTACGTTAGCCAAACGAGTGACTAAAGCCCCTCATTTCTGCTTGACACCGATGAGATCGGTGACTGACATTCTAGCGACTTGTTTAGTTGCTGTCCCTGCTTCATTGGAGACTTTGACTCATATTTTTAATATATCGAATGCTCGCCCCAATGTTCTTCTGGGCGATTTTGCTACCCATGAGTATTGCCCCTTGTGTACTGTACTGTCAGACCCGATACCCCCCATCCAGTCCCAAATAGTTACCTATAATATCACACAGGGTGATTTGTGTTTTTTCCTTACTTGTGATCCTAGTGCGATTTCTGAATGTATGCGTTTAAGATTGAAAGGTGCCACTTCATTCACCGCTCATGAACGTACTTTGTGCCTTCAAAGGACACCGAAAACATGTACTTCTGTTCAGAATAACATGACTTGCAAGAGTTTGGTAGTTACCGCCAGTCATTATCGCACGATGTTACTACCTGCCGGATGGCTTTTCTCATGTGGTAATACTTCCTGGCCATATATCCCCGCAAATATTTCTGGAGGCCCTTGTGCCATTACTAGACTGAGCTTGTTGATGTTTTCATCACATCCGAATGCCAACTCTCGTGTGATTCGAGATACAGTGAGGTTACAGGAGGATTGTGACTCATCTTTGCATTTATATTCCAAGTCTGAATACCTTAGCCTGGCTATTTCAATTGTTGGTGTTCCTGCTTTGGCAGTTTATAATGCCAAATCTATTGGGAAAATGGCCTGCTGGATGGTAAAATCCATTAATCATACTTCTACAGTCCTGTCTGACATGCTATTAGACGCCCAGGGTGAACGTAGAGCTATCTTGCAAAATCGAGCGGCCATTGATTATCTTTTGCTTAAACATGGACACGATTGTTCTGATTTTGAGGGTCTTTGTTGTTTTAACTTGTCGGATCATACAAAATCCATTCAAGCTCACATTGATAAACTACATGACTTGACAGAAGAAGTTAGAAAACACATTGACCAGGGCTGGTTTGACTGGCTCTTTAATTGGTTACCTGATTTGCATATGTTACGTCAGATATTAGGAGGTATTCTGATTACTATCGGCATTTTGATTTCTATCTGTTGCTTTATTCAGTGTATTCCTTCACTATTTCAATTCTGCACACCTGGTACTAGACATAGATCAGTTAGTCTTGTTTCATATTATTCTTCCACAGATATTAGTTCTGTTTAATGAATGTATAATAGACTGAAGTCAAGGGTGAAATGTTCTGCTCGATTTTCCCGGCCTTCTTGTGTTGAAAAGTAATTGAATGTGACTTCAGTCTCTTACCATTCAAGTCTAAGGGTTAGAGTAGTGAATGGAGCCTATTTACTAGGCACTTCGACATGATCCTGTGCTCTTCCCCATAGATCAGGGCTTGCACACATAGCCTAGGGGATAGATTTGTTAGTATTAGGGATAACCTGTCCTGTAGTGAGGGTATTTCATGGAGCCGTGCTGAATTCAGGCCTGGTAGGCCTCAAACGGGAGAGACTCCATCTTTCTTTCTGCTCCGGCAGCTTGGGATGCTTCTAGGTCAAATGTAATGTTTTAGTTATGAGGTGTTATTCGCTTGGAGAGAACCGGTTCAGGCCGGCCCTTATCGAAGGATTGTATTTTTCTTCATGCCGAAGACACTACATCAGGCCGGCCGGCTGGGAACGTGTCCTTGGTACGGGGAGGTACAAGAATTTGGTGGGCGGCAGGTTACGGGCCGGAATTTTCCATGAGGAAACGCACCTCTATATTAGTGAAAGTCTGAGGCCGTTACATGTTCAGTCCGTAGGCGGCATCTAGCCGTTAGCAGTATATCTACTACTTATTCCAGGCAAGACAGACGCCATCTTGAATGCGGAGAAGAACCGAGAGACAGATACTCTCCTAGCAGAATAGCCAGAGAGGAGAGAGTAGCCGATAAGGAAGAGGTCCCAGTGACTCGGAGAAGGGTGAAGAGAACAGCGCATAGTGGTGCAGACATGTATCCGTGACTGCGGAGGTGTGACTTCCAGGCGAGCCGAGGCACAGACGAGAAGGGAACCTAAATGACCACTGAGTGCAGGCTACACACTACTAAGGTGATGTCGACCCTTTCTTATTAGAGTGTACAACTTAATCTTTCACTTTTCTTTGCAGGTTATGTGTTATATTGTAATGTTATGTGATTGCGTATGTAATGAGTAATAAAGTACCCAGTTTGTAGTGAACCAACATGTGCTGCGTGTTCTTGTATGAGAGGGTAGCCTATTCTTCTAGTCAGCTGCGGCTACATGAACAGATGTTAACCCTGATCAGGTAAGTGGTAACTGAATAAGGGAAAGAGGAGCCCCTCGAACCAGAGAACAGGCTATGCTCGAACTGGCAGTCCTTGTGTGATCTGATGAATAGTGAGACCGATTCCCTTTTTGTATGTTATGGTGATCATAGGATGAACTGTCGTATGAGACTGCCGTCTGGGTAGAGAGGTCTGGATTCGTATGGGATCGCGAGGCCGCCACTTGTGATACTGTCGTATGGGCAGAGAGGTCTGGATTCGTATGGGATCGCGAGGCCGCCACTTGTGATACTGTCGTATGGGCAGAGAGGTCTGGATTCGTATGGGATCGCGAGGCCGCCACTTGTGCTGAGACTGCCGTCTGGGTAGAGAGGTCTGGATTCGTATGGGATCGCGAGGCCGCCACTTGTGATACTGTCGTATGGGCAGAGAGGTCTGGATTCGTATGGGATCGCGAGGCCGCCACTTGTGATACTGTCGTATGGGCAGAGAGGTCTGGATTCGTATGGGATCGCGAGGCCGCCACTTGTGCTGAGACTGCCGTCTGGGTAGAGAGGTCTGGATTCGTATGGGATCGCGAGGCCGCCACTTGTGATACTGTCGTATGGGCAGAGAGGTCTGGATTCGTATGGGATCGCGAGGCCGCCACTTGTGATACTGTCGTATGGGCAGAGAGGTCTGGATTCGTATGGGATCGCGAGGCCGCCACTTGTGCTGAGACTGCCGTCTGGGTAGCGAGGTCTGGATTCGTATGGGATCGCGAGGCCGCCACTTGTGATACTGTCGTATGGGCAGAGAGGTCTGGATTCGTATGGGATCGCGAGGCCGCCACTTGTGCTGAGACTGCCGTCTGGGTAGAGAGGTCTGGATTCGTATGGGATCGCGAGGCCGCCACTTGTGATACTGTCGTATGGGCAGAGAGGTCTGGATTCGTATGGGATCGCGAGGCCGCCACTTGTGATACTGTCGTATGGGCAGAGAGGTCTGGATTCGTATGGGATCGCGAGGCCGCCACTTGTGATACTGTCGTATGGGCAGAGAGGTCTGGATCCGTATGGGATCGCGAGGCCGCCGATTATAAGAGGTCTTGGTATGTATAGTAGGAATTCCCTGTCCTTAGGTGGTAGATATATGTGGTTACCTATTGTGAATAGGCCCTAGGGAGGGGGAGGGAGTAACGTTCTGGCTGGGTTAGTGAGGCCCTGATGAGCGGGTTCTATCTGATCCGAAAAGCCAAGCAGAACAACATCAAAGTGAGAATTTGCTGCCTATGCCTCTGTCCTATGTTGATAACTGTGAGGGTTGGTTCACCTTGCTTAGTTTGATCCGCTTATTCTCCCAGCCTGACTCTTTGGAACACAGGAGCACTAGTTCCCGTTCTCTGACAATAAATATGTATCCTCAGCATAGATCTCCGCATGGTGTTTCCCCTGGAGATAGACGATTTGACCGAGTATTCTTGAGTTCTTGCCTCAGAGTGGCAAATGGAGGTAAGAAGGCAATATATCTGAATATTACCAATTTTTCCAAACCCCCAATGTCACTGAAAATAAGCCCATACCTCTGGTGGTGATGGATGTACTGGTATCCTTTTGTGTTCAGGGGATGGGAAACATAGAAGTAGGGAACCTTAGATGCAACGCCACTTCCGTTTTGAGAATGCAAAAGAGCCCGCCATTGATCCCACCACCCAATGTTTATTTTGTTTGTGGTGATTGTGGTTATGTGTGGCTGCCTGAGGGATGGTCTGGGCGATGTTACCTCTCTTACCTCCTTCCCCCAGTTTATATAGCTCCTTCCAACTACCACAGAACTCATCGTCTGCAGCGTAGGGATGCCTCAGCTCTCCGTGTTGAAAGGGTTATAGATCCAGACGATATTGACCAGACAGATACTTCCTTGCAGCAGTTTACTTACATAATGAAGAATGTCATACCATTCTGGGGTCCCATGTAAAATGCTCGCAATATTCGACGTCTGGCCTGAGTAGTCGAGGGAGTCATTAATACCACTGCAGGTATACTGACCAATATTACAGTCGAGCTCCAGGCTACAAGACTTGTCTCACTCCAAAACCGAATGATTTTAGCCGCCATCTTAGCTGACAGGGGTGGAGCCTGCCGCGTCATCGGCAGCAGTTGTTGTGTGTACATACCTGACAGTGCCCCAACTGTATACTCTGCAATACAGAAATTGCACAGACTAGCTTCCGAAATTCACGAAGGCAATGGCACATGGTCCCTTTCGGGATGGCTCTGGGGTCTATTGGCATCATGGGGTTGGAAGATACTCATTGTCCTGATAGCCATTGCAGGGGTCATTTTCACATGCTGTCTATGCATAAATTGTCTCCCAGCCTACTGCACCTATTGCATAAGCAAACTCACTCCTAGTGTTCCGTTGCCCAAACGTGACAATAAGTGTTCTCTCATGATGATGCAAGAAATACAGTCAATAATGTTAATAGACGAGGGGATATTTGAATGTTGAATAACATTTCTTTGATGCTCGCATTTGCTGTGTTTTCACTTTGACCAATAAATGGGTAGGTAGTATCACTCTCCCCACTTAGAATTGTAAAGACCCTGCCGGATAGCAATAGAGCTCTTAGCCACTCATGCTAAAAGGAGGGTCTGTTAGATTTGAAATTCCCCTTTCCCATAATGTACTCGTTATGTTATATTAGGTTAGCATTGTGTGGCTAAAATACATGCATTTGTACTCGCACTATGTAACCCTCTGAGTTATCCCTGCAGCATTTAGGCCTTCGATTAGCCAGTGTGACTCCATTTTGTATTTCGTAATCCTTATTAGACTGCCTGAGCTGTGCTCGTATTAGGCCTTAGTATTTAGAATTGCTTGCCTCAGCAGAACACTGTACTTCGTTATTATTCTCTTCTGTTCAAGGCTGTAACTCGACTTGCTAATGAACTGTTATTCTGTTTGCACATTCCAATCTCTCCATGTAGTACTGCTCCCATGTTAGGAGATGCTGAGACTCAGCACGGTGGCCTTGAGATACTGATAGTGCACCCCTCTGGCAGGTGCTAGCTCATCTCTGTGTACCTCCTTTGTTCATGCCCGGCTCAAGCCAGTAGTTTTCCACCAGAGGCATGGCCGAAGTCTCTAGAGAGGTTCATTATGTATTAGCGTACCCTGGGGAGTCAGTCTCCTCGACAGACATCTTAGGGTGAAGGTCTGACTGGGCTCCTCTGCAGAGTACATACCTGAATAAATGTAAGTTTTCATTCTTTACTGACTGACCGACTCTTCATTTGGGAAGGCAAAGCAGGTGGTCATAAGAACCCGCGTGGCCCTAGAGGGCCCTGTTCTTCAGTAGCGAGCGAGCACGAACATCTTAAGGGGAGAACATCTTAAAGTGGGAATTTTGAAAAAAGAGTGGGTAAATGGTGCATTTTCAAGCAAATTTGAGAAGCAAGAAGGTTAATAAAGCATTCGTGAAAGTGCAGTTATTACATTAATAAAGGGATATCATGCCATATAACAACATGTAGATACTGCAACAAAGTTGGTTTTATAAAAATGGGTCTATTTGGTGAGAATTATAGCTCAATTAATCAAATATATTGCCTTGAAACCATACAATATTCAGTCAGGTCTATGGGGGACAGCATGTAATATTGCAATAATTCAGGGTCTGCCACATTACCTAGGAGCTATATATTTCCAAAGCGGAAAATCATCTGCTTATAAAAATGTTGTGCCAAATACAAAAATGGATGCAAAGTGGTGGAGCATTGGTGCTACAGAAAATGCAGTGCCGGCCTGATACAGTCTGCCTAGTTGCATATCAAAAGTTGGAAACTTTGTGCCAGTATCTATTGCCCAACATTTTACATGTGCATGAATAACGTAGTTTGTTGCTAATAGTATGTTGATACACCAGCATACCACAGAACAGCCCATGTGACATTACAGAGCGAACGTTCACTGGTGCTCATTGTGACAGAAGACAGCTCAATGTGCCAATCAGCCACTCAAGCTGCCTGCTTTGCAGTTTGTGATGCAATGACAGGTGCAGGTAACCAAATATACAGGTTCCAGTTTCACACATTATTAGCATTCAGTAACTACACGTACTGCTATGAAGCCAGCACCCACACTGCTAAAATTAGAAAACCAAAGATTGCCAGTGCAGATTCTACAATTGAACATGTGTAGTAAATAACAATGATTACACAAATTGATTCTGTTGGTACTATTTATTTTGCGCCGCATGCACACGTTCATAAAGGAATACACACAGAGACACCCCCGCAAATGCAAACAATTGAACTTATGCACTTGTATTCATCATATGAACAACAAACAAGTATACAGATGCACTTCAGAGCATAGATGCCGGTACAGTTCCCTGTTGAAGGTTATTGAGACAACTTAACAAAATAACATAATAAACTTGAGAGTGACCATGTTGTGTTTTGATATCAATCGTGAATTCTATTTGTCTACTTTGTTATACACACTTGTTGCTGCAGATATGGTCTTTAGTAACACTACCCAAAACAAAACATATATTACTTTTAATCAAAGGCACTTATCCTATGTAAAGGCCTCGGGATGATGAAAGGATGAACTAGTGAAAGCTGGGTGCAGAACTCGGCAGAGCTGTATCGGTATTAAATTGCGTGATTGTCTTTCTTATTAAACATTCTTTTGACATTTACCAAACTAAATTACAGTTAACGTATACTGTACTGCTACGTGCAAAATGCGCAGCTCTGCCATCATAAAGGCCTCTGATTGTATGGTCAAGTGTCTTTCACACTAGTGCACGCCTAGCCTGCTCCTTCCTTCCTCGGCCTCTGCACCCGCCAGTGCCAGCACAGTCAAATATACGCACACAGACCCAGATTTGGAAGCAAACACACACACGCACACCTATGCACACACAAACCACACTTACTCAGACACACAACAGAGAAATACACAGACAACAGACACATTACCACACTTCAGCACATGGATGCAGAGGTGCCTGTCCTTTCTAGTGAGCACTGAGTGCTCCGTGGAGCCTGGGCCAACACCAAGGCACAGGGGCGAAGCTCAGTCAATAATGTTAGGTGGGTGTGAGGCAGTCGTGGCTCTTAATACTCATGGAAGGGGGGTCGCATGGGGGTTACCGTTGGGGGTGGGACGTAATGAAAACTAACTTACCTGACCGGGTCCGTGTCGCCTCTGATCCTGGGCTGGGTCACGCGCCACCTTAGCGAACAGGTACAGGTATGCTGCTCCCTCCCCTCCTGTAAGCAAATCACAACGCTGCAATGGCAGCGTTGTGATTGGTGGGGAGTCCCGTACGGCGCTCAGCCGGGCACTAGTAGGGACGCCATTTTCTCTATGTAGGCTGAGAAAATGTAGAGTGCGCATGACAGCTTTGGTCGGCCTCAGAGTGGTGCAAGCCACTCCTCCCTGACCCAACAACCCACCCGCCCCCACCCCTGCCTTCTGCTTTCTCGCAGTACGAGAAGCAGAAAATAAAATGGTATTTAAAATAACATTTTGTTTTCTGCTTCTCACACTGCGAGAAAGCAGTGGAGCGGCGCTCCAACCCCCTAATGGAGCGGCCGCCACTGCTTGCATGTCACTTCCTAATTGGAAAGTATGATGATCATTCTGAGCGTTCGTATTTTTTATGGTATTCTACCGAAATAAAGAGTTTGATGATCACCAATCATAATTAGGGCTCCCGGTTTTATGGTATTTTATGGTATTTATTTTTTTGCCATTTCCGTCTGTATTTATCCATATTTATTTTTGGGGCATTTTTTCTGTATTTAGCCACATTTATTTTTGCCACAAGCAAAAGCCGACGCTACAGCTAGTATTTTTCCACATTTATTTAAATTGACAATGCACACATGCGCTCGGTTGTTCTTCAGCAAACTGGCATGTTTTTCCCCTGTCAGCTCGGGACACTTTTCTCTTAGTTCCGCTCATCAAACCAGGCTTGTTATTGCACACGGGAGAGTTTTGGGAGGGCGTGTATTTTAAAGTTCTTGAAAGTTTGCAAGTTTGCAGTCCTTATGGTAATTTGATCTCTCACTGGAACTGAATTGTTAATCCTCTTCCCAATCTGTTTGCTTCGACTTCTTGCCACCTGTGTCTGGCGGAGATGGTTCATGTGTTCCTGCTTTGCAAGGATGCTCTGCTAAGACATACATAACGACTGTCTCAACCTCTATTTTGCATTAGGTTGTGTGTGGTGTGCCCCCAGGGTTGGCAGGCTTTCGTGCGGGGTTACCTGGGGCCAGACTCTCGGATTCCAGCTGGTGTTCTCCATCCAAAAGTATCAATTATGAATTTGTCTGTGGAATAGAGAAAATCGAAATGGACACAGAACGCCATGTCCAATTCCTTATGTTGTTATCCGATTCTGAGAAGAAATATGCGACGGTTTCCTCCTGTTCACAGCAGGTTGAACATGTCAGTGAATGGTCCAGCGGTGGTCGGGCAATCGGCAGAGTGAAGAGGAAGGGGCTCTGAGAAGGGGTGAAAGAACAACAAACCCTCATTAACAAGTAAATGGTCTTTCAAAGACCTGTGAAGTACTCGGGTGCGGCTGTCTGTGTGCCCAGGAAGCTGTCTCATCCCGGGCTGACACCTCTTAACCCTCTAAGGAGGGGGAGACACCAGATGGTTGGGGGTGTGATTCTATTGATGTCAATGAAGACCTCACTCGAGGGGCGGGCGGAGCAGGGGCTTCAACAAAAGCGTTTTGTTTACTGTAGGCTGGTCTGCTGGAGCACGGCAGCGCGGCAAAATGTACTAGTATTTTCCCGTTTTTATATATAAATACAGATAAAGGAAAACTTATTTTCCGTCTGTATTTATATGTAAAAATCAGTTTAAACGGAAAACCGGGAGTCCTAATCATAATCACAATTAACACAGGGAGCACTTGCACTTTAGCACTGAACAGCAGTGGTAAACTGCCCAGAGTTCAAAAACCAAATGCAGCTCACAGTCAAAAACAGGAGGTCAGAAGCAAAAAGATAGGGTAAAAACACGGAAAAGATGCCAGGTCTAACACCTTTTGCGGGAAAAACAGGTGATGGAGCAGATAAAACAAAATTTGTATACCTCCTCTAAATTGCATGAAATTAATTACATAATCATTCTAAAATTAACTTGCAATAACCGGTTTGCTGTGAAATTTTACTAATCAGCTTTTACACCTTGATAAACACGAGATACACGTGGGACTAAAATGCTAATTGCATGGCATAGTAATTAATTAATTAATTATGGTACGCAAACTAACCTTAGATTGTGGTGAAATAGAAAATTGCATAATTTATGTTGCTTTGTGATTGTTTGTGCTTTCAAGACTATAAAATGGTGAGTATTATCGCTTTAAATGTTGCTACAGCTAGAGAAATACTAATATACATTGGGATTAGTGTGGCTTTAAACATTAGAATCTCCATTTCTATATTTTAATTACTGTTATGTCTGTTTTTGCTTAAGTTGGCATTCGGGCCTACTAGGTCGCAGTACCCAAGATGGAGTCTCTAAAGAAGATGCCACCATGTGAGCGCGATGGTTTCTGCGCAGAATCGGATGGCTCTGGAGATCTCCAAATGACCCCACATCTACAACACCGTCTTCCTTGTCAAGGATAGGAACTCATTTGCCTGCCAACTGACGACGGTGTGGGAACAGCGGAAAAAACAATACAGAACCTGTGGACAAATGACTTCTCTTCCTCTAAATGTTACATTCGCAACATTCGCCTGGGAGCAAAATGAACATTATAAAATTTGCGCCTTCCTATGCCAAGTCTTCATGAAGAACCAGTTTACCCTGGGAAACTTTTAGAAAACTTACAGATAACCCCAAACTGTCCAATCAGAACATTTCTCTACCCCTAAATTGTTGCATGTTAAAATAAAGTAAGAGGGAAAAAGGGTATATAAAGCCCTCATCTGCCAAACGGGGGTGTTCATAGGGTTGATCTTTCATGGCGTTGGGTCTGTATTAAGCTGGTGGCGATTTCAATGGTTTGCCTTGGGTTTCTTTGGCTTTCGGGAGAGAAGTTTGCAGTGTATCTTATATTTCGTCTGACGGTCTGATCTTTGCTGTGGGTCGGACAGTCTATCCCGGAAATTGTACCAGAGAATGCGGATAACTCTCTGTTTGCTCAAAATGTCACAGACGCTTGCTAATTGGTAATTAATTAACTGTGCTTTCTAAATTCATGCGTATTTACTAAATGTCTGAGTTCTCTTTTAAAATAAAACTGAATTTATATTATGAACTGTAGTGCATAAATGCTAACGCAGGGAAATTATTATTAGATAAACAAAGTTGAAATAATACAAAATGAGTTTGTGGTTCTTTAATTAATTACTGAAAATACCAAATGTTTCCTAGGCTTTAATTTTATTTTAGCTGGTTCTAATTCACCATCAACCAGTCCAACTAATTGGTCCATCGACCAAGTGGTGGAGTGCCTTGATGTTAAGGTCAGGATTCTGTAGGTGCATATGTATAAAATGTATATAATGTAAAGAAAATTAATCCTGATAGGTAATAAGGTACCCACATGTCCAGCGCTTTTCTCCTATGTACGGATTTGAATGAGAGTTATTGAATGTGGAGTGCGTGTTGGTGTTTTGGGCCCCACCAATGAATGAGTGTATGGATGAGTTGTTGTGATTACAAATCTGTGACGTAGGGATAATATGTAAATTTTGCCCCTTGCGCTGCAACACAGGTCTTGTGTTACTTGTGTTCCAGTTCAGGGACAACTAGGCCTGGCAGTTCGGGCTGGACTGTTCCCATTGGAACAGCATCAACACTGATTTTCATATGGCTGTTACCAAACTGAGGAGGCATGGTGTGCAGAATAACAATGGACTAGGTTGCGGCCCCAAGTAATTACCAGTGTGTGAGTTGAATTCAAGCATGTCATCCATCACTTCTCTGTATACTTCAGTGTGATGCCCTATGTAGGACGGCAATGACGTGGGTCCCATGCACACTGTGCCACTGGAACCAATGTATAGCCGATTGATGAGCCCTAGTTAGGGTGCATATGTCTTGTGTTGCTTATGTTCCGGTTCAGGACAGATGTGGTCAGGCTGTTTAGGCTTGATTGTTTCTATTGGAGCAGTGTCAAGACTGATTTACATATGGCTGGGTCAAACTGAGGTGGGATGGTGTACAGAATAACGATGGACTCGGTGGTGGGCCAGAGTAATTACCAGTGGCTATGATTAATTAAAGCATTCCATCAATAACTTTTTTGTATACTTTAGCATGATGCTGTAAGTGTGGCTGGTAGGGATGCCCAGATGTGAGTCCTATGCACACTGTGCCACTGGAACCAAGGTATACCCAAATGGTGAGCCTTAATAAGCATGAAACCTGTCTTGGTTTGCTAGTGTTCCAGTTCAGGGAGGACAATGCCTGGCAGTTCAGACTGGACTTTTCCCATTGAAGTAGGGTGAACACTGATTTGCATATGTCTGGGTCAAACTGAGGTGGCATTGTGTGCAGAACATCAATGGACTATGTTGCGGGCCCGAGTTTTACCTGTGGCTACAATTAATCCAAGTATTAGACCAATCAATTTTTCATATACTTCAGTTTGATGCTGTGAGAGGGATTGGTATACCCAGACGTGTTTCTGTGCACACTGTGCCACTAGAACCAAGACATACCCAAATGATGAGCCATAATAAGGGCAAAATGGATCTTGGGTTGCTTGGGCTTCACTTCTGGAAGGCCCTAGCCTGGTAGTTGTGCTAGACTGTTACCTATGGAGCAAGGTCCATAACAAATGCAGTGACTTTGGCATGGCACACAGGAGTGTTTTCACTCACCATGTCACGTAGTCTGCCCTGGCAGTCTGTGTGGAATTTTGTGTGTGGGTCCCTTAGATTGGCATAAGATACGCTGCAGCCCTTAGGAACTCTCTTTAGTACCCATGCCCTATGTACCAGGGGTATCATTTACTAGGGACTTACAGGGGTGCTAAAGTCCTTTGCAAATTGTGTACAATTAAACTTCAACTTCTTTTAAGGAAAGAAAGATGGCACTGAGGTCTGGTTAGCAGGCCTCGGTGCACTGTCAGAGTTGAAAACCAGCATCTAGTAGCTAAACAGGGCAAAAACGTGTGTGTCTGGGGGGAAGGGGACAACTGCAACAACAAAAAAACAAGTTTCCTACACTTTCCTACACTTAAGTGAGCATTAGAGATTGTATTGATTGCTCTTAATGTGTTTTCTTTGTGACTGTGTTGGCGTTTCTTAACTTTCTCAACCACAAACAGGTGTGCAAAGCTTGCACATCATGCTGTAGCATGGTAGGCTCCATCTCTGAAAGTCCAAGCACTCTGGGTCTCTTAACACCATCAGCGGCACTTAGGTGGAACTGGGGTGTTGAACCACGGCCTTCGTCAATGCACACACTGTTTTTAATGTCAGGTGTAAGGAGCGCGATCTTTGTACCTGTCACAGATTGGGAACTTCCCACTCTGCTAATAGACAGCTATCTTGGGTCCAGCATCTCTATTCACCAGACACAACTCAGTGGTAAGGCTCAGTGGCGGATGGTGACATTTGAAAGTGGTGTGGCGTAAACTTTCTGTTGGAGTGCACCGTGGCGAGCGAGCGCAGCGAGCGAGCTTGACCACCTTAGAGGGGGTTCGGGGGGGGGTTTTCCCCCCGAGAATATTTTGAAAAAAAGTGGGTAAAGGGTGCATTTTCAAGCAAATTTGAGAAGCACAGAGACTAGAGCTGCAAACACACGTAGAGCCCACCTCGGATTCCGACGCGCAGAGGAGTGACAGGCTGCCTGCTAGTGACGGAAGAGCTTGTGACGGCGCGGCCAAGACCTTTTTTTGCAAGTCCAGGACACTTCAGGTCGGCCGGACTGGGCTGGCATAAAGTATATACAAAGTTATACATTGACTGAACATTAATGTGTGGTTAATGGAATTTTCAAAAGAGATTCTTTTTACAAAGCGTGTGGGGGGCATTGGTGGTATGGGTAAGCATTACAATGGTGAAAATATAGTTATACATTCTTGAAATCCCATGGTCGTAAATTAAATATTGGGGTTTGCAAGAGCCGGAATGGTTAAAACTAGCCCTGTGAAAATTTAGCCACTATATAAATGTATAAATGGACCACCTCCACGAAATTGACAGACAACTTTCTGATCAAACCACCTATATCAAACCAAACAGCAATCCCATGAAAGAAACCACAACAACCACAGAAAACAAATTGAAACACTGGCGAGACCAGGGTCTCCCATCAGATTCAGAACACAAACATTTGTTCAATAGTACACCAACCAATCCCCGCATATATGCATTGCCAAAAATGCACAAAGGAGGGGATTTCCCCCAAGGAAGACCCATCACATCGGGCATTGGATCTCCAACAGAAAAAACATCTGAATATACTGACATATATCTCCAACCCTTAGTAATCAACTTACCATCTTATATAAAGGATCCCCGAGATATTTTGAGTAAAAGCACAGATAGGGTGGAAGGACATCAATTGGTTTCCCTGGACGTGTGCTCACTATATAACAGCATACCAGTAGAACACGGCATAAAAGCTGCACAACATTCTTGGACAGTCGTCCAATTAATATGTATGACCACACGATCATGACACCAGATTAGATTAGTCTTGGACAACAGCATCTCCACCCACAATGGGGAATGGTCTCGTCAAGCAATGGGGGCCAAATTTTCCCCCCATTTCGCGAATGTCTACATGGGTCTCTTCGAACATATACATACCCGGAGGAAATGCCCAGGTCATCCACTAGACAACATCCTTCATTGGGGACGGCTCACTGACGACACCCTGCTATTTTGGGCTGGGACCAACGATGCCCTCGAGGAACTCTCCACCCACATCAATAGCAATGAATACAGCCTGTCCCCCACCAAAGATCAAAGTATGAAACAGATACACCTCCTGGATCTATCCATCATAGTGGACGGCAATCGTCTCAAAACTGTACCCTATAGAAAAATCACTGCGTGCAATGCAACATCACACGCAAGCAGTGCACATCCCCCACCACAAATCAATGCAACTCCATATGGAGAAATGCTGCGAACCAAACGCAACTGCAGCGATGACACCACATTGGACAAAGAGTTGGAAACTGTTGAAAATCGACTTCAAGCTAGAGGATATTCAAGATCCACAATCAAACAAGCTAGAATAAAGGCGAACAAGGTCAGAAGAATTGATCTCCTGACCAACAACAACAAGAAAAAGATACGCAACATTAAAAGAAATAAACTCGCATTCATTACTCCATCAGCACGGTGGTCCATAAGATTCTCAGAAAACATTGGCATCTACTGACCCACGACACCACACTACAAGGTACAATTGGATCCAAACCCACGATGGTACATATAGTTACTATATTTAGCCGCGGGGAGGGGGGGGGGGATCGCGCACGGGGGCGAATGTAATATTTTTTTAAAAACTTACCTCACAGCCGGTCCACGGGTCCACGCCACCTCTCAGACCTCTGCTCTCCTGGGCACCTCCACGAACGGCACTGGAGGGGCCTACCAACCCCTCTCAGCCAATCCTGGCGCTGCCAGCAGCGCCAGGATTGGCCGACGGCACAGCTTACGCTACGCCCGCCGCCTGCCCATTAGGAGACCGAGGGGCTCCTAATGGGCATGAGCAAGCCAGTGCAAACACAAGTGCGCATGACTGGGCACGGGTGAAAATCCGCTCACCTTCCCCACTCATGCGCACTTGTGCTGCTGCCTGTTGCCCCATGTCTGACACAATCATGTCAGTCAACATGACGCCGGACCGCCCACCCCCTTCAGACTCTGAAGGGGGTGGGCGGTCCAACGTCATGCTGACTGACATGATTGTCAGTTGGTTCTCCCTCGGCTGCTCGGCATCTTTAAACTTAAGTAAACTGATTCAGTTTACTTAAGTTTACAAACGCCCAAGGAGCTACGGGCAGGGGGGCTACGCCCCAACGCCCCCAATGGACGAACCGCCACTGGTAAGGCTTATCCCCAGGGGGAGATCCGTACACATGCTTCATCTGGATCAGCTCTGAGTGACTACCCAGTGCATCTAAGGGGACAGTAGAATTGCAGTTTCCACACTAAATTATAAATAGGTGCTTCTGCCTTTTTCTCATCACGTAGTCCTTCAAGGGTCACTTATATTCCCTCTTCTATTCCCTCTTCTATGAGGAAGATGGGGAAGAATATTCCCCTGAGGGGCAAAGTCTGCCTGGGGAGGAGCAAATGTTTGTCATTGGCAGTCTCGGAAGCCCTTAAGTCGATAAATGACCAATGAATGATTTTGGCCTCAAGACTTCCCATACCTAAGGGGGAGGAAGCCCACTCTTCAAATACGAATCTTGGTATAAGTAGGGACTCAGATGGTCAACGCCCCAAAAAGCTGACCAGGAAGTGTGACATGAGGCACCTAGAAGGCCTTGAAAGATTATGTCAAGTCTTCAATAAGACTTTCGTATGCTTAAACACTTACCCTTTTGGGAGGCGTATTCCCCTGAAAACTGGTGTCATGGTCAGACCTGACAACTAACCCAACATGGGTGACCTGGATACACCCCTGCTGGGGCGTTGGGGGGGTGACCCATTCGAACATGTTCCAGAAGCCATACCACACTAGATCCTCAGAATTGATACCTAAGAAGAAGGAGGCTCACCTGGGAAATGAGACAGTCTTTCAAAAAGGAGGATAGGGTGAAACTGAGGGCAGAATGCCTCAGACACTCTTTAGGACTCCAGACTGATTTGCATAAGGCTGGGTCCAAACTAAAGTGGCATGGTGTGCAGAATAATGATGGACTGGCTTGTGGCCAGAGTAAGTACCAGCGGCTGAGATTAATTCAAGGATTCCATCACACACTTTTTTGTATACTTCAATGTGGCACCCTAAGAGGGACGGGTATGCCCAGATATGAGCATGTGAATACGTTTATTGTATTAGAAGTAATAAAACATCTATAAAATAAATATCCCATTTCAACAACATAAAAGATACAATACCAGCACACAACATTGGTTAACATTGTTAGAAATAATATCACGTCTGTACAATAAAATTATAAAATTGAACTACGTTTTAGCATAAAAAGGGAATAATCCAAATCTAAAAATGTGGTTACCCTCTCTATTGCTTGACTATCTTGTGTTGTAAAACAGTACATTATTGCTTCCTTGATTGTTCATATCTTCCAAGCAATAAACAGAGGCTTCAAGTACTTTTTCCTTGGTTCAAGAAGTGCCACGCATATGCATACAATATGTTCAATGGTTTCGTCCTTAAAATCAAAGTCAGCAGATTTTTGTAGCTAGACAGTTGATGTTCCATCTGTCCTTAAATTAAACGGTTGGCATGTAGAAAAGTCAAAATCTTAAATAAATAAGTTTACAAGTGGTTGCCATGGCAGATAAAAGATGCCCCTGAGTTGCAAGAAGGTAAGATCCATAATATAGTTTGAATATTTACATGTTCGTAATGTGAAATCAGCTATTCTGGTGTTAGTTGTTAACGTGATATGTATAAGGATCTTATGGCTCTGCTGAAGGATTTTTGCCAGCATAGAGGTGGTAAGTTATTTTTATTGGAATTTTACTGATTCTAAACTCAACATGGGATTGGAATTGTTGGTACATCTGAGATCATCAGCGATAAGCTGTTTTAATTACTCCTCTGTTGATGATAAGTAATCGTAGATGTAATTTAGCTTGGTCATATGGTGCAAATTAATCAGTGAGGCTAGTGTAAGTTCAAGTCAGAGTCTTACCACTGGTGTTGAACGGTGCAGATTTAGCTATGAATTAAATTCATTATTGTAGATTTTATTGAGAGTGGTATCATTGAAAGCCACAGCGCCATAAAATAGGATTGGCATACACTTCAAGTTAATGATCTTGAGTGCTAGCATGATTGCTTGCCCGCCATATTTGTTGGCAAATCTTTTCACTGATGTGGTGATAATGGGGGCTTTATTCCACCTGTTTCCATTATGTCCAGACCTAAATAGGTTATTGTCAATTGTTACCCCCAGATAGTCATATGTATTTACTTCTTCATCGCGTGTCCCCTCAATAAGGCAATTCATGCCTTTCCTGGGCTTCCCAAAGGTCATTATTTTTGTTTTCTCAAGATGTGCCCTTAAATGATTCTTGCAGTTAAATTCTTACAGTTTAGTTAGATGATTTAGCAGACAGGTGGGTGTTATTAAGAGTAATATGATGTTGTCGGCATGGGCTAAATAAGTAATGGGATGTTTTCCCAGTTTTGGAGCAAGACCACTTGGGTGGTCTAGACATGAGGTTAAGTCAGATAAAAACAAGGAAAAATGCAGAGGTTCTAAAATACAGCCTTGCTTCATACTAGTATTTTTTATGAGCTGTTTGATTTCGACTCTGTTTTGTGCAATTTGCATATTATGGAAGAACAAACGTGGCATAATTCTTTTCCCCATAAAGGCCAGCAATGTACATCTACTATGAATCAAATTGTATGAAATGATTGGTTGCAGGTCTGTGAGTCCCTCTACTGTGCCCAATAATTTTCCCAAAAACGTTTAGATTATTTTTCTTTACCGCAGTAAGCAACTCCAATCGTGCTGTTACGTATGCCTACTGTTGTGTTTCTTTTACCTCCACTCTATATTTCTACAATTGTACTTTTCTTTTTTTTCTTTTTTACTATTTTTAATCTGCAAATACCTGTCTTGGAATTGTGGAATTTTGTATGGGATATTTTAAGGTTCTTTGTTGTTTAGTTTTTGCTAGTCTAATCAGTCTCTCTTTATCGATGAGCCTGGGACAGACTTTTTTAGTGTTTCTGGTAGAGAAAAATTAAACTTTAGCCTAATACTTGTTTCCACTCGGTAAACAGGTCTATACACCTGAGCATTAAATTCTGGACCCGAGCAATTCAATTTTGATTGCCCAATTTAGGAAGTTTAAAGTGATAGTTACCATTCCACTTTATAGCTCTCTAATGTACAGCAAGCAGAAGACTGGAGTGGACAGGCTTCTCTACATCATAGCAGTTATAATTGAGGTGTAGAGATATCGACTGTGGATGGTAATCCCTTTCTTCTTTAGGGATAATTTAAAAGCTTTTACACAGGTGAAACGAGGAATAATGCAGTAGAGTATGATTGATTACACTTTTTGTTGATGCAGCAGTATAGTAAATGGGATTCTTGCTGGTTGATCACTTGCAAACTTTCTATTAAGTGTACGACACCTGAGATCCTTCAAAAATCTTAGCATTTCTCTATTTTTTGGATGTTTATTAAGAGTCTTGGCTTCACAAACAGGTGGAGGAATATCAAAAAATGAGTCTGTGGAATTGTCTCGGATCAGATCTTTTGAGTCTGTTGAAAACAGATTGTCGTTGAAATCTCCGGTAATAACTACTGTAGGTGTTAGAATGGAGCCAACAATTTTATCAAGATCATTTAGAGTTGAGCAAAGTTTTAATTTATTCTGCACTGGCGTTATAGGAAAATACATTTTAATTAATAGCATTTGATTTTGGTGTTTGCGCCCTAAAATATAGGAAGCAGATAAATTAAATTTACTGGAATGGCAGAAGTTTTTATACATTGTCTATCAAGTATCATTGTTAGGAGCCCAACACGAGGCGTCTTTTGTATTCTTTTTTTGCAAGACTATGGTAAGTGTGGAAGTTTTCCAGTGTAAACGGTTGAAGGTTCCATGTCTCTTGTAAGCATATAATTTGAAAGTTTGCTAAAAATACCAATAAATTGTTTTCTGCTGTTTCTATGTGCCATTCAAGGGAGGCAATATTCCAAGAACAGAATATGAGATCTCCTTACGGGGAACTGTGAGAAAGTGGGTTTCTGTTGCAGTAAACCCCCCCCTTTTAAGTTCTCGCCTGAGCCAGCGCATGCGCTGCTCTGGTGAGATTTTTAGTAAGTGGGCATTGAAAAATCCGACCACGTGCTTTTTGTGTGGCCTAGAGCGTGCGGTCACATGCACAGTTACGCGCAGAGGCGCCATCTGGCTTTCCTCTGTCTTCCTAATTGAGTGCTTCGCTTGAGGGCACCCTTACTGCGCGCGCACATCAGCATTAGTTAATCACTCCTTCACGGCTTTTAATTTGCGCGTGCTTTACAGCGCCCGCAAATGGCAAATTAGCATTATTCACTCCTGCACAGCTTTTATTTTGCGTGTGCTTTACAATATTATTATTCACTAACTATTGTGACACAATCTATGTTACATGGATGTTTTTGAAACCATAGCATTTGTTATTCCCTCGTGCACTGTTTTTTTTTCAGAATCAAGAAGCTGATGCAGGGCAAGGCGACATAAGCAGAGGCATTTAACAATGTATTAATTTATTATTTTTTATTGCATATTCTCTCTCTTTTCCCCCCTTCATTCTCTCTCTCTCTCCCCTTCATTTACTTTCTCAATCACCATATTTCTCTCTCTTTTCCACTCCCCTTCATCACACTGCACCACCACAGCATCACTCAGGACCACCACAGCCTACCTCAGTACCACAACAATAACACTCAACACTACCACAGCATCACTCAACACCACCACAGCATCACTCAGCGCCACCACAGCATCACTCAGGGCTACCACAGCAACACTCAGCGCCACCACAGCATCACTCCGCGCCACCACAGCATCACTCAGCGCCACCACAGTATAACTCAACACCATCACAGCATCACTCAGCACCACCACAGCATCACTCAGCAATACCACAGCATCACTCAGATCCACCACAGCATCACTCAGCGCCACCACAGCATCACTCAGCGTCACCACAGCATCACTCAAGGCCACAATATCACTCAGGGCCACCACAGCATCACTCAGCGCCACCACAGCATCACTCAACGCCACCACAGCAACACTCAGCGCCACCACAGCATCACTCAGCGACACCACAGCATCACTCAGGGCCAACACAGCATCACTCAGCGCCACAACAGCATCACTCAGCACCACCACAGTATCACTCAACACCACCACAGCATCACTCAGGGCCACAACATTATCACTCAGGGCCACAGCATCAGTCAGCACCACCACATCATCACTCAACACCACCACAGCATCACTCAGGGCCACCACAGCATCACTCAGGGCCACCACAGCATCACTCAGCACCACCACAGCATCACTCAGTACCACCACAGCATCCGTCAGTACCACCACAGCATCAGTCAGCACCACCACAGCAAAACTCAGCGCCATCACAGCATCACTCAGGGCCACCACAGCAACACTCAGCGCCACCACAGCATCACTCTGCGTCACCACAGCATCACTCAGCACCACCATAGCATCACTCTGTGCAACAACAATATCACTCAGCACCACAACAATATCACTCAGCACCACAACAATATCACTCAGCATCACTCTGCGCCACCACAGCATCACTCTGCGCCACCAGAGCAGCACTCTGTGCCACCACAGCATCACTCTGCGCCACCAAAGCATCACTGTGCCACCTTAGCATCACTCAGCACCACCACAGCATCACTCAGCACAACCACAGCATTACTCAGCACAACCACAGCATCAGTCAGCACCACAACAGCATCACTCAGGGCCATCACAGCATCACTCAGCGCTACTACAGCATCACTCAGCACCACCACAGCATCACTCAGGACCACCACAGCATCACTCAGGACCACCACAGCATCACTCTGTGCAACAACAATACCACTCAGCACCACAATATCACTCAGCATCACAACAGCATCACTCTGCGCCAACACAGCATCACTCTGTGCCACCACAGCATCACTCAAGGCCATCACAGCATCACTCAGGCCACAACAATATCACTCAGGGCCATCACAGCATCACTCAGTGCCACCACAGCATCATTCAGCGCCACCACAGAATCACTCAGCGCCACCACAGCATCACTCAGGACCACCACAGCATCACTCAGGACCACCACAGAATCACTCAGCACCACCACAGCATCACTCAGGACCACCACAGCATCACTCAGGACCACCACAGCATCACTCTGTGCAACAACAATACCACTCAGCACCACAATATCACTCAGCATCACAACAGCATCACTCTGCGCCAACACAGCATCACTCTGTGCCACCACAGCATCACTCAAGGCCATCACAGCATCACTCAAGGCCACAACAATATCACTCAGGGCCATCACAGCATCACTCAGTGCCACCACAGCATCATTCAGCGCCACCACAGAATCACTCAGCACCACCACAGCATCACTCAGGACCACCACAGCATCACTCAGGACCACCACAGAATCACTCAGCACCACCACAGCATCACTCAGGACCACCACAGCATCACTCAGGACCACCACAGCATCACTCTGTGCAACAACAATATCACTCAGCACCACAACAATATCACTCAGCAACACAGCAGCATCACTCTGCGCCACCACAGGATCACTCTGCACCACCACAGCATCAATCTGCACCACCGCTCTGCGCCACCACAGCATCACTCAGCACCACCACAGCATCACTCTGCCCCACCACAGCATCACTCTGTGTCACCACAGCATCACTCAGCACCACCACACTGTGTCACAGCAGCATCACTCAGCACCACCACAGCATCACTCTGCACCACCACAGCATCACTCAGCGCAACAGCAGCATCACTCAGCACCACCACAGCATCACTCAGGGCCAGCACAGCATCACTTGGCACCACCACAGCATCACTCAGGACCATCACAGCATCACTCAGGACCACCGCAGCATCACTCAGGACCACCACAGCATCACTCGGTGCAACAACAATATCACCCAGCACCACCACAGCATCACTGCGCCACCACAGCATCACTGAGCACCACCACAGCATAACTCTGCGCCACCACAGCATCACTCTGTGCGACCACAGCATCACTCAGCGCCACCACAGCATCACTCAGCGCCACCACAACATCACTCAGGTCCACCACAGCAACACTCAGCGCCACCACAGCATCACTAAGCACCACCAAAGCATCACTCACGGCCAACACAGCATCATTCAGGGCCACCACAGCATCACTCAGCACCACCACCATCACTCAGCACCACCACCATCACTCAGCACCACTACAACAACACTCAGCGCCACCAGAGCATCACTCAGCACCACCACAGCATCACTAAGCACCACCAAAGCAACACTCAACACCACCGCAGCATCACTCAACATCAACACAGCATCACTCAGCACCACCACAGCATCACTCAGCACCACCACACTGTGTCACGGCAGCATCACTCAGCACCACCACAGCATCACTCAGCACCACCACAGCATCACTCAGCATCACCACAGCATCCCTCAGGGCCACCACAGCATCACTCAGCACCACCACCATCACTCAGCACCAACACAGCATCACTCAGCAACACCACAGCATCGCTCAGCGCCACCACAGCATCACTCAGCAACACCACAGTATCACTCAGCGCCACCACAGCATCACTCAGCGCCACCACAGCATCACTCAGGGCCACCACAGCATCACTCTTCACCACCACAGCATCACTCAGGACCACCACAGCATCACTCAGTACCACAACAATATCACTCGACATCACCACAGCATCACTCGACACCACCACAGCATCACTCAGCACCACCACAGCATCACTCAGCGCCACCACAGCATCACCCAGCATCACCACAGTCACTCAGCACCACCACAGCAACACTCAGCGTCACCACAGCATCACTCAGGGCCACCACAGCATGACTCAACACCAACACAGCATCACTCTGCACCACCAAAGCATCACTCAGGACCACCACAGCATCACTCAGTACAACAACAATATCACTCGACACCACCACAGCATCACTCAGCGCCACCACAGTATCACTCAGCGCCACAACAGCATCACTCAGCATCACCACAGCATCACTCAGCGCCACCACAGCATCACTCAGCATCACAACAGCATCACTCAGCGCCACAACAGCATCACTTAGCACCACCACAACATCACTCAGTGAATGAATGAATGAATGAATGAATGAAAGTGAATTTATAACAGCGCGAATTGCTGCCCTGAGGCGTCCAAGCGCTAGAGGAACCAGTTGGTAGGGTGGGTGAGGTTGCAGACCGGTGGGGAAGGAGAACTGAGTTTATTGAGGAGAATTGAACAGGTGTGTTTTTAGTTGTTTGCGGAAAGAGGCGAGGTCAGGGTTGGATCTCAAATGAGAAGGGAGGGAGTTCCAGATCTTGGCGGCGTTGAAGGCAAACATCCTTCCACCCGATCTTGTCCTTTTGATTCTAGGGACTGTTGCCATAAAAGCCTGGCTAGATCGCAGGTCTCTGCCTGGACGATAGTGGCTTACTAGACTACGAGTAATTAGGGGTCCCGAGTCCCAGAAGGCCTGGTGAGAAATACACATTGCCTTAAAGGTGACTCTCTTACGCACTGGGAGCCAATGCAGGCTGGTCAGTGCCGCTCTAACTGGCAGTCTGCGTGGGATCTGTAGCAGAGTGCGGGCAGCGCAGTTTTGTACCAGCTGTAGTCTCTTTAGTGTGTACTCTGGTGCACCCAAATAGAGGGCGTTGTTGGAGTCTAATCGTGACTGTATCAGGCCCTGTACGGCCATCTGCTTTGCCTCCATTGGGAGCAAAAGAAGAACTTTCTTCAGTGTCCTGAGCAATCCAAAGCAGATGGCTGAGAGCTTTGTGGCCTGGGTGTTAAGTGAAAGACTCCTGTCCAGCCATACCCCGAGGCTTTTGATGTTATCCTTCAGAGCCGGGGGGGGGGCCTAGACAGGTGGGCCATAGTGAGTTGAAGGAGGTGGGATCAGCCAGACCCAGGAGCATAAGCTCCGTTTTGTCACCATTGAGCTTTAACGATGACAGAGTCATCCAGGCCTTCACCTCCTCCAAGCATTTTGTTAGTCCACCTGAAAGTGGCTGTTGAGCCTCCTGCGCTAATGAGACCACCAACTGGGTGTCGTCCGCATAGGATATGATCTTGACTCCATACGGACGAACTACCTCAGCCAGTGGCCTCATGTAGATATTAAAAAGCGCGGGGCTTAAAGAGGAGCCCTGGGGGACTCCACACTTCAGGGGCATGCTGGAAGACACTGTCTGTCCGTCAAACACTTGGAACGACCTGTTACTCAGAAAAGATTTTAACCAGAGCCAGGCCTTGTCCACAATGCCGACATTCGAAAGACGGTTCAGTAGAGTGTTATGACTGACCGTGTCGAACGCCGCGCTGAGATCAAGGAGAATCACTGCCACTGATCCTCCCTGGTCAAGAATTTTCCTGGACTCCTCGATGACCATTAGGAGGGCGGACTCTGTTCCGTGCTTAGGTCTGAACCCTGTCTGAGTGGTATCTAACAGCTGGTTATCTTCAAGAAAGCTAACCAGCTGGAGATTGACATACTTCTCCACGATTTTACTCACCCAGGGGAGCAGGGAAATAGGACGATAATTGCCAAAGTCCAATGGGTCCAGGTTTGGCTTCTTTATCAGCGCTCGGACCATCGCCCGTTTCCAGGCAGGAGGGACGATGCCAGAAGCGATGGAAGCGTTCAGGAGATTTTTGATGATAGGTAGAACAGCCTGAGATGCTAGCAACATGGCTTCTGGGGGTGCCGGGTCAGTTGGGGATCCAGATTTTACTTTTCGAGCCATGGACTCTACAACTTCGAGATCCATGCAAGGAAAGTGGTCAAGCGTGGGTGGAGAGCTTAGAACAGCGTCTGTCCCCCTGGTTTTATCCTGAGCTATCAGAGGAGTGGTAGTGCAGGGGAAGGAAGCGTATATTTTATTTACTTTGGCTGAGAAAAATTCCGCCAGGTCATTGCATTGGGAAACAGATTTTTCCTCATATGCACTGGGGGGAGGTGGTTTTGTAAGTTTTTGCAGAGTTTGGAAGATTTCCCTAGGTTTAGATTTTGCAGCTAGGATCTTGTCAGAAAAGTATGCCGCTTGAGCAGCTTTTACTTCCTTTTTGTAGGCTTTTATTTCTTCTCGATATAGAGTTTTTTCCTCCATGGAGTAGTCTAGACGCCATTTCCTTTCAATTTTCCGGCATTGGCGCTTTTTGTCCCTGAGGGCCTCCGAGTACCAAGGTGCTGTTTTATGGGGACGTTTTACCGTTAATTTCTTAAGGGGGAGGATGGTATCGAGAGAGTGCAGGATCCAGTTCTCATAGGCCTGGTTCGCCAGACATGGATCCTCATTATTAGGGGGAAGTTCTTTCATAAGTTTATTTTTCCATTCGTCTACTGGTATCCGCGCCCAGGATCTGGCATGTCTTATCATCGGTGTTACCGGAATGGGTTTCTGGGTAAACCAAGTAAAGGGCACCAGAGAGTGGTCAGTCCATGGGAGGGGAAGCGGAGGCCCAACCACAAAATCCACACAGTTACTGAACACTGGATCTAAAAGGTGTCCTTTCACATGAGTCGATGTTTTTACTCGTTGGATAAGTTGTAGCGCGGCCAGGTCATCGGTTAGTATAGTAGCCGTAGGATCCAGCGGTGAATCAAAGTGAAAATTGAAATCGCCTAACACAGTATAGTTGGCAGCCGCGCTAGTGCGTGGCGCCACAATTGCTGGTAGGAGATTATGAAATTGTTTAGGGGGGCCAGGTGGGCGATATATCAATGTGCCCGAAAAACAGTGGTTGGGAGAAATCTCCAGCGAGAAGGCTAGGCTCTCACAATCTGGGATAGTTTCCGGGATGAGTCTGCAATGATATTGTTCTTTAAATATAATTGCTAGCCCGCCCCCTCTACCCTCCGGACGGTCTTGTCGAATGATTTGAAAGCCAGAGGGTAGGGATGTTACAACGGCAGGGTCGGAGTCTAACGCCAACCATGTTTCGGTGAGAAACACTGCATCCGGCATACGCTCTTCCAGTAGGAAGGAGATTTCCACCTTATGTTTTGGCAGGGATCTGCAGTTTAATAGGAACATACAGTATTCATGCTTCAGGGTTTTGGTCTGCCACATGTTAAGGGGGACGTTACATTTTGGGCAAATGGCTGGAAGAGACGTTGCATCAAGGCAATGCCTTTCACAGTCCGGTCCCAAGGACCTCATGCCATGTAGAGCGTCTGCGCTGTAGGCTAAGATCTGTTTAGCCTGGGATGTAGGGGACGTGGCCCCTGGGCCGGACTCGGCGCGGACGAGCGCAGACGAGCTTGCCTTATGCGCGCCTTCGTCGCGCATTCGTCGCGCCCGCTGCGCTCGTCCGCTGCGCTTCCTGTATAGACACATGCTTTATAGGAGGCAGGAGTAGAGGAAGGGGGGCGTGGCCTGTGTCCTGGTCAATGGCGGCAGGGGGACGAACAGACACTCGCCGGTGGCAGCGTTTTGATCAGCTGTCAGCGGGGGGTTCGTAGCAAGGTTTTGGTGCTCAGGGCGGTAAGTGCAACAGTTAAAAAACACACACGAAGCAATTACAGTTTTAAAAACGCAATTCGCGCTACTCCCGGATCAAGCCTCAGGAGGTTCCACAATTAGTAACAGGCAGCGCTTGTAGTCAGCGCGCTCTACATACCGGGTGGAGAGGAAGGGGGCGTGGCCTATCCCGGTGGGCGTGGCCTGTGTCCTGGTCAATGGCGGCAGGGGGACGAACAGACACTCACCGGTGGCAGCGTTTTGATCAGCTGTCAGCGGGGGGTTCGTAGCAAGGTTTTGGTGCTCAGGGCGGTAAGTACAACAGTTAAAACACACACACAAAGCAATTACAGTTGCAATTACAGTGCCACCACAGCATCACTCAACACCACCACAGCATCACTCAACACCAACACAGCATCACTCTTCACCACCACAGCATCACTCGACACCACCACAGCATCACTCAGCACCACCACAGCATCACTCAGCACCACCACAGCATCACTCAGCACCACCACAGCAACACTCAGCACCACCACAGCATCACTCAGGGCCATCACAGCATGACTCAACACCAACACAGCATCACTGTGCACCACCAAAGAATCACTCAGGACCACCACAGCATCACTCAGTACCACAACAATATCACTCGACACCACCACAGCATCACTCAGTGCCACCACAGTATCACTCAGCGCCACCACAGCATCACTCAGCATCACAACAGCATCACTCAGCGCCACAACAGCATCACTTAGCACCACCACAACATCACTCAGTGCCACCACAGCATCACTCAGCGCCACCACAGCATCACTCAGGGCCAACACAGCATAACTCAATGCCACCACAGCATCACTCAGCAACACCACAGCATCACTCAAGGCCACAACAGTATCACTCAGGGCAACCACAGCATCACTCAGTGCCACCACAGCATCACTCAATGCCACCACAGCAACAGTCAGCGCCACCACAGCATCACTCAGGGCTAACACAGCATCACTCAACATCACCACAGCATCACTCAGCACCACCACAGCATCACTCAGGGTCACCACAGCATCACTCAGCCCCACCACAGCATCAGTCAACACCACAACAGCATCACTCAGGGCCACAACAGCATCACTCAGCATCACCACAGCATCACTCAGCACCACCACAGCAACACTCAGCGCCACAACAGCATCACTTAGCACCACCACGACATCACTAAGTGCCACCACAGCATCACTCAGCGCCACCACAGCATCACTCAGGGCCAACACAGCATAACTCAGCAGCACCACAGCATCACTCATTGCCACCACAGCAACACTCAGCGCCACCACAGTATCACTCAGGGCCAACTCAGCATCACTCAACATCACCACAGCATCACTCAGCACCACCACAGCATCGCTCAGCGCCACCACGCCATCACTCAGCACCACCACAGCAACACTCAGCACCACCACAGCATCACTCAGCAACACCACAGCATCACTCAGCACAACCACAGCATCACTCAGCGCAACCACAGCATCACTCAGCACCACCACAGCATCACTCAGGGCCACCACAGCATCGCTCAGCGCCACCACAGCATCACTCAGCACAACCACAGCAACACTCAGCACCACCACAGCTTCACTCAAGGCCACAACAATATCACTCAGGGCAACCACAGCATCACTCAGGGCCAACACAGCATCACTGAACATCACCACAGCATCACTCAGCACCACCACAGCATCACTCAGGGCCACCACAGCATCACTCAGCCCCACCATAGCATCAGTCAACACCACAACAGCATCACTCAGGGCCACCACAGCATCACTCAGCGCCACCACAGCATCACTCAGCAGCACCACACCATCAGTGAGCACTACCACAGCATCACTCAGTGCCACCACAGCATCACTCAGCACCACCACAGCATCACTCAGCACCACCACAGCATCACTTGGTTGTAATGAAAGGTCTCAGATTTCCCCTGGACCAAGGTATGTACCATCACTTTCCCAGGGAGAGAAAATCAGGTCCAAACTTATGGAATATAACATATACACAGCACTTCCTAAGGTGGGCAAACTTTCAACACTCCCCCAAAGGCAAGGCAAGAAAACATTATCACATGAGCCTCCTCTAGACCAAGGTAACACACACAACACTTCTCTAGAGCGAGATATACTTTGCACATCAGTTGCCAGGAGTAGAACAACTTCCTATAACACAATTACCTGCTAGAAGGGAATTCACCCATCCTTCTACAACAGAATGCTTGGCCAAGAAGAGTCCACACCTCCTGCTACAAGGAAAAGACGAATTGGTATATCTGGGATATATTTATTAGTAAATAGCACCACACGGTAAGCCAAATGCACCTATCATAGCAGACTCTAACATATCAATAGTATGTTTGAAACACAATCAAGGCAAACATATATGTAGCAATATATATATGTATCTAAATGTATGGAACCTGAAAATAAAGTTATAGTAAGCAAGAACAGTAGGAAAACTAGAAATTAGTGGAACACCTCACCAACTGTCTGTCCATCCCGTTTCCACTTCGCCAAAGGGGAGTCCGGTTCTTCGGCCGAAATAGGAGACAGTAGTGACACTATACGCCCCACTGCCACAGCTGCACATCTGCCCTGTGATGAACTTCCACCGAACAGAACCCAGACACCTCCTTTAGTACAAGTGGAGACGTAAGACGAAGCTCCTGGTGAGCCTCGCCCCCTTTTCCCATCAGAATCCGTACCACTCTGCACCAAGGGCACAGCTTCAGCTGGCCAGGCGTCTGCTATGGCTTCAGAGCAGAGCGAGCACATTCCTCTGACAAGATCCAGTTCTTTCTGGACAGTAAAGTGAGAAAAACAAGTAAAAAGGAAAACATGCCCTTCTCACCTAGTGAAGTTCCGAAAATGGCGACAGCTCAGAAAATGGAGTCACTCAAGCATAAGACTCTATTCACGCAAAGGAGGATAATTAGTATGCAAGATGACATAAGATCAGGCCAAAGCCAATAGCAAGCAAAGTCGTTAAGCAAGATAAAGTCAGAATCTAAAAGAGACATAATCAAGCCCTACTTCGTAGCTTATTCTTACTAGGTAGGCCTACACATCACTATATTATGTTATAAAATGCTAAATAAGACTGAGATGGTGATGGGCGACGGTCATTATCAGGCTATTTATCCACATAAATGGCACATTCATTACATTCCACCCATGACCATCGTCCAACACCATCAAACATTCAAAATCTTTAAACAGTTTACAAACCATCTCTGGAATAATAAAAAACATAACGTATTTACTGAGCATAGGTAATCCGAGGACTGATACATTGAATACAACAGTATCAAGATTACAGGACATAAGAGAAGCAGGCATATGCAAGACCATCCTACATTAAGGCTAGGGTAACATAACACACAAAAGTCAGTACAAAATGGTGGTGGTTGAGGGTCATCATAGGGTGTCAGACCACAAAAGTGGCTCATTCACTACATCGGTGCAACAACAATATCACTCAGCACCACCACAGCATCCCTCAGCGCCACCACAGCATCACTCAGCGCCACCCCAGCATCACTCAGGGCCACCACAGCATCACTCAGCAACACCACAGCATCACTCAACACCACCACAGCATCACTCAACACCATCACAGCATCACTCAACACCACCACAGCATCACTCAGCACCACCACGGCATCACTCAGAGCCACCACAGCATCACTCAGGGCCACAAAAATATCACTAAGCGCCACCACAGCATCACTCAGCACCACATCAGTATCATTCAGCATCGCCTTTGCAATAGTACACCACCACATCATCATCACTCAGCAAGACCTAAGTTTCATTCAGCATCACCTCAGCAACGTCTCACAACCAGTCACCACCAACACCACCACTACCACCTCAACATCACTCAACACCACCTCAACCTGCTCTCGGAATCTGCCATCTGTTGATTCTCCCCTAGCATCTGGCCGCTGCTAGAGTTATAATACAGATACTAGTTCACAACCTTCAACCTCCAAATGTTTATGCCCCTTCAAAAAAAACTTTAACAAACAACCATTGGAATAGGCAAAAACAAGTTGCCAGCATTGCAAGAACAAAGGAAAAATGAGGAATTTTTTTATTGTACATACATTTTTTAATTTGGTCGTTCTGTTGGACATAATGCCTTCTTGGTCATATATAAGGTAACAAAAACGCTTCTGACAACTTTTCGGTATGCTGCACAGCAGCCACACTTCTCTACAGCACAGCTTAAACACATTGGCAAAGTCAATATCTCTGCCTAAACACTTATAAGGCCCCAAAGGCAAGACCTATTGGCTATGCCAATGCTTGTTTTTGTTGTTGCCAGACTACTGATGCTTTTTGACTTGATGTGCTCTGGGGCCCTGCCAATCAGGACTCCAGGGCCTGTGTTCTTTCCCCAAAACAAAACCCAATTGGCATCTCTGGACACATGACAGCCCCTGGTAAATGGTACCATAGGTACCCAGGGCACTGTGACCAGAGAAGGCCCCTAAGGACTACAGCACTTATTGTGCCACCCTTAGAGGCCCTGTACCCTGACACACACACACAATGCCTTTGCAGGCTGGGTGTCTAGGAGCAAAACCAAACAAAGAGTCGACATGGCACACATCCCTGTGTGCCATGCCCACAAACCACTGCCCTGGCATACATCAGTCACCCCTCTAGCTGGGTGACCTATGCCAGTGGTGAGGGTACAGGTGCACGAGCCCTGTACCCCTACAGTAGCCAGGTCCATTCCTGGGCCCTGTAAGTGCATTGCTGCCATTAAGAGTGTAAGGTGCTGGGAACCTCCCATTACGAACTCCACAGCACCATAATGGCTACACTGAAGACTGGGAAGTTTGGTATCAAACTTCTCAGCACATTAAACCCACACTGATGTCAGTGTGGGATTTAATGTAAAATGCACCACAGAGGGCATCTTAGATATGCCCCCTGAAAAACGACCAACTACCAGTGATCTGACTGAGTGGCTGCGCAGGCTGCCACCCCCAGACATGTTTCTGGACCCCTGGGTCGAGAGCCTGCTGCTCTCTGGGGCCTGAAACAATGCACAACCTGGGACGAGGTGCCAAGCCTCCTCCCCCAGGATGGGCAGGGTTCACGAAGGAGAAGCTTCAAAGACATGCCACCTTTGTGAGCCTCTCCAGACCATTTGCTGCATTCAGCAACTGGTCTCCACTGGTTCTACCCCCCACTTTGGGGGCGGGAGAACCGGCAGGAAAAACAAGTGAGGAAGAGAGGTGTGCCCACATCTGCCAATTCCACCCCTAAGGTGGGGGAGGCGAGGTGAAGCACAACCTTGAGTCCCCGCCATCTTGAGGATGGGGGGACCCAGCCAACCAGGGACAGGCTCCTGCCCCCCTGGAGAGTGGCAGAATAAGGGGTATACCCACCCCAAGGAAGAATCCCATTGGTCCCTGCCCTTTACCTACCTGTAACGCCCCTAAATTTAGTATTTAGGGGCACCCTGAACCTTCCTTCCTCAGATTCCCGCAACCTAAGAAGAAAAAGGACGAAAGAAGATGCCCACCAGAGGAGACTGCAGAGAACAACTGACTTGGCCCCAGCCCTACCGGCCCGTCAGCAGTTTCCAGAGATCCTGCGCCAAAAATCGTCTTGTCCTGCAGCTAGCGACCTCCAGAACCCCTGGGAGGACTGACTGCCTTCAACAAAGACCGGATCTCCTGTGAACAGCAGCCCTGTTCAAAAGAATCTCCGAAAACAGACTCTGAGCCTGCTGAGAACAAAGAAACCCGACGCCTGGAACTACCACTGCACTCGTTGCCAACGGCCCTAGTTCAAGTGGCCCACTGGTCCCAGAGAGGCCCCCAGCGCTCCAGAGTCCGAGTCCACTGTGGGTTGACCCATCCAGGACTCCCCGATGTTGCCTGCAGCCTCTGCACAGAGAACCCCCGCCCCCCAACCGCAAGTGGCACGGTAAGGTGAAATCCGAACTCAAAAGACACCCCTGCATCCCTGCGCCCTGGGGAAAAGAACCGGAGGTGCACCTACGTCCCCGAGCCCTCCAACTTACCTGCCCAGCTGTTGGTTCCTCCCGGAAGTTTTCCTGGACCGAGCCTGCAGTTGAAAACCAAAACCGAAAATCTCCATTGAAATCAACAGGGCACCCGACCTCAAAACAGCACCCTGCACCCGGCTGCCCTAGCGCCGCTGAGGGTGCCCCTTTGGTGCTAACTTGGTCCCCAACTTGCCCTGAGCTTAACCCTAGGAGCTTTACTCCCACAACCCCGTGGCCTGCTTGCCAGCCACCACCTACCGGAGCCCCCCTATCCTCCATAGGATAACATTGGGCCTCAACACTCTGCACCCGGCCGCCCTAGTGCCACTGGGGGTCCTACAACAGTGCATCACTGACGCTGGGAGACCTCTGAGTCTAACCCCAGAACCTTAACTCAAAAGACTGATTACTTACCTCGAGACTGATAACTCACTTTTCCTCATAGGATAACATTGACACTTTTTCTCTCAAAAAGTGTCTACTTTTGAAAACTAAGAATATTCCTTAAAAATCACACAAATAACCTAACCAAATTGTCTTAACTGTTTGCAGGAAAGGTCCCAGTGCTGAACCCAGGTGTCCAGCACTGAGTAAGAAAAGTAACTAAAAAGTAACTTACCTGTGAATTGAATTTCCTTCTATAGGATAACATTGGGGGTTCTTTGTGAAAAAGTTTCAACTTTTGAAATACAAGAATATTCTTTAAAAACCGTAAAAACTACAAAAATGTAATTACTTACCTGTTTTAAGTAGATGTCCCAGTGCTGAATCTAGGAGTCCAGCACTGGATTACAAAAGTAACCCAAAAGTAACTTACCTGCTAAGTGAATTTCCTCCCATAGGATAATATTGGTGATTCTATGTGAAAAAGTTTCTGTGTCAACTTTTGAAATGCAATAATATTCCTTAAAAACGCATTTACTCACCTGTTTTCAGGAAATGTCCCAGGGCTGAATCTAGGATCCAGTCCTGTGGTTAGAAAAGTAATCTGAAAAGTAATTAACTGCATTTTACTTATAAAGCCCATTTAATTGAATGTACTATACCTGCACCAGGCTTGCTTGGTTCTAGAAATAAAACAACAGTATATTTTTTTTGTACAAAAAAATTGGCCTAGAGTTCAGTTCTTGAGTGTGTGAGACCATTTGTTGATTGAGTGTGTACATCAAATGCTTTACACTGTCCTCTGATACTGCCTTACTGCTCGACCAAGCTACCACTTTAGAGAGTAAGGTTCTATCTAACTTTAACCTCTGCCAAACCTCTTGAGACTTTTGGACTCTACACACACTGTACCTTACTTTGGTGCAGTATATATAGAGCTAGTCCCTTACAGGAACTACCCATTATTCTCCTTTCACTTCGTATGAAGGGAGACAGTAAGAACCTGAGATTGTCGCTGTTCTGGTGATCATTCCAGCATGATTTGTCTTCGAATAAGATAAAGATTAGAGACGTTAATATGGTGTCCTATGCCATTGGAAAAATTGATGGGCCCTTAAAAGTGCTGCACAATTGTTGTTTGTACTTTAGGTGCAGGATGCTCCTGGGATATCCTTCTTTGCAAGTGCAGGTATCTAGATTTAGTAGAGGTCTTTATCTGAATTCCCCAGGATTCAAGATCCATTTTTCTTGCTCTGATGCTTTCAGTTATGCATTGCGTATGCCAAACAGTATTGGTTTGTGCTTTTTTTAGTGAGTTCATCAACCATAAACCGAACACTTAACAAGTCATTTGAATTTAGTTTGTGTAATTCATCAAAACCATGCAGTACTTTTAAGACGTTTTGCCGGTTTAATATATCATTGGCCCTTCAAATTAATAAACCGCAGTAAGATGCCCCTGATCGGTTCCTTGAACATTTTGCCAATGGAACCAAGGTATACCCATATGATGAGCCCTGATAAGGGCAAAACTGCTCTTGAGTTGTTTGTGCTGTGTTTCAGGGAGTCCTGGCCTGGCAGTTTGGGACAGATTATTACCATTGGAGCACCTTTAAGACTGATTTGCATATGGCTGTGTCCAAATTGAGGTAGCATGATGTGCAGAATAATGATGGACTGGGTGAGTGGCCTGAGTAATTACCAGTGGCTGAGATTAATTCAAGTCTTCCATCAATAACTTTTTTTCATACTTCTTTATTAATATACACATTATTAAATTGGCTCTAGCTAGTTTTAACCTATTGTTACTACATCTCTGGTTGACTTGGAGTATATACTCCACTTTAAAGAACTTAAAAAAAAAAACAATCCTCGCTCCCACACTCAGTGTGGTAGAGCCGACCTTGGACTCATTTGGGTCTAGGGTGTAGGAAGCCCGATGATGAAGCATGCCACACACATCTTGATGTGTGTGAGGGCCTTGCGTTTCCCAAAGTTATCTCTGTGGAGACAAAAGGCAGCATACTAATGATAGTAGTCGAACCCCTTTGATGTGTGTTTACTGGTGAATAGGAGATGGGTTTGGTATTGATTACCTCTCTCCCCTTCTTTTGTGATATAGGTTAACAGTTTGTCATACGGAAATAGTATAGTAGACAATTGGGAATGGGATAACAGATGTTATGCTGTTTTTTTGTAGGCGCAGACCTGAAAAATTATGATTTAAAAAAAAAAAAAAACACCGGTTGGGATCCTCAATGAAGTGGTGTATTTCTTTAATGGTTTTACCATTTTCTATTATGTGATTAGTGTACATATGGACACTTTTTGCTTTGATTCCAAACTTCTCTGGAAAGTGTAATTTTATAACAAGGCCCGGAGGCCAATATTATGCATGCATTATCCTTTATTAGAACTTAGGAATGTTGGGCGCTCCATTGTAGACAATGGAGTGCTCCCTGCTTCTACGGGCCGGTAAAGGCCCGCAGAGCAACATTCCAATGTTTTACAATTGCTTCTCGAAGCTCGAGGGGATTTAAATCCCCTTGAGCTTCGAGAAGCCTTTGTTTAATTTGTTAGAACATTCTGCCCTCTAGTGGCAGAATGTTCTAATAGCCTTATAGCCCTTCGTAGCAGGGCTATACCGCTATTAAAGTCCCGCTGCTTTTGTTAAAGTCCCTCGCCTTCGGCTCGGGCCTTTAACGCCGCAGCGGGCCTTTATTAGCCGGTATAGCCCGCTACGGTGGGCTATAAGGCTATATTGCTCCCCAAACAGCAGCAACAAATACTAGAATTTAGAATACACATAACTTCTAGAACGTTGAACATGCATATACTAACAGAACTGGCAGCCATCTTCCTCTTTTGTTGCTGCTCAGACACAGATAAGTCATAATTTAATTTGCTCAATAAAATTAGAAGAATGATTGTTTTATAAGTATTTTTTATTTATGATTACATGGGAAATGTTATTAATAGATTTAAAAGAGGATTTAAAAGATAGTCATAGTTATTTAAAAGGTATGGAGATATTTTGAGTTAGAAATTCATAAATGTATTATTTTTAGGAAAGCGATCTGTTGATCTAATGAGGATATTGTGTACATTTTATAATTTCAGGGGTTAAATGACTTTGAGTTGTGGCTTAATTATATCGGGAATGATTGCCGTTTGGCTTTGGCAGTTGATATGAGCGCGCGTGGTGCGCAGCGCTAGGCAGGGTGATACAGGGGCATGGCTCGAGCATCTTTGACGAGGGAAGGAACTTAGTTGGAGCACATGCAGGGCTAGCGTGCTGGATTTGGGAATAATTTTGACTCAGGAAGGATGCCGTATGCACGTAACGTGCGGCGGCCATTTTGTAAAATTGGGAAAGTGTTTTTTGAAGTAAAGGACTTGTTTGTCGGCCATATTTTGGGATAACAAGGAGTCTGACAGAACGCAAGTCCGTTTCTGTCAGACTTCGGTTAGGTGTTCATGTGCAGGTCGAGTTTCATTACGAGAGGAGAGAGGTTTGACAGTTTGAAATAAGTTGTTAGTGTTTGGTGAGGAAGAATTTTAATTCGGATAAAGGAAGCTTCAAGCAGAATTGTGGTCAGTTTGTTTAGGAAATTTATTTGGTTGTAAGTTATTTTGAGGTTTGGTTTTTGAAGGAATAAATCGTTTCTGTAGAAAAATGGAAGGTGCAGAGGGAAGCTTTGAGGGACAAAATGAAGAGGTACATGGATAAAATGTTTGGGGAGATGTCTGCATCTCTTGATAAAAAAATAGAAAATAGTTTCGAAAAAACAATGCAAAAAAGACAAAGATCTGGTGAAGATGAGAACTTCTGGACCACTGAGAAAATGGATGTGGTTTTAGGAGGGTCTAGCCAGGGAAAGAAAAAAGCTCTAAAGAGAAAGTATGTTGAAACGGTAAAGAAGGGAAAAGAACGAAAGGTTCTGAAGGAGTCCGCTATAAAGGTGAAAGAGGGCACAAAAAAGGCGCATAAAGTAAAACACACAACGGTGGCTTGTGATTCAAGTTCAACTAGTGGTGATGTTGAACTTACTTGTAGCTCAAGAATAGATGAATCGGATGTGGAGGAGGTTCCACTAAAAAGGAGAAAGGTGAGAGAGAGGGAGATTAAAAGAGAAGAAAATGATATTGTTGATCCACAAGGGGAAGAGATGTTTGACCCTCTTTTGATACAGCATCCACTCTCTCCGTAATCGGCTCCGGTGGAGCATGCAGCCAAATACGTTAGGTATTGGATTAGAAGGGAAATACCGAAAGATGTGAGGACTAGGATGAGGAGCGAATGTCCTAGACCAAGTCTGGATAGTAAGGTTGCTTATACACCTGAGCTGGACCAGAAAATGATGGCATTTATAAACAAATCTGGAAAAGACCCTAGAAAAGGTCTTGAAAAAGGATTGAAGGGGTGTCAGGATAGGCTCCTGGACGTATTAGGGCTGCTGACTAAAATGTTTGACATGTGCGAAGAGGCACATTCCAATAATATGGGTATTGATGTAGCAGGAATGCGTTAATGGGTCCAAAGGGCTATATGCCTTCTTGGTAATTCAAACACTGCGTTATGCATTGAAAGAAGGAAAAGTATTCTTTTCAAAATAGACACGAAGTTGGCAGATCTGGCAAGTAAAGAGCCAGGGGAACGTAGTGATGGATTACTTTTTGGTGACGATTTCGTAAAGGATATGTCCAGATATGTGGGTGCTTTTAGCTCATTAGAGAAGGCACAAAAAGATATGAGGAGAGTTTTTGGTGTGGCCGGGCGAATGCGGGGTTGATTCCCTGGCCGTGGACAAGGTGTTTCTAGAGGAAACTTTGGAAGAGGTTTTGGTTCAAACTTCAACGGATCGAGATGGGGGCAGGGAAGTTTTTTCCCACAAAGGCAACGAAGCAGAGCGAGAGGCATGCGATCAGAGAGGCGGTCAAGGGGTGCCTCAGGTAAGCTGTTTTCAAGACCCTATTTCTATGCAAATAAAGTTGGGCGGCAGACTAGCCCATTTTGTTTCGAGATGGAAAGAAATTACACAGGATCCATGGGTTTTGGAAACGGTGTCAGGTTACAAAATAGATTTTTTACAGACTCCAGTGCAAGAGAGACCTCTGAATATGCTGAGTGTTTCAGAGGAGATGGAGGACATGGTAACGAAAGAAATAGAGGCATTGGAGGCAAATGGGGCAATAGAACCGGCAAGGAAAGTGAGAGGAGGTTTCATAAGCAATGTCTTTTTAGTAGAGAAGAAGGAAAAAGGTATGCGGCCGGTAATCAATCTGAGGGAGTTGAACGATTGGGTTTGTTACAGTCATTTCAAGATGGAAGGCACCCATATGTTGAGGGATCTGTTAAGGATAGGAGATTGGTTGACAAGATTGGATTTGAAGGATGCCTATCTGACTATTCCAATGTGTGAGGAGCAAAGAGATTATCTTCAGTTCATGTGGAAAGGAAAGTATTGGAGATTCAGGAGTCTCCCGTTTTGGTTGACTTCAGCCCCATGGTGCTTTACAAAAGTAATGAGGCCGGTGGCAGCTTGGTTGAGGTCAAGGGGAATACGCTTGATTGTCTATCTGGACGCTGTGTTAATAATAGCAGAAGAGAAGGAGCTAGCAAGGGAGCAAACAGAGTTTGCAGTGAGGATTCTGGAGGATTTAGGTTTTGTGGTGAACAAAGAGAAATCATGTGTGGAGCCTCAGCAGGAGATACAGTTTTTAGGTTTTCGGAGACTGACGTTGGAATGTGTATTGAAATTGCCTATGGAGAAGGTGAGGAAAATAAGGAAGGAAGTGAAAAGAGTGAGGAATGCAAAATGGATTACATTGAGACAATTAGCTCGGTTACTGGGTCTGTTATCTGCATCGATTCAGGCGATTTTTCCAGCTCCTCTTCATTACAGAGCGTTGCAGAGGTTGAAGGGTTATCATTTGAGAAGAGGGGCGAAGTATTCATAGAAGGTGATGTTGAATCAGGAATCAAAAGAGGAGTTGAATTGGTGGTTGATGAGTCTGGAAGCCTGGAATGGAAGGACGATCTTTGGGGAGGTTCCAGAAATAGAGATAGAATCGGATGCGAGTTTACACGGATGGGGAGCACAGTGTGGCATGGTGTCAACAGGGGTACAATGGTCAAAAGAGGAGAAAGTGATGCATATAAACTGCCTGGAACTTCTGGCAGGGTCCTTTGCAGTAAAGAGTTTCCTGAAGGATCAGGTGAAATGTTGTGTCCTGTTGAAAATTGACAATTTGTCAGCAGTGAGATATGTGAACAAGTTGGGGGGGGCCGTAATCGAGGGGTTTGGCAGATTTAGCAAAGGAATTTTGGAAGTTTTGCTTAGAGAAGGAGATTGTGGTTCAGGCTCAGTATATTCCGGGGTTGATCAACGTAGAAGCGGACTGGTATTCAAGGTATCTCAGGGACGTGAGCAACTGGAGATTGAACAGAGAGTTTTTTATGAGGTTACAGCAGAGATGGGGTCCACTGAGAGTGGATCTTTTTGCCAACAGACTCAATTGTCAGCTGAAGGATTTTTACAGTTGGAGACCAGATCCAGAGGCGATGGGGACAGATGCTTTTCTTCAGGATTGGAGAATAGGAAGAAATTATGCTTTTCCTCCATTGTCGTTGATTCAGAGGGCAGTGATGAAAGTCAGGAGGGAGAAGGCAGAGTTGGTCATGATAACGCCTTTCTGGAGAGCTCAAGTGTGGTTTCCGGATATGATGAGTCTGATAGTGGAGGATCCGGTGTTGTTGCCGAGTTTAAGAGAGATAATTCTGGATCCAGAGGGGAATGTTCACGAGTTAGTTGTATCAGGTAATCTACATGTAAAAGGTTGGTGGCTTGGCTGATTTCAGGAGAGTGTGGCAGGTGCATGGACTATCAAAAGAGGCTGAGGATCTTATCGCGGAGTCATGGTCTAAGGGAACAACCAAGGTTTATCGATCAGCTTGGAGAAGATGGTCTGGTTGATGTGTGGAGAGGAATTTGGATTCCGTATCAGCACCTGTAGTGGAGGTGGTAAATTATTTATCGGAAACTGTATAAGAGTGGTTTGGCTTACAATACTGTGAACATAAGCAGATCTGCAATTTCAGCAGGTCATGTTTTGGTGAGTGGTTGCCAGTGGGGCAACATGTGTTAGTTAAAAGGTTGGCTAAGAGTGTTAGAGTGGCTTTGCCTCCGAAGGCTAAGTATTGTGTGCTTTGGGATGTATCAGTGGTTCTCAAAGAAGTGGATAGTTGGGGTGTTAATACGTCTTTGGAGCTTAAATTTTTGTCATGGAAGTTGGCTCTGCTTCTCTGTTTGGTTTCTTTTAGAAGAGTTTCTGATATTAGGGCATTAGAGGTGGATTCAAGGTGTTATCAGCTGTAAGGTGTGTGCTTTGAGTTAAGGAAAAAGACAAAGACTATGTCTAGGACAATTTTTTTTCCTCATTTGGAGGGGCATGATAATTTGTGTGTGGTTCGTTGTCTTAGAGAATATGAAAAAAGGACTGTTGTTTTGAGGCAAGGAGGCTGTTCTCAACTTTTGATTTCTTATAGGAAGCCTTTTAGGGCTGTGTCAACTCCTACGCTGGCAAGGTGGGTAAGAGAAGTGATGTTAAAGGCAGGTGTGTTTTTGGGGCTCATTCTGTTAGAGGGGCTGTGGCAAGTAAAGCTTTTATGAGAGGTTTTAGTTTAGGTGGAATAATGAAAGCGGCAGATTGGTCTAATGAATCAACGTTTAAGAGGTTTTATTTTAAGCCAGTGGAGAATGTGTTGGATAGGGTTTTGGATGAACTTTGAACATGCATAATATTGGCTTCCAGGCCTTGTTATAAAATGCAGATTTTCCACAGTTTTAATGGGTAGAAAATCATGATTTTAATAAAGGCACGGAGGCTAATATTATCCACCCTCTGTTCCCGCCCAGTTTATTAAATTGTTTATTTTTATTATGAAGAAGAATCGTTTGTTTGGTGCAGTTTATAGAAGATTCAGAATCGACTGGAGTTTGGGTGATGGATCTTTGTTTTTAAAGAGACTTTGTTTTTTTCGCAGCACCTTAAATAGGAAGATGGCTGCCAGTTCTGTTAGTATATGCATGTTCAACGTTCTAAAACTTATGTGTATTCTAAATTCTAGTATTTGTTGCTGCTGTTTGGGGAGCAATAAAGGATAATGCATGCATAATATTAGCCTCCGTGCCTTAATTAAAATCATGATTTTCTACCCATTAAAACAGTGGAAAATCTGCATTTTCAAGTTATTAAAGGCATCAAAGGCATGAACTGTGAAACTACTGCTATTCAAATGAAGTGATAATAGTGATGCATAATCCTTGCCTTCCTGCGCTTAACAAAATTTTAACTTTCCTTTTCAGCAGTTAAAAAATATGTATACTTTCTTGAATACTTAGGAAAAGTTACCTTCCCAACCCACAGTAAAAACAGGAGGCGGCCATCTTAGATGGGTGGTGTCGGCTATAAGACTACGATGAAAGTAGGAGAGAAGACGGACTATAGCAAAGTATTTTCCTTCTGTCGGAATAAGTCGACGGCCATCTTAAAAAAAAATCTTTTCGCAGTATTTTTTCAGAAATCTATACACAAATAGCAAAATAAACGTAAAATGCATTTACGCACGCATTTAAGAAAGACAGCTTCTCCTAAAATATGTATTTATTGACGCATAGATTCAGCCAACTGTAAGGTATGTAACTTTAAAGAATGATTTAGTACGTCGACAATTCCATTGTTATTAAACTCGTCAGCTTAACTGTAGGAATAGTTGCTCAGTAATCTCTAATTAGTCTTTACTGCACTTTAAAGTTATTGATATAGAGTCCAAAATGACCGCCAGATTATTGTGTTGCCAGAGAGCGAACCTTCCCCGTTGTCCTTCTTTTATATTTATGTCATACGAATCAGTACTCGTTTTCTAAGAGGCATTCTGTAGACGTGTTTGGTGGTATGGCTAGACGATCTTTTCTGATTGGACAATCGAAAATTTGAACGTCTGAACTACGGTGGCCACGCGAGGGCAAAAGGGTTCGGAACGCGCTTGACCCTCCTTCCTGTGTGCGCGCGGCCGGCGGAGGCAGAGAGTTCCCGCCTGAGGCCCAGCAGGTACCGGGGGAGGCCAGGGTGGGATCCGGGTCGCCTAAGAGCCAGGTTGATGTAAATAAAAAGATATGGGGCTCAAGGCCTGTTAAATTATAAGCTGTAAGTTGAGCGGTGTAGGTCGAGCAGCGTGTCTGGGGCCAAGAGGGAGTTTGAAGCGTAAATGTACAGGGATGGACGTGCGTGCTTCGTGTTGGTGGCCTGTGGTTTGGTGTGGTGGCCCGAAGGAGGAGAGTTGGTTTTCGGGGGAGTTTCTGAGCCTCACGGTTATTGACCCTAGGGCACCAAGTTGGGAGGAAGAGATTGGGTGTGCCCATGGGACGGGACCCAAAGCAGGATGCTGTTTGTCAGAGGCTCTTCGGTAGTTGGTGCAGGGACTTACGTAAAGGGTTTTGGTGGAGCGGTGGCCGTGGGGCCTGCTAGTTGTGTTTTTGAGCTACTGGGTTGGTTGAAGGGCTGATGGAGGCTTTTGGGTCGGTGTAGAATCAAGTCACGAGACTATCAATTATACCGGGCTTCTGTGGAAAGTTAAATTATGTTGTCGTAGGATAACGATGTTCAGATAGAATAGATCTCTCGCTCCCTGTGGGTAAGACTCTTTCTAATATATATATATATATACACACTGTAGTTTAATAGAAAGGGTTGGGTGTGCCTTCTTGAATGTCCTATGACCTGGAGGTAGATGGCATCCTCCATATTACTCGTTGTCGTGGGGGGTTGTTTGCGATGTGTCGTGGCAGATGGTGTTGGTGTAATGTGAGGGTCGGGTGGAGCCCAGGTTTTACACATAGAGTCGGACGGGATTATGAAGTGATGCCGCCATGAGAGGCGAAGCTTGGCGTGCCTGGTGTTAGACATGGCGAGTGTACCTATAAGTTATTACCCATTGTAATGAAGCGAGGAATCCAAGGTTTATTTTATAATTCTTCTTCTTTATTCAAAGTGCCATGAAAGGACCCACTGGTGCAAGAGCCAAGGCATCCAACTCAGTCAACCTCCAACCACTTCTCAGCCTTTCAAACCCAAACTCCTGCATCAGTGAATTCCATATTACACATACATATTCCAAATGACATAAACAATAAGGTAGTGACATAAGTAACTCTATAATAGAGATAAAGAAAAGACAATACACATGTATCCTTTTAACAAAACCAAATAATTATTCCAAAATATAATCATCAAATTTCTTAGGCATCCTAGAATTCCTCTTTTGTAACACAGAATTTTCTTCAATCGAGGAATCCACGCTTTCTTGTGCGTTGGATTCAGACACCTTAGATTCAGTCTGACATGCACCAGGTATATTGAATTCTTCAATACTCATGTGATCTTGAGGAATAGTATTCCACCCATTATTGCAGATGTGCAGCAACAAACGTCGTTGTGTACTGCCTGCTTAAAGGTTCTAGGAAAGAGTTTCTACTAGGATCATCCCAGTGGCTTGGACCCAAGTTAAAGGGGGCAGGGGTTAGAACTCCTATTTGGTTTGGGAGGAAGTGGTGTCTGACTTCATGTTTGAGTGGGGGTGGCTGATGGGGGAAGTTTTTCACATCGAGGAAATGAAAGTCCGTCAGTTATGTGACTAAGCGTATGTGCAAGACAGGCCACGAATTGGCCTTAAACTCTTGCAAAGGCGCAGCCTCTCAGGGGGTTACCAGCCCATGGTTTTTATCCACGCGGTGGTTGGGGGATAACTTGGGTTGTTTTATACAGCCGTATGCCTGGAGGACCGTGTCTACAAGTTTGTTACTGCTATCGTTATAAGTATTTCACTAATTGACACAACTTGCTCATTATTTAACCCTTTGTTAAAAAAATCCTTCATCCAAAACAGCTGACCCTTAGATAACAGAATCAAACTCGTTAATCAAATGTATTGCACATAGATGTTTGGATCCTATACTGCCCCTTATTAAAACTTATCTAAACGTAGGTGTTAAAGTAATGGCAGGAAGAACTTAAGCTGTTTAGACCTGCATTTGTGCCGGATTACATTTGAGGAACCCTGCTGGGATTGGAAAAAAGTGATTTTGCAGGCTGCGTATCTTGCTCTGGGTGCTCAGTATTGTGGTTTCAGAAATGACCCAATGTTCTATGAGGTGTAGATTTTAAGTCAGTGTCTCTTATGTAGGTCTTCTGTAATAGTTCTCCCATTTCGACCTTAATTATGATTGAGCGGTGCATCCCTTCGGGTCTAGTTACCGCAGTTACTGGGCCTTTGAAGTCTGAAACACTGGAGATGAGGGGAAAAGGTGGGAATTGGAGCGGCAACTGATTTTTCCTTTAATCTCCCCCCCCCCCCCCCCCCCCCCCCCCCCCCCCAAAAAAACTTGTTTTCGTTATATCCTCGCCCCTGTTAACAGTAAATCCTGGACAGAGAATGACAGGGATCACTTTTGGACATTTGTAATCAAGGCCATAGTTTGTAAAGGAGACCTTTGATCTTTCTTTTAGATCTCAAATGCCTGTTTACAAAACAAAGAATCCCCAGTGTCCTTTGGCCAGTTTATTATTTACCATTAGTTGGCTTTGTCACACAACTAACTTCCTTTTAGGTCTGGCATTACCCAAGACCTTTTGATTTTGGGGTGTGTGTGTGTGTATATGTGTATGTATATATATGTGTGTGTGTGTGTATATATATATATTTCAGCCAGCCCTCTTAATCTGTTGCTATCCCCAACAAAATTCTACCCATTACAGCATGGTGAAATGGGCTAACCTCCTTTCACCATTGGCTAACTTCTTTGAGTGACTGCATTCTGGCCTTTCGAAGTGCGCACATCCACTCGGTTATTTCCTCCAGTCTCAGGGACTACTATGGCAATGTGTGCTTTTTGATACAAAATGATGTAGCCATTTTCAGTGGTTTTTTATTTTTATTTAAACATTTGTTTGATAAAGTTCATTCTGGCTAGGACAGGAGTCTCAAACCGTTTCTGAATTTAGAGCTACTTCTGATCAATAAAAATCATCCTGAGCTACTGAAGACATTACTAGACTCTTACACCCAGCTTCATTGACTTTAATGTCCCTAGAGCCAGACACTATGATTTAAAATACTGTTACCAGTGGAGCTATGACATGGCTGCCATGTGTCAGTGAGTGTGGTCTTTGGGGATGTTTGCACATGTGAGTATGAATGGGATATATGTGTATGAGTGACTGAGAGCCTATGTCATATGTACCTGTGGCACAGACATTCTTTTCACTATATGTGGCATGATTACATTTATAGCACACGCATATAACCATTTTTTAAATGGGGGAAACTTAAAGTGCAAAAAGGTGTTCTGAATACAAATTTAAAATATGGGACGTTTTTCTGCACGTTTAAATTTCATCCATTTAAAGACTGTATATTTAAGTTCTACATATAGTACAGTGTCAAATGGCCCTTACAAGCAAGAGGCCTGCTGTTTATAAATAACACTTTGAAGTTGGAGAAAATATTAAAATGACAAGTTAACTTAACCATTAAGATTACTTTTCATTTTGCATTTCTCCCGTTTAAAAGCATTCAGAAGCATCTTTTTGTTCTCATGCTCCAATACGGAGTCTACAAGGATTTTTTATTGAAGAGTTAAATACCTCAGTGCTTCAGTACTTCACGGTGCCCAGGGTCATAAATCTGACTGCTCATTATCTGGTCCTGCTATCCGCAACATGAAGATAATGCAAAATAAACACCCTTTCCTTAATTTTAAATGGAACATGTGACCCTGTGCTTATTTAGAAATGAACTCAAAGTTGAGCTACTCTGAAGTGGTTTGTGAACTACCAGTAGCTCCCAATCAACTGCCCGGAGACACCTGGATTAGTGCATTGCAGCTCCCACAGTATTTTTATAAAAATCATGGTAAAACAAAGGTTGACAAAGCCACCCCAAGCTTTTTGTTGCACTTTGTGCAACTGCACCTGCCCCCTTCTGCTGGCACTCAGTAGCATTCTCTTTTTAACCCCACCACACTTCTTACTCTGTTGTTCCCCAAAATATACTCCTCTACTACCCAACCATGCCCTTCTGTGCCACTTTACCATTTTTTTTAATTCCTTTTTTGGGAGGCTCAAACATTTCAAAATACTGCAGGAAAAATAACACATTTTAAGGTATTTCAAAACTATGTTAAATTCAGTATTCTAAATGGCCTGCTATATTTTTAACTCAAACTCTGAACAAAATATAAAAATAGCAAGTATAGTCAAAGCCATTACATCCCATCTTTTGGGCCTGTTGGCTTTGCCAATTCTATTCTGCACATGCTGTATGGCATTGACAACAAAAACAAAGACATTGATACACATCGTGCTTGGTACTTCTGCCCACATTATACAGTAGACCTGCACATGAGGTCTGGGCGAAGCTCACCAGAGAGCCTTTACATGAGGGTGAGAGCAGTACCGACCATGGGGCAGTATTTCACATGAAAACTGTAATGAAGTGCTTAACGAAAAAGAAATAACGGTTTCTCATAAGTGGACAGTAGAAGGCTCCAAATTATCCAGTCAAAACAATGGTAGCGAAGCTATACTCTTAGGAGGGGAAACAAAAGAGGAAGGCAAGCTGTCTCAATTCGTGCTGTGCTCTGCAAATTAAACACACTACTGCAGGAATCTCAACCCACCAAACTACTTTCCTGGAACAAGACCCAACACAGCTTCTGGTATGGTGGAAGAAACTCTTCTCCTAGACTGAGCTGGATGCTTCCAATGTGAACTGTGGGTGGAGACTTGATGTAGCATTGGGTGTAAGAAATTACGTTTTTCTGCATGGGCAGCTTTGATTTTTTTGCCTCTTGCTGATCTTGTGTTTTTGCTAGCTTTAGAGCTCTGCGCGTCCCCCTCCCCTGGCTAACTGCTAGTAAAGTGCTTCTGCTCCGACTTGAAACATGGTTAATTTGACCTGTTCCTAATTGGTGCATGTAACTTAGTATATGGTGTACGCAGAGCCTGAGTGTTAAGTTCCACTACTGTAGCACCTATTGTTATCCAGATAATGACAATTAAAACATGGCTTCAGGTCAACTCCACGGAGCCTGACCGCTGCAGCGTAACCTGTTAAAACACCCCTGTTTGATAGGGTAGTCCCTTTTTAAATGATAGCAAGTCAGCCTTTGGTGAGCCAATCAAGTCAATGGTGACGTCTGATTTTTAATAAAATATTAAGAAAAAGTAACTTCTAGAAAGTATCCATTTGTGTGTGAAATTTCAGGAGTCTAATTAGCATTAGCTTCTGCCAGGTCACCTCCCTGAATAAGCGTTATGCCCCCCAAGATCAAATAGGCCGACCTGAATGGCCAGAGAGGACTCCTGAGCTCAGCAGAATATGCAGTATGGGGGCAAGCGCGTCTTTTTGACTGCACAGTCTCTCATCCTGCAAGACAGGTCTGTTAAGCTTCATGTAAAACTTGGGGACACTTAAAAAGGAGAAAATTCAGTGCCAATACCATTCTTGTGGATGCACTGTCCTACCAGACCTTTGAATTTGTTGTGGGTACAGTGCCTACCAAAAACTGGATTTTGGCTTTAGATGTGAAAGGACTCTAGGATTACCATTGGACACTTCCTACATGCTCCCCCAGCCTTCAGAGCCCAGTTTAGTGTGGCCGAAGACTTGGGCTGTCTTGAGTGCTCAAAATGTGTACATTTTTTCCCAGGACCTTTTACCCCAAAGGTTAATGCATCCTGAGGGGGTCATTCCTACCCACAACCGCGTGCTGAGCATAAATGTGGTATCCATTTTAGGCCACTCCTGGACCTAAAGAAAATCAGAACTGTCTGCAATCTGAGATGAGCCCTTGAGGACTGGACCTGCTCTGTCATACCCAGAACAAAGAAGTAGACTCAAATGTCATAAGGCCGAAAATTTCCTGTTGAATGGCATTTTGGGCCTATTTGTAGTAAGGTGAACATAAACCGCCGCTTAAGTAGGTAGGTCAGGGCCTGCGAAATTTAGCCACATTACTTAAGGACAGGTTTGAAGTCACCCCCATCCATAAGCTAGTGGCAGGCATGAAAATGACATTTCTGCACCCTCTTCAGAAAGCTTTCTGGACCTGCAGAAGATGAGGAGGATTGGAACTGCTGTTGGTGATCCGAGAATAGCCCTGAAGTACTGGACTGGCCTTATCTTGTACTCAAGAATGGAAGTGGACTCCAATGGCCATTTGGCTGACCTCATGTGCAGCTATAGCGAGACAACAAGCTGCAAGAGACCTTTTCCTGGAGTACCCAGCTGCCAATGTGACATCTGTGCCTGGACTAGACTCTTGACACCATGCTAGTCTCTAAGTGCCGCCTCTGAAGTCTTGGGGGATTTAGAAGTGTCCTCTTGTGGTGGATTGGGACTTTAAAGACCAAGTCGGAAGGTAAAATATTTGACAGGGATGAACGTAGTTGGTGTATCCTACTGTGCTAATTCACAGTTGGCCTGAAATCGAGCCTATGTTCTGCTCTACCGCTAACATTCGTGCGTTACGGTGCCATTTGTTACTTAAAAATGTTAAACTTCTCCGGTTCCACTATTCAATAAGGGTCTTTGTACTTATTAAATTGTGCTCTATTTTTCTTATTTGGTTTGGGATTTTTGAATTTTGACTTTATTACTGTTTTGCTATTGTAAAAATACATTACACTTTGCCCTAAGTTAAGCTTGTCTGCTCTATGCTATGGTTTTGAGGGCGAGGGTTAGACTGGTTAAAGTAGTGACTTTGAGGAATTCATCCTGACAAGGTGTGATTATTACTTATGTGGATCGTAACCAACTCCTGCTAGTGAACCAGTTTCTTACATTATGTATAAGTTCAAAAGGATAGTGAAGAGGCTATGCACACAGGGAGGGACAAATGGAAGACTAGAAAGGAAAGCCATGAAATTGGAAGCAAGAAAGCCAATCGGCAGTGAGCCACAGGCACACTAACTTTTTTGTGTGGCCTACAAGAGGTCTTTTGACAAGACAGCTAAATGGTATCTGTAGGAGAGACCTAAAAAGGCAGTTTTACATCATCTGCCACCACCCACTCCATTACATCCCTAAACCATTTCTCCGTGGTGGCGACTCTTATTTGACAGCCAGTGAATCCATATGCAGCACTCTGCTCTGTAAACACAAGGACAGTGGTTAATCCATTGCTTGTTGTTGCCTAATGGGATGAGTCCTGTTCTTTCAAGGAAAGCATTCCACACGTTTACTCCAGATTCTTTATTTTGCAGTAGTTAATAGTAGACTGAGAAGATAATTACGACGTGGGGTCATTTTGAGGTGCAATAATTTTGAAAGCAAGGATTGAAATGACTGCAAAAACAGAATTTTCAAACTTTTGCCAATGCTCGTTATGTCATTTGAAATAATCCTTGCTTGGAGTTAACAAACAGGCAGTTATTGGGTATTGACGCATGTGCAGATAATTGACACTTGTTTTAATATTAACCTATTCGACATCTCTGCCTAGGAAAGCCCATATGAACACCGGTCAGTAGCGTTATTGGTTTTTCGTTCCCAGTCAGAGTTGTCTAAAACCTTTTAATCTGTAATGTCCTTTTGTATTTTTTTGGGTGGCTCTCCCCTGGCCCAGGTCGCCAAGTCCATTTCCTTGACGCCAGTGGGACGTTACGAGATAATGCCTCAAATCCGAAAGAACCAGTTCATGGTCTTTAGAGCTATAAATCAATTTTAAAAGACCTACTTTTTGATGGGTGCCTTTATCATGGACAGCTTTAGAAACAAAGTATTTAAAGTAATAACTAACACAAAGTTCAACAAACTGGACCATTATACAGCGCACAGTAACCTAACTGGTATCATGTAGAAAAATTTATTTTTTAAACAGTTGTTTATCTTTAAAAAATGTTATATTTGACCCTTCGCAAGTTGTATTTAGTCGTTGGTTAGTTTGCAGGCAAACACCATTTAGACTGTATTTGTACAGTTACTTGGGCCTTGCACAACTTTTCTAGCTCTGTTACTGACACACACACACTAATTGCTTTTCTGCAACTATAGAACATTTTTAAATGCACCTGAGGTTTCAGCTGCTGTTATTTTACAGCTCAGTGAGAAGCGCGGCAAAGTAGGAAAAGCTTGTATGGAACATGGGGTCGGTGTTCAAAATGACTTTATTTACTATTTCATTATCCGTTTGCTAATTTTTTATTTTTTTTAAAATGAGGATGGATTCCTGCGGGCTCCTCTGACAGAATATAGTGCCTGTGGGTGGGCTGTACACATTTAGGGGCGGAGGTTTATTTGTAGTTCTGAGGTATGATGGAGACAAGGATTTTAAAATATCAAATCAAGAGGAGCAGGCAAGAAAACTGGTCCGGGGTGGCTTCCTTTTCAAGCACCTCAGCAGTTCTGTAGACAGCCTTTGTCGGGTGATGCTCCTCACAGCTGGTTAGTCTCCAGTCTGGCGCACCCACAACAGAGGCACAAAGAGGTGTGAACCATTTGCATCTGGGTATGAAAAACCACAAAGATAGTGATCAGGAATGAGAGAGAAAGGCTAGTCTCACCGAATTGAAGCTTCACACCCTGAACAACGGACTGAAGCCCCTCCGCACCCACCATCTACAGAGTAACAGTGCCCCTATTTGGATTTTTTAGGTCTCGGGACCATCCGGTCGGCAGACCGGAAGTCCGGAGATTTAATGTCTTTGAGAAGAGGGGCTTGCACCCGCCCCTCTTCTCTCCTGTTCTCCATTGGCTGGCCTCTTAAATGCTGGCCAGCCACTGGAGAAGAGGTCCAGTCACTCCGATTATGCCCCGTCCTTTTCGGATCGGGGGGCGTGTTTTTTGCGAAAAGTCTCAGGGAGGAGACAACAGCAAAACACGCCCCCCGATCCGAAAAGGACGCTGCCTTTCTCCGGTGGTGTGCTTTTGCTGTCCTGTTTGGCACTGACTGGCACCGGTGAATTCAATCGGGACGGGAGACTCAGAAGACGCTTCTCAAGCTTGCCAGCGAAACAAACAGCAGCCAATAAAACTTTGAAAACTGCATTCACTCGTGAATTAACTCCCCATGTACATTACGGATTACTTTAAGAAATGGCATGTCAGCACTTCCGGGTCACGTGACAACCAATCCAATGGCTGCATATGTTTTTGGGAAATTGTCTAGGACTCGTAGCGTGTAAAATACCGTAGGATTGGAGCATTGGCATCACCTCAGCCAATTACCTTGTGCTATACAGAATTCCGACGTGCACGTGCCTCTATGGTGTTTAAACATCACTCTAAGCTCTTCTCTGTCAGTCGGGGTTTCTTGCGGTTTGCTGGAGGCTGGTCTCGGCTGTTTAGTGACATGCGGTGAGTCAGTCGTAGACCTGATCGTGAACTTCAGTCTAGCGGCGATAGCCGTTCTTGTTTTTAACATGCCCTTCTGGTGCCATCCGCAATTCCGGGCAGTTGACTGGGAGTGGGTAGGAAAGAGGGAAGGGCGGCGCAGCTTCATTGTGGGTTTTTGGAATAGTTCGAGACAGTCATGGTCGACTGTCTAATAACTAAGTACCGATATTGTGACTGACACCTACCATGGTTTTGCACTGATTATCTGTGAAAAAAGTTAGTGGGCTGGTCATGCCATACAGAGAACCTATGCAGCTGGAGGGGCTTCAGTGGCGCTGATGTGCCAGAGTTTGTCTTCCCATTTAAATGGCACTGACATTTTTAGACTGTAATCAGAGCCTCCTTCAGCCTCTCGGTCTCCGCGCTGTGGTGGGGTGTCGGACTGATCCAAGTCTTGGTTGGCTAGGGGGTCCTAAAAGGAGCTGACTATCTACGCAATGCCATGGTGCCTGGGTTCGCCGCCTTCACTTTGGGCTTTTTTATCATTGGAGTCGTCGGAGTGCTTTATGACGATGTTCCGATTGCTTTGATGGCGTTTGCCATTTCCTATGCCAGCATGCATGGGATTGCCATGTACTGTGACAGCACCTTCGGCTCCTCCGCCGTCGCTTGTAACATACATGCCAACACTCCCGATTCAGGCGGGAGACTACCGATTTGAAGGCTAGTCTCCCGCCTCCCGAAAGCAAAAACCCGATTCCTCGGGGTTTCAGCTGACAGGGCTTGTGTATTGTGTAACGTGCTAATTCTTCCAGCAATAGTCAGAATGGCGATGCAGGGGCTCTAGAAGGGGTGAAAAACCAACAAACCCCCATTAACAACCGAAACACCTGTGAAGTACTGGGGGGGGAGGTGGCTGTGTGTGTGCCCGGAGGCTGACGGGGGAGGGGGGGGGGTGTGTATGCACTGACCGCAACCTGCCAGGCCAGTGCACAACTCTTGCATCCCCTCTTTCTCTGCCTGCCATTGCGCTCCATGCTTCTGAAAGGTGATAAAAAAACACGTGAATTTGCTTTCAAATGTCCGATCCTGCAGGAGCACGCTTCCAAAGTCCATACATGACAGAAACCTGATTGAAGGCCCCATTCTCCTGATTTTTTTTTTTTTTTTGTTTTTGTTAAATCTCCCACTTTGCTCTTCTGAAATGTTAGCATGTATGCTTGTAACTACCTAATTGTCACCATTGTCAGCCTGTACCTGGTGGGAGCAAGGTCTCTTCATTTCTTAAGCCGGAAGAGAATCGCCCTCCCTGGTGCGGAATTGCCGAACGCTAAAGCTAAGATGGCTTCCCTCCTCATAGACTCCAGCAGAAATGACGTGGTGGTGATCGGACTGATCGTGAACTGCGCCTCGGCTAGCGTCTTTGGCTGCAAGATCCTTGGCCTAACCACCAGTTTCTGTGTGGGGCAGGTGCCCTGGCTCTGGATGGCTGGATTCTTTCAGGTTGGGGTTTGCATCTTGTCATACCGCTCCTTCGACTCCCTGACTGCTACCCTATTCGGTTTCGCCTCCATCCTGAAGTTTGCAGAGGGTTATTCTCTCCTGTACCAAGTCTGGCAGCCAGCTGAGCCCCTGTTCCCTGTCCCATTATTTGCGGTTTTTGCTCTCCTGTTTTTGGTCTTAGCGTTTTTCATGGCAGCAAAGAGCCTGGTGGAAGGCTTATACGTACTGATGTTTGTGGCCTATTGCATCTCAGTGGCCTGTCATCCCAGTGGTTTCTTCCACAGTGGATACCAATGGGTGAACGTGGCTCTTTATGTGGCCTCGGCTCTTATCGCATTGGCTAAACTTTACAACATGAAAGCGACCACCAAACATGGTCGAAACAAATGCATCCTTACAAAAAACATGAATCGTTTTTTTAACCACATTTTATTGATTGTTAATAAAACAAGCATTTACAATGCAACGGTCTCGGCATTGTTAAAGTTAGAGCTATTGGCATTGCTCATGACAATGCCGTTCCTTTAAATGTTTTAAAAACAAAAACATAAACAAAAATAATGTCATGAGCAATGCCAATAGCTCTAACTTTACCAATGCCGAGACCATTGCATTGTAAATGCTTGTTTATACAAGCCTTCTCTTTTATCCATACCTCACTGTCTCCTCACCTCAGTCTGTCTCCTCCCTCCTGATACAATTCCACTGTCTGTGAAAACAACTTCACCTCCACTGTGTGAACAGAAATGTCTGGGATATCCAAATGGAACCCACAGACCATCATCTAATATATATACTGCACATACTACAATAGTCCCACACACAACATGCACTTGGACAGGATTAGGTGACAAAGCAGGCTTTAATCTGTTTTCACATTGACCAGACGTTCAGAAAGTGATAAAATAACAAATTTTTAGTGAGGGGAAAAACCTATTTACAGAATAGCGAAGGAAGAAATTTAAATAACTCTTTTTCTGCGCCAACTCCCCTTGTGCAGTGTACATACCCTGTACCAAAGTAAGGATACTCCAGACTATGCCTAAAAGGGTTGTCTTGGGCTTGACACACAACACGCTAGGGCTCTTAATGTTTGAATGATGTATACACTTGGAATCGCATGTTTAGGCAGTTTGTCCTGGATATGGAGCACTATGTATGATGTTACTCTACAGCTTGCATTCGCCCAACAACTTGCTAACTCAGAAAGCCTTTTTCCCCCCCTTTTTTGCTGAGTTTTATATAGCGCGAACTTGACCCGAATCCAATCCGGTATCGGAGCGCTTTACATAGCACCAGTTACGTTACATTAGGACACACATTCATTCTTTGTTAGGCACGGGGAAATTAAGTGATTTGCCCAGAATCACAGGATGTTCAGCATCATTACCGAGACTCGAACCCAGTCCCCCAGGTCCGAGGTCGAGCGCCCTAGCCATTAGGCCAACCCCTCTCCTCTCCCCTCTCTCTCCTTCTCCCCTTCTCCCACTATACTCCTAAAACATGCAAAAAAAATATTGATTTTAATCTTGATTTCTCTCCATTGTTCCTTAAGAGTCTCTTGTCTTTCATCTTCTGCATGCTTTCTTTTTCTGACTATAGCCTCATTTAAGTCTCATGCCTGTCTGCCTAAATTCTTCTTACTGTAATTCTGCAATTTGCTGATACCTCAGTTCATAGATCACAACCTCTGTAAATCCCTATTCCTGTAATCTAACTAACTAATCTCTAAGCCTATCTATCCCACCAACTATTCACCCGAAACCATGTTGCCCCCACTAATGATCACACCTAACTGGTATTTATATATCACAAAGGAACTGGAGTAAATGGATGCAAGTTTTCTTGAGAGCACATTACTAAACACAATAACCACTGGTCTAACCTTGGGTCCCGGAGTATCGCCCTACCTGCCGCAAAGAGATTCGCCGCCTCGTCGGGGGTAATGAGCGCTATCTATATAAAACTCATTACAATGACACATCCCTAGTATGTTTGTGTTTTTTTTTATGTGCTTATTATGGCCTGTGCAGCATAGCCTCAGTAAAACGCATTGTCCATGCCAATAGGTGTCCATTAGCAGCCAAATGCTAGGGCCTAATGGCTTTACTAATATTTATTTAAAACATTTTTTAGGGCCGGCAGCTGCAATTTGCTGAGTTGCTACTTTCTTAAAGGAGTGCTTTTAAAAATGAAGTGTGTAAAGTGTAGTGCTCCAAGACGAGCATCCACAATCTAGGATGAGAGAAAAAAGATGATGGGCACATAATGCCGCATGCATATACATTCTCACGCTAAGTCACTGTAACATTGTTCAACGTCGGCAAACCAAATCATTGTTGCTGTTCCGTATCAGAAAGTGGCTACTTCTGTAGGTCGAGCTTGAGCCAGCATACATGCGCTGCTCTAGAAGAGGGCCTCTTGGAATCACTCCAGACTTCCAAGAGACTTCTACGTGTGGGTCGGGCTCCTCCTAGCATTCCATTGGCCTTTGCGTGTGGCTTTCAATAATGAAAGCATGCCAATGGCCAAAAATGGGTGCATGTCCCGCCTTTCATCTAAACTTTCACTCCCATGGCCTAGGGGTCTCGGGAGCGAGCAGCGGCGCGCATTGTGCCAGCTGCATTCCTCCCTCATAGTTATCTGGGCTCATGTTACTAAATAAAGCACGGTCGCTTTCTTAGCCGCGCTTGTTTAAACTTTTTTTTATCCCTCTTTCTTGCTCAGAGCTCCTGTCAGTTCAAAAGGCCCCTTTAGAATGCAATTGCTGTTAAAAGATTTATTTTGCGCCGCAGAAGTGTCGCTTATTCACTACATATTACAAACACGTCCTCAGGTGGTTTCAGTGTGCTTGCTTAACACAGGGCTGTAATGTAGGCCCCTGCAGGGGGCTTAATTTAATCTGGTGTATGCCGGTACACCTATGGGAGAATGTAAATAAAACTTGATAATTTGCCGTAAATATATAAAAAGGCATTAGTAAAACACCGAGTGACCGCGGTAATAAATGGTATAAAATAACTATAGCTTCAATAAATGAAATCTGCATGATGTTTCTAGTTACCCATGCAATATGAAATGTTTTATATAGCGCAAACTCAATCTGAAGGTATCGGAGCGCTTTACATGTGCACCACTTGTATTACAACTGGACACGTTAATTTTGTTAGGCACTTGGAGATTAAGTGACTTGCCCAGAATCACTGGATGTTGACCTTTCCTGACTAGATTTCTATTCAATGCAACATAAATACACTGCACAAAATACCACTCAGTGCGACAGTTGCACACCACATAATTACACTCTACTCAATGCAACATAAATACACTCCACATACCACTCAGTACCACATAATTACACGCCACATAATTACTCTACTCAATGCAACATAAATACACTCCACATAATACCACTTAGTGCCACATAATTATACTCCGTCCATCATTTCCTTTGGTTTTGCTTTGTTCGCCATAAGTTGGCAGGGTATGCTCAGACGTGAGTCCCTTGCTCACTTTGCCACTGGATTTAAGCAAGCCTGGCTGAAAATGGCTGAAATGCCAGAAACCGGTCCTAGGAAGCTTGTTTCCGGTCCAGGGAAGACATGGTTTGGCAGTTCGGGCTGGGCTGTTCCCATGAGGCACAGGGTCAGACTGATTTGCATATGGCCATGTCTGAACTGGGGTGGCAGAGTGGGCTAAAGAACGGTGATGGATTAAACCCAGATCAGTTGACTGGGGGTGAGTGCTTGCAATGTTCAACACTCAGTCTATCATTTCCTTTGGTTTTACATAATTATATGGTACGTAATTACACTGCACTCAATGCAACATACACTCCATAATGCCACATAATTACACGCCACATATTTTCACTCTACGCAATGCAACATAAATACACCACATAATACCACTCAGTGTCACATAATAACACACCACGTAATTGCACTCTGAGTACAATATAAATACACTCCACATAATATCACTCAGTACCTCATAATTACGTCACATAATTACTCTACTCAATGCAACATAAATACACTCCACATAATACCACTCTGTGCAACATAATTACACGCCACATAATTACACTACTCAATGGAACAAATACACTCCATATCATACCACTCAGTGCCACACAATTACATGCCATATTTTTATACTACTCAAAGCAACATAAATACACTCAATATACCACTCAGTACCACATAGTTACACGTCACATTTATGCTCTATTCAATACAACATAAATACACTCCACATAATACCACTGTGCCACATAATTACTCTACTCAATTCAACATAAATATACTCCACATCCCACTCATTACCACATAATTACATGCCACATAATTACTCTACGCAATGCAACATAAATACTCCACATACCACTCAGTGCCACATAATTATACTCCACATGGTTACACTCTACTCAATGCAACATAAATACGCTCCACATAAATGCACTCTATGTCCCATACCACCAATCAACATAAATGCACTCCACACCATGACCCAATTTCACTAAGTATAATTTCACTCAACACCAGAGTTCAAGGCCACACAATTCAACTCCACACATTTCCAATACACACCACATAATTACACACCAAACATATTTCAGCTCCACAATGTATCTCCAATCCACACCATATAGTGGCACCACCTGAGCACCAAACTTCACTCATCACCACCATTTTGCATCAACGCACCACCTAAACATCACCTAAGTATCACGTCAGTCTGCCCTCGGAATCTGGCATCTGTTGATTCCCCCCTAGTGTCCGTCCGCTGCTCGTGTTCTAATTAAATTACTGTTTTGCAACCTACACTCTCCCGTTATTTGTCCCGCTCCCCCATATCAAAAAAATTATAACAAACAAGCATGAGAACAGGCAGGAAGAAGTTGCCACCAGTGCAAGTACAAAACAACTAGAAGACATTTTTTATGTTAATCTTTTTTTAATCCGGTTGTTCAGTTGTATATAATGTCTTGGTTTGCATAAAGGTAACAAATGCTTAACACTTTTTATTAAAACGTTTCAACATGATGCACAGCAGCCACAATGCTCTACAACATAGCCAACATTTCTGGCTAAACACAAGGTCCCAAAGGCGAGACCTATTGGCTATGCCAATGCTTGTTCCTATTGTACCACAGCATTGGTAAAGCCAGTAGGTCTTGGCACAGCTAAAGACAGTTTTCTTGTGTGCCATAACTTGGTAATATTACTTGGTTGCTGTTGTGCAACACTTTGTAGTGACAAGTTGTCTAGGAGTCTGCTTGGGTTACCAGCTAAGACCTCTTACACATAGGTGATCTCTTGAGCCACCAAGGTAATTTTTGAATAGTGCACCACTATCCTGTTGAATCTTTCCAGCCTTTCCACGCATTGCCCCTCTGCAATCTCCGGTTGTTTAGAGACCATGCAGCACCACCAGTTCATAATCAGTCTGGCCACTTATTGAAGTTGCTTTGTTTGCTTGATGCTTCTGCAATGCTTATATAAGACTGGGATAGCCTGGCATTTCAGAACCTATAATCTTGCTCATTTTCCTGATATGCTAGTTTTTTTCTTAACAGATAAACTAGTCTCAAATGTATCCAGGCTTTATTTGCAGTACCCAAGCAGCGGCATCTCTGATATACTGCCATTTGATGAGTGCTGATTAAGCTACAGCCAGTTTTGACTGTCTGTTAAACAGTAATGTCTGACTTAATTGGTTGGGTGGTTTAACAGGATGATCCTTGCTACAAGCCCAACGTGGGGCAAATGTCTTGGATATTTACTAAAACTGGCACCCTGCTAGTACCCAGAACTTGGCTCTTCTTTCTGCATCACTCATTTGCTATACGTTTATTCAGCCAAATCAAACCTGCAGTCAGTACCCGTAATTCGATGCAGTGGTCGAAGGCCGATCAGAGCAACATGTGTTACAGCAAGACATGAAAATTGAATTATTCTTCCTTCAACTGAACCTCACATATGCGGAAGCCTCTGCATGGATATGTACTAGGTACATATGTAAATAAATGACTGCACATTTCCGAACAGCTTACGAGAAACAAATTGCAGTGTCACGTTGTGGGGACAGCTCCTTCCTTACACTAGAAGAGGAGTAGTAATGTCTGGTTGGTATTAAGCTGCTGAGACAGTTCTATAGAACAAATGGCGTTTCAAGTAAACTTATTTTTCTGTTTTTCACAGATTGTGTTTGATTCAGTACTCCCTCCCACGGGGACAGAGTGGCCCTCCGCGATGCAGTTTGTAGCTCTCGCCGTATGGTGGGAATCTGTCAGGCTGGCATATCAGTCTCTTTGAGAACAACTCATCACTGTTAAAACAGCGATGAGGCTATGCTTGCAAATCCTTCATCTGCTCTGTGATTGCCATATGGTGTTCAGTTAGATGGAGCAGCCTTCTAATACTCTTCAGAGAAATTGTTCTGTTGTGCAATTGAGGTTTTTTCCCCTTCAGGTGTTAAATGCGGGGTTTTCCCTTATAACTTCTATCCTTGTTGGTTGTTCTCACCTTAGGTTGTTCCTTGTTCAGATCTTTCTCCAACCAGAAACACTGCCTTCTTTAAAGACTTGTCTGTTAATGCCCTTTGACTATTCCCTAGTATAACTCATGTACAGGTCTAATTTGTTTTTTGAAACTTATGTGACTCGGTATGAGGAAAAAATCTCTTTGAACCTCACTGCATGTTAATATCAACCAAACTAATCGTGCTTGTGATGATGTAGATATACAACTTGGCCTGACTTGCTAGTGTTCAATCCAGCCAAAACAGCAAACTGTCTTTTTGAGTTGTTGTTGGTCGTTTTTGTTTAGTGCTTTGTTTGCATCTGCTGGTATTATGGGGATAAAGGTAATTACAATTTCCTAAATATTTAAAGTGGCCGATTTAAAACTTTAAAAATAAAAAAAATAATCAGCTGGTTTTAATTTTGAGTATAGTAAGTCAGTTTCCTCGGCCTTAAATACCTCTTAGTTGGATTTTTTTCCCCAAAGACTTGAAATCCAGACTTTTAATGTTCAGTGTTTAGAAGAAAATTTTAACCAGAGGGAAACAAAATACAAAAATGCACTGCATATTATACCCACGGGCATCAAATAATCACCATTCCAAACCCCAATATTAGACAGATGAAAAACATTCATCAGAAAGGCTGGAGTTCAGTTTAGTACATGGTACAGCAGTTGTTTAAAATATTATTTATTCTGACTTTATCATGTGTTTGTAGTTCGCTATGCAATGTTAAAGGTGTCTGAAAGGCAGATTTTAAGCTTTCTCAAAACTTTAGATCAATGGCATTTGTAGCCCAAAGAGAACATGATGTAAACAGAAGAATTTCAAATCAGTTTAGTAAGTTTGCTATTCTAACCTGAAAGTTATGTAGAGAGCCCAGAAATTACGTTTTTCTTTCACTTTTTTTGCAGTACTTATTTACACGATGGATTGGCAGCCTGACGAGCAGGGCCTACAACAAGTGCTTCAGCTGCTAAAGGATTCACAGTCTCCCAACACTGCCACTCAACGGGTGGTTCAAGATGTATCCTTTTGTGCAGCGTATTCCACATATATTATAGCATTGTCCATCATTCTGAAAACCGTAACTGTGGGACTGTTCTGAGTTTAAGGTGAGTATGGGGCAAGGTTTAAGGCCACACCAACAAGTCCCCTCGGGAGGCCCTGGGGCGTCTGGGTGCCGAGGTGTTATGGCATTGGGTGTCTCATTCAGTTCAATGGAGAACAGTCTGGTCAGAAAGAGGTTGCAAGCTGGGACTGAGGGGCCAGTCAGGAGGGGGAGGGACGCACAAAGGGGGGCTTGACCCTTGAGATGCTTGGGCACGTAGGGACTCTGTTGGTCCATTTCTTTTCTGGCTGTGGGGCTTGGGTGCAGTGGTGCCTTTTGACGTGTGCTTGAGTCACTCGGAGGCTGCATGTGACAACGATGTCCAGTCCATGCAAACCCATGTGTGGGTTCAGCCTTTAAGGGTTTAGTGACCCTGTTGGCACACTCCTCCCTCGGACTTGGGTTGTCAGGTGCAGAGGTGTCTGGTGGTGGCAGTCTGAGGCTCACTCTTGTTCTTTGCTTCTGCTGAAGGGCAAACAGGACAGCTGGGCCACTCATGATGTGGGCCTTACTGTCCCTGAAGTCCCTTGACGTGCAGGTCGGGTTTGCTCCGCGTTGGTGTCCAGTCTGGACACATGCCTTGGCTGATGCAAAGGGTCCGGCACCCCAGATATTGGTACTGTGTGGTTCTGGTCGGTCCAGGTGCACCCACACTTGGAGGGCGGACGAAACTGACCTGCAGGCACACGGTGACCTCTTCCTGGGCGGTCGCACCGTCAGTCTGGTAAGCGGCAGGCCTGTGAAGCGGTCCTTGCTTCTTTTGGTGCCTGCGGTTGTAGAGGAGTAGCTCCTCTACTCTAAGGGAGTTCTTTGGTGATTTTCAAAGCACTGGCAGCCTTCTGGGTTCCTTGGAGTCTGCACTGTGGCAGGGCGAGTCAGTTTCTCCATGAGGGTCCAGTGCAGCAGGCAGGCTGGCACGGTTTAGCGCATGCAGTCAGTCATGCTCCTTGGTTCTCGGGTCAGCAACCTTCCCAGTTAACTTAATTGGTTTGTCTAATCTGATGTCCTGCTATCAGTGGGTTCCTTAAATACTAAATTAAGGGGCATTTAAGAGGATGGTGGAATTCCTAACTTCGTGTTCACTTCAGGCTGTTCATTCTAGAGGTGCGCCCAGCCTGGCAGTGCAACACGCCTCCTGCATAGCTAATTTTACCTACCTGTCCTGGTGACAGATAGGCCCAGGGCAAGGGATGGCAGTTCCCCCTACCTGTGGAAGCCTTGGAATGCAGATCCAAGGCGGCAGACGCCTTTGAAACCCTCCTACTTTTATTTGCTGATGTACTAGCCTCCATGGAAGAGGTGTAAATGACCCTCTCTAGAGCAGGCATCGTTTCTATTAAGGAATATGCTCTGGGGCAGGGAGGAAACAAGCCATCGAATAAGCAAGCAAATGAGGGACCAGAAAGCCAAACCAGTAGTAAGCCATAAGCAGGTGCTAAGCCCACTTAAGTTTTTTTGTGGTTCACTAAAGAGTTTGACCTACCGACAGTTAAATGCAATCTAGCAAGTAAAACCTAAAATTATTTTTCGTTTGTGTGGCTGTACCATGAATGCACAGTGGCTTCTGCCACAGTGTAATATATACACTGTGTGCATGCGTGTTATCTTTGTGGGTGTGCAATGTAATTACTGTATTAGTGTTGCGTTAGGGAGGGAGCCATGACAGTGTCTGGATGTGTTTTTGCCATTGTATTAATAATAAATAAAAACATTCAATCTGAATTGCATAAAGCCTGGAAATTCAGTGCTTTACACTATTATCAAGAGCCATACTGCCTCATATATGGTGATGCAAGGATTTGACCTTTCACAGAGTTTAGATTCATTACTGCCCTCTTACCAAATGGCATGTTTTATTTGGCCAAATTTAACTTTCAGTGGCATAGTTAGTATATTTCTTGGGACAGAAGGCACTGTTTGGTCTAACACCGGATGGCAAAAGTGTGTAAGATTGACACCTATGGCTATTCCACAGGTATAACTTTGAAATGAGAATGGATGTTTTCCAGCTATCGCATGTGCTGCTTCCTCCTCCAATACTCTCCCACTGCCTTGCTCCATGTTGTCATCCTTGTGTTGCAAGTGCTAGTGCTGCTCCCCACCAACCTCCCTGTTGCTTGCCCCTTTGGCCCATCTCTTCCCCCCCCCCCCCCCCCTCTTTCTAGCTTGACCACCCCATCATATGCCTGACTCCTCTGTTGCCCCATACCCAGTGCAGGAGGGCTAGGAAGCAAATTGCTGCTGGCCTCTCTGCATAAAAGTTTACTTTCATAGGAAGACCTGCTGGCACCTACAAACTGATGTGTCTGTATAACTACGCCAAATGACCCTGGCAAGAGTCCCAGACTCTAGACCTATAGGACTTACCAATGCTTATGCCTGCCCTTAAGATCTTATGATTAAACTAAAATTAGATCTAATGTATAAATTGTGTGTGATATATGTGCCCCGAGTCAATTCCCTTATTCCCTTGGTCTGTTTAATTTTTTCTTCCACCCACTAAAGCAAACTGGGCACTGGGACAGCCCACTTCAGTTACTGGCTAACTATGCTGGAGTGAAAGCATTCTGCCATTTCAAAAGAAACTCATCCACACACATGTGGTTAGTTGCCTTCAGTACCAGGCTCTACTATTGCAGTGTGTACTTTTAGAGACACAAAATTAAGATTGACGAATGCCTTGTAAGGTCCCTCTGCAATAAAGTTTTGTAAAAATTAACAAACTCCGCAATGAAAAGGCTGTTAACCTGTGCAGACATATTGACTTTGCCAATGCTGTTAGTTAGGAAGCAGATAAACTCTTGCACAAGGTTCTGAATTTGAATGTTCACTAGCTAGAGCTGCTGGTACTGTGGATGCACTGTTTCTTGCTTCTGCTTGTCATTTGCCAGCTATTTATAAGCATACCACTGTGTCAATTGCTTTGTGCTAGAATTTGGGGCTCATTTAATACGTTCCAGTGTCTGTTTATGTGAACTGCTCTTTCTACCTGCACGTTTTCAAGCATTTACACCTGCTTGAATTGTTAGGCTAGTGTTGTTGCTAGAAATGCTTGACTAACCAACTTATGTGACAATGAGAAACCTGCTTGGCAGGCAATGCTAATGTTAACTGCTGTTGCTGTGGCACTTGTGGTCCTCTGATGTGAGTGCTTACATTAGTGTATCAACATGTCCTTAACCCAAAACTTTGCAGAAATTAAAGCAGTTAAACCAATTCCCAGACTTCAACAACTATTTGATATTTGTCCTGACCCGGCTGAAGTCTGAAGGTAAGGCTGACCTACAAGGAAAGTTTGGAAAGGTAGGCTTGGCTAAGAGTACATTGTAGCTAGCATAGCGGGACAGGATAATTTACTGGCACCTGGACGATGGGCTGACTAGTGGGTGCTCTGGAGATGGGTACTTTCTTAGCCTTTCTGGTAGCACGTTGGCATTCCGTTCTCACTAGTGGGATGTGAAAGACAGTACTGCTGCTCACCCTACGGTCTGTTCTCTAGCATGCTCATCTGCTGGGTCTTTGTCCTGTGTAATATGTATGTCTGCTATCCTTTTGTGTGAAAGTTGTTTACTCTGACTGTTGTATAGCTTTTGAGAACTTGCACAGCCCTCCCAGTGCTACACCCATTGTGTAATTTGTACATGGTCACCTTTTTGAGAACGGGCAGTCCTTGTGCTGCTAAACATACCAGCACAAGACTCTTGAATAGCAAACATTTAAAAGGGTGCTAAAGTAAGTTTACTTGGTCTTTTACATGTGGCAACTCTTCAGTTAGGAGCAGATTGTCATACAAAACAATGTTGCATGTGCAAAATGTCTTCTTTTTTTTTTTACATACAGACGAGCCCACACGCTCCCTTAGTGGGCTGATATTAAAAAATAATGTGAAGGCGCATTACCAGAGCTTCCCACCTCCAGTGGCGGAATTCATTAAGCAAGAGTGTTTGAATAACATTGGTGATGCCTCCTCGCTCATCAGAGCCACCATTGGTGAGTGCAGTGGATTTCAGGCCTTTTTGGCTAATGTGAGTCTTGCCAGATTTCAGAGTGGGGGCGGGGGGTGGGGGGGGGTTGCTGACTGAGGAGCTGTATACTGGGTGTGTAATGTACAATTTTCCATGTTTCTCTTTTTGGGATATTGTACACTATTCTGTTATGATTACCAACTTAATTGTAGGCAGCAATTTGTTTTTTCGTATTTCCCGCATGTTTTGGACATTTCACACAGATTATGCCTGAATTGTTAGCCTGACCAGGTGCAGGAGCATCCAGTGGAATGACTAAAAGACCAGAAAGCGCAGCTGTAGCTCGGCTAAGTCGTATGTCACCTTCATATTATTTACGCAAAGCCACCCAGCTCTAAACACTTCTGTCTGACTGTACTCCTGGGATCTTACTAGCCAAAGGGCTTGACCTTAGATGTGAGAAAGTGGGGAACCTGTCATGATACATAGCCAGGCGTGATGGGAACAGGGTATGGACATCGAAACTGAAAAGTGCAAGTGGGGCAGAGACCCTACATTCGTACATTGGTTTAGTCTGTTCAGAAAGTAAAACCCTTAAGTGTAGTTTAGTGTGCTTCATAAATTTTTTAGTTGATAGTGCAGCATTTTCATGGATGTCCCCCATATTTTTGAGGTCCTCTCATAGTTTCTAGAAGAGATTTGAAAAATGTTTCTAGGTTTCTCACTTATTTTACAGAATATTTACATTTTCCTTTGTAAAAGGGATACATAGGTGCCTGATACCCGTGTTCACGGTACCTCACACTATTTTAACTTTATATCTGAGGCTAAATAGCTGAGCAGTCTGTTTATACAAGTCGTTTATCCCTGCTGGATCTGTATTTGCAGTTTTTAGGTATTGGGTCTTTTTTGTATGCTCTGACTCTGGGTTCAAAAGTGCTTAACCTGGCAGCATTGCTATGGTGGTGGCTTGTAGCTTGGCCTGTTTGCTTAGGTGTCTCATTGTCTCCCACCAGGAATTCTCATCACTACAATTGCCTCGAAAGGTGAGCTTCAATCCTGGCCTGAGCTGTTGCCTCAGCTCTGCAACTTGTTGAACTCTGAGGACTACAACACATGTGAGGTAAGATAAAGTGGTAATGATGTGGAAAACAGCAGAGTTGCCTTTTGCTTGTGCAGGCTACATGCTGGGCAGTTGCAACAACTGCAAACCTTTCTGCTCAGGGTTAATAAAAGGTTGCTTGGTGACAGTTGATCGCAATGTAATCCAGTTTTTTTATAGTGCACAATGCAATATCATTCACTGCCAGGGATTAGTATGGATCAGATTTTGGTGAGAAGATGCTGCATTAAACACACTTCTGTTAATGTCCTGCCCAGCATTGAGCACTTGACTAGCAGCCTATCAAACAGTTTCAGGAATGGAGGTTAAATACGACTGTATACTGATTAATTCTTAAACACCTGATTAAGTTCTCCCACAGGTGTTGATAGTTGTCAAATTAGTGGTGGGATTGTCTTCTGCTTGAGAGAAACCTTAGGCCAAGTTACCCATTTGGGTTTTCTTTGCCATGGCCCCATGCTTGTTTGGTGTTCTAGCACTATGCCTGCATCTGAGTGCCTTGTTAATTTTTCCTTTTTCCAAGGGCGCTTTTGGAGCCTTGCAGAAGATTTGTGAAGATTCATCTGAGCTACTGGACAGCGATGCCCTAAACCGACCACTCAATATCATGATTCCAAAATTTCTACAGTTTTTTAAGCACTGCAGTGCTAAGATCAGGTGAGTATCACCTGTTGGTTTGATAGGGAGGTGTGCAAAGTGCAGTCTTGCCACGTTGATTTAAAACTTGGGAACTTAAGAGTTTGATAGAGGAACAAACCAGTGCAGTATTGGGAAATGTTGCCCCGCCCCCCACATAGACACCACTGCTTCATTAACCACTGGATGCCTTACTCTACATGTTGCGATCCCTACTTCCCTCCTGCAGAACTGCACTATTTTACTTTCTGCAGCTCATTCTTTAGGAGAGTCCTGACGGAGCAAATAAAGCGCTGCCTGTGGCATGATGTTTCGAACTTCCTTGTTAGGAATTCCAGCTGCAAGGACTGGATCTAAATCTTCCACCATAAGCAAGTGAAGTTATTACTTTATTCAACCTGAGTCAATTCATTCAGGTGCTTATTTTGACTGTTTGCCTTTGCTCTGATGCAGATCCAAGTAAGTCCCGCAGCTGGGCTCTCCGAGGCCAAGATGGATTATTTCAGTTAGCTAATTCTGAAGGTTTTTCTATAAAGTCTAGTTGCCTGGCAGCGGCTATGGTTGACTGGAGGTGAGTGTCTGAAAAGTTTCAGCGCTACGTCCATCATCTCCTTGTGTTTTCTTTGTTCGCCCTAAGTTGGCAGGGTATGCCCAGACAAGGGTCCCTTGCTCACTTTTCCACTGGATTCAAGCTAGCCTGGCTGATGAGGGGTGTTATCCTGAAGCCAGTTCCGGGATGCTTGTTTCCGGTTCAGGGAAGACCTGGCTTGGGAGTTCAGGCAGGACTGTTCCCACAAGGCACAGGGTCAAGACTGATTTGCATATAGTTGGATCTGAACTGTGGTGGCGTAGTGAGCTAAAGAACGATGATGGATTTAACCCAGATCTGTGACTGGGGTTGGGTGTTTGAAAGGTTTCAGCCCTCCGTCCATCTCCTTGTGTTTGCCATGGTTGATGCGGTCATTTTTCCTGTAGAAAACAGTCTATTCTGTACTGCTTCTACGTAATAACTTGCGTTCTGGTAAATCTCACTGAATTAGCCTTGTTCTGAAGCTTGCTGAATTGCCTACACAAGAGGCAGACCTAGTTCGCAGACCGATTTGGAGTTTAAAGAAACTTCAGCTAATGACTGATTCTCCAATCCATTGTGTCGCTACAAGTTCAGGTCGGAGTTCGCTTCACAATTCTTGGTCTCTAGGTGCCAGGCTATGTATACACCACACAATCTGGAAGATGGTATTGGAAAACTGTTGGAAAGTCCCCTTTTTGCATGGTTACCCCCTAACATTTTTCCTGATGCTAACTTGCCTGTGCGTGCTGGGATCCTGCTAACCAGGCACCAGCACCTGTGTTCTTTCCTAACACTGTACCGTTGTACCGACAATTGGCACACCTTTGGGCTACATACAAGTCCCTTGTAAAGGGTAGCCTAGTACCAAGGGCCTCTGAGGGCTGCAGCATGTATTATGCCACCCTCAAAGACCTCTCGCCTCAACACCCCCACACGGGCAAAGCGTACTGGGTGTATTGGTGCATACCAAACTGAAGTCAACATGGCATGGCACACATCCCTGTGTGCCATGCCCACCAACACTGCCTGTTGCATGGGTAAGTCAGGCCTCTAGCAGGCCTTGCAGCCCTAAAAGCAGGGTGCACCATAGCCAGGTGAGTGCATAGCTGCTAGAGCAATATGCTCCTATAGTGTCTGTGCCATTCACAGGTATTGTAAGCGCAGTGAAGCCAATTTGAGTACATGGGCTGGGAGTTGGTCAACACGAACTCCACTGTTCCATGATGGCTTTACTGAAGTCTGGGAAGTTTGGTATCAAACTTCCCTTCACATTGAACCCACAATGATGCCAGGGTTGGATTTAATGAAAAATGCGCAGAGGGGGCATCTTAGACATGTCCCCTAAAAAACTAGCAACTTTGGTGTTTCTGACGGCCTCCCAGTACTCTTCCACCACCAGGCAGGTTTCTGGACTCCTACGTAGAGAGCTCTGAGTCCAGGAACAAAGAACATCCTGGGCAGAGGTGTAATGCCTCCTTATCCAGGATGGGCAGGGTCCTTGAAGAGGGAGCTTTAAAGGTTGCTGCCTTTTGTTGCTATCAGAATCTGACCCCCACTGGTTCTGACCCCCATTTTGGGCGCAGGAACCAGAAAGCGAACTAGTCCGGAAGGAAGGTGTGCCCACCTTTGCCAGTCTCACCCCTCAGATGGAAGGGGCAAGGAGAAGCGCACGTCTCGGTCCCCTTCATCTTGTAGACTGGAGGACCCCTCCAATCGAAGAGGCTTGTGCCCCCCCCTTTCACTGGAGGATGGCATACTAGTGAGTGTAGACACCCCAAGGTATGGAGCCATTGGTCCCAACCTGCACACCCCTTTAACGCCCCTAAATCAAATATTTTGGGGCGCCCCTGAACCTTCCCTCTTCATATTCGTCATGACAAGAAGGACCGAAGAGCTGTACTGCAGAAGAGAACTGCTTTCATCCCAGCCCTACCAGCTTGTGTTCTGCTCTGAACCCCTGCGAGCTGAGCCCGGCGTGTCCTGCAGCCACCAAGAACTCCAGGGACCTACCCTGCCTTCTAATAGAACTCCTATCACTCGTGGACACCGTATTTGTCCAACCCAAGCCAGGACTCGAGATACAGTCGGATCCGCATGTCCTCACCATTTTGCACCAGACACCCACAGCCCAAGTGGCCCAACACCCCAGCGAGGGCCCCCCCGGCCATCCTGACCCGAGTCCCAGAGTTGGATGCTGTTGACTACCTTCTCGGCGCTTGCAGCCTCACCCTAAAGGGTCTCCGCGACTGGAACTGGTGAGCAGAATCTGACACGAAAGGACACCCCTGCACTCGCAGGTCTAGAGTCCGGAGGTGCCCGACCGATTGTCTCCAGCAACACTCATCTTCACCCTCCAGTCGTTGGTTTCCTTCAGCCAGTCTTCTGGCTCAGACCTGCTGTTCTTTTACGTGACAGTTGTTCTCGATTGAAAAGCATTTGGCTCCCGAGCAAACCTGCACCTGGCCGTACCGCTGATAGTGTGGACTTGGTGTGCCAACCTGCCCTGACCTTAACCTTGGCTCCTGAGACAGTGGCCTGCCCATGAGCAGTCCCCAACCAAGGTTCCCCATTTAACATTGGCTTCCTGCACCTGACTGCCCTAGTGCTGTTGGTGCTGCCCCTCGAGTGCCAATCTGAACCATTGCTTCCCTAGCTGAGTGAGCCCCAAAGTGGTGAATGTAGATTCTGGCTTTTGCCATAATCTATCTTGCCCACCTGGCAATAGAAGGAGAAGATAAGGCCCTGAATGGTTTCTGAAGTGCGATCAGTAATTGTGTCTCACCCGTAGGTCTATCCTTCGCGATCATCTCTTCGTTGGCATTAAGACACCTTACTACTACACAAAGCTTGGGGGCCGTTTCAAAAATAGGATAATTTACTGACCTGGTATTAGATTTGATGAATGTCACAGTTTCTGGAGTAAATACACGTGCTGTGATGTCTAGGGCTCTGACATAAGATACACTCTGGCAAGAAACGAGACAAGAGGAGCATAGCCAGCTTCGCAGAGATTTATTTCTGGAAAGATATTTCCGGAAAGATATTGGTTATCTTGCCAGCCCATCAAAAGGTGCAGCACCAGATTCACGTCCCACAGGCCTGAATATCTAGGCTCTGGAGAGAGAGACCTCTGGATACGCTTCAGCAATTCGCACACCCATGGGTGATCTCCGACCAGGGTGTTGTTCATGGGTAGGTTCCCTGCCGAAATGGCAGAGCAAAAGGTTTTGACAGTATATAAGCTAGGCCTCAGCAAGCCAGCTCTGCTTGAAAATTCAGGATATCTGGAAGTTGCGCCCCACAGGATCCTGGTGTCTTTCAACACATCAACAAACCCATCATCTCCTGGCTGATCTGTATCGCTTTGTGGTCCCCAGTGTCATCTGAAAGTATTCGCCTTGCCAGCGTTGCATGAAATCCTCCACGCCATGAGATGTAGAGGGCCTTGTATCGCCATAGGATGCAGATGGCCCTGGGAGTCCTGTAGGACCTCGTAACAATGGAAGTCAAAGTAGTGCCATCCATGAAAGTTCCAGGAGACAGGGGAACCATGCCTGAGATCTCCAGGTCGGTGTTACCAGAAACAAAGACTCCTAATGTCTGACTTGAGCCTCTACTCTGGGTATTAGGAGAAAAGGAGGTAATGTGTAAGCATGCCCGCTCTTCCAATCCTGCAGCAAAACATCCACTGCCCCGACCCCCGGGTCCGGTCTCCATCTGACATATAGAGGAATCTGTGCGTTCAGTCTGGATGCAAACCGGTCTACCAAGCAGGGACCCCACTGGTCCATCCGAGCCCGAAGGACCGCCGATTCAGTTGCTAATTGCTGGTGTCCGTGAAGAGTTTCAGTCCGCTACCGTATTCAGAGAGCCCGGCAGGTAGTCTGCCGTCACCGAGATCTGTTGTTGAAGGCAGTAGTGCCAGAAGTCCTTGGCCATCTTTGCCAGCGCAGTCTATCTGGATACCCCATCGTCCCTGTCCCCCCCCCCACCCTCCCCCCCCCCCCCCCCCCCCCCTTGGTTGGTTGACGTACTGGACTGCAGTTGTGTTTATCCTCGATAGCACAGAACAGGAGGGTTTGTCCCTCTTCAAAGAGCAGATCACAAAGGAACCCGCTAGGAGTTCCAGACCATTGTTCAGTCCCAATTCGCCCTCTGTCCGTCATACTCACATGGAGACATTCCCACATCTGGCTGCCCAGACGGCTGGTATCTGACTATCACCAAGTCCGGGAGGGAACCAAAGATCTCCCTCCCCTTCCATGTGGTCTGTCCACCATTGCAATTCTGTCCTGGTCAACAAGATCAGTTCAGAGTATGTTATTCCATGTGGTCTGTCCACCATTGCAATTCCGTCCTGGTCAACAAGATCAGTTCAGAGTATGTTATTCCTTTCCGGAGATGAGCAGCTTTCAGTCACTGCAATGCTTGCTAGAGCACCGGGCCTGGGAATATGGCTTGGATCGAAGACTATAAGCCAACAATCCTGGCTAACTTCCTGAGGAAGATCCCATCACTGCGTAGGACCTTGGTCAGCTCCTTCTTGATCTTTTGTATCTTCTCCTCCGGTAGGCTGAGTGTGGCCCTCCTGGAGTCCGAGGGATCCAAGGAATACCAAGTTCTGAGACTGAGTCCTTTCCGACTTTTGCTCGTTGATCACAAACCCAACTCCTGGAGTAATGCAATAATTGTGCTCAAATGGGACACAAGCTGGGATCGCGATTGGTCCATCAGGAGATCGCCGAGGTAGATCAACCATATGCACTTTGTCCAGAGGATCTCTGCCACTGGTTTGAGCAGTTTCGTAAAGCTCCACTGGAACTCTAACATCTGATCCCTCGAGGCGAACTGAAAGCACTGGCGATGAGGTGGAAAAATGGGAACTGTCAGGCGTTGTTGAAGTCTAGATGCACCATCTAGTCGTTTTGTAATAGCAGGTGTCTTAGGGGGTGGATACCCTCCGTTTTGAAGTGGTGATAACCTAGCCACTCGAAGTTTCTTTGGTTTATTACTGGTCGGAACCCTTTGTCCTTCTTTACTACCAGGAAAAGATTTCTCAGGAAACCTCGAGGGTGCGAGATTGGCCTCCAATTCGCTCCTGTGGAGAGAAGATTCTGCACCTCCGAGTCGATTAGCCCCATATCTGCCTTTGAGAATACTAAAGGTCAAGGTCTGGATGCCTGGGTTGGAGTTCCGTAGAATTCTATGCGATAGCCCCTTACTGTTTCCATGACGCTCAAGTCTGACGTGATCTCTTCCCATCTGTGGGCGAACAGCTTTAGTTTCCCTTCCAACACTTGAGGGAAAGAGGATATTTCTTGCTATTAAAACCTCCTGGAGCACTAGATCTGCCTCTGGCCTGGTTGGCTCTGCCTCTTCAAGTTACTTGGTCAGGGTAGAAGGTGCCTTGTCTGCCATCATTCCAGCCGTTGTTTTGGCAGGCCTGGCCTATGTAGAAGCCTGACTAGGAGCCCTGGCCGAAAGGGCGAACCCTACGTCTTCTGGCCCTGGGGAAAACCTTCCCCCGGAAGTTTTTTTTTTTTTTCTTTTCTCTCTATCGTTTCGGGTCTATTTTTAAAAGAAGGGAGCGTCTCCTTTCTGCTGACAAGATGCAGTTGCATTGCCCAAAAGGAACATTGCCTGTTGCTCCCTAACGGCTACAATGTGCGTAGGTAAGAGCTTTCCTGATTGCTTAGCTTTCTCCACTCTCTAACATTTTGGTAAGGGGGCCCCACCACGTCATGCAGCTTGTCCTGGCCGGTCTCCAGGAACGGTCAATACCCTTCTTTTGGTCCTTCATGCACTTAAAAAAAACCAAAAAGTACATATCTTGGGGTCGATGTTGGGGCTGACCGCCACCTTTCTTTCTAGGGAAGGCCTTGGGCACTCCGTACCTCATTGTCTTATAGGTTGGTGCACTTTTGGGCCACATATTTCATCGCCTTAGGGTCTGAGGACCACTCTGAGCATCTCGGGTGATAAATCCCCCCCTGGCTCGAACATGTCGTACGAGGGGTGTGGCCCCTTCGAAGGAGCCGGCCTGCAGAATAACCTTCATTCGAGGACCTCCTCTCATCCGTACCAGCCTCCCTGGATCAGAGGACCCCTCGTCTGGTTCTGCCATATGAGCGATAGCATCGCCAGTATCTCCGGATGAGTCTTCTACCCGGTAGGGTGCATTCCGCAAAGTGCAGGCACTCTTACGGAAGTCTCATAAACCGTCGAACCCTTCCAGGTGCCCCGCCCTACATTTAAAGCCTTTGAAGAGGGTACAGTAGAAACGCCACTAGGTCCTGCTTCAATATCCCCAAGGATCCCTAGACCCTGATGTGTGCAGAGAGCTTGTCCACACTATCCTGCGGAGGTGCCAAAGCTCTGGAAATTTCCTGAGAAAGGAGCTTGTCTACCCCTGCAGGGAGGTGGCGCTGTGAGGGCCATTCCTCCTCTAAGGCCAAATCTGGGGAGTAAACATGATCCCTATAAGGATCCATCCGTTTAAGGGTGTGAGCACCAGATTCGCCCTATAGATACCGAGGGCAGCCCCCTCGCAGGTGCGGTTGTGCTGTGGTTTTAAGGCAGCAAACAAAGCCTCCCTGTGTGGCCAAAGGCCTTATTTCTTATGCGGTGTCATGCGAGGGTTGATAGCATGTCTACGTGGTGTGTATATAGGAGCCTTCAATTATCTACCATGCTCACTGCAACTCCCTAACATGCTTGCGGACCTAAGAAGCACAGTCTGAATCGAACACGCTGTCTCAGGCCGCGGACTACGTGAAAAGGCGCCCCTCAGCGGACCCTCGTGGTTCTAGAAACCGGCACTCAGGCCGGACCCTACGGCGTGCTAGAAATTGCCACAGTTCAAGCAGCAGCTAATAAAGCAACCTGGTATCAAACTTGACCGGTGCACATTAAATATCAAGCAATAATCCGTTCATAATCCCCCCCCCCCCCCCCCCCCCCCCCCCCAACACCGACAACCCCAGAGAGGCGTGATTGCAGAGAGGGACTTAACAGGCACAGCCGTGAAAAAGAGGAAGGACTGCTGACAACGAGAATATATATATATGTTGACGGACTGTACTGCTATCGGCTTGTGCTTACCATGGACTCCTCCCAAGGACTCATGGGAGTTGTAGCGTGGACACTGTTTTCATTTGTTGACTTTGAACCTGCTCTTAATAAAAAGCGAAGAAGGTTATGCATAATACTTGCCTCCGGTCATAACACAGAATCCAGTCTTCACTATTTCTCAAAGTAAAATTGTATGAAGTTAACATACCTGCTACTGACTATCTTGGTTCTAGCAATAAAATAACTTTTTTTACACAGACAATTAGTCTGGATTCAGTCTTTGTGTGTGAAATTTCTTGCTTGTGTGTACAACAAATGCTTAACACTACCCTCTTGTAAGCCTGACTGCTCAACTACACCACCACAAAGAGAGTAAGGTATCTACTGTGGCCTCTGCTCTACATCTGTGGATCGACTGGACTCTGTGCACAATATACCTTCCTTTGGTATAGTATATACAGAGTCATCTTCCTACACAAATGCATCTGTTCACCTGCTGCGTTCTGCAGTGATCCATCCCTTTAAAAACACCAGGTCCATGTTTTAGACGGGGAAAGGATACCATTGTTTTTCCACTCTTCAAATAGGTTTTGCCACTCTTCTTTTCCCATCTATAGCCTACAGATTTCAATCGAAATCTTCAAACTTTTTTTGTAGGGACTTAACTTGAGTGTTTGCTGTTCCCTACTTTATTCAAGGCTGTGAATTACTTTATCTAGATATGTTGTGGCTTTAGTAGTTGTTCCCTGACTTGTTGTCCTTGTTCTTTCTTCCATGATGAGCAGATCCCACGCAGTTGCATGTGTGAACCAATTCATCATGGACCGGGCCCAGGCTTTGATGGACAATATTGACACATTTATTGAGGTAAGTGGCTTATGAGGAGTCGCTCTGATTGGGGTATCGCGGCTGGAGCGCATTCCATGCGTAACCATATTAGTCATTCAATCTTGAATGTTCGAGGAATGTTTTTGAATTTTTTTTTCTGTAGTTGATGGCTGCATTTGTATTCTTGATATTTAGGATCAATCGGGTGTTGGAGTGGTTGAAACCCTTTTTTGAGGGGGTTGTAGACCATATAAATCTAACAATTTTCCCAGTCCAATGTTAGCTTTTGGATCTTGTTTTGGTGTGCTAAAGAAAGCTTGCATCCCCAGTTTGCCTTTCTGCTAAAGAGTGTTTGCTTGTTGATGAGGAATAAATATTTTTGATCCTCTTCTCTTCCTTTTCTAGCACTTGTTTGCGTTGGCGGTTGATGAAGATCCAGAGGTGCGGAAGAATGTTTGCAGGGCCCTGGTGATGCTCTTGGAGGTCCGGATAGACCGGCTGATCCCCCACATGCACAGCATTATACAGGTGAATATTCATGATTCGTTCGTGTCATGCGGAGGGCAGGTTTTTGAAATCTATATATTGCATTTTCGGAACTACTCCAAAGCAAACACTAGATTTTCCGAAGTAAGTGGCAGGAGGTAAGCACATTTTGACTCTGATGGGAGTGATGATGGCCTATTCCAATTGTGGGTGGTTCTTTAGCCCTGACAAACCAGAAAAATTGAGTCACTTAGTGTTTTTGTTGGCGTTGGTTCCCTCATATATAATTCAGCCATTGGTGTGCTGCTGTACAAGGAGAAACCTTTGTGCTAATTCTCCGAAAGGCGTACTGATCAGAGATGGAATTGTTCTCTGCATTCTGCATTTAATCTCTGTAGTTATTTACTTTGTGTCACCAGAGTTTGTAGCTCAAGTGTCCCTTCTTGCTCTCCTTACCCTCTCTTGGTTCTTGGGTATGTTTCACATGGAGCATACGTTGAGCAAGGGTCTTGAATTCAGGCAGCGCCCTTTCGCTTTACAAGATCTAGCTGCAGGATTGTACTGCACCGGGTTTGCCCTAAGTCCTATGTAACATCTCAAGACTTTATGAATTGAATTGGTAGTGTTTCTCACATGAGAAGGTATTACACCCGTCTTGTCTCTTGTTCAGTGATTCTTAAAATGCTGGCAGGGGAGAAGCGGTCAGTACCTTTATGGCCAGTAAGGCTGGAGTAATTCTGATTGCTGTGTCCAAGAAGATCATGTCTGCTCATCGAGGTTTCTAGCCCGGCCTTCTGCATCAGATCGGGCAGCTGCTTTGTAGGCCCTGCACATTTCCAGATGGACACTGTGCAGCCCTCTCTCTCTCGGACTGTGGCTCATTTTCTCCAGTGGAGGCACAACATTTCTCCACTGAGAAAGTAAGTTTCTTTTGCAGTAACCCTTCCCCAACACACACTTTTTGCCTGGCTTTTGTTGGAACTTTCACTGAAGTGTACTGAGACCATGCTGTCCAGGTTCCCATTACCAGTGTTCTTTCCCTAAAACTGCACCACGACTGGCGACTTCAGATACTCCTGTTAGTCCCTAGTAGGTGGCACCCTGGTGGTACCTGCTCATTTGGACTGGAGATGATCCCCTAGGGATCACACACCAGGGCCATGATAACTGCCACTTTAGCCTGTTTGTCATTGTGTAGACAAAACAAAAATGAGTCAACATGGCACAATGCCTGTGTGCCATGTCAAAGCAGGACTACCTAAGGTATGGGTAAGTCACCCCTCTAGTAGGCCTTAGAACTCATATGGCAAGGTGCACTATATCAGGTGTGGGCATAACTGCATGAGCAGATATGCCACTACAGTATTTAAGTCTATTCTTTATATTGTAAGTGCCAGGGAAGCCATAGAAAGTGCATGGGCTGGAAACTTGAAAACTCTAGTTCCCCAGCACCATGATGACACAATGAACCCAGGAGTGTTTGGTACCAAACACCTCTCAAACTCACACTGATGGCAGTGTTGGATTTATTGAAACATTGTATCTTGAAGATGGTATTACTTATCCAGTCGGAGCTAGGGCTATTGCCCCAAGGAGGGTGGCTTTGTATGTGTAGACACCCAAGGTCCCTACCTGTTACTCCTCTGTAAAACACCTAAATCTAGTATTTAGTTGGCTCCCCCAGACTCTGAAATCGGATCTATGTCGACCTAAGAAGCCCAGACATCGAAGACCCGCACGAGAAAAAGACCAGTGACTGGCACCACACCAGTCCTGTCGGCAGCCTTTTGCCTCTGCTACAAAAAGACGAGTCGTCCTGCAGGCCCGGCGACCTCCAAAACCCTGTGAGGACTTCCTGCCTTAGGTAAAGAGTCTCCAATCTCCCGTGGACCTGGAACCTGTCCAGAAGAAACCCTCTACATAGTAAAGAACTTTGCCCGGAGTGTGAGAAAGTGGCTCTGTATATACTGTTCCCATATAGGTACAGGGTTTACAGAGTCCACAGTCCCCAGAAGTTTGGCAGAGGCTAAAGTTAGAAATAACCTTACTCTCTAAAGTGGTAGCTTGGTCGAGCAGTAAGGCAGTATCGGAGGACAGTGTAAAGCATTTGTTGCACACACTGTCAGCAAATGGTCTCACACACTCAATAACTTAACTCTAGGCCAATGGTTTATATATAAAAAATGTTCGAGGCATGTGGGCTGCTGAATTCATATCTGTGCATAGATCGCCGCCTAGTGTTGGGTCCGGATGATTGCACATTGTTGTCCTGGAAGAGTCTTCGAAGTATCCTGAGATGGGTGACTCCTCCCCTGGACCACAGTGCGCATGGGCATCCTCTCCATCCCCAGATTGTTTTTTCCGCCATTGGGTTCGGATGCAACTATCTTAGCTCAACTTCGGAATACTTAGTTTAGGCCTTTTTAGTTTTCGTCGGTACAGTTACCGTTCGGTGTCTACTACTAGTCCTAGTGCTCCACACCCTTTTCAAACTTTCGATTCGAATTGGTTCAAACTTCGACGCTCCATCGACGATGGAATCGAGAACTCCGTTCAAGAGGTGTCCGTTGTGCCACGCCAAGTACCCTCACATCGACGTCCACCCGGTCTGTAACAAATGTCTCTCGCCGGATCACGACGAATCAAAATGCATGGGCCTGCGCGCGGTTCCGATCCAAGAAAACTCTACGGAACCGACGGGCAGCGAGGCTCGAGGCGCAGCAGGCAGCGCCCGCACCCACCAACATATTCAGCGACGAGGACGCCGAGAGCGTGGAAGAAATACTATCTAGCCCCGCTTCGGAGCATGGTTCCCGATCGGACGACGATGACTAAGAGCTCTTTCGACGTGAAGAAGCCGTCGACGAGGTAGGGGACATCGACGAAGCCTATGGGGCTGAAGAAGACAGCTCTCCCGAGGAGTTAGGCCAATCCGTCGAAACGGAGGCTGAAATTAGTCGTCAGGCTCCGGTCGAGGGATCGCCTTCGGGCCTTACCCAAGACCTAATCCATGGTTCCTCGGCCCCGCCTTCCGGCCCGGCACTGAACACTATGCAAGAGCCAATATTACCCAAGACGACCGGGTTGTTAAACCCAAAAACATCCATCGCTCCAGTCCCTTCAAAATCGAAAGCGAAACTGGTGGTGGTCGGATCAAGGGCGTCGAAACAGTCTGCTGCCCCGGCGTCGACGCCGAAAAAAGTCGGCTCCGAACGCGTACAGAAAGACTTCGGCGCCGAGCTCACCGCAGCAGACGCGGTCGACGCTCAGAAGAGGCGCGCCCTCGTGCACCACAAGGCACCGACACCTTCGGCGCCGTCAACTAATCCCTTCGCCTCCGCAGTCAAAATGGCCGCCTCGGCAACGTCGACGCCTAAAGCACCGATGCCAAAGGTCCTCGACTACGTTGACTATCGATGCATCCCTTCAAGCCAGTGACCCCCTTCCGACAAAAGTCGGGGTCGGCCTCCACACCTACTACCAAGATGCCCACCAAACCACCATCTCAGTTTGCTGTGCAGCAGGTCTCTGCATCTCTCCAATGTATCCGGGACCAGGTAGCCCTCCACTCTACTTCGGGTCCCCACACTACCTCACCCGGTACAGTGCACTCGGAGCCCACCAACATCACCTTTGGGCTGCCACCGACATCGGCACCGAAACTCTTTCAAATTCGGACACGTGTCCTCCACACACAGTCCACCACCTCTGGCCTAACAGAACACGACCCTTCAGGGCCACAGTTTATCGACGCCCACACTGGCAGGCTCATGCTCCACAAGCGCAAGATCACGCCAGTCAGGGAAGAGGTGCCATACAAAATCCCTCTTAAACGCAAGCTACCGGCGGAGCAGGAACCAGTGCTACAAGAACACTTCCATCCCCTCCAACTAGCTCCGCAGTCCTTTTCTCCTACCCCTTCTGAATCAGACCCAATGCAGGAATATGGTGGGGACGACACCATCTACCCCGGGGACGCAGATCCCGATGACACACAGGATCCCGATCAGGCATGGGATGACCCCACAGACCCAAGTGTCACGCCACATGCTCAGGATGCGCAACTCTACAATATTAAAACTTCTCCTACAGAGGACACAGCCGCATTTAATGCCCTTATCGAACGGGCTGCTGCTCATCATGGGGTGGAACTGCACTCTTGACGCCATTGAGGAGGACTTCCTGCTTGACACTTTCGCATCTTCGGAAAGAACTGTCAAGACTCTGCCCATGCTTAAAGGGGTTCTGAAGCCTGCCAAAGACATTTTCAAGGACACCACGAGAGCCCGAGTGTTAAACCCCAGGATTGAAAAGAAATATAAGCCTGCACCTGGTGACCCTAAATACATTAGGGGTCAGTTGCCATTAGACTCTATGGTGGTTGCCAACGCTCGCAAAAGAGCCCACTCACAGACAACTGGTGATGCTCCTCCCCCAGACAAAGAGTCAAAGGTCCTTGAAACATCTGGCAAACGTGTGGCAGCGCAAGCAGCCAATATCCTGTGCATTGCCAATACACAAGCACTCCTGGCACGTTATGACAGGTCACATTATGACACCCTAGAGTCACTGCTCCAACACCTACCAGAGGAGTATAAAGAGTCAGCGGAGCTCCTCATTAGAGAAAGACAACTCCTCACTAATGCGTCCATAAAATGCGCCCTAGACGCAGCTGACACAGCGGCCAGGGCAATAAACACAAGTGTCATGTTACGACGCCATGCCTGGTTACGCATCTCAGGCTTCAAACCCGAGATCCAAAACAATATCCTCAACTTACCGGTTAACACGGAATTTTTATTTGGCCCAGACGTTGACACTACCCTAGAGAAAATAAAAAAAGACAGATACTGCCAAATCTATGGGGGCGCTACAAACCCAACAATTTCGTAGTGGCTCCTTTCGTCGCACTGGAAATAGGGGAACGTCAAGGGGCCAGGGGTCACAACAGTATGCTAAAGGTGGCACACAAACCACCTACGACAAAAACAACGGGGGTAGATATCGTGGATCCAGCGCCAAGGGCAGGGGACGTGGATATGGCAACACCAGGTCCTCACCAAAAAACAAACAGTGACGCCCTCTCCCTACCCCCCGACCACTTAACACCTGTCGGGGGACGACTCCAGCTGTTCCTGGCCGCATGGAAGAACATCACCACGGACAGGTGGGTCAGGGACATCATTAAACATGGGTACTGCCTGGAACTAACTTCCACTCCACCCAACATACCACCAAAGCACCGTCCTATGTCAGCCGAACACTTAGATTTACTCCAGCAGGAAGTGCTTGCTATGCTCTCAAAAGGGGCCATAGAAGTAGTGCCCACTGCTCAGCAGGGCACAGGAGTGTACTCTCTGTACTTCTTGATCCCAAAAAAGGACGGCTCGCTCAGACCTATCCTAGACCTGCGACCCCTAAACCTATATATACTGTCGGAGCATATCCATATGCTCACCCTCCAACAGGTTCTCCCACTACTCACTCAGGGGGATTTCCTAGCTACACTATGTGAGAAAGTGGGTTTCTGTTGCAGTAACCCCCCCCCTTTTTTTTTTTTTTTTGCCTAATAGCTGATGCACTTTCCCTTGTTGTGCCCTGGGCTCCTGCCAATCAGGTGCCCAGGGCCTATGTTCCTTCCTTAAAACACACAAACTCCCAATTGGCAAACCCTGGCCACATGTCAGCCCCTGGTAAATGGTACCCTAGGTACCCAGGGCCTTGTGACCAGGGAAGGCCTCTAAGGGCTGCAGCACTCATTGTGCCACCCTTAGAGGCCCTGTACCCTTACACACACACACTGCCTTTGCAGGCTGAGTGTCTGGGTGCAGGACAAAACAAAGAGTCGACATGGCACACATCTCTGTGTGCCATGCCCATTACCTATACTGCCAAGGCATATGTCAGCCACCCCTCTGGCTGGGTGCCTTATGCCTATGGTGTGGGCACAGGAGCAGGAGCCCTGTGCCCCTACAGTACCCAGGTCCATTCCTGGGCACTGTAAGTACAGTGCTGCCTTTTACAAGTACATGGTGCTGAGAGCTCGTCAAACACGAACTCCACAGCACCATAAGGGCAACACTGAAGACTGGGAAGTTTGGTATCAAACTTCTCAGCACATTAAACCCACACTGATGCCAGTGTGGGATTTAATGTACTAAGCACCCCAGAGGGCATCTTAGAGATGCCCCCTTACAGCTAACCTACAATCCACGTCTGCTCTGAGGCTGCCCAGGCTGCCACACAGCAGACACGTTGCTGGACCCCTGGGTGGGAGAGCCCCTGCTCTCCCGGGCCTGCAACAATGCACATCCTGGGTGAGGTGAGAAATCTCCTCCCCCAGGATGAGCAAAGGGAAGCTTCAAAGGCATGCCGCCAGTTGGAGTTTCCCCAGGCCACTGCAACCCCCCACTCTGGCAGGAAGCTTGGCCGGAAACCCCATACAAGGACAGGGGATGTGCCAGCCTGCCCACCCCACCCCTCAGGTGGGGGAGGCGAGGTGAAGCACATCTCTGGGCTCTCGCCATCTTGAAGATGGGAGGCCCTACCCTATCAGGATTAGGCTACTGCCCTCCTCCCACAGGAGAGAGGCAGGATAGGGGGTGTACCCACCCCAGGACAAGGACCCATTGGTCCCTGGCCTTCACCTACCTGTAACGCCCCTAAATCTAGTATTTAAGGGCCCCCTGAACCTTCCTTCCCCAGATTCCAGATAGAAACCTACAAGAAGAGCAAGAAGAAAAAAAGACCTGCCCTGCAGCTGCTAAAAAGAGGAAGACACCAACTGCTTTGGCCCCAGCCCTACCGGCCTGTCGACCCTCGAACCTGCTCCTGCTCCAGCGCGGCATCTCTTGTGGCCAGCAACCTCAAAAACCCCGGAGGACCTGGCTACCTTTGACCTCTGACTCCCTGGGACTCCCATGAGTAGAGGCTCTACTCGAGAAACCTATTCCTAACTCCTGGCAGCAGCCCGGAACCGCGGACCCAACACACTCTGCACCAGCCAAGCCTGGCCAGTGCCGGAGTGGACAAAGACCCTGAGGACGACCCCACGGCGACTGTGACCCCGAGTCCGGCACCCAAGGACCCCCCTCGACATCCTGGACGAAGCCTGCAGCCTCAGAACCGAGTGCCACCCCAGCCGCGATCAACCAGAGGGTAAGATTCCCGACGTCAAAAGGCACCCCTGCACCCGGCGCCCAGCGGCCCCCTGTGCCCAATCCCGGGGTACCCACCTAACCTACAACTACCCAACTTACCCCTCGAAGTGGTGGTGGCACCGGAAACATCCTCGTCCCCGAGCCTGCAGCCTTTTTCCAAACCGGAACATTCCCATTGACTTCCATTGAGCGCCCGAAGGCTCGAAAGCACCCTGCACCCAGCCGCCCGAGTGGCCCTGGCAGTGCACTCTCTACACTAACTTACTTCCCCACTTGCCCTGAGTAAGTGACCAGGAGCCCAGCTCCCACAGACGCGTGGCTTGCCAGACAGCAGCCACCAACCAAGGCCCCCCTATCCCTCATAGGATAACATTGGGCCTAACTCACTCTGCACCCGGCCGTCCTGAAACCGCTGAGGGTGAACCAACTGTACCTACCTGACACTGGGGGACCCCTGAGTCTATGCCCGGAATTTCAACTCTGCCAGTCGAGTACTTACCCTTAAACCGCTAACTTCATTTTCCTCATAGGGTAACATTGACTGGCTTTTTTCTTGAAAAATCTTCTAAGTGTGAACTTTTCAAAACTGCAAATATTCACTAAGAATCAGCCAAGTGACAAAAACGAATTTACTCACCTGCTCTTAGGTGAGCTCCCAGTGCTGGATCTTGGTGCCCAGCCCTGACTCTGAAAAGTGTTCACAACTATACTTACTTCTAACTCATTTTTCTCCCATAGGAAACCATTGTCTGCTTTTCTGTGAAATTTCTTCTAAGTGTCTACTTTTGCAAATTTGAAATATTCTTTTAAAATCGTACCATTTCTGCAAACGAAATTACTTACCTGCTTTTGATAAGGACCCCAGTCCTGGGTCTAGGCACCCAGTCCTGGATTACTAAAGTAACGATAAAGTACTCTACCTGCAATTTGAATTTCTTGCCATAGAGATCCATTGAATGTTTTCTGTGAAATATGTTCTAAGTGCTAACTTTTGAAATAGCTAAATATTATTTAAAAATCATTAGTTATTAAGTCGACTTTCATCACTTGATTCTGAATACTGACCCCAGGCTGGTTCTAGGATCCAGACCTGGAATTCCAAAAGTAATCTAAAAAGTAATTTATCACAAATAACCTGAATTTACCATTGAGCTCAATGCATTGTATGTTTAGGAAATAGGATTGTTTATTGCAACCAACTGTGACTGTTTACACATTTATTGCTTGAAACAAAAGTATTTATATTCAACCTCTCATTCTGAGAAAGTATATTTTTACCCCCTTTGTGGTTCTAAAAATAAAACAAGCATATATTTCATATATACAAATCATTGGCCTAGAGTTCAGTTATTGAGTGTGTGAAACCATTTGCTGACTGAGTGTGTACAATAAATGCTTTACACTGTCCTCTGGTACTGCCTTACTGCTCGACCAAGCTACCACTTTTTGAGAGTAAGGTCATACCTAACTTTGACCTCTATCAGCCTCTGGGGGACTGTGGACTCTGTACACCCTGTACCTATTAGGGAACAGTATATACAGAGCCACTTTCTCACACACTAGACCTGAAGGATGCATACTTCCACATACCAATACACCCTTCACACAGAAAATACCTCAGATTCACCATTCAAGGGAATCACTATCAGTTCAAAGTTCTCCCCTTCGGAGTAACAACAGCACCCAGGGTCTTTACCAAGTGCCTGGCGACAGTGGCCGCGCATCTGCGAAGACAAAATATTCACGTCTTCCCTTATTTGGACGACTGGCTAGTTCAGGCCAAATCAGCACAACAATGTGCCGCCCACATGTCCCACACCATTCACCTTCTTTACGATCTGGGATTCTCACTAAATTACCCAAAATCAAGTCTCCAACCTGCGCACGTACAACAGTACTTAGGCGCTACAATCAACACTCTGGCTGCCACAGCTCAGCCAAATTTAGTGAGAATCAACAGCATGCAACTGCTGATCTCCAAATTCAAACCTCAACACTCCCTTCCGGCGCGAGTGTTCATGCAGTTGATAGGCATGATGGCTTCCTGCATCTTCATAGTCCCACACGCGAGACTACATATGCGCCCGCTTCAGGAGTGCTTAGCACGTCAGTGGAATCAGGCTCAAGGACAGTTGAAAGACCTAGTGTTGGTGAGCGGTCGGGCATACAACTCTCTGCATTGGTGGAATCCACAAAACCTTTGCAAGGGCCGACCGTTCCAAGATCCTGTTCCACAAATAATACTGACAGCGGACGCGTCTCTCCAGGGATGGGGAGCTCATGTAATCAATTGCACAGTGCAGGGACTATGGACTACACAACAAAAGAAGATGCACATCAACCTTCTGGAACTGATGGCAATCTTCCTGGCAATGAAAGCATTCAAAGTACACCTGTGCAACAAGGTCGTGTTGATCCGGACGGACAACATGACTGCCATGTACTACATACAGAAGCGGGGAGGAACACACTCTCCACAGTTGTCTCGTCTGGCTCAGAGCATGTGGAAGTGGGCCATTCAGAGTAACATATTCCTCATGGCGGAACACCTCCCAGGCAAAGACAACCAGGTGGCAGATCTGCTCAGCAGGCACAGCCACCAGATGCACGAGTGGGAGTTACACCCATCAGTACTCCAACCGTACTTCCAGCAGTGGGGTCATCCAGTGATAGACCTATTCGCCACAAGGGAAAACGCAAAATGCCAAAGCTTTGCCGCCAGGTTCCCACATCCACAGTCGCAGGGCAATGCGATATGGATGAACTGGTCCGGCAGATTTGCGTACGCTTTTCCCCCAGCGCCGTTGATACCGCTGGTGGCACGCAAACTGCGACGGCACTCTCTGACACTCATCCTGGTTGCTCCAACATGGGCACGCCAGCCATGGTACACCACCTTTCTGGAACTTTCCGTGGTGCCGCATCAAAGGCTACGGATCAAACCCGCGCTTTTGACGCAGAACCATGGAGAAATTCAACACCCAGATCCGCAACAGCTGAACCTGGCAATCTGGCTCCTGAAGTCTTAGAGTTTGGCTACCTAAATCTGCCACCTGACTGTATGGAGATCATTAAGGAAGCTAGGAGACCCACTACCAGAGCTTGCTATGCAGCCAAATGGAAGAGGTTTGTCATTTATTGCAACAACAATCACATTAACCCGCTAGACGCATCTATTCAGAACATAATCTGCTATCTATTACACCTATACCGATGCAGTCTGGCATACACCTCAGTACGTGTCCATTTAACAGCAATAGCAGCCTACCTCCAAAACAGGCAGCACCTCTCTTTATTCAGGGTGCCTGCCATCAAAGCCTTCTTGGAAGGACTTAAACGGGTGATTCCCCCACGGCACCCCCCAGCACCGGGGTGGAACCTCAACTTGGTCCTCACCAGACTAATGGGTCCACCCTTTGAACCTCTCCATTCTTGTGAGATTCAATTCCTCACCTGGAAAGTGGCTTTCCTGGTTGCCATCACTTCCTTAAGAGTTAGTGAACTCCAGGCACTAACCATTCAGGAGCCATTTATACAAGTTCACGCAAACCGGGTCGTACTACGTACCAACCCCAAATTCATGCCTAAAGTAATATCGCAGTTCCACATGAACCAAACCATTGAACTGCCGGTTTTCTTTCAAAACCCACAAAATGTCGCTGAGAGGATGCTCCACACACTAGATGTAAAGAGGGCCCTCATGTACTATATTGACAGAACTAAAAACTTTGGGAAGACTAAACAACTCTTCGTTGCCTTCTCTCCACAACACAAAGGCAACGCCATTTCCAAAGCGGGTATAGCCAGATGGATCGTTAAATGTATCCAAATTTGTTATCAAAAAGCTAAACGCACATTAACGATTCCACCACGAGCCCACTCAACACGGAGGTTAGGGGCGTCCATGGCTTTCCTCGGAAACATTCCTTTACAAGAAATATGTAGAGCAGCCACATGGTCCACTATACATACATTTACCAAACACTACTGTGTAGCTGTACACTCAAAACAGCAGGCTGCTGTAGGACAGGCTGTTCTCAAAACTCTTTTTCAGACTGCTGCAGCTGGCACGGGTGGCCGCCGCTAATAGGAGGTACTGCTGTGTATTCTATGCACAAATATGAATTCAGCAGCCCACATGCCTCGAACTGAATATGCTACTTACCAGTATGCATCTGTGCTTGGCATGTAGGGCTGCTGACATTCATATCGCCCACCCTCCTCCCCGGCGCCTGTAGCAGCTGCAGCTCTCAGAATTACTGTAAGCATGGTCATCACTTTCTGTATCTACTCCATCACTGCCACAATGGCGAAAAACAATCTGGGGATGGAGAGGATGCCCATGCGCACTGTGGTCCAGGGGAGGAGTCACCCATCTCAGGATACTTCGAAGACTCTTCCAGGACAACAATGTGCAATCATCCGGACCCAACACTAGGCGTCGATCTATGCACAGATATGAATGTCAGCAGCCCTACATGCCAAGAACAGATGCATACTGGTAAGTAGCATATTCAATATGCTTGTTTTATTTTAGAACCAACAATAGGTATTAAAATATACTTTCTCAGAATGAGATGCTTTATATAAATAATTTTGCAATATGCAATTGACTTTTGTAGACAGTTACAAAGGGTTGCAATAGGCAACACAATTTTAAACACAATAATGCATTGAGTTCAATGAAAGTTGCAAGTTATTTGCAATAGATTACTTTTAGGATTACTTTTGGGATTCCAGGACTGGATCCTAGATTCAGTCCTGGGTCAGTACTTGGAAACCAGTGATTGAAGTCGACTTAGTTACTGTTATGATTTTTAGTAGGGCCTCTATTCATGGGAGTCCCAGAAGCTTCGAGCCCACAGGTAGCCAGGTCCTCCGGGGTTTGTGAGGTTGCTAGCCACAAGAGATGCCGGGTTGGAGCAGGAGTAGGTTAGAGGGTCGACAGGCCGGTACGGCTGGGGCAAAAGCAGTTGGGGGTCTTCCTCTTCTTAGCAGCTGCAGGGCAGGTCGTCTTTCTTCTTGCTCTTCTTTGTATTTCGTAATCTGGGGAAGGAAGGTTCAGGGTGCCCCCAAATACTAGATTTAGGGGAGTTACAGGTAGGTAAAGGGCAGGGACCCTGTCCTGGGGTGGGTACACCCCCTATTCTGCCACTCTCCTGTGGGAGGGCGGCAGTAGCCTAGTCCTGATTGGGCAGGGCCTCCCATCTTCAAGATGGCGAGCGCCCAGGGATGTGCTTCACCTGAGGGGTGGGGTTGGCACATCCCCTGTCCTTATTTGGGGTTTCCGGCCAAACTTCCCACCAGAGTGGGGGGTTGCAGTGGCCTGGGGAAGCTCACAGAGGCGGCATGCCTTTGAAGCTTCCCCCTGCCCATCCTGGGGGAGGAGATTTAGCACCTCGCCCAGGATGTGGATTGTTGCTGGACGAGGAGAGCAGGGCTCTCCTACCCAGGGGTCCAGCAGCATGTCTGCTGTGTGGCAGCCTAGGTAGCCTCAGAACAGACGTGGATTGTAGGTTAGACTGCGGTGCTTGGTACATTAAATCCCACACTGGCATCAGTGTGGGTCTAATGTGCTGAGAAGTTTGATACCATACTTCTCAGTCTTTAGTGTTGCCATTATGGTGCTATGGAGTTAGTGTTTGACGAGCTCTAAGCAACATGTACTCTTAAATGGCAGGGCTCCTGCGCCCACACCACTGGCATAGGGCACCCAGCTAGAGGGGTGGCTGATGTATGTCATGGCAGCCTCAGAACCAGGTACCCCCCCCCCCAACCGCGATCAACAGAGGTTAAGAGTTCCAGACACAAATAGGCACCCCTGCACCTGGCGCCCCGCGGCCCCCTTTGCCCGACTCCTGGGTACCTACCTATCCTCTAACTACCCAACTTACCTCTCGAAGTGGTGGTGGCACCTGAAGAATCTTCGTCCCCGAGCTTGCAGTCTTTCTAAACTGGAGCTTTCCCATTGAAATCAATTGAGCGCCCGAAGGCTCAAAAGCACCCTTCACCCAGCCGCCCGAGTGGCCCTGGCAGTGTAACCTTTGCACCTATATACTTCCCCATTTGCCCTGAGCAAGTGACCAGGAGCCCAGCTCCCACAGCCGCGTGGCCTGCTAGTTAGCAGCCACCAAGCAAGGCCCTCCTGCCTCCCATAGGGCCTAACTCACTCTGCACCCGGCTGCCCCTGTGCTGCCAAGGGTGTAACAACTGTACCTACCTGACCCTGGGAGACCCCGGAGTCTATGCACAGAACCTGAACTTTGCCAGTCGAGTACTTACCTGAAAGCCGAGAACTCAATTTTCTCCATAGGGTAACATTGACTGTTTTTCCCCCTGAAATTTCTTCCAAGTATGGACTTTTCAAAACTTAAAATATTCACCAAAAATCAGCCGAGTAACAAACTTACCTTCTTTTAGGTGAGTTCCCAGTGCTGGATCTTGGCACCCAGCACGGAACCTGAAAAATATTCACAACCGTACTTGCCAGTAACCCAATTTTCTTCCATAGGAAACCAATGACTTTTTCTGTGAAATTTCTTCTAAGTGTCGATTTCTGCAAACTTTAAATATTCTTTAAAAATCATATAAATTGTGAAAACATAATTACTTACCTGTTTTGGATAAAGGTCCCAGTACTGAGTGTAGGCACCCAGTACTGGATTACAAAAGTAACTAGAACATACTATACCTGCAACATGAATTTTCTTCCATAGGGAATCATATCATCATTTCTATGAAATATTTTTGAAGTGTAAACTTTTAAAATAGCAAAATATTGTCTAAAAATCATAACAGTAACTAAGTCGACTTTTACCACTTGTTTCCAAGTACTGACCCAGGGCTGAATCTAGGATCCAGTCCTGGAATTCCCAAAAGTAATCCTAAAAGTAATCTATTGCAAATAACTTGAAACTTCCATTGAACTCAATGCATTATTGTGTTTAAAATTGTGTTGCCTATTGCAACCACTTGTAACTTTCTACAAAAGCCAATTGCAAATTGCAAAAGTATTTATATAAAGCATCTCATTCTGAGAAAGTATATTTTAATAACTATTCTAGAATAAAACAAGCATATATTTTTTTATATATAAACCATTGGCCTAGAGTTCAGTTATTGAGTGTGTGAGACCATTTGCTGGCGGAGTGTGTGCAACAAATGCTTTACACTGTCCTCTGATACTGCCTTACTGCTCGACCAAGCTACCACTTTAAAGAGTAAGGTTAGATCTAACTTTAACCTCTGCCAAACCTCTGGGGACTGTGGACTCTGTACACCCTGTACCTATTTGGGACCGTATATACAGAGCCACTTTCTCACTGACTCTCCCAAGTTGTTTTCATTTCGCCAGTACAGCCCCATACTGTTTTGTTTAAAAAAAAATCCTATTAATGGGGCTGGTCTCCTGTACTGTGAAGGCAGACAAGGGTCAGACATGTAGAGAACAAACCAGCCTTTTCCGCACAGCTCTCTCCCACATAAAAGAAATGCAAACAGTTATTCTTTCTGAGAGGTATTATAATGGTGATACAAGTTCTGGAATGCTGCCTTTTTAATGGACACCTTAGACTGGTTACACATTACTTTTGAAAGCACTTTAAGCCTTTAAACACTACCCTTTAGCCCATTTTGCAGTAGCCTATATTACACTGCAATACATTTTTCGGCCTTGCCCGACAGTGCAGCAGTCGCCAGATGTAATGTGATCAACCTGCAAAAGAGCTTTCAGGAGTACTACAAAGATGGGCTTTGGCTCTGCCAACATGTTGGTAGTGATTGCGCAGAAGTTTTGTGCTTCCATAAAAACAAGCCTTTGCAATGCAATCTGTCTCGCATTTGTGAGTTTGAGCTATTGGCATTGTAAATGACAATGCTTTTTATTTGTTTTAAAAACAAAAATAGCTCACATTCGCGTAAATGCAAGACCGATTGCATTGCAAATGCTTGGTTTTGTTTAAGCATCCAACCAAAACACATAGGTAAAAGACATTGTCATTTACAATGTCAATAGCTCTAACTCTCGCAAATGCGAGACCTACCGCATTGCAAATTCTTTTTTTTTTCTTCTCAGTATATGCTGCAGAGGACCCAAGACAATGATGAGAACGTGGCACTGGAAGCCTGTGAATTCTGGCTGACGCTGGCTGAGCAGCCCATCTGCAAGGAGGTTTTGTCTGGGCACCTTGTTCAGTGAGTATATGCGTTCCGTTTTCTGGACTGGTACAGTAGGTGCAAAGAAATTTGGCTGAGCTACATTCTTATTTCCAATGCAAACAAACTGAGGGGACTTAATTTTGTTATGATTTACAAATCTGTACAAAACTATACTGTTTGGAATTATTAGTGATTCTCAAAAGACACAAAGATGTAGACGTTCTTGCTCTTGTCTTGTGAGGTTGGCAGAAAAATGGTTAAAAGCAGTTGGAAGCCAGCATCACAAAGTATGCAACCAACCTTGCAAAGGAAATCAAGTTTGGGTGGTAAAGTAGGTTCTTAATAGAAATCAGGGGTATCTAGTTAAAAAGAAAAAATGAAGTCTGTGCATGCATTTTGACTGACTGCATGTTTTTGCAGCCTAAGCATTAACTGGGTTGTAAATTTTTAGTTGGCCCAGGCTGTGGCACAATGAGAGAATGTTGATTATAAAAGCTTTTGGACGTTCTTGCAGTATTCTAGCTTGAGTGAACATTAGTAACTACTATTCTGAAAGATCTGGAATGGACATGAGTGATCGGTGAGAGACCATGTAGAGACTAGGCAGTGTCCTGTATGTATGTTGCAGTTCAAAACGATAAGTTTAGACCTAATTAAGTTTACTTTAACCCAAAGGGTCTCTTGGAGGTTAATAAACAAATAAAATTGGTTCGGGTGTTTAACAACCAGGTTATTAGTGTTTTCCTGAATCAGTGGTGGCCTTAAATAAGAGTTTAAGCTTGATGGTAACTGATTAAAGAAGGTATTCTGGACAAAAAGCACAAACATTGGGGTGTACTCTGTGAAATCTAGTTATATAGAGAACTAGTTAGCCTGTAGAACAGATCTAAAGAGACAGTGTGTAAGTGTTTTGGTTAGAAAGTTAAAACTGTACCAGGTTGACTTTGTGCTTAATGGTTTGTAGATGTCGGTTTGACTCTGTAGCCTGAATAAGACTTAAAGTGGTGAAGTGACCCAGGTGGGGTCCTGGCACAGCAAGACTAGCCACTTGGTATTTAGTTGCTTAAAGTGGGCATGTTAGTGTGATTTCAGACCACACTTGAAAATCCTTTTGTAAAGAGGGATTAATTTTTACCTCCTTGCTTTTTATCACTTGACCGGCCCTGAACACTGGGTAGCTAAATTGTCAGAGTGGGGTTTTGCTTTCAAATCGACAGCGCGTGAATCCTGCTCCTCCAGCCCCTTGCTGTGAGAGCAGACAGCAAGGGGCTGGAGGAGCATGATTCACGGCTGTGGAACGGGATGCCTCTGAAATCTACTTGTCCTGTAATAATCCACTTATCCCTTTTGCTGCTATGCACGGAGATTCCAAATTACAGCTGATTTCTCATTCTATAAAAACGATGCAAATAGTTTCTTTGAAAATGCGATTGGTAATATTGGGTTTAGATTTCCGCAAGGTTCTAAATTTTACCACCTTTCTGTAAGTCTCTACAGACTGCATTTGGAGTTTGGCTGGGTGACATTCTGTTATGCTATTCCACTCTGCTTAATCAGTCATTTGTAGAGCGCACTACATAACCGCGAGGGTCTCAAGGCGCCGGGAGGGGCCGCTACTGGTCGGACAGCCAGGTCTTGAGTAGCCTCCTGAAGGTCAGCAGGTCTTGGGTCTGTCGTAGGCTCAGTGGGAGGGTGTTCCAGGTCTCGGTGGCGAGGTGGGAGAAGAATCTCCCGCCGGTGGTTGTTCTTCAGATGGGAGGGACAGTGGCGAGTGCGAGGTCGGCGGAGCTGGCGATTGGGTATGTAGAAGGAAAGTAGTCTGAGGTAGGCTGGGCCGGTCTTGTGGAGTGCCTTGTGTGTGGATGAGCTTGAAGGATATCCTCTTGTTGATTCAGGAGTTGGCTGTTCGTGCACCCGGATTTACCTGGTGCAGGAACAGATTTTTCCTGCTGGAAAATGTCCAGCAAAATTGTTTGTGGTACTGGCTGCATTGTAGCCTGTACCAGTTTCCTAGGCATGCTGGAAAAAATTGGAAATGTACTCCTGCCCAAGGTAAGAGTAACGTTTGTGTGGTTTTTTTTTTTCCCCCTCCACAGGGGGGAAATGTAAGGAAAGTGCAGTTGCTCAGCAGATTTTCTTTGGCAAATAGGCATACATATTCGTTAATGAGGACACCGATATTACTTTTAGGAGAAGTACAGTTTGCAAGCCTTTGTCTATAAAGTTTTGATTCCTGAAAGCCGTAAATCTGCAATAGTGCAGAGACCTGTGCCAGCAGTGCATTTAGGTAGCTTTCTCTATAACAAACCAAATTGGCGTGCATCAAACACTTTGTTTACTAAATGATTCCTTAAAACTGCACAGTAGTTTACCAAAACTTTATTTTATGTTGCAGTTTTATGTGTAAGTTTTTATTTTTAAAGCAATCCTCAATCATGTTTTCTTGGCCTCTGCATGTATTCTCATATAATCGGGGAGTAATCTGGGAGTCTTCAAACGGGTAAATGTTTAAGTCGTGTATACGTTTCTATAGTGGAACTCTGTCAGTGCTGCAACTTGACTTCAGAGCTCACTGTATTTCCTTCAAATGTTCGGCATAATGGAGGAAGGTTTTGTGTTCATGAATGATGTATACAGGTTTGAACAACTTGCACATATGGATACACAGCTTGCCTCAGTGGCAGGAAATCCTTTTTTACAGGTCCATATTGTTGTACTGTAAACTGGTGTCCAAAGGGTGTGTATTGTAGCGGGGGCTGGGTATGCTTGCTCATTTGACAATTTAAACATCACCTACTGTCCTTGACCCCAACAAATATGACCTGGAAATCTTGAGATACGCATGGTACTAAGGCATGGGTTGATAACCTTTTCCATAATAAGAGCTACTTGCCTGCAATGAAATCATCCTTAGATGCTAATGGTAGTAGTGTTTTAATAGTGACTGCATTTGACAAGATTACATTTGTGGTCCATCCCATGCAACATAGCCAGCAGTGAATAATGTGTTGGGCATTGTTGTTAGTTGTAATGTGAAAAAGTATTGGTTAATTTGGAATGCCTCTAGCTGGGCAATGCATAAAACAGATAGCATGAGTATTAAACATTCCAATGCCGCAAGATTTCAGTCAAATGCTCAAAATATATTTTGGAAATACAACCACTTTTTTCCAAATTTCATCGAGTTCTGAAAATGCACACATTTGTCTTGTAGACACTTTTGGTACAAATATATTCAACCAAGCAGTAACTTAATTTAGTGAGCTGGATTGCACACAATAGACCTACTTACAGGTATCTCAAAAGCTACTAGTAGCTCACGAGCTACTCGTTGGAAAAGCTTGTATTAAGGCTTTAGGAGCTCTACCTCCTATAGGGACTATTGCACCATTAAGATTACGACTTTTGAAAGGATGCAGATCCATAACAACCCTTATACAATTAAGCCTTTAACGGATGCACACACTCGCCAAACATGAACCCCCTAGTCTCAAAGTAGATTAAGGCTCTTAATTGCAAGAGTAGAAGTTAGACACCATACCTGTAGCCGTTTTTGTTTTTCGTGTTTGTGCCTTTTTAGGTCTCACCTAGCGATGCAGCGCCATGCGCTGCTTGCTAGGCGAGATATATTGTCGACTTGCTCTCGATGGGGGGACAGGACATGCACGGCCTGGACAGGAGATGTGCACGCGTATGATGCGAGCTAAAGTTGTAATAACGCCGCAAGCCGTACGCGTGCACATCGACTGTGCTGAATCTTAACAGACAGGAAATGTGCACACGTACGGATCGCGGTGTTCTCACAACTCCTGCTCGCACCATACGCGTGCACATGTCCTGTCTTCTCACAACTCCTGCTCGCACCATACGCGTGCACATGTCCTGTCCTAGCGCGGCGTGCATTGTCAGCTGCATGTATATCAGCCGGCCGGTGGGCACGTAGAGCATGCCTTTCACGAAGGCGGGGTGGGCTCCCGCCTCGCTTCTCCAACGCGCGGGACTCCCTCAGCTCACGGGAGCCCCGGACACTTCCGGCCGCGCGCTCCATGCTCCGCGCTCCATGTCCCAGGCAAGGTTGCCTGACTTCCGGGTCGCGCTGAGAGCGGCCCAGAGAAGGCTTCCAGAACAGCTCTGGATGCGGCGGCGAAACGTGGAGTGGGCTCCTGCCTAATGAATAAAACACCAGGCGGACAGTAAGGGGTCGGCTCCCTCAACTTAAAATATAAAGCGCTTATTCACTTTTTTTTTTTTTTTTTTTTTTTTGTTTCTTTGTTTTTTGAGTGTAATATAAATTATCCGATTTTAAACAGTTGAGGCATTTTGCTTTTTTGATTGGGGCACATTCTCTTAATGTTTTCCTACAGTGTTGCCCTGTGCGTGCATATGGCGTCTCCTCTCCGCGCTCACACGCTCTCACCGCGCGCTTGTTTTCTCTGTCACTGTGATGCAGAGTGATTAGGAGTGTGTTCCATCCTTTTTCTGTCTCTTGTAACGTCCACAGAGTCACAAGCTTGTTTTATTTTCAGCGCACCACGCGCACTTTTACTTTTAATTTGTAAGCCCCGAGACTGCTACAGACATGGGCATTGGGCTGGGTCTCCCACGCAGGTACCTCCTTTGATTATCAGCCTCCTGACAACTCTGGGCGACACACACCGCAGGCAGAGAGTATGGCTCAGGCAGTCCAGCACTTCCTCGTTGGTCAGCAGCCTCAGTGACCGGGCAGAACAGGACTCTAGTAAGCCAACCCTCGTAATTTGTGTACTGTGCCGACGATCACATCAGGACATAGTGTTCGAGGCATATGAGCTGCAGAGTTGTACACTTAGCATAGGTCGCCATCTGGTGTTGGGCCCGGATGTTTGCAGTTGTTTTTTCTTCTTGGACAGTCTTTGGAAGTCACGAGTTTGGTGACTCCTCCTTCGGTCCGTACTGCGCATGGGCTTCGGCTCCATCCTCAGATTGTTTTTTTCCGCCATCGGGCTCGGATGTGATACTTCGTGCTCCGGCTTCGAACTTCTACGGTTCCAGCCTCGACGGAAAATCCTCGATTCTTCGAGTTCCTTCATCATCTTCATCTCTCGAAGCGGCACTTTCTCCATCCCGTACATCGACACCGGCCTTCGGGCCCTCCGCGACTCCGGTCCCGGCCGATGGAAAGGACTCCGTTCAAAAAGTGCCCAAAATGTGGGTCTAAATTTCCCCACACCGACCTCCATCAGGTGTGTAACCTTTGCCTCTCTCCGGAACACGAGGCTAGAGACTGCCCCGCCTGCAAGTCTTTTCGATCGAAGAAGACCATCCGAGATCGAAGAGCTCGACGCACCATGGCGCACTCATCCTCTGCAGCTCCACCGGACATCTTCGGAGACGACGCCGAAGCTTCGGGGCAAACACACACCGAGCAGGAGGAAGACGTCGTCAGCGCTTCCGAGGCCGACGACTCCGACGTGGAGGACGTTACACCAGCGCAGCGGGCCGTGAGTACTATGCCCCCTCCCACCCCCGCGCCGAAAACCAAAGAGACTCAGGTTACTCCCTCGCCTGCCGGCCTGGGCAAAACCAAAACTTCGATCACCCCACCTTCGGGCCCGGTGTCGAAGCACCCAAAGTCTCATGGCAGCTCGGGATCGAGCCAGCCGACACCCGGTGCCGAAAAACAGCATCCGGCACCGAAGACTGCAAAATCCAGCTCGACTCCGAAACCACCGGTGCCGAAGCCTGGACACTCGGTGCCGACCAAACACAAATCTGTCGGCACCGGCGCCGAAACATCATTCGACGCCGAAACACCCGGAGACCTCAAAAAAGCATGGCGCACAAAAACCATCGAAACCCCCGGTTCCGAAATCACCGGTGCCGACAGACGACTCGACACCGTTGGCTCTGTTTACACCAGACCCTTTACAAAAGACTTTGTCCAAAGATCCAAAGACTGGGCTTTTGACTTTAACTACCAAGAAAAGACGCCTTGATGCTCCGGCTCCTCCTCCTCCACCCAAAAGGAAGGACTCTGCTACTTCTCCCCTCAGAGTGCCCTCCCCGCCTCCCCTACCCCCTCCACCTCCTCCACCGCCTCCACCTCACAGGTCTCCGCCACCTTTACCTCACTACGATCCGGCCCCATCCCCAGATCCGGATGATGGGGACCCGGACAATTACCCGGCGGACGCCCCAATGGATCCCACTCCACCAGGGACCCCAGATCCATGGGAGGATTACAATAACCCTGATATACCCAATGTACCTCAGGACGACCTATACCCATCAAGGCCGTCTCCTCCAGAGGACTCCTTAGGGTTTCATCATTTAGTGCAGAGAGCAGCACACTACCATGGGGTGGACATGCACAGTGAACCAGTAGAAGAAGACTTCCTACTGGATACATTTGATATACAAGACAAATCTACTTCCATTTTACCCATGCTTAAGGGTGTCACCAAGCACGCTACAGAGGTGTTCAAAGACCCTGTCAGAGCCAGAGTACTGAACCCTAGAATAGAGAAGAAGTACAAGGCGGCACCCACAGACCCTGCTTACATCAAGGGCCCTGCTCCCCTAGATTCCCTAGTTGTCTCCACAGCTAGAAAGCGGGCTAACTCCCAATCCTCAGGAGATGCCCCACCGCCAGACAAGGAATCTAAACTTCTGGACGCGTCTGGTAAACGCACCGCCTCTCAAGCTGCAAACATGTGGCGCATTGCAAACACACAAGCACTGCTTGCGCGATATGATAGAGCACACTATGACGAACTAGAGGCTCTTATGCAGCACCTTCCAGAAAAATACAAGCACAAGGCTCATGACCTCATACAGGAGGGTAAACTAATTACAAACACCTCCATTAAGTGTGCCCTCGATGCAGCCGACACTGCTTCTAGGGCCATAAATACCAGTGTCCTGCTTCGCCGCCACGCCTGGCTCAGGATCTCAGGGTTCAAGCCTGAAGTCCAGGCATCCATACTCAATCACCCCTTTGACCAGGAAACACTCTTTGGGCCAAAGGTAGACGAAGCGCTCGAAAAGATGAAGAAAGACACAGACACAGCAAAGTCTATGGGGGCACTCCAAACACAAGCCTCCAAACGTTCCTTTCGACGCTCGTCCTTTCGTGGCACAGGCAGAGGCTCCTCCACCGATAACGCCTCTACCTCCTACAAGTCCCCTCCTCAAAATACCTTTTCAAAGGGCAATCAGAGAGGTGGTTACAGGGGTAACAACAATAAGGGCAGGGGCAAAACCAACAACACCCGTTCTGCCACCCCCCCCGCACAATGACTCCCCTCCGCTCCCCCCAGACCATTCCACTCCGGTCGGGGGCAGACTACAAAACTTTATCCACGTATGGGAGTCCATAACATCGGACAAATGGGTGACCCAAATCATTCGGTCAGGGTACTGTCTAGAGCTAACATCTACCCCACCCAATATCCCACCAAGGCACCGTCCAATGTCTCAAGAACATTCCACACTGCTCAAACAAGAGGTACTTTCACTCCTGCAAAAACATGCTATAGAGCAGGTCCCCGTCAACCAACGAAATCTAGGGGTCTACTCTCTATATTTCTTAATACCAAAGAGAGACGAGACCCTCAGACCCATTCTGGACCTCCGGCCTCTAAATGCCTACATACACTCAGACCATTTTCACATGGTCACTCTACAACAAGTCCTCCCACTCCTCTGCCAGGGAGACTTTCTCACAACCTTGGATCTGAAAGACGCATACTTTCACATTCCAATACACCCCTCTCACAGGAAATACCTCAGGTTCGTGGTGGACGGGCAACATTACCAATTCACGGTTCTCCCCTTCGGGGTCACCACTGCACCACGAGTGTTTACCAAATGCCTAGCAGTAGTAGCAGCACACCTCAGACGTCAACACATTCACGTCTTCCCTTACTTAGACGACTGGCTGATAAAAGCCACGTCCTACCACCAATGTGTGCAACATACAAACAGCACCATCCAACTGCTCCACCAGCTAGGCTTCACGGTGAACTACCAAAAGTCCCACCTCATACCATCTCACACAAAGCAATATCTCGGGGCCACTATAGACACCTCCAAAGGTATTGCCTATCCAAACTCAGCCAGAATCACAAGCATTCAAGCCTTACGCAAAACATTCCTTCCCCAACACTCTCTTCCAGCAAGAGTGTTCATGAAGCTCATAGGAATGATGGCGTCTTGCATATTTATAGTGCCCCATGCAAGACTCCACATGCGTCCACTCCAAGAGTGCCTAGCACAACAGTGGAACCAGGCCCAGGGTCAGCTGACGGATCTGGTGTTGGTGGACGGGCCGCACACATCACTCTCTGCAGTGGTGGAACACCACAAACCTTTCCAAAGGACGGCCGTTCCTGGACCCGGTTCCTCAGGTGATTCTAACAGCGGACGCATCGCTCTCCGGCTGGGGAGCGCACCTCCTACACCTCACAATGCAAGGTCTATGGACGCCACAGCAAAAATCGCTCCTCATCAACCATCTGGAGCTCTTGGCGATCTTTCTAGCCCTAAAATCTTTCCAAAAACAAATTTCGGGCAAAGCAGTCCTCATTCGCACAGACAACATGACTGCGATGTATTATATACAAAAACAGGGGGGGGACACACTCTCCCCAGCTCTCCCGCTTAGCCCAGAGCATATGGAGATGGGCAATTCCCCAAAACATCTTTCTCCTGGCACAGCACGTTCCAGGAGTACAAAACACCATAGCAGATCTGCTCAGCAGACAAACGCAACAACTACACGAATGGGAACTGCATCCACAAGTTCTTCACCCATTCTTCAAACAGTGGGGGCATCCTCAAATAGACCTCTTCGCCACCCACGAAAACAAAAAATGCCCAAGCTTCGCCGCCAGATACCCACACCCATTGTCCAAGGGCAATGCGATATGGATGAACTGGTCAGGCAGATTTGCATACGCCTTTCCACCTCTCCCACTAATTCCATTAGTGGTCAGGAAGCTACAACAGCACTCCCTCACACTCATTCTGGTAGCTCCAACATGGGCCAGGCAGCCGTGGTACACCACGCTACTACAACTATCAGTGGTACCACATCAAAAACTGCACCTTTCCCCATGCCTCCTAACCCAGAACCATGGAGAAATCAGGCACCCGGACCCAGCTCAGCTCAACCTGGCGATCTGGCTCCTGAAATCTTAGAATTCGGATACCTTAATCTTCCCCCTGATTGCATGAACATCATCATGGAAGCCAGACGTCCTACCACTAGAGCATGCTATGCCGCAAAGTGGAAAAGATTTGTAATTTACTGCCGTAACAATACAATCAACCCCCTAGATGCATCCATACAGCACATCATATGCTATCTGCTCCATCTTCACAGGTGTAACCTGGCATATTCATCCATACGCCTACACCTAGCAGCGATCGCTGCTTATCTACAAAACAGGCAGCATTTATCACTCTTCAGAGTGCCCGCTATTAAAGCCTTCATGGAAGGCCTTAAACGAGTAATTCCTCCCAGGGCACCACCTTCCCCTGTATGGAATCTAAATTTAGTTCTTACACGACTAATGGGTCCGCCCTTCGAACCAATGCATAAATGCGAGCTACAGTTTCTCACCTGGAAAACAGCTTTCCTTGTAGCTATCACTTCCCTTAGAAGGGTTGGTGAAATACAAGCGTTCACCATACAGGAACCCTACATACAAATGCATCACAGCAAGGTCATACTTCGCACAAATCCGAAGTTTCTGCCCAAAGTCATTTCCCCCTTCCACCTCAATCAATCAGTGGAATTACCTGTCTTCTTTTCGCAACCCCAATCTGTTGCAGAAAGGGCCTTACACACACTTGATGTAAAAAGGGCGTTACTATACTACATACAAAGAACGCAACCCTTCAGGAAGACTAAACAATTGTTCGTTTCCTTCTCTCCACCACATAAAGGCAACCCCATTTCAAAATCAGGGATAGCTAGGTGGATTGTAAAATGCATACAAATTTGCTATCAAAAGGCAAAGAGAACATTATCTGTTCCCCCTAAAGCCCACTCTACAAGAAAGTTAGGGGCTTCTATGGCTTTTCTAGGGAATATACCCTTAGATGACATCTGCAAGGCAGCCACATGGTCTACACCGCACACCTTCACAAAACACTACTGTGTAGATGTGCATTCCAAGCAGCAAGCTAGGGTGGGCCAGGCTGTACTAAAGACACTTTTTCAAACCGCTGCAACGGATACCGGTGGTCGCCGCTAAGGTTGGGTACTGCTATATAATCTATGCTAAGTGTACAATCTGCAGCTCATATGCCTCGAACGGAATATGCTACTTACCAGTATGCATCTGTTCTTGGCATGTAGAGCTGCAGAGTTGTACACGCCCACCCGCCTCCCCGGCTACCTGTATCCGTTCCAGTACATCTTATTTAGATACAACACATGGGTTTCTCACTGTTATTACTACGCTCCATCATTTCCCTGTTGGCGAAAAACAATCTGAGGATGGAGCCGAAGCCCATGCGCAGTACGGACCGAAGGAGGAGTCACCAAACTCGTGACTTCCAAAGACTGTCCAAGAAGAAAAACAAACTGCAAACATCCGGGCCCAACACCAGATGGCGACCTATGCTAAGTGTACAACTCTGCAGCTCTACATGCCAAGAACAGATGCATACTGGTAAGTAGCATATTCCTTCCCCTCTCACCCTCGTACTCGGATGGAGTACGCTCACAACAGGACCGTCCACCCTCACCAGGGGCCTGCCCAGCAGGCACCCTCTAATGTCCACAGGTCAGCGGCTGCCAGTCTTCCCATAGGCCAGGTCAGTTACTCATCTGGGTGGGCGCAGGCCAGTGATTGCACTGTCCAGGGATCCAGTCAGTGTTTTAAGTACCGGCACCGCCAAACCTGCCGCACTCTAGGTCCTTCTTAAGCGCTTAGCTTCGGCACCTTGATTTAAGTGAGTCAGCGAGGCAGTGGGAGGCTCAGAGGCAAGAGTTTGTTTGGTACAAGCCGATTTCGGGCAAAAACAAAGGCGGGTAAATACGTTCTTATTCATCTTTAAATTGTAATCAATCCCTCTCTTTCTCCCTCTCTTTTTCAGACTGTTTAGTCTTGTACATAAGCTCACGGAGTTATACATATTTTATTTCGTTCATTATGACTATGTGCATCACCCTCTTGCAAGCGATGCAATTAATACCACCGCACTATGAAGTGTGCATCTTGGATCGTCCTGAGTTGTTCTCCAGGGAATAATGAGTTCACAGTGCAAACTCGAGGCGTTTAACAAAGGTGACTAATGAATAATGAATAAGTGTGCTTCTAATCATTAGAAAAAAGTGTGCTGGTTAAAATTGAGATTGTGCGAAAAGGAACACAATCGCAAAATTCAGATGAAAGCTGTTAAACACGTTTAACATTCTCACTGCTACCAGCGAACGCGGCATCAATGATCCCCCACTTTGAGGGACTTGAAAAGGACATTTAGCGCTTTACAAAAAACTGAAAATACTCTAAATAAATGTGTCAGCTGTTGTCCCAAAACAGGCAACAGGTCAGGAAAGTGAAAGAGTGAGGCAGAAAGTTGCAGTCTTGGTTGTACGATGTCTACATTGGCGTTTAGTGTAATAGCCAATAGCCAACCCCAAGTTTAGGATGATTGGTATCCTAACATCTGTTTTGCACAGCATTGTTTTCCGGTTTGCTCCTCTTTGCTAGGGTTCTCTTAATACACTTGAGTCTTTTTTAAGCAATAAGCGCTGGTGCCGCAATTGCTTAAAAAATAAATATATAGAAAAAAACCACTTGCAATGCAATCGCTTTTGCATTACTGAACGTTTGAGCTATTGCATTATTATTAGCAAAGCCAATAGCTCACATGTTCACTCATGCGACACAGATTGCATTGCAAATGCTTGTTATTAAGAGTGAATAGATTGAAGTTTGTCTGCTGCGGGTTGTGGTGTGTTTGTATAGTCATGGCATGTGTCACAACATCTTAAGCATGTGGAGACCCCTAAGAGCGTAATAGATTGATGTGGGGGAAGCAGGTGGAAGTAGGAGGCTTTTAAAGCACATGCATCACATTCATCAATTTCAGGTAATTTTTCCAGCATGTGATTGTGAGTCATTACATGTCCGTTGCCTTCAGATGTGTGTATCATTTTCACACCAGACATTTTACTTTCACAGGCTCATTCCCATTCTCGTGAACGGCATGAAGTACTCTGAGATAGACATCATCTTGTTAAAGGTATGTCGTCCTGTGTGGATATTTTTCTGTTGTAATCTTTTTCCATTGGTGTCTAATAGTCTGACATGGGGTAGTGGATGGCATGAAATATTTTGAGATGGACATCCTCTTGTGAAAGGTACGTCTTTATTTGTGATTGGTTTTTATTTGTTGCTTTTTTTGTGTTCTCAATATGTGGATGTCTTGTGCTTTGTGTGGTATCTTTTTGGTGGCAGGGGTTATTGAAATGTTTGAAGAAACTCAGTGCAGCGAATATCTTTGTGTGGGACATTTTGCTGAATAGTAAAGGAAGACCAAGAGGGGTGGGTGAAGGAGTCTCGTAGCTGGCTTATTGAGAGGTTTGGTAGGGGGCAGTGTATTACTTTATAGGTTGGTTTGTTAATATATGGGTACTTGTGATTTTATATGGAGACAGGAGAAATCTGGGTTACATGCCGTCCTTCCTATTATGCTATGGTCCCTTGGCTATACTTACTGTAAGCTCCTTGAAAGTGATGCATAAATCTTGACCTGACTGATGATGTGGTTACTGTATTCATACTGTCTGATTCAAGGAGCTGTAGTAATCCTTTGATATTGTGGCTGAGGTGGGAACTGTACCCTGTCCTCTGCTGCTTTACATTTGACACCTTCTCATCTCCCTGTCAATTGCGTTCAGGTTTTGGGGACTATGGAGCTAGAAGTAGCAAAGCAAGGTGCCAAGTAAGATCCTCCGGGTGCTACAATAGTCCTTGGAAATGTGCAGACCATCTTCTGCGTCGCTTTCCCTTATTAGTGTCTGTTCTTGTGCAAATTGATTGCAGCCACCGTATTCTTGTATTTCGTACTAATTATTGCCAGCTCTACTTTTTGTACAGGGGGATGTTGAAGAAGATGAGACTGTCCCAGATAGCGAGCAGGACATCAAGCCACGCTTCCACAAATCAAGGACCGTAACCTTGCAGCACGAGGAGGATCGAACTGCGGATGACGAAGACGGGGATGATGAAGACGACGACGATGATACTCTCTCAGACTGGAACCTGAGTAGGTACTGGGTAGGCACTATATGGCCAAGGTTGACTGAGTTCATCTTTATACATCTCCCAAATGTGCAGTTTAATGTGGCTAGTGCTTGCCATTGGGTTGGTTAGGGCATGGCCAGCTGCTGTGCCCATGTAATGGAAGTCTTGGACAGAATCCGAGGTTCTAGTAATTCTTTGCCCATTTTGTGTAGACATTGTTCCCTCGAAGATGTTTAGATGCCAATTTCTCCGCTATTAGAAATGCATGTTGAGTATGCTCTTGGCTGAATCTTAAACTACAGCAGCCAATCCCCCAGTTTGAACTTTATGTTCACCTTAGCTTTGTTGTAAGCAATTAATCATGGCTATCGTATCCAGCAGTTGTTGTATCCATGGGCCCAAAAAGCAGCAGAGAAGAATGCGTTTTGCTGGATAGTTTCATGGTGTGACTGAGTTATAGGATCGATTTGGCAATCTAGTTTGTATTGATCAGAGCCCGTTTTAATAGGACTAAATGTTTGATTGGTGCCCCTACAGTGATGATATTCTTTCTTAATGCAGGAAAGTGCTCGGCTGCTGCACTTGATGTTCTTGCTAATGTCTTTCGGGAAGACTTGCTGCCCCACCTCCTCCCACTCCTCAAGGGTCTCCTCTTCCATCCAGAGTGGGTTATCAAGGAGTCTGGCATTCTGGTCCTTGGAGCTATTGCTGAAGGTAGGTCTGCTGTGCAACATTAGCATTGATGGTGAACCTTGCTGTCTAATCTATATTCCATTGTTTAGGAGCAGCATGCCCCAAATGGGCCCTGTGGTATAGAAACGCAAACTGAATTGTCGTTTAAAACCATGACTTTAAACATTACATCCTTCTAAAGCCTTGTTCAATCTGAAGATATTCATCCTACACCCCAAAGAAATATACTGACTGGAATGGTCACTAGGACATAGTCTCGTGCTCCTCATTCTTCTGAAAACATTTTCCCAGTGTTGTCACTCCTACTCTTTCCTGGCTTCCAAGCACTGGTATTTTATGCTGCTTGAATCCCAACTTTCGGCCTTTTATAAGGCATTTAAGACCTTGCTTATCATTGCCTGCTCTAAAGGACCCTTCTTTGTAGGTAATCCCTTTCACACCTAAACACGTTTTTGTTGGAGGGTGCCCGCTTGCGCTCGACAAAAGGAAAAAAAGTACTGTCCATTTTTGTGCAACACTGTTTGCTTCAGTTGCAGCTTGTCTACATATGGTATAAAAGTAACATTTAACCAATAAGCCAGACCATTTTTCAGCATGATTTAAAATAATTTTTCGTGTACACATTCTTAAATGTAAGCACTTGTTTAGCAGTTTTATTAAAATTTGCTTTAAGGAAGCTGCAGTCACTGTAAAGTGGTTTATAGAAATTTTGGGTTCATTTAAGTTATTAAAGGCACCTATCACTAATACTTGGGGTATGATGTGCTTGTTAAAATTGTACCTATAAAAAAAACATTTATATGCGTTTCTTCAGTTCCTTGCCTGTTTGTCTTCCCCCTCCCAGGTTTATGAAGTTACAAATATGCAAACGAGGTCATACACCTTTGCATTGGTCAAAGGTATTAACCCTGCTGCGTGAGATTGGTGCTAAATTGAAAATATTAATGTAGCAAATCACCAAATCTAAACTTTCATCTAACTACCAAATACATATGTTTTAACACCGCCGAGGGGGTCTTTTTTTTTTCAAAATTATGTTCTTCCCCGTTTTTAAGTTGTAGCTCTCCCTGTTGACTATTTCCTTCCACCCTGTTTTTCTGTCACTACTTATGTCTCTATGGCATTCTATTCTCTTTCCCAAATTAGTGGTCCATTTCTCCTGTCTGCCTCATTCTACATCTCCCTGTTGCTTAGTTCCTTTGAATTTCACCCCCACGCCAAACCCACTCCCCACCCACTTATGTGCGCATCTCTTCTGTACCTGGTCTGGCACATTTGTTTTCTCTGCTGCTCCCCAGCTCTTTCCACCACAAAACTAGTTTAGTTTGTTTGTCTGCAATGCCCTTTTTTCTTCAAATACAAATCGTTTTGCTTACTTTAAATCTGCACTCAATTTCTTCTTTATTGTAGGTTTTCAGAAATCCAATGCTTTAGAGTTAAAATGATTGAAACGTATATTAAGTAACTGAATTAATCTAAAACCACCAGCTGTTGGTCTGCAGTAAGGGTCGGCCTTGGAAGTGATGCAATTGATCTAGCCTGACTAAATGAGGGGTTATTGTATTCATACTGTCTGATCCAAGGAACTCTGACCTCTCAGCTGTAATTCCTATCCTCATTAATACCAGGACATCACTTTAGTGAGAATGTGTTGGCTCCAAAAGGAGCTTCTGCTAGTTTGCTGCCATAAGTTTCAGTATGTCTTCTGGTGGTTTACATGTGCTGTTTGTGCATTATGCCATGAACAGCCAAAGTCATTTATATGCTGTTTGAGACCTAATTACTCAAACTGTAACTTCTATCTATGGTTCATCCAGGCTGCATGCAGGGCATGGTGCCATATCTCCCTGAGCTAATCCCGCATCTCATCCAGTGCCTGTCTGATAAGAAGGCTCTAGTTCGCTCGATTGCCTGCTGGACCCTTAGCCGATATGCCCACTGGGTGGTAAGCCAGCCCCCCGACCTGTACCTGAAGCCCTTGATGACCGAGCTGCTCAAGCGTATACTGGACAGCAACAAGAGGGTTCAAGAGGCAGCTTGCAGGTAGGTTTGTGGGAGAGATTGGGGGGAGGGGGGGTGGTAGTCTGTGGTGGAAGTTGGCACAAACCTAGTTAATGATTCGCAAACTGCCTGAGTAGTCCAGTGGGTTCTAGTAATATCTGAGCATTGTTACAGCATTTATTTTGACATTGTAATGTATTCTGCGTATTTTTAAAGAGATCTGAAGGGTGTCTTCCTAAGTTGGTAAACCAGTTTTCTTTGCAGTCCCCTTTGCCTAACACTGCTTCAGAATGCACTTATGAACTTCTTGTTGAAATATCCCCTGTAGCTCTTCATTCAATAACGTTTTTTTTCTTACCAAGCGCAATGTTACTTCATGAATAATTTTAAATATGGAGATCATGGCAAATGTTTCAGGATTGTCATTTTAGGACACCTTTTTAAATCTGTAAAGATTGCATTAAGGATCTTGATTCTTCAACACGTTGATTTGCCCAACTCTGTTCTGCGCCCTATCCTCACCCCATGACCACGTCCTAACCCCATTTATAAACTTCTTTCAGCTCCTTCTTCAGGAATTTGCAGTCTTAGTGTATCCGGTTCTTTAGTGGCATCGCAGTATGGAGTGGTTCTGTTTTTATGTTTTGATTTCTTGTTTTAGTTTTCCAGGCTTATTTATTTCACTTGAAATTTCCAAGTTTTCTGTTTGCGTGCTTTTCAAGCACCTTTAAAGGTGGCTTTTATCACTTTATAGTTCATGTAATTTCTAATTTTCTTACTGAATGTGTCTAAATGATTAATATTTTGTCGCATGAGCCTCTATTGTTTGGAAGGTTGATACAGGATTAGTAAATACTGTACTTGATGGGGCACTGGGTGCTAGGGTCTGTGGTTGAGCTGGGAAGAAATGGTTTGTGCTTGACCACGAGGTGTAGGAAGTGGGTGCTGCAGGAGGTGGCTAAATTTAACAGAGTATACTGGTGTAATATAGCTAGGTATAGTTGAACCTCTGCTTCACACACAAGGTGTTGCCTGCAATCATTAACTCTAGGATTTTGGGGGGAAATTTTAGAGGATGTGTAGATGCCCTGGGATTTAGTGGGCAGTGTATTAGTTTTAAGAGTTTCGTAAATCCGATAAGCATATTTGCACTGCTGACTCACTCCACGATGTACCATTACAAAATAGAGCTGTAAAGCATTGTTGAAGTTTCAGCAGGCATTTAATGTTCCTCACTGTTGCTTTTTGGGCCTGTAATGTGTCAGTTTTGGATATGTTAAACCTTCTATAGCAGGGGTCTCTAACCTTTTCTGTTGTGAGAGCTACTTCTGATCAGTGAAACTCATTGGAAGCTACTGAATACTAAGCAACTCGTGCATTACCAGTTGCCCCCACACCCAGCTTAATTGACTGTAAGCCTAATGTCCATAGAGCCAGATGCTATGGTTTGAACAAAATACTTTGACATTGGTACTATAATAGGACACCCGTGTGTGTCCTTGTGGGTCTTTGCGATGTATGGACTTGTGTGCGTACAAGTGGGATGTGTCTAGGGGTGACTGAGAGACTGTCATATGTATTTATGGCACAGGACTTATCTTCTGACATATGTGAACCAGTTACATGTATAACATGTGAGAAAGTGGCTCTGTATATACTGTTCCCAAATAGGTACAGGGTGTACAGAGTCCACAGGTCCCCAGAGGTTTGGCAGAGGCTAAAGTTAGATATAACCTTATTCTCTAAAGTGGTAGCTTGGTCGAGCAGTAAGGCAGTATCAGGACAGTGTAAAGCAGGCGTCTCCAACCTTTTGTGTAGTAAGAGCTACTTCTGGTCAGTGAAAATCATCGTGAGCTACTAAACCCCAAGCAACTCACGCATTTTTCCAAGAGAACCCCCACGCCCTGTTTCATTAACTTTTAAGCCTAATTTCTTCATTGCCCGTACTGTGGTTTGAACAAAATACTTAATAACCACTCTCTGATGCATTTAATTAGTTTTATCGCGCCAATCCTATAAGGTGTCAGAACACTACATCACACAGATTACACAGACAATCAATCAAATGTTAAATAAGACAGACGACAAGAAGGTACAGGAGTCAGGTCATCCATACTGGTAGGGAGGATAGTTTAAAAGCGCTTTGTCAGGAGAGGCAGAAACAAAGAATTTAAAACTTAACACCATGCATGGTTGGGGGTCTCTTTAATAATAGATTTCTACCCAAATTAACCTATTTTTGCAATATTAGGGAAATGAAAAACTGGGGGGAATCAAAACGGTTCAGCCAGCCAATACTTTGCAGTTTTCAAGCAGCTCTTTGATAAATTACTTGCTCACTGCTCTACATTAGGATTTTAACTTGTATAGAGCTAGCAACAATATGTTCTCTCTGACAAAAGTAGTAACCCACTGACCTGTTTACATTAGGTTATATATGCACTTTGTGATCTGCAAGTTCTTTACAGCAGGCATATTAACCCTCTGTGCTACCTTACGATGAGTAAAAACTTCCTTTGCAGATTATTACACAAACCTCCGATCTCTCTCTTTCCAGGAATTACATTAATCACCCACTTAATTTGATATTTTGATTGATGTCTGAAATTTGCTGGAGGCCAGGAATGCAGCAGAAAGTGCTTTTCCATAATATTGGCGCCCCCACACAAAGTCAGCACCCAGTGGCACCGGTCGCGCTGCCCTAAAGCCGGCCCTGGCATTAGCAGCACAATACAAAGATACACACCCACAACACTCCTCTGCTGATAGCTCCTCACTGGTTACCATTCACAAGAAGTTTTCATCCAGGCTATTAGGCATCACTCACGTAGTGATAAGATAAAGTAGTAAAGGTCCTAAAAAAATCACTGTAGGCAAAACTGATCAAATACTTTCAACCTAGAAACTTATGTTGCGGGCTAGCACAGGGTATATTAATTCCAGCATACAATAACATGTGTTGGTAATACTTTCTCCATACAGGCCTTCAAATTAGGAAATGCATTCCAGGCAAAGGTACGGGGCATTCAGACTCATCTAGAAATCAGAAGAATGGTTAAGAGCTGGTTATTCCAAGAGTGATTTCCAGGAAACATAAATGTATGTTTTGTCTGCAAAGACGAGAGTCGGGCTCAATACAAATACCGGCTCAACTCTATTGCTGGATCAGGCCTGCACTGGAAAACCATCTTGCCTGAAGTCTTGTTTGAACAGAACATAATAGAAAGGCCAACACACCGGCAAAGATAGTAGACTCCTTTATCTCCACCTGCACAAACCCTATGCAAGTACTTTTAATTTGAACCTCGGGTGCCACTGTGCTTTATTACTGTTAAGCAGGGTGGCAGCCGATGTTAAAATCAAAGGTCCTTGCATGCTCTGAACAGCTTTTACAGTCATGCAAAGACAAATATACAACGTGGTGTAGTAATCGGTGAAAGGCTTTCACTGATTACTACACTGCGCTATATATTTGCCTTTGCATGACTGTGAAATCTGTTCAGAGCATGCACGGACCATTAATTTTTTGTGTTGCCCGCCACCCTGCTTTATTAAAGGCAGAAAGGAAGATTTAAAGTGCGGTAGCAGCACCGTGCATGCAAAGACTTTTAATTTGAACGCCACTTTCGGTAATCAGTGAAAGGCTTTCACCGATTACTACACTGCGCTATATATTTGCCTGTTCATGACTGCGAAAGCAGTTCAGTGCAGGCAAGCACTTTCAATTTAACACTGGCTATCACGCTTTATTCCTGCTTAATGCAGATGTAAAGTACGGTGGCAGCCTATGTTAAAATTAAAGATACTTGCATGCACTGAGCCGCTTTCATTGACTACTACGCGAAGGCAAATTAAAGCGTGGTAAAGTCAGTGAGAGCAGATTAGTGCAGGCAAGAACCTTGAATTGTAGCATAGGCTGCCACCGCGGTACCGGCCCAGTGCCTGAAAGGACTTCTAATTTTAACGTTGCCTGCCACTGCGCTTTATAACCGAAGGCAGATCTAAAGCACAGTGGCAGCCAATGTTAAAATGAAAGGGCCTTGCATGCAGTGGGTCCATTTTACCGACTCTGCTACTGCTCGGTCAGGGGCCCACTTACCTCACAACAGCAGCTGCTCCGGGAGGCCCAAACGGAAAAGAAATGCGAAGCGCGGGCAAAGCCTGGAAAAGACAGGTGGCTCCTAAGAGGAAAAACGTCACATTCTCCAGCCCGCCCTGCCCCACCTAAACTCCCTTCAGCCAATCAGAACAGCTGGTTCGTGTGAGGGCGGGCAAGGGCTGATAGCTGTCAAAGAGAATGAAGGGCTACAAAATGAAAAGCTTGTATCTCGTCTCAATAATTATACAGCAGCGCGAGCTACCGGTGGCTCGCGATCGACCGGTTGGAGACCCCTGGTGTAAAGCATTTGTTGCACACTCAGCCAGCAAATGGTCTCACACACTCTAACTGAACTCGAGGCCAGTGGTTTATATATAAAAAATATATTTTAGAACCAACAATAGGCTTTAAAATATACTTTCTCAGAATGAGATGCTTTGTATAAATACTTTTGCAATATGCAATTGACTTTTGTAGACAGTTACAAGTGGTTGCAATAGGCAACTCCATTCTAAACACAATAATGCATTGAGTTCAATGGAAGTTTCAAGTTATTTGCCACAGATTACTTTTGGAATTCCAGGACTGGATCCTAAATTCAGTCCTGGGTCAGTACTTGGAATCAAGTGATAAGAATCGACTTAATTACTGTGATTATTTTAGACAATATTTCGCTATTTTAAAAAGTTGACACAAAATATTTCATCAAACAGGCAATGATTCCCTATGGCAGAAAATTCAAGTTGCAGGTATAGTAGGTTCTCGTTACTTTTGTAATCCAGTACTGGGTGCCTAGACTAAGTACTGGGACCTTTATCCAAAACGGGTAAGTAATTACGTTTTCAGATATTATACGATTTTTAAAGAATATTTAAAGATTGCAGAAATTGACACTTCACAGAAAAACAGTCTTTGATTTCCTATGGAAGAAAATTGGGTTACTGGTAAGTACAGTTGTAAGTATTTTTCAGAGTCAGGGCTGGGCACCAAGATCCAGCACTGGGAGCTCACCTAAGAACAGGTGAGTAATTTCGTTTTCGTTACTTGGCTGATTTTTGGTGAATATTTTAAGTTTGGAAAGTCCACACTTAGAAGAAATTTCAGGAAAAAGCCAGTCAATGTTACCCTATGAGGAAAATAGAGTTATCGGTTTAAGGGTAAGTACTCGACTGGCAGAGTTGAGGTTCTGGGCATAGACTCAGGGGTCCCCCCCAGGGTCAGGTAGGTACAGTTGGTTCACCCTCAGCGACTCTAGGGCGGCCGGGTGCAGAGAGAGTTAGGCCCAATGTTATCCTATGAGGGATAGGGGGGGCCTTGGTTGGTGACTGCTGACTAGCAGGCCACGCGGCTGTGGGAACTGGGCTCCTGGTCACTTACTCAGGGCAAGTGGGGAAGTAGATGGGTGTAGAGGTTGCACTGCCAGGGCCACTCGGGCGGCTGGGTGCAGGGTGCTTTTGAGCCTTCGGGCGCTCAATTGTTTTCAGTGGGAAATCTCCGGTTTAGAAAGACTGCAAGCTCGGGGACGAAGATTCTTCAGGTGCCACCACCACTTCGAGAGGTAAGTTGGGTAGTTGGAGGATAGGTAGGTACCCCAGGATTGGGCACAGCTGGGTGCTGGGGTGCCTTTTGGTGTCGGAAATCTTACCCTCTGTTGATCACAGTTGGGGGGGGGGGGGGGGGGGAACCTTGTTATGAGGCTGCAGGCTTCTTCAGGAGTGTCGAGGGAGGTCCTTGGGTGCCGGACTCGGGGTCACAGTCGCCATGGGGTCGTCCTCGTGGTCTTTGTTCACTCTGGCACAGGCCAGGCTTGGCTGGGGCAGTGTGCTGGGTTCGTGGTTCCGGGCTGCTGCCAGGGATTAGTAGTAGATTTTGAGTAGAGCCTCTACTCATGGGAGTCCCAGGGGTTTAGAGTCCAAAGGTAGCCAGGTCCTCCGGGGTTTGTGAGGTTGCTGGCCACAAGAGATGCCGGGTTGGAGCAGGAGCAGGTTTGAGGGTCGACGGGCCGGTAGGGCTGGGGCCAAAGCAGTTTGTGCCTTCCTCTTCTTAGCAGCTGCAGGGCAGGTCTTCTTTCTTCTAGCTCTTCTTCGGATTTTGGAATCTGGGGAAGGAAGGTTCAGGGTGCCCCTAAATACTAGATTTAGGGGTGTTACAGGTAGGTGAAGGGCAGGGACCAATGGGTCCCTGTCCTGGGGTGGGTACACCCCCTATCCTGCCTCTCCTGTGGGAGGGGGGCAGTAGCCTAATCCTGATTGGGCAGGGCTCCCCATCTTCAAGATGGTGTGAGCCCGGGGCTGTGCTTCACCTTGCCTCCCCCATAACACTATCTAGAAGAGGTAGCTTTTTTTTGTATGGATTCCATAAAACTCATCCTTTACATTTTCTCCTATTTCCAAGGGTCACATTTGTAAACACCAAGCATCTTGCTCCTAGTGGGATGTAGACATGGTGCCATATTTAAAACCGAAAAATAAGTTTTATTTTAAATGGGAGGAATTTTAAGTGAATAAGCAGGCTCCATAAAACATAACGACTTACTTTGCTTAATTGCAAGTGTAGAAAGACCTTGATGCTTAATGTTTCATAGAAAACAATGTCTTTACTTTGAAAGTAATTTTTTCAAATGGCAGAAATGTAGTTATAAATATGGCCGTGTCTGCTGTCCACTGGTAGCATAAGGTCTGCTGCATGTGAATACAACACTTTGAAATGGGAGAAAATTAAACTAAAGTAAATCCTTGGGGTAACATTTAATTTAAATTTTGTCCAATTCAAAAGCATCATTTTGTTCTCACGCTCCAATATTGAGTTGACATACTTAATTTCTTCACCGCTGTGACCCTGCCTGGCCCATGAATCTGACTGAGCATTGCTCGCTTTCAGTCTGCGGCTTGACAATGTAAAGTAAATGCAGCCTTACCTTTACATTAAAAGAGAAATTTTACCCTGTGCTTACTGAAAAATGAACTCATGGCTGCAAACTACTTTGAAGGTGTCTGGGAGCTACTGGTATCTTGCGATTGGCTGGTTGAAGTCACCTGTTCTGTATAATGCTCATACACTTAAACATATACTTGGAGTGTTGACACCAGACCTCTCCAGTGAAGGCTTGTATGCTGGTCTGATCTTTAGGTGTGTAGCCTTGAGCACTTGCGTTATGCCTTGCATGCTGCTGCTTTATTGGAGGTAACACTTCTCGTTTCTAATCGCAGCGCCTTTGCAACCTTGGAGGAGGAGGCTTGCACAGAGCTTGTTCCCTACCTCAGCTTCATCCTGGACACATTAGTTTTTGCTTTCGGCAAGTACCAGCACAAAAACTTGCTGATCCTCTACGATGCCATTGGAACCCTTGCTGACTCCGTGGGACACCATTTGAACCAGCCAGTGAGTACCTGCTTCGGTTGTGATAGTCTGTCTGCCCCACAACCAAAGTGCTCTTTTCCTTGCCTTCTAGATTGCCATGCATGTTGTGGTATAGTGTTCCCTTAGCCATGCTTTCTTTGCCAGTGTTGCCTCCATTCATATTTTAATGAAGTCTGGTTCCCCCCCCCCCCCCCCTCCACTCTGCTGCATTTTACCTTGTACCCTTTGTCTTTGTATAGTTGTCCTTGTTTGAATTTCTTTCGGCTTTGTATTCACTATGCATCCAAGTACAGTCCCTGCACGCCTGAACCCTGCTTCCCCTCCCTCTGCTCCTTGTCTCATTCTTTCCCTGGGGCTTATCTAGACGAATCTGTCCTTCGTCTCTGTGACCCTCTGCTCTTGTTGCTTAAAGTGCCTCATTCAAGACTGTTCATGTGTACTCTGATTTTTATTGCTAGGGTTTGGATGGTGCTAGATTTAACATCGTGGAAGCTGTCCTTGTCCCTTACAACTGTCTTGCCACTTACAAAAGAGACTGCTGTGACAGCCCCTTGCAGTTGGTGAAACTAATTGGCTTATAAGAAATTATTCCAGCTCCAGTGGGTGAACTGCGGTGGGCTGCGGATCATCCTGCAGAAGCCTTAATATTTGCAATATGTTCAAGCTCAATTAAAGATTGCAGTTTTTGCCATAGAATTGCTTTGAATTTTGCCACCATCCTAGACTGCTAGCACCCTCAAGGGTTTAGTCCCCAAATTGCTTGTGCTTCTCTAAATAATCCTTGGGCATTAGTGGTTCTATGGGTGTAGATCTGAACCCACGCCCTGTTGTCTTTGGTCAAAAGTTATTGCTTGCCTCTCTAGGTTCAGCTCAGTACCTTCATACTAATTGTTTTGGTCTAGACCTAGCGTTCTGTCTCTTCAGGTCCGGGGGGGGGGGGGGCGTGCATCGACCCATTACGTACCATAGTACACCTTATACTTGGCTCCCTCATGTATACTCTTCTCCTTCCGCACCCCCTTCAGTGTTTTGTTACTGCCTGTGTTGGCTTGCCCCATCCTCCCTTTCTGTGTTGCCCTGCTCCCACTTTCCCTCCTGTTTTCTGTATTGCTATACTCCCACCTGTTGTCAGAGTTGCCGTGCTAAGCACCCTCCATCCCTTTATCCGTGTTGCCCTGCTAAGCACCCTCAATCCCTTTGTCAGGTTTGCCCTGCTAACCACACACCATCTTTGTCCATGTTGCCATGCTCACCAACCTCCCTCCGCCAGTGTTTTTTTCCTTAACTTTCAGCCATGCTGCAAAGCATTTTGCTGCTGTACAACATGGCTGAAAACATCTTGGATCAAACAAATTCCTCGCGTAGGCCTATTTGTTTTGCAATTGCTTGTTGGGCTTTTCTGTGATGTTCGAGGTTAGTATTGTATCTCTTCTAAAACTAGACCTTTATTAAACTGCACTGATGTTTTAGATGTTGCATTCACTGTTATCTGGTTTAGTGCCTAGAGCTCTGTTTCGCCTGCCGCAGTCTGTGCCAGGCCATGGTCCTCCAAGGTCATCCTCTGCTCGTTCCCAATCCTCCGTTTGCAACTCTGCTTCCCTGTTCAGTTCCACCTTGCTGTACGCTGCTCAGTGGTTGGACCCCATGCTGTGCGCTCAACCTCCTTCAGTCCTGATGCACCATTCACCAGTCTTCCTATTCAGTTCAAGTTCTTATTTTCTGCTCTGACCTCCACCTCTGTCCCATTTACTGTTTTTTTTTTTTGCCACAGGAGTACATCCAAAAACTGATGCCGCCTCTCATCCAGAAATGGAATGACCTGAAAGACGAAGACAAGGATCTCTTCCCCCTCTTGGAAGTGAGTGATAGTTTTAAGTCTGGAGATGTTTAGGGGAGCAGGTGTGAGATCCTAAAAAAAACTGATATTTATTCATTTAGGTAGAATGTTACAGATGGATTTGCTAATGTGGAGAGGGTCAGTAGTTTGCCATTTAATGTTAGGGCTGGGATTACTAGGATGCGCACTGCTCTCTGGACATGATGCAGACCTTTGTCATGGAACTCCCTAATTTACGTATTCACTTTGTCTAAACCAGGGAATAGTGCTGTTTGTGTGTGTTTTTTTTGTTTTTTTTGTTGCATTTATCAGGTGTGTGGGTTGCTTGTTCAGTGCTGGGAAGGTATATAATTGTTTTCAACAGGGTACAGTTTTTCTCCTTTACTTTCTATATAGATTTTGGTATATGAAGGCAAGTATTTGTAATGAATGGAAACGCTCATTCAGTGAATTGGAGTTGTTGTATCCAACCTACGTACCCAGCATGACCTGAAGTGTGGTTCTTGTGTTCTGAGTCTGTTATGCATTTGCTCTCTTCGCAGTGTTTGTCTTCTGTGGCAACTGCCCTTCAGAGTGGATTCCTGCCATATTGTGAGCCTGTTTACCAGCGATGTGTCACACTCGTGCAGAAGACACTTGCACAAGCCATGGTATGTACTAAAAGTTCTGTGGTTAAGGTGTCTTCTGGCAGAACTGTGCTCCACGTGATTCCGGTGTACAGTGGGAAAGGGCTACGTTCTGGGAGATACCGGTAAAAAGGTTCATCCAGTGTCATTTAGGGATGAAAGTTATTGATAGAATAAGCAGCCAATATCTGAGAAAGGGGAAGGCTTCAAGAGTTTTCTAGGAAGGGCTGGTCTTGCCGCCTCTATTTTAAATGGTATTGACTTGATGCAACAGAGTGTGAGAATGCTTTGTCCCCAAGTGAGTTGGGTCTCTATTGCATCATTTCGGCTGGTCCTTTGAGCTAGTCCTGTGCGAATACCACAGGAGGCCAAACAAGACTCTTCTGGGACACTGTTTCTAGTCCTGATTTTCTAACATACACATAATTGCTGTCCTATGTTAGACTAATTAGGACGGTCCAAGCAATCAGACTAAATCATCCAGAATTTTTGTTCATCAAAAGTGCCTGTGATGACTTTGCATGAGGTGGTAGTGCCAGTTCAAAGACTGGTTATTCTGACTGTAGCTCTACATCCATTTAATATTTAATAAACCGGTCCAACTTGGTGTTTTAGGTTTTCTTGTTAGTTAAAACTGGGACTTTGCGAATTTGGATGGACGGTTGCAGTGGATTTGGGAAGCGGCAGGGGGCAATGATTTTGGGTTGAGGGAGTGCTTAGTCACGGTCTACTGTACAGGTTCTATTGTTTTATGCCTCTCTTGTGGAATTCATATCTCCTGCAGATGTATAGCCAGCACCCAGAGCAGTACGAGGCCCCTGATAAGGACTTCATGATTGTGGCTCTTGATCTCCTCAGTGGCTTAGCAGAGGGCCTGGGCGGCCACGTGGAACAGCTTGTGGCGCGGAGCAACATAATGACCCTGCTCTTTCAGTGCATGCAGGTGAGTGCAGTGGTTGCAACTTTCTGGATTCCAGATTGTTACATGTAGGAAGGTTTGTGCCTTTAGTTTGCGCCAAAAGGTGGCTTTTCATATGGACCATCTCTAAACATGTTTTATAATATTTCCTTCTAAAGCATGTGTACATTTTTAACCTTTTTAATTTCTTACCACTGTACAGCCTTGTTCTGTTGTGTGGGATGGAGGGCCTGGAGGCAGAATCTCTGTGGCCTTTAGATTCCTTGTTCCTGCTTTACTCTTTGTCTGCTCACTGCTTCTTTCCCCCTTTGTTTCTTTTAGGACACCATGCCAGAAGTGCGGCAAAGTTCATTTGCGCTATTAGGCGATCTCACAAAAGCTTGCTTCCTGCATGTCAAGCCTTGTATCGGTGAGTTTTCCCTTCAGTGTGATTCTACTTGCGTTCTGCCACTAGCAGTAGTCTGCTGTTCCTCTTGTGACATTTTTTGTGAGCAGCAGCCAGCTGGTTTCTTGGTGCTTCCTCTGGATGTGATGCAGAATCCATGAACATTGATTGCACAGTGATTAATTTATTCATACTGTCTGATCCAGAGGTAAAGATGCTCATGTCATTTCATGCAACAGCTCGGTGAGGAAGGTCTGCAGACTGACTAAATGAGAGCAAGTATGTGACTCCTTTTAGAAATTGAGGTCTTAAAACCTCTGTCTGGAGAACCACAGCAAGTACAAACTGTTCCAGATGTCTTTGAGGAGAGCTGCGGAATGGTGGCAGTCTAAGCTATATTTGAAGGTTTCTGAAGCTCTTATTGCTCACGTTTAAGATGCAGAATTATTGGAGTTAATGTTTGATCTCACTGGGAAGCTTTTGCTGTTGGGCACCGCAATTTTATTTACTAGAAATTAAAATTGTAGATGTTAAGAAAATAAACCTCACCTTTTTTCTCTTCTTCCTTCTCTCCCTCCCCCATCACCCCCTTCCAGCGGAGTTTATGCCAATCTTGGGTACAAACTTAAATCCAGAGTTCATCTCGGTCTGCAATAATGCCACCTGGGCCATTGGCGAGATCTGCATGCAAATGGGTGAGTAGTCCAGTCACAAACTGTGCAGTCATTCATTCCTCTGCTAAATGTGGAGTTCAGTCTTTGCTGCTGAATCAGTGAAATCCTTAACTAGTGTAAGGCAAGAAAGATCAGTCTCAGTGGGGACGAGAGGATGGCGGTGAGAGGGCAATGTTGCTGCATTGTCTCCAGGTTCATTTTTTTATATCTTTAATGTAAACAGCGCATCCTAGCGAAAGTTCAGAAGAGGTTTTAAAAGGTTTTTACCCCAAGTGGGATTTTATTAACTAAATGCATAATTGAAGATGCCTTAATCTGGTCACAATACCTGGTAAATACAATACACCACTGAGCCGTAGTGCAAACAGTGTAAAGTAGAGACCATGACCACCTGTCTGTTCCTCACTTCAGTCTTTCATTCAAAGGTGGCCGGGTGTTAACTGCGCAGGTCCCTGCCTTTGGAATTCCCTTTCAGTCAAACTACCACCAGTTTTTGTAGTGTCTTGTCCCTAGGCTGGTGTGTAATTTTAGTCCCCCCAGAAAGGTGGTGTGTGCTTTTTATTCAAGTAGTCACATTGTTACTCATCTTAAACTCTTTCAAATATTGCTGAACTGATGGATCTTCTCTGTAAAATTGCTAGTTTGCCTGAACAAGGTGCGTCCTTTCCATATTTTTCATTACTCTGCTCAGGTGCTGAAATGCAGCCGTATGTGCAGATGGTACTGAACAACTTGGTGGAGATAATCAATCGGCCCAACACTCCCAAAACGCTCCTGGAGAACACAGGTGGGTGACCAGCTGAAAAAATTGTGGTAAACCTCATGATGGCCTCCATTGAGGGGACCTTTGCTCTGTGTTCTTAAGAGAACCGTTCTGTAGTTTGCTAGTGAAAACTTGATTTGAGGCCGGCTCCCAGCCTTTTGGTTGCTGTAACTCTTTGGTGTCTGGAAAAGTACTTCAGTCAAATGAGATGACTTTTTTTACTCAATTACAAAAGTGTCATTCATATCTGAACCTGCTTGGTGGTGTTATGGTGTTTAAGGAAGGTGAACAAACACCATGCACTGCATTAATTATAATAGTGCTAATAAAGCTTTTAACATCCCGGACGTCCGTTGAGGGCTAGAGGAATAGATCTATTTCTTTGTGTCCATGGGACAAATATTGGATCTGCAGTTTCACCTCACTTAAGTTACTGTGTTATTTTGTGTTTATCCATTTAAACCGCGCTCCTTTCATCATACACCCATGGCATGAATGCAGTACACTGTATTAGGGCTTCTTAGTTTAGATCACTGGAGAGCTCAATGTGGCTACATTTGGGAGGGGTGGCATGGCAGAGCTCCCTCTTCCCTGATTAAAATTGTTTTTCCTTATTTTAAATGCAGCAATCACCATTGGGCGTTTGGGGTGTGTGTGCCCCCAGGAAGTTTCTCCAATGCTGCAGCAGTTCATAAGACCCTGGTAAGCTGCAAGAGAAGCATGGCAAAAATCACTGCGGGCTTAAAGGGTTAGTTGCTGGGATACCATTTGGGGCTAGAAAATTGTCCAATTTGCTGATTACTGTGGAAGAGCTAGGATGTTACCATTGATCAATGTTGGGTTAAAATTTTACTAGTGACCATGTTAGTGCTGGTGACGCTGCTGAATATTGTGAACATGCTCTGGCAATGTTTGTTCCCTGAGCTTTGCTGCTTTCTGCAGCAGAACTATGCTGGTTCATTTTCTTGCCCTGTGGCTAAGCATGGCATCGTGTCCAATCGTCATGTTGAATCTTAGAACTGCACCCTTGTTACTCTCATACATTGAAAGGAAGCGTGACGTGAATCTGGCAGAAAGTGCTTTGAGACTGATTTTTGTATGCTTCAGAGAGTGGTGGGAGAAAGGGTGGCATTTGGTGCCTTTAATATTTGATAAGTAAACATGACTTTCCTCAGGTGTACGTCTTTGAGGAATATCAGAGACAACGAGGAGAAGGACTCAGCATTTCGTGGAATCTGCATGATGATCGGAGTAAATCCTAGTGGTGTGGTGCAGGTAAGGATGAATTTGGGAGTTCCTGTACTCAATTGCTGGTGGGCTCCTTCTTGAAAGGCTTCCTTCATCAGGGGCTATAGTGCCTGAGTGAATTCTGTCCTTTCTCCTAGTCTGTCAATGGAAAAACTTTATCTCGCAACCCCTCACTCATTTAACATGGCACCTTTTGCAGTATATCCGCCGAGGCGGAGAACAAACCTATCATGTATACATATGTTTTCAAGACTAGAAAAGACAGTTTGGATGATGTATTTTCTCTATGGTAGCATACCCATTAAGTATGGACTGTCTGGCTGTGGAATGTATTTGTATGGGAACCAGTCTGGGATGCAGAGTTGGGCTAGGAGTATAATTATAGGCCCATAGGTAGCATAATAGTACAGATACACCCAACACAGCTCGGGTTTGCTTTAAGTAGCGGTCATAGGGCTTCAGCAGCGCTCGTCACTTATTTGGCCTCCAAAAGAACTCGAGTCAAAATGCGTCCTGTGCACAACACCTCTCCAAGTCATATAGTTGCATTAAAGTTGTTTGCCACTTCCGTATCATACGTTCACATTTATCTACACCTGCATGCACGTAGAATGGCATAAAACCTGATAATGGAGAAAATTCTTTCTAAAATGTAACCGCCTCGAGCTAAGCGATGGCCAAAAGTACACCACAGTAGGAAACCAAACTGCAGTGTGATAGTGGCTCTCCGCTCCCCAGAGGCTTCAAGTACGTGATTAATATTTGAGTGCAAGGATATTAGAAGGTGTACTTTTTTAAAATATTCAGCTAAATTGCCTGCAATAAAAGCATGGACTACTCCATTTTAACACTCGTGAACTATACCCCGTCACCTAGTGGTAAACATGAAATCTGCTTATCTAAGTGGTTACTTTAGATGGATGTCAGTCCCCCTACTTTCACCCTTGTGCATCCCATGGTAGTTCCCTCATTTTATGGTGATCAATGCAAACACTCCTAACAGTAGATTCTTCACCTCTGAGGATAATCCCAGGCACCAGACTGGATCTGAATTTTCAGAGCAATTACTCCTGCACGCTAGTAAATTGTGCTGTCTGACTCCACATTATTGAATCATAGGGTGCACTTTTTCACCTGTGACTGTCTTCTCAACCCCCCCCCCCCCCCCTATTACCCCTCAGTATAACGATGAAACAAAATTGGTCCCCTGAGGTTAGAATTAACTGCTGTTAGTACTTGTTAAGGAATACATGAACAGATTACATGACTTGGACCTGTTGGATCGTAAGGCGGGGGCTTGGCTGTTGGATCGTAAGGTAGTGTTCGGTGGCAAGATGTGCATAATTAGTTTTTCACCTCTGATAGACTTCTAGCTGCCGAATCCTTACCTTAGAATTTCCCCAGGCGTCGGACCAGATATGGCAGATTTTTTGTGAGCAGTACTGCTGCGTGCCAGTGTGTGATGTCTATTGGCGCCGCTTGTCATCTGCGTTACTTGTGCCAAAAGTGACATCTGCGACAAGTACATAGGCGCCACCTTGGCGCACTGACTTCAGTTCTTTATTTTCTACGTCAGCCAGCTCTGATCCAGGACCAGAGCTACACCTCAGTCATTTTTTCAACGTTTTGTCGAGGTTTTCCTTCTTGTGTAGTAGAATGTCATCCAGGAAGACTGGTTTTAAGCCTGGGGAACCGGTCACCGGCTGATGTTACTGACCGACCCACACCTCATCAGTCTGTGGTACCTAGAGTGCAGCCACGACAGTGGCATGCTCCAATTGCTGGGCCATAAATCTGACTGCTTTGAGGGAGTGATCCCTGACGCTCATGGTAGCCTGGCATGTGACTCTGAAAATCAAGGTCCTGAGACAGTTTGCGGTGCCTGAAGTAGTTATTGCCCAACTCAAAGGCCTCGGGACATTCAGGTAAGGGGCACAAGAAGAGTAGGCAGTTGAAGCAGTCTTCGACTTCTCGTCTGTCGGGTGACATGGGAGCATCTACATTTAAGGCCTGGGTCTTCCGAGGCTGCGCAGACTCTGCAACTCCCCAATTTTTCAGGAGCTGGAGTGACCCACGCATAACTAAAGTAGTTTTGAGACCATGAGCCTCATATTTGAGCGATCCAGTCGATGCGCCTTCAGGCCCCGTGAAATAGTAGGGGGGTGTAGGAAGCTGGCTCTGTATATGGTATGCCACTAGGTGGTTATACCATGCATAGCGTCCATAGATTCCCCAAAGTGTACAGGGCTCAATGCAAGCCCCAAGATGCTCTTAGTGGTAGTGTGGTCGAGCAGTCTTGGGCCTAGCACAGAGGAGTAATACATTTATTGCGCACATCCAGTAAGTGACACACAACTCAAAGGAGATCACACCAATTTTATAAAAATAAGCTTGGTATTTCATTTTAAGACTAAGATCTTCACAACAAGGTAAGTACGTTTTTAAATAAAAATAAATGTTCGAGGCATATGAGCTGCAGATTGTACACTTAGCATAGGTCGCCATCTGGTGTTGGGCCCGGATGTTTGCAGTTTGTTTTTCTTCTTGGACAGTCTTTGGAAGTCACGAGTTTGGTGACTCCTCCTTCGGTCCGTTCTGCGCATGGGCTACGGCTCCATCCTCAGATTGTTTTTTTCCGCCATCGGGCTCGGATGTGATACTTCGTGCTCCGGCTTCGAACTTCTACGGTTCCAGCCTCGACGGAAAATCCTCGATTCTTCGAGTTCCTTCATCATCTTCATCTCTCGAAGCGGCACTTTTCTCCATCCCGTACATCGACACCGGCCTTCGGGCCCTCCGCGACTCCGGTCCCGGCCGATGGAAAGGACTCCGTTCAAAAAGTGCCCAAAATGTGGGTCTAAATTTCCCCACACCGACCTCCATCAGGTGTGTAACCTTTGCCTCTCTCCGGAACACGAGGCTAGAGACTGCCCCGCCTGCAAGTCTTTTCGATCGAAGAAGACCATCCGAGATCGAAGAGCTCGACGCACCATGGCGCACTCATCCTCGGCAGCTCCACCGGACATCTTCGGAGACGACGCTGAAGCTTCGGGGCAAACACACACCGAGCAGGAGGAAGACGTCGTCAGCGCTTCCGAGGCCGACGACTCCGACGTGGAGGACGTTACACCAGCGCAGCGGGCCGTGAGTACTATGCCCCCTCCCACCCCCGCGCCGAAAACCAAAGAGACTCAGGTTACTCCCTCGCCTGCCGGCCTGGCCAAAACCAAAACCAAAACTTCGATCACCCCACCTTCGGGCCCGGTGTCGAAGCACCCAAAGTCTCATGGCAGCTCGGGATCGAGCCAGCCGACACCCGGTGCCGAAAAACAGCATCCGGCACCGAAGACTGCAAAATCCAGCTCGACTCCGAAACCACCGGTGCCGAAGCCTGGACACTCTGTGCCGACCAAACACAAACACAAATCTGTCGGCACCGACGCTCCGGCGCCGAAACATCATTCGACGCCGAAACACCCGGAGACCTCAAAAAAGCATGGCGCACACAGACCATCGAAACCCCCGGTTCCGAAATCACCGGTGCCGACAGACGACTCGACACTGTTGGCTCTGTTTACACCAGACCCTTTACAAAAGACTTTGTCCAAAGATCCAAAGACTGGGCTTTTGACTTTAACTACCAAGAAAAGACGCCTTGATGCTCCGGCTCCTCCTCCTCCTCCTCCACCCAAAAGGAAGGACTCTGCTACTTCTCCCCTCAGAGTGCCCTCCCCACCACCGCCTCCCCTACCCCCTCCACCGCCTCCACCTCACAGGTCTCCGCCACCTTTACCTCACTACGATCCGGCCCCATCCCCAGATCCGGATGATGGGGATCCGGACAATTACCCGGCGGACGCCCCAATGGATCCCACTCCACCAGGGACCCCAGATCCATGGGAGGATTACAATAACCCTGATATACCCAATGTACCTCAGGACGACCTATACCCATCAAGGCCGTCTCCTCCAGAGGACTCCTTAGGGTTTCATCATTTAGTGCAGAGAGCAGCACACTACCATGGGGTGGACATGCACAGTGAACCAGTAGAAGAAGACTTCCTACTGGATACATTTGATATACAAGACAAATCTACTTCCATTTTACCCATGCTTAAGGGTGTCACCAAGCACGCTACAGAGGTGTTCAAAGACCCTGTCAGAGCCAGAGTACTGAACCCTAGAATAGAGAAGAAGTACAAGGCGGCACCCACAGACCCTGCTTACATCAAGGGCCCTGCTCCCCTAGATTCCCTAGTTGTCTCCACAGCTAGAAAGCGGGCTAACTCCCAATCCTCAGGAGATGCCCCACCGCCAGACAAAGAATCTAAACTTCTGGACGCGTCTGGTAAACGCACCGCCTCCCAAGCTGCAAACATGTGGCGCATTGCAAACACACAAGCACTGCTTGCGCGATATGATGGAGCACACTATGACGAACTAGAGGCTCTTATGCAGCACCTTCCAGAAAAATACAAGCACAAGGCTCATGAACTCATACAGGAGGGTAAACTAATCACAAACACCTCCATTAAGTGTGCCCTCGATGCAGCCGACACTGCTTCTAGGGCCATAAATACCAGTGTCCTGCTTCGTCGCCACGCCTGGCTCAGGATCTCAGGGTTCAAACCTGAAGTCCAGGCATCCATACTCAATCACCCCTTTGACCAGGAAACACTCTTTGGGCCAAAGGTAGACGAAGCGCTCAAAGATGAAGAAAGACACAGACACAGCAAAGTCTATGGGGGCACTCCAAACACAAGCCTCCAAACGTTCCTTTCGACGCTCGTCCTTTCGTGGCACAGGCAGAGGCTCCTCCACCGATAACGCCTCTACCTCCTACAAGTCCCCTCCTCAAAATACCTTTTCAAAGGGCAATCAGAGAGGTGGTTACAGGGGTAACCACAATAAGGGCAGGGGCAAAACCAACAACACCCGTTCTGCCACCCCCCCGCACAATGACTCCCCTCCGCTCCCCCCAGACCATTCCACTCCGGTCGGGGGCAGACTACAAAACTTTATCCACGTATGGGAGTCCATAACATCGGACAAATGGGTGACCCAAATCATTCGGTCAGGGTACTGTCTAGAGCTAACATCTACCCCACCCAATATCCCACCAAGGCACCGTCCAATGTCTCAAGAACATTCCACACTGCTCAAACAAGAGGTACTTTCACTCCTGCAAAAACATGCTATAGAGCAGGTCCCCGTCAACCAACGAAATCTAGGGGTCTACTCTCTATATTTCTTAATACCAAAGAGAGACGAGACCCTCAGACCCATTCTGGACCTCCGGCCTCTAAATGCCTACATACACTCAGACCATTTTCACATGGTCACTCTACAACAAGTCCTCCCACTCCTCTGCCAGGGAGACTTTCTCACAACCTTGGATCTGAAAGACGCATACTTTCACATTCCAATACACCCCTCTCACAGGAAATACCTCAGGTTCGTGGTGGACGGTCAACATTACCAATTCACGGTTCTCCCCTTCGGGGTCACCACTGCACCACGAGTGTTTACCAAATGCCTAGCAGTAGTAGCAGCACACCTCAGACGTCAACACATTCACGTCTTCCCTTACTTAGACGACTGGCTGATAAAAGCTACGTCCTACCACCAATGTGTGCAACATACAAACAGCACCATCCAACTGCTCCACCAGCTAGGCTTCACGGTGAACTACCAAAAGTCCCACCTCATACCATCTCACACAAAGCAATATCTCGGGGCCACTATAGACACCTCCAAAGGTATTGCCTATCCAAACTCAGCCAGAATCACAAGCATTCAAGCCTTACGCAAAACATTCCTTCCCCAACACTCTTCCAGCAAGAGTGTTCATGAAGCTCATAGGAATGATGGCGTCTTGCATCTTCATAGTGCCCCATGCAAGACTCCACATGCGTCCACTCCAAGAGTGCCTAGCACAACAGTGGAACCAGGCCCAGGGTCAGCTGACGGATCTGGTGTTGGTGGACGGCCGCACACATCACTCTCCAGTGGTGGAACACCACAAACCTTTCCAAAGGACGGCCGTTCCTGGACCCGATTCCTCAGGTGATTCTAACAGCGGACGCATCGCTCTCCGGCTGGGGAGCGCACCTCCTACACCTCACAATGCAAGGTCTATGGACGCCACAGCAAAAATCGCTCCACATCAACCATCTGGAGCTCTTGGCGATCTTTCTAGCCCTAAAATCTTTCCAAAAACAAATTTCGGGCAAAGCAGTCCTCATTCGCACAGACAACATGACTGCGATGTATTATATACAAAAACAGGGGGGGGGGACACTCTCCCCAGCTCTCCCGCTTAGCCCAGAGCATATGGAGATGGGCAATTCCCCAAAACATCTTTCTCCTGGCACAGCACGTTCCAGGAGTACAAAACACCATAGCAGATCTGCTCAGCAGACAAACGCAACAACTACACGAATGGGAACTGCATCCACAAGTTCTTCACCCATTCTTCAAACAGTGGGGGCATCCTCAAATAGACCTCTTCGCCACCCACGAAAACAAAAAATGCCCAAGCTTCGCCGCCAGATACCCACACCCATTGTCCAAGTGCAATGCGATATGGATGAACTGGTCAGGCAGATTTGCATACGCCTTTCCACCTCTCCCACTAATTCCATTAGTGGTCAGGAAGCTACAACAGCACTCCCTCACACTCATTCTGGTAGCTCCAACGTGGGCCAGGCAGCCGTGGTACACCACGCTACTACAACTATCAGTGGTACCACATCAAAAACTGCACCTTTCCCCATGCCTCCTAACCCAGAACCATGGAGAAATCAGGCACCCGGACCCAGCTCAGCTCAACCTGGCGATCTGGCTCCTGAAATCTTAGAATTCGGATACCTTAACCTTCCCCCTGATTGCATGAACATCATCATGGAAGCCAGACGTCCTACCACTAGAGCATGCTATGCCGCAAAGTGGAAAAGATTTGTAATTTACTGCCGTAACAATACAATCAACCCCCTAGATGCATCCATACAGCACATCATATGCTATCTGCTCCATCTTCACAGGTGTAACCTGGCATATTCATCCATACGCCTACACCTAGCAGCGATCGCTGCTTATCTACAAAACAGGCAGCATTTATCACTCTTCAGAGTGCCCGCTATTAAAGCCTTCATGGAAGGCCTTAAACGAGTAATTCCTCCCAGGGCACCACCTTCCCCTGTATGGAATCTAAATTTAGTTCTTACACGACTAATGGGTCCGCCCTTCGAACCAATGCACAAATGTGAGCTACAGTTTCTCACCTGGAAAACAGCTTTCCTTGTAGCTATCACTTCCCTTAGAAGGGTTGGTGAAATACAAGCGTTCACCATACAGGAACCCTACATACAAATGCATCACAGCAAGGTCATACTTCGCACAAATCCGAAGTTTCTGCCCAAAGTCATTTCCCCCTTCCACCTCAATCAATCAGTGGAATTACCTGTCTTCTTTTCGCAACCCCAATCTGTTGCAGAAAGAGCCTTACACACACTTGATGTAAAAAGGGCGTTACTATACTACATACAAAGAACGCAACCCTTCAGGAAGACTAAACAATTGTTTGTTTCCTTCTCTCCACCACATAAAGGCAACCCCATTTCAAAATCAGGGATAGCTAGGTGGATTGTAAAATGCATACAAATTTGCTATCAAAAGGCAAAGAGAACATTATCTGTTCCCCCTAAAGCCCACTCTACAAGAAAGTTAGGGGCTTCTATGGCTTTTCTAGGGAATATACCCTTAGATGACATCTGCAAGGCAGCCACATGGTCTACACCGCACACCTTCACAAAACACTACTGTGTAGATGTGCATTCCAAGCAGCAAGCTAGGGTGGGCCAGGCTGTACTAAAGACACTTTTTCAAACAGCTGCAACGGATACCGGTGGTCGCCGCTAAGGTTGGGTACTGCTATATAATCTATGCTAAGTGTACAATCTGCAGCTCATATGCCTCGAACGGAATATGCTACTTACCAGTATGCATCTGTTCTTGGCATGTAGAGCTGCAGAGTTGTACACGCCCACCCGCCTCCCCGGCTACCTGTATCCGTTCCAGTACATCTTATTTAGATACAACACATGGGTTTCTCACTGTTATTACTACGCTCCATCATTTCCCTGTTGGCGAAAAACAATCTGAGGATGGAGCCGAAGCCCATGCGCAGTACGGACCGAAGGAGGAGTCACCAAACTCGTGACTTCCAAAGACTGTCCAAGAAGAAAAACAAACTGCAAACATCCGGGCCCAACACCAGATGGCGACCTATGCTAAGTGTACAACTCTGCAGCTCTACATGCCAAGAACAGATGCATACTGGTAAGTAGCATATTCCTTCAGTTTCAAAAGTCAACACTTAGTACAGGTTAATGATATCCTATGGAGGAAAACAATGCATTTTTGCGGTTAAGTATGAAACTCACAGTTTCAGTCTTTAGTACCAAAGGTCAGCAGGGCAAGGGGCAGGTGAGTACCAAAGCTGAGGTCAAAATCTGAGTTCGGCCTATGTTTCAATGGAGGCTGGGGGGGCACCCTCAAAGCAACACTTACAGGTAGGTAAACCGGTTGCAGGGGCCAAGCTTTAAAGGTTAGATCAAGCACAGGGGGCGGAGGGAGGGGGCAGCTGTCCAATGCAGCACCAAATATACACCACCAGCAACACTGGGGCAGCAGGGTGCAATTCCAGCGTTGGATGCCCAGTACTTTTCCGTGGAGACTTTGCCTTCAACAAACAGGCTGCAGGCATTGAACTGAATGTTGCAGGAGAGAGACCAATGCCAGCAGAGGTTAGTAGAGATGTAGGGGGCTGTAGGGGCACTGTCGATTGTCGACCAGGGGCTTCGGGTGCAGGGGTGCCTTTCGATGTCAGTGTCTTCTTACCAGAGCAGGTCACGGGAAGCCTCTGGATTCAGGCTGCAGGCGGAGTCGTGGAGTCCAGGAGGAGTGAGCCAACGCTGTACTTGAGGTCCGGATTGCTGGGGAACCACCTGGACACAGGCCGGAGGCATCCGGTGTAGAATGGGCAAGACTAATTTCTTCTAAGGGGGACCTGATTCCTTTGTGTTGGTTTCTTGAGGACAGAACTGCTGTCCTCTGGACTTGTCTTCCTCTGGTTTCTGGAGGTCACAGACTGCAGGACAGGTTATTTTCTTGCTGGGTCTTGAAAGCTGGATACAGTCCGGTAGGGCTGGGGCCAAGCCAGTAGTCTTCAGGCTTTGCTGCACGGCTTCGTCTTTCTTTGGTCACAGGTAACTAACTTCAAGATCTGAGAGAGCTTCCTAAATACTAGATTTAGGTGGCTTTTTAAGGGAGTAACAGGGCCAATGGGCAACTCACCTGGGGTGACTACACCCTCTATTATGCCACCCTCCTGTGGAAGCTTCCCCTTCGAACACTGGGCCCACATTTGGGGAGGAGGTGCACACCTCTACTCAGGATGTGCATGGTTTCTGGTCCCAGAGAGCAGAGGCTCTCCACCTTGGGGCCCAGAAATGTCTGTGTGGCAGGCAGCCTTAAGCCAGTCGGTGACCACACAAGAGTCAGTAGGGTTTCAGTACATGGTTTAATAATTCTCATACTGGCATCAGTGTGGATTTATTACAAGGAGTTGTTTGGTACCAAACACTCCTGGTTTCAGTGAAGCCATCATGGTGCTGGGGAACTTGAGTGGACAAGTTTCCAGCCATGTACTCCTTAGGGCTTCCCTGGCACTTGAAATAGTTAAGGAGTGACTTAAGTATTGTAGGGACTTATCTACTCTTGCAGATATGCCCTCACCTTTGGTATAGTGCACCCTGCCTTTGGGCTGTAAGGCCTACTGGATGGGTGACTGACCTATACCTTTAGGCAGTACTGGCTGGCATGTCACCCAGGCAGGGTCCCTTGTCTTGGTCATTCTTCACGTCACAGGGGCATGCAAGGGCAGTGGCATGAGTCTAGTGAGGGAGTCCTAGTGGACCGCCTTCAGTTTCCAGGCCCTAGGTCCCCAGGGTAACACTTGGAGACTTGCAGGGGGCAGAAGTTTCAATTGTGGATATGTTCAGTGAAGAAGCACTGGCACAGGGGACCTGGTTGGCAGGGACCCTGTGCACTGCAATCAAAACCACATCAAATGCCACGCAAAAAGTAGGGACAATCCATGTCAGGAGGCACTTACAATGGGCGTCCCCTAATGCCAGCAGGACCTTTGATTCCTAGATCAGAGCCCTGTTCACATACGCTACGACTCTGGGAGGAATGGTGGGTGTAGCTGGACCTTACAAAATACAAAAAACTGGGAAGGAGAGAGAAGCAGAGATTCATTCTGCTTCCCAAGTTAGTAATCTTATGATCAATGGGTAATGAATCACTTGTCAGTATTCCAGTCTCTCAAAAGAATTGTATTGGAGACCCTCAACCACACATGCACAGTCTTCGGAATGTTTTTTCTCTGCTTGTGTGGTAACGTGCATATTATCATTATTGGGTCTCATCACTTGAGGGTTCAGTTCTCCAAGTGATATACCATCCTCCGCCAGGACCGAGACTGGTTGGTGGCAGTTGTGAAAGTGATTACAAATATCTCCTTCTCTGTGTGAGTTCTTTATTAGTTTGGAAAGGGATATTTATAAAAGATCGGCAGTGCTTAAGCCTTGGTCAAGAGGGCGGGGGAAGTAGCAAAACAATGGTCGGCACCTATACCTTTGTGGAATCGAAACTTAGTACTAGCACAGCTTATGATGACCCTACCCGTTGAACCCATAATTGAGGCAGATTTCAAATACATAGTTTCAGATGGCATCTTTGCTCACCATCAAATCGTTACTAACTAGTGAACTAAGTGCTCAAGCATAGGAGCCCTACTCAGATACAGAAAGAAAAAAATAGTAACTAGGACAAATTCAGTTTCTTCCAAAGATCCTTAATTTCTATTTCTGATAGATTTCTAACTACATACTCGCCTTTTGAATATTTCCCCAGATGTCAGACTGGATCTAAACTTTTTTGAGCAGTACCTCTGCACACTAGTATGTGGTGCTGTGGCTTCACTCTGATACTGTTCAGAAATGTGTGAAACCAATATAATCGCCAATCCCACGCTCTGTCCGTATTTTGGGGTCGATTCACAACTCCAATGTCTGCAGTGACTGCACATTGATGAATCGTAAGGCCATTTGGGACTGCAAGACGAAACTCTAAGTCAACAGACATCGGAAAACTCCATGTCGTGACCTGTCCAAATGTTGGGCTTGATCCTGGTCTAGAAGTCCGAGGTTACTTGTCGCACTGCAAATCCTTCTCGCCCTCAGTGTTCCTTGTTTCCATAACAGTGCAATGGATGAATATACTCCACTCTTTTAACCCGCAATATACCATCATCTTTCCAGACAAAGTGGTTCTGTGGGGGACTGCATCCTTTCTTCCTAAAGTAGTAACATTGTTCCAAAGCTATCAAATTATCACCCTGCCTGCATTCTGTGCTCCCTCTCTCGCCCAGTCCCCAAAAGAGCACGGACCTTTTACATCAATCATACCAGAGACCATTAGACTAATAAAAGCAGCACATTGAGTGACGACCTTCAGAAGGTCTTACTGCCATGGAGATAGCAACCACATATTTGCATGGCTCACATCTGCAATCATGTGTTAAGCATTTCTTTTGATATTGCCTGCCATTTCTAAAGCTCTCTGAATTCCCAGTCACCACCTTTCAATTTCTTCTTTCTCAATCTCCTCTAGCAGTCATTTGCTCCCTCCATTCTCTCATATTTCTCAGTTCTGTCCACTAGTCATTGGCACCTTTCCCCGACTCTCCTCAATTTGCCACACTTTTTTAATTCCCTTTAATGTTCCCTTCCATTCTTTTCCACTTTCATTCATCCTGTTTGTTGTACCCCTCATGACCATGATTCTCCCATTCTCTCCCCCTTTCCCCACTCCATCTTTCTAGCTCCCTTTTCCAACCTTATACATTTTTGTTCTCCATTTGTCCCCCCATTAGTTTCCACTTTCTCCTTTCACCTAGTCCCTATACACATACCTGCTTCCTAATTCCTTTCCATTCCCCTCCTTTCCATCTTCATTCTAAGTCTTTCTATTTATCTGATCCTTCCTGCTTAGTGTTCATGATTCAGGTTTCCCTTTTTTCTTTCCCTCTTTCTATATTAGTCACTTCCCATCACTACCAAAGCTCCTCATTCCTTACCAACCCTCCCAGACTTCATTTTATTTTCCTACTGTTTCCTTCCTCTAACTTTAACTTTTCTTTTTAATCTACCTCCCTCGTATTTGATACCCAGAAAGTGCGTTTCACAGCAAAGCTTTGACCTAAAGTTACTGAAATGTAGTCTGTAACAATCTTAGTTTTGTGATTTAGCCGCCATTTAAGTTCAGCCACAAAAATAATTAATTTGAATGCATATGTCTTCCACTTGCCCACCCTCCTAGAGGGTTCACATTTTAGGGCTGACCTTCTGGAAAGCACTTCTCATGAACACCTTCTCCCGTTGAATACCCATGAACAATGTAGGGGACCACCAAGGTTGCCTCTTGCTGCCATGCTTGCTGTGAATGTCTGTACATAGTCCTTTAGAATTACCCCCCCCCCCCCACCCCCCCCCTTCCTGTTCTATTGTCCCCACCTGGAGAACCAGTCTTGGAATTTGGACTTCTCCATCATTACTAAATTGGCACAGAAAAGGAGCCATCCTCTTTAAACATTAGCTTTAAAGAAATTCCCCTCCCGGGAGCAATATTTCAAGGTGCTTGAGCAATGTATGGTTCTTGTTGATACAAGCTGAACACAACTGCCTTAGATCCCTGGAACTTAGAATCTCAAATGTTGAAGTTTTGACTCTGGTAGAGCGGACTGTAGTCTGTGGACTTTGTTGATCTTTTATCTTTGTGGACCGGATCATACTAAATTAAAGGGCCAAAGAAGTTTAACAGACTTTTGTAAAACAATAGATGCAGTTAATACCCTAAATAAAATGTCACCTTTTCTGAATAGATGACAATTTGTTTTTTAGGATTTCATTTTCTTCTGTGATGCTGTGGCCTCCTGGGTGAGCCCAAAGGATGATCTCCGGGAGATGTTTTATAAGGTGAATAACCAATGAGTCGTGTTTTTGCTGTTAATACTTTGTGCTTGACTTGAGTCGGTGTGCTTTAATTTCTATTTCATTGGAGCACTTCTTGTTAATCCTTGCCACCGATGCAATCTGTGAAAGTACCCATCCCATGACATTAAGAGTCCTGTCCTCCGGTGATGTCTGATGCTTATGTTTCTCAGCAAGCTGTCAAAGCCCTGCACTTCAAGTTATGCTTCTGTTTTTTGTACCTCAACTATTCTTTTATTTAATATTAAATGGTGTGTTGTTCAGTCTCCCTTGTCAGTATGAGCTTTTAATCTACCATCACAAGCACCGTTCGCATCAGGGTTGATTTAGACTCTTTCTGAGTGGTCAGTTGCTGACAGTCTTCTGAATGCACAAGCAGAGTTAAGTTGTGACCATGGGTATGTGCATACTGGCTGCTTAAATTTAATGGAGCAGCTTTTTCTGTTTTGCTCAAAGATCCTGCCACACCCCACTGTCCATTTAAGAAGCTTCTATCCTTTCATAGAGATCCCACCCTGCTGGCTATCTTTTAGCCATTTTAATCGTCCATGCTCTCCTTACCCTCCATGGCAGTTGTATTGGCTCTGTACCAGAGTTGGCACTATTGATGGTTACCATGCTATTCACATGCCAATTTTCTAATCTTACTTCTTGCATTAAAAAAAAGTCATGGCAAGACTAAGGTGGGAAACGATGGGGCAAAAAAATAAATGAAAAATGAGTAATAAGGTAGGTTGTAGATTTTCTAAATGGTTAGACTGTTGCCAGATGCCGAGGGAAGAGGTCTTTCACTTTTTGCACTCTGCTTTAGAAAGACTGTGTAGAATTCTGCCTGTCTAGCCGCTCTCCAAGAAGCAAAGAGCTTCTCCTACACTTTATTTGGTCATTGACAAAACACACTACTTACTGTCATTTTAGAATATATGCTAGAGTTTGGTTGACCTAAACCCAAAGATACTTTTTGGTGACATGCCTACTAGGTTTCCCAAGACCATTGGAGTTGCTGTGACCCATCTCTGACCTTGTACATGTGCCTTTCCATTCCTGCATTTGTCCTTTCTCTCTGGTGTGGTTACTGAATGGCACTCTCTATCCTTCTAGATTCTCCATGGTTTTAAGGACCAGGTGGGAGAGGAGAATTGGCAGCAGTTCTCAGAGCAGTTCCCCCCTCTGTTGAAAGAGAGGCTGGCGGCCTTCTACGGGGTCTAACAAAAGGGACAGACCATGCTAGGTGAGTTTGAGGTCTTAACACAATTCTTGATGTTCTAAAGAATTGCTGTTTTTTTTTTTTTTACTTTTATGTAGTGTTAGCCAGACCTAATGAATGTCAAAGCATATAATATTAGAAAAGTTAAAGTAGACAAAGCATTTTGGTTTTGTTGTATTGCATTATGCTAGTGGCAAGATTCAAGTCCAGTTTTGTCAAGAAAAGCTTTTCCTTTTACTAAGTAGTTTCTTACTAGGTTTCTGTGTTCATCAAATTTCCTAGCCTCTATAGGGAAAATGGGTCAGAACGATCACACAATCAAGGGGGAATGTGGGTAGGGGCGAGCTAAGAGTGTCCTGGGTATTGCAGCCTTTGGTATTGAGTTATCATTTTAATGCATGCTGCACTTTGTGTCACTTTTGCATGGTCGTTTGCAAGTGAGGTTAATTCACATTTTTTTTTTTTCTTTTACCCTGCAGGTTCCTGTATGTCCTGGGAGGGATTTCTGGGAGAGCTCGTCCACATCCATGTGTTGCACTGCCCAACCAATTGGGGTTAGGGAGGAGTGTGGGACAAAAGACTTCCCGTCCCCCCTATCATTTCCTCACCTCGTGTTCAGCAAATTTTAAGGTGGAAGAGAGGTGGAGGAGGACCTCAATGTCATTTTTAAACCAGGGAATTTTACAAGCAAAGTGAATTTCATGAAAAGATGGCCTTTGCTTGGCGCAGTGGACACTATCCTCTGTCATAGGGGTGAGTGTCCAGTCTGCCGTGAAGGAGGGAGTTTGGGGGATGGGAGGTCCACCGGGAAGTGCCATGGAGGGTATGTCTAGTGGGGGCCATGCTGGGGTGGGAGGTCTAGCAGGGGCCTTTCAGGGAGGTGTAGCAGGGGCCAGGGAGGGTAAGTCTAGCAGTGGCCATACTAGGGTGGGATGTCTAGTGAGGGCCAGGGAGGGAGGTCTAGCATGTGCCTGGTTTGTCTGGAGGTACATGTGGAATAGTTTTAAACACATCCAGTGGAAGCACTGAAGGTGAACCAGAATGTCTGAAGTATAACAGTGTACTAAGCGTAGGATCTGAGAATCTGAAGCAATCAGGGACAGGACCTTTAGACTGTTCTGTCGAGGCTGCTACTTTCTTGCTTTCTTTTTCCCCAAACTTGGTGGGTGAAGAAGAGACAGGGAAGGTAAACTGTGCATGAGATAATGGGCTAGAGAGCCATCTGAAGGTCAGCCATTAGCTGTTCAACATTTCATTTAGGACCTGTTCTTGACGCAGTAGGGACCAGTCTTGTTCTCTGTGCTATTAAAGCTAGGACTGCCCAGCAAGCAGTTGGGGGAAGGGAGTCCTGGAGGGGGGCCAAATTAGCTAAATGGGGAATGGGAGGGCTTCTGGGACGGGAGGGTCCTGTCGTAACAAAACTGTAGAAGCATGTTTTAGTCACTTTAAATTGCGAGCCTTTGTGTTCTGTGACCGCTAATTGCGTCCTACTTATGAGCGTGTGGGGAACACTGAAAATAAGGCTTTCTATGTCCTTGTGGTGTGCGTGGAATAATCTGTAGGTGCACTTTCTGCCCAAACCCTCCACTGTGGGGAAAGCATCTCTAAAGAGCAATCCGCAGTACTTGCAAGCGAGTGAAACGTGCTTGTTTTAACTGAAACAACGGTTCGTTTTGAGGCCTTTTTTTGTCCCTGCCGATGGCAGGTTGTCAGTCTGTCTGAACTTGTACTGAAATGTGTGAGGCTAGCTTCCAGTTTACTGTAAGTGTTGTAAGATGTGTTCTGAGGAAGGGTGCACCCATAAAACTGTTTACATGCTCCAGTGCCAATGAAATTGGGAAGGTGCCACGGGCAAGCACACCAAATTCCTACGTGCAGAGTCAACAGATGGGAACAGTCAGATTTGGTTTCTGAGACTCCTTCCACCGCAGAAGTCATTGAGTAGAATTAATTTCAGTGGTGGTGCAGTTAAAGTAGCAGGTGCTGGAACAAAAGTTTATTGCTTATGTCTTATCTGATATTGAGGATATGCACAAATTCTAATGGTGTGCTTGTATGTTTTGAATACACCTGGGTGCAGTAAGTTCACAGGCAATCTTAGCCGGAGCTGCAGTTGGTGAAAAAGCCATTCCTGTCTACTGGAAAACAATGGGCTTGGGGGAGGGAGGCAAAGCTGTCTTCACATGATTGATAGTAGCTACAGACCTCTCCGCCACCATTCAGCACCGACAGACTAGATGGAATCTTTTTTGTTTTGCAAGTGAAGTGGGTTGACTCCTCAGTTATTAGTGTCTGCTGAAACCATGTGCTCAATATTTGGGAATTGTGTCCAGTGGCTTAAACTTCTTGCACCACCCCCTGCCTTATCTCAGAGGGTTTGTGGGTTCTGTTTGTTGCTTATTTCACTGGCTGGATGGTTTGAGGCAACTGCCCCCGAGCTAGAGTCCATTCAAGTTAGTCTTCTGCATTCCATCCTCCGAATGTATGAGCCGCCCCCCTGCCCAATACTCAATACAACGTTGCTCTCTTGAAGGGCAATGCAGGTAGTAACATTAAAAATTAGACTGCAAAGCTAAAACCTTTGCATTACAGGAAGGAGTTGTAGTTTGTTGGACAGTAAAAGGTGGTATTTAAGAGGACTTCTAAATCCTGAATGAAAGCTGACCAGTCATGTTTTATGGTGGGCCTTTGTAGTTCCTTTAGGCGTCATTTTTATAGTCCTCAGCTGAGGGTTCTAAAAGACCCTCATGAGCATGATGTGAGTCTTTGATACCTTCTGTGACCTAAAGTTCACTTGTGAAGAAGGCCAATGTGACGCAGACCAGCTCCTGGTGATCTATTTAACTCTCAAAGCACCTGGCTGCTCTTAAAAATTGGAGCATTCACGACATCCTTTTATTGGGATTTGGAACAGTAGGAGGGACAATGAAGGCAAGATTGATTTAAAAAGGAGTTTGTAGTGGCTGGCTTCCATATGAGTAAGGAGGATTTTAACAAAGTCCCATTGAGTAGCAACATAATTAAATTTTGGGGTTACAGATGGCATCCTTTTATGTTTTTTCTGTCTTTCACTTGTTCTAGTGCCTCAGAGCTGTTAGGAAAGCAAGCCATCTCTGCATTTTTAAATACAATTTATTTGGCTAGTTAGCTTTTGCAAGAGCCAGATGATCGAACAGATCCCAGAGTCGTATATATTTAATAAAAAAGCGGCAGCTGGGGGGTGGTTGATAGTTTAGTTTGACACCATGGAGTTGCTTTGCTCCCTTGGTTCTTCCTGGTGCCAAAGATCAATGTGGTGGCAGCCTGTGGTAATGTTGACAAGGTGGGGGTTTAAAATATTTGAATCCACCTTTGAAAAATTTACTCTGGCTCATAATTTAACTGAATACAAAGTTCACTGAAATCAGTTACTTTCAGTGGGAGGGACTGAGCAATTTACCATTGAGTTTGGTGACCGTGACCGACTGGGCTAGTAAGTTTGCATCAGGTTGATTTTAATTCCATTTTTGTCTTCACAGTGAAGTTTAAGCTACTTGACCAAGCTGCCTCCTGACTTCCTTGTTTTTGTACAACTACTTCTGTAGTTTTAGCCTGTCTGTTAATCCTGGACTTGTATATTTGTAAATGTTCCGTAATGTTTCCTATGGTAAAACAGCAATGTATTAGTGTTAAAGCGGCTGCTTGCACCTTGCGCGATGAGATTTTTCTCATTTTATGTAAAATTATTTTTTTGTTGACTAAAAAATGTTTCTTGTGACTGTGTCTCCATTATTTGTTGGTTTCTGTGGGTAGGAAAAGCTTGCACCTGTGTCTCTTGCACTTAAATCTGAGTGGTTTGTGGTAAACTTGTGAAGGTTTTTGGAGTAGGTAAGGGGGATCTTGGTGGTTCTTTATTTCCTTCGGCCAACTGATTCCCAGAAATTGGAAAGAGGGGTCGATTGACATGTCCTGCACACTTTCTTTCAAGATCCATAAATCCTTGTGGGGTGTCTGGATGGAAAATGTCATTTTGATTCTGTAATACAAACATTGCTCAATCCAGTCTATCTGGTTATAATCTGTCCCTTCCTGTATCACTATGAAGGAAGATGTTCTGTGTTGCAGCACTTAAAGTGTAAATTAATCTTAACTGTGGTAATTGCAGATGGGCTTACTAAGCTGCCATGTAATCGAAAGATCCAGAGGACATTGCTTTGGGTGTGTATGAGAATATTGCTGCTGAGGATTTAATCATTCAGGGGGATCTAACCTGGAGGAGGAAGCACCATTTTCGGCACAGTCGGAGCAAGAAATCGGTAGCGGCAGATTCCTCACCATTTAAATGCTTCTCAGGCATCAGACTGGATTCAAACTTTTCAGCTGTACCTCTGTGCCGGTAGGTGACAGTGCAGCTCTGCACGGTTACTGTTCCGGAAATGACTAACAGAGCCTGTATAGATGCCACTCCCATGCTCTGACGTTTGTTTCCAATTTTTTTCAATGCCACCAGATGAAGTTACGTAGCTACCAGTCCCCTTTGAGACCCTTACCTCTTCTTAAATGTTTCAGTTTGCTAGGGAAAGCACCACCCAAAATGACAGGCTTTAATCTTTGTAAGGATGGTCACAGATAAATGTGACCGATCCTCACCAGGTTTGCCTGTTGACTGGGGTCAAAACACAACTCCTAATGCCTGCAGTGATTGCGACTATGAACCTGAAGGCTATACTGGACTGGGGAGCAAAGCACCCGAAGACTCCACAAGGAGACTGGTTCAGATTGAAAGTTCGTTCCCATTTCAGATGTCAAGGTAGCCAAGACTAGGAAAAAGCACAAGAAATCTAAGCGGTACTCTGCTCTTTCCCAGTTACATTCCCCTTGGAAAGGCGTGGTGTGGCACCATAGAGCTCTCATCTTGCTCTTGCTCATCTTGCTGGTGTAGGCTTATTCCGCAACCTGTTCCTGGCACTACCAGGGTTTCCTGGGCCATCCGCCACTCTGAAACAGATAGTGTTCAGCAAGGCTATTGCAGGCCACCTCTGGTGCATCTTTGGGCCCAATAGAGCAGAGTGGCTCCATCTAGAAATCCAGCTGCTGGTTTGACCCTCTGAGACCATCTCGTCGCAGCCTCTGGCTCCAATTCTGAATCTGACCCCACAGTTCTCATCGGTTTTTCTAACTTTGACGCATATTTAATCTATTCTGGATGGTGAGGTACCTATTGTATTCTGACTCTGTCCTGGTTCAGCTTAAACCAATGCAGCGCCTGCCCACTGTCTAGGCACCTCTTCCTCCATTTGACCTGCCACCCCTACAAGGGAGAATGCATGATCTGCATTTCCTTTTTTGGAGTGATTCAGACACAGGTTTTGAGATCAGAAAGCCAAACTGTCTTGTCTGCCCTCAACACTGTGGATTGAATGGTGGCATTGGACCCGCATGTTGTCCTATTGGCCCCTCTTGCGAGCCCTTGGTTCACCATGCAGTTTGTTGTGACAGCAGCCCTTACAGTGCTCTCTTTTGGTCTCAATAGTGCCCCTCGGGTGTTCATGAAGGTGATGGTGGTATCGGCACATCTTCTATCTTTAGGGGTTCACTACCACTGTGCCGAGGTCACACCTGACTATTCTTTAGGCACTCCCCTACATCCGAGCAGTTCTGGATTTAGTTCTGTTTTGTATTTCTCCCCTGGAAAGGAGAGTCCAGGACATTCAGGCTATGATCCTGAGCATTCAGTCTCTCCTGGCTTTCAGTAGTTAGTGATTGACATCTGCTGGTCAAGCACACAAGGTGGCATATGTGGGCTCTTCAGGGGATCTACAGTCTCAGTAACCCCAACAGCAAGGGGACTGCTCAGACCACATTTGGATACCCGCCCCCCCCCCCCCTCCCCCTCCCCAACGGTTGTCTTAGGAACCGAAAGATAAGTCAAAGGAAAAATACTCTCCCTCCATCCCCTGTAACACTAGAAAAGGCAGTATATGGCATCACAAAGTTGATGTGTCCATGCAGTCTTGCGCATCACACAAGAAGTTCCAGGAGCGACACGGGTGGAATGCGAATGGGATACCACATCCCTGCCTCCACCCCAAAAAACACAACAAGCACAGGGATCTGGGAGCCAGTCTAACAGATGTCTGTTGCCCGAAAGGTGTGCCAAGGTATTCCAAAGTGCATCAAATCTATAGTCCATATCGGCGAGGCTGCATAGCGATGAGTGATCAGTCTCCTGACCACTCCTGTATAGTGAGGACTATCCTGGTCACCGAGCTTAGAGCAAGGAATTGTCTCACCACCAGTAGCATATTAAATATTATTTTCCAGGCCGCTTTGGGTAAAATCGCCATTTCTGTAGGTCGGAGGCCCAATATTACAACAGAGATCAGGTTTGAAAGGGTATCCCAGCAACCCCCTGATATGGCGATGTATCTCTTTCCAATAACATGACCTGTTGGGACCACCACACACACGCAGCTAGTTCCCTTCCATCTCGCATCTCCAGCATTGTGCATCAGTCGTTCTGTATATCTGGCGTAATATAACACATCGGTCTAATCTTGTACATTGTTTCTCTATTTTGTATGCTCTTAGAGGGAGTGAATATAGCGGACCATAATTTCTCCTCCATACAGCTATCGGAATGGTATTACCATGTGCCTCCGACCTTTGCATCATGTAGGGCCAGTTTGCTGCCTGAGGTGACTGAAAGAGTATTGCATTGATGCTAGCTATTAAGCCTTTCGGGCCACTAATATTTGGTGAATTAAATCTCCAAGACATCTCAAAGGCTGTTCAGGGACAAGTGGTTGCCAGTTAACTGGCTGGGTGAAAGGCCTGGAGGCTGAGCTGAAAGTATGTCAGCCACTCAGTTTTGCATCCCTGGTAGGCTTTTAGCATTGCAGGAAATGTTTTATTCCCCCACCCTCAAAGATCACTTAGCATTATTCACCCCTCCTTGCCACCGTCCCATTTGTAAACATTACTTTGATGGTCTCTGGCGAGAAATACTGGTTGCCTGTCAAGGGTGCAAATGGGAAAGTAGTTGGGCCATTGCCTCGGGTGTGTCACATTCCTTGATTGCACGACATGGCAATCCATGGGTCTAGCTCGTTTTGAGAACCAGCGGACTGCCCATGGGGCTCGTCCAATGACCTCCACATCCATGTGGGCTCAGTGGCGCTCAGTTTCATACAGTGAATACTTGAAAATACAGAGTTGGGTTGTTTGATAATACTTTTGAACATTCAGAAGGCCTAGGCTGCCAGATCCTCTGGGGCCTGCATTATTTCCCTTGATGCATGCGCCGCCTTTTCCGCCCTGAAAAAGCGATCTATATCTACCTGCAAATTCTGGAGACCACTTTCCCGGAGCGGGACCGATAGCGCTTGAACAGATAAAGTAATCCTGATAATACATTTTGCTTGATGACTGGTACCCTGCCCAACCATGAGACAATGCGTTGACCTATAGGGGTCAGGCCTAATATTATCTAGCGGTCAAGGGTAATTGGCTGCATTTAGCATGCAAACCTGTGGTGTGAGATACACTGCCAGATATCTTGGCTTTTTTCCTGGGGCCCATTGGAAAGGGGCATTAGTCGATAGTCCACCCCATCACCCAAAGAATTTACTGTAGTGGGTTTGTTAAAGAGGAGGATATCATCAGCAAACAAGTGTATAGTGTGTTCTACGAAGGGCATATCTCCAATATCCTTATTCTGCCGTATGAAGGTCACGAGGGGCTTGACTGCCGGGACGAATAGCAGGGAAAGTGGACAGCCCTGTCTGGACCCTCTCCTATGAGGGATCTTCTCTGAGTTTTCTTCTTTTGTCAGGACTTGGGCAGTAGAGTTCTGATAACTGTCACCCAACCAGGTAAGGATCTGGGGGTTGAGAACCACGATCTCCAGAACCCTGGCAAGAAAGGGCCAGCTTACCCTGTCAAATGCCACCCTAGCGTCCAAGGACTGGATTGGCAACGCACCCCCAGAAGTTAGCTTCCTCAATTAAATGCAAGTATCCTAATAGTCCACGGCTTGTCTGTGGGGGCAAAACCTGATCTAGGTCGGTAAGGTTGAAGGAGGATTCTCTTTACAAATACTTCAGCGAAAATGTTTATATCTGCTTTTATTAAAGCTATAGGCTGGTAGGCCCTGCATTGGTCAATCGGCTTCCCGGGTCTATAAATTAATGTGATAGTTGGCGCGGCCATTGATGGAGAGGCCGTCTGAGGATAAGAAGGAATTAGAGGGTCACTAAATGCAGAACCTGTGAGGTATGATGTTTATAAAGATTTGTAATTCCATCGGTCCCCTATGGTTTTTCCGGGTGCATTTCCACTATGGCCCCCGTGACCTTGCCTGAGTAGTTAAAGTAGTGGCTGTTGGCTTTCACGATTCTAGGAAGCTGGGCCGCTGCCAAGAAAGCCTCCACATCACTCATGGACACCAGGTCTGCAATGTAGAGGAATGTGCAGAAGTCCCGAAATGCCCTTAATGGCCTTCTCTCACGCCTACACGCACACGAGTTGGGATCCTCCTGGAGGCTGTTTGGGTGTGTAAACGTGTTGCAACTGTGACCCTGTCTTCTTGTTTATCTTAAAACTTGATGTTCGCACAGTGCTTTTTTGCAACCTCTCTCCACCATTAAGCAAGTTTAACCTTGAGTGAGTTCATGCCACTTAGGTTCTTTAAGGAGTCTGAGGTCATATTCACTATGGCCTGTGTAAGCTCCATCTCCAATACGTACTTGTGGGGAACACCAGTCTGTTACATCTGTGCACTTTGGTCTATGTATCTCCCCCGAAAAACTGGCTCAAATTTGTCCCATAATGTGTTTACAGAAACCTCCCGTGCCATTTTCCTGAAAGAACAGTGATCGATATGTGGAGCTCCTGTTGTGCCACACTGTCGTCATCCCCCCCCCCCCCCCCCCCCCCCCGCTCCGGTTTCCAGGCTGGTGTAAAAAAGCAACGAACAGCCAGTCGGTCACCGTTTGGCTTCTGACCAGTCATCTACACCCCCTTCAGCCCACCTGAAAGGTTATTTGCTTCACAAAATCTGGTTACTTCCAGTAAACTTGATGTAGTGTTTGTTTCATCATCTAATGTGGATGTGTTGCTATTTCTGTTCCATCACTGGTGCTAAGGTCCATCTCTTGGTTAGTGTAGTTTGAAAACAGTTCTGGTACAGTTCAATGCTTTCTAGTTGTTCTGCTTATCTGAAAGAAATACGTAGTGAAAGATTCCTTACCTTAGAATATCCCCAGGCGTCAGACTGGATCCAGAAAGTTTTCGTCCGCAGTAACCCTGCGCGTTGGTAGATGGCGTCGTGCGGCTCCGCGTCCGGCGTCTGTCTGTCTTGGTTGCCGGGATGACGTCACGGGCGCTAGTTAGACGCCGCCCGAGCGCGCTGACGGCAGTTTTCTTTTTCCGCGCCAGCAAGCGCAGATCCGGGAAGAGCAGGTACCCTTAGTCATTTTTTGACTGACTTGTTGAGGCTTTTTGTCTCCATTTTTTTCATCGAGTTTTCGACTCCTGGTGCAGTTAGGATGCCCGGTTTTAAGTCCTGCGAGGAATGTCACCGCATGATGACGGACCCGCAACTAGTTTCTTTTCTGCCTGGGGCGCGACCACAACCCCAAGTCATGCCCTGACTGCCAGGTGATGGCGCCCAAGTCTTTGTGGGAGGGGTCCCGAAAGCTGCTTGAGTTCCGGCAGTCGGCTCCATGCCGTTCCAGGTCCCGCGGGAGGTCGAGGGACTGTGTGGAGTCCCATCAGAAGTCCTCCGGTTCTAAGTCTTTGCACTGTGGGTCAGGTAAGGTGAAGTAGAAGTGCCATCGCTCTCCGTCCCCCCCACTCCCCTCTTTGCTGGTCTATCGCGGCTGAGGGTGGTGCCTCCCCCGCGGCTCCAGTGGAGCCTGTGGTGTTGCTGCCGGCCTACCCGCTCTTTCCAGGTCCGTCGGTTTGATGGTCTTCGCCGATAAAGCAGACCATGCGTTGGAAAGGTTCAAGGACTCCCGGTCTACGGCCAAGTCCTTAGGAATCTACGCAGTCTGCCCTCCTCCGCAGTGGCACCGGACGGGGCGCCCCGCAGCGTTCGCAACAGAGCCACAAACCTGTGCAACAATCCCAGCGCAGACGCAGGTTCCGCCGTGGCGGACCAAGGGGCCAGCGGGCAGGTCAGTCCACCTCCACTCCGGCCACTACTGCCTCCAAATCTTCCTAGTCCGAGTTTTCAGACCCATCACACGCCAGTGGGCGGCAGTATTGGCCATCACCTTCCCCACTGGCGCACCATCACATCGGACAGGTGTGTTTTAGAGAGTCTGTAGGGGCTACTCCCTCCCCTTCGAGGCTACCCCTCCAGCCATGCCACCTCATTACCACCGGAAATCGGGGGATCACTTGGTGCTTCTTCAGAAGGAAGTTGCGGCCCTCCTGGCCAAGGGGGCCATCGAGCGCGTTCCGACGCCAGAAGTAGGGCGTGGTTGTTCCCACTACTTTGTGTTGCCAAAGAAGGACAAGGGGCTGCGTCCTATCTTAGACCACCGGAACGTCAATCACTTCCTCCGCAAAGAGAAGTTCAAGATGCTCACTTTGGCTCAGGTCTTGTCTGCTCTTGATCCACAAGACTGGATGGTAGCGCTGGACTTGCAGGATGCGTATTTCCACATCCCAGTCCTGCGGGCCCACCGGCGTTACCTGTGGTTCACGGTAGGCCACAAGCACTTTCAGTTCACTGTGCTCACTTTCGGCTTTACCAGCGCCATTCGGGTGTTCACGAAAGTGATGGCGGTGGTTGCAGCTCATCTGCGAAGATCAGGGGTTTCAATCTTCCCCTATCTCGACGACTGGCTCGCCCCAGGCAGTCGTCTCCCACCTCCAGACTACGGCCGACCTCCTGCATTCGCTGGGGTTCTCCATCAATGTGCCGAAGTCACACTTGATTCCCTCTCAGAAGCTCCTCTTCATCGGAGCGGTTTTGGACACCTTGCAGCTTCGGGTCTATCCTCCCGAACAGCGAGTCTGGGATATTCGGGCTCTGATCCCGATCTTTCAGACCTTGTCCCGGGTTTCGGTCAGGGTGACCCTGAGGCTGCTGTGCCTCATGGCCTCCTGCATCCTGCTGATCAGTCATGCCAGTTGGCATATGTGTGCTCTGCAGTGGGACCTGAAGTTCCAGTTGGCGCAGCATCAGGGGAACCTGTCCGATCATGTCCAGATTTCGAAGGGCACTGCAAGTCAGTTGCGTTGGTGGCTCACAGACCGGCATTGGGTTGACAGCAGATCCCTCTCCCTTCCCCAACCGGACGGAGTTCGCAGTGGTGACGGATGCGTCCCTCCTGGGATGGGGCGGCCACATGGGAGAGGCCATGGGAGATCAGAGGCCTCTGGTCTTCAGCGGAGTCCAAGCTCCATATGAACCTTCTGGAGCTTCGGGCAATCCGACTTGCACTGAAGGCATTCCTTCCTTCGGTCAGGGGGAGAGTAGTGCAGGTGTTCAGACAACACCACTGCCATGCGGTACTCCAACAAACAAGGCGGGGTCGTGGACCCTTTGTCAGGAGGCTCTGCGCATCTGGACATGGCTGGAACATCCGGGCGTTCTCCTGGTGGGTCAACACCTGGCAGGTTCTCTGCATGCCATGGCAGACTAAATCTAGCAGGTGCATGATGGCTCACGAATGGCATCTTCACTCGGAGGTGGCGCAAGGTCTCTTTCGGCAATAGGGAGAGCCTTGGTTAGATCTATTCGCCACCGAAGAGAACACACAATGTCATCAATTCTGCGCGTTGGAATTTCAAAGGCGGCACTCGCTTGGTGACGCTTTTCGTCGCGAGTGGAGTTGCGGTCTGTTGTACGCCTATACCTCTTCTGCACAGAGTGCTGAAGATCAGGCGCGACCGGGCACAAGTCATTCTTGTGGCCCTGGACTGGGCTTGAAGAGTATGGTATCCCGAGCTACTCCGTATGAGCATAGCTCCCCCGATCCAACTGCCTATTTGGGAGGATCTTCTGTCGTAGCAGCAGGAGACGGTCCTCCACCCAAACCTGTCCAGCCTGTACCTCGTTGCGTGGAGATTGAGCGGCGGCTGTTGATTCCTTTCGACTTGCCTCCTGAAGTTTGTGGTGTCATTCTGGCAGCCAGGCGTCCCTCCACTAAAGGTAGTATACGCCTACAGGTGGAACAAGTTTGTGGCATGGTGCACAGCAAAGGATGTGGATACCCCGTCCGCTCCTCATTCTGAGGTTCTCTTGTTCCTCCTTTCTTTGGCCCAGCAGGGCTCTGCTGTGGGCACTATCAAGGGGTACCTTTCTGCTATTTCGGCCTTTCTCAGGCTCCCTGATCAGCCCTCTTTTCAAGTCCCCTGTTGTAAATAGATTTCTCAAATGGATTACACACCTTTTTCCTCCTATTACTTTCGTCATGCCACAGTGAGACTTGAATCGGGTTCTTACATACTCCCTTTGAGCCCCTTCAAGGTTAAGAGACGAAGAGGACAGTTGTGAAGACTGCCTTCCTGGTGGCCATCATCTCCGCTAGGCGAGTGAGTGAACTCCAGGCTCTTTCTTGTAAGCCTCCCTTTAAGTCGGTCGGTCAGGATAAGGTTGTGCTCAGGCCTCGTCCTTCCTTTTTGCCTAAAGTTGTTACGGCCTTTCACATTGGTAAATCCATTACCTTGCCCACTCTATTTCCGCCTCCGCATCCTTCCAGAGAGGAAGAGAGGCTCCACCGCCTGGACCCAAAACGTGCGCTCTCATTCTGTTTCAACCGCACACAACAGTTCCGGGTGGATGACCAACTCTTTGTTGGCTACGTTGGCACCAAGAAAGGTCGGGCGGTGCACAAGAGGAATATCTCCCGCTGGGTTGTCTTGTGCATCAAAGCCTGTTACTCTTTGGCTAAAAAGGAGCCTTCGGTGGGGCTACGTGCTCATTCCACTAGAGCAACTGCTCCCACTACTGCACTGGGACGTGGTGTCCCCCTGCAAGACATTTGTCAGGCAGCCATGTGGGCCTCGTTGCACACATTTATGAAGCATTACTGCCTTGACAGCCAAGTCCGGAGAGACTGCTTCTTTGGCAGTTCTGTTCTCCGGGACTTTCTTGGTTTGCAGACCCACCACCGGGGTAGGTATTACTGGGGTATCTATTCGAAGGTAAGGAATCTATCACTACATGTTTCTTTCAGATGCACAAGTTACTTACCTTCGGTAACAATATATCTGTAAGAAACATTAGTGATGGATTCCTTACTGCCCCACCCATCCTCCCCGTTCTGCAAACTGATTTCTAGGGTTAAGGTCATCCCTTCAGGGCCCCAGTTTCAATGCACCAGTGGTCAGTATCTTGCATGGCTGTTTTCCTGGCGCGGAAAGTCATGTACAGAACTGACGTCAGCGCGCGTGGGCGGTGTCTTAAGTAGCGCCAGCGATGTCATCCCGGCGACCACGACAGACGCGTAGCCGCACGACACCACCTACTGATGCGCAGGGTGTACTGCTGACAAACTTTCCGGATCCAGTCTGACGCCTGGGGATATTCGAAGGTAAGGAATCTATATCACTACTAATGTTTTTACAGATATATCGTTACCAAAGATAAGTAACTTGTGCTTCATGGCCAATGTGCCAATAGACACTGTTGCAGCTACTTGGGCATCCCCACACACTTTCAACAAGCATTACTGTTGACATACAAATGAATAAGGAAGCACAAGTAGGACAGAAAGTACTTCAACACCTGTTCGCTAAGTCTTCCCCTCCCCAAAAAGGGAGTAACCGCTACGTAATCTGATGCACAGCATGTGAATCCAGAAAAGGATTCACGCTGCAAAACGAAATGGTCACTTACCAGTAGGAGTAGTTTTGCAGCTTAAAGAGTATTTTGGATTCACATGCGACTCACCCAGCCTCCCCTAAGAGAAATACAAGCAGGTGGAGAAATGTATTCAACTATTCACTAAAGTACCATCTAAAGACATATAAGACAAACACAGAAAAAAGAATCTAAAGATGGCTACTATGCACAACAAACTCAGGGGTGCTGTCTGATGTCACGCAGTGGATGGACCTAGCACCAAATGGAGGTTGATGCCCAAAAAGAAAAACTAACTATTCTGGACCCAACCACTAGATGCCAGAATGATGCACAGCATGTGAATCAAGAAAACTCTTCAATCTGCAGAACTACTCCTACTGGTAAGTAACTATTTTGTAATATTTATTATACACACCCTCACTAACACATTGGTAAATCTCCTCAAAGATATCAACACAGTACACACAATTTCAAATGGAAACCGGTAAGTAAGCACAAATGCACAGTGGTCTCCAGGGGGAGACCAAACCATATACTAAAGAAGTGGAATGTGAATTGCGACTGAAGTCGGGACTTGACTCGGAAGATTCAGAAGAGCTCTGGACCCAAGGCAAGTACCCAGGAACCCCACGGAGGCCGTGTGCAGAGTGGAAACACATCCGCGTACTTCTTGCAAGTCAATAGGGAAGATGCTGTTGCAGTTTTGAAGAACGACCCTTCCCAGTAGCCCCTGAAGAAATCTCATGGAAGGCTGAAATCACCCCACCCTTGGAAGCACCATGAACCAGGATACCTACACCAGCAAAGCGGGGTGCATAGGTGCGAAGAAACCGCCGTAGACCACAATGGAGGACTTCAGTGAAGATGCTGCTGGCAAAGAAGGTGAGTCTGGTGGAATCCAAGAATGGATTCTTGAAGCGAAGTACCTGCAATCACAGAGGACAGTCTATGCCACTCAGGAGCGACCAGGAAGCACGGAAGACCAATGACCACTGGTTTTTGTTGAGTTTTTTTTAGTTTTCACATTTATAATACTTTGAGCAATCGCAAATAAAATTGTGCGGTACCAGTATAGGTTTACAAGGATAGTCCTTGTCAAGCGTCATACCATCATATAAACAGATGGTTCAAACTGCCCATTATCATAAAGTGCAATGGAGGATATCCAATACAGCAAAAATAAAACCTATCAATATCTCTTAACATTACAGTAAGTTATCGAGGTTATGGGTCTTTTACCACAAACCAACCTGTTCCACATGTACTTTTCCCAGTGTATTCTATTGACCCTGCTATATCAGGGTTGGTGATCAAACCACCTCATGTATAGTGACAAAACAAACAATAATCCAAAAGAAAAAGATGGGCGGAATGCCAGTGTAACTGTTAAAATAAGTCCAAATAAATCACATACTGCTGCATGCCGGGCCAGTGTGTAGCCACTGTGACAATTGTTCCATATCATCCCAATAGCTGGACACGCTACATCCCATGTATAAACCACATTAAATAACATTAAAGATGTCTAAGGGGTCATCCGGGGCTGTTGCCAGTTGGAGCGCAGTCAGGATTTTATTCCAAGCAGTTGAATTGGGGTACTTGCGCAGCTCAAGCGTATCCACCCTCAGCAGAGAGGCAACTTCTGCTTTAGCCTAGTTCGGCATGGATTGTATCCAAGCTTTGAGTGGTGGAGGATCTCCAGCTTTCCAACGCTGTGTGGCGAGCCGCTTGGCCACCACCAGCCCCAAATCCAAGAAACTAGAAGATGCCCTATGCTTAACTCTGGGGAAATATGCCTATGATACACGCCTCCCGTGCTGGTGGGCAGCAACCGAACCACACCATGCCGGTATCCCCGCAACATGGGGCACAACCACTGCTTATGCAGAATATCAGCATTCACCAATTTGCAGCGTGGGCAACAACCATCTATTCTGTTAAAATACCTGTTAATTTTTTCTGGGGTTAAATACGCTCTGGACTATGTAATAGTGGATCAACTTAAACTTTCCGTTTCTGGGGATATTTTTAGGGCTGTCCAGCAGTGTAGCCCATTCTTTAGGCGAGCAAGGCTGCGACAAGTCTGCCTCCCATTTATTACATAGGGGTGGTAAGTCAACCATGGTATGTTCACAAATTAATTCTGCGAACCATTGTATAAGGTGCCACCCTGTGCCCATCACATGTATGTACTGTAGCAGATGTGTTGGCCTTGTGACATATTATCCCAATAATTGTATTTGTATTTGTAAGGAAATTTATATAGCGCATGTATACTGACAGGTCTCTTAGCGCTGACAGAAGGAGATTGCAAAGTTAGCCCGGTAAAGACAGTCCTGGTCATAGGGAACTTAGAAATTGTCTCTAAAAAGCAGCGTTTTCAGTATCTTTCGAAAGGGGAGTAGGCCTGGTTCTTTCCGTACGACGTCCGGCAGTTGATTCCAAAGGCGAGGCAGGATCACCGAGAAAGCTCGCCCGCCCTTGGAGGCCAAGTTGCTTCGGGGACAGACCAGATGGAGAGCGTCTGTAGAACGAAGTAGGCGTCCTGGAATATACCTGGCCAAACGATCCCTGATGTAGCTGGGAGCGTGGCCATAGAGGGACTTGTGGGCGATACATAGGGCCTTAAATTTAGCGCGTTGTCTAACGGGCAGCCAGTGTAGCTTTAGAAGCAGAGGTGATGCATGAGACCGTCTAGGAAGGCTAAAGACTAACCTAGCAGCATCATTCTGTGCCACCTGGAGCCGGTTAGTGAGTTTCTGCGGGAGACCTAGGTACAGCGCATTTCCATAGTCAAGGCGAGATAGAATAGTAGCCGAGACTATGGTTTTCATGGTAGAAGTGGACAGAATGGGGGCCAGTTTCCTCAATTGTCTCATAATACCCGAGCAAGTGCCCACAACAGAAGAGACTTGATGGCTTAGTGAGAGTTCTGCATCAATCTTGATTCCCAAGCTTTTCACAACTGGGGATGGGCATGGAGGAGTCCCAAGTTCTTTGGGCCAGAACAGGCCACCCCAGGAGTTGTTAATAGTTGGGATGACGAGGAGCTCCGTTTTATCCGGGTTAATTTTCAGAGAGTTAGCAGTCATCCAGCTAGTTGTGAATCTTAAAATGTTTTGAGCAGTCTCCTGGGCCTGGGCTGAGTTGTCAATCCTCAAAATGAGCTGTGTGTCGTCAGCATAGTTAAAAACACGACAGTCAAGATTGGATAAGGCGGCCACTAAAGGTTGCAGATAGATGTTGAAGAGCAGCGGGGATAGCGCAGAGCCCTGTGGTACGCCGCATGGAATGACACCTTTCTTAGAGGAACGGTCGCCAAGCTGCACCCTTTGCGAGCGACCCGAGAGGAAAGATTTTAACCAGTCATGGGCCGAGCCCCTGAGTCCCAGGTCCAACAGACGGCTCAGCAGGATGGAATGACTGACCGTATCAAATGCTGCAGAGAGGTCCAAGAGCACAAGTGCGCTCGGCTCTCTCTTATCAGCATTCAATCTAAGGTCGTCGAGGACGGACAGCATGACTAACTCCGTACTATGGTATGCTCTAAAACCTGCCTGACGAGGATGTAGAAGCTTAAATGTGTCCAAAAAACCAGAAAGGTGTTTTAGGACATGTTGCTCCATGACTTTAGCCAGAAAAGGGAGCTGTGAAATAGGCCTATAATTTTTCAAATCAGCCTTATCAGCTCCTGGCTTTTTCAATAGAGGGATAACTCGAGCCTCCTTCAGATTACTTGGCACCTGACCCGTGGCTAGGGAGAAGTTAAGGAGCGAGAGAATCTGGCATTCCAGGATTGGGCGAGCCAACTGGAAGATCCTCGGAGGGCAGGGATCGGCCGGTGAGCCGGATCTGATCTTGTTTACCAAGAAGGCCAGCGCTTCTGAGTCCAGCGGCGGGAATTGGGCAAGAAATTGGGCTGGTGAGGTTTGAGGCGACACCAGTCCTTGACTAGCATCAGTCGCGGGAAGGCTATTGATCTCAAGTAAAATATTCATCACTTTCTGCAGGAAGAAGGACTGCAGGGTGTCGACGTCGAAGGGTATTTGAGACTAGGGCACATCAACCTTACTGCTGAGTTCTTTTAGGATCTTAAAGGTTTCCTTTTGCTTATTAGGTGCCTCAGTAATCCGAGCCTCATAATATTCAGCTTTCCTTGAAGTGAGAGCTCTCTTATAGAGGGCCAAAGCAGTTTTATAGAGGATCAGGTCAGAGGCCATATAGGCACGTCTCCACTGTCTTTCTACTTTACGTAGGCTTTGTCTATGTATTCGTAAAGCCTCGTTAAACCAGGGGGCCCCCTTTGTTTTTAGGCTTGACTCTTTCCCTACGTACTGGTGCCAGATGGTCAATGGCCAGGAGGAGAGTATCACTAAGAGACTGGCTGGTTAGGTCAATATTAGTATAACCCTCCTCAGGCCTGTACGGGGGGAGTCTATGGAGGAAGTTAGTAAGATTATCCGACTCGATCTTGTGCCAGCTTCGCACTCTCCTCCACTCTGGAGTTGGACGGGTGGAAGGACCGGCCAGAGGGACCCAGCAAGAAATAAGGAAGTGATCTGACCAGACACATGGGAGACCTTTTAAAAGTCTATCTTGCTGGCTGGTAGACCAAACCAAATCAAGGGTATGTCCCTTGACGTGAGTAGGGCCATTAACCAACTGATGGAACCCCAAGTTAACCATAGTCGTGTCGAGCTGACAGGCCTGAGAATTACGTGGATTGCTGTCCCAGTGGAAATTAAAATCGCCCACAACCATAAGTCTTTGATAGCGTGTACTAAGGTCTGATAAGGTTTCGCTAAAGTGATCGCAGAACCCTGGTGAGGCGTCCGGAGGGCGATAAACTGTTAGCAATACAAAGCAAGAGGAGTCAGACGTAAACTTAACGCCTAGGAACTCCGAATTATCCAAGCTTTCTGATAATATTTTGGTGGCCTTTAGATTAGATTTGAAGTAAGTCTCCACCCCCCCCCCCCCCCCCCCCCCACCTCTTCTTTTATCCTGCCTGTTGTGCCAACAGACATCAAAATCATCTGGCAGGGAGGAAATGAGGTCGGGGACAGATGCCTCCCCCATACAGGTTTCTGTCAATGATAAGCTATCAATATCGCCATCTTGAAGAAGGGTTAAAATTTCAAGACGATGTTTGTTTAAAGATCTTGTATTCAAAAGAGCCACTGTCAGGCCCGGCGATTTCACTGAACTAGATACAGGGAAGGCTGGGGGAGCAGCAGCGTAGGTGGGATTCACAGCGGGAGTCCTAGAGAGGTTTTCCTTTCCCAAAATTGACAGGGTATGGGGTTTGAGTGGAAAGGCCAATGTGGCAAAGGACATCAACTCAGCAGACAAGTACCTCAGCATTTGGCCAGGGTTTATGGCCCCTGGTCCCGGCAGGGCGCGGGCGGGAGCAGACGGGCTTGCCTTAGGCGCGCCCGCTGCGCGCGTCCGCTGCGCGTTTGCTCCAGCGCACTAAAGTACTGTCCCCTACCGCCCTCCAACCAATCAGCTCTGCTGTGCAGCAGCTGCTAACTCCCTCCCTCTTGGCACTAGACTGCGCTTAGGGCGGAAGTGGAGAGCCAACCCGAAGTAGGTCAAAGAAGTGAGTTCTTTAAAAATCAAACGTGACTTTACACAGATTTTAAACAGATTTAAAATACAATTTTCATGTGCAGACAGATACTCAAGCGCTGCTTTTGCCGCGACGCATGAAGCAGGACTACCAGCATGGCCCAGCATGGCTTCCCCAGCAGCGTGACTCAAACTGCCCAGGGTGGACACCCTCCTTCAATCAAAAAGAGAAAAGGTTGCAATGCACCTCCCTCATATAAATCTCCCAATGTGCATAAGCCAGCATCCTGCCAGCCTGCAAGGTCCGTTGCCCGAACCCTGCCCTCCTTTTGGCATACCCAATATTGGGAGAGTTGGTGCATATGGTTTGACCTATCTTGTGAGGTGTAGGGCTTTACGGAAGCACTTTTGTGCCACTCTTACCAGAGTAAAGTGAGATTAGTACGTGATTTAGTACAGGGGTAGAAAATAAAAAGGAGCTTGACCAGTGTGTACGGGGGATTACATTCCGCAGTGTCCGCAAGGTGTAATTCTGATGCCCATTTTGCTACCCATTGTATTTGGGACGCCAGGTAGTAATGCTCCATATTAGGTAGAGCTAATCCACTCAGCTCGCGAGGTAAATATAGTTTAGCTAATGCCACCCTACAGCGCGTATTCCATGTGAGAGTATGCCATCCAATGGCCGAAAGAACAACGCTGGTAGGTATAACGTGAGATTCCCAAAATAATACAGCAGTCTTGACAAAATCACCATATTGATGAGTGCCACCCTGCCAGCTTCTGAGCGGTTAAGCTTTTTCCAGAATTCTAGTTGGAATGTAGGGCAGTAATCGCTCTGGACAGATTCCCATCCAGTAGGTCCCGGTCAGTGTGGTAAATCCGGACCCACAAATTTTGGAACCAGACCGGTTGCCAAGCCACCAGTGCACCATCCACTACCAAGTGAGGAGTGTTGGCGTGGGGGGTAAAGGGGAACAAACATGACAATGTAGCAAACTGTTTAAGTATGTACGGCATGATCAGGTGTATCACCTGCAGGTCCCTAATATCTGAAATAAATAGTTATAGATTCCTTACCTTAAAATTACCCCTAGGTGTCTGACTGGCTCTGGAAAGTTTTTTGTCAGCAGTACCCCTGCGTGTCTTAGGGTGGCGTCGGTCGACTCCGCGTTCGGCGTCGTGGTTGCCGGGATGACCTCGCGGTAGCTACTTAGACTGCCCCTCGCTCGCTGATGTCAGTTGTTTCACTTTCCGTGCCAGCAAGCGCAGATCCAGAGAGCGGTTCCCCCATTTTTTGACTGAACTTTTTCTCGGTTTTTGTCGACTTCGTTGTTTGAGTCCATGGACTCCTAGTGCACGAGGGATGCCCGGCTTTAAGGCTTGCGGTTCCTGTAACCGACTCGTGACGGATCCGCACCGCGTGTGCCTCTAGTGCCTGGAGCGTGACCACAACTCAGTTGTGCTCAGACTGCCAGACCATGGGCCCGAAGTCTTTGCGGGAGCGGTCCCTAAAGCTAATCTAGGCCTGGCAGTCGGCTCTGCGTCACTCGGTCCCGTTAATGTAGGTGGTCGAGGAAACTGTCATGGACACAACACCATTCTTTCTCTGTCTTCGCACTCTGGGTCAGGTAAGTCGAAGCACAAAGTCAAAGAAGCATCATCGCTATTCGACTTCTCCCCGTCTGTCGTCTGCAACTAGGGATGCGGGTGGTGCCCTTCCTGCGGCTCCGCATGCGAAACCTGCTGGGTTGACTTTGGGTTTCCCTCCCTTTTCGGGACCCAGTGGGACGATTGCCCAGCTTCGGAGTTTCTACGAAGCGATGCATGCCATCTTTGGGCCGCCCGACTCCGCCGACGTGCCTTCATGTCCTGCGGACTGGGCTGGGACCCTGGGCCTTCGGCAGCTTCGGCCTTGGTGCTGCAGTGTCCCCTTGGATCTAGGCCTAGATCGGCGCCGGTTGACCTTGATACGCCTCCCCCGGCGCTGATTTCACTGGCAACGCATCAAGCCACCAGGTTCGGCTATGTCCCCAGCCGACGTAGACCCCAGCCTCCACCTCGAGGTAGACATGGAGTCGGAACAGCATTGACCAACGCCGGACCCAATGCTAATGGGTACTTTTGTGCCCCTCTTCCACCCTGGCTTTTTGAGACCAGATTGGTTGCCAGAGGAGGCTGAGGAGGACTGGAAGGGGTCTGGGGACCCTTTAACTGACCAGATGGTGTATGAGCAGGAATTGAGAGAGGAACTGGGGGAAGCTAGTGGTTTGGATACCTCACCAGACCATCGCATGTTGTCTCCTCCTACCGTGGCTATGGAGGAGGGAGCGTCATACGCTGTGGTGTTGCGGCCGAGGCTATCCACCTCGAGCAACCTATGGTGGCAGTCAGAACTAACCTCCTGACAGGTGCTTCAACCGGCAGCGAGCTTTCTGTGTGGATACAGTTGCGCAAGTGCTGCCTTAGTGCCCTGAGGAGGCCCGGGCCGTGCTCTCTCGAGCCCGTCGACTCTACACCTGGTTGCGTTCAACTGGTTTTTCCAGGAATGTCCAATCCACACTTCTGGGCATGCCCTTTGATGGCGTCACCTTTTCGGTGACAAGGCACACAACTTGCTAAAGCGCCTAAAGGACTCCGGCTACGGCCAGGTCCTTGGGCCTCTCCACCATCCGACATGTGCAGTCTGCCTTTTGCCCCTTTGAGGTGGCCCGCTACGTTCTGCCCAGAGCCACAGGCCAGCGCAAGCTGTTCAGCCCCAGCGCAGCCGGGTACGTGGAACCACCACTCTGGTTCTGGGGGCCAGCGGGCGGGCCGGTCCACCACAGCCCCCGCTGCAGCAGTCTCCAAACTCTCCTAGTTCGACCTTTCAGGGCCACCAAACGCCAGTGGGCGGCAGGATCCCCCATCGCCTCCCCCACTGGCGCAACATGTCGGACGAGTGGATTTTGCAAATAATCAGAAGGGGCTACTCCCTCCCCTTCAAGACTACCCATCCATCCATGCCACCTCAGTACCATTGCATGTCAGAGGATCACTTGGCACTTCTCCAACAGGAGGTTTCGGCACTCTTGGCCAAGGGAGCCATCGAGCGCGTTCCTGCCCCAGAAGTAGGTCGTGGTTGTTATTCCCACTACTTTCTGGTGCCGAAGGACGCAGGATTTTGTCCTTCTATCTTGGATCTCAGGAACGGCAACCGCTTCCTCTGGAAGGAGAAGTTCAAAATGTTGACGCTCGCTCAGGTCTTGTCTGCCCTCGACCCTGTGGACTGGATGGTAGTGTTAGACTTGCAGGACACCGATTTCCACATTCCCATCCTGCTGGCCCACAGGCGTTACCCACGGTTCACAATAGGCCACGAACATTTTCAGTTTACCGTGCTTGCTTTTGGCCTTACCAGTGCCCCTCGGGTGTTCACAAAAGTGATGGCGGTGGTTGCAGCTCATCTGCGCAGATCAGGGGTTCCAGTCTTCCCCTATCTCGACGACTGGCTGTTGAAGGTGGGCTTGCACCAGGCTGTCGTCTCCCACCTCCAAACTCCACCGAACTGCATTAGCTAGGATTCTCCATCAACGTGCCGAAGTCACACCTGACCCCTCTCAGAAGCTCCTCTTCATCGGAGCAGTTCTGGGCATGACGCAGTTTCAAATTTATCCTCCCGGACAGCGAGTCCGGGATATTCAGGCTATGATTCCGATCTTTCAGCCTTTATCCCGGCTTTCGGTCAGGATGACCCTGAGGCTGCTGGGTCTGATGGCCTCCTGCATCCTGCTGGTGGATCATGCCAGTTCCAGTGGGCCCAACATCAAGGGAATCTGTCCCGATTGCATCCAGATCTCGGAGGGCACTGCATACCAATTGCAGTGGTGGCTTACGAACCAGGATTGGGTCGAAAGCAGATCCCTCTCCTTTCCTCAAACAGAGTTCATGGTGGTGACCGATGCATCACTTCTGGGATGGGGCAGCCACATGGGGGAGGCGGAGATCAGAGGCATCTGGCGGAGTCCGGGCTCCACATCAACCTTCTGGAGCTTCGGGCGATTCCTCTTGCACTCAAAGCATTCCTTCCCTCTGTCCGGGGAAGAGTAGTGCAGGTGTTTACAGACAACACCACCGCCATGTGGACATGGCTGGAAGATTGTGGCATATCCCTGGTTGTTCAACACCTGGAAGGTTCCCTGAATGCCAGGGTGGACGAGCTTCGCCTCAGGTGCATGATGGATCACGAAGGGCGTCTTCAGTCGGTCATGCAAGGTCTCATTCAGCAGTGGGGAGAGCCTTGTTTAGATCTATTCGCCACCGAAGAGCGCACAATGTGAGCAATTCTGCGCGTTGGAATTGCCAAAGCGGCACTCGCTTGTCGATTCTTTTCATCGCGAGTGGAGTTGCGGTCTTCTATATGCCTTTCCGCCTATACCACTTTTGCCCAGAGTGCTGAAGAAGATCAAGGGCGACTGGGCCCAAGTCATTCTTGTGGCTCCGGATTGGGCACAAAGAATCTGGTATCCTGAGCTGCTCAACATGACCTCCAATCGGACTGCCTCTTTGGGAGGATCTTCTGTCGAAGCAGCAGGGGACCGTCCTCCACCCGAACTTGTCCAGCCTCCTCCTCTGCGTGGAGATTGAGCGGCGGCAGTGGACGTCGTTTGACGTGCCTCCTGAAGTCTGCTATGTTATCTTGGCAGCCAGGCGTCCCTCCACTAAGACTGTATACGCCTGCAGATGGAACAAATTTGTGGCATGGTGTGCAGCAAAGGCTGTGGATCTCCCGTCCGCCCCTCTTTCTGAGGTTCTCTTGTTCCTCCTTTCTTTGGCACAGCAGGGCTCTGCTCTGGGCACTCTAAAGGGTTACCTCTCGGCCATTTCAGCATTCCTTAGGCTTCCTGATCGGCCTCCTCTTTTCAAGTCCCTTGTTGTAAATAGATTCCTTAAAGGCATTCCTCATCTTTTTCCTCCTTGTCCCTTCGTAATGGCTGTGGGACTTGAACTTGGTTCTAACCTACCTCATGTGCGCTCCATTTGAGCCGCTACATAACTGTCCTCTCGGGCTTCTCGCTTTGAAAACTGCCTTTCTGGTGGCCATCACCTCTGCACGCAGGGTGAGTGAGCTACAAGCTTTCTTTCAAGCCTCCCTGTCTGGCTGTCCATCCGGACACGGTCGTCCTGAGAACTAGACCTTCCTTTTTAACTAAGGTGGTTACTTTTTTCCACATTGGCCAAACCATCACTTTGCCCACCTTCGTTCCACCTCCGCATCCTTCAAAAGAGGAAGAGACGCTCCACTGTCTGGATCCAAAACATGCGCTTTCCTTCTACTTGGATCACACCAAACCATTTCGAGTGGGCGATCAGCTCTTTGTTGGTTACATGGGCACTAAGGAAGGTCTGGCTGTGCACAAACGAACTATCTCCAGGGGGGTCGTTCTATGCATCAAAGCCTGCTACTCTTTGGCAAAAAAGAAGCCTCCAGTGGGGCTGCGCGCCCATTCCACCAGGGCGATGGCAGCTACTGCTGCTTTGAGACGAGGAGTGTCCATGAATGACATCGTTCAGGCAGCTACGTGGGTATTGCTGCACACGTTCACCAAACACTACTGCCTAGACAGCCAAGTCTGGAGAGATGTCTTCATTGGCCATTCTGTTCTCCAGGGCTTTCTGGTGAGAACTTGGTTCGCAGACCCACCTCCGGGGTTGGTATTGCTGGGGTATTCATTCTAAGATCAGGAATCTAGAACGGTTTCTTTCAGGTGAGCAAGTTACTTACCTTCGGTAACAATATATCTGTAAGAAACTTTAATTCGTTATAGATTCCTTACCGCCCCATCCTCCACCCGTTCTGCGAGCCGACTTCTAGGGCTAAGGTCATCCTTTCAGGGCCGTAGTTTTGTGCACCAGTAGTCAGTCTTGCATGGCTCTGCGCTTCTGGCGTGGAAAGTTGTGCATAGAACTGACGTCAGCACTTGAGGGCGGCGTCTATTAGCTACCGTGACGTCATCCTGTCGACCAACGCCACCTTCTGCCACGCTGGGGTACTGCTGACGAAAAACTTTCCAGATTCAGTCTGACGCCTAGGGGTAATTCTAAGGCAGAGGTTTTCAATCTGTTTGGCACAACCCCTGGGGGTCGTGGAGTCGTGAGAAGGGGGTCGCGCATTCCAGGCCTTCTGCCTGGTACACAACATGTGCTCTTCCTTTTGGATAAAGACAACCGAGATAGTTAAAATACTTCAGCTGAAGTAATTTGAGGCTCATGTGCTGTAAAACGAAAAGGCCCAGCAGACAGGTAAAACAATCCTTCAAACAAGCCTCTTTCCAGGGTGCCTGCTTGCCTGAATGAAATGCAAATGTGTGCTAGGAGTTAATCTGCAAATGTAAAGTATGCTTTGGAGGGGTTCTGGCTTTAATTGGGCAAATCACTCCAATCATTGTGATGGCAAAGATGTGTTTTATGTTTTTTGCACGGTAGTTAACATCTAGGATGTCAAGTGTGTGCTTTAAATCAGAACTGTATGTTCGAGGCATATGAGCTGCAGATTGTACGCTGCATAGATCGCCATCTGGTGTTGGGCTCTGATGCTTGCACTGTTGTTTTCTTGGAAGAGTCTTTTGTAGTCACGAGATAGGTGACTCCTCCCTTGGACGATAGTGCGCATGGGCATCAAGTCCATCCTCAAAGTTTTTTCCTGTCATCGGGTTCGGATGTAACTTCTGCGCTCCGGTTCGGCAACATATTCTCCAAACCTTTTCGACGCGCAAACTATATAAAACGTGACTATTGTTTTCGATCGCGTGATCTTCGGCGCGCACCTCAACTACTCGATTCCAGTCGACGCGGGCCACTGGGCTGATCTTCGCAGTTCGAGCCTACAGCTAATGGAAAGGACTCAATTCAAAAAATGCCTCCAGTGTGGAACTAAATTCCCACACAGTGACCACCACAAGGTTTGTAACCTGTGTCTCTCGACTGAGCATGACGAGAACAATTGCCAGACCTGTGCCTCTTTTAGATCTAAAAACCATCCGTGAATGCCGGGCCTGACGACACATCATGGCGCAGCAAGCAGCTCCTTTACCGGTGGATATCTTCGATGAAGGGCCCTGATGACCTGGAGGAGGATTCTGGAGACCTGGAAATCGTGTTCGAAGCAGACGACCACGACTACCACATCACACTTGGTCAACGAGTGAGTACAATTGCCCCTACCCCAAATCCACTCAAAAAAAAGAAGGCCCCGGTCAAGACTTCGCCTGCTGGCCCCAGTTGCGGCTGAAAAAAAGCTTCAGAAACCCCGGGCCCTGCTCCGAAGATAAGGGACAAGCCTTCCGGGAGCTTGGGACCGAGCAAACCGTATCTCAGTGTCCCGCAGGCACCTTGGGCACCGAAGACGGGAGCACAGCCTACTCCCAAAAAGGCATCTGCACCAACCACTTACACACTGAAAGGAAAGTCATCGGACCCGAAACCATAGCATTCGAAACTGAAAAAGATGTCTGCCTCCACAGCCAAGCCGAAGGACTCAAAACCACCTCCCAAGGCCTCGGATCAGAAATCCAAACCCCGTTCGGACCCGAAAAAATCTGCGCCGAAAGCGGATCCTGAAGAGGAACAACTTTTTTTGACCGGATCCTATCGATCCAAAACAAACTCTCTACATACACCCCCAAAACAGGATGTGGCTGCTGTTCCACACAAAAAGAGGAAGCTAAATCCTTTTTTAGATATATGTTCTATCCGTCACACATATAGTTAGCTTTCCCAGCAACAGCCCTTAACCCCTGGTCTCCTCCTCCCCCCTCACCCCCCACCCCCCCCCCCCCCCCCCCCTGCACTCGCTATCCAGGCAGTGTGTTTTCAGGCTTGTTATAACTCTCGTCCTGATGACGATCTATGTATCTTGTTATAGATCGAAACGTCGTCGACTGTTTAAACAGCATGCACGTTAAACTCATGTGTTAAAGCTAGTGCATTACTGTTTACTTCTTAAAAGCTTGCCCTTATTATTTGGATTGGCGATAAGCTAATTTGTTTTGCCTGAAAAAATTTCTACGTATATGCGATTGTCTTTGTTTTGTTTGTCGAAGGATACAGGACTGTGTCCCACTCTATTATGCTCTGTTTGATTTCGAATAATCATGTTCAAAGTATTAAATCTAAATGTCCGGCTGGACATCTTTACTTAATTTAGCACTGATTCTGGTGTATATTCATTTTTCTCCTACTTGTATATGTTTGAAGGACCAATTGTTTTTCAAAAATGGTTATGAATCTCAGGCTTCAAACAGGAGGTACAGACAACTATCCTCAATCAGCCATTCAATCACAAACTAATTTTTGGACTGGCTGTAGACACAAAAAATAAACTGACACAGAGACTGCTAAATCTATGAGGGGCATTACAGTCTCCATCCACACGTGGTTCCTTTCGTCGCTCCCTCTAAAGAGGAACATCCAAAAATATCGGAACAGACACCGCCTATTCCTACAAAAACACCACGCAAACATCCCCCAACAGAGGCTATTTTAGAGGCGGATACAGGGGAAATAACAAAGGGAGAGGCCGAGGTAACCACATTCAAGCCTCTCACACTAATAAACAGTGACTTCCCTCCGTTCCCCCGGATTATTCTACCCCAGTCGAAGAGACTATCACAGTTCCTACCTGTCTGGAATTCCATCACTACAGACAAGTGGGTAAGACAAATTATCGAGTGTGGTTACTGCCTGGAACTTACAGCAGCTCCACCCCCCCATATCACCCAATCAGCGTCCAATGTCCACAGAACATCTCACACTCTTGAAACGAGGTTCTTTCACTGCTTCAAAAGCAGGCAATAGAACTAGTTCCCTTACAGCATCAAGGAACAGGGTTGTACTGTATTTCCTGATCCCGGCACCCTAAGGCCAATACTCGACCTCAGACCCCTCAATCTCTTCATACAGTCAGATCATTTTAACATGATCACTCTTCCAACAGGTCCTCCCACTACTTCACCAAGGCGACTTCCTTGCCACACTAGATCTCAAGGATGCCTACTTCCACATTCCCATACACCCTGCTCACAGGAAATATCTAAGATTCATACTGGACGGACAACACGATCGGTTCAAAGTCGTAGCAGCACACTTGAGAAGACAACAAATCCATGTCTTTCCATACCTCGACGACTGGCTGATAAAAGCCAAGTCATTCAACCAGTGTGTTCATCACTCATCAAACCATCCAGCTGCTACACGACTTGGGATTCACAATAAACTACACCAAGTCACATCTTCAGCTCTCCTGCATACATCAGTAGGGGCCACACTGGACACCTCCAAAGCTCTGGCATATCCCAATCCAGCCAGGATAACCAGTATACAACCACTACTTACCAAATTTCAGCCACATCATTCCCTCCCAGCAAGGGTATTCATGCAACTCATAGGAATGATGGCCTCTTGCATTTTTATCGTACCTCATGCAAGACTTCAGATGCGCCCCTTACAAGAATGCCTAGCACGTCAGTGGAACCAGGCGCAAGGACAACTTACAGATCCGGTGTTGGTAGGCAGCCGCACACATCGTTCTCTGCAATGGTGGGACACACACAACCTTTCCCAAGGGCTGCCGTTCCTAGAGCCGGTTCCACAGATAGTGCTAACAGCAGACGCATCACTCACCGGCTGGGGAGCCCATCTCCTAAACCACACAATTCAAGGCAAATGGACCACTGAACAGAAAGTGTTCCACATCATTCACCTAGAATTACTGGCAATCTTTCTAGCATTAAAATCATTCTGAGTACATCTACATCACAAGACTGTCCTAGTCCGGACGGACAACATGACAGCCATGTGTTACATACAAAAACAAGGAGGCACACATTCTTTGCAGCGGTCTCAGCTGGTGAAAAACATTTGGAGAGGAGCCATTCCACAAAGCATATACCTTCTGACAGGACATCTTCCAGGAGTTCACAATCAGATTGCGAATCTGCTAAGTCGACAGACACGCATATACATGAATGGGAACTTCATCCCCAAGTTCTTCAACCTTTTTTTCCAAATGTGGGGTCAACCAGACATAGATCTGTTCGCCACAAATGCAAAATGCCCAACCTTCGCTGCCAGGTTTCCACACCCGTTGCCCAAAGGCAATGCGATATGGATGAACTGGTCAGGCAGATTTGCGTACGCTTTTCCGCCGCTCCCACTGATTCCCCTAGTAGTACGCAAGCTCAAACAGTCTCAGGATGATCCTGGTAGCTCCCACATGGGCACGGCAACGGTGTTTCACAACACTACTGGAACTCAGTAGTTCCACACCAAAAACTGTCTCTCCCAAACGTTGCTAACGCAGAACCATGGAGATATAAGGCACCCTGATCCAGGTCAACTGAATCTAGCTATCTGGCTCCTGAAGTCCTAGAGTTTGGTTATCTTAACCTTCCACCGGACTGCATGAACATCATTAGACAAGCCAGGCGCCCTACTACTAGAGCTTGCTATGCAGCAAAATGGAAAAGATTTATCATTACTGCAATAACAATATCGATCCGCTGGATGCTTCAATCCAGGACATCATTTGCTACACTCAAAGGTGTAATCTAGCATATTCATCCATAAGATTACACCTAGCTGCACTTGAAGCTTATTTACAAAACAGACACTTGTCACTATTTAGAGTACCTGCAATTAAAGCCTTTATGGAGGGCCTTAAAAGAATAAATCCCCCCCCAGACTGCCACCCTCTCTGGTGTTGAATTTAAACATTGTTCTTACCAGGCTCATGGGTCCCCCATTTGAACCTCTACACAAATGTGAACTGCAGTTCCTCACATGGAAAGTACCTTTCCTTGTCGCAATTACCTCTCTCAGGAGAGTAAGTGAGATCCAGGCTTTAACCATACAAGAACCATTCTTACAAAAACATCGCAACAAGGTGGTTCTTAGAACAAATCCAAAATTCCTTCCCTTCCCAGAGTAATCTCTGCTTTTTATCTTACCCAATCAGTTGAGTTACTGGTGTTTTTCCAAAACCCAGACTCTGTAGCAGAGAGAGAGCTCTTCACACACGATGTCAAAAGAGCCCTACTTTATTCCATTGACAGAACTAAACCTTTTAGAAAGACAAAAATGTTTGGAGCCTTCTCACCACCTCATAAGGTAACCCCCCCCCCCCCCATCTCCAAAGCTGGGATCGCTAGGTGGATAGTACAATGCATTCAAATATGCTTCTAGAAGGCTTCCATGGCATTCTTAGGGATCATTCCCATAGATGACATCTGTAAAGCAGCAACATGGTCTACACCACACACCTTCACCAAACACTATTGTGTTGATGTGCAGGCTAAGCAGCAAGCTTCCGTAGGCCAAGCTGTTCTTAAAACAATTTTTCAAACCACTGCAACAGATGCAGGTGACCTAGGGGAGACACTGCTATACAGTGTACAATCTGCAGCTCATATGCCTTGAAAGGAAAATGCTACTTACCAGTATGCATCTGTTCTTGGCATGTAGAGCTGCAGAGTTGTACATGCCCACCTGCCTCCCTGGAACCTGCATCTGTTCTAGTACTATCTTAATTGGATACCTTCACATGGACATCTCTTCATTTCTTACCGACTCCATCATGGCGAAAAACAATCTGAGGATGGAGTCAATGCCCATGCGCACTATCGTCCAAGGGAGGAGTCGCCTATCTTGTGACTACAAAAGACTCTTCCAAGACAATCACAAAGTGCAAGCATTTTGCCCAACACCAGATGGCTATCTATGCACAGTGTACAACTCTGCAGCTCTACATGCCAAGAACAGATGCATACTGGTAAGTCGCATTTTCCTTACACACAACGCTTAGTACCCCTGATGAGTTGAGGGACAGTTATGCAAAAAGAAGATGCATTACTTGATATTACTCCATTCTAAATTTTGGAAGCTCCATTTTATTCTAACGGTTTATAGCATTCTATCTTAGAACTTGTGTAATGCAAGTATAAAATAATGACTTACACATTCACAGTGCTTTCTGTCACAGGCTGTGACTTCGTAGCACTAAAAATACACAAGCCACTATTCTCCACTGCACCAGCCAAATTTAATTCAGTGGCTCTCTGCTTACACACAGACCTCTGCAGTGCATTAAATAAGAGGTTTCATAATGTAATATAGTGCATTTCCCACTGAGTAACAACTTTGTAAGTTTATTTCTCATTTATGCTACCCATTATTTTATATGTATCTACCCGATGGTGAAAGACCCAAAAAAAAACCTAACAGCATATTTTGGGGCTGATTTATGAGAGGCTTGCGCCACCGGGCCATCACATTTTTGAAGCTTCGGCGGCACAAGCGTCTCGATCGTATCTGAGGCGAGGCAAAGTCACCCTGCGTGGCTTTGCATGGCTTCATAAATAAGGAGTAAGACAACGCAGCGCAAGTTGCTGCGTTGCCTTACTCTTGTCAAGTTGGCGTCCTATAGTCATTGCGGTGGGTGTTCCCACGCAGCACCCATGGATTGTGATGCTGCCCCAGATTTGAAAACCATGTAAACATGGGGCAGCGCCAAAACCTTATGCCTCCCCACAGCAGGTGCAACGAGGAGAAATGTTTTTTTTTTTCTCCTAGTCTTTTCCTTTTTCCATGTTTGCTGCATTCTGCAGCACACATGAAGAGGAATCCTCCTCAGGATTGTTTTTGTACAGGAAGGTCCCCCTTCCTGCACAAAAAGAATCCTGCCTATGTTGGTGCTAGGCAGCAATTTGTGCGCCGACAGAGAGGGAATGGACAGGAATGCACCATATTTCATAAATAAGGTGCATTCCTGCCCTTTCAAATTGGCATAGGGCAGCGCAGCAAGAAGACTTGTGGCGCTGCCCTACCGGAATGCCTCATAAATGAGGCATGTTGTTTTTAGGCACACATTTGACCACGCCCACAGACATTTGGTTTGCTAAACATTGTTTAGTTTATTTCCCCAATGTAAAAATGATTTGCTGTGGGAATTGGGGGCATTTATGGTTGCAGCGGTGGCTGGTTCAGGTAAGCGCGGTGGGGCAGGAAGTCGACCGATGACGGAATAGGTATGAATAAATAAATACATATTCTGTCGGCTCCCCGTCTTGCTCTGCCCTACCGCACTTACCTGAGCCGGCTGCTGCTGGATAGTTGTCAATGCGGAGGAGGACCAAGTTCTATCAATTTTTGCCAGGAGGGGGTCCTTGCACCTAAAATATTTTGACCGGGGGGGTCTCTGTATCAAAAGGTTTGAAGACCTCTGTTCTAAGGTAAGGAATCTATAACTAACCTATGTTTCTTACAGATATACCGTTACCGAAGGTAAGTAACTTGTTCATATAGCAGAATGTCCGCATAAAGTGATACAGCGTGCATTTCATTGCCTACTGGTATACCCCAATGTTCCGCTGATCTACGCAGTGCTATAGCCAGAGGCTCCATAACTAGAGAAAAGCTTAATGGGGAAAGGGGACACTCCTGCCTAGTCACATTTCCGATCTGTATGGGCCCAGAGAATAAAGTTCCTAGGCGGACTTGTACCGGAGGAGTACCATACAATAATCCAACGTGGCTCAAAGGCCCAACCCCGAATCGCTGCAACACAGCAAAAATGTAAGGCAACTCCACTGTGTCAAAGGCCTTTTCCAGGTCCAAAACCAGACAGCCCACTGCAGGTCAAGCCACTGTTGCATTATGCATTACCCTGGTGTTAGGGGCAGGGACAAAACCATTTTGGTCCTGATGAACCAGGTGCGGGGTGAGAAGCGCCAATTGACCTGCCAACACCTTATAGTCCCAATTTAACAGTGCCAATGGTAGATAAGCACTTTTATGAGTGGGGTCTCTGTCAGGTTTTGGAAGTGTGATCAGTGTCGCTTCTGTCAGGGAGGTTGGGAGAGAAGCACCTTCTAAGGCTTTCGTGACACCTTTAGAAGGTGGGGACATAACAGATCGGCAAATGACTTATAAAATTCGTGGGGAAGCCATCTGGACCAGGGACCATACCAGAAGGCAGGGCCCGCATTGCGCCTCTTATCTCTCCCAGTGCAAGCTTAGTGTCTAATTCCCTACGCTCTTCAGCAGTGAGGGTGGGAAAACTGAGGCCATCTATAAAAGAGTGTACTACTGTCTTGCAGACCTCCAGGGCCAATTTATATAGTTTTAAGTGGGTGGTCAGTTCACTATGGATTTCATGCTGCGTATACTTAAGTCCACCTTCAGGCAATTGAAGTGCAGTGATGGGACCCGTGGCTTTATCCGGTTTGATCAACCAAGCTAGTAAAGGCCCATACCCATCAGCTTTGGCGTTTGCCGCCGCTAAATGTGCCGCAAAGGTCAAGCACCTTTGTTGTTCAAGAAGCTCTGTATGTCTTTTACGCGCTTCTAAAAGCTGGGTTGAATCTAATGCACCTGCCGCTACTTGGGATTCTAACATAAATAGCTTCCTTTCCAATTCCAGTAATTCTGATTGGATCTGTTTCTTCAAGCCACAACCCAATCCCAGACACTTCCCCCGTATTGTGGTTTTCATGGCATCCCGCTCCACCATAGTTGGCGATGCAGACCTCAAGTTGGGAGTAAAATAGTAGTCGATAACCTCCCCTATGGGTTCCCAAAAAAAGGGATCTTCTAACATTGCGGTTTCTAATCTCCACATGGGGATAGCAGGCGTCCTGCCTTCCCATGCCAACGTAATCTGGTGCAGGTTGTGGTCAGAATGCTTACGACCCCAATAGTCTGAACCCTTCATGTAGGGAAGCAAGCGGGGTGAACACAAAAACCTGTCTAGTTCTACATACAAATTGTGAGGTGCTGAATAGAATGAGTATATTTAACCTGCAGGATTCCGATGTCTCCAAATGTCAACTAGGTCCCACCCCCAGGTACCAAACACCGTTGAATTGGCTGAAGTAACTGTACATCTCATGGGAGGAAAAGATTTATACAGACTCCTGTCCCGAACGCTATTAAAATCCCTGCCAATCAACCATGGTATATCGCACGATTTCGCCAGCACTAAAGAAAGCAAGCTAAAAAAAATGCCCCTGGTCCGTATTGGGGCATACACATTACCCATAGTACATAGTGCCCATCTAATCGACCTTTCAAAAAGACATATCTGCCAACCATGTCAACTAGGTCCTCCTCTGCTGCAAAGGGTGTGCCTGGGTGGGTCCAGATTAGGACCCCACTTGCAAACACAGAATAGTCAGTGGCATTTCTGTAGTAGGGGATCTCTGTGTATAGTCATAATTAGGGCTCCCGGTTTTATGGTATTTATTTTTTTGCCATTTCCGTCTGTATTAATCCATATTTATTTTTTGGGCTTTTTTTCTGTATTTATCCATATTTATTTTTGCCACAAGCAAAAGGCGACGCTACAGCTAGTATTTTTCCACATTTATTTACACCATACTGCCCCACTGAGAGAAACTCGCACTGCCTTCAGCACAACTCAATTGTGCTGCGACTAAATTCAAGTTATGCACTAGACAACAGTAATATGCTGTCTGAAAAAAAAATGAACACCCTGGAAAAAGCAAAAACTCAAAGGGAATGCAAGAATAAGCAAAGCATGTGAACTGTAATCAGAAAAAACATAGTTACCTTAACGGTTTTAAACTCATTATTCAGAAATCAGTAAGTGATTTTGCCTGAAAAGTTCAAGACATGGCTACAGGACCAGGAAGGGACCCCTTTCAATGTCCATTGCTTATATCCTTTCAAAATGTATGCAGTTTGGTTTAAAAAAAGACTACATCCCCAAACACAGAGCCGCATTTTATAAGCTAAAATAATGAAAAAGTTGAAAACGATCATATTAAACGTTTCCACTCTACCCATCAACCAGGTATTGCAGTCCCTTTAGGAATGGCGCACTTACCCACCCTGGGAAAACATTGTTGTTCAAAGAAAGAAGATAAAAAGAAAGTAGCGCTTTCACTGGCAAACTCTGTAAAGTGGCGCTAATGTGTGTGGGTGTAAATAACAGTCTGGCCTGTCTGCTGTCCACTCTGTATTGCTTTATTTAGGTATTTAACTATTTTTTCCTCTCCATTCCGAGGTTTTTCTTTTCAATAGAAAACGGTCAGAAAATGAGGACATTTACAGCCAAAGTGTTCAACCTTTTTTGGATCAATTTCACAGGGGAACAAATAAAGAAAAGGAGAGGCAAGAGAGAGTACCTTAAGAGCTGCCTCTTGAAATCAGCAAGTAAGCAGAAGCGAGACAGAGGCATAAAGAGAGGAGGGCAGCCGCCAGAGGCAGATCAGGAGTAGTGGACACGGTCCTTGCCATGAAGGAAAAGAGACAGCGTTTATTTTTTCTCCGTTCTCTGCCCTTCCCAGAACGGCTGAGCCTTCCTGCAGCATAACAAAAGGCAGAGGGCGGGTGGCCTCTGACTCCAAGCAGGTCAAGTGCAGGGCCATTAGGTAGCGCTTTTGCGTGCTAATGGCCCGCGAAACTTCACTACGGTCGGAATAATGGAAATCAGAGCGCTGCGCTACTGGTGAGAAGCTCGAGGCGCTACAAAAAAAATTTGAAACTTCCACCCACCATTGAGCCCGGTTTATAGTGCCAGCAAATAAAACAGAACTGCGAAACGCTCTAGATGACGCTTTCAGACCCCAGGTGATTGCATTTGATTCTTATAAACAGGAAGTTTGAAAAACAATGTTTGTCTTCGCATGCCCCCGCGAGACCCGTGCCCCCCCACCGTAAAACAAGGGGCCTCTGTCAAATCAAAGGGCACACACAGCCGCCCCGAGCACTTCACAGGTCTTTAAAAGACCATTCGCTTGTTAATGGGGCTTTGTTGGTTGTTGGTTGTTCACCCCTTCTAGAGCCCCTGCATCGCCACTCAGACTATTGCTGGAAGAATTAGCACGTTACACAATACTGCCCTGTCAGCTGAAACACAGAGGCATCGGGTTTTTGCTTGCAGGAATCGGGAGGCGGGAGACTAGCGCGGCAACATTTACTCGTATTTTACCGTTTATAAATATAAATACAGACAAAGGAAATATCGATTTCCGTCTGTATTTATATGTATAAATCCGTAAATACGGAAAACCGGGAGCCCTAGTCATAATCTATGAATAATCCCCGCCCATGTGCGGGGACCCCGGAGCAATCAAAAATATCTCTTAAGCTGTCCCGCATTTGCAAACCTGCAAAGACACTTAAGAGACAGACAAAATAATACAGCCTAATCACAACAAAGCTGCACTGGCCAGCACTTCCTCTGAAGTGAACACAAAAGCCAAAATAAAGTTGAAATGTCATTTTTATTCACATTTGACATGTTCCTTTATTATCACACACTCCCTTCACCAAAATCCCTTTAAACAATAGAGAGGAAGGGGTGGACAGACAAGCCCTATAGGCTGTCATTATGTGTCTGCTAAAGGGATACCGTGCCTTTGAGAAACTCTCCAGAGACCCCCGGTATCCCAGGATGCACAGCCAACACAAGTTACTTTCAGTTCTTTTTTCCGGCTCCTGCTAGCAGGACCCTGGAGCTTGAGCTCTACCCTTTTGGGTGGTTTAATTGATTAAAATCGGATTTTTTGGATTAATAGTGGTTTCATTCGACGTCTACAGCCTTTGTCTACTACTGCCTGCAATCTGGAGCAGTTTTGGCCCACTCTCAGCATGGCTTTATTCGATAAATGCCCTGAGTGTGGGAGGAAGAAGGCTAAGACGGACCCACATGTGTGTATCCTCTGCTTGTCGCCCTCACATGTCCCGGCTGCCTGTGACATCTGCAGCACCTTTTCGAAAAGGACCCTGAGGGACAGGGAGAAGACTCGCCTTCAGGGACAGGAGATGCAGAGGACCGGTGGGACTTCAGGGCATGGAGGGTCCCATTCCCCCTCCTCCGCCCATGCTTTAGCCCCTGGAGGGACCTCCGGGCAGAGCAAGGAGCAGAGACGGCACCTACCGGCTGGTAGGTCGCGTTCGACGTCGAAGGCGACGACGTCGAGAGAGAAGGCACCGGTATGTTCGCCGTCGATCCAGGGCTCTGGATCGCGGCAGCCTCGGCGTTCGACGTCGAGGGAGGGGCCGGCGAGACCCGGGACCGGGTCGCCGTCGCAGGTGTCACGGTCGACGTCCACAACACATCGACGTCGTACCGAGCCCCATGGACTTCACTCGTCGCCGTCTATCCACGGCTCGACGCTGACGGAATCGACGCCGAGATCCCGGCGCCCGCCGTCGAGGCGGAGGCGGTCGACGCCGAGACACAGGTCGACGTCGAGACACCAGCGGTCGACTTCAAAACACCAGCGGTCGACGCCGAGACACCGGCGGTCGACGTCGAGACACCAGAAGTCGAGGCGGCAGTCGACGTCGAGGCAGACACCTCGGCGACGGAGATCGAGGCGGGGTTCGACGCCGAGGAGGCATGGGTCGACGTCGAGGAGACATGGGTCGACGTCGAGACGACGATCGACTGCGGGACGGCGCTCGTCGTCGAGGGCGAAGAGACGCCGGACGAGGTCGACTTACAGTTCGACGTCCCAGACATCGGGGAATACGTCCTCTGTGATTACGATCTCCAATCGGGGAAGCGCGGACGTTCTCCTTCGGTGGCTTCCACGCGGGACAGGCCCGCCAAGAAGAGGAGAGTGGCCGCGAGCCCGGACAATGATGGGGGCTCTCCGGCTAGAAGTGATGGGGCTTCGGATCATCTGACCCCGCTGTGTACCCAGCGGCCGCCTTTGCCTCTGGTGCCCGACTTTCCACCGGCGCCTCCACCGGTGCCTGCCCCCCCTCCACCTCCTCCTCCACCTCCTCCGCTGCCTCTGCCCGTGCCTCAGCTGCCTGCTTCGCCACCGCAGCCACCGCCTCTTTCCCCAAGGGTTCCTCACCGGCAGAGATCTCGCTCTCGCCGACTATCACGGAGTAGGCGCAGATCCTCCACTCGCTCTGGACATGGTCGACGGAGGTATCGGTCTCGTTCCAGAGGGTCGAGGGGCACGTACTCTTCTGGGGCTGGCAAGTTTTCGCCCTCGCTGTCGGAGACGCCTCCTACCCGCGTCTCTCCAGTGGATGACATTGCCACGTTCCAGGAGGTGTTGCTGAGAGGGGCTGCGAAGTTGGGGATATCAGTGACTACCCCTATTCCCACTACTTCTGTGATTTTTGAGACTTTGCATAAGGTACATCTGTCGCGCCCCCTCCTCCCGCTGGTCCCAGGGTTGGAGGAACCTGCTATGGAGGTGTTCTTAACGCCGGCCGTGGTGAAGCTGGCGCCCTCGAGACTGTTGAAAAAGTACAGGGCTCCTGACTCGGATCCGGCGTTCCTCAGAGTGGATCCCCCACCGGATTCTGTTATCGTGGCGGCGGCTCGTAAGCAACACTCGACGACTCCTTCATCCACGGCTCCCCCGGATAAGGAGAGTCGCAAAATGGACTCCTTGGGGAGGAGGATGTGCTCCACGTCGGCCACTACGATGAAGGCCGCTAGCGCCTCCGCTCTGTTGGGGCGCTAGGACAGGTCTCTTTGGGACTCCCTGCGACAGTTCGCGGCCTCCCTGCCCAGAGACAAGAGGGAGGATTTTCAAGAGGTGCTGAACGAGGGCATGATGGTCTCTAATCAGATCATCAGTGCGGCGGGGGACTTGTCGCTGCTGGCGGCCCATGGGTACTGCCATGGCATACACATGAGGAGGCATTCCTGGCTGCGGCTGACTCCGCTCAAGCCGGAATCGCAGCAGAAGATCGCCAATCTACCATTCTCTGGCACAACGCTATTCGGGTCACATGCGGATGACGAGATGGCCCGCATGAAGGCTGAGGCGGAAACTCTGAAGGCGGTGGGGCTGGAGCGGCCTAAGGAGCAGAGGAGGTCCTTCCGTTCCTCGGGCAGGCGCTACACCAAGCAGAGGGGCCAAGGGCGTCAGTCGGGCCCCCAGCAACAGCCCCAGCAGCAGTACCAGAGGCAGCCCTTTCAGAAGCGCCAGAGGGGCAGAGGCCAGCATCAGTCCTCGGCGGGGAACAAAGGCCCGGCCGGGTTCGAAGCCCTGAAAAGTTACTTCCCCCCCTCATCCGTTACCCGCTCCGGTGGGGGGGAAGTATTCAACACTACCTGGCAGAGTGGAGGACAATAACACAGGACAAGTGGGTGCTGAATATTGTTTGCAATGGCTACTGTCTTCGTTTCACCAGTTCGCCTCCACAGATTCCACCAGTGCGCTCCTCCAACATGGTGCGGGAGCTCCAGCGGGAGGCAGACGTTCTGTTAAAAAAGAAGGCGATAGAAGCTGTTCCTTTGAAGCAAAAAGGAAAAGGTCTCTACTCACGGTTCTTTCTCGTAAGAAAAAAAGACAAGAACGAGTTCAGGCCTATTCTGGATCTGCGTCAAGCAAACAGGTGGATCCGCCGAGAAAAGTTCCGTATGTTGTCACTGCATCAGATTTACCCTCAGTTGCATCGAGGAGACTGGCTGTGCGCCATAGATCTGCAGGACGCTTACTTTCGTGTGCCGATCGCACCAAGGCATCGCAAGTTCCTGAGGTTTCTGGTAGGCAACAACCATTACCAGTATTCTGTACTCCCGTTTGGCCTGAAGTCTGCACCACGGACGTTCTCCAAGTGCATGGCAGTGGTCGCGGCACACCTGCGGAAGACCAAGGTGTTTGTGTACCCATACCTGGACGACTGGTTGATCAAAGCGTCCACTTATCAGGAAGCCCAGTGCCATTTCAACAGGACGGCGGCTTTGCTTCACCGTCTGGGGCTGCACATCAACATGACGAAGTCGGTGCCGATCCCTGTGCAGTGTCTCCAGTACTTGGGGGCTTCAGTCAATACCTTGACCGCAAGCGTGTGTCCTCCGGAGGAGAGACGCTTATCAATCCGTGGGAAGGCTCTGCATCTCATCTCAGCCCGCTCTCCTACGGTGAGGACGGTGTCTTCCTTACTGGGGTCGATGGCTTCTTGCATCTTCCTCACCCCCAATGCACGTCTGCATATGAGGCCCCTGCAGGAATGTCTGGAGGATCAATGGGACCAGAGGCGGGGGTGTTGGGAGGACAAGATCCAGTTGTCTCAGCACGCTCGGCAGTCTCTGAAATGGTGGTGTTCCCCAGAGAATGTCTGCAAGGGGACTCCTTTTCACAAGGACATTCCGGTCCAGACCATAGTGACCGATGCGTCTCTCCAGGGCTGGGGAGCGCATTCGGGCCCTCTTCAGATTCAGGGGATATGGTCGCAGATGGAGACGACTTACCATATCAACTTTTTGGAACTCAGAGCAGTACACTTGGCCTTGAAGGCGTTCCATCCCTCCTTCAGGACGTCCTCCCTGCTGGTTCAGACGGACAATACTACGACCATGTATTACCTCAACAAGCAGGGGGGCTCCCGTTCACGCACCCTGTCTCGGGAGGCACAGGCGATCTGGAACTGGCTGGTGGCCAGGAATCTGACGATCACGGCGACCCACCTGCCGGGAGTGCAGAATGCCCAAGCAGACGCGCTCAGCAGGCTCGTTCAAGAGAACCACGAGTGGGTGCTAAACGACGACGTGCTAAGAGACGTCTTCGCAGAATGGGGCACTCCGGATATAGATCTGTTCGCTACGGCAGAAAACAGAAAATGCCGCGACTTCGCGTCCAGGTACTACCAACCAGGGACGCTGGGGAATGCCCTATGGATCAGCTGGTCCAACAGCTTTCTCTACGCCTTTCCACCCATTCCCCTGATTCCGGCGGTGCTGATCAAGCTGTCGCAATCCAGAGCCAGAATGATCCTGATTGCTCCGGAGTGGCCGAGGCAATGGTGGTTCACCGGTCTGTTCTGCCACACCGCCGCCTGCCGTGCCGGCCGGACCTTCTCACGAAGTTCGGAGGGCAGATGGTTCACCCCAATCTCTCGTCCTTGAGTTTGGCAGCATGGCTCCTGAGCTAGTGCAGTATGGACACTTGAACCTGCCTCAGGACTGTATGGAGATCTTGAAAGAGGCTAAGAGACCGTCTACGAGGACTTCCTACGCCTATAAGTGGAAGAGATTCTGCTTATGGTGCAAGGCGAAGGACTTTGACCCTACATCCTGTAAAGAAGACGTTTTTTTGCCTTATCTGCTGCAGTTAGCTCAGTCTGGGCTTAATTTTCAATCTATTAAGGTTCATCTCGCAGCTCTGACTGCGTATAGGAAGGGCCCTTCTCAAACCTCATTTTTTCAAATCCCTGTGATTAAGGATTTTTTGGAGGGTTTGCGTAAGGTGTTTCCCCCGGTTAGAAGACCTTCTCCACCTTGGGAATTGAATGTGGTGTTATCTAGATTGATGAGGGAGCCTTTTGAACCTATCCATAAGGCTTCGTTGCAGCATTTGTCTTGGAAGGCTGCCTTCCTTGTGGCCATTACATCGGCCAGGAGGGTGAGTGAGATTCAGGCTCTGTGTTGCCAAGAGCCGTATACCGTTTTCCATGCTTCTAAAGTAGTGATGCGTACCCATCCTAAATTTTTGCCTAAGGTAATATCAGATTTCCATGTGAATCAGATGATAACCTTGCCTACGTTTTTTCAGCATCCTTCCTCTCCGGCGGAGAGGTCTCTGCATTCACTTGATGTGCGTAGGGTGTTGAAATTCTACCTGGATAAGACAAAAGATATCCGCAGGTCGGATCAACTGTTTGTTAATTATGGTTCGGTGAGAACTGGTTTAGCTACCTCAAAGCAGTCCATTTCCAGATGGATTGTTTCCTGTATTCAGCTTTGTTACCAAAAAGCTAATAAAACATTAGGGGGTAAGCCTACGGCACATTCGACTAGAGGCAAGGCGGCTACTACCGCTTTGCTTAGGAATGTTCCCATTGCTGACATTTGTAAGGCTGCCACCTGGAAGTCAGTCCATACGTTTACAAAGCATTACTGCCTGGATTCTGATGCTAGGGCAGATGCGCAGGTTGGACAGGCTTCGCTAAGGAATTTGTTTGCACAGTGATTTGTTGGTGGTTGGTCTTACTCCACCGCTTCTTGTTGGTTGGGATGGGCTTGCCATTCTATTCATAGATTATGACTATACACAGAGATCCCCTACTACAGAAGGAGTAGTTTCTTACCTGTAACTCCAGTTCTGTAGTAGGGGTATCTCTGTTATAGTCATAAGCGACCCTCCCTCCTCCCCGGTGGAGTAACCTGACGGTATCAGGCCTGTTGTTATACACCTTCAAAAAGAACTGAAAGTAACTTGTGTTGGCTGTGCATCCTGGGATACCGGGGGTCTCTGGAGAGTTTCTTAAAGGCACGGTATCCCTTTAGCAGACACATAATGACAGCCTATAGGGCTTGTCTGTCCACCCCTTCCTCTCTATTGTTTAAAGGGATTTTGGTGAAGGGAGTGTGTGATAATAAAGGAACATGTCAAATGTGAATAAAAATGACATTTCAACTTTATTTTGGCTTTTGTGTTCACTTCAGAGGAAGTGCTGGCCAGTGCAGCCTTGTGGTGATTAGGCTGTATTATTTTGTCTGTCTCTTAAGTGTCTTTGCAGGTTTGCAAATGCGGGACAGCTTAAGAGATATTTTTGATTGCTCCGGGGTCCCCGCACATGGGCGGGGATTATTCATAGATTATGACTATAACAGAGATACCCCTACTACAGAACTGGAGTTACAGGTAAGAAACTACTCCATATCCTCCCCCTCCCTTTTATTTGAAGCCGGGCTGTTTCAACTTTAAGTGTGTCTCCTGTAATAAGGCAATGCTAACATCTGAAAGAGACCTGTTAGTGATGGTTTCCTTACCTTAGAATTACCCCCAGGCGTCAGACTGGATCTGGAAAGTTTTTGTCAGCAGTACCCTGTGCGTTGGAAGGTGGCGTTGTGCGCCTCCGCATCCGTCGTAGGCGTCGTGATTGCTGGGATTATGCCGCGGAAGCTACTTAGACGCAGCCCTCGCGCGCTGACGTCAGTTCTTTTTCCGCGCCAGCAAACGCAGATCCGGAGAGAGTGGTACCCCCAGTCAATTTCTGACTGAGTTTTTGGGACTTTTGTCTGTCTTTTTTTGTGTTCATCGACTCCTGGTGCTGTAGGGATGCCTGGTTTCGAATATTGCGAAGGTTGTCCCTGCATGATGTCGGTGACGGACCCGCACCGCGAGTGTCTCTACTGCCTGAGACGCGACCAAGACTCCATGTCGTGCCCTGAATGCAGGGCCATGGCTCTGAAAACTTTTGGGGAGCGGTCCTGAAAGTTGCTTGAGGCCCGGGAATCGGCTCCGTTCAAAGTCGCGGTCCCGTGGGAGATCGAAGGACCGGTCGCGGAGCCGCCATAATCGTTCGAAGTATTCGCACTTGGGGTCAGGTAAGTTAAAGCACAAGAAGTTGAAGAAGCTCTGTTGCTCTTCGCCTTCCCCTAGCTTGTCGCGCAACCTGGCTGAGGATGTGGGTGGTGCCGCCCCCGCGGCTCCAGTGGAGCCTACGCAGTTGCCGACGGCCTACCTGCCTTTTTCCGGGTCCGTATGCGACTCGGGCCCAGCTGCAGGACTTCATGTCAGCCATGACTCGCCTCTTTGGCCCGTCGGCTCCTGCCTTGGCGCATTAAGATCCCCATGGATCCATGCATGGATCACAGCCGACGTCGGTTGACCTCGTACGACCTCCATAGACGTCTACGGCACTGCCGCGGGCTTTGGCTGGCCACCTCGCCGATATGGTACCCGGCTTCCACCCCGACATGGAGATGGTGCCGATCGACGCCAATTCAGACGCCGATGGGGAATTTCTATCCCTTTCTCCATCCTCCTTCTTTTCTGCCTGCCCAGCAGGTTGGGGAGGACTGGGAGGGGTCTGAAGACCCTCATGCAGCCCAATGCAAGTTAGACCCAGATTGGGCAGAGGATTTGGAGGACGCAGGTGGAATGGATTTTCTCCAGAACCTTGTGCACTGTCTCCTACCGTGGCTACGGAGGAGGGTGGTACTTATTCAGTAGTGTTGCTTAGGGCAGCCGAAGCTCCACCTCGAGCTCCCTACAGTGGCCGTCAGGACTAACCTCCTGACAGAAGTGCTTCGGCTTGCGGCTTCATCTGCGGAGCTGCTGCTACCCTTCAATGACGCACTTCCAGACGTTCTTTTGGGCACCTGGTCCAGGTCCAACACAGGGGCTCCTGTGGATAGGAACGTGGCCCAACGCCATCGCCTGGCCGACCCCATTTTCTTCTCCCAAGACCCTACCCCTGAGAGCTTGGTTGTCCAACCTCTGCATCCCGAGCGCATTCCCTTTACCTCCGGACAGGGAATCTAAGAAACTGGAGCAGTTTGGTAAGAAGATTTTCTCTTCTGCCAGTTCAGGATTGCGGTCTGTGAACACTATATGCTTCTTGGGCCGTTATTCCCACTCTGTGGGATATGGTAGCGCAGGTGCTGCCTCAGTGTCCGGAGGAGGCCTGGACGGTGCTTTCCCAAGCTATTGCTGAAGGGAGAGCTGCAGCCAAGTTCACGATTCGTTGTGGTCTTGACACCGCCGACTCGCTGGGCAGAGTGATTTCCACGACAGTGGCACTACGCCGTCACGCCTGGCTGAGGATAACTGGCTTTTCAGGGGATGTCCAGAACACTCTGATGGACATGCCTTTTGATGGCACTCGCCTTTTTGGGGACAAGGCAGATAGTGCGTTGCAGCGCTTTAAGGACTCGGGCTACGGCCAAGTCCCTGGGCTTTTCGGCCACGTGCACTCCTTCGGCTTCTGTTGTTCGCTGGCTTTCGTGGCCAAGGAAGGGCCGCCCAAACACTTTGTTTCAGAGCCACAGGCCTGCGCAGCAATAGTCTCAGCGCAGCCGCGGACGTAGGACCCACCGAGGTGGGTCTCTGGGCCAGTGGGCGGGTCAGTCCACCACCGCCTCTGCCTCCATCCTTCCTAGTCCAGTGTTTCAGGCCCATCAAACGCCTGTGGGCAGCAGGATTCGCCATCACTTCCCCCACTGGCGCACCATCACTTCGGACAGGTGGGTTTTACGGATAGTCCAAAGGGCTACTCCCTCCCCTTCAAGTCTACCCCTCCAGCCATGCCACCTCAATTCCACCGCATGTCGGGAGGTTACTTGACACTTCTCCAGGAAGTTGCGGCCCTCTTGGCCAAGGGGGTCATCAAGCGCGTTCCGACGCCAGAAGTGGGCTGTGGTTGTTATTCCCACTACTTCCTGGTTCCAAAGAAGGACAAGGGACTACGTCTTAGGTTAGGATAGGATATATGCTTGTAAAGCGCTCGTATGCCGTTGCGTCTTGGTGTTAGACCTTTTGAATGTCAATCGCTTTCTCCAGAAGGAGAAGTTCAAGATGATTTGCTCAAGTCTTGTCTTCCCTAGACCCGCGAAACTGGATGGTTGCGTTGAACTTGCAGGACGCTTACTTTCATAGATCCCGTCCTGCCGGCCCACAGGCGTTACCTGCGGTTCACGGTAGGCCACGAGCACTTTCAGTTCACCGTGCTCCCGTTTGGCCTTACCACCACCCCTCGGGTGTTCACAAAAGTGATGGCGTTGGTCGCAGCTCATCTGTGCAGATCGGGGGTTTCAGTCTTTCCCTATTTCAACAATTGGTTGTTGAAGGCAGGCTCGCCCCAGGCAGTCGTCTCCCACCTCCAGACTACGGCCGACCTCCTGCATTTGCTGAGGTTCTCCATCAATGTGCCGAAGTCGCACCTGATTCCCCCTCAGAAGCTCTTTATCGCAGCTCTTCTGGACACGGCACGGTTTTGGGTTTATCCTCCCGCGCAGCGAGTCTGGTATATTCGGGCTATGATACCGATCGTTCGGCCCTTGTCCTGGGTTTTGGTCTGGATGACCTTGAGGCTGCTGGGCCTGATGGCCTCCTGCTGACCAATCATACCCAATTGCATATGCGGGCTCTGCAGTGGGACCTGAAGTTCCAGTGGACGCAGCATCAGGGGGACCTGTCCGAGTATGTCCAGATCTCGGAGGGCACTGCATGACAATGGCAGTGGTGGCTCATGAACCAGCATTGGGTCAGCGGCAGATCACTCTCCCTTCCCCAAGCGGAGCATACAGTGGCGATGGATGCGTCCCTCCTGGGATGGGGCGGCCACGTGGGAGAGGTGGAGATCAGAGGCCTCTGGTCTATGGCGGAGTCCAGGCTCCATATCAACCTTCTTGAGCTCCGGGCGATCCTACTTGCACTGAAGGCATTCCTTCTCTCCTTCCCTCTGTCAAGGAAAGAGTAGTGCAGGTGTTCAGACAACACCACCACCATGTGGTACTGCAACAAGCAAGGCGGGGTGGGGTCGTGGACCTTGTGTCAGGAGGCTCTACGTCTCTGGACAAGGCATTTCCTTGGTGGTTCAACACTTGGCAGGTTCTTTTGAACGCCAGGGCAGACAAACTCAGCCGCAGGTGCATGATGGATCATGAATGGCATCTTCACAGGTGGCGCAAGGTCTCTTTCAACAGTGGGGAGACCCTTGGTTAGATCTATTCGCCACCGACGAGAACGCGCAATGTCAGCAGTTCTGCGCATTGGAATTTCCAAGGCGGCACTCGCTCGGCAACGCTTTTGTCACAAGTGGAGTTGCGGTCTATTGTACACCTTTCCGCCTATACCACTTCTACCAAAGGTACTGAAGATCAGGCGCGACCGGGCCAAAGTCATTCTTGTGGTCCCCGACTGGGCTCTAAGAGTTTGGTATCCCGAGCTATTCAGTATGAACGTGGATCCCCTGATCTGACTGCCTCTTTGGGAGGATCTTGTCTCAGCAGCAGGGGACGGTCCTCCACCCGAACCTGTCCAGCCTCCACCTCCTTGCGTGGAGATTGAGTGGCGACAGTTGATTCCATTTGACTTACCTCCTGAAGTCTGTGATATCATTCTGACAGCCAGGCGTCCCTCCACTAAATCGATATAGCCTGCAGGTGGAACAAATTTGTGGCATGGTGCACAGCAAAGGCTGTGGATCCCCTTTCTGCCCCTGTTTCAGGCAGCCACTTGGGCTTTGCTGCACACTTTTACTAAGCATTCTTGCCTTGCCAGCCAAGTCCGTAGAGACTGCTTCTCTGGCCATTCTGTTCTCTGTGACTTTCTGGTGTGACCTTGGTTCGCAGACCTACCACTGGGGTTGGTATTGCTGGGGTATCTATTCTAAGGTAAGAAATCTATCACTAACGTGTCTTTCAGATGCACAAGTTGCTTACCCTCGGTAACGATATATCTGAAAGAGACATTAGTTAGAGATAGATTCCTTACCACTCCACCCATCCTCCCTGTTCTGCGAACTGATTTCTAGGGTTAAGGTCATCCCTTTCAGGGACCTAGTGTCAATTCCCCAGTGGTCAGTATCTTTCATTGCTCTGTGTTCCTGGCGTGGAAAGGCGTGTACAGAACTGACGTCGGTGCTTAAGAGCGGCATCTAAGTATCTGCTGCGATGTCATCCGGGCGATCACAACACCTATGACTGATGCGGAGCTGCACACCGCCACTTTCCCACGCACTGGGGTTCTGCTGACGAAAACTTTCCGGATCCAGTCTGACACCTGGGGGTAATTCTAAGGTAAGGAATCTATCACTAACTAATGTCTCTTACAGATATATCGTTACCGAAGGTAAGTAACTTGTGCGTTATGTCGCTTGAGGTAAGAATATACCGCATATGTACGAGATGGTGTACGGAGACCCCTCACATTCCGAGTATAGTGTGGTCAGGCAAAATACTTTATTTGAATGTAGAATGTGACCTGGCCCATGGGTACAGCTGCATGTGTAGATTGGCAAAACCTAAAATCGCTGCCCAGTCTTCAGAAGAAAGCTACTACTCCTGCAACCAAAAGAAAAAAGAATAAGCCTATCTGGCAACCAAATAAAAGCATTAGAGCGGTCCCCCAAAAAATAGTTACTACCCAAACCCTGCTGGAAAAAAAAAAAAACGTCAGTACAATTCACTGATTCCCTTTAGAAAGAAAGGTATGAGGGGTTGTGAGGTCTTGCAGGACATGCCATCATGAGATACCCAGTTTGCTCTTGTCCTAGCATCCTATCATATAGTTCCACAGTAGCGGCCCACAAACCTCATTCGGAGGTCCACCTATTTCTACCACCATACTACCCCCACAGTACAGTAAACAATACAAGGCTGAAGAATACCAAATGCCATTAGGCTACAGCTCTACATCCAGTTCATGAAGTTTGCGCCGGAACCCCAGCTGTTATACGATACCATCAGAAGTCTGCTGTGTCACATTTGCCATCCGTAAGGACACAACATCTGACAAACCAGTCACAGACGAGCCATCTTCTTCCGATGAGTGAACCAAAGTCCCATCTTTGTTGCTGTTTGATTCTGCAATTTCCTCTGCTACTCAAACCGCCGCCTGTTCCTGTCAAGCTCAAGATCGGGTGCCACCAACATGACCTTGTGCCGCTGCCTAGATCCTCAACGGCGACCTTGTTCCATCTGCCTCCTTGTTTCTACCACCTGGGAGGCCTGTGGGTCTAGGCCCCGAGAATCAACCAGTCACTTCTAGCCAGTCCCGTGGGGGCGTGTCAAAGAACCTCGACTTTACGTCAGAGACCACACCAAGCCTTGCTGGATAGCACAATGAAAATGCAATGTCTAGCTGTCTGAGTTTCTGTTTAACATGGAAGAAGGATCCTCTTTGACGCTGGACCTTTATTGTGTAATCTGGGAAAAAGAGGACCTTCAAATTCTCAAATGTAATCGCCGGCATCTTCCTGGTTTACAGCAGGATCATAGCTCGATCCTTGAAATATTGCAATTTGTATATAAGTGGACGCGCACGCTGCCTGGCGCCGGCCCTCGGCCTGCAATGCGATGTGCTCGTTCTATGGTAAAAAAGGAAGAAAATCCAGAGGGCAGTATATCCCTAAGCCAACGTTCAAGAAATACCACAGGGTCCTGATCCTCTGCCCCTTCAGGCATCCCAATTAGGTGAACATTGTTCCTCCTGGACCGGCCCTCTGCATCCTCCACTCGTTCCTCCAATTCTGGCCTCGTGCATTTTGCTGTTTTTTTTCCTGAACCTCCGTGGCAGACTTCAGGTCCGTTACATCATGTTCGACTGTATCAACTCTATCCTTCGATTTCCAATGATCCTTCTGTAGCAGTGTAAGGTCCAGTGCAACTTTATTGGTTTTGGATTCAACCGACTCCCTAGAATGTTCTATGGCAACCAGGATGGCATCATGACGATCCTTCGAGGGATCCTGCAGCGGTATTGATTGTGTTTGGTCCATTTCTGCCGCACCTGCGTGCTGCAAGGAGGAGATGGATCCAGCTCCCTGCGGCCCATCTGTCCAACAAGAACTTAGAGTATACGTCCAGTGCGTCAGATCTCCAGCTAGGTAGGACCAAGTGTCAAGGAAGACTGCACTGCCCGACCAGCGGCAATAGTGTTGGAAAACCACTCCCAGTCCCCTACCGGGGTGGTCTGCTAGTATATTCTGTACCCAGCACCCCCCCCCCCCCGATCAGTCCAGCAGCCCCATCTGTGGCCCAAAGCTCCCCTCCTACAGCTGCAAGCCAGCAGCCATCCATCTCCCCCGACTAGCACATCCGGATCATGTTCAGCAGACCCGTTCCCACGCCAGGTTTAGGTCGCGTTTATAATCCTGCATGGCAGCAGCCTCCAACAAGGGCTGCACTTCATATACTTGCACCTGTAGTCCTCTCTGACCTTTCTCTCCGTTGCATAAGCCTGTACCGTGCAAGGTCCAATCCACACTCCAAAGTACCACGGTGTCTACAATGAGCAACCAGCCTTCTCCTGCCTACTCAGTCTAGTGATAGGCCTCCTTTGCTCTCCACTGTGCCACCCCCCCTCCTCATGCTTGCACACTCACCGCCACGGGTCAGTCTTGCCTGCAATATACTTTCAGCCCATGAGGGCTTGGAGACTCGGACAGATGCTCCTCTTTCAGGCCGTACGTCTGCGTAGAGATCAGGGGAAGGCCCCACCAGGCACCCCTGTCTCAAGCCTGCCTCTGTCCCAACCAGCCTCCACCATCAACTGCACAAACAAGCACTCCAGAGCTCTTCCATAGCTCTCAAACTGTGACTCACGGTTCCCCACAGTGCTCCTCCTCGGCTCACAGCCTTCTGTCCAAGCAGGTCACAAGTGATCTCCAGCAGCAATCCAGGGGGGCCTCAGTCTCTGGCAATGAGGCAGCATGCTGCCGCCACCAACCACTGTGGGTGGATGGCGCAGACTTCAGCATCCATCACCGCACCAAAGCTAGGGTGAGTCTGCATCCAGGCCACTCCCGGGGCCACAGTCTGTCTTTCTGGGTGCAGCGCCACCTGTTCCGATCGCTGGTGTCTACCTCAGGGAGAGCAACGTACTCCTCAGCTCCCCCACTCCTACGCCACTGCAGTGTCCTGGTGCCATCTACAACACAGACCAGAGGCTGGCCCTGACGCATGACAGCGGCCTCCTCACAACAACAGTTTTTGCAGTTTCCCCGCATCCCTGTCATCCAGGGGGCATGTGCTGTGTTCCGCCACAGCTCTTCTGTGCAGGGGCTGGGTAAAAGTGGATTATGGGGATTTGTGGCGGATCGGTCTCAGAACACATCCGCCATGCTGGCCATGCTCTAGACCAATGACCACTGATGACGGTAGATGCAGGAGAGTTGATGCTGATCTTCTTGCTGCAGCTGTGAGGACCAGGCGACACTGTGGAAGATCAGGAGCTGTTCACAAACTTTCCCATGTCAGAATTCTAGAACCAGGGGGTTGGTGTTCGGCGGGAGCACCAACAAGCCTTGGCAGCACCATGTAAACTAAGAAGATGCAGTGTCCGGACCAGCAAGGCCCAGGGGACTCGCCAAAGGCAGAGTCAAAGCAGGCCCGAGCAAGCAGGAGAGCCCACTAAAGTCAAAGAAGACCCTCAAGAGGACCCACAGGCCAAAGGCACATGAGTCGCAAGAGGACCTCGTGCAGCTCACCAAGATTGTAAGCCTAAGATGCAGAGGATGAGGTGAGGGCGAAGATCTTGGTAGCGAGAGATGCTGGAGCTTCTTTTAGCACAAAGATCTCTGGAGGACAGTTTAGCTTTGACAACAGCAAGTCAATGCAGTGCACAGGGGTTCTGTTCCAGCAGTTCCGATGAGGGATACTGACTTCAAACTTGCTGAGAAGATGATGCAGGCCTCAATGGAGTTGCAGAACCACCACCTGTGTTTCTGAGCATATCTGAAAGAGACTGTTAGAAAACTAGGCATTATTTGTGGGGCCTGCAAAAACAATATGTCTACATTTGTCTTTCCTGGGAAGCAAACACCCATTGAAGTTCTTGACTCTCAGAGAGTAGCGTTGCAGAGCAGTCATAGGCTTACTCAGGGGAGCTGGTGTGGGCTAGTAATCTCCATTTACAAGTGCGCAGAAATAACACTCAATGGCTTGTCCAGTCTGTAATTTGTTTTATAAAAGAGAGTATTTATCACACACACCCTCAATACTATTTACAAATATACATAAGATGTTGGAATTAATTCATTACTTTGCATAACATTCCCACCCCTCCCATGGGGGGGGGGGGGCTAGTACCATGTATGCACATCATCTTGCCCACAAAGGCACTGGGTTGACCATAACCTGGAGTAAGGACCCCTCCCACTAGCACCATCCCAGTGGTGGCCCACCCCATTATCTCACCAACCATTTATAATAGGAACACCTGCCATAGTAACATATAACCCTGACTGAGCATCTCAGTAAACCCTCTTGAATCACAGTGGCGGACAGTCTGGGTTGTTGTTCAACTAACCCAGTAGCAAGAATAAATGTCTGAGCATCCCTTAGAATGACAGGTACTTATCATATCTGATAGCAGTTATAATGCAATTAAAGCCCCTAAAAGGCATCAGTTATAAGCACAGGACTAAGAATTTACAAGGCACTCTACTAGGAATGCCTAGCAACATAACCCCACGTCGTTCATGATTTCACAAATCACATGTGACTTCCAGTCCCCAAAAGGATCACCATTCGTAAATGCACCCCTTGTGCAATTGCACCGCTTCATCTCTAGGCAGACCCCCCAGGATATTGCGGCATAGGTTTGCAAATTTAGCGGCACAAAAATGGAAATTTTGCGGCACTTTATTTTACTCGTAATCATTCCTTTTCAGCCTTAAATCACCCAGGGGTGTTCTAGCACCCATGTATGCACCCCTGTCGGGGCATTGCTGCCTCCTGGACCCGTCCATTTTAAAAATCAGTAATTTCTATCACCCTTTTTAACATTGAAAAAATATTGATAATACAAATATGACCCATACAGGAAGTTCTGCTTTGCTGCTAGAGCGCTTTACTAGAAAGTAATGCAGTGAATTAAGCGTGGCAATTTAAGTGACACTTTGTGAGTGAACAAAGGCAAGGAAATCCATTAAAAAATGTATCCTCTTATCTGAAACTCTATGGTCTAAAAGGACCTTAAAATATCCCCAGCAGTTCTGAAGCGCTGCTGCAGGGTACATAGCTGCCAAGGTTTCAGATTGCTTATGTGTGACATTTTCATAAATTCAGTGTAAATATGAGTGACTTTCAACGGTTATGAGTGACAGTTTCTCCTGAACAAAATCTAACAATGAAATCTAGGGAAACAAATACATATCAGAAATACCCCCATTTAAGCAATTAGAAACTCTAAGAATATTTTGAAACTGCAGCAAAGTACCAGAAATGGAAGGACACTAGTCTAGTGCCTTTGTAACCTGATTCACGTACTTTGCAGCAGGCATAATAATCCTCTGCCCTATTTTATCATGACAAAATGCTGATCTTGCAACTGCGGGAGCATTATTCAGCAGTTAACTTGACATTTTTATTGTTGCATGAAAACTCCTGGACACAAAAGGAATTCAGCGCCGTGCTGCATAAGTTCCACAAGCAAACAAAAGGATCTCTGTGAGAAAAACAATAACTCACAGTTATCCTCATAAAATATGGTTTTGCAGATATGCGTGCTACATGTGATCACAATTACTACAGACCATAAAAGACCCACAGAGGCCAGCTCCAGAGTTTTCCTTTCTTGATGGTGCACCTACATTTATAAGTTCCTCCTCAGGCTCCACAATCCATCCTCACCCTGTCCCCTTATTTCATTACCTTCCGATCCTCAATTTTTTACCCCAAAGATTTGCACTCGTGCCTGAGTAACTATCCTTGTGAGGGAACTGCTCCAAAAAAACTTGAGTCTCCACTACCCACTAAGAGTTTCTCCTGTGCACTCAATGGTTAATTTACAAATGGATCATTTAGTGTTTCTCTGTATGGTTCTAACCACCTCTTCCCCCCCCCTAACTGAAGACTGTCCCGGCTGGGTATATGGTGCTTCATAGCATTTTCACTTATACTATTTGCTTTTTGCTTTGAGCTGTTTACCAGGAGGATGGTGTCTGTATGCCTTTTATCATTTAGTAATTTATTAAAATATTTGTATTATATAGCACTGAGCTTGTAGTCTGTTGACCAGTCTAGAGAAGTTAGTTACAACGAAGCATGGCTGCGTTGTTAGCAGATTTGACGTGTGGTTGACAGTATCAAAATAAAAATTGCATTTGTTTAAAAAGATTCAGGAAAGGAGCACACTTTACATGTAATGGGTCTGTACGGTTGGTAAGCTCTACAGCACCCAAAAGACGAATTTGCTCCCGATGTGGGATGCTGTTATTGGCTGACTGTGTGTAGGTTGTTTGTCTGCTTTGTAAATTGAGTGAAAAGGACATGAATTAGAAACATTGGGCATGTTTATTTGCCTGTTTTTGTGTGGTCTTTGGGGAACAACTGTTGCTAGTTTTATTATCCTCGTGTTGTTTGCGCATTAGGAGCTATTAATTTACTTTGCCCTCACTGTACAGCCTTGCCATCAGCTCAGCTAATAATTGGGCAATTAACATCGCGTAACACCTTCTATGCAGGATGTTCACCACGGTTAACATTCTGAGCAGCGGGCATTATAACAAATAGTAGTTGAAGGCTCCATTGCTCATGTCAGTTTCTCGGAGTTTTCTGAAGAACAGGTGATGTGACGGAAGATGACGGATCGCTGACCACTCTCTGACCCACAGACATGGACAGAAGCCCAAATAAACAAAACACTTCTTTCAGGTCAATCAGCCGTCTCCTAATCCTGCTTTCTGACAAGGCAAGCGTTTGCTGAGCCACCACAATAAAAGCAGTTACGCGAAGAATAAAATCAACAAAAGGCAGTAAGTACGGCATGGAGCGTGCTCACCTGGCACTCGTCAATCAGCCCACCTGCACTTGTACATTTCTTAAGCAACCTTCCCCAGGCCTAGACATTAATGCCAAGAAATGCCCAGGCGGCAGGAAACAGATAACATCCTTCCGTAGCCTGAGCCGACCTACACTCTCGCTGAGCCTCTGGCGTCGTCATGAGAGTAAAGGTCCTGTTCACGTGGGACTGATCGGAGCGAGGCGCCAGTAGCTGCATTTGCACATCAAAGCCACGGCCAGGAGGAAGCAGGTATTTGACGGCGGCACGTAGTGACGTGTGCGCGAACAGACAATAAAAGGGCATACTTTGTTTTGATGACACTTTTTTATAATTATCGCGGCAATAATTGTAAATATTGCGGCCATCGCGATAGTCAGCCGATTTCGCGATTTTTTCGTGAATCGCGAAATCGCGAAAAGCTGGAGGGTCTGTCTAGGGGGATGTCTCTCCAGTCTTACTTGGCTAGATCCCATCCCAAAGCGAGGTCCTCTTCCTGTGCAAGACCTTTTCAAATAATTTGGAGGAGCTAGCAGAAAGGCACCTCTGCCCTACCCTGTAGCGACACATCACCTCTCTACCCTGCACCCTCCTTCCTGCACAGACCTCTGGGATACTTCAAGATGGCATTGTCCAGGGGTCTCATGCCACTTGGTCTCTGAAAATCCCCCTCCCACCCCTTGCTGAATTCATGGCCTGTGCCTGGAGCAGGCCTGGTGCCTAGCACTGGGTAGCAAAACACACAAGATGGACGGAATGTTGCACATTGGCTAAACATTCACCCCCAGTCACAGATCTGGGTTTAATCCATCGTTATTTTGCTCACCACGCCACCCCAGTTCAGACATGGCCATATGCAAACAAGTGACAGCTGCTGATGGATAACCTGCAGCTTCACCCCCATCTCTCCCTACTGGAGAGAAGACCTTCACCCGTGGAATGCTTGCATTGAAGGGCTAGGCCTCTGATGCTACACTTGGGGGAAGAAGGCAATTAATCGAGCCTGGCAGGGTCACACCCGGCCAGGCTCTGGTTATGAGCTGAGTCAGAGGAATATTGAATTTCTGGATGACCCATAAGCAATACAAATATGGCTTTGGGCTCAGCAGAATACTTCTTTTTACACAACTTAGTGTACTTTGGTGCGTGTCTGGAATTTGTAGGCCTAGGGAAGTGAAACTACCCCATGTCTTCATAGGAGAGTAATGGAGTGTTCCTACAGTGAAAACAGTGAAGCAAACTGACTTTCCCTTACATGTGTCTCCCCACATTATAAAGCCTATTCCATGTCACCACCGACTGCATAAATCCTGCCACACCATTTTATCTGTACCTGCTCTTGGGCTGCTGACGACTGGAATCTTCCCCAGGCAGCCCTTACACGGGTGCGTCTACATGTAACCAGGTGCCCCTTACCCTGGCTGCAGTGCAACGTCCTTCTCTCACAAGGCGGACACCGGTGCAATCCATGCCGTCTGTTCCATCATGAGTTCACTGTGGGTGAGTCCCAGCTTATGAGGCTCTCCCACAGTAAAAGCTCAAAAGTTAGGTGTTCTGAAAGCACACAATCTATGCAGCTCAGATGGTCAGAACCACCATTAGTTGTAGATTCCTTACCTTTAGAATTTCCCCCAGGCATCAGTCTGTATCCGTAGATTTTTCTTTAGCAGTACCCCTGCGTATCGGTAGGTGGCGTCGGTCAACTCTGTGGTCTGTGTTGTGGTCGCCAGGACTATGTCGCGGTGCCTTCTTAGACGCTGCCGCTGCACACTCATGTCAGTTCTTTCTTTTTCTTCCCCAGCGTAGTGCAGATCCGGAGAGAGCTACCCCGTAGTTCTTTTTTGGCTAGCTTTTTGAGTCTTCGACTCCTGGTGCATCCCTACGTCGGACCGGCTTCAAGCCTTGCGGCGCCTGTCACATGATGTCTGTGACGGATCTGCACCTCGTGTGCTTGTGGTGTCTGGAGCGCGACCACAACCTGAAATGCTGCTCAGACTGCCGTGCCATGAACCCAAAGACTTTGCTGGAACGGTCCCGAAAGTTGCTGGAGGCCCGTCGATCGGCTCTGCGTCGCTTCCGATCTTATTTGAGAGTAAGGCTCCAGGCCGTTGGCATAGCCCCCACCCCTTGGCATAGCCCCCACCCCTTGTCGCACTACAAGTCATCGAGTAAGTCCAAATACAAGAAGGCAAAGAAGCACAAGTGCTCTTCACCTTCTCCCGTCGGTCGGCTAATGCGACATAGGATTCAAAACGTTGTCGCTCAAAGGCTCTGTCTCCGATGCCCGATTCAGGCATGAATCCGCATCTTTCCCCCCCCCCCCCCCCCCCATTTCCGGGACCCGGAGCGTCCCCTGCCCAACTCTGACAAATCTACAAGGACTTACACCTAGTCTTTGGGCAGCCCAATTCTGCCAGCACTCCTTCAGTCCCGCAGAGCAGGTCGGGAGTTCTGAGCCTTCGATGCCAGCTGCTCTGGAAGACCCCCGTGGATCAAGGCCTGGACCCGGATTGACGCTGGTCGATCTCCTTCGACCTTCCTTGGCGCTGATCCAGACAGCATTGCTCCCGACGCTAGTCGTGCCCCCGACTGACGCCATCCCAATCCTCATCTGTGAGTTGAACCCGGAGCCGGACAGACGTTGAAACAGATGCTGGAGGGTACATTTGTTTCCCTGTTAATCCCTGGTGTTCCCTACTGACCAGAGGGCGGTGTTGAGGACTGGGAGCGGTCGATGGACCCTTTAACAAACCAGCTTAAAGAACCAGACTGGCAAGAAGACCTGGGTGATGCCAGTGGTCTGGACACTTCTCCAGACACTGGTTTTCTTTCTCCCCCTACCGTGGCTATAGAGGAGGGAGTGTCCTATGCTGCGGTGGTGAGAAGGGTGGCTGAGGTCTTGGGCCTTGAGCTCCCTTCGGTGGCAGTCGGGACTAACCTCCTGACAGAGGTGCTTCAGCCCACCGCTTCCTCTTCTGATCCCCTATTGCTGGTCAGTGAGGTCCTCACTGATGTCCTCCTGGGCACTTGGTCCAAGCCAAGCACAGGGGCACCTGTGGAGAAGACAATTGCCGGCTACCACTGTCTGGCTCTAGGCGACCCAGTGTTCCTGACCCAACATCCTTCCCCCTGAGAGCTTGGTGGTCCAAGCCTCTTCTTCAAAAGCCGCATTCCTTCTGCCCCTCCAGATAGAGAAACCATAAGCTGGACCATCTTGGGAAGCGTATGTTCTCTTCCTCCAGCTTGGCACTGCGTTTGGTGAATACCGCGTGCCTCTTGGGCCGCTACTCCCATACCATCTGGGATACGGTCACGCAGATGCTGCCTCAGTGCCTGGAGAAGACCCGGACCAATTTCTCCGAGGCAGTGGCAGACTAGGGAGACTCAGCCAAATTCATCATCAGATGTGGATTGGATACCACTAACTCACCCTGCAGAAGGATTACCACATCCGTAGCCCTTAGGTGCTACGTCTGGTTGAGGTTATCTGGCTTTTCAGGGGCTGTCCTGTTGACTTTGATGGACATGCCTTTTTGGCGAAAAAGTAGACTCTGCGCTGGAGCGCTTGAAAGAATTTAGGGATACAGCTAGATCTTTGGGCCTCACTGCGCCTTCTCGCCCACTCCAGTCTGCTTATTGTCGCTTTTGTGGCTCGTAGTAGTTCGTGGTTGCTATTCTTGTTATTTTTTGGTGTCCAATAAGGACAAAGTCCTGCGTCCTGTTTTGGACCTCAGGGCCCTCAACCGCTTCCTCCGGAAGGAGAAATACAATATAATCACGTTGGCTCAGGTCCTGACCCCGGAGACTGGATGGTGGCGTTGGACTTGCAGGACACCTATTTCCATATTCCGGTCTTGCCAGCCCACAGATGCCATCTACAGTTCACGGTGGGCCACAAGCACTTTCAGTTTACCGTGCTCCCCTTTGGCCTTACCAGTGCCCCTCGGGTGTTCACGAAAGTGGTAGTGGTTGCAGCTCATCTGCGCAATCAGGGGTTTCAGTCTTCAACTATCTCGACGACTGGCTATTGAAGGTGGACTCGCCCCAGTCTGTCGTCTCCCACCTCCAGACTACTGCAAACCTCCAGCATTCGCTGGTGTCACTAAACGTGCCGAAGTCACACCTGACTCCCTCTTAGATGCTCCCTTTCATCAGAGCTGTTCTGGACACAGTGCAGTTTCGGGCCAATCCTCCCATACAGCGAGCCTGGAATATTTGGACTATGATACCGATGTTTCAGGCTCCATCCCCTATTTCCGTGAGAATGACTCTAAGGCTGCATCCTGGATCATGCCAGATGGCATTTGCGTGCTCTGCAGTGGGACCGCAATCCATGCAGAGGAGAGAGGGGTTGAAGTAGAGTAAAAGAAAAGATGGCAGGCATCCTGCAGAAAGAGTAATTTTGTTATATCCATTTGATAATTTTGGATTCCATCAAAGTCTTCGTGGAGCCCAGTAGAGAAGAGGCAGAGCAGGTAAACTTAATCTGCCCACCACACCAGACCCACAAGAAGAGCAAGATATATTTGAGGAAGAAGACCTGAAGGCCCAGGGAATATTTCAAGTCACAGCATTGACAACCTGTGGCAAGAGAGGGGGTAGACGTCCACCCTTTAAGGCCAGTCCCTCCAGATGACATTACCATGTAGAACTCTGGTTTCTAAGCCACGAATGAAGGGGAGCTACCTCCACAAGACCAACTGGAAGGTTAAGTCTCCATAGAGCCCTGCCACAGTAGCCCATTTAACCCCTTCGCTGCTAGGCCTTTTCCCCCATGCTAAGCCTTTTTTGTTTACTATTTGGGGTAGTTTGCGCTTAGGCCCCTGTAACTTTTTTGACTACATAAGGTATTCACGCCAATTTCTTCCAACATCACAGGGATTCTAAAGGTACCCAGGGTTTGTGGATTCCCCTGGAGGGGACCCAGAAATTAGCCAAAATACAGCAATTGTTTTTTTGTGTGGAAAAATGGGGGGAAAAAGGGCTACAGACGAAAGCGTCTGGTTTTTTTTTTCCCCCTGCAAATGGTAACAAAGGGGTTGTGGTACTGAAATCACCAGCTTTCAGGGACAAGCAGACATTTGTCAGAAAACCAAAATGGTTTACACAGTTTTGGCATTTTTCTGGGACAAAGCCTATTTTTGCTATTTTTTTGTGCTTTCAACCTCCTTCCAGTTAATGGTAAAAATGGGCATGAAAGCAATGATGGATCCTGGGAAGCTATACATTTCTTAACCCCTTCAGCGCTCATGACGGAGCCACTCCGTCATGAGCCACGGGTGCCGTGTGCTCATGACGGAGTGGTTCCGTCATGCTGCGGCCGTTGGCCGCCGCTCCTCCCACGCTGCGATGATTCCCCGCCTGTGTGGGCGATTAGCGCAGTGGGTGGAGTCATGACGGAACCACTCCGCCATGAGCACAGCTCAACCGTGGCTCATGACAGAGTGGCTCCGCCATGAGCACAGCGGCACCGCGCTGCCCCCAAACCCCCCCCAGCGCCGCGGCGGAATTCCTGCCGCGGCGAAGGGGTTAAAAGTAGACAACATATGGAAGACTTACTGGGACTCATCTATGTGTGTATAGGTCTGGCTGGCATGGGGGGGGGGACGGTGACGTCTGGATCGTAATATGGGATTGTCTGATGTACTCAATGCTGTTTTTTTTTTTTTTTTACATGTTTGCAAATTAATAAAAACAGAGTTAACCATAAAAGTAGACAGCATTTTGAATTCAGCAAGGGGTCATCTGTGTAGATCCTTCAAGGTTTTTGTTTAGAAACTAACAGTTGAAAATAGAAAAAATTGAAAATGAGTTTAGAAAAACTGCCATTTGTGCCAACGTTTTCACCTGTAACTTTTATTAAGTATGACAGATGTTTGAAATCAATATACCGTTACATCTGCTGGACCCTTCTGGCTGTGGGGATATATAGTACTTGTAGGTTTACCAAGAACCCGAGGAACCCAGAGCCAATAACTGAGCAGCGTCTTGTAATGTTTTTTTTATTGTGTACCGGGAATATAGCAATTCATTTGGAAAAATGTAAACCGGGAAAAATCGGTATGAAAGTCACCTACGTATTTCTGAAATGGGAACAAAATATAGAGTTTAGAAACAGTAGCTATTTGCACATCTCCGAAATTGTGGATACCCATACCAGCATGTGAATTATAGGTCAATTTTCAAAGTGACTTTTTTTATTTTTTTTATACACATTTTCTTACATTTGAAATGCATTGAAAGTCAATAGGTAATAACAGTTGCTCCACAATTTTGTGTTCCCCTGAGTGTCCTGATAAAAATGATACCTCACGTGTGTGGGTAGGTGTAGTGGCCGCGACAAACGGCCCAAAATGCAACGTGGACATACCACATTTTCACAGTGGAGACTGACCCTTTTTTTGCAAAGTGCCTAGCTGTTGATTTTGAACTCTAGCTCTGCCGGCTAGGGAAACCTAGCAAACCTATACATTTTTTTTAAACTAGACACCCAGGGAAATCCAGGATGGGGTGACTTGTCTGGCTTTCACCAGGTTGTTACCCAGAATCCCTAGTAAACCTCAAAAGTTGGGCCCAAAAAACACATTTTCCTCACATTTCTGTGGTGGAAAGTTCTGGAATCTGCATGGATCCACAAAATTCCAACCACCCCGCATTCCCCAAAGTCTTCCAAGAAAAATGCTACCTCACTTGTGTGGGTAGGCCTAGTGCCCATGACAGGAAATGGCCCAAAACGCAATGTGGACACACACAATTTTCACAGTGAAAACTGACCCCTTTTTTTTTTTTTTTGCAAAGGGCCTAGCTGTAGATTTTGAACCCTAGCTCTGCCGGCACCTAGGGAAACCTAGCAAAAATATACATTTTTGAAAACTAGACACCCAGGGGAATCTAGGATGGGGTGACTTGTCTGGCTCTCACCAGGTTCTGTTACGAAGAAAACCTTGCAAACCTCAATTTGTCCCACAAAAACAAATTTTCCTCAAATTTCTGTGGTGGAAAGTTTTGGAATCTGCGTGGATCCACAAAATTCCACCCGCCCCGCAGTACCCTAAGTCTTCTGAGAAAATTGGTACCTCACTTGTGTGGGTAGGCCTAGTGCCAGCGACATGAAGCGGCTCAAAACGCAACGTGGACACACCACATTTTCACAGTGAAAATGGACCCTTTGTGTTTTTTTTGCAAAATGCCTAGCTGTAGATTTTGAACCCTAGGTTTTGCAAGGGGTGATTCCACCCACAAATATGTGGAAAATTTGTATTTTTTTTTTAACAGCTAAATTTGAGGTTTGCAGGGGATTCTGGGTAGGAAAACATTGGTGGACCCACGCAAGTCATACCTCACTTGACTCCCCCGCGTGTCTAGTATTCAGAAATGTGTGGGTTTGGTAGGGTCCCAAGATGGCTGCCGGGCCTGGGGCCAACAACCCAGGTAATTCTCCTTGCAAAACCAGGTTGTTTTGTGATAGGCAATTTTGATGTCTCCACAGTAAGTTTTGGGCCCTTGCCTGTGTGACACCGCGGGCAGGGCGACTGACTACGGAATCTGGGAATCACGGTTCGATCCCTGGCGGCATATTAGCCCAGCACCATGTGACTCTGGGCAATAGCTTGCTTAATCTTCCCGACGGCCCCCAGCGACCCTTACGGGTGAATGTGCGCGCTTTACAAATGTGGATTATTACAAATGTGGATTATTATTACTTGTCTTACCCACGCAATTGAGGTACCATTTTTATCGGGAGACCTGGGGGAACTCTGGGTGGTAGGAAATTTGTGTCAGCCTGGTGCCATACCTTCCTGGACTCCCCTGGGTCTCTAGTTTTCAGAAATGTGTAGGTTTGGTAGGTTTCCCTAGATGGCCGCTATGCCGAGGACCAAAATCTCATGTGACCCCCCTTGCAAAACCAGGTCATTTTCGGATACATAGGGGGCATCTACGTTTTTGGTCCCGGGGCCGGCAGCCATCTAGGGAAACCTACCAAACCCACACATTTCTGAAAACTAGAGACCCAGGGGAGTCCAGGGAGGTATGGCTTGTGTGGATCCCCCAACGTTTCCCCACCCAGAATCCCCTACAAACCTCATATTTTGATGAAAAAATAATTTTCTTCTCATATTTCTGTGTCTGATAGTTCTGGAATCTGCATGGATCCACAAATTTCCTACCACCTAGCGTTCTCCCAGGTCTCCCGATTAAAAATGGTACCTCACTCGCATGGGTGGGTCAAGTACCCGCGATAGGCAGGGGCCCAAAACCTATTGAGGCGACATCTAAATTACCTATCACAAAACAACCTGGTTTTGCAAGGGAGTCGCCTGGGTTTATGGCCCAGGGCTCGGTGGCCATCTTGGGAAACTACCAAACCCACACATTTCTGAAAACTAGACATTCGGGGGAGTGCAGCGAAATTTGAGGAAAAAAGTGATTTATTTTTTTTTTTAAAGCTACATTTGAGGTTTACAGGGGATTCTGGGTAGGAAAACATTGGGGGTTCCACGCAAGCCATACCTTGCTGCACTCCTCCGGATGTCTAGTTTTCAGAAATCTGTGGGTTTGGTAGGTTTCTCACAATGCAGTCGAGCTCGTGCCAAAAACCCAGGTGACCCTCCTTGCAAAACCAGGTTGTTGTGTGATAGGTCATTTTGATGTCTCCTCAATAAGTTTTGGGTCCTTGCTTGTCACGGGTAATTGACCCACCCATGCGTGTGAGGGACCATTTGTATCGGGAGACCTGGGGGAACACTGGGTGGTAGGAAATTTGTGGATCCACTCAGATTCCAGAACTTTCTATCACAGAAATGTGAGGAAAATGTGTTTTTTTTTTTTTTATAACAAAGTTTGAGGTTTGCAAAGGATTCTGGGTAACAGAACCTGGTGAGAGCCAGACAAGTCACCCTACCCTGGATTCCTCTGGGTGTCTAGTTTTCAAAAATATATAGGTTTTGCTAGGTGCTGGCAGAGCTAGGGTTCAAAATCTACAGCTAGGCACTTTGCAAAAAAAGGGTCCGTTTTCACTGTGAAAATGTGGTGTGTCCACGTTATGTTTGGGCTGTTTCCTGTCGCGGGCACTGGGCCTACCCACACAAATGAGGTACCATTTTTATCGAAAGACTTTGGGGAATGCGTGGTGGGTGGAAGTTTGTGGATCCATGCAGATCCCAGAACTTTCCATCACAGAAATGTGAGGAAAATGTTTTTTTTTCTTTTTTTCATTAGGTTTGAGGTTTGCAAAAGATTCTGGGTAACAGAACCTAGTGAGAGCCACACACGTCCCCGTCCCCCCCCTCATTCTGCATTCCCCTCAGTGTCTATTTTTCAACAATGTATAGGTTTGCTATGTTTCCCTAGGTGCTGGCTGCGCTAGGACACAAAATCCACAGGTAGGCAAATTCCGAAAGAATGTCAGTGCCTAGTGGGCTCCTGCCCCCATCTTCACCCCCCCCCCCCCGCCCCCCCTCTCCTCGGGGCCAGAAAGACTACTTTTGTGGGGGTGGGGGCATTGGCATGCCCACATTGGGCAGCCCCCACCCCTAATTATAATCAACAAAAAAATCCCTGGTATCCAGTGGGCTTTCTGCCCCCCGGGGGGCAGATTGGGGGGGCTACTGCTCTTCCCCAGCTCCTGAGGCTGTTGGGGGTAAAAGGAATTCTCTCTCTCTCACAATTAACTTTATTCGGTTATTTGTGCAAAACCATCAAAGTATACAAAAGGTAAAAACATTGTCAATTTGCAGTTTAACAAATATAAAAACAAGTACATTTTCAAATGGCTTATTAAAAAAGGGTTATAGAAATGGACAGCCAAACATACATTGGAATACATTAAGAAACCGCTGTAGGGCATGCTTCCCGCTATGAACCATGCAGCTTGCATGTCCCCAAGAAATAAGGGGAGCGTTCCTAAAGTACACCATACATAAAGTGCATATTTTACGAGACAGTTAATATCACGGTGCAATCTATGATAAAAGCTTCTGTCGGATTATCCAGAAGGCAAATAAAAATCGGCTGACAGAAAAAACTATCGGCTCAGATGCATCCGATTTTAGAATTCTATGCGCAATCTGATACTGCCTAGCTCCTAAAATGAGGCAAATTGGTCTTATCCACCTCCTGCGTATCTGTTGATATCTAGGGCAGAAAACAAAACATGTTCTTCGGTTTCTTTGACAGTAGTACAGGTAGGACATACTAGGAAATTCTAGGAGCCAATTGCTGTATTTGAATCTGACATATAAGCTTTTTGCAAGAGGGGGCGCGATTTGGTCTAGAAAGGGTTCAAATTGTGGACATGATTTTATGGTAAAATATTTGGATGATAACTGACCACTTGTCAAATTGTTAGTATAGTTATTACCCACCACCTCCCAATATCTGACTTTTAATCTCTATAGATCATCGCTTGTAGCCCTATCCCGATGTTCCGACAGGTCCTTCATGTGCATTGACTTGCGCCAATCTGCGATATGTTTAAACCATGGTAAGCTTTTTGCACCATTAATCATCATGACCTCCCTTAGAGAGTTTAGATAATCAATAAGTTGGGGGGGGGGGGGGGTAACCATAGGCACAACCAATAGGTTAAGGGTTTCTGAGCAGCCAAATCACCAATTCTCTTCAACCCGAGATCGCAAAAAAAGGGGAATAAGAGGAGTTGTAATAGGTACTGAAATAGGGGATCTAACAAAGATGTTTTCACAAGTCGTTAACTTATTGACAGTAGTGTAGCCCCAAATCTCAGCTCTGTACAGGGCTCCACTTTGGGCTGTTGCACCAGAAGGATTCCCTGTGCCGTGTGTGAAGACGGCCGGGGGCTGTCCTACGCACATGAGCACTGGTGCTGCCAATGCACCGAAGGGGTTAACATGCAGGGCAGCAGAAATTGCAGTAGTTGCAATGCCAAGCAACCCAGCTTCAGCCCTTTTGTGAAACTGCAAGAGGGAGAGGCCATCCTTCCAGAGGTGCAATTTCCTCAAAAACTCCATATACCATCTGCCCCATTGCAAGAATACCTGGGGGGGGTCAAGGGGGCGGGGGGAGAATAGTGGCCTTCCTGTTAAAGTGGAGGAGGGTTATGTCCAACAAATGGATCCTCAACATCCTCCAACACGGTTATTGCATAGAACTTGACACCACCAGGGGTTAGACCAAAAAAAAAATCACACTCCGAGAAAGAAAGATGGTGGCTGTAGTGTAAAGTACAGGAACTCTTATGAAAACGGGCAATCGAGAGTGTGCCCCCCAGCAGAGATCAGTCAGGGAAAGTACTCTGAATACTTTCTTGTTCCAAAACTGGACAATGCTTTGAGATTAATTCTGAACCTCTGCTTAAACACATTTTTAAAGACAATTAAAACACTCCAGGAGGCCATTCTGCTGCTGCAGAAAAAGGCTCTATAGTAACAATAGACCAAAGGACGCTTACTTGCTCATCCCCATGAACCACAAACATGAAAGGTACTTTCAGTTCATTGTCAACCAAAACCACTGTTAGTTCAGGGTGCTCCGCATCAGGATTAACTCCGAACCCGGAGTGTTTACAGAATGCCTTGCTGCAGGAGTGACATACCTAAGAAGGAAAATGATACATGTTCACCCCTACCTAGATGACTGGTCATGGCAAGCTCATTCTCCCAGTGAAGAGACGCATTAGGACGATCAGGGACACCCTTCAAGGGCTGTGGTGCATGATAAAACCGGAAAAGTCAACACAGCCAGAGAAAAGACCTGTCTGAGGGCAAGAATTAAGAGTGGAGGCAAGAGCTTTCTACACTCAGGCTCACTTCTACTGCAACGGTCCGTTTATAACAGTGAGAACTCCTGGTAAAATTATGAATGTGATTTCCTTTTACACCCTACTGATTCACTGCACAAGACTACATCGGAGACCAATTCAAGAATTGATCCAAAATCAATGGTCAGAAGCAGTGGGGAGTTGAGATAGAGGGGTTGTACCACAAATGGTATAGGAAAATATGAAATTGTGGAATATTGACAACAGAACAGTGGGCAGGCCTTTCAACGAACCAACTTTAACAGTGACCATTCATCCCACATGGGCTGGGGAGCACACATGGGAGAGCTCAACAGCCGAGGACTATGGAAAGTGGAAGAAACGATGCAACACATAAATGTCCTGGAGATCAAGATGGCCTTCTCAGCCCTAAAGACCTCTTCCAAACGCAAGTGGGCGGGGGGAGAGGATAGAAAATGTAAGTCTAATTTGACAACACAACCACAGTGTTATATTTCAATAAACAAGGATGGATAGTGTTGCAAGTGCTGACACAACTAGCTCAGGAGATTTGAAGAAGGGCCAATCTGAGGAGTATAAGCTTGCTAGCAATACTCTTGTGGGATATAGAAAATCTGGAAGCAGGCAAGCATCAATATTGTATGAATGGAACCTAAACAAACACAAGTGCTCCAAACGTTCCAGCAGTGGGATAGTCTAGAGGTTGACCTTTTCACAACCCCAGAAAATGCAAAATGTCAAGACTTTGCATTCAGGCACTCACACCACCACTCCCTAGAGAATGCCCTGTCAATAGATTGGTCAGAGATTTCTGTATGTTTTTCCACCAATTCCCCTCATACCTCTAGTGATAAGTATTAAGAGTTGTAAATTACACTGATCTTAATTGCCCCACAGTGGCAAGGCCTATGTGGTTCTCAGACTAGTGGAAATGGTGCAAGGAAACTTAAAAACTACCAACAACACACAACCTACTCGCCATACCAGCAAAATAGAGGAGAAATGTCCTGTGATGCAGTGAAAAGGAATTATTACACAACTGATCTCAAATGCCATGGTGTTCAGGTACCTAAAAGATAATAGTTTAACCTCTGGTTCAATAAGAGAACACTTTGCTACAATAGTAGCCTACACAAAAGGACATACAGGGAGACATTTTTTTATGACACTAGTTATTAAAAGCTTTCTAGAAGGAGCAAAGAGAGTTGCGCCTCACAGATCGGTGCCAGTGTGGAACCTCAACTTGGTGCTGACACAGTTAGCAAACAAACCCTTTGAACTTTTCCATAAGGCTGTACTAAAGTTCTTAATTTTAAAACGTGTTTTCCTAATTGCTATCAGATTGCTGTGCAGTGTAAGTGAGCTGCAAGCACTAACCACTCGGGAGCCCTATCTGCAAATACACAAGTACAGAGTAGTCTTGTGGCCCAATTTACACTTCCTCCCAAAAATCATATTGGAGTTCCACGAGTCGAGCAATTCAGCTCCTGAGTTTCTTCTAAAAACGCAAGCAGAAAAAGCCCTGCATATGCTAGATGTGTGTAGGACAGTAATCTACCTTGAAAGTATGAAGGAAGTCGTAAAGGGAAGTCAGTTCTTTGTTTAATTTGCATATAGAAACAATGGCTCGCTGGTGACAAAAGGCACCATCACAAGGTGGGTAGTTCAAATAATCCAGTTCTTCTACCAAAAGACAGGTGTGTATCTAGAGGCTAGACCCAGAGTTCGTTCAATGAGAAAAAAGGGAGCCACCCTGGCCTTCCTAGAAAACGTTCCAATAAACATGTATGGCAGCCAAGTGGTCTTCCGTCCGCACCTTCACAAAACCGTACTTTGTAAACAAAGTGTACAAGAGATTGGAATTACGGGGTCAGCCCTAGCTTGGTTTCAGGACTTCTTGAGAGATAGAAGGCAGTGTATATCACTGGGAGACTTTAAATCCAGACCCAGGCAGGTTGATAAAGGGGTACTGCAGGGATCATGTTTGAGCCCTACTCTGTTCAACATTTATGTGGCACCACTAGCTAAAGTCTAGCCTATGGGTTTGATACTGCGTCTTACGCGAATGATACACTGTCAATGTCTCCATCTAGAGAAATTACCAACTAAGCGAAGGCTCACTGCATGGTTGATATGAAGGCAGTTTCTGGCAGGATTCTAGCTAACTTTCTCCAGCTGAATCAAAGTAAAACTGAAATTATCCTGTTTGGAAAGGCCAAGCAAGCCCTGTGGACCAAAGAATGGTGGCCTCCGGAGCTAGGCGAAGTCCGTTCTCTTAGTAAGGTAGCAAAAAATGGTTGACCAGGACCTAATATGAGAGAAACAGGTTCTATCCAACACAGGCATTTGCTTTTCTAGATTATGCCTACTAAAAGCCCTGCCGTTTCTTTCTCCGACAGCCAGAAAGACCTTGGTACAGGGTCTTGTTATAAGTCGGTTGGATTACTTAAATGCACTACAGGCTTCTGCCGAGTCCTTAATAGCCTAACTACAAGTTGTGTAAAACACAGCTGCTGTAACCAGCCTCCCAGAACACCCTCTGCTCCTCTTTTGCAATCCTTACACTGGTTGCCAGTAAAGAAAAGAGCTGCCTTCAAATTTTGCTGCTTAACCTATAAAGCTCTTCAGGGGAAAGGATCCCAATACCTTTCTCAGAAACTCAAGTGCTATCTTCCCACTAGTAATCTAGGTTCAGTGATAAAAAGCTGCTTATGATACTATGCATTTGATGACCTAGAAGTTGGGGCAGAGCCTTTTCTTATGTGACTCCCACCATCTGGAACAATTGCCCTTTCTCTGTTCGGAATTTTCATGACTACAAGAACTTCAGGGAAGCACTAAAAACACAACTGTTCGAAATCCCATTCTCAGTTTGAGTTGACCGAGCGCCGAGATAGCCCTGCAGGGGTGATTCGCATGCTATATCAAATTTTATTATTATTATTACTGAAACATGTTTGCAAGCCCAACCTCACTTCTAAGAGTTAACAAGGACACTGCTACAAAATCAGTCCACAACATCGGAATCCAGAAAAACTTCATGCCACAAAACTAAATGGTTACTTACCAGAAGGGTAGTTTTGCCGCTTGAAAAGTTTTCGGGATTCACATGCAGTCCACCCACTTCCCCATGAAACTCGGTGTAGCAAAGCTAAGAAGAGACTATGATACCTTTCAAACATAAGAGGAAGCTGGACAAGACGAGTCACCAAGGGAAAAAAAGAATCTGAAAATAGCGACCGCGCACAAGGGCTTTTAGGAAACTCTAGTAACTATTTTGTTTCGCTAAGGCTCATAAACCATGCCAAATCAACTAGTCCTTCGTCACAGTCTTCTACATCTGGCAAAACTGGTATTAAATTACACTTCTGAGGCAATTTCGTTGCAGTTACACCAATACATACCTAAGCACGCTGACCAGACCTAGGATTTAGGTTATCAATTGCCAGATATCAACCAGACCTAGGATTTCGTTGATCAATTGCCAGAGGACACATCTGATATTGTCGATCTATGCAGCTGATTCATGTGGATAAGACCCTGCTGTTTGAGGATTGTGAGCCCTGTTTTGAGGACTCGTGATACAAGTACTTGGAGTCAGGCAATGGCTCTATAGAGCAGGGGTCTTAAACCTGTTCTGTAATGAGAGCTACTTCTGCACAATGCAAGTCTTCAGAAATGCTAATAGCATTAGTTTTGTAACACTGCCCACATCCGATTAAATTACATTTAATTTAGTGGCCATCCCATGCAACGTTCCCAGCAGTGGATAATATGTCAGGCATAGTTGTCAGTTGTAATGTCAAAAGGGCTTTGTTAAGTTGAATGCCTTTAGCTGCGTAATGCATAACGGCTTCAGATGCAACAACCCTGGCAGGCACCAATGTAAAATTAGTAATAATCCTTCCATTGTTGCACGATTTATCACCCAAATGCTTTAAATAGATTTTGGAAATTCAAAAAAAGTTTCCTCCAAATTTCAGCATACGATTTCTGAAAATACATCCATTTTCATCTTGTACACACACTTTTCAATTTTGGTATACATATATTAATTCAACCAAGCAAAAACTAATCGTTTCGTAGGTTGGGCTGCACACAAGAGACTTGCAGGTAGCTGGGGAGCTACTAGTAGCTCACAAGCTACTTTTTTGGGAGAAGCCTGCTATAGAGCCCAATACCACTTTAGAGCATTCCCTCTAAATACTTCAGCATATCATGCTGTAATTCAGAATGCTGCATTACAGTGTTACTGGGCTGTAGAACAAGAGAATGATGTCTTTATTGAAATATTGGTGAAGGCCGAACTGTATTTACCAATGCCTTGTGATCAGTTGGGCAGCTGAAAAGAGTTCTGTTCCATTCGTCTGTACTGACCTGTTGCACTGCAGCATACTGTCGACAATCACACAACAATAGATTAGGAACGCTTTGCAAAGTTGTTTCCATTGTTAATTAATTGTACTTGGAGGATGTTACTTGGTTGCTTAAAGTATCCACAAAGCGAATTCATTGGGTCTCAACACTTAACAATATTTATTTATTTATTTATTTATTTAATTTATATGGCGCGTTATAACCACAGGGGTCTCTAAGCGCAGTCTGACCAGATTTACGTGAAAGATGTTACATTCACTTAAAACCAACTGTGCACCTAAGATCTGCTCCATGCTTGTTTGAACAGTACCGTTTTTAGTTTTTTTCTGAAGGAAAGTAAGGTACTTTCCTTCCTGAGCTCTGAATCCAATTTGTTCCATAAAGCTGGGAGCGTGTTGGAAAAAGCGCGGCCCCCCACCGTGGACAATTTAAAACGGGACTGGGACAGAAGAGTGGCGTCCGACGAACGCAAAGTCCTACCCGGTGTGTAGGGGGATAATCGGGATTTCAAGTATTTTGGTGCTTTGCCATACTGAGCCTTGTGAGCAATACACAATCCTTTGAAGACAATTCTCTGACGAATTGGTAACCAATGCAGCTCCTGCATCAGGGGAGAGGCATGGGCCGTCCTGGGTTTTTTAAATATTAGCCTAGCTGCATCGTTCATAACTCCCTGTAGTTTGTCCAGCAACCGCTGTGGCAAACCTAAATAGAGGGAGTTTCCGTAGTCCAGCCTAGCCAGAATTGTGGCTGAGACCACGTGTCTCAAAGTAGGAAATGAAAGTAGGGCAGAGATCTTCCTTAGTTGTCTTAAAAGGCATATACTGGTGCCTACTACAGTGGCAACTTGTTTTTCCATGGATAATTTATTATCCACATATATGCCTAAGCTTTTGACCGCAGCTGCCGGTTTTGGTGGTGCGCCCAGCTCCTTAGGCCAAAATTTCTCACTCCAAGGGTTACCCGAGATGGAAATGGGCAATACTTCCGTCTTATCTGGATTGACTTTCAAGGAGTTCTCGGACATCCAGTTGACTGTAGTTTTCAATATGTCCTGTAGCCTAGTGGATGCTCCTGGACCATCATCCAACCGGATGATTATCTGGGTGTCATCGGCATAGTTGTACACTAGGCAGTCCATCCTGTTCAGGAGAGCAATTAGTGGCTGCAGGTAGATATTAAAAAGTAGGGGGGACAAGGCAGAGCCTTGTGGGACCCCGCAGGTGATCGGAGCAGGGGTGGAAAGTAGATCCCCCAGCTGCACTCGTTGTGTCCTACCCTGCAAAAATGATGTGAGCCATGCATGTGCTGTACCCACGACACCGAAGGATCTCAACCGCGACAGAAGCTGTTTATGACATACGGTGTCAAACGCCGCGGAGAGATCCAGTAGTACCAGGGCGCTCGGTGTTTTTACATCAGCTCGCATCCTTAGCTCATCTAGAATAGATAACATAACTAGTTCCGTGCTGTGATTAGCACGGAACCCTGCCTGATTGGTCTCCAGCAGGTTGTTACTCTCTAGATGGCCCGATAATAGAGCTAACACGTGCTGCTCAATTACCTTAGCAAGGAAAGGCAGCTGGGAGATGGGCCGGAAATTTTTCAGACATTTTGTGTCTGCTCCAGGTTTCTTCAGCAAGGGGATCAAGCGGGCCTCTTTAAAAGCTAACGGGATCTGTCCTGTATGAAGAGAGGTGTTCAATAGGTGCAGAACCTCTTCCTCTATTCCTGGCATTGCCATCTTGAACATGTCAGGAGGGCATGGATCCACCAAGGAACCTGATTTAACTCGGCCTATAATTTTAAATAATTCCTGTTTGGAAATAGGGGGTAACTCAGCTAATGGTGGAATGTTTAGCGGGGCAGTAAGGTCCGGTATACGCGGACATTCGAGGGGTGCGGTTTCCGCAATTTCATCCAAGATATCAGATATCTTCTTTACGAAGAAATCCTGGAACCTCTGACAGTCCTCCTGGGTGAACTCGGGACTTTGCTCCTTGTTCACCCTGAGCTCTGCCAGGACCCGAAAAATTTCTTTTTGCGGATTTCTTGCCGTAATTATTCTTTCCTCAAAGAAAACAGCCTTCCTTGATTGTATGGCTAGTTTGTACTGGGCTAAGGATGAAACATATTCTTGTTTGGAGATGGCGTCGTATTTTTTGCGCCATGCCCGTTCTTTCTTCCTCACCCCGCGTTTCATCTCCCTAAGGGAATCATTATACCAAGGCGCCCCGGCTCCTCTCACCACCTTCTTCATCCTGCGAAGAGGTGCCACCACATCAATGGCACTTCCCAGTTTATGCTGGAGGTGTCCACATAGTGCATCAACGTTGGCATCCTGCTCTTTGGCTGAAGGGTGGTGTTCTAAGAGGTGGACCAGTTTCTCGCCATCAAGGTTCCTCCATTTACGGGCCGTTTTCCAGCCCTCCCCAGGTTTGGACAGGGGGCCCTTCAATAAAAGTCTACCCTTTATTAGAGAGTGGTCAGACCAAGCACAGGGAAGATTTTCCGTGATACCCTGGACTGGCATGGTGGTCCAAACTAGGTCTAGCACATGACCTTTCTCATGTGTCGGTCCCTTGACCTGTTGGGTAAGACCTAGAGAGGAGACCGCCTCCTCGATCTGTAATGCTTGTCCTTCTTTCGGGGATTTTTCCCAATGATAGTTGAAGTCCCCAACGATCACCATTTTATCATATCTTGTGCACAGGTCCTGGACCAGTCTTACAAAGAGAGTGGGGAAGTCAGACGACGCCCAAGGTGGCCGATAAACCACCAAGAACACCACACAGACCGCTCCTCTCCTGAGCTTAACCCCCATAACCTCGGCTCCTCCAAGGGTTTCAGAGAGGAACCTATTGGCACGGAAGCATGACTGATATAGAAGGGCTACTCCTCCTCCTCTCTTGGCCCCCTCCCTGTTAAAATGAATAGCCAAGTAGTTATCTGGAAGGGCCGCCACTAAATCAGGCGCTGAGCAATCCTCCAGCCATGTTTCGGTAAGCGCGAGGACATCTAGCTCCCCGTCTTCCAGAAGTGTGAAGACCTCTAACCTATGGCTCTGCAGAGAGCGAGTATTCAATAGACCGTAGCTCAGGGTATGTGTGTTGGGAGTGCGATGTCGCCCTCTGACACTCCTAGGTGACATTAGCAGACCCTCACGACCCAGCCGATGTATGATAGCTGGCTCCAGGTGGGACTTACCCGAGTTAAGCTGTAATAAATCGCCCCTTGAGTAAACCACATATGTTAGAAAACCAGTTCTCGGAGAACGTTCTCACTATATGGGATCATACACAATCATCCCACATGTGTATGACTTTAATAAATAAATTGAGAAATATGGAGTAGCTTCCGTTTGATCTACGGAACCAGATGCAAATCCCAGTGTTGGCTTTAGGCAAATAGCTTAATCTTCAGAGTTTAAAATTAATCTGACCTAATGTAATTGGGTGCTCATGAAAAGTACTTCAATGCCCTTGGGCAGTGTTGACACTACATAACACTACAAATATATAGTGTAGAGTGCACCATTGTGCCTCCATTTAATACAAATATTGCCAACACCAGGATTTACAGAAGTCCAGTGATGTTAGTGAACAGATGTCGCAGGACAGCACTCTACTCTAGAAAAGTGTTCCAGCTCCAGTGCAGTTCACCATCTGCCACTTTTTTGGGCAGATCAATATCTTGGCCACAGTTTGATAAAGACACAGTGATGGTTGTGACATTTACAATTCCTGTTAGGAACATAAAAAATGGTAGATTGTTATTCTGGTAATTCACAGCATTTTGAAAGCATGTCTTACATTTTTTTAAAAATCGCCCTGCCTCATGTCTATTAAATCTAGGTGGGTTGTAGAAGTTTCTTGTTCTAAAAGTTGTGGTTCTAAAAAGATTCGAAGCACTGCTGTAGATGCATCCCTTAAGAGTGGTGTTTGGTGCTTCAAATGTTGCAGTTGTCTGGAGAATAGGAAGATCACGTTTTGTCACCTCAATATCGAGAATCAACTATCATGAAGCACTCGTAATACTTCGATGAGTTGAGCTGATCCCCAGTCACAAGTAATGAGACTGAAGTTGTAGAGGTGCCAGACTGGATCTGAAAACCTTTGTAGCAGTCCCCTTATATGTTCACATGTGGTGTTGTGTGGCCGGACTTTGGGACCATCCTACCCTAGGCATGACGTTAGGGCCACTGTGTGTGTGACACTTCGGTTTAATTCTGTGCAGGCCAACGCCGATCCAGAGCTCTTGAATCCTGTCACTCCTGCCAGTCTTTACCCCCCTCATATTTCTTCAGTGTGCTAACAATGTCACCCTCTAATGCAACAGGGTTTAATCCGTGTCTTGACTGTCACTGGCAGATGTTAATGACAGAAAACCATGACGTCTGTTTATGGTTCCTTGTCTCTAAACATAACATGGGGTTTTGCCTGTACTGTGCAAAAAAGGTAATCTACGATGGGACAGTCAAGCTAGCTAGCAGTTGCCAAACTCTGAAGGTGAAAAAAGAGTGCACAGTTGAAGGCTAAGGCGTAATAGCATGGGCAGTCTCCTGAGGCTGCTCTTATGACTAGTCCTCTTCAAAGTCACAGGCCTCCAGCTAGTCCCATAACAAATCAGAGAATGGGTCTCTTTCATCCCTCCACTCCCACTGGTCTGTTGTGCGATGCCCCTAGCACCTCCAGGCCACAGTTGTTCCATGTCCATTTCCTGCAACAGCTGAAGGCAACCGTGAACCACATATTTTAGTGCCACACTACAACCCTCTGGGCCCTACGGATCTAAGGAGGGCTTTCAGTCGGTCTACTGTCAGCAGATTCATCCTCGACACTGGCTGCGCCCCATGACCCTGCCTTGAAGTCATCCTTGTCCCTGCTGAATCCAGTCCAGATGCCATCCACGGCACCAGGCACAATGCTGCGTTTGGCACCAAGGTTGATGTCATCGGTGCGCAAATTGATGCCGATCTATATGTCACCGGAATGGCAACTAATTTTAGTATCTGATTTGGTGACCCACAGTCTACCACCTAGACCTGGACCATAAGCCCATTCTGAGCCCGACTATGCCCCACATTATGAATTTTGCAATCTTGAGGATGACAACGATAAATATGATGACGGCAATATCTTTGACCTCAAAGGTGCTAGTGGTCTGGCCTACTTCCTGGCTACTCCTCACCAAGCCCTGCCATATCTACTAAAGAGCTTGCACAGTGATTCAAAGGGCTCCTGAGATGCTTGATCTCATCCTCCCAACCCAGGAAGTAAAAATTACTCTTCTATCAGAGGTCTTAAACCTTTCACAATCTACAAGGGAGCCTTTAAGGAGGCTTTAACTGATTTGCAGGTGGGCACTTGGTCAACACTAGGATCTTTATTCTCCGTATATTAGATTTTTTTTTAACACACATTTTATTGGGTTTTACGGGTGCATCAATTACAGTATTGAAAATTACTTCATACATGTTGAATTTTCATTAATACAAGTCACACATTATAAACGTATCATGTCACAAACTTATTAAGCAATATATTCAATTGTCAATGTGCAGAGTCAAGCTATTCCATCAGGAACAAATTCCCACATATTCTCGTTAACTCTCCTTATAGTAGAAAAGTGGTGAAGCGACATAGACTGGCTCCCAGTGATCCCGACTTCCTATTGCAATTTTCCACCCCGGAGAGCATTGTTTTTCAGAGATTGCCAAGCTGCTTGAACCCCAGTGCATTTTCTGCCATCCCGCCGAATAGGGAATGGAAGAAAAATGCAGAAATTTGTCATATGGATTATTTAGCCAGCCTCGCTCTCCTGTCGGTAAGCACCACATGTGCTGGATATCTTGCCAATCGTCTCAGACAATGTCCATGAAACCTTTCAAAAGCTGATCTTTAACTGACAAGTTCTGATGAAATATGATATCAAATCTGGTTTGGGCACTACTGACTGGGTAGGGCAGTTGGCACCATCGTTTTGCTTTGGAGCCATGACTGGATTTGCTGCACGGGCTTTTCTGTGGATGTCCAACAATCTCTTATGGACATGCCCATTGGTGGCTCTAGGCAGTTTGGAGTGAAGATGGACTCTGCCATTGAGAGGTTTAAAGAAAGCAAGGTCACTGTCAACTCTCCAGGCTTGGCTTTGCCAGCTCGACAGTTAACCTAGCAGCAGCACCCCTTTCAGGGCTGCGGTAGGGACTGCCTGCAGCAGCACAGACAATACCTGCCACAGCAGCAACTGGCCTCCCACTCCTTTCACAGTCTAGACTGGGCATTGGGTGGACAGCGTCCATGCTTCCTTAAGTAATAAGCAGCTCTAACCTCAGCTCCAGCAGCCACTGTAAAACTGCTTTAACTTGTCCTTGGCGGGGCACTGCCGGCCAGTAGAGCGTCACATCACCTTTCACCTCGCCTGCTGGAAGAGCATCTCTTCTGATCAATGGATGCTCCAAATTGTGCAGAATGGCTACTTCCTACACGTTTGTACCTTGATTCCCCCTCACTGCCACCCTGAACATGCCACCTGCACCACAACCTCTTCCCAGGGGACCACTTGTACATAATTTGTGGAGAAGTTCAAGTTCTCTTGGCTAAGAGAACAATACAGAGGGTGTTGTCATCAGAAATCAGGACTGGTTGTTACTCCAGTTACCTTCTGGTGTTGAAGGAGGACTGAGACCTCCAGAGCCCGTCTGGCCGTAGTGGGCATCAGGTGGTTTTCCCAGGAGACTGGAAGGGTGGGGGACGTTTTTTCAGTGTTGCTGCAGTATCGGCCCCCAGTAACAAAAGCATCAGTACTTCACACTTGCACTCCCCCAGGGGAGAGAAGGGACTGGTGCTATAAAATTGCCAGGGCTGCTTTGGGTTCCCAGTCCAGTCCTGGAGGCCTACACCCCTCCTAGACCTTTGCCCTAAAATCTCTTGCTCCCTAAGGACAAGTTCCAAATGCTCTTCCTGGCTCAAGTTCTGTCTGCCCTGGATCCAGGAGACTGTATGGTAATGTTGGACTTGCAGAACGCATATTTTTATATCCCCATCCTGCAATCTCACAGCCGTAACCTTCGGTTTCAGGTAGGCCAAAAGGACTTTCAGTTCACTGTGTTCCCTTTTGGCCTTACCAGTGTACCTTGGGTATTCACAAAAGTGATGGTGGTGGTCGCAGTCCATTTGCGAAGGTTGCATATCTTAATGACTTGCTGCTGAAGGAGGGCTCACCTCGGTTGTAAACCACCTACGGACAACGGACAACCCGTTGACATAATTGGGTTTTTCATCAACTTGCCGAAGTCACACTTGACTCCTTCACAACAGCTCCCCTTCATCTAAATCGTCCTGGATATGGTGCTCTTCCAAGACAACCATCCACCTGAAGTCCAGGACATTCGGGCTATGAACTTGATGTTTCAACCTGCAGCCTGGGTCTCCGTGATATTGACCTCATGTATCCTGCTTGTGGACCATGCCAGGTGGCACATGGAAGCTCTGCAGGGGGATCTGAAATCTCAGTGGGCTCCGCACCAGGCAATCTGTCAGATTCGATTCAGGTGTCAAAGGAGACTGCGAAAGACCTGTAGTGGTGGCTGCTTGACCGCCAATGGACCGGCAGACCATCCATACCCTCATCCACAACTAACAGTTGTGACGGATGCATAGTTACCGGTTTGGGGAGGTCATCTGGGAGAGCTGGAGGACTTTAGTCTCTGGTGTAAGCATGTCTGCATTAACTTGTTGAACTTGCAAGCGATTCGCTTGGCACTGAAGGTGTTCCTCCAGACCATCAAGGGTGAAATGGTGCAGGTACTCACAGACAACACGACCAACTTGTGATAGTGCAACAAACAGGGTGGTATGGAGGTTTTTTCCCTGTGCCAGAAAGCTCTATGTCTCTGGAAGTGGCTGAATACTCGGGGCGTATCCCTGATCTCACAACAACTGACAGGATATTTGATTGCCAGGGCAGGTCACCTCAGCCACTGTTGCCTAGCAGATCACAAAAGGGAGTTATACTCTGAGGTGTCACAGGGTGTTTTCCATCAATGTGGAGAACTCTGGCTTCCATCTATTCGCTGCCACAGAGACCGTGCAGTGTCAAAGTTTTAGCGCATTGGAGTACCCAAGGCAGTCCTGTCTAAGAGATGCCTTCTGCCTACACTGGAGCTCCTGTATTCCTTTCCATCCCAGAGTACTATAAAAGATCAGGAGAGACCGAGCCCAAGTCATCCTTGGGGCTCCGGACTAGGCAAGGACAATGTGGTACATGAAACGTCTGGCCATAAGCATTTGTCCAACAATCCGACTGCCCGTCAGGAGAGCCTCCTGTCGTAGCAGCGTGGCCAGACTTGCACAACCTCATGCGTGGAGATTTAGCTGCTTCAAGTCACTGGTTGTTATGTGTTTTTTGAGGGAGCTGGCCCATATGTTCCCGCCAACTCAATTTGTCATGTCACAGTGGACCATAATTTAGTCATCACTTATTTGATGTGCACTCCCTTTGGGCCCAGGCACAGTTGCTCTCTTTGCCTTCTTACGGTCAGCATTCCTCACTGTCATTAAATCGGCAAGGCGAGCGAGCGAATTACAGGCATTGTCCGTGGTTCCCCCATATACTTTTTTCTTTCTGGACAAAAGGTATTCCTGCCAAAGGTAATCATCCCCTTTCACATAGGCCAATCCATCACCTTGCTGGCTTTCTATACACTGCCTCACCCCTCCAAGGAAGAAGAACGGCTCCATCTTCTGGCCCCAAAATGGGCATGTAGGTTTTATGTGGACTGAACTAAACATTACAGACAGAATGACCAACTTCTTGTTGGTTTCTCAGGAGCTAAGAAAGGCAAAGCGGTGCAAAAGAGGACCATGTCAAGGTGTATTGTACTATGCATCAAGATCTGCTATGGGTTAGCCAAGGAGCAGCCCCCAGAAGGCTTGTGCACTCATTCCACCACAGTGAAGGCTGCTACCACTGCGCTGGCGTGACGTGTGCCAGTAATGAACATTTGCCAGGTGCTACATGGGTCGCCCACCACATGTTCACGGAGCACTACTACTACCTAGCGGGATGGGCACTTTGCCCAATCTGTCCTGCAGGATTTCGTGCTCTGAGCCAATCCACAGGGTCACCAACCGAGAAGTTGTACATCTCTAATATCGAGTCACAAGGTGAGGAATCTGCAGTTATAAGTCTACCAGAAGTTACTTACGCTTGGTAAAGCCTTTTCTGGTAGAGACTCTAATTAACCGCAGATTCCTCACCGACTTATCCTCCTCCCCATTTTGTGGAGTGGACTCATATAGTCCATTATTAGGATTCCAACCTAAGTCTGCACACTGCCATGAACTGATTTCAATGGCTCCATGTCCGTTGTCATGAACGTAGTCCAGAAAGAAACTGATATTAGCAAGCAAGGTGGCGCACATATAGTGGCCCTGATGTGATGTCCAGGGCCGACGTACCTGACGTGGAGCTGCATGATGCCACCTGTCGATGCATGAGGGAATTGGTATATGAACGTTTCCAGATCTAGTCTAGTGTTAGGGAAAATTCCCAAGGTGCAGAATCTGTTTATAGAGCATTTCTACCAGAAAAGGCACTACCAAAGCTAAAACTACATTTATGATAGACTTCCAACCGCAGATTCCCCACCTTGTGAATTTCCCCAGGCACCAGACTGGATCTGGAAGAATTTCATAGCAACTCCATGTGCCAGTTGGGGATGTCGTGCGGCTCCACATTTGTCCTCTCCTGCCTCGGTGATGATGTTGAGGCTACTATATCTGTGCCACCTTTGCACCATGACTGCAGTATCTTTCTTTCTGCACCATATGATGCAGATCCGGAGCTTGCTTCCTCAAGTTTGTAAGGCTTGACCGTTTTCTGTTCAAAATTAACTAGTGTGTAAGGGACATGTCCTTCCTAAGGCCACATGATTCAAGCCTTGTAAGCATTGCCACAAACAGATGTCAGTGATGGATCCCCACAAGGTCTGCCTCTGATGTCTGGGTTGTAAACACGACTGTATCATGCAATAAATGCCTCAAGATGAGCGTGAAGGCTATTTGTGACCATGAAACCAAACTTAACGTCGAGGTGCATTTACAGAAGTCGAAGAAGGCCTGGTTCTGGTTGAAGTCAAGAGCGCAGAACACCGCTAGGCATCTGTTTCCGACTACCCCATCAGATCATGAGTCAAAACACATGGAGGCCTTCTCCAAACATATTTTCCCCTCTGCCAGCCTTGCTCTCCAGTCTAGCAATACAAGCTGTCTCCTGGGGAGAGATAACCATGCGTTATGGGACAAGGTGGCAAAATTGTTGCCCACTGTCTTATGGCCAAGATGCAGCAATGTACTCCATCAGGTCTGACCTGGACACTATAGTGTGCCATGGTAGAGCAGTCAGGACCAGTGTGGGGCTTAAGTGCCACACTTGTATTACATCCAATAGATTCTTGAGGGGCGTCCAACAATCACTTATTGACATGCCCTTCCATGGACCTCTCTCTTTGGAGTTACACTGCTCCCAAGCCTTTGGGAGAGGATACCAACAGAGGAAAAAAAAGATCTTGCCTCAACAAAAACAGTCTTCCTAATCTTTTCGAGGTAGAGCCAGGTAAGCAAGCCTCCAGTGTCCATTCTTCCATAGGAAATTACCTAAACTAGAAACTACCCCCTCCCTCCAGCTGCTACAGTATCACTTAAGGTCACCCTCGTCAGCACATTATCTATCAATGGGTGCTCCTAATTGCATATCATGTTTACTCGCTGCACTTCTTGTCTCACTCGCAAGATATGCCAACCACACCAAATCACTGAATACTGCAGGGAGAAATTCAAGCTCTATTAACCAAACAGGCTATGTAGAAGATGCTGGGATCCGTAAAATGAACGGGCTGTTATCTTCTCGTGCTAAAAAAAGGACTTAGGCCTTCGTCCCTTTATAGAACTTTGCCCCTGAACAACTTCTTCTAGAAGTAGAAGTTAAAAATGTTCACCTTGGCACAAGTTCTGTCTAGCTTAGATCCATGAGACTTGGCGCTTGGTGTGCCTGACACCTATTTCCACATACCCATCCTTCAATTGCACAGATGCTACCAGTGGTTTTAAGTAGACAAAGCACACCTTCTGTTTGCTCGCCTCAAACAGGGGTAGACCACCCCAGATGATGGCAGACCTGTTGACATAGTTGAGCTTCTCCATCAAAGTGCCGAAGTCACACCTAACTTTCACGACGGCAACCCTTCATCGGGGCCATTCCAGATATAGTGCTCTTCTGAGCTTTTCCTCTGCCTCATCAAGGCCAGGAGATTCAGGCTATTATCCCGATGTTTAAGCCTTTGACCTGGGTCTCAGTAAGAGTGTCTCTGAGCCTTCTTGGCATCCTGCCTCTTGCTAGTGGACCATGCCAGGTAGCACATGCGGATGCTGCAGTGAAATCTAAAACTTCAGTGGGCTCAGGAAAGGAAACCTTTCAGATTCCATCAGGTTTTGGAGAAAACTACGTAAGATCTACAGTGTTAGGTACTTGACTGCCATGAGACCAGTGACCTACCACTCTTCCTACCACTCCCAGAACTAACAGTAGTTGCAGATGCATTGCTGGGGGGGGGGGGCAAGAGGGTCATACGGGAGAAATGGAGCACAGAGGATTATGATCCTCCAATTTGTTGGAGTTGCGGGCAATTTTGTTGGTGCTGAAGGAGAGTGTGGTACCCAGAACTTCAGACTCTGTGCATTATTCTTCTGATTTGGCTCCCCCTTTCAGGAGGACTTCCAGTTGTAGCTGCAGGGCCTGGTGCACCGAGCCTTCACAACCTACACCTTCATGCATGGAGATTGAGCAGCAACCGCTGATGGTGTCGATCTTCATCCCGAAGTGGTTGGTGTCATCCTGGCAGCCAGCTGTCCCTCCACCCAAACTGTATATGCAGGACCCTGGGAGATGTTTGTGGTCTAGTGTTCCTACTGTAACATTCAGCTTTTGCAGACAAAATTGCCTGACATTTTTTTGTTTCTCTGGCCCAGCAAGGCTTTGCTGTGGCAATAGTTATGGGTTATGTTTTGGCCTTTCTACAGTTGTCTGTTCAGCTGTCCTTTTTCAGATCACCTTATTGCAATGGGATTTTTTTTAAACACAGCTGATCCACATTTCCACCAACTTGTAATGCCACAATGGGACCTTCATTTGGTGCTCACATACCTGATGTACCCAATGATGTGCATTTGAGCCATGTACTGATATTTCCTATGTCTACTCACCATAAAGACGTGTATTCCTCATTATTATGCACAGTTGTTCCCTCTTATCTACTCACCATTACGACTGTAATGCTCATTGCCAATACTTCTGTCTCATGAATAAATGAACTCCAGGACTTGTCAGTCCAGCAGCCATATATGTCTTTCTTTCTGAACAAGCTGTTCTCCTGGCAAACGTAGTGATACTCTTTTCCCTATAGGGCAATCCATCACTTGTTGGCTTTTTACCCTCCACCTCACCTCCCTAAGGAGGAGAAACTGTTTCACCGTTTTGACCCTAAGAGGGCTCACAGCTTTCACAACGGTCAGAACAGAGACCATCAATTGAACGATTAACTTTTTGTGGCTTCTCAACAGCAAAAAGGGTGAACGTGGTGCAAAGCACCTTCTCTCAGTGGATCACTCTATACATAAAGATCTGCTAGATAGCCAAAAAGCAGCCCCCAGGAGACGTGTGCACTCTGCACACCAACGCAGTGATAGCCTTTGCTCAGGTGGAATGTCTGCCAGGTTGCCACATGGACATTCCTACACATGCTTACAAACCACTACTGTCTGGATAGTCTGGTCCAATGGGATGGGCACTTTGCCTAATCAGTCCATCAGGATTTTCTGGGCTGAGCTCTTCCACAGTTCCACTACCTAGGGAGATACTACTTTGGTATATATTCTCAAGTTGAGGAATCTGTTTACAAGTCTCTATCAGAAGAACATGTTATGTTTGGGAACACCATTTCTGGTAGAGATGCTATCTAACCACAGAGCCTCACTGACCCTCCCTTCTCCCCATTCTGTGGAATGGACTTGTACAACCTACTAATAAGATCCCAATTTAAAGATACGCACACTCTATTCTATTTCCATGGGCTCCAATCCGATGGCATGGACAGCAATCAGAAAGAAACTGATGTCAGCATGCTGATGTAACATGGATATAGTGGCCCCCGATATCTCTGGGGTGGGACGGAACAGACGTAGAGCCACCTGGGTGTGCAAAAGACTTGCTATAAAAGTCTTCTTGGATTCAGTCTGGCTCCTGGAGAAATTCACACAGTAAGGAATCTGCCATTATATAGTCTATATGCGTTACCAAAGGTAAGTAACGTGTTTACTGAAAAGTTTGTCTTCCAGTTAAAATTAAAATGTGTATTTTTGCATACTTTGTGACTTAAATAAATATTTCATAAGTTGTGTTTGCTATCTATTGCATCTGTATTTTTTGTGTATTGTTTTGTGGTTGCAATCATTGAAGTTGCTGAGGCTGGGGTCTATGTCATCCAGTAGTATTCAGGGGTGGGTCCCACAGAAGTCAAAAGGGTAAGTACTGCTGTACCACAAGAATACTGTGAAGGTAAGCATTTGAGGCCATGAAATCAGCTGAAGACTTCTAGGCAGCCATCATGACCCGGTACAATAACAAATGAAAATTCTTTACTGTGTGGCAGTGACCACTGGTAGCCATTAGGACCATATTGCAGGCACTGTTATGAGCCAAATGTGAATTGTGCATGACGGAAGGCATTGCAAGATCTTAGTTTTGACTATGCTATGGATTCCTCACCTTGTCAGTTTCCCCAGCCACCAGATTGGATCTGAAAACTCAAGAAGCAGTGCTCCTGCACACCAGTTGGTGGCACTGTTCAGGTATGGTTATGCTCCTGAAATGACCAGCAGAACCACAAATGAGTGCCACCTGTGTGTACTATCGTCTGCCTTTTTAAAAATAAAAATATCTACGCCTTCAAACTCAGAGCTAAAGCTTTGCTCCTTTTTTTTCACCTTGTGAAGTGATATTTCCTTTCAAAATGTCCCATTGTGCACACAAAATGTGATACCCTAAGCAGGGTTTAGGCCTTGTAAGAACTGTCGTAAAAGTATCTGTGACTGAGCCCCACGACGTGTGTCACTGGTAGAAGTGGTCTCCCATGTCATTGAAAACTGCACCTGATTAACCCAAAGGCCATTTGTGAATGCTGGGTGAAGCTTTATGTGGCAATGCAGCGCAAAACTATACATATGTCCCGCTCCTGGTTGAAGTCTAGAGCGTTCCCATGGCAGATAATTTTCACAGTCAGTCTTCAGGTACATCAAAGAAAGAAATGTAAATTCAAGTGGGACTCAGCCCCTTCCTGTCACTCTGGAAAAGGAGTGAGTACGTCGCTGTTGTACTGCTTGTACTTTCTCAAGTAAAACTACGTTTTTTGAACAATATAAATGTTGGACTTGTACGAGACTGATTCTGAGCACCCCTCAGGATATGTTGGCCTACAGTCCTGCTAGCTCACAGAGCACCATCTTTACCCCTAACCTTACAGCGTAACAAATGAATGTGCAACCTTAGGAACATGACAACCCTGATTTCCCAAGGAAGTTGTGGTAACAGATCTAGAACCCTTTTGGTCAGCCACATATGCATAGCCAAAGAGAGGCACATGAAATCACAGTGAAGTGTTTCAATATTAATTGAAGTAGTGTGATTCTTGAGTAAATTGCTTGTGTTGCAATGATTAATAGAAGGAAACCGAATAATGTGATTAGCATTGCGAGAATGGTGAACAAGATGAACAATCAAACCATTTTACGGATTACAGAAAACTATGCTTGTATACAAGTACTGTAATATAGTGTACTCCTACCTGGCGCAGTCTATACTATCATGTTTAAGGTGAGTGGCTCTGCCAATACCCTGTCAGATGGTCTAACTCCCTATTACCTGTGGGTAAGTGTCGCCAAGCGGCCTGTCTTGGTGTAGAGTTGGACAGCATCCCTCGCTTGAGGTGACAGGAATCAGCTGAGCTTGAATTCTGGCATGGACCAACCTCTCAGTGCCAGATAAATGCTCCTATGAATAAACAAAAGCTTGATGTCATATATATATAATGTAACATCCTCTATGTTACCATGCCAAAGCCCCAGTCAGGCCGCTATTGTTTACTCTATTGTGATAGCTCTGTTGCCGAACGGCCCAAAACAAATAAAATCTTGTGTGCGGAACTTAGCCCTTGCATAGAGTGTTCAAGGTGTTCTGATATAGTGCCTACAAAGTGGTATTGTAGACAATCAGAGTTCAAGGAATGTTATCCTGTGTGTGCAGGCAAATGAAGTGTGTCAAATGTCATCATGTTTAAGGGGAGAGAAGGCAACTTAGGAACTTGTACACACAAAAAAGACCTGAGGAGATTTAACAACCAGCAGGGGGCAACTCCCCTCATATTAAATCTAGTAGCACAAACAGGCCACCCTGGGTCAAAACAAGTAACAGTGGAGTGTGGGGGAATCCCTTTTATAGGACGAATTCCCTCACTCACCTGTGGGTGGCATGCTTCATCATCGGGAACCTCCTCGCACTGCGAACCTGGTCGCAGTGTGGGCTACAACCCCCTCACTGTGAGGGAGGAGCTCAGGGATGTTTTAATTGTGTTTGAAAAGAGGTATACTAAAACCTTCAGATGAGCTCGGAATGGAGGATGTGTGTGCGGATAGTGAAAGTGAAGTTAAAACTAACTCCCTGATATGTTAAAGGTTAATTTTAATGGAACATCCAGGTGTCCGGATTAAAAAGAGTGTGCGAGCCATGACAGGAAAATGTAACCTCGCATGGTTTAATGTGGGCAAATGGCCGACATGTTTCAGCCTAAGTGCCCCCCGCAGAGGTGACGTGGCTTTCTTCGGGACCTGTGAGAAGTTGGCCTGGTATATGATGTTCACTAGTTAAAGTGACCACCTTGTACCATGCCAAGCAACCCTTATGGTGTGGTTGTAAGTCAACCTTTTCGGACTAGCTGCCCTAGTGGTAGCGTAGGCTAAGCAGTCTTTGAGGCTAAACTCGTTAAAGCGTGTTAAGCAGGCTGTTTTACCATATGTAACCCCCCTTTATACCAATGAAAGGACACCACACAGATATATATTCAAAATATATATGTATTTATTACTCAAAGTATCCCCTAGACTCTTTATGAGCACAGGAGCACAAATCGTCAAACAAGAAAGTATCACAATATACAGAAGTTGCACTTTATATGGATGGGCCCTGGTGGCCACTCAAACCATATACTAAAATAGTGGTATAAGTACCACGACTAGGAAAGGGAAAAGGCCTAGGGCCTCTAGAATCGCTGGGCCTACAAGGAGCTAACGTTAGTTAGTGACCAGGAGGTCCACGGGTCGCGTGTGCAGTGAGGAAAGTTACACGCGGGCTCCCATAGGTTTTCAATGGGTGCGTAAAAGTTCAAAAGTTACTGCTAGAAGGGTCTTCTGGATGGACTACGAACTTAAGACTTAAAACACAGACACTAGAGATGTTTCTCTACACTTGGGCACCGGAGTGCCAGCTTTACCTCACCCACAGGAAGCGGGTGCATAGGTCTCGAAGTGCGTCGGGTTTCGTCTATCTGTTCAATGGAGCCTGATGACAAAGATGCTGCAGGGGTTCGGTCCAGAAGAGATGCGGGGGATCCAAGTGTGGATCGGAGTTGTAGAAGACCTGAAAGCAGAGGGGACAGTGTTCACAGTCACTAGCCAGTGACCGGCGTGGCACCAGGTAGGTACCAGGCGATGTCGGGTGCAAACAGGTGATGAAGTGTAGCTTGTCTCCGCAGCCACGTGGTCCCTGAAGATTGACGACGTCCAGGAGTCGGTTCACGAGCTGTCCCACGCAAGCTCTCGCTGTCGGCGGTGTCAGCAACTCGAAGGAAGCAAACAAGCCTTGGCAAAAGCAGGAGTCGTGGAAAATGAAGAAAGCTGATGGTTCTGACCAGCAAGGTCAGAGGGGCTGCTCCTTTGGAGGGCAGCAGGGGCCAGTCTGGGGCAACCAGACCAGCATCGTAGTTTTCAAGTTAAGTCGCCAAAATGGCCACTAGCCGACAGGCCAGGGACCGGGCAGGCGCGTCGAGATGCAAAGTGCAGAGGGGTCCCACGCAGATCGTGGAGATGCTGGAGGGCTCACCTTTGGTGCCGATGCTGCTCGGATGTTGGGCTTCTCAGGACCCAAAGCACAACTTGGAGGGAGCCTCTGTTGTCGCGCTTGCAGCTTGTCGAGTGTCTTTTCAAGATGGCTGGCTCCACGTGTCTCGGTGCCTCCACGGGTTCCTTCTTCGCAGGGACTGTGGATCGGGCTGTGAGAGGTCTGGAGGTCCAGGTCTTGTCGGTCTCTGGGCTCGGGCTCCGGCAGGAGGCGGCGACAAAGCAGATGTCGAGTTGCTGGATGGTGCTTGCGTTAGCAAGATGGTCACTCCCTGACCATAGGGGAGATTTCCTTCTGTCCTCTGTGCAGCAGAGCGTCGAAGTTCCCGTCTTCTTCTTTGTAGTAAGTTGATTCCAGGATGTCTGAAGTCTTAGGACACAGCTCCTACCTTTAAGCGGATTCTAGGGGCCGGACTACCTGCTAGGTCCCTCCCTAAGGGTGGGACCAGGAAGGGGGGTGGTTACACCCCCAATCCTTTGTCCAGCTCGCCCCAGGTCCGGGGCTGGTGTGCCCCAGGACCGGTTTGAACTGGCATATGCACCGAGGCTCCTTGTGAGCCTCAGGCATGTCTGATTCCATTCAAGCCCTACCTGACCAATACACAAAATCCTGTCTGGTGTGGTGTACGCACCTCCCCTGGCAGGAAACCCTTTGTCCACGTCTCCCAAGCTGGAAGGACTCCCAGCAGCAGGAGGGCAGACTTGTGTCTGTGGTGGCAGCGTCCATTTTGTGGAGCTGAGGCTATGTCTGATTTTACCCGGGTTTCAGGTACTGTACATGTTGTGTCCCTCTAGAAGGGTGGAATGCTAACCCCGTCGCCAGAATTGGCGAGGGGTTAGTATTCCAATTCGTATGACACCTTACTCGACATGTTTTGATAAAGCCAAACCAAAGATAGCATTTAACCGCGAGGTTCATAATGCACTTAAGAGTTTATGGTATGGCGATATCTGGAAACGGTAGAAGGAAGTTGTTCCGACCACTGCAGACAGGCTCAGCTCATGCCAGAGCACCATCTCACATGAAACCAAGCACTCTGCCTTCAGGATTGTTAAGGCCTGCCATAGGAGTGACTTATAGGTTAACATGTGTCCCATTTAAGGTTAGGTATAGGTATACTACACCTAAGTAAGAGGTGGTTACACCAACTTAACCCAGCTGAGTGATAAGCCAGTTGTGTCAAATTGTTAGGCCAGGCCAGGGGTGGCACAATACATGCTTCAGCCCCTGGTAGGCCTTAGATACACCAATGCCCTGGGTACCTAGTGTACACTGGTACAGGGGCTCACAGGGTGATCCAATTCCAATTGGGTATGCACCTGAAGTGCATAGTGTCAATTTAGTAGAGAGAACAGCAGGCTGGGGGTCTGATTAGCAGGCCCACAGCCTCAATATGCCAAAAACCAGTGAAGCAAAAAGCAAAAATTTGGGGTCACCATAGGATAGCAGACCCTACTCTCCTACACAACCCCCCCCAAACGCAGGGACATTAAACTAGCCTTGACCAGTCTCGTCTTCATGTCCTAAGTGGAAGTACCTGGAGAGACCATCTGCATTTCCATGGTCTGTACCTGGCCGGTGCTCCACTGTAAAGTCCATCCCCTGTAGGGAAATGGACCACCTAAGCAGTTTGGGGTTTTCACCCTTCATCTGATTTAGCCACAAGAGGGGCTTATGGTCGGTCTGAATCTTGAAGTGAGTGCCAAACAACTATGGCCTCAGCTTCTTCAGGGCCCACATCACAGCAAAGGCCTCCCTCTCAATAGCTGACCAATTCTTCTCTCTGGGGGTCAACCTTCTGCTAATAAAAGCAATGGGTTGGTCTTGACCATCTACATTAAGTTGTGACAGCACAGCTCCCACACCCAACTCAGAAGCATCTGTTTGGACAATAAACTCTTTGGAGTAGTCAGGACTTTTCAGGATAGGTGCAGAGCACATGGCCTTCTTCAGGTCATCAAATGCCTTTTGACAGCTTACTGTCCACTGAACCTTTTTGGGCATCTTTTTGGATGTCAGATCATTAAGAGGAGTCACAATGGACCCATAGTTCTTAACAAACTTCCTGTAGTACCCAGTCAAGCCCAAGAAAGCTCGAACTTGAGTCTGGGTGGTTGGAGGAGACCAGTCCTTGATGGATTGTATCTTACTCTCCAGTGGTTGAACTTGGCCTCCACCTACAAGGTGGCCCAAGTACACAACCTTACTCTGCCCTATATGGCACTTAGTAGCCTTGATAGTGAGGCCTGCCTTTTGCAGAGCCTCAAGTACCTTCTTCAGGTGGATCAGGTGATCCTCCCAGGTGGAGCTAAAGACAGCAATGTCATCAAGACATGCTGCGCAAAAGTCATCCAACCCAGTAAGGACTTGATTCACCAACCTTTGGAAGGTGGCAGGTGCATTCTTCAGACCAAAGGGCATCACCAAAAATTGATAATGCCCACCTGGGGTTGAAAATGCTGTTTTGGCCTTAGACTCCTCAGCTAATCTGATTTGCCAATAGCCAGCTGTCAAATCAAATGTGCTCAAAAACTTAGCAGAAGCCAGTTTATCTATGAGCTCATCTGCCCTTGGAATA